>NC_135233.1:16725000-17975000 GCF_051348905.1 Ranitomeya variabilis | reverse complement strand
GCGAGGTTAGCATGGACCCCATAAGATGAGTTTGAGGACTGAGTGAAGGGAAGACCACGCTCTGTAACGGCGTTGTTATCAAGTTACCAGTGATGGTTCCTCATATATAGAGGGAGTGCAGCAATGCTAATATGGAGCCAATCAAAAGGATATGATTGCGAGGTAAGGTGTGAACACGACGTAATTATGTTATAACCTTTGTTGGTGTCTTATGCTAGGAGGAAAATATCCAAGGAAATGGGCTCCAGAGGTGTTTATGTGGAACCCGTGAGACATGATGGTACAAAGACCCTAGTATAGATGACAAAGGCCAGGAGTACAAAAAGTCCCCAAGTCTAAATAAATAAGAGAGATGCCGGCAAAAGGAATGTATCCAATAAAAGATGAAAAATCCTCACTTGGTATTGATTATTGGTTTATTCCACCGCATATAGATAAATAATGACAGCACCATATATAACAAAAAGGAGAAGGGGATCCAAGAATCTCAGATATAATAAAGAAATGGCTTGCAGTAGTACTTCAATGACCGCATATACCAGAGAAGAATAACATGTGACATATACCATGCGAAAAAAGGGTTAAAGCACAAAAGTGCATAAAGTATAGTATCGAAACACATGCTATGAAAAAGCCGGAGGAAGTAAAGTTCACAGATGACATATAGTATTGCTCTATTTGCCGCATGTGCGTGTGAAGAAGAACGTGTGACAGATACCAGGCAGCGAAGAGTAGTTAGAGCACAAAAGCGAATGTAGCATGGTATCAAATGGCTTCCCATCCCTTACAGCCTGAAACATCCGTGTACAGAACCCCGTATGTCCAGAATTGACCACATGGGAATGTGGGACCCGGAAGAAGCAGGAGGCGAAACGCGCGTCGGGGTGAGGGGACGCCAGCAGCACGAGGTAATACCACCGGTTCTATATCTTATTGTATCAGTGGTTCTTTTGATATATATTGGTTCCTATGTGTGTACCCTAGTGGGCTTTGGGCTTTGTATATTAGGTGATGTTACCACTGTGTACATCACCACTATAGATAGATGAGTTTATTTGATACCGCTATCCTTTCCCCTTGGAGCCATCTAAACCATTAAGCTATTGAGCCATAATCCTAATAGTACCTAACCACTGATAATATTTTTGATTTATGAGTATGGTATGCTAATTTTTTCCGGATCTTCTGGTGTCCCCTATGGTATTTATGCTTTTTTAAATTTGTGATCTTTTAAATTGATATCAATAAACATATGTTTTTAATATTGGGATCTCTTCTTCCTTCCCACTGGAATTATGTGGGATTAGTTTAATATAATATAGAGCAATGCCTAATGAGGGCAGAGTTTACCGGTGGGTGGCGCCCACACGATTGGCCAAGCAAGGGGAGGCATGTCCAGCAATGGGCGTACCTAGCAACAGACCACCGCGGCATCTCCTGTCCAGAAATGTGCGGAACGCTGAGCGCACAGAACCGGAAGTAAATGTCCTCGCGCATGCATAGTTTAAAAAAATCGGTAAGTTAAGGGCAATTGTGTATGTCCATGCTGTAATCGCCGGCAAGAATGTCAAACGGAGACAAATCAAATATTATGTAGGGAACCACCAATTCATAAGGGACCGAGTGGTAGAAAATATTTAAGGAAGAGGGAAAAAAAGAAGAATATACCTAATTAAAATACCTGATGATGATACATATAATTCTAAGTTTAGAAGGAGTCCAGCGAGGTTAGTATGGACCCCATAAGATGAGTTTGAGGACTGAGTGAAGGGAAGACCACATTCTGTAACAGCACTGTTATCAAGTTACCAGTGATGTATCAGGTTTGGTTCCTCATACATAGAAGGAGTCCAGCGAGGTTAGCATGGACCCCATAAGATGAGTTTGAGGACTGAGTGAAGGGAAGACCACGCTCTGTAACGGCGTTGTTATCAAGTTACCAGTGATGGTTCCTCATATATAGAGGGAGTGCAGCAATGCTAATATGGAGCCAATCAAAAGGATATGATTGCGAGGTAAGGTGTGAACACGACGTAATTATGTTATAACCTTTGTTGGTGTCTTATGCTAGGAGGAAAATATCCAAGGAAATGGGCTCCAGAGGTGTTTATGTGGAACCCGTGAGACATGATGGTACAAAGACCCTAGTATAGATGACAAAGGCCAGGAGTACAAAAAGTCCCCAAGTCTAAATAAATAAGAGAGATGCCGGCAAAAGGAATGTATCCAATAAAAGATGAAAAATCCTCACTTGGTATTGATTATTGGTTTATTCCACCGCATATAGATAAATAATGACAGCACCATATATAACAAAAAGGAGAAGGGGATCCAAGAATCTCAGATATAATAAAGAAATGGCTTGCAGTAGTACTTCAATGACCGCATATACCAGAGAAGAATAACATGTGACATATACCATGCGAAAAAAGGGTTAAAGCACAAAAGTGCATAAAGTATAGTATCGAAACACATGCTATGAAAAAGCCGGAGGAAGTAAAGTTCACAGATGACATATAGTATTGCTCTATTTGCCGCATGTGCGTGTGAAGAAGAACGTGTGACAGATACCAGGCAGCGAAGAGTAGTTAGAGCACAAAAGCGAATGTAGCATGGTATCAAATGGCTTCCCATCCCTTACAGCCTGAAACATCCGTGTACAGAACCCCGTATGTCCAGAATTGACCACATGGGAATGTGGGACCCGGAAGAAGCAGGAGGCGAAACGCGCGTCGGGGTGAGGGGACGCCAGCAGCACGAGGTAATACCACCGGTTCTATATCTTATTGTATCAGTGGTTCTTTTGATATATATTGGTTCCTATGTGTGTACCCTAGTGGGCTTTGGGCTTTGTATATTAGGTGATGTTACCACTGTGTACATCACCACTATAGATAGATGAGTTTATTTGATACCGCTATCCTTTCCCCTTGGAGCCATCTAAACCATTAAGCTATTGAGCCATAATCCTAATAGTACCTAACCACTGATAATATTTTTGATTTATGAGTATGGTATGCTAATTTTTTCCGGATCTTCTGGTGTCCCCTATGGTATTTATGCTTTTTTAAATTTGTGATCTTTTAAATTGATATCAATAAACATATGTTTTTAATATTGGGATCTCTTCTTCCTTCCCACTGGAATTATGTGGGATTAGTTTAATATAATATAGAGCAATGCCTAATGAGGGCAGAGTTTACCGGTGGGTGGCGCCCACACGATTGGCCAAGCAAGGGGAGGCATGTCCAGCAATGGGCGTACCTAGCAACAGACCACCGCGGCATCTCCTGTCCAGAAATGTGCGGAACGCTGAGCGCACAGAACCGGAAGTAAATGTCCTCGCGCATGCATAGTTTAAAAAAATCGGTAAGTTAAGGGCAATTGTGTATGTCCATGCTGTAATCGCCGGCAAGAATGTCAAACGGAGACAAATCAAATATTATGTAGGGAACCACCAATTCATAAGGGACCGAGTGGTAGAAAATATTTAAGGAAGAGGGAAAAAAAGAAGAATATACCTAATTAAAATACCTGATGATGATACATATAATTCTAAGTTTAGAAGGAGTCCAGCGAGGTTAGTATGGACCCCATAAGATGAGTTTGAGGACTGAGTGAAGGGAAGACCACATTCTGTAACAGCACTGTTATCAAGTTACCAGTGATGTATCAGGTTTGGTTCCTCATACATAGAAGGAGTCCAGCGAGGTTAGCATGGACCCCATAAGATGAGTTTGAGGACTGAGTGAAGGGAAGACCACGCTCTGTAACGGCGTTGTTATCAAGTTACCAGTGATGTATCAGGTTTGGTTCCTCATACATAGAAGGAGTCCAGCGAGGTTAGTATGGACCCCATAAGATGAGTTTGAGGACTGAGTGAAGGGAAGACCACGCTCTGTAACGGCGTTGTTATCAAGTTACCAGTGATGGTTCCTCATATATAGAGGGAGTGCAGCAATGCTAATATGGAGCCAATCAAAAGGATATGATTGCGAGGTAAGGTGTGAACACGACGTAATTATGTTATAACCTTTGTTGGTGTCTTATGCTAGGAGGAAAATATCCAAGGAAATGGGCTCCAGAGGTGTTTATGTGGAACCCGTGAGACATGATGGTACAAAGACCCTAGTATAGATGACAAAGGCCAGGAGTACAAAAAGTCCCCAAGTCTAAATAAATAAGAGAGATGCCGGCAAAAGGAATGTATCCAATAAAAGATGAAAAATCCTCACTTGGTATTGATTATTGGTTTATTCCACCGCATATAGATAAATAATGACAGCACCATATATAACAAAAAGGAGAAGGGGATCCAAGAATCTCAGATATAATAAAGAAATGGCTTGCAGTAGTACTTCAATGACCGCATATACCAGAGAAGAATAACATGTGACATATACCATGCGAAAAAAGGGTTAAAGCACAAAAGTGCATAAAGTATAGTATCGAAACACATGCTATGAAAAAGCCGGAGGAAGTAAGGTTCACAGATGACATATAGTATTGCTCTATTTGCCGCATGTGCGTGTGAAGAAGAACGTGTGACAGATACCAGGCAGCGAAGAGTAGTTAGAGCACAAAAGCGAATGTAGCATGCTATCAAATGGCTTCCCATCCCTTACAGCCTGAAACATCCGTGTACAGAACCCCGTATGTCCAGAATTGACCACATGGGAATGTGGGACCAAGTAGGCAACAAATACCCATTTGTTTTTAGGACAGGTCAGAACAAAGACAATATGTGGAGTCCCATAATTTAGGTAAAGATGATTCCTCTTGTTGGCCCAGATGCTGGTGACGTAACCAATGTCCACTCTGTGTCTGCTCCATCATCAAAATTCCAGATGTCATTGGGCATATGTCATAACCGGTAATGGATTAGGAGTGGACCCCTAAGATGACACCAATTTTATAAATGGCACCTGGTTGATGGGGACCCTGTGTTAGATTGGGGCCCCTGATTTTCACGTTACGCCCCTTGGCCATCTTTTCTGAGATGAGGAGTGTTTACTTCGGTTCTTTTCCAGCTTGTGTCTCTTCCCGTCTTTCTAATATCTTCTAAAATGCATGAACAAGTTTACTCATTTACGAGAGGAAGAGGCGACGATTATTGGCTGCTCTGAATGTTCCACTTCATAGTAATCTAATACACTCGTCCCTTTCTTAATGCCAAATCCATTTTTCATGACTTAACCGGCTATGGATTTTCTCATTAACACAATTTTACTTTTAATTTGATGCCGACAGATTCTTTTTATAATTCGCCTTTTAGCAGCAGTGAATCAAAGCTTCTTCTACGGCGCGGGCATGAATAACACAATGGCTGAACCCATGCAGTTGGAGTTTGGCCGGGCACTTTTAGGACTTTGAGTCGAATCACTTTCACAACTGTGGCCATCAATAATTGCAGAGAAGAACTCTACAGAGGGCACCAGAGATGGGCCGAGTCCCGGCACCAACCAACAGAGGAAATGGCTTTTTGGGGTTTCAGCTCGGAATAGTTCATGTTCGGACTCTCTTCCAAGAATGTCTGTAATTCATGATGATTAGCTCATTGACTACATTGTAATCATGAAGGAGCCATAGGCTCCACTTTCCATCTAGGAAATTAGAATCTTCTTATGTCGTTATGGGTTTGGGTGAGTTCTTATAGTGTTCTTGATATATATTTGGGTAACTGGTGCCATTCAGAACCATTCATGAAAATGGTAATAATATTTTTTGCACATCTAGAATTACTACACGTTGTGCATAGATACTTCTAACAAAATGATAGCTGTATAATAAGATGCTATCAGGTCTTCACAAGGAACCAGAATGTGGGTCCCTATTCTTTAAAGACCAAGCTTAGTCCTTCTCCAATGTTTCCTCTTGGAGTTGTACCTGATCTTATTGCCAGTCTTTATTCTAATCCACTGTGGGATTAGTCTGTTCTGTTTCTGCTCTGTTCTGCTCTTAATTCTGAACGTCTTGTGGGAGGACATGACTAGTACCTATGACCCTATCGCCACAAAAGCGGGTAGGAAAGAGCAAGATCTGCTGTCTGAGATATGATGAATGGACAACCAATATTTGCCAAAAGTTATATAAGGCTATGTCAATAAAGGAGAACTGAACTTTATATAAATAAAGGTATCTTCTAAATTAAACCTAAGTCTAAACCATGGACATGGTCCTTGAAAATTGTAGATAGTACAACTGTTATAGACTCAGCTGGGTGCATTCTGAGTGTGAGCAGAATGGACTTGAAGAAGTGAAGCAACAAAAATGGACAGCGTGGAGATCAGCAAGGACCAGGTCAGCAGGGTATGAAGAATAGCAAATGGGCAAGTGAATTTGGAAGCAGTAGATATAGCTGAAGGGTTGTTAAATACAGAAAATTGCAATACTTATATGGTTGTCCACAGGAATAGTACAGATCTGTATGCAATCAGGAACTTGCAGCAGTTAAATGGTTGAACACAGGAATAGTAAAGATGTATATGCAATCAGGAGCTTGCAGCAATTAAATGGTTGACCGCAGGAATGGTAGAGATGTAAATGCAATTAGGACCTTGCAGCAGTTAAATAGTTGACCACATGAATAGTACAGATCTATATGCAATCAGGAACTTGCAGCAGTTAAATGGCTGACCACAGGAATAGTACAGATTTATATGCAATCAGGATCTTGCAGTAGTTAAATAGTTGACCACAGGAATAGTACAGATGTAGAAGCGATCAGGAACTTGCAGCAGTTAAATGGTTGACCACAGGAATAGTACAGATCTATATGCAATCAGGAACTTGCCGCTGTTAGATGGTTGACCACAGGCATAGTGCATAGTAGAGATGCATATGAAATCAGGAACTTGCAGCAATTAAATAGTTGACTACAGGAATAGTACAGATCTATATGCAATCAAGAACTTGTTGCAGTTAAATGGTTGACCACAGGAATAGTAGAGATGTATATGCAATCAGGAACTTGCAGCAATTAAATGGTTGACCACATGAATAGTACAGATATATGCAATCAGGATCTTGCTGCAGTTACATGGTTGACCACAGGAATAGCACAGATTTATATGCAATTAGGAACTTGCAGCAGTTGAATGGTTGACCACAGGAATAGTAGAGATGTATATGCAATCAGGAGCTTGCAGCAATTAAATGGTTGACCACAGGAATAGTAGAGATGTATATGCAATTAGGACCTTGCAGCAGTTAAATAGTTGACCACATGAATAGTACAGATCTATATGCAATCATGAACTTGCTGCTGTTAAATGGTTGACCACAGGAATAGTAGAGATGTATATGCAATCAGGAACTTGCAGCAATGAAATGGTTGACCACAGGAATTGTAAATATGTATATGCAATTAGGAACTTGCAGCAGTTACATAGTTTACCACAGGAATAGTACCAGTCTATATGCGATCAGGAACTTGCAGCAGTTAAATGGTTAACCACAGGAATAGTAGAGATGTTTATGCAATCAGGAACTTGCAGCAATTAAATGACTGACCACAGGAATAGTAGAGATGTATATGCAATCAGGAACTTGCCGAAAGGAATTGAATAATCTTGCTAATAGAACTGATTTTGCAACATATAGCCAGATTCAGCAGAATTAAGCAGCAATAGCTAGGGGATTTACTGGGCTAAGCTACTAGTAGAAGTAGAATGCTGAGATGTAGACAGGCATTGCAGAAAGTACAAGTCAGCTGACTGAAGCAAGTCTGGACATAGATGAGGCCAACACCTACAAAAGCACATAGTACTTAGGTGCTGACCATATCGTGAATTGTCAGGCAACACCTGAGTGCCCGAGCTGAAATTAAAAGGCTTTGGATGATCAAAGTGGACCAAAGGTGAAGGGAGCAAGGCAGCTGGGACAGGGGAGTAACAGAATGACCAATAACACAGATCTCAGCTCCCAAAATGCATCACTATTATCCATTAGACATTGAAGGGTGTCAGTAAGTTGATCTTGGTTTTCCAACCCCCACTCACTCAGGTTGTAGTTTGGACACTTCTGGATTAATGTCTATGAAGACCAATGGAAAATTCCTTAAGACTAAGACCGATGTTCCATAATCTAGTCTTAACCCAAGGTAAAATCTGCCATATTTTTTAGGAGGCATCTCCTTGGCTGTTCATGCATCATTCACAATCCAAAATTTTGGCATTTTGAGCTGTCGGAGATTGACGCTGATGGGCACCAATTTTTAGTTACAGCAGTCTCTATCCATGGCGCCTTGCACTAAGTCCTAACCAATTTTTGGAAATATGACGGGGCCGTTGTAAAAAAACACCAACAATATTTCAAATTTTTAAACAACTGTGCGTCGTCAGACAGCAGATGTAAAGCCAATAAATTGAACCCATTGGGTGTTGCAGGTGGGATGCCCTAGCAAATATTGGGATAGCAGCATGTTTCTTCAAAAACAAATAATTCAATAACACAAAAGTACAGAAGTCGGAGAATGTATCAAGAGGAATCTTTGATGTTAATTTAATTTGCTCAATTCAAATGATAACTTTCCCAGATCATGCTGTAAAATACCACCATATCTTGGCCAATAAAAAATGGTGCTACAGAGAGCGGTGGAGGGTTGTAGACGGTGGGAACCACTATTGCCTCTATTGTCCTCCCTATATTCTGGCCCTGGGTGCACTCTGGGGTCATGGTCTTAGACAAGAAGCCAGCAGCTTTGCTGGATATTATACTGGTCACAGGTTCTGGTTTTCTTGCCTGCAGAGATTTAATTCTGACTTTCATCAGAGCCAGATCCTAGATAAATGCTCTTTGCGGAGTTGGTATAACTATTCATGCGACGCTTAATAGAGTTTTTAGTAATGGCGGAACTGTCCTTTAGGGTCACACAAAAATACTGGAGTGAGAAAAACAAAATCTTGAGTCTATTCCGTTCTAAGCACCTAAGTAATAGGTTTCCGACCGGTAAATACACGAGAACTGCAGAAGTTAATAGCTGCACTGCGCCAATAATAAATCTGGTCCTAAACCATCATGAAACATAAGGAGAGCAAATGGATATCACTCACTCCTGACACTTATGATCTTTGCACATATTGTCGCTGCGGCTGACCTGCATACCAATACCCCTGACCACAGCAAAAAGTCACCTTACTGCCCTGTAGATAAAAAAAGATCACTTCTCTGTTCTTCTTCTTTACTTATACTGTCCAATCTATAACTTGGCTTTACAGTTTTTTTTTGTAGGATTATACCCTTAAATTATCGATACATTAAAAAAAGCATAAAAATAAATAAATAAATAAAAATGCATAAAAATAGCTCCTCGTGGGCGTGTCTCTCCTTAAAAATATCCTCCTCCTGGAAATATTGTATCTTAGACGGCAGTTATTTTGTAATGTAATATTAAATAATTGTTACAAAATAACAAAACAAATGTAAAAAAATGTTTTAATACAAATGTATTTTACAAAAATGGCTATGCTTTGGTGCATCTCTTTTCTAAAAAAAAAAAAAAAAAAAGTCTTAGAAAAATAGGGAGACGTTTATAAGAGCATTTATGATACTTTCTGGCATTAAAAAAATGACAAATTAGGGCGTTTGTCATACGAGCACCCTTATTCATGACTTTTAAAATTTTCACGGCTGGTCACACAACTTTTCTCTTTTTTGCACAAAGGGGAGGGCCACATGCAACTTGACACATTTGCTATAATTTAAAATTGCAATGCTATAGTTGGCATGGAGCTCAGCAGCGCGTGCCGTGAACCCCAGTACACCAGCGGAGCTCTGAGATTGGCTCTTGTGGGGATGCACATTGTTGATATGTCATCACCGCTGCCTGCAGCCAAATGACTGGCACCGGGGGAGCGTCAGGAGACAGCGTTGGAACCAGAAAGGGTTTGTAGATGCGGAATTTGTTATTTTAGGTATTTTACCTAGTCCTGACAGTGGACGACCCCTTTTATGATGATTGTACTGTTTAACATGTGCCAAATTCATTAAGATGCACACACCTTTTAATGAATTGATGTCCAATGGAATAATGGATCTGCCAACCCATTTCGAACAAGATGTTCTTAATCAGCCATGATTTGATCTGTGCGTCTGTGGGGCTGTTTTTATCAGTATGTTATAATAAAGCTTTGTGGATTTTATGCAGCAGAGTTGTTACCTGGACTTCCATTATTCTGGTGGACATTACTTGCTCCATCCAAAAGAAAGGAAACTAAACTGACTTTATGTGAAGTTTTTTTGCTTACTGGAATTCTTGATGAATTAGGTACAATCAGCATATGCCAGAGCAAAAAATGGCACTCCAGTAATTAACATCACTCTAAAACTGAACAAATCAACAAACTGAATAAATCAACATCAACAAACTGAAAATATTGATGAATTTGTTGCTTGGGTTTCATCTCTCCCTCTTCCTCCCCGGCTCTACCCAGTTGTTGCTTGGGTTTTGCTGCTCCCTGTTCCTCCCCGGCTCTGCCCAGTTGTTGCTTGGGTTTCACCGCTCCCTCTTCCTCCCCGGCTCTGCCCAGTTGTTGCTTGGGTTTCGCTGCTCCCTCTTCCTCCCTGGCTCTGGCCAGTTGTTGCATGGGTTTCACCGCTCCCTCTTTCTTGGATAGTTTGTGCAATAAATCCGCGATGCCATAATGATACAAATTCAGACACAATGAAAAAACTCTGGTGGTTTATTCAACGCATTTCAAGGTCTATATCACCTCTTCATCAGGAAATTACCACAAAGTAATATCCTGATGATGAGGTGATATAGACCTTGAAACGTGTTGAATAAACCACCAGAGCTTTTTCATTATGTCTGAATTTGTATCATTATGGCATTGCGGATTTAATGCACAACCTATCCATTTATAACGTCTCTGAGAAGGTCACGTTGGTGACCCGTGGATCGGCAGCAGCTGATATATACATGCTTTTGCTTTATACCACCAGGTGAGCAGCTCCTTGTTAATAACTGCAAATAATGCGAAGGATAAGACCCTATTTGCGCTTTTCTTGTCTCCTTAATCTACCAGTTGTTGCTTGGGTTTCACCGCTCCCTCTTCCTCCCAGGCTCTGCCCAGTTGTTGCTTGAATTTTGCCGCTCCCTTTTCCTCCCCAGCTCTGCCCAGTGGTTGTTTGGCTTTTGCCTCTCCCTCTTCCTCCCAGGCTCTGCCCAGTTGTTGCTTTGGTTTCACCACTCCCTTTTCCACCTCGGCACTGCCCAGTTGTTACTTAGATTTCACTGCTCCCTCTTCCTCCCTTGCTCTGCCCAGTTGTTGTTTGGCTTTTGCCTCTCCCTCTTCCTCCTCGGCTCTGCCCAGTTGTTGTTTGGCTTTTGCCTCTCCCTCTTCCTCCTCGGCTCTGCCCAGTTGTTGTTTGGCTTTTGCCTCTCCCTCTTCCTCCCAGGCTCTGCCCAGTTGTTGCTTAGGTTTCACTGCTCCCTCTTCCTCCTCGGCTCTGCCCAGTTGTTGCTTTGGTTTCACCACTCCCTTTTCCACCTCGGCACTGCCCAGTTGTTACTTAGATTTCACTGCTCCCTCTTCCTCCCTTGCACTGCCCAGTTGTTGTTTAGCTTTTACCTCTCCCTCTTTCTCCCAGGCTCTGCCCAGTTGTTGCTCAGGTTTCACCGCTCCCTCTTCCTCCCTTGCTCTTCCCAGTTGTTGTTTGGCTTTTGCCTCTTCCTCCCAGGCTCTGCTCAGTTGTTGCTTAGGTTTCACCGCTCCCTCTTCCTTCCAGACTCTGCTCAGTTGTTGCTTAGGTTTCACCACTCCATCTTCCTCTGAGGCTCTGCCCAGTTGTTGCTTAAGTTTCACCGCTTCCTCTTCCTTCCAGGCTCTGCCCCATTGTTGCTTAAGTTTCACCGCTCCCTCTTCCTCACTGGCTCTGCCCAGTTGTTGCTTGGGTTTCGCCTCTCCCTCTTCCTCACTGGCTCTGCCCAGTTGTTGTTTGGCTTTCGCCTCTCCCTCTTCCTCCCAGGCTCTGCCCAGTTGTTACTTAGGTTTCACCGCTACCTCTTCCTCCTCGGCTCTGCCCAGTTGTTGCTTAGGTTTCACCGCTCCCTCTTCCTCCTCGGCTCTGCCCAGTTGTTACTTAGGTTTCACCGCTCCCTCTTCCTCCTTGGCTCTGCCCGGTTGTTGCTTAGGTTTCACCGCTCCCTCTTCCTCCTCGGCTCTGCCCAGTTGTTACTTATGTTTCACCGCTCCCTCTTCCTCCCAGGCTCTGCCCAGTTGTTACTTAGGTTTCACCGCTCCCTCTTCCTCCTCAGCTCTGCCCAGTTGTTACTTAGGTTTCACCGCTCCCTCTTCCTCCCAGGCTCTGCCCAGTTGTTACTTAGGTTTCACCGCTCCCTCTTTCTCCCAGGCTCTGCCCAGTTGTTGTTTGGCTTTTGCCTCTCCCTCTTCCTCCTCGGCTCTGCCCAGTTGTTGTTTGGCTTTTGCCTCTCCCTCTTCCTCCCAGGCTCTGCCCAGTTGTTGCTTAGGTTTCACTGCTCCCTCTTCCTCCTCGGCTCTGCCCAGTTGTTGCTTTGGTTTCACCACTCCCTTTTCCACCTCGGCACTGCCCAGTTGTTACTTAGATTTCACTGCTCCCTCTTCCTCCCTTGCACTGCCCAGTTGTTGTTTAGCTTTTACCTCTCCCTCTTTCTCCCAGGCTCTGCCCAGTTGTTGCTCAGGTTTCACCGCTCCCTCTTCCTCCCTTGCTCTTCCCAGTTGTTGTTTGGCTTTTGCCTCTTCCTCCCAGGCTCTGCTCAGTTGTTGCTTAGGTTTCACCGCTCCCTCTTCCTTCCAGACTCTGCTCAGTTGTTGCTTAGGTTTCACCACTCCATCTTCCTCTGAGGCTCTGCCCAGTTGTTGCTTAAGTTTCACCGCTTCCTCTTCCTTCCAGGCTCTGCCCCATTGTTGCTTAAGTTTCACCGCTCCCTCTTCCTCACTGGCTCTGCCCAGTTGTTGCTTGGGTTTCGCCTCTCCCTCTTCCTCACTGGCTCTGCCCAGTTGTTGTTTGGCTTTCGCCTCTCCCTCTTCCTCCCAGGCTCTGCCCAGTTGTTACTTAGGTTTCACCGCTACCTCTTCCTCCTCGGCTCTGCCCAGTTGTTGCTTAGGTTTCACCGCTCCCTCTTCCTCCTCGGCTCTGCCCAGTTGTTACTTAGGTTTCACCGCTCCCTCTTCCTCCTTGGCTCTGCCCGGTTGTTGCTTAGGTTTCACCGCTCCCTCTTCCTCCTCGGCTCTGCCCAGTTGTTACTTATGTTTCACCGCTCCCTCTTCCTCCCAGGCTCTGCCCAGTTGTTACTTAGGTTTCACCGCTCCCTCTTCCTCCTCAGCTCTGCCCAGTTGTTACTTAGGTTTCACCGCTCCCTCTTCCTCCCAGGCTCTGCCCAGTTGTTACTTAGGTTTCACCGCTCCCTCTTTCTCCCAGGCTCTGCCCAGTTGTTACTTAGGTTTCACCTATCCGTCCTCCTCCTTGGCTCTGCCCAGTTGTTGCTTAGGTTTCACCGCTCCCTCTTCCTCCCAGGCTCTGCCCAGTTGTTGCTTAGGTTTCACCGCTCCCTCTTCCTCCCAGGCTCTGCCCAGTTGTTACTTAGGTTTCACCACTCCCTCTTCCTCCCAGGCTCTGCCCAGTTGTTACTTAGGTTTCACCACTCCCTCTTCCTCCTCGGCTCTGCCCAGTTGTTACTTAGGTTTCACCGCTCCCTCTTCCTTCCAGACTCTGCTCATTTGTTGCTTGGGTTTTGCCTCTCCCTCTTCCTCTCCAGCTCTGCCCAGTTTGGCAAATCTGTCCAGGAGTACCATGAAAACTCCAAAGTCAATGAATATTTGCACATCTTTGAGCTGCACAAAAATCTATCGACATTGCACGGAGGTTTACAGCAGAATTCTGGCATGAACATCTTAAAGACTTGGACACAAAGTATCTGAATTTTCCTCCACTTCAAACATGTATCTAAACGCAGCGAAGAGGAAATGTTTGTAAACTGAGGTGTGATTTGTGGAAGTAATTTTCCGGTCGCCGCGATGTTCATGGTGAAGACAATATATCATATAGCAGTTACTACAATTGCTAAAATGACGTTATTAAAGTAGCATTTCAGCAAATCTCCGGGCAAAGCGAAAAATAAGAAATAGATTCTGCCCAGTTCTATTATCAGAAGAAAATGAGAGAAACTGGGAAAGAAAGGAAAATAACAAGGCACACAAGAAAGTGGGAAAGATGCTGCAAATACCGCCAAATATATTCTCTGTAGTTAGCGTCACATATATACAGAAAAAAAACTGACCATAAGAGCTGACGCTCTTCGGAAGACAGCCTGCATGTTTCCACTAAATAGTGGAAGAGGGGTTCACATACTTTTGGTTATGAGATCAGTACATTTGTGATTTCTTATATTGACAGGCTAAGACCAACCAGCGGACGCTGGACATACCACGCCGTACTTACTTTATGGGCACCATAAACCCCATCTCCTCTGCGTTGGTCCCTAGCGTCAGTTGACTTTGTTGTATCACAGTTTTAATATTACATGAAAAAACAGTAAAAAGCCATGTCATCGCTGTGATCTAAATATTGCATGATACCCGGTGGAAGTCTCATTGCACATGTACCATGTCCTGTCTGTGTCACATAAATATTACATCTATTATCTCACATCAAACGCCCGGCTCCATCTACGCGCTATTGATGTCTCCCCGAACACAGCACTGGATTAAATATGCAAACAAGTAAAATGGCAAAAAAAAAATAATCTAAAAATATGATTTTACTGAATATGTAAATGCAAATGATGAGTTTTCCAGTTTTCATTCATTGATATCAGTAAGGGGGCTGTCCTAAATAAGAGAGTGCCCCCTAGTGACGGCTGCGAGCAGGGGATTCCGAGCTCTAAAATACTGGAGATGATTGAATCAGTGTCACGATCCATTTTTGGATTTGTGGCAGCTCTGGTTCCACTCAGTTTAAACTTTTTTTCCTTTTGGACCATCGGGGGTTAATGTCAGTTTTTTCCCCACTGGCAACCTGGTGTAACTGCAGTGCTACTGGGTCAGCTGATGTGGGTGGCGACTACTCCCACCTTCCTTTAAAAGGTCACCTGATGCATCAGCTGACTGTTGGTTATACAGGTCCTTTCTGGAGACCAGCCTAGCAGAAGCAGTGCTCTGGTGTCTACCACGTTTGGTGGTAAGAGTCCTGTTGCTGTTGATATCTGTGGTGTGGAGATTTGCAGCGGTGCATATAAGCTAAGTGTGGTGTTTTTTCTCCTTTTTCCTTTTGGTGTTGGTCACTTTCCCCTGTGTGTATTACCTGCAGTGGCAATGCTAGTGCTCCTTGTTGGCCAGTGCATTAGCCAGGGCAGAAACAGGTGACACTAGGGATTAGGTTCGCGATGGCGGCGGGGGGAAGGACCCACATAGGGCGTTAGCGGAGTGCAGGGACAGGCTCTCAGACTGAGCTCAGGTGGTGACCATCCCTCATTCCCTATCACTAGGGCCTTCCCTTCACCTTTTCCATTCCGTTGTGTGTGAGTTGCAAATCCGTTGACCGACCACCCGTTAGGGTCGAGTCACACTGTCATAATTGGTTTAAAGTGAATTGAATTCACTAATGAATTTCGCTAAAAAATCTCATTCTCTAGACTCATTTCCAATCTCTTCAATATCCTTATCACCATTTTTCTGGAATTTTTTATAGGGTCTGCAGGGGATAACGTTATACTCACGTGGCTCTCACCTGACCTCCCGCCAGAGCTCTCTGTCTGCTCATTTGCCGGCTCTCTCCTGTCTTCTAGCTTGGACTTTTAGGCTTCCGGCACCTCCCATAGGACCCGTGTATGTGCCCTGTATGTGTCGTGCTCTGTGTTCTGGTCACGTAACATTACTTACGTCATGTAGCACAGACATCGGAGGAACGGCGCATTCTGGGAGCTAAGTATACATGGTTATTCATTAACATTGCACAGTGTGGTTATTCTTAATGGGTTGTTCCACAGATAATGGGGTCCGGCTGCAGTGATCCCCTCGATTTCTCCAACGGGCGACCCCAAGTCCGTTGTGTAAATATACCAAAAGAAAAATGGACACCAAAGCTAAAAATTATAGTTTATTAAGAACCATTAAAACAGTAGATAACTACACAAATATACTATATGATAAGAAAAAAGTTATTATTAAATAGTAAATAGTAGAAAGGCAACACTAGTGCCGCATAGGTATATATCCTGCTAGGGGACGAAAATAAGAGAAGGGGAAGTGTACCATAACAAAATACACAGTAATTAATATAATATAGTAATATAGATTATTAAGTGGTAACACACAACCAATAAGGCGTCTGACAGCAATACAATAATTGCTAACGAATAACAAGCAGGTAGAGGGGGACAAAGGATGTGCATGTAAATCAGAGAAATGAATAAATAAATAAAGTGCCTCATGCAAAATATAGAATGTCAGCAAAACCCCTATATATTAATATTGGTCACAGCACATATGTGCAGATATACCGGGGAAGGTCCCAAAAGCTGCCATCGATAGAGCTATATACATACTTACAAAGATAGAGAGAAGGCACGCACATGCACATGCAAGGTCCCACCTTGTAACCGTACGCGGAAGGAGGAGCCCCGACGCGCGTTTCACAAGTATTGCTTCCTCGGGGGGCGAGGAAGCAATACTTGCGAAACGCGCGTCGGGGCTCCTCCTTCCGCGTACGGTTACAAGGTGGGACCTTGCATGTGCATGTGCGTGCCTTCTCTCTATCTTTGTAAGTATGTATATAGCTCTATCGATGGCAGCTTTTGGGACCTTCCCCGGTATATCTGCACATATGTGCTGTGACCAATATTAATATATAGGGGTTTTGCTGACATTCTATATTTTGCATGAGGCACTTTATTTATTTATTCATTTCTCTGATTTACATGCACATCCTTTGTCCCCCTCTACCTGCTTGTTATTCGTTAGCAATTATTGTATTGCTGTCAGACGCCTTATTGGTTGTGTGTTACCACTTAATAATCTATATTACTATATTATATTAATTACTGTGTATTTTGTTATGGTACACTTCCCCTTCTCTTATTTTCGTCCCCTAGCAGGATATATACCTATGCGGCACTAGTGTTGCCTTTCTACTATTTACTATTTAATAATAACTTTTTTCTTATCATATAGTATATTTGTGTAGTTATCTACTGTTTTAATGGTTCTTAATAAACTATAATTTTTAGCTTTGGTGTCCATTTTTCTTTTGGTATATCATATATTTTGATGGCGAAGCATTGACTTATAGTGCCCTCGTTTTAGGTTAACCGTTGTGTAAATAGACTGGTAGCATGTCAATGTCAGACTGTGAATGGAGCAGTGTTCACACATTCTCACTTATTTATGTTCTGTTTTGGACACAGTTTATTTATTTATTTGTTTTTAGCTGTGCTGTACTGACTGAGGCAGTGCCAGCAGAGTCATCTCATAAGATTTAATAGCTGGCATGTATGTTATTGTGCTAAAATCCTAAGATGAAGTAGGATAGCAATATCATACACAAAGATAAGGGGTTATATGCAACTGCTCTGTCAGTTCAATATTTGCAGGAGTTGCTGTAGTCCATAACTTGGAGATTATATTAGTCTATGTCCGTTAAATCACGTACACGGCATCTGCATAAGGACATACACTATGCTGCGCAGTCTATGCATAGAATACAGATAGGTGGTGTACGTCTCCAGCATGGACACCCCAAAAGAAAAAAATATGTATATTTTTATATAGAGAGAGAGAGAGCGACTGAAAACTTCTCGGAAACCTCCAATTAACCAGAAAAAAAGTGTATTGTACTATTTTCTTTCCCTCATACACTAATCTTCTTCACTGTTGTACTGTCACACAGTCTTTTTAGTGTTTTATGCCTTTTTTCCATATGACCATGGCTATGCTGTGAGCAGTGATGTCCTCTTACTGTCCTGACTCCACATAGTGGCTGCTGCATTCCCTGCTTTGGCTTTTACACAGGCTTTTATATACTGTAGTTTCCCCCTGGTTGGCTATGTGAAAGACATTGCGATGTAATACCTCAGAGGTCATACGAGTCTTGTCAGGGAGGTACAATCTTCTGCAATGTGTAAATAGGTGGTGAGTGATCCATTTACATGATTTGTGGAAAGCGAATTAGAAATGTTTGAAATTTGCCAAATTTAGTGGATTTCTCAAAATTTGAGTTGCATTTCATTTGCATTGAGTTGATTTGCTCTTCTGCACAAAAATGCAATAATACAATTTTACTGATATGATAAATTTTGTTTAGAAAACTTCACCCTTCTCATGAATCTCCTCAGCATCCAGCGGCTCATAACGAGTCCTAGAAAAAGAGACTGGACCCATTGGGGAATTTGGAGCTGAACTTGGCACAGAGTAGATGGAGTCTCATGCTCTTCTCGGGTTCATTATTGCAGGATATTAGGATTGTGTTATGCACCAGATGGGATCTGCTCCGATAAAACACAGCGCAACATTTCAGAGAAAACAGGCTTTGAAATCCGCCAGCGGATGAGCATTGTTTGGCATCGCGCTGCTGAGGTTTTTTTTCCCCTTAACAGTTGTTCTTGTTTTCTTAACACGATGTTGAAGGCTCATTAATGGATCTGCTTTATTCTCAACATCTTGAAATCATTCGCTCGGCTCATGACTTACTGGGGAATTCATTCACTTCTGTACATTGGCGTCCGATGGGTAATGGTGGACCACGAATTGTGAGGTTTGATCGCAATGGAGGAACGTCTGGATGAAATGTGAAAGAAAACATGTCGAAAAAAGAACATAATTGATCAAATAAATGTCTTTGTAGAAGTCAAAGGTTCAGAAAGTTTCTGCTACATTCCCACCTGGACCTGCTCCAATAACGTCCGCTTTTGTCACCAGGTGCCAGGTGGTGGGGTGGTGCTAAGGCTAGGTTCACATTGCGTTAGGGCAATCCGTTTAGCGCTAGCGCTAGCGGATTGCGCTAACGCAATGTTTATTTAGGGGCCGCGTTCAGGGGTCGCGTTAACGTCCCCGCTCTCGCAGATCCCCGATCTGCGAGAGCGGGGAACGGACCTTGGGCGCGCCGCGGACGCTGCAAGCAGCGTCCGAGGCGCGTCACAGAAGAACGGCACATCACTAGCGCGAGCCGAAAAAGGCACGCGCTAGTGATGCGCTGCAGGCGAAATTTACATTGCTGTCAATGGGTGCGCTAACGGACCCGTTGCACGGCGTTAATTGCGACATTTTCGCCATGCAACGCTGTCCGTTAGCGATCACCCACTAACGCAATGTGAACCTAGCCTTAGAATGGAGGAGATGTGAGATGCAATATCACTAGACAGCGCAGTTGCTGTCCACCAGAGGCTATGTGCACACATTGCGGATTTGCCTGTGGAATTTTCTGTGTGGATTCTGCATCTCTTGGCAGAAAACGCAGGTTAAAATCTGCACATTTTTTATGCGGATTTTGTGCGTTTTTACTGCGGATTTGCTGCGTTTTCTGCACGGATTTCATGTGTTTTTACTCCTGCGTTTTCTATAATGGAATGGGTGCAGAAACGCTGCAGATCCGCACAAAGAATTGACATGTTGTTTTGTTTAATCCACTGCAGATTCCGTGCAAAATTTTCCCCACCATTAGCATAGCATTTTTATTTTCCCATTGATTTACATTGCACTGTAAATCACTTGTGGTTCTGCAGCGTTTCTGCACTGAAAAAAAACGCTGCGGATCCGCAGTAAATCCACAACGTGTGTACATACCCCAAGGATGCTGTTATGGCTGGGACCTGTGGTGTGTGGGGTCCAGCAGCTGAGAAGGTGTAATCAGCTCCATGTTGTGGCCAATGAGTCAGGACCACACCTTACTTAAACTCCATGCACATTGCTGGAAGTTGCCAGTTGTGGTTCTTCGTTACTTAAATATCTTTTATGATACAGTGGGGAAAAAAGTATTTAGTCCGCCACCAATTGTGCAAGTTCTCCCACTTACAAAGATGAGAGAGGCCTGTAATTGGCATCATAGGTAGACCACAACTAGGAGAGTCACAATGAGAAAACAAATCCAGGAAATCACCGCGTCTGATTTGGGAAGATTTATTTTGCAAATAATGGTGGCAAATAAGTATTTGGTCATTAACAAAAGTTCATCTCAATACTTTGTAATATATCCTTTGTTGGCAATGACAGAGGTCAAACGTTATGTGTAAGTCTTCACAAGGTTGGAACACACTGTTTGTGGTATGTTGGCCCATTCCTCCATGCAGATCTCCTCTAGAGCAGTGATGTTTTGGGCCTGTCACTCGGCAACACGGACTTTCAACTCCCTCCAAAGGTTTTCTATGGGGTTGAGATCTGGAGACTGGCTAGGGGCCACTCCAGGACCTTCATATGTTTCTTACGAAGCCACTCCTTTGTTGCCCTGGCAGTGTGCTTGGGATCATTATCATGCTGAAAGACTCATCCACATTTCATCTTCAATGCCCTTGCTCATGAGAGGTTTGCACTCAAAATCTCACGATACATGGCCACATTCATACTTACTTTCATGTACGCTGATCAGTCGTCCTGGTCCCTTTGAAGAGAAACAGCCCTAAAGCATGATGTTGCCACCACCATGCTTCACAGTAGGTATGGTGTTCTTTGGATGGAACTCAGCATTCTGTCTCCTCCAAACATGACAAGTTTTGCTTCTACCAAATAGTTCTACTTTGGTTTCATAAGACCATATGACATTCTCCCAATACTCTTCTGGATCATCCAAATGCTCTCTAGCAAACTTCAGACTTGCCCAGACATGTACTGGCTTAAGCAGAGGGACACGTCTGGCACTGCAGGATCTGAGTCCCTGGCGGCGTAGTGTGTTACTGATGGTAACCTTTGTTACGGTGGTCCCAGCTCTATGCAGGTCATTCACTAGGTCCCCACGTGTGGTTCTGGGATTTTTGCTCCCCGTTCTTGTGATCATTTTGACCCCACTGGGTGAGATCTTGCGTGGAGCCCCAGATCGAGGGAGATTATCAGTGGTCTTGTATGTCTTCCATTTTCTTATTATCGCTCCCACAGTTGATTTAATCACACCAAGCTGGTTGGCTATTGCAGATTCAGTCTTCCCAGCCTGGTGCAGGGCTACAATTTTGTTTCTGGTGTCCTCCGACAGCTCTTTGGCCTTCACCATAGTGGAGTTTGGAGTGTGACTCTTTGAGGTTGTGGACAGGTGTCTTTTATACTGATAACAAGTCCAATCAGGTGCCATTACTACAGGTAAGGAGTGGAGGACAGAGGAGCCTCTTAAAGAAGAAGTTATAGATGTGTGAGAGCCAAAAATCTTGCATGTTTTTAGGTGACCAAATACTTATTTTCCACCATAATTTGCAAAATAAATCTTCCAAATCAGACAAGGTGATTTTCTGGATTTGTTTTCTCATTGTGACTCTCATAGTTGTGGTCTACCTATGATGTCAATTACAGGCCTCTCTCATCTTTGTAAGTGGGAAAACTTGCACAATTGGTCACTGAATAAATACATTTTTTCCCCACTGTGTGTCTGCTGATACCCTGATTCTGACCCTGTCTGTTCAGTAATCACTTCGGATTACCTGATTCACTTTTGACTGACTTCATGGTATCTGACCATAGCTATTTCTATAAACTATGATTTTACCCCTGGTTCTATTCCCCCAGTTACTGACCCAGAATGTTGGACTACTATTGCCTCAGGCTCGCATTCACGGAAAGTAGATACTCCGTGGACTCAACCCAGGGTGCCCCGTCGTACTTCTAAATCTCTCTGTAAGGGTTAGTGGTGGAAGGCTGGGGTTCCTTTGCTCCACAAAGTGGTTTGCCTGCTAGAAGAGATCTTTTTGAGCGGAGTACCTTCTACCTTCTACCTTTTGGAGCTGCTATAGAATAAATGATGAGACTCACAAGGCATAGGTGGTCGTCTCTTGTTTCCCGACAGTCCGCATTTTCTGGAAAAATTGTTTTGCCATCTTTTTTAAAAAGTAACTGGCAAACTTGGAATGGATTCCCCTCATATCTTTGTAAATTGGGATCAATTATGGAGTAAATGGAGAAATCTCTGCTTATAATGAATGCACATGTATTATTATAAGCGCTGACGGCTGTAGATTTGTGACCACTGTGGGGGATACACATGAAAACAAAACACAAAAATACAATCTCTTCGATGTAGAAGCCGGCCAAAGCCTGCGGAGCAGGCAAGAAAGGAGACATATATCCAACATTAATCCACTCCCTGAGAAGTTCTTAAGGATTACTTTCTGCGTGAAGTTGTCATCCAGCCTTCGCCCTCTGTTATTACTTACCGCTTCGCTCTTTGTACATCATTACTTCTTTCATCGTTATGAGCTACAGAAACATCCAAGGATTTTTTTTTTTTTGTTTGGTTTTGTGTTTATTTTTTTTCCTTGTTTGTTTTTTTTTTTCTTATTCATTGTAAGACATTTCTGGAAATAAAATGAAGGTATATGAACCCGTCCCATCAGGACATCAGTCTTCTTAAGTGGAGGAAACTGACAAATTATTGGGATAATCAAAACTCCCACGATGCCTCCTTGTTCTGCTGTAAAGGACAGACCTCAGATGTAGAGCGATGGAAGAAAAAGTGGAATAACAGATAATAATAATATTTAAAATAAATTCACCAGTAAATGATAAATTTACTTTGAAAAAAAAAAAGACAAAAAATAAAAAAACAGAATTTTGTGATACTCTGTTGGCAGATGTTTATGCTGTTTGTGTCTGGGTGTGGCCGCCTAGTGGTCGTGATGTGCACTGCAGTCTGTCCAAGGTGTTTCCTCGTATAATGTTATGGTATTGTGATTAATGGGGATCTTTAAAGACATTTTCAAAAGCTAAGGGTGGACATATTGTGTAATATTCTGTATATCCACTATAGGAAGAATGCGAGCTTGACTAAACTAGCTGAGGAGCGAGAGCCTTGATGTTTAAATTAAAGAGTTAGGTTTGTGAGAGGACATACGTCACATTATTAATGACCTAGTTTTATAATTGGTCATTAATATCAGATCGGTGTGAATGTTACACCCATTATCCCATTAAAGAGTTATTTCCGGGCCCAAGGCCATTGGAAGTAGAGAGTGTATGGACCAAGAGCATCACAGCGCCGTACACTGTGTAGTGGCCATTCCTGGTACTGCAGCTCAGCTACTGTTAAAGTGTATAGATATTAACCTGCAATACAGAGAATGACCACTACACACTGTACGGCGCTGTGGAGTCCCAGCTCCATACTTCCTGGTAACATTCGATAGACTGGGGTACCAGGTGTCAAAACCTTCACTGATCGGATATTTATTACCTGTCCTAAAGATAGTAGAAAAACAAAATAAATACCTGCTTAGGTCAAAATACTTGTTTCTTTTTTTATAATTCCTATCTAAAGAATAGTATTACTATTATAGTCGTGGGACAACCCCTTTAATGTTCATTGGGAATTGTGAATCTCCATTGTCAGAGCTCAACATAGTGTGAGCTTCATCAAGGTCAAAGTCACTTTTTCCCTGCATTAAGGTCAAACTGAAGAACCTACAGTATTATTTATCGCCAAGAATTGAATATTTTATAGCCTGAACTGTCTGCGTAGACATGGGTTAGTCCTGCTCTCCTGTCTCTATATGTTCAGAAGTAACAGCATCATGGAGGACATTATGCAGCAGCGCTGAGCAGTGTAACTGTGAATCCAGCTCTGGAGTGTGATAAACACTTACTATAAAGTAGAGGATCTAGTTGTGCTTGTTTTTCTAACTCTGCTCCTCCCCACTGTATAGACATAGTAATATGACCCTGTAGGGAGGTGGCGGAACCACATTGTCTTGAGCAGGATGGAATTTCTCAGTAGTTCAAAGTGAATGATGCAAGAAGTGGCTCATAAGAGGAGAAAGGAGCAGATTCCTCTGATAAGATACATTACAAATCTTATATTCTCTTGTACTGATTTAGGCAAAGTTTGATAAAACGACCGTGTGCGTGTAGCGATGGCCGGAGAGGAGCAGAGCATCGTATGACGAGGACGGCTGGGCGAGACGCTCCTGATTCCTCAGGATCAGTATCGTCTTGCCTCATGGCGGATTTGGCACTAAACATGGGATATTTTATCTAATAACAGAAGAATTGAGGATATTAGCGGCGCACGTTCTCCGCGGCTGAAATGTACAATCAATACAAATCGCATCTAGCGTCTTGTATTTCAATTTCTGCCAGACTGCAGGGCTGGAATCTGTAATCCACCCCCGGAGGGGCCTTCGCTTCCTTTTCTCTGGGGGTCCTGGTTGCTGCCCATTACGTAGAGTACACGACCCGGACTCGTCAGGCTGCGGCTGTGCTAATAGTGAGGGTGAGGTCACATCGGAGGCGATCGGATGACACCACAAAGAAATACAGTAAAGCCGAGCGTCTGTGCTGTGCCGCCATTGTATGCTCACGGTTAGCTAAAGCGAATGATGAAAGTTGTCAATTTTAGTCTATTGCTAAAACGATAATGTGTAAAATCGCAATTTACAGAGATGTTTCCAGATTATGCAGTATTAGGTCTCCTGAGTCCTGCCCCAGCCATCAGCCGCCTTTTCTATCATTCTTCCCGTGTATCTGACTTCTGACTTCTCAGCGTCCGCAGTGTGGAGACCGGAGCAGCAGGAGAGCCGGGAGAGGTGAGTACTTTTCTTTCTCTTTTTTTTTAATGAGTGTAGGGCCAGCATAGATTATGGGGAGGTTTGGGGCTGACAACAATATGTGGAGGTGACCAAACTTTGTGGGGCTAAAATACTGTGTGGAGGGCTGTGTGGGGGCCATTAAACTATGTGGAACATTGTATGGGGCCATCATATTGTGTTGGGGTAATGAATGCTAGAGAGAAAAAGATGGAAAAAGAAGTTGGGAATCACAGTGGGCCTTACACTGTGTGGAGATCAAAGTCGGCCATCATACTATGTTGGGGGTCACAGTGGCCCATCATACTGTGTTGGGGTCACGGTGGACCATCATACTGTGTTGGGGATCACGATGGGCCATGATACTATGTTGGGGGTCACGGTGGGCCATCATACTGTGTTGAGGATCATGGTGGGCCATCATACTGTGTTGGGGATCACAGTGGCCCATCATACTGTGTTGGAGATCACAGTAGGCCATCATACTGGTTGGGGGTCACGGTGGGTCATTATACTGTGTTGGAAGTCACAGTGGGCCATCATAATGTGTTGGGGATCACAGTGGGCCATCATATAGTGTTGAGGGTCAAGGTGGGCCATCATACAGTGTTGAGGGTCACGGTGGGCCATCATAATGTGTTGAGGATCATGGTGGGCCATCATACTGTGTTGGGGATCACAGTGGCCCATCATACTGTGTTGGAGATCACAGTGGGCCATCATACTGGTTGGGGGTCACGGTGGGTCATTATACTGTGTTGGAAGTCACAGTGGGCCATCATAATGTGTTGGGGATCACAGTGGGCCATCATACAGTGTTGAGGGTCAAGGTGGGCCATCATACAGTGTGGAGGGTCACGGTGGGCCATCATAATGTGTTGGGGTCACAGTGGGCCATCATTGTATGTTGGGGGTCACAGTGGGCCATCATAATGTGTTGGGGGTCACAGTGGGCCATCATACTGTGTTGGAGATCACAGTAGGCCATCATACTGGTTGGGGGTCACGGTGGGTCATTATACTGTGTTGGGGTCACAGTGGGCCATCATTGTATGTTGGGGGTCACAGTGGGCCATCATAATGTGTTGGGGGAACTGTGGGGACATCACTGTGTTGGGTGCAATATGGGGGCATCATACTTTGTGGGGAAAATATGGGTCCTGTTGGGGGCATTAATCTGTGTGTGTGGAGGTTATGATGGGGAATTCACTAGAAGCTATTACACTGGTATTTGGAGTAAAGAAAATGTGTTTTTTGTCTTGGAGAGTTGGGACGTTCACCCTTCAGTGATTATAAACATAAAAGACTTGACCTGGAGCACCTATTAGCATAAGGGCAGCGTGTCGGTCCCATCTTGTGAGGCCTGCTGGCAATTAGGAAGATAAATCACTATAGGACCATCCCGATTGGGTAAACCTTGTCGCGGTGGGATGGATTTTCTGCTTTTTTGGTGGGATCCTGATACAGACCTTGTGCTACGCTTGTATCATTCACGCTATCTATAAGGTGGGCTCCTTATGTACATGGGTTGAGAACTGACTGCGGTTTCTGCACCTCTCCAATAGAAAGCAGATCAAACCCCAATTATTTATCAAACAGTGACGCTTAGGCCTCTCCGAGAAAACAAAGGATTTATTGGAATCCTTTTCCCAATTGCATTTTGTCAGAAACAGAGATAAGAATTACTGGCGAAGTTCTTGTACTTTTTTTCCTTTATTGCTATTCCTCATTACTGATCATTTACTTTCTTATAACTCCGACATTTAAACCTTGAGACCTGTGTAATATTTGGGCCAAGGACGCCCTTAGAGTAAGGTCGGGAACCAGTGACATAAAGATCACAGCTTTGTGCACTGGAAGCGCAATATTTTATTTACAAAAAGTATATCACTTACCTGTATGACTCCCCGGCCGGCCAGAGAGCGGCCGTAAATCTTACCCCAATGTTCCTTCTCTTGTTGGGTGAACAGAATATAAAGCCGCCAGTGTTTACAGTCAACACGCCATAAAAAATATATGTGCTGCTGCTCGGAGCATCCATAGACTCAGCTTGTAAAACACCTACTGAACGCTACTATTCTGCTGCCATCTCTTCATCTTATTGACAAAGTGACAGCTATATGCTAAGCACGTAAAAACTAAAGGAGCAGGAGTGATGCCACGGAGGAAAAAGGGGAAAACGGTGATATAGGAAAGTACATTATATTTTGTTCTTGGTTCAAATAGGAATCACATTTTGTTCTCTATAATTTGTTAATAATTCTTGAAAATTCCTTAAAATTCCAAGTATAAACATAGCATTACATGACAAAATTGTGTCTGCAGTCACCACTAGGGGGAGCTCCCTGTATGCAGAGATACATAATAAGATCCTGTCTGCAGCCACCACTAGGGGGAGCTCCCTGTATACAGAGATACATAATAAGATCCTGTCTGCAGCGACCACTAGGGGGAGCTCCCTGTATACAGAGATAGATGATAAGTTCATGTCTGCAGTCACCACTAGGAGGAGCTCCCTGTATACAGAGATACATGATAAGATCCTGTCTGCAGTCACCACTAGGGGGAGCTCCCTGTATACAGAGATACATGATAAGATTCTGTCTGCAGTCACCACTAGGAGGAGCTCCCTGTATACAGAGATACATGATAAGATCCTGTCTGCATCCACCACTAGGAGGAGCTCCCTGTATACAGAGATACATGATAAGATCCTGTCTGCAGCCACCACTAGGGGGAGCTCCCTGTATACAGAGATACATGATAAGATTCTGTCTGCAGTCACCACTAGGAGGAGCTCCCTGTATACAGAGATATATGATAAGATCCTGTCTGCAGCCACCACTAGGGGAGCTCCCTGAATACAGAGATACATAATAAGATCCTGTCTGCAGCCACCACTAGGGGGAGCTCCCTGTATACAGAGATAGATGATAAGTTCCTGTCTGCAGTCACCACTAGGAGGAGCTCCCTGTATACAGAGATATATGATAAGATCCTGTCTGCAGCCACCACTAGGGGGAGCTCCCTGTATACAGAGATACATGATAAGATCCTGTCTGCAGTCACCACTAGGGGGAGCTCCCTGTACACAGAGATACATGATAAGATCCTGTCTGCAGCCACCACTAGGGGGAGCTCCCTGTATACAGAGATACATGATAAGATCCTGTCTGCAGTCACCACTAGGGGGAGCTCCCTGTGTACAGAGATACATGATAAGATCCTGTCTGCAGTCACCACTAGGGGGAGCTCCCTGTATACAGATATACATGATAAGATTCTGTCTGCAGTCACCACTAGGGGGAGCTCCCTGTATACAGAGATACATGATAAGATAATGTCTGCAGCCACCACTAAGGAGATCTCCCTGTATACAGAGATATATGATAAGATCCTGTCTGCAGCCACCACTAGGGGAGCTCCCTGTATACAGAGATACATGATAAGATCCTGTCTGCAGTCACCACTAGGGGGAGCTCCCTGTATACAGAGATACATGATAAGATCCTGTCTGCAGCCACCACTAGGGGGAGCTCCCTGTATACAGAGATACATGATAAGATAATGTCTGCAGCCACCACTAGGGAGATCTCCCTGTATACAGAGATACATGATAAGATTCTGTCTGCAGTCACCACTAGCGGGAGCTCCCTGTGTACAGAGATACATGATAAGATCCTGTCTGCAGTCACCACTAGGGGGAGCTCCCTCTATACAGAGATACATGATAAGATTCTGCCTGCAGTCACCACTAGGGGGAGCTCCCTGTATACAGAGATATATGATAAGATCCTGTCTGCAGCCACCACTAGGGGAGCTCCCTGTATACAGAGATACATGATAAGATCCTGTCTGCAGTCACCACTAGGGGGAGCTCCCTGTATACAAAGATACATGATAAGATCCTGTCTGCAGTCACCTGTTGTGATTTTGCTTTTTGCTCCCTCTAGTGGTCATTAGTGATTTGACTCTGGAGCGTCTGTCTTTTCCTATATCCTCACCTGGGCCGTTAGTTCAGGGGCGTTGCTATATAAGCTCCCTGGACCTTCAGTTCAATGCCTGGCATCGTTGAAATCAGAGCTAATCTGTTGTGCTCTTGTCCTATGATCCTGGTTCCTGTTTTTCAAGCTAAGTCTGCTTCCTTGCTTTTTGCTTTTGTTTTGTTTGGTATTTTTGTCCAGCTTGTTCCAATCTGTATCCTGACCTTTGCTGGAAGCTCTAGGGGGCTGGTGTTCTCCCCCCGGACCGTTAGACGGTTCGGGGGTTCTTGAATCTCCAGCGTGGATTTTTATAGGGTTTTTGTTGACCAGATAAGTTATCTTGCTATATTCTGCTATTAGTAAGCTGGCCTCTCTTTGCTGAACCTGGTTCATTTCTGTGTTTGTCATTTCCTCTTACCTCACCGTTATTATTTGTGGGGGGCTTGTATCTTGCTTTGGGGTCCCTTTCTCTGGAGGCAAGAGAGGTCTTTGTTTTCTTCTCCTAGGGGTAGTTAGATTCTCCGGCTGGCGCGAGTCATCTAGCGATCACCGTAGGCATGATCCCCGGCTACTTCTAGTGTTGGCGTTAGGAGTAGCTATTTGGTCAACCCAGTTACCACAGCCCTATGAGCTGGATTTTTGTATCTTGCAGACTTACACGTTCCTCTGAGACCCTGTCCACTGGGGTCATAACAGTATGCCAGGCCAGTATTAAATGTTTAATGCATTGCAGAAGTGGGATTATAAGAAAGAAAATTTTGAGGTGTTTTTTTTTCCCTCTCTCATTTTTTTTTTTTCTTTTCCCCTTTACCTCAGAGTGGCTTGTGATTGCTGCAGACATGAATGTCCAGACCTTGATTTCAAGTGTGGACCAGCTTGCCACTCGTGTGCAGGGTATACAAGATTATGTTACCAGAAATCCTAGGTCTGAACCCAAGATTCCGATTCCTGAACTGTTTTCAGGAGACCGATTTAAGTTTAGGAATTTCAGGAATAATTGTAAATTATTTTTGTCCCTGAAACCTTGTTCGTCTGGAGACTCTGCTCAACAAGTAAAAATTGTTATTTCATTCTTACGGGGTGACCCTCAGGATTGGGCTTTTTTGTTGGCGCCAGGAGATCCGGCATTGGCTGATATTGATGCGTTTTTTCTGGCGCTCGGTTTACTTTATGAGGAACCCAATCTTGAGATTCAGGCAGAGAAAGCCTTGCTGGCTATGTCTCAGGGCCAGGACGAGGCTGAGGTGTATTGCCAAAAATTTCGGAAATGGTCCGTGCTGACACATTGGAACCAGTGTGCACTGGCCGCTAATTTTAGAAATGGCCTTTCTGAGGCCATTAAGAATGTTATGGTGGGTTTTCCCATTCCCACAGGTCTGAATGATACCATGTCCCTGGCTATTCAAATTGACCGGCGGTTGCGGGAGCGCAAAACCGCAAATTCCCTCATGGTGTTGTCTGAACGGACACCTGATTTGATGCAATGTGATAGAATCCTGACTAGAAATGAGAGGAAAATTCATAGACGCCGGAATGGCTTGTGCTACTACTGTGGTGATTCTACACATGTTATCTCAGCATGCTCTAAACGTATATCTAAGGTTGTTAGTCCTGTCACCGTTGGTAATTTGCATCCTAAGTTTATTCTGTCTGTAACTTTGATTTGCTCACTGTCATCTTATCCTGTCATGGCGTTTGTAGATTCAGGTGCTGCCCTGAGTCTTATGGATCTCTCATTTGCTAAGCGCTGTGGTTTTATTCTTGAACCATTAGAAAATCCTATCCCTCTTAGGGGTATTGATGCTACGCCATTGGCAGAAAATAAGCCGCAGTATTGGACACAGGTTACCATGTGCATGACTCCTGAACACCGCGAGGTGATACGTTTTCTCGTTCTACATAAAATGCATGATTTGGTTGTTTTGGGGCTGCCATGGTTACAGACCCATAATCCAGTCCTTGACTGGAAGGCTATGTCAGTGTCTAGTTGGGGCTGTCGTGGTATTCATGAGGATTCCCTGCCTGTGTCTATTGCTTCTTCTACGCCTTCGGAAGTTCCGGAGTATTTGTCTGATTATCAGGATGTCTTTAGTGAGTCCAGGTCCAGTGCATTGCCTCCTCATAGGGAATGTGACTGTGCAATAGATTTGATTCCAGGCAGTAAATTTCCTAAGGGAAGACTGTTTAATCTGTCGATACCTGAACATACCGCTATGCGTTCATATATCAAGGAGTCTCTGGAGAAAGGACACATCCGTCCGTCTTCTTCCCCTCTTGGTGCGGGATTCTTTTTTGTGGCTAAAAAGGACGGATCTTTGAGGCCTTGTATTGACTATCGGCTTTTAAATAAGATCACTGTCAAATTTCAGTATCCTTTGCCGCTGTTGTCTGACTTGTTTGCCCGGATTAAAGGTGCCAAGTGGTTCACCAAGATAGACCTTCGTGGTGCGTACAACCTTGTGCGCATTAAGCAAGGGGATGAATGGAAAACCGCATTCAATACGCCCGAAGGTCATTTTGAGTACTTGGTGATGCCTTTTGGGCTCTCTAATGCCCCTTCAGTTTTTCAGTCCTTTATGCATGACATTTTCCGGAACTATCTGGATAAATTTCTGATCGTTTATCTGGATGATATTCTGTTTTTTTCTGATAATTGGGACTCGCATGTGGAGCAGGTCAGGATGGTCTTTAAAATTTTGCGTGAAAATTCTTTGTTTGTCAAGGGCTCAAAGTGTCTTTTTGGTGTACAGAAGGTTCCCTTTTTGGGGTTCATTTTTTCCCCTTCTGCTGTGGAGATGGACCCAGTCAAGGTCCGAGCTATTCTTGATTGGACTCAGCCCTCGTCATTTAAGAGTCTTCAGAAGTTCTTGGGTTTCGCTAACTTCTACCGTCGTTTTATCGCTAACTTTTCTAGCATTGTGAAACCTTTGACGGATATGACCAAGAAGGGCTCCGATGTGGTTAATTGGGCTCCTGCTGCCGTGGAGGCTTTCCAGGAGTTGAAACGTCGGTTTACTTCGGCGCCTGTTTTGTGCCAGCCTGATGTCTCGCTTCCCTTTCAAGTTGAGTTGGATGCTTCAGAGATTGGAGCAGGGGCCGTTTTGTCGCAGAGAGGCCCTGGTTGCTCTGTTATGAGACCTTGCGCCTTTTTCTCTAGGAAGTTTTCGCCTGCGGAGCGAAATTATGATGTGGGCAATCGGGAGTTGTTGGCCATGAAATGGGCATTTGAGGAGTGGCGTCATTGGCTCGAGGGTGCTAAGCATCGTGTGGTGGTCTTGACTGATCACAAAAATCTGATGTATCTCGAGTCTGCTAAACGCCTGAATCCTAGACAGGCCCGCTGGTCATTGTTTTTCTCCCGATTTGACTTTGTTGTCTCGTATTTACCAGGTTCAAAGAATGTGAAGGCCGATGCTCTTTCCAGGAGCTTTGTGCCTGATGCTCCTGGAGTCGCTGAACCTGTTGGTATTCTTAAGGATGGTATTATCTTGTCAGCTATTTCTCCTGATCTGCGACGTGTGTTGCAGAGATTTCAGGCTGATAGGCCTGATTCTTGTCCACCTGACAGACTGTTTGTGCCTGATAAGTGGACCAGCAGAGTCATTTCCGAGGTTCATTCCTCGGTGTTGGCAGGTCACCCAGGAATTTTTGGCACCAGAGATCTGGTGGCCAGATCCTTTTGGTGGCCTTCCTTGTCTAGGGATGTGCGGTAATTTGTACAGTCCTGTGGGACTTGTGCTCGAGCTAAGCCTTGCTGTTCTCGTGCCAGCGGGTTGCTCTTGCCCTTGCCTGTCCCTAAGAGACCTTGGACACATATCTCCATGGATTTAATTTCTGATCTTCCGGTGTCTCAGGGCATGTCTGTTATCTGGGTGATATGTGATCGCTTCTCCAAGATGGTCCATTTGGTTCCTTTGCCTAAACTGCCATCCTCTTCCGATCTGGTTCCTGTGTTTTTCCAGAACGTGGTTCGTTTGCACGGCATCCCTGAGAATATTGTGTCAGACAGAGGATCCCAGTTCGTTTCCAGATTCTGGCGATCCTTTTGTAGTAGGATGGGCATTGACTTGTCGTTTTCGTCTGCTTTCCATCCTCAGACTAATGGACAGACGGAGCGAACTAATCAGACTTTGGAGGCTTATTTGAGGTGTTTTGTCTCTGCTGATCAGGACGATTGGGTGACCTTCTAGCCGTTAGCTGAGTTTGCCCTTAATAATCGGGCTAGTTCCGCCACCTTGGTTTCGTCGTTTTTCTGCAACTCTGGTTTCCACCCTCGTTTTTCTTCGGGTCATGTGGAACCTTCTGACTGCCCTGGGGTGGATTCTGTGGTGGATAGGTTGCAGCGGATCTGGAATCTTGTGGTGGACAACTTGAAGTTGTCACAGGAGAGGGCTCAGCGCTTTGCCAACCGCCGCCGCGGTGTGGGTCCCCGACTACGTGTTGGGGATTTGGTGTGGCTTTCTTCCCGCTTTGTTCCTATGAAGGTTTCCTCTCCCAAATTTAAACCTCGTTTTATTGGTCCTTACAAGATATTGGAAATTCTTAATCCTGTATCCTTTCGCCTGGATCTACCTGTGTCGTTTGCTATCCACAACGTGTTTCATAGGTCCTTGTTGCGGCGGTACGTTGTGCCTATGGTTCCTTCTGCTGAGCCTCCTGCTCCGGTGTTGGTTGAGGGCGAGTTGGAGTACGTGGTGAAGAAGATCTTGGATTCTCGTCTCTCCAGGCGGAGGCTTCAGTACCTGGTCAAGTGGAAGGGCTATGGTCAGGAAGATAATTCCTGGGTGGTCGCCTCTGATGTTCATGCGGCCGATTTAGTTCGTGCCTTTCACGCCACTCATCCTGATCGCCCTGGTGGTCGTGGTGAGGGTTCGGTGACCCCTCACTAAGGGGGCGGTACTGTTGTGATTTTGCTTTTTGCTCCCTCTAGTGGTCATTAGTGATTTGACTCTGGAGCGTCTGTCTTTTCCTATATCCTCACCTGGGCCGTTAGTTCAGGGGCGTTGCTATATAAGCTCCCTGGACCTTCAGTTCAATGCCTGGCATCGTTGAAATCAGAGCTAATCTGTTGTGCTCTTGTCCTCTGATCCTGGTTCCTGTTTTTCAAGCTAAGTCTGCTTCTTTGCTTTTTGCTTTTGTTTTGTTTGGTATTTTTGTCCAGCTTGTTCCTATCTGTATCCTGACCTTTGCTGGAAGCTCTAGGGGGCTGGTGTTCTCCCCCCGGACCGTTAGACGGTTCGGGGGTTCTTGAATCTCCAGCGTGGATTTTTATAGGGTTTTTGTTGACCAGATAAGTTATCTTGCTATATTCTGCTATTAGTAAGCTGGCCTCTCTTTGCTGAACCTGGTTCATTTCTGTGTTTGTCATTTCCTCTTACCTCACCGTTATTATTTGTGGGGGGCTTGTATCTTGCTTTGGGGTCGCTTTCTCTGGAGGCAAGAGAGGTCTTTGTTTTCTTCTCCTAGGGGTAGTTAGATTCTCCGGCTGGCGCGAGTCATCTAGCGATCACCGTAGGCATGATCCCCGGCTACTTCTAGTGTTGGCGTTAGGAGTAGCTATTTGGTCAACCCAGTTACCACAGCCCTATGAGCTGGATTTTTGTATCTTGCAGACTTACACGTTCCTCTGAGACCCTGTCCACTGGGGTCATAACAGTCACCACTAGGGGGAGCTCCCTCTATACAGAGATACATGATAAGATTCTGCCTGCAGTCACCACTAGGGGAGAGCTCCCTGTATACAGAGATACATGATAAGATCCTGTCTGCAGTCACCACTAGGGGGAGCTCCCTCTATACAGAGATACATGATAAGATTCTGTCTGCAGTCACCACTAGGGGGAGCTCCCTCTATACAGAGATACATGATAAGATTCTGTCTGCAGCCACCACTAGGGGAGAGCTCCCTGTATACAGAGATACATGATAAGATCCTGTCTGCAGTCACCACTAGGGGGAGCTCCCTGTATACAGAGATATATGATAAGATCCTGTCTGCAGCCACCACTAGGGAGATCTCCCTGTATACAGAGATACATGATAAGATTCTGTCTGCAGTCACCACTAGGGGGAGCTCCCTGTGTACAGAGATACATGATAAGATTCTGCCTGCAGTTACCACTAGGGGAGAGCTCCCTGTATACAGAGATACATGATAAGATCCTGTCTGCAGTCACCACTAGGGGGAGCTCCCTGTATACAGAGATATATGATAAGATCCTGTCTGCAGCCACCACTAGGGGAGCTCCCTGTATACAGAGATACATGATAAGATCCTGTCTGCAGTCACCACTAGGGGGAGCTCCCTCTATACAGAGATACATGATAAGATTCTGCCTGCAGTCACCACTAGGGGGAGCTCCATGTATGCAGAGATACATAATAAGATCCTGTCTGCAGCCACCACTAGGGGGAGCTCCCTGTATACAGAGATACATGATAAGATTCTGTCTGCAGTCACCACTAGGGGGAGCTCCCTGTATACAGAGATACATGATAAGATCCTGTCTGCAGCCACCACTAGGGGAGCTCCCTGTATACAGATATACATGATAAGATCCTGTCTGCAGCCACCACTAGGGGGAGCTCCCTGTATACAGAGATACATGATAAGATCCTGCCTGCAGTCACCACTAGGGGGAGCTCCCTGTATACAGATATACATGATAAGATCCTGTCTGCAGCCACCACTAGGGGGAGCTCCCTGTATACAGAGATACATGATAAGATCCTGTCTGCAGCCACCACTAGGGGGAGCTCCCTGTATACAGAGATACATGATAAGATCCTGTCTGCAGCCACCACTAGGGAGATCTCCCTGTATACAGAGATATATGATAAGATCCTGTCTGCAGCCACCACTAGGGGAGCTCCCTGTATACAGAGATACAAGATAAGATCCTGTCTGCAGCCACCACTAGGGAGATCTCCCTGTATACAGAGATATATGATAAGATTCTGTCTGCAGCCACCACTAGGGGGAGCTCCCTGTATACAGAGATACATGATAAGATCCTGTCTGCAGCCACCACTAGGGAGATCTCCCTGTATACAGAGATACATGATAAGATTCTGTCTGCAGCCACCACTAGGGGGAGCTCTCTGTATACAGAGATACAAGATAAGATCCTGTCTGCAGCCACCACTAGGGGGAGCTCCCTGTATACAGAGATACATGATAAGATCCTGTCTGCAGCCACCACTAGGGGGAGCTCCATGTATACAGAGATACATGATAAGATCCTGTCTGCAGCCACCACTAGGGGAGCTCCCTGTATACAGATATACATGATAAGATCCTGTCTGCTGCCACCACTAGGGGGAGCTCCCTGTATACAGAGATACATGATAAGATCCTGCCTGCAGTCACCACTAGGGGGAGCTCCCTGTATACAGATATACATGATAAGATCCTGTCTGCAGCCACCACTAGGGGGAGCTCCCTGTATACAGATATACATGATAAGATCCTGTCTGCAGCCACCACTAGGGGGAGCTCCCTGTATACAGAGATACATGATAAGATCCTGTCTGCAGCCACCACTAGGGGAGCTCCCTGTATACAGATATACATGATAAGATCCTGTCTGCAGCCACCACTAGGGGGAGCTACCTGTATACAGAGATACATGATAAGATACTGTCTGCATTCACCACTAGGGGAAGCTCCCTGTATACAGAGATAGACGATAAGATCCTGTCTGCAGCCACCACTAGGGGGAGCTTCCTGTACACAGAGATACATGATAAGATTCTGTCTGCAGTCACCACTAGGGGGAGCTCCCTGTATACAGAGATACATGATGAGATCCTGTCTGCAGCCACCACTAGGGGGAGCTCCCTGTATACAGAGATACATGATAAGATCCTGTTTGCAGCCTCCACTAGGGGGAGCTCCCAGTATACAGAGATACATGATAAGATCCTGTCTGGTTCCACCACTAGGGGGAGCTCCCTGTATACAGAGATACATGATAAGATCCTGTCGGCAGCCACCACTAGGAGGAGCTCCCTGTATACAGAGATACATGATAAGATCCTGTCTGGTTCCACCACTAGGGGGAGCTCCCTGTATACAGAGATACATGATAAGATCCTGTCTGCAGCCACCACTAGGGGGAGCTCCCTGTATACAGAGATACATGATAAGATCCTGTCTGCAGTCACCACTAGGGGGAGCTCCCTGTATACAGAGATATATGATAAGATCCTGTCTGCAGCCACCACTAGGGGAGCTCCCTGTATACAGAGATACATGATAAGATCCTGTCTGCAGTCACCACTAGGGGGAGCTCCCTCTATACAGAGATACATGATAAGATTCTGTCTGCAGTCACCACTAGGGGGAGCTCCATGTATGCAGAAATACATAATAAGATCCTGTCTGCAGCCACCACTAGGGGGAGCTCCCTGTATACAGAGATACATGATAAGATTCTGTCTGCAGTCACCACTAGGAGGAGCTCCCTGTATACCGAAATACATGATAAGATCCTGTCTGCAGCCACCACTAGGGGGAGCTCCCTGTATACAGAGATACATGATAAGATTCTGTCTGCAGTCACCACTAGGGGGAGCTCCCTGTATACAGAGATACATGATAAGATCCTGTCTGCTTCCACCACTAGGGAGATCTCCCTGTATACAGAGATACATGATAAGATCCTGTCTGCAGTCACCACTAGGGGGAGCTCCCTGTATACAAATATACATGATAAGATTCTGTCTGCAGTCACCACTAGGGGGAGCTCCCTGTATACAGATATACATGATAAGATTCTGTCTGCAGTCACCACTAGGGGGAGCTCCCTGTATACCGAGATACATGATAAGATAATGTCTGCAGCCACCACTAGGGAGATCTCCCTGTATACAGAGATATATGATAAGATCCTGCCTGCAGCCACCACTAGGGGAGCTCCCTGTATACAGATATACATGATAAGATCCTGTCTGCAGCCACCACTAGGGGGAGCTCCCTGTATACAGAGATACATGATAAGATCCTGCCTGCAGTCACCACTAGGGGGAGCTCCCTGTATACAGATATACATGATAAGATCCTGTCTGCAGCCACCACTAGGGGGAGCTCCCTGTATACAGAGATACATGATAAGATCCTGTCTGCAGCCACCACTAGGGGGGGCTCCCTGTATACAGAGATACATGATAAGATCCTGTCTGCAGCCACCACTATGGAGATCTCCCTGTATACAGAGATATATGATAAGATCCTGTCTGCAGCCACCACTAGGGGAGCTCCCTGTATACAGATATACATGATAAGATCCTGTCTGCAGCCACCACTAGGGGGAGCTCCCAGTATACAGAGATACATGATAAGATCCTGTCTGCAGCCACCACTAGGGGAGCTCCCTGTATACAGATATACATGATAAGATCCTGTCTGCTGCCACCACTAGGGGGAGCTCCCTGTATACAGAGATACATGATAAGATCCTGCCTGCAGTCACCACTAGGGGGAGCTCCTTGTATACAGATATACATGATAAGATCCTGTCTGCAGCCACCACTAGGGGGAGCTCCCTGTATACAGATATACATGATAAGATCCTGTCTGCAGCCACCACTAGGGGGAGCTCCCTGTATACAGATATACATGATAAGATCCTGTCTGCAGCCACCACTAGGGGGAGCTCCCTGTATACAGAGATACATGATAAGATAATGTCTGCAGTCACCACTAGGGGAAGCTCCCTGTATACAGAGATAGACGATAAGATTCTGTCTGCAGCCACCACTAGGGGGAGCTTCCTGTACACAGAGATACATGATAAGATTCTGTCTGCAGTCACCACTAGGGGGAGCTCCCTGTATACAGAGATACATGATAAGATCCTGTTTGCAGCCTCCACTAGGGGGAGCTCCCTGTATACAGAGATACATGATAAGATCCTGTCGGCAGCCACCACTAGGAGGAGCTCCCTGTATACAGAGATACATGATAAGATCCTGTCTGGTTCCACCACTAGGGGGAGCTCCCTGTATACAGAGATACATGATAAGATCCTGTTTGCAGCCTCCACTAGGGGGAGCTCCCAGTATACAGAGATAGACGATAAGATTCTGTCTGCAGCCACCACTAGGGGGAGCTCCCTGTATGCAGAGATACATGATAAGATCCTGTCTGCAGCCACGACTAGGGGGAGCTCCCTGTATACAGAGATACATGATAAGATCCTGTTTGCAGCCTCCACTAGGGGGAGCTCCCAGTATACAGAGATACATGATAAGATCCTGTCTGGTTCCACCACTAGGGGGAGCTCCCTGTATGCAGAGATGCATGATAAGATCCTGTTTGCAGCCTCCACTAGGGGGAGCTCCCTGTATACAGAGATACATGATAAGATCCTGTCTGGTTCCACCACTAGGGGGAGCTCCCTGTATACAGAGATACATGATAAGATCCTGTCTGCAGTCACCACTAGGGGGAGCTCCCTGTATACAGAGATACATGATAAGATCCTGTCTGCAGCCACCACTAGGGGGAGCTCCCTGTATACAGAGATACATGATAAGATCCTGTCTGCAGTCACCACTAGGGGGAGCTCCCTGTATACAGAGATACATGATAAGATCCTGTCTGCAGTCACCACTAGGGGGAGCTCCCTGTATACAGAGATACATAAGATCCTGTCTGCAGCCACCACTAGGGGGAGCTCCCTGTACACAGAGATACATGATAAGATCCTGTCTGCAGTCACCACTAGGGGGAGCTCCCTATATCCAGAGATACATGATAAGATCCTGTCTTCAGTCACCACTAGGGGGAACTCCCTGTATACAGAGATACATGATAAGATCCTGTCTTCAGTCACCACTAGGGGGAACTCCCTATATCCAGAGATACATGATAAGATCCTGTCTTCAGTCACCACTAGGGGGAGCTCCCTGTATACAGAGATACATGATAAGATCCTGTCTGCAGCCACCACTAGGGGGAGCTCCCTGTATACAGAGATACATGATAAGATCCTGTTTGCAGCCACCACTAGGAGGAGCTCCCTGTATACAGAGATACATGATAAGATCCTGTCTGCAGCCACCACTAGGGGGAGCTCCCTGTATACAGAGATACATGATAAGATCCTGTTTGCAGGCACCACTAGGGGGAGCTCCCTGTATACCTCTGTATTCCTCCTATGGCCACGGTAGATACATTATTATGTATTAGTGATGAGCAGTCCTTTCCTTTCACCAGTGACTCTTTAGCAGTTGCTTGATTTGCATCTCTGGCAGCTTTGCGTATGTGAGTAACTGATAAAATATTCAACAATAAAAGAAAATAATTTTAGAAAATGTGACGTTTTTCCAGTATCGTGGGTTATTGGGGAGAGTTCTCTCTCTACAAGGACTGACAATTATAAAATTAATTCTTAGTTTTACAGATTTTACTTTCTATGAAAATGTGTGTCATGGTTTATATAACAACCAGAATGTGTGCAGTATGTAGGAACAGAAACATGACAAATCCCATGCACCCCCTTCTCACACCCACTGCTTAAAAGGCCAAATTCCTTTAGGATGAAAATGTATTATTCTCATCTTGACATTGTTGGAGTCACCATAAGGCTGGGGGGCATTGACGTGACAGTCCGATGCTGGGAGTTGGCATTCACATCTGCTCATCAGCATAAAAAAGTCATGGTCTACATGTCATGTCAGATTAATACTGTAAGGTGCCGGGCCGGAGCCCCTGAGGGTCACATACAGTTCAAACAGGGTGTAAATGTTCAGGGATGCGATGAAGATACAGAATCACACAAATCAGCAGATCCTGAGCCTCGATGACGCTGGGCTTTCTGCTTCTAGATGAATGGATGTTTTGCTGAGCTTGGTGGAAGTTGTATTATTGTGTAGTTACCGGATCGGATCGTTTATCCTCCACATTATCTATGCTGTACATTATATATTACTATTATGTAATATCACTGAGGTGTATGTACATGAGATGAATGGGAACTACCCCACCTCTTATCTGCAGCCGGTTACTGCTTTCTCCATGTATCAGCAGCTCTCTCTGACCCTAGCGCAGCCAACAATCCCAGCACAGCAGCTGGCTTTCACTTAGCCAATGTGTGTGCAACCAAATTCTCTCTATGTATCTGTGCTCATCACTGCCTCTCAAATCGGAGATCGGCAACAGCCGAGGAGACAACACCCAAAACAGAATGAGACAGTGCTACTTTATTTTGTACTTTTTGAGCATCTATTTTCCCAGCCATCCATCCATCGACAAGTCGTTACCTACCCTAACATTAGAACTAACTTTTGATTGTTGCAATGTTTCTGTTAAGAAGAAAAAATTGAGCTGCAATTTTCCAAAAATCTTGAATATTTTCTTTTATTGTAGCTATTTTCATGAGACTTATATTTTCTACAATGTAGACACGAGGAGTGCAGGACAGTCCTGGTAAGCTACAATAGTGCCACAACCATCATATAACCATTGTCACCTCTAACTTTCAATTATTGTAGACAGAACAACACCGGGTCATTTTCTTCAATATTTCTGTGCTACGTAGCTTGTTGCTCACTGTCCTTTCCTCGCTAACTTTCTTCTTCATGTATGATTTTAGTCAACAATCCCAGATATTTCTCTCCTGACTATGCCCAACTTCCATGGCCCAATAAGGTCAGCATTAGTGATTCTGATAAAATTCAATTTGCAAAATTTGCTCAAATTTAACCTGAAAATTTGGTATGCATTGAATTTCAAGATTATTGTATTAGTTTTTTTTTATTATGTATACCCCTTGTCACGCTATAATAATAATAATCATTTATAAGATTGTTGGTAGAAGCTATGTATTATGCTCCAAAGTCGCTTCAGACCTAAGGAAAAATATATTAAGAAGTTAAAATAAAAAAAATATTTAACATATCTCACCCCTCACCTATCTTGGTGCCACAGCTCTCCGCCTGTTCTTCCGTTGACTCCCTTTCTCAATTTTTGGCTCCACTGGTGCTCACCAGGCCTCACGCAGTGTCAGGATGCAATTTCAGACCTAGTCAGTGCTCTTGATGCCCATAAATTAAGACAGAATAGTAGCCTGGAGGCTGAGGAGGCATGCCAAGAGCCAGGAAAGGATCAAGGAAGGAAGCATGCAAGGAGAGGACTGAGGGAGGAACCATGCAAGAAGAGGATTGAAAGAGGAAGTATGCCGGGATAGGTCTGAATGAGGAAGCTTGCGAGGAGAGGACCAAGCGAGGAAGCATGCCAGCAGAGGACCGAGGGAAGAAGCATGCCAGGAGAGGACCCAGAGAGGCAGCATGCCAGGAGAGGACTGAGGGAGGAAGAATGCCAGGAGAGGACCTAGGGAGAAAGCATGCTAGGAGAGCAGTAGAGGGCTGAGGGAGGAAGCATGCCAGCAGAGGACCAAGAAAGGAAGCATCATGCCAGGACATGACTGAGGGAGAAAGCAAGCATGCCAGGAGAGGACAGAGGGAGGAAGCATGCCAGCAAAGGACCAAGGGAGGATGCATGCCAGGAGAAGACCGAGGGAGGAAGCATGCCAGGAATTGACCAAGGGAGGAAGCATGCCAGGAGAGGACTGAGGGAGGAAGCATGCCAGGAGAGGACCAGGTGGAGGAAGCATGTCTGGAGAAGACTGAGGGAAGAAGCATGCCAGAAGAGGACCAAGAGGGGAAGCATGCCAGGAGAAGACTGGGGGAGGAAGCATGCCAGGAGAGGACCAGGGGAGGAAGCATTCCAGGAGAGGACTGAGGGAGGAAGAATGCCAGGAGAAGACGGAGGGAGGAAGCATGCCAGGAGAGGACTGAGGGAGGAAACATGACAGAAGCAGACTGAGGGAGGAAGCATGCCAGGAGAGGACTGAGGGAGGAAGCATGCCAGGAGAGGATCGGGGGAGGAAGCATGCAAGGAGAGGACTGAGGGAGGAAGCATGAAAGGAGAGGACTGAGGGAGGAAGCATGCCAGAAGAGGACCAAAGGGGTAAGTATGCCAGGAGAGGAAACGGGGAGGAAGCATGCCAGGAGAGAACCGGGGAAGGAAACATGCCAGGAGAGGATCGGGGGAGGAAGCATGCCAGGAGAGGACTGAGGGAGGAATCGTGCCAGGAGAGGACAAGGGGGAGGAAGCATGCCAGGAGAGGACAGAGAGAAGGAGCATGCCAGGAGAGGACTGAGGTGGGAAGCATGCCAGGAGAGGACCAGGGGAGGAAGCATGCCAGTAGAGGATAAAGGGGGAAGCATGCCAGCAGAGGACCGAGGGAGGAAGCATGCCAGGAGAGAACTGAGGGGGGAAGCATGCCAGGAGAGGACAGAGGGAGGAAGTGTCACGGGGTCCTTCTCCGGTATCACACAATCAACAGAGCCAGCGAAGAGGGAACAATCCCAAGACCTTTATTTAGGCAAAAAATACGAAAGGTCCATATACAATCCACCACACAAAGGATAAAATAGTCCAGAACACGAATGCAGTTCAGTAACAGGATAAAAGTCCAACAATCCAGCAGAGGATAACATAGTCCATATACTCTTTCTCTCTGACGTGCTATGAACACATCATAGTTCCACACAAAACTGATCTGTGTCTCACCTCCCTGATATTTACAAGTCCCCCTCCTCATTCACAGGTCAGGAGGGGGAAGGTCTCAGGGGCTCATTGTTTCAACAAGCTAGGTCAATATGTCATTAGCATATTAGCAAACAATACTGTGGGGGCTGATATCAGATGGCAGCAACAGCCATTCATCAATTAGCAAATAACTCATCCTACAAGAGAACACCATGAAAACAAGTAAAATAGAAATATACAGAAAAATGATACCCACATAGCATATCACACCATCACAGGAAGTATGCCAGTAGAGGACCGGGGGAGGAAGTATGCCAGGAGAGGACTGAGAGAGGAAGCATGAAAGGAGAGGACTGAGGGAGGAAGCATGCCAGGAGAGGACCAAAGGGGGAAGTATGTCGGGAGACGACCAGGGAGGAAGCATGAAAGGAGAGGACTGAGGGAGGAAGCATGCCAGGAGAGGACCAAAGGGGGAAGTATGTCGGGAGACGACCAGGGAGGACTCATGCCAGGAGAGGACCGGGGAAGGAAGTATGCCAGGAGAGGACTGAGGGAGGAGGCATGCCAGTAGAGGACTGGGGGGAGGAAGCATGCCAAGAGAGGATCGGGGAAGGAAGCATGCCAGGAGAGGACTGAGGGAGGAAGCATTCCAGGAGAGGATCAGGGAGGAAGCATGCCATGAGAGGACTGAGGGAAGAGCATGCCAGGAGAGGACAAGGGGAGGAAACATGACAGGAGAGGACCAGGGGAGGAAGCATGCCAATAGAGGACTGAGGGAGGAAGCATGCCAGGAGAGAACTGAGGGAGGAAGCATTCCAGGAGAGGATCAGGGGAGGAAGCATGCCAGGAGAGGACTGAGGGAAGAGCATGCCAGGAGAGGACTGAGGGAGGAAGTATGACAGGAGAGGACCAGGGGAGGAAGCATGCCAATAGAGGACTGAGGGAGGAAGCATGCCAGGAGAGGACCAGGGGAGGAAGCATGCCAGGAGAGGACCAGGCACGGAGCTGTGGTGTCAAGACATGGTCAATGAGCCAAATTGTTTTTTTTAATGTTTTAACTCCTTTGCAGCCATAATAAAAATCAAGGAAACTGGGGAACATGAGGCCAATATTTTGCTTAATTGGAGTGAATCAAATTAATTTCAGGTTTTTTTTGTGCAACTCCATTTGAATTTCCTTCCTCCTTAGTCGATTTGCTTGTCTTTAGTCCTCAGAATATGAATTTTCTATAGAACATCCAGTCCCCTCTTATCCCCAGTCACAATCAAACTGGAGGAAAATTTGGTAGTCTAAAATAGAAATTTTTGAAAACAAAAAAACAAAAACAATAAGCAAAATTCAACAATAAATTCAAGAATAAGTTAATTCTGAAATTAGAGAAATGGGAGGTTCCATCCCCTAAACTAGCGGACAATGTAGTCATTCATCCCTCTCCATTTCCCCTTCATGCTATGAATAGCCTGTAAATAGCATGTAAATTGCTTCAGGTTCCCGGCTCGGCCGCGGTTCGGAGCCGGATGATGCGGCATAAATAATAACAATGATTAGAATGATGACAATTACCAGATAAGAACAACTCGAGCAGAAAGTGGCTGATTTCATTGCGCCCTTAATGATTAATGATCCCATTTGTTTTCTGTCAAAAGTCTTCAATCACTGGTCGCAAACAAAAGGATAATTCCATTGTTCCAGTGTCCGCTCCCATATCCGCAACGTTTCATATCATTAAGGGAAAAAACAGATCCAATTTAAAGCCCCATCGGCCTCTTGGCTCATGAAAGCGAGCGCCTTCTCCAGTCGACTTCACAGGGAGCCGCTTGTAAGTCGTTTGTACTTACCATCATTAAAATAGTTAAAAGGGCTCAGGAAATCGCTGGACCCAAAACTGTCAAATTAATTTTCTTTTAAGAGTTTCTTGAGGAGTGAAACATAAGTAGAAAGTTGTAATCTCTAATTAGTAAGAAAATGCGGATATTTGTATTGTACTGTACCTAATGTTTACCATGTTGGGAGCTGGAAGGGGCGGGGCCAAGGGAGTGATTGACAGGTCCGCTCTCATGGAACCTGAGATCTGCCATAATACAAGAATCTCTCTCATCTTTATTTATTATCTACTATATAAACAGTATCTATCTATTATTTGTCTCTCAGAGATGTAACTAGATTTCGACACGTCCTGGTGCAGAATTTGGAGGTTTGGTCCTGGGCCCACCACTTGCATGTTGGTCAGATTTATGGGCCCTTGTAGGGTTCTAGATCCTATAAAGACATACGTGTGTGCCCCCACATGTAATAATGTTCTCTGTCCTGATACCTTCTTGTAGTAATCCCTCTCCATTCTGGACCCCTTTCAGTAATTTTCAACCTTCCTGGTATAATGTCCCCCATCCTAGTATAATGTACCCATCCTGGTATATTGTCCTCATCCTGATATAATACCCTCATTGTGGTATAATATCCCCATCCCAGTATAATACCCCCCATTCTGGTACAATGTCCCTCATCGTTGGTATAATGTCTCCTATCCTAGTATAATATCTCCATCCTGCTATAATGTCAATCATTGTCACCATCCTGGTATAATATCCCGATCCTGGCATAATGTTTTCCATACTGGTATAATATCTCCATTCTGGTATAATGTCCTCATTCTGTTCTAATGTTTTCATTCTTGTTTAATGTCCCCCATTCTGGCATAATGTTCCCAATCCTGATATAATGTCACCATCCTGGTATAATGACCCCATCTTGGTATAATAACCACATCCTGATATAATGTCTCCCATTCTGGCATAGTGTCTCTCATTCTGGTATTACATCCCCATTTTGCTATAGTATCCCAATTCTGGTGTTATGTACCCCATCCTGACATAATGTCCTTCATCCTGGTATAATAACCCCATCCTGATATAATGTCCCCCATTCTAGTATAATGTCTTTCATTCTGGTATTATATCCCCATCTTGATATAGTATTCCCATTTTGGTATAATGTCTCATTTGCTGGTATAATGTCCCACATTGTGGTATAATGTCCCCATCCTGATAAATGTCCACCTTCTGGTATAATGTATCGCATCTTGGTATAATATCCCCATTCTGGTATAATGTCTCCATTCTATTACAATGTCCCCATTCTACTATGATGTCCTCATTCTGGTATAATATCCCCAATGCTGGTATATTATCCCCTCATCCTAGTATAATGTCCGACATTCTGGTATAATGTCACCAGTCCTGGTATACTGTAATATTCCCATCCTGGTATAATGCCCCCATCCTAGTATAATATCCCCATTCTGGTATAATGTCCCTATCCTGGAATAATGTCCCCTATCCTGATATAATGCCTCCCATCCTTGAATAATCACATCATGGTATAACGTGTCTCCCCAAGCCTATTATAATATCCCCATACTTGCATAATGTCTCCCATCCTGGCATAATGTCCTCCCGTATCCCGGTATAATATCCCCCACCCTGGTATAATATCCCCATCCTGATATAATGTCTCCCATTCTAGGTATAATGTCTCTCATTCTGATATTATATTCCCATCCTGGTATAGTATCATCATGCTGATATAATGTCCCCCATTTTGGTATAATGTGTCCCATCCTTAGGGCCCTAAGGTGTGGGTAATTTAGGGTTATCAGCAGTAGCAGAGCATTCCCATATCAGTTGAGGGACCCATAGGCCTTATAGGGCTAGCCGTCGAGGAGCAGGGGCGCCATATTGCGTCCAAGAGGGTGCCAACCTCCGCAGACAGGCAGGGAGCATCTTAGGGACGTGTAGAGTTTATACTCCACTGTTTGCTCCCACCCATTGCCCTCTATTCATCGTGCCAGGTTTTTATTGACCCACTCTCATTACAAGGGGTTTCGGTGTTGTGTCAGTTTTTATTCCTATTTTTTTGGTTTAAATAAAAGTATTGTAAATATTAGTTTTTGTTATATATATTCTTTGTAAACACTAATTTGGATTATCAGGTACTATACTTCTCTCTGACAAATTTGTAGCATTTGCCATAATAATAACAGTATTATTGTCCTGAGTCCTGACATCGAGTCGTGGCCCATGGGTAGGAGAAGAGGAGTAGTTGTCACACTAAATGCCGGTTATCTTTACAGATGATTGGATTCCCTATTACTGCGGCTCCTGGTAAATAATGCAAGTTAATATGAATATTCATATCTGTATCTATACTGTGTGCGTTCTCTGACCATCACCCAGCACAGCATTGCTCACAGAAAATAAAGATATTCTTTATAGAAATCAGAAATATAATGGAACCTTGATGGCCCCCTAGAAATCAGCGGGATCCCTGGAGCAGATCACTTGATCCCTGGAGCAGATCCCTGGAGCAGATTTCTGGATTCCTGGAGCAGATTCCAGGATTCCTAGATCTCTGGAGCAGATCCCTTGATCTCTGGAGCAGATCCCTGGAGCAGATTCCAGGATTCCTAGATCTCTGGAGCAGATCCCTTGATCCCTGCAGCAGATTCCTGGATTCCTGGAACCCTGCAACAGATTTGCTTGTCCCTAAATTCTGCAGATTTCCCCTATAATGGGTTACTCTAGGATATGTTGTGAACGATTCTGGACCAATAATGGGCAAAGCTTAATATGTGGGAGACGCCCCTCTCCCGATTACCTCTGGTCCCGGTGGTTTTAGGTTACTTTTTGCATTATTTCCAATGTAACACGGCTCTAATCATGTGACTGATGCAGCGGCTGCTCACACACCAGGCGCCGGGGAGACTTTTACCCAATTGCTGCCACTTTGAAGTCACCCCTGACATCTGACAATATGTTTTTATTTTTTTTTGTAAACCTCTGCCAGTCTTATCAATGGACAGTTTGGTGTTCACTTGAACAGATCTGTGCTGTAATACCAGGCGAAACCTCATGACAATGGTGGCGCTGTTACTTAGAATTTTTTTTAAAAGGTACTATTTATACAAATCCCATTAAAAATCTTTTGGTGTTTTATGCCTTCATGCGTTTGTTACAGCCGCCGTCGTTTATTACGTCGATACCATTATACATGTTAAGTCTGTGCTCCCTGATATTTCCTCGCATGGCTTCCCCTCCACACAACATCACTTAATTGTAGTGCACTTAAGAAAAAGACAAAAAAGGATTTTCTAAGCTTCCATCAGAAAGGATAAGACATAGAGAACTCAGTGCTGTCTCCGGAGGTTGTTAGTCATGAAATGTTGCAGCGGGGAGCAGCCAGCCGGAATGTTGGAGATTTAGCACTTTTTTTTATTTTCATGCCTCTTTCTGTACTAATTGCATTTCTGGGCTGATAATTTTTTTCCCATGACTTGTGGCAGTGGTTGTGATTCCCCGGATGCAGATTCTCTAGAATAACATGGGATCCATCTCCTCTTCTAGCTCGAGAACTGGTACACTAACATCTGCCGCTCAGCGCAAGGCAATCCAGATCTGTCCTACTTGACCGGAGTCTCCCAGGATCTGGTCACCGACTTGTAGAAAGTTCTGAACCTCGGAGAGTCCCAAGTTTGCGACCATTTACTCAGGAACCGGTGACTCCGAGAAATAACTTGTCCCTGGATTGCCACAATATGATGTAAAGTAGAATGAAACCTCTTGTAAATGTCAGGAAAAAATGTGATTTACAGATAATTTTTCTAGCTGACCAACATAAAGCTTAGTCTAATTTTACCGGAGTTACGAGGATTTTTTTGAGAAATTGAATGGTGAATTTCCTTTCATGGATCTGTAATTCCCATATGACACAATTCAGACCGAAATAGGAAAGAGAATGTCAACATCTCAGCCATTATTATCCCATATGGCTGACATATCACTCTGTAATAGGACATTTGCACTGGGAAAAGGCCAGTGAAGCAATTTGTCACAGGTTTGCCCTCAATATTTTTTATTACTTGTTATTTGATTGTTAATTTCGCTGCAAAAGTGATGTTCCTACAGCCAATAGATAGCTCCAATCATACATGAGAAGTCTACTTAAAGGGGACATGACATTTGCCATAAATATGTAATTATTTTTACTAGGGGTAAATGCCGCTGTTCTCCTGAATCTGGAGTAGTTTTTATTTTGTTCCTGCGCCTCTCCGTTCCTGAGATATAGCCCCTTCTTTCCTATATGTAACTCTAGCCTTTTAAGAAAGGGGGCGTGGTTATAAACTCTTCAATGTAACGATCTTCTTAGGAACCACGCCCTCTTAGTAACAAGACTACATTAACTTAAAGAAAAGAAGGGGCCATATCTCAGGAATGGCAAGGCGCAGGAACAAAAAACATACCATGCCGGATTCAGGAAAACAGCGGCATTTACATCAAGTGAAAAAAATTACATATTTACAGCAAGTAACAAGTCGCCTTTAAGGTCTGTATCTGGGACACTAAACTCCCTTATGTAATTTAGTTATATAACGATTGCTAATGAGATGTCTTTGGAGCAGCTCTTACACTACTAAAGGAGACTTGACAAATATGGATTATGGCAATGCTCCATGGGAAATACATTCAAACTGCCATCTCCTGCAAAGGAAAAAAACTGTTCCATTGGTGTCACCTGTAGATAGTGACCCTGTAAATCAATATCAGACCCTTTTTTCGAGACCAACAATATTAGCCAAGTCAGACCCTCCTATGAAGACCTCAGTTTGAGCCGTACTTACCCCTCACCTCAACGGGGTTTGGTCGGCACAATGAGATGCCCTTGTTCCAACTTTATGGGAAAAGGGCTGACATCTCTTAAGGAGACCAATAGAGTAAGCGGCTTTAGTTTCCTTTCCTGCCAAGATAGATCTAATTTGCTTATTTTATCCTTGAAATATAAAATTGTCAGAATGGAACTCTGTGGTGTAAATTGCAACTGTACAAATCCATAAAGAGCAGCGCCAGCAACATGTTATATTTGGGCAGTCTAGACCATTCCGAACCAGCCTTACACTCTTACAGAATCCTAAGGGCAGGCAGGACGTTCTAGACGTCCATGTAAACTTTTGCCTTTTTGGCATAAACCATATAAAAAATTGCGCCACTTTTGCAAACATCTTTTATCGTGGCAACATCATGATTTGTATTCCATAGAACTGCCGAGTGCTTCCAAAATATTTGAGCACATTCCGCTCCGCCATGGTGACATCTATGACCATAGGAAAATGTACAAAAAAAACCCCAGGAAACTGATTTCGGAAACTCAGGCCAAAGTCATTCTTACGCCACGTAAGAACCTAACCTCGGGGCTGTAGGGTCGGCGTCCGCACCGATGAGCGAGCATTATATCGGATGTCTATAGTTTGGATTCCGTACGTGGTGGTCTTCACAAATACATCTCATTATCTAGGAAGTCTATATCCACCACAACTCAATTTGCAGGATAGATGTGGCCTGGTTACAGGTCTGATAATTTGTATACAGGCTGCAGACAATCAGAGGTCTCAGAAGCCCCTTGATCAGATCTCTCCACCTTTGAATTCCCAGCAACTAAGAATATCAGCACACAATGGGGAGAGGGATGATTGTCCTTTGTCCGGTGGTATCATTAACCACCAAAACAAAGAGTGAGCGGAATGATCAATTCCCACTGAGGCAGAACCGAGGAAAAGCTCAAAGTGATATCAATTCACAAACCAAATAGATCTCGGCGGGGGATCATTGCACAGTCACACACCAGGTGCCCGCGCAGAAGAAAATATGCCTGTGTTGTACAGATTATGGCTTTTCTCCACCATACCCAGTCTTTTGCTTTGTATTAAGCAATTTCCCTTCATCGTCTTCTCTAGTAATTTGTAAGTGGCATGGTGGTTACAATTGGGGCTTCACCACCTGACGCCTTGGTCTCCAGCACTATTACAGCTCTCTGCCTATGGAGAAGGCATGTTCTCCTGTAACCATTGGATTCCCTTACTATCCAAATGTGTAGATAAAGAGGAAACCCGAAACTGAGTTAAAGGGGTTGGTCCATTATTGGGATAACACCTTATTAAATACGGTTTTCCCCCGTATAAATAAAAATAACATTCTCACTTTCGACACCGTTGAAATTCCAACGATGATGGCACCAGGTCTCCTCAGGCTTGTGGGACATTGTTACGCCATGTGAGCGCTGCGGTCAGGTGCTGCTGATGGGCACACCTCTTCTGGATGGCCAAGTTCCATCCAAGGGAAACGTGAGCAGAGCAGCATTAGTACGTCCTTGCTTAAGTCATTGTCACATGAACACGGAACGACCGGCACCAACATCCATGGAATGGGGCACTCGCGAGGGGACTGTATGTTTTTTTAAGAAGTGTTGTCAAAGTACTTGGCAGCCCCTTTAACTGTAAGGAATTTCGACCAGTAAGGGTTTCTTAATGAGGGTTTTCATTTTCATACCCCCTATTAAGAAAGTAATAGGTGGGCTGTCCTTTATACAGGACCCTCAGTGAAGAAAGTTGTTGTAAGGATTGTCTCTCTCTGGAGGACCTGTCCTGCCCTGTATTACACCTATTCATGTGAATGGTCACTGTGTAATACTTCATCACTCCACTGGGTGTGCTGCAGGGAAGCGGAATACTTACTGCCAGGTCTTTGTATAAGTGCGCCACTCTACATCCGTAGCTCCACAAGCGTCATATTGGCAGCCTGGGCCTAATTCAATATATACATCTGAATATGCAAAACTTAGCAATGTTCAGCATCATGTTAGAGGAAAGTGACAATCTGTAGTTGTTTCTTGAGCCCATAAATGTTCAAAAATCTCTCTAATTGTCCCAAATAAATCCACCCATAAAAAGAGAATAGAGGTAGGAGGGGGAGGAGGGAGATGCAGCTGCAGCATCTTTCCCTCTGTGGTTGTGAGACTGAATGGTAGATCTGTATAATTGCACTTTGTCCATTGAAGAAGGATCTACTAATATATAATACCCCACTCTGTCTTGGATTAATGCTCATATCAATAGGAGTCGGGACTGATAGGTCAATCATCTGATCCAAAGGTCAAATATCACATAGTGGAAATATTGTAGCATTGTAATATCAATCCTCCTCCGCCTCCGCTTTGTCAGATCTGACTTCAGTCATTCTGTGAAATCCGCCAGCAGGGGGTCTCACAGCCGCCATTGGGCACGGGGTCTCACAGCCGCCATTGGCTCCCGGCATTCAGGGGGAAACCAGCAATAATGGTGCCTTCATTATAATGGGAAATGTAGAGCAATTCTAGGCATCTGCCCAGCGTCAGGCCTCTGAAGTCTTGTGCTAGGAGGGACAGATCACCTCTCTACATGGAAGGAACTCATGAAAGGGAGAACCTGCTGACGAGAGGTTGACCGGTAATGATGGCGGCCCGCTGACTTCTCCAGAGCACATTTCAATTCTAATCAGACGACGCGTGAGCTAAAACACACACGAAATAGTGCAGCCATCAGCTCAGCTCTGTAGACCGCCACCGTAAAGCCACCAGCAACGAGGTAGACATACATTAACCCCCTCAGTGCTGAACCATTTTCACCTTAACCGTTTTTTTCCGTCATTACTCATTACCTTTCATTTTGTACTGTTTTTTTTATTTATTTTTCGGTCCTCGCTCGTTTATTACTTTTTTTAATTAGATATTAATTTGGGGGCGTAAAGAGGTTAATGTTGAATTCATGACAATTTTTTTTACAACAGTTGAAGGATTTTTTTCGCTATAATCAACAAAATATCTTTATCGTATTGCTCGTTATTGTCTCTCACATTAAAAAAAATCTCAGAACCCCACAATTTTGTACTTTTCAGGCAGATTCACGTAGATAAGCCAGTGGCACGTTATAAAATTTGGTGCAAATCAAATCTGGTCTCCCAAAAAAAAGTCATCCATTGAACTCTGAGTTCTCTCCAGAACCCAAAGAAAAATAAATAGATGGTCAAAAAGAGGTTAAAAAATATGCTCCAGACCTTTCCAGCTGTTCCTTGCTTGGTCCTCGGCTTTTGTCAAGTCTTTGGTCTTCTCGTCTTCAGTTTGGCATCTTCCATCACTGACGAGGTCTCACATTGTGGTTACATGGCACACTCTGCACATTGACGATAGCGTTGGTCAGTACATGTCGTTACGAGTCACCATGTGATCACAGTCACCAGCGACAGACCCCAGACAGATGATCTCACGACAGTGGCTTAGCGTGAAGCTCATGGGACCCAATGCAACAGTTCCAACGGGGCATCAATTATTTCAAATCCTTAATCGTAATGATCATACATAAAGGCCAAAGGGACTTTTTAGGCTCTTAGACTCTAGGGCTCAGATATGACTGCAGCCCCTACACCTATTGTAGATATGACCCTGCCCAACAAGCAGGACAGGCGATGGCAATGCCGAGGACGGCAGTCAGAAGACACCAGCACTTTCTTCTTGTCTGCGGCACAATGGAGCATAGTCTTCTCTTATCAAGGCTGTTGTAACTGGATGATGACTATGAATCACAGGCGATTAGTCTTATATACATGGAAACACAGATCAATAGGTTTGGGCCCTCGTCCACAGTAAGGAAAGGTCTTACCGAGAGCTTCCCTTAAATTCTTGCAAAGCAACATCTATGAAAATACAAACCACGGTAAACTCCCCGTGATCGTTTGTTCTCGTAATGGAGGACCGGCTGTTATGATTTATTAATGGACGTGTAACATGGAGCCATATGTTCTGCTTTTATATAAAAAAAAAAAATAACCCTTAAAATAGCTCCATGACCCCCCCCTTTATGGAGGGAAATAAATCACCGCGTCCCGGGAGGAGTTATATTAGGTAGAATAATGAATAAATTGCCCACAATCTCATCATGTAGAGAAGGAGTCAGCGCATTTCTAAACTTCTATCATTTGTCATGATGCTCCACTCCGCTCATTGTGCTCGCAGCGGACATCTCACATCAAATCCGGTTATCCTCAACCAGAATAATGAGAAACATAGAGATGACCGCGTGTCCGTCATCAACCTCCGCGATAACCAGAGCCCCTTCTTGGGATAGTGGCGTTCCCAATGTTTCAGCCCCCAATCATCTGTAAGTTATAATTAGAGTTGAGCAAATTTTTCATAATTCGGTTCTGACTATGATATTGTATATGCAATATTCACCAAACACGGCCGAACGTCACTGGAGTCAGTGGGAGTAGAAATTAGCAAATATGTTGGGAATCGATCGTCAAACATAAATTCGGCATGAATAAGTTACCAATATGGCACGAATATGGCAAATTCAGATTCGGCGACCAATTCCAAACATATTCGTTCAGGGGCCATGTTAGTAGTCAGTGGCCACCAGACAAGATCACTGCAAACCTCTGCGCCAAGCAACGTGTAAAGTCATTGGTCAGTTAGGTGTACTACTAGTGAGTTGTGAGATCCACTGGTCCCGGAGCGGTCATGCCTGAACCTCATCCCCCGGTCACAGAGCGATTAGGCCTGAACCTTGTCCCCTGGTCACAAAGCGGTTTGTGCCTGAACCTTGTCCTCCGGTCACAGAGTGATTAGTGTCTCAACCTCGTCCCTCGGTCACAGAGCGATTAGTGCCTGAACCTCGTCCCCCGGTCACAGAGTGATTAGTGCCTGAACCTCATCCCCCGGTCACAGAGCGATTAGTGCCTGAACCTTGTCCCCTGGTCACAGAGCGATTAGTTCCTGAACCTTGTCCCCCGGTCACAGCGATTAGTTCCTGAACCTCGTCCCCCGGTCACAGAGCGATTAGTTCCTGAACCTCGTCCCCCGGTCACAGAGCGATTAGGGCCTGAACCTCATCCCCCAGCCACAGAGCGATTAGTGCCAGAACCTCGTCCCCTCGTCCCGAAGCAGACAGTGCCTGAACATTGTCCCTGTCCCCTGGTCCTGATGTGGCCAGTCCTGTCCGTTAGATCCCCTGATCCGTGTTCAGCCAGTCCTGTTTCCGATGTCCCAGTGCGGCCAGCGCATGAGCACTATCCTCCCGTCCATCCCATTAGGAATATGTAAAACACACAATTAGAGATGAGCAAATCAAACTTGTGTCATATTTCTAGGAATTCACTGAACAATTTGTGATTTGCTTCCCTCAAGTTGCCTAAAATAGCTGTTGTCATTCCACATGTTGCAGAAGATTGTGTCAGAAAGAGAAGAGTCACGTGACCTTTTTTGAGGCCAAGTGGGTTTTACCATAATATTTTGCAGCTATCACATGTTATCGTGTAACCAATCAGAAGAGTCTATAATTTGCTGTATAAAAGCTCAGGCAAGGAATGCAGATGCCAATATGAGGAGGATCTGGATAGGAAGATGGCATCACAGCTCACAGATGGGAAGAGAAAGCAATAAAGCAAAACATTGCAGATAGTGAGTGACCGCACAGCAGGTGGAAAACAATCTGTTTCCTTACAGCCGGATATGTCCAGGTCATTTGGACATTAACAAAGCTGTTTTCGCATTAAGGAGCTTGAAAATTGGCAATCCAGTCCTGGGAGACCCCTGAGTGTCATAAAAATCTTCTCTGGGCAATTGGAGGCTTTGGATGACTTTTGATTTGTAGTAATTGATTTACCGAGAATTGAGTTTCCTGGGAAGATTCGCTGGATCTGAATTTACATGATAAATATGGCATAAATCATTAAAGACGAGTTATATCGGAATTCCGACACATTTTTCTGGATACATGTGTCCCATGATGTGTTGGGTGATATTATGTGAGCACTGCATGATGCTGATATTTTGTACCTTTTAGTGGTTTTATTCAGGCACATTATTAATCCTTTATGTAGCTTTTATAATGGCGGCATTCCATAGAATATGATGATAGTAACTTTCATCTAACCAAAGGCGGAATCCTCGACGTTTCCACATTGCTTTTGGCCATTAATAACAGAACCGACTTGGTTTGAAATATCCCTCCACAATTTCTGATTTTATTACAAGGCTGGAAACTTAAAGCCGCGCTCTCGTGAAAACAATCAGAGAATATAATGGGCAATTATTGATTTTCCCATAAAACAGCTCCTTGTTCTACAGATGAAGTTTATAGTTTCAGGCAATCTTTCATTGCTCGGAGAGGACCGTTACAGATTTGTTCCTTCGGTTTGACACCTGTAGCAGTGTCGCATTCTTTTTTTATTGAAAGGAGCAAATGTTAGTATTTTATTTATTATGTATCCACAAATCTTCCAATCAATAATTCTGAGAGATTCATTTATTTTTCCATTTTTCTTGGTTCTAATAGGAGAGGAGAATTGTGTAAAATCTGCAAAGTGTTTGTGGTTGCTAATGGCGTCCTCCTGCTTTGCACAAAGAAATCAGATACTTTGTTTCCAGGAATCGTTACATATTAATTAAAAGTTTCCTCTCTGGCTGTTATATCCGTAACCTTGTATCATTCATTTTGCACCAGTTTTCCTTTCTGCTGGCTCTGTCACTAATTTTCAGTTGTTTCTGAGCTGATGGGTTGTTGTGACTAGCTGCTATGATGTATGGCACACAGATGTGAGGGACTCCTGCTCTCATGTCTTTAGGCAGCACATGTTCTGAAGCAGCAGCACCAAGGACCTTATATAGCAATAATGAGAAGTGTAGCTGGTAATCCAGCACTGAGTTTAGATAAAAGTCTTACTAGAAAGCAACATGGAGGAAATGATGAAACAGTACTAAGTTGTGTAGATGTGAATCCAGCTCTAAGTTGAGCTAAAACCCTTGCTAGAAAGCAACACCGAGGAACTTATTCAACAGTACTAAGCAGTATAAATGTGATTCCAGCACCCGGTTGAGATAAAACACTTAATAGAAAGCAACATGGTGGAAATTATATAACAATACTGAGAGGTGTATATGTGATTCCAACACTGGGTTCAGATAAAACACCTACTAGAAAGCAATGTGAAATAAGTTATACTACCGTACTGACCAGTGTAGACTTGAATCCAGCACTGGGGTGAGAGAAAACACTTACTAGAATGCAATAATACAACAGTATTGATCAGTGAAGATGTGTAGCTCTGAGATGAGATAAAACCTTACTAGAAAGCAGCAGCATGGCGGATATTAAATAGCAATGTTGAGAAGTGTAGATGTAAATCCAGCACTGTGATAAAGATAACATGCTAATTGGATAGAAATCTGGGTCACAGTTTCTCTCACTCTGCTCTTCCCTATGGCGGTGATAGCATTTGCACATTTGCAGTCTGAACAGGGTGCATAAGGTGCACAAATACCTCTTTGTCACATAAGGACACCAATAGAATTGCAAATAAATCATTTGAGGGACCCTGGCCCAGTAACCACCTTGATAGGACAGAGCAGTGGGAACCATTACAACCTGCAGCGTCTTCAGCACTTCTTGTGATTAGTAAGGCACTGCAACATTATTACGATGCAATACATCAAGGAGCCTAAGGGAACGGGAGCCTTTCATACAAGGTGCCTCCTAGATATTGGCTGGGAGCCATCTTGCAGGTGTATTACGTATGCTACATAGCTCTCAGCTACAAGCTTCCCCTCTAACAACAAGGAAGAGTGGGCACACACGTACTAGGTGCACCGCCGGTACTGTGGCACGCACACAGGAATCAGGAGAACGCCGGGGACCACGCCGCGGGGCTGGAAGGGTGAGTACGCTGTGACCATGCATGGAGGAGAAGGAAACACCATACAGGAGCGACGGCAGCAGCGCTACAATGTGCACAATTGTGAGAGTGAGAGTGAAATAACAAATACAAGGTCAGCCAAAAACGTGCTTCAATTGTCCAACTTTAGCAAGGAGCTCTGCAATATTCAGCGTTAGTGCCCCGTAGAGGTCTGGACTTCACTGAACAGGTTTCCAGAGTTACAAATACAGCAGTTCATGTTACTAAAATTATAGACTGTTCAGGTCTTTGTCAGTGGGTAAACTTACAAACTCAGCCAGGGATCAAATACTTATTTCCTTCATTGTACAAGAATATAAGGACTGTAATTCTGCCCCTATGTACAAGAATATAACTACTATAATACTGCTCCTATGTACAAGAATATAACTACTATAATACTGCCCCTATGTACAAGAATATAACTACTATAATACTGCCCCTATGTACAAGAATATAACTACTATAATACTGCTCCTATGTACAAGAATATAACTACTATAATACTGCTCCTATGTACAAGAATATAACTACTATATTACTGCCTCCTATGTACAAGAATATAACTACTATAATACTGCTACTATGTACAAGAATATCAGTACTATAATACTGCCCCTATGTACAAGAATATAACTACTATAATACTGCTCCTATGTACAAGAATATAACTACTATAATACTGCCCCTATGTACAAGAATATAACTACTATAATACTGCCTCCTATGTACAAGAATATAACTACTATAATGCTGCTCCTATGTACAAGAATATAACTACTATAATACTGCCCCTATGTACAAGAATATAACTACTATAATACTGCTCCTATGTACAAGAATATAACTACTATAATACTGCTCCTATGTACAAGAATATAACTACTATAATACTGCTCCTGTGTACAAGAATATAACTACTATAATACTGCCCCTATGTACAGCATATAACTACTATATTACTGCTCCTATGTACAAGAATATAACTACTATAATACTGCTCCTATGTACAAGAATATAACTACTATAATACTGCCTCCTATGTACAAGAATATAACTACTATAATACTGCCCCTATGTACAAGAATATAACTACTATAATACTGCTCCTGTGTACAAGAATATAACTACTATAATACTGCCCCTATGTACAGCATATAACTACTATATTACTGCTCCTATGTACAAGAATATAACTACTATAATACTGCTCCTATGTACAAGAATATAACTACTATAATACTGCCTCCTATGTACAAGAATATAACTACTATAATACTGCTCCTATGTACAAGAATATAACTACTACAATACTGCTCCTATGTACAATAATATAATTACTATAATACTGCTCCCTATGTGTACAAGAATATAACTACTATAATACTGCCCCTATGTACAGCATATAACTACTATATTACTGCTCCTATGTACAAGAATATAACTACTATAATACTGCCTCCTATGTACAAGAATATAACTACTATAATACTGCTCCTATGTACAAGAATATAACTACTATAATACTGCCTCCTATGTACAAGAATATAACTACTATAATACTGCTCCTATGTACAAGAATATAACTACTATAATACTGCTCCTATGTACAAGAATATAACTACTATAATACTGCCTCCTATGTACAAGAATATAACTACTATAATACTGCTCCTATGTACAAGAATATAACTACTATAATACTGCCTCCTATGTACAAGAATATAACTACTATAATACTGCTCCTATGTACAAGAATATAACTACTATAATACTGCTCCTATGTACAAGAATATAACTACTATAATACTGCTCCTATGTACAAGAATATAACTACTATAATACTGCCCCTATGTACAAGAATATAACTACTGTAATACTGCCCCTTATGTACAAGAATATAACTACTATATTACTGCCTCCTATGTACAAGAATATAACTACTATAATACTGCTACTATGTACAAGAATATCAGTACTATAATACTGCTCCTATGTACAAGAATATAACTACTATAATACTGCCCCTATGTACAAGAATATAACTACTATAATACTGCTCCTATGTACAAGAATATAACTACTATAATACTGCTCCTATGTACAAGAATACACTCACCGGCCACTTTATTAGGTACACCTGTCCAACTTCTTGTTAACACTTAATTTCTAATCAGCCAATCACATGGCGGCAACTCAGTGCATTTAGGCATGTAGACATGGTCAAGACAATCTCCTGCAGTTCAAACCGAGCATCAGTATGGGGAAGAAAGGTGATTTGAGTGCCTTTGAACGTGGCATGGTTGTTGGTGCCAGAAGGGCTGGTCTGAGTATTTCAGAAACTGCTGATCTACTGGGATTTTCACGCACAACCATCTCTAGGGTTTACAGAGAATGGTCCGAAAAAGAAAAAAAATCCAGTGAGCGGCAGTTCTGTGGGCGGAAATGCCTTGTTGATGCCAGAGGTCAGAGGAGAATGGGCAGACTGGTTCGAGCTGATAGAAAGGCAACAGTGACTCAAATCGCCACCCGTTACAACCAAGGTAGGCCTAAGAGCATCTCTGAACGCACAGTGCGTCGAACTTTGAGGCAGATGGGCTACAGCAGCAGAAGACCACACCGGGTACCACTCCTTTCAGCTAAGAACAGGAAACTGAGGCTACAATTTGTACAAGCTCATCGAAATTGGACAGTAGAAGATTGGAAAAACGTTGCTTGGTCTGATGAGTCTCGATTTCTGCTGCGACATTCGGATGGTAGGGTCAGAATTTGGCGTAAACAACATGAAAGCATGGATCCATCCTGCCTTGTATGGAGCATCTTTGGGATGTGCAGCCGACAAATCTGCGGCAACTGTGTGATGCCATCATGTCAATATGGACCAAAATCTCTGAGGAATGCTTCCAGCACCTTGTTGAATCTATGCCACGAAGAATTGAGGCAGTTCTGAAGGCAAAAGGGGTCCAACCCGTTACTAGCATGGTGTACCTAATAAAGTGGCCGGTGAGTGTATAACTACTATAATACTGCCTCTATGTACAAGAATATAACTACTATAATACTGCCCCCTATGTACAAGAATATAACTACTATAATACTGCCCCTATGTACAAGAATATAACTACTATAATACTGCACCTATGTACAAGAATATAAGTACTATAATACTTCTCCTATGTACAAGAATATAACTACTATAATACTGCTCCTATGTACAAGAATATAACTACTATAATACTGCACCCTATGTACAAGAATATAACTACTATAATACTGCCCCCTATGTACAAGAATATAACTACTATAATACTGCTCCTATGTACAAGAATATAACTACTATAATACTGCACCCTATGTACAAGAATATAACTACTATAATACTGCTCCTATGTACAAGAATATAACTACTATAATACTGCCCCTTAGTACAAGAATATAAGTACTATAATACTTCTCCTATGTACAAGAATATAAGTACTATAATACTTCTCCTATGTACAAGAATATAACTACTATAATACTGCCCCTATGTACAAGAATATAACTACTATAATACTGCCCCTATGTATAAGAATATAACTACTATAATACTGCCCCCTATGTACAAGAATATAACTACTATAATACTGCACCCTATGTACAAGAATATAACTACTATAATACTGCCCCCTATGTACAAGAATATAACTACTATAATACTGCTCCTATGTACAAGAATATAACTACTATAATACTGCACCCTATGTACAAGAATATAACTACTATAATACTGCTCCTATGTACAAGAATATAACTACTATAATACTGCCCCTATGTACAAGAATATAAGTACTATAATACTTCTCCTATGTACAAGAATATAAGTACTATAATACTTCTCCTATGTACAAGAATATAACTACTATAATACTGCCCCTATGTACAAGAATATAACTAGTATAATACTGCCCCTATGTACAAGAATATAACTACTATAATACTGCCCCTATGTACAAGAATATAACTACTATAATACTGCCCCTATGTACAAGAATATAACTACTATAATACTGCCCCTATGTACAAGAATATAAGTACTATAATACTTCTCCTATGTACAAGAATATAACTACTATAATACTGCCCCTATGTACAAGAATATAACTACTATAATACTGCCCCTATGTACAAGAATATAACTACTATAATACTGCCCCTATGTACAAGAATATAACTACTATAATACTGCCTCTATGTACAAGAATATAACTACTATAATACTGCTCCTATGTACAGGAATATAACTACTGTAATACTGCTCCTATGTACAAGAATATAACTACTATAATACTGCTCCTATGTACAAGAATATAACTACTATAATACTGCTCCTATGTACAAGAATATAACTACTATAATACTGCTCCTATGTACTAGAATATAGTTTTCCGCTTTTATAGTGAACGCTTTTTTCTCTAATTTTTGTGCGTCCCTGTCATCCCCAGGAGTCAGAGCAATCAGTTTTTTTGCCAAATCCCTTTTTGGCCACTGGCAATTTTAGAACTGTGTTGACCATTGTGATAACCCACTTCAGCCATATTGTGCTTGTGATCCCGGGGCTGCAGTTTATCACTGTGTTGCACACAGCCGGTTTATCTCCATGATGTTGTGCCTTTGGGTAGGATGAGTGGAAACCGTGGAGGAAGGTCCAATTGTCCTGATGACGTTGCCAAGTTTTTGTTTCCTCTAATGTTTATTCATCTGTTTACTTAACAATCACATTCACATTTAAAACCTTAATAAATCCCAACATTTTGTTCTCTGTTGGTCTCCTTCCAATGTTCTTACCAGTGGAACGGTGAAGGAACGTCATTTAATAATGCCAACATTTCCGAATCCTAAGACCTCATTTTCTTTCATCCGGACCTCAGAGTTGGTGGCTCACATGAATGGGTGGATGTTCTACAGAAATCATGAGCTTCAAGCTCAACCTCTAGACCTCTGATGATCAACGAGACATGTGGTGAAGGCAACAATTTTGGACCTTATTTTTATAATACATTGCAGAAAAACATAATTTCTTACCATAAATTTTCTTTCCTTTAGTCTGAAGCAGCTGCACCATTGGGGATTGTATCCTCCTGGAACAAACGACGGGTGATAGTAATTAGCTTACATTGTTTTCCATCTATATATACACCTACTAGTTCCCCTCCTTCACTTCTGTAATTATCACATATAATCAAAAGGCCTAGAAAAACGGCAGAAAAAAACACAACTTTATTGGGAGGGAAAGTTCATACCGTTGCTTCGAACTGAAGGAAAGATTTTTCGGCGTGAAATTAGGCATTCCGTGTCGTCCTACAGCAGAAACACCAATGGGTGATATAACAATTAACCAGTGTTTGGGTGGGTACTGTCAACTGTGGACAGTAGAACCGTTGTGCCAAAGGCTGACTCTTCAGGTCCTTGGATGTCCAGCCTATAATGTTCCACGAAGGTAAGGCCCAAACTCCAAGAAGCTGTGCTGAAGATCTGCTCAACAGGTATGCAGCTTCTTTCCACCCATGAGGTGGACATAGCTCTGGTTGAGTGGAATTTTCTAGTTCGTGGAGCCCGACAACCCGCTTGCTCATAGCAAATACCAATAGTCTTCCTCAGCCATCTGGATAGGGAGACTATTGATACCTTCTGACCCCTGTTCTTCTCTGAGAAGGAACGGAAGAGATGTTCCGACGTCCTGTGCTGTTATGTGCAGCTCACTTATGCCTTTAGAGCCCTCCCAACGTCCAAGAAATGCAGGATTCTCTCTTCATTGGAAGAGGTATCCAGATAAAAACTGGCAACTCTATCTGTTGGTTTATATTAGAGAAGGAAGGCACTTTAGCGGTAAAAGAAGGTAATGTTCTTAACAGGACTCGATCCTGTAGACTTATAAGATACGGCTCTCTGGAACCAGAGACGGTCTCACTCACCTTTCTCACCTCACAGACACAAGAAACCAAGTCTTGAGGGATAAATACTTTGTATCTGCCAACTCCAGTGGTTCAAAAGGAACCTTATTGAGTTGCTCCAAGACAGGTCCTACGTCCCATCTGAGAACTGGATCTGTGATAGTAGGTCAGATTCTTCGGATCGCTTCCGTAAACCTGCGGATTCATAGTTCCTGGGTCAATTTTTTCCCCCCATAGTGCGGATGTCTGGACTCTGATAGTATTAGGCTTGAGAACTTTGTCATAACCATCTTGTAGGAAGTCCAGAACGTTCTGCAAGGTAGGAGAACAAAAGGACACCTAGTGCTTGATACACCAAGGTGAAAACATTTTGTGATTATAGAATAGGTTTTGTTGGTGCTTGAACCTTTGGAAGAGAGGAGGGTATTGAGTACGGCCTCTGATAGCCCCATCTTATCTAAAAGGGGGCAATCAACCACCAGCCTGCAAGCCATCAGATGAAGGCGGTCCAGGTGAGGACAACATCCGCCGTCCTAAATCACTACGTAGATGAGGGATAATGTGATGTCTCCAATACATTCCCCTTCTCATAACCATCATAGGCCCTCGAGGGCCAATAATTGCATATTATTATCACCGGGCCCTGCTCGGTCTTGATCTTCTGCAGGTCTCTGGGATTCATCGGCATAGGCAGAAATCCATATGCTAACCGGATCCTGCATGGTATTGATAGACAGTGCCCAGAGCTCTGTCTCTCTTATAGAGGGAGCAGAAATGATCTACCTTTGTATTCTCTCAGGTAGCCATCAAGTCGATCTGAGGGCGCCTCCATAATTCCATCATTTGGTGGAAAATGGTCCAAAGATCACTCCTCTGACCTTGCCCTTTACAAACTAGCTGATGGACAGCAAGAGGCTGGCATATTGTCCTAGTGCAGAGCAAATGAGGAAAATAAGAAAAAAAATTGATTTTGTTTTCTTGCAAATGTATAAAGCTGGTTTCTATGATTTTCTTTGATAGATCATAACACTAAAACGGAAATATACCGTACAGAGTAGACATGGCCAGCTTTGAAAAAAAAAAAAAGCAAACCCCCTCTCTCCCCAAAACAACAATTTGTGATACTCTGTTGGGAGATGTTTACACTATTTCCACTTGTATCCGCCCGGTGGTTGTGCTGTGAATTGCAGCCTGTTGTTCATATTTTGTATCAGGAGTGTGAAAATTGAAGATTTGTAGGAAGGTGAGCGTGAACCCACCTGTATGGAGATGCGCCCTATTGCAGACACATGAGACATGACAGTTGGGTACCACATTTTCTTTGGTACCAATGAAATAAAATTGATAATAAATTCTGTAATATAAGCCGTTTTATTGCAAAATCCGCATCGCACAGTTCAGAAATAAAGGAACATTCTAAAGTTTTCACCGTTTTTACCGACTGACACATGAATTACATCGTGGAAACTTTTAAGCAAGTCAAGAGCAATGATATGAAATTGAGGTCAAATCATTGTTATTACCCTGAGAACATCGTGATCTGGAAGAAACAGATGGGCTAAATCCACCATCAGAGACATTTTCTAGTACTTTCCATAATGAGCCATTTCTAGAAAGAAAATATATAGCGGAACTACTTGAAAATATGCAGCAATTTTGCTTCTAATGCTCATTCTCCTTACGAAGATAATAAGGAAGTGGCAGCAAAATCACTTGCTAATTATCTGGAAAAATACAATGTCACGATGATCCAAACTTAAGAATCTCTCAGCGGTGCCCTAGATATAAAGAACACATGGAGCAAGGTGTAGACTGTAGTTATCGGGGGGAGCAATCATACACACACATCATACCGCCAGTATTAGAAATGGCGCACACTAGTGCGCGAGGACGTGTTACAGGCTATGCATGTGCACACAGGAGCTGTAACCCTTTCCCACCGCACCTGATATTTTATACTGCCATTATTTTTTTCCTCTTTTAATTTTATTCTTTTGCCTACGCAGGAATATAAAGATTTCTTTTTTTGCGGTGGTTAAAAAAAAAAAAATCTTAGTGAGAAAAAAAAGTTTTTGTAAACTATTAACACTTTTATTCTAAAAGCTTTGTTATCATGGAGCATCTTTTCCACACCTGCCCAAGACTTCTGCACAATACTGTGTATCCACTGAAAAGAAGGTTAGAAAGAAATAAAAAGCTAATACTCACCCTTTGCAGTATTTCAATTCTTTATTTTTCTTTTTGCTGCAGCATTTCCCCATTATTCGAAATGGCTGAGAGCCACAAAACACAAGAAAAAAGCTCCATGATCCCAAAGCCTAGGAGACAAGTCCAGCTCTGCTACATCTGTATCTGCCTAGTGGCCACACGCCGTGCCGGCAGTCCACAGAATTTTACATCTGATGCTTAAAAAGAAAATTGAGCGGAGAGATAATGCCATTTGCGCTGACATTTCACCTGTATAAATAGCGGCGCGCTCCAACCATCAGGGACACAATCTCATTTTGTAACTATCCAGAAAGATTCCATTGCGAAAGTGCAAACAGAGGCGGGCGGGAGCGGAACGCGAGCGAAACTAATGTCAGAAAATATCAGAAATATAATTAAGATGCACCTGGACGCCTCCGCCGCCATTGATTACAACACCGCGGGGTTCACGTACGAAGAGCGCTCCCGGGGATTACACCGCCACACAGCGCTGCATCCGAGGTGTATTCATAACAAAGTCTCACCGAGGCAAAAAATCCAATCTGAAATCTAATTTAAATTTTATAACCTGAAACTCAGAAGTGTCAGGGATTAACATTAACGATGTATTAAAGGGGCCGAGACGGATTCACGACAGACCGAGACATTTGTAGGAAATCTTGTCATATCTCAACTAGAGGGCGCTGTTTTATCCACAGGAGACCTGTGGGCTGGAGGCTAAGAAAAAGGGAGACCCGCCCTCCTGACTCCTGAACAGTCACTGTGGGTTGTCCTGAAGAAGCAGCGTGAAACTTCGACCTCGAGACACGTTGACAAGTGATCTTCATCCACTCCTAGGACAACTCCTTCTGATACTCCTCGGCCCTGATAAAATAGAGAAGCCTATACTCACCTCTCACACTGACCCTATTCCCGCATTGGCGCCAAAGCAAATTGGGCGCCGACGTCAAGTGTCACAACAACAACACGGGAGCCCCGTGGAGAACAAGTGCCGACACTGCTGGAATGGCACCTGCATGGGAGACGAGTATAAGCTTTTTTCATTTTATTGGGGCGAAACATTTAAATCACGAAGGGCTTATCCCAGTAGTGGACATTCTAATTAATCTACATGGGTCTTGAATTTGATCCATTCTACAGATGACTCCATCCAAGTAGCATTGGATTTAACCCATTCTCTCCACTATTGCCATCATCTGATCTTTCTTAGCTCCTGCCGATCAGACAGTGTAGAACTCCTCCACCAGACATGTGCATCCCCTGAAGTGACCAACAAGGGCGAAACACTGCATAGTATTATACAAATGAGTGCCGTATACATTTAGGTCATCCACAGGGGGGCTGCCGACGGGAGTCATGACGGAACAAAACCCCTTTATAATGTCCATGTACCCCAAGACGTGTTCTATTGCCGGGGAATGCAGCTATCTTTAGTAAAGTTGTTCCAGAACAGTAATGAAGCTTCAGTCTCTTCTGGTCTTTCACATCCTCCTTCACTTCTTTGGAGCTTTCTTTGATCTTGGCAACTCTCATTGTGACATTGTAACGCAAGAACATCACAAGGTGTATCGTCTGAGGTCTACTCACTGGTGCAGAGGAACGAAGGTGTGGAAAAGGATGTCGCCTACCAGGAAGACCAGAGGGAGCCTTAGGACACTGACGGAGGACCTGCAGGATGAAGCAGTACATGGCCAGCACAATGGCCATCACTGACCATCTGGTAGGTGTTCCTTGCTTGCCCACTACCCCTGTCTCTCGATTCCTCCTTTTCATCTTGCATCTTTCTCCGCTTACAATTTATGACCAGATCCATTGCGGTTTATTTCCTTTGTTGCCTCCTTTCTACACTCAGAATTGCTCTTTGATACAATGTAACATGTTAATGTAATATTCTATATTTTTTTTACACTTCGTTTTTTTGCGTATTTTTTTTCAATTCCGCTCTCGTCTATTCCTCGCAGTACCCGGTCAGCAGCCACGATATATAAAAAGAACCTGCAAAGGATGTTTGACTAATGGAAGATTATTACCCAGAATAAACTGTCGGGACGATTCGTGTTGTCTTTTGCTGTGTGTCACGGAACAGAGAATATCAGATTGTATCTCCGGAGAAGGAAGGGACGTTCTCCTCCCGAATCCTTTTCTCTCTGTTCATTTGCCCTTTTGTGAAAATCAGTTTTCATGTTAGCGCGCTCTCAACGCTCTGTCACTACGGCTAGCTCATCCCGGCACAAAGGTCAGCCATCATCTTGTTTTATTCTTTTCCTACCGCACTGGAGAAATAGCTATTTGTGCCCGTGACCTTGTCAGATATTGATTTATTGTATGAAGAAGTCATGAATCTGGGCAAAAAAAGATGTGAATGTTTTTATTTTACCTTGTAATAAACACAGGGATAGAGATGAGGAATAAACGAGAGGGAGCTCGGCACCGACACGGATCCCCGCTCACCCGCCTGACATTTACAGATCGTCAGCTTCTGTTGCTACAGTCACAGATTCACATGATTCAGTCATTGGTAATTCTGTTGTTGATGTGTCTTTGATGGACAGATGTAGAGCTGATTTATGGTTATAGACTCTCTATAGCAAGATTCATCTTGTACAGACTCATCAGGGAGTGAGAGTCCACAGAAGAGAGATAAGTGAGTCCACAGAAATTACTTTCAGGCAGAGTTTATATGGTTAAAATAAATTTGGTTCAACTACGATGGGCACAGATTGCCATTTATTATGCTTTAAGGTCTTGCCAGACCTCATCACATGAAAAACAGGGGGCTGGGAAGGGGTTAAAAAATAATAGATGACTGTACTCACCTGCTGTAGGCCGACACCTGTCCAGCCTCCATGACTTCTCGTCAGGTCCTCTGGTACTGCGGTCTTGTCATTTCCGCTAATTCCGAAATGTTTGTTTCTGTGCCACATCAACGGTTATTTCCAACTTAGCAAGTTGTCACTTATCACAAGGTCAATGAGACCCCCATCGATCCCAAGAATGGAGGACTGAAATGACCTGGCAGCTGCTCAGGAAGAACAACCTGTCAATTCATTGTCTATGAGACCAAACGGGAGAGCAGAGCGCTGTACACGGTGACCTTGAGCAGTTGACAGAGCTCACATGAGCAGCCACCGCTCCATTTTAATGGGGCATTGTAAAACCTTTTTCACTGGTTTCTGGCCCAGGACCGGTGGGTACCTATGGGTTATACATATTCCCGGCCAGTTCCCTCTGGTCAGACATGCCCACTGCACGGCCGTGTGACTAGATGGCCAGCCTTGCTCAGTACAAGTGTTTGATGTCCGTTAGGTTGTGTAACTTATATGCGTGGCTCTGCTCCCCCCTCCCATCCTTATATGAGTGGCTCTGCTCCCCCCTCCCATCCTTATGTGAGTGGCTCTGCTCCCCCCTCCCATATTGTATACGTGGCTCTGCTCCCCCCTCCCATCCTTATGTGAGTGGCTCTGCTCCCCCCTCCCATATTGTATACGTGGCTCTGCTCCCCCCTCCCATCCTTATATGAGTGGCTCTGCTCCCCCCTCCCATATTGTATGCGTGGCTCTGCTCCCCCCTCCCATCCTTATATGAGTGGCTCTGCTCCCCCCTCCCATCCTTATGTGAGCGGCTCTGCTCCCCCCTCACATCCTCAGTTTCCAGGTCTGAAACCGGCAAAACACCACAGCACCCAGTGCATGCACTGGGGGAATTCATAAGTCTGCAGTCACACAGAGTGAATCCAGACTTATTGGCTTTGGACCAGACAACCCTTTTTAATAGGGGACCGAAAATTTTCACTACATTCTGCAATACTGTTGTTTTTACTATAAGATATCAAGTAGCATAAAAGAAGGTAAAAACAATAAAAAATAAATGTAAAAAAAATATGTAAAAGCTGAAATCAACACTTTTCCTGATTTCAAAAATAAAGAAATAATAATAACTAGCAAACAAAAAAACATTTTTGCTATCACAGTGTCCAAAAGACTCCTATCTATCAATATGTGAAATTAATTTAATTGCACGTTAAATGCCGGGAAAAAAAAAAAGAGTTAAACTCCAAAAATGAGAGTTTTTCATCACTGCATTGCTCACAAAACTATGCAATAAACAGAATAAAATGTGGTGTATACGCCAAGAATATCGATAAAAATGTGAGCTCAGAAAAATAAGATCATACGCCAAGAATATCGATAAAAATGTGAGCTCAGAAAAATAAGATCTCACGCCACTCCATTAATGGAAAAATTACAAAGTTATACGTGTCAGAATTTGGCGACAGAAAAACATTTTATGTTCACGAAGTTATGATTTTTTTTTGGCCACTAAAATAATAAAAAAATAAAAAATTAAAAAACATTAATATTTTGTATCTCTGTACTCATACTAACTTGATGAACGGTAGTGGCAGCTCATTTTGACCAAATAATCAATGTTCTAAAAAAGCAATGACGGAATGTAACTTTTTTCACCTTCTTACCGCACGGGTTCTTATTCAGTTTTTCAGTGCAACATAAGGTTAAGCGAATTAAGTAATTGAAAAGTTCAATTCATTCTGCAGAATATGAGCCCTCTTATTACTATGATGATGGGAAAATAAAAAGTTATGACTCTTGGAAAAAGTAGAGTAAAAAAATGGAAGCTCAAAAATGGACATTTTTCAGTCCTTAATGGGTTAAATGAGCAAATTCTTGTCTGAAAATTTTTATCACGATTTTATTAAATATTTTGCACGATTTGGCTTCTGCAGCCCTTCTGACGGTAATTTGTGGTTTGTCAAAAGAAAAAAACGAAGGGCACAACTCGTTAATGCATTTGCAACTATTGTTTTGTTTATTTTGTTCCTCTTTTAAGACTTTTTCTGCTTTGTGCTAAATTCTTCTCTTAAGTTTCTCATATTTTGGAGTCTGTTTTTTTTTTCCCTTGTTTGCCTGTTTTGTTTTTTGCTTCTATTCACTTTTTATAAATCCCGATGTTTGCAGACGATTTATTTTTGTAAAACATTTTATGCAAATGTTGGAGTTGCATGAAACATTTTAAGGGATTATGTGATTTTTTTGTTCTAAAAAAAAAAAAGTGCAAATAATGTAAAAGAAAGGAAAAAAGAACATTTTTAGATTTGCACCAAATGAACCTGCTTGTAACGTTTTGAAGAATTTGACGCAAAAAGCAGAAACGAACACAAGGCCAAAAAAGTGACTTAAAAAAACCAATAATGAATTGAGCCCAATGTGTTTGTATGACAATTTCGGCTCTGCTACGTCTCTACATTTTACGCCCCCATTTTGCTTCTTTTTTCTGAGATGGGAAGAGACGATGGCAAAACTTTCTTTCAGAAACAAACAAGTTGTCACAGCGATCACAGAACCTTAGAGCGTGACGACCGGCCGGACGCTGTGATCTAATCTGTCTGGATATGTTTGTGAGAAATATACATAAGATTGACTGTTTGTGCGCAGGAAAGAGGAAAAGTGAGTCATAAAGACAGATATTATGATAAATAATAATATTCAGGCATACAAATGTGTTTAATATTAATATTTAACATACTTGCAACACCCTGCCAGACCACACGGAGCGCTGTAGGGAGGAAACATGACTATAAGCAGCGCACAGCGCACAGCATAATATTCTATAGCTCCATCTAATGGCTCATAAATTGTGTATTCAGTGTCATACAGAGAGGAGTGGCGTTGTCTATGTTAAAAAATGTTAGTTAATTGCCATTTTGGCAGAAATTTTGAAAGATTTCACAATTTTCAAACCTTTATTTTTTATGCCCTTAAATCACAGGGTTATGTCACATGAAATAGTTAACAAATAACATTTCCCACGCGCCTACTTTACATCTGCATCATTTATTAAATATAATTTGTTTTTGTTAGGAAATTCTACCCCTCAAGGTGTTCAATTCCCACATTCGAGAAGTTTATTAACCCTTCCGGTGCTTCACAGGAATAAATGGAATGTGGAAGGAAAAAAATGAAAACATTTAACTTTTTCTTACAAAAATATTGATTTAGTCCAAAATTTTAATTATTATAAGGGTAACAAGAAAATGGACCATAAAATTAGTGGTGCCATTCCTCCTGAGTACACCGCTGCCATATATGTGGGGGAAAACTACTGTATGGGAGCACGTGGTAAGTGACACAAAGGATATTATCCAAGGTAAAAATAATAAAAATAACAGTAGCAAGAGATTAAAAGTAATTTCCAAAAATCAATAAATACCATGGAAATAGCAATGTGCAAAGAAAGACAAGTGGAACCCACTCAAAATGGTGAACTAATCCATGTACCAGACTGGTTAAAGGTCAGAGGTCACCAAGGCAGGAAATTGTAAAAAATATATATCACTTTATTTATAATTAAATTGACAAAAACAACATATAATTGATGTGCATGTATCAAGGTAAAAGTTGCAAAGGGTAAATAATTAATAATATATAAAAATTGAATATATGAAAAACCAGTTTGCATTCAGCGGATACGGTAATGTCACAAATCCATATATAAAAATTAAAAAACTCCAACATTTTTTTTTTAATTAACAGGCATAATTTCTAACATGTGTTAGTAAAGCACCAACAATATGTGCCAAATGTGAAGCAGAATAGAACTTACTAGTGTAAGAAGATCAATTTACATCATACCATGCCAGTAGATGTATATAACAAAGAGGTGATCAATAAATAAGGTGCAAGTGCAAACCAATTCATGTATAAGAAACTGACACGTGCTTGCAAATTCAATAATGCACAAAGTGCTGATGCTAGATGAATATATATAAATGCTCCTAAGAGTAAATTGGAAATGGTGACTATACCTTTAAGTGCCGCTGACCTTGATAACACGCACCCCGACGCGCGTTTCGGAATGGAGATTTGGGAGCACGGCAGGCCTCGGAAGAAAAGGATTGAATAGACAGCAGACACTGTCACATTTGGAGAGTCCCTATTGTGCCAAAACAGATGTATCTGGATACGGACAGAGGACTCTGGAGGAGACAAAGGAGTCTGGAGGACAACAGAGGAGTCTGGAGGAGACAGAGGAGTCTGGAGGAGACAGAGGTGTAGCGGAGGACAGAGTCTGGAGGGCATCAGAGGGTACTGGAGGGGAGTGGGGATTATAGAGGTGGACAAAATAGACTGAACAGGACAGAGAAATCAGGAGGAGAATGAGATGTCTGGAAAAGGATAGAAGACTCTGGAGGAAGACAGGGATCAAGAGGGGAGAGAGGAGTCTGGAGGAGGTCAGGTGACTGTGGAGGAGACAGAAGAGTTTGGAGAAGGATATTGGAGTGTGGAGAGAAACAGAGGGGTCAGAGAGAGAGTTGTCAATAGGGGAAAGAGAAGTCTGCACAGGAAAAGAGGTGACTGGAGGCAATAAAGGAGCGTGCAGGAGGATATAGGAGTATATAGGAGACAGGAGTCTGGAAGGAGGACAGAAGACTTGGAGGCAAGTGAGTCTCGGCAAGATAGAGAGGTCTGGAGAAGGACAGAGGGGACTGGACATGACAGAGGAGTCAAAAGGAGCAGATAGATAGATAGATAGAGAGATAGATAGATACATGATAGATAGATAGATAGATAGATAGATAAATAATGGATAGATAGATAGATAGATAGATAGATAGATAGATAGATAGATAGAGAGATAGATGATAGATGGATAATAGATAGATAAATAATGGATAGATAGATAGATGATAGATAGATAGATAGATAGATAGATAGATAGATAGATAGATAGATAGATAGATAGATAGATAGATAGATAATTGCTAGATGGATAATAGATAGATAGATAAATGATAGATGGATAATAGATAATGGATAGCTAGATAAATAGACAGATAGATAATAGATAGATGATAGATAGATGATAGATAGATAATAGATAATAGATAGATAATGGAGAGATAGACAATATAGATAGATAATGGATAGATAGATAGATTATAGATAGATGATAGATAATAGAGAATAGATAATAGATAATAGATAGATAATAGTTAATAGATGGATACGTAATAAATAACTCAGTTATGAGCAGGAAATGTTTGTTGCGTTTCCTTCTCTCCTTCTGACAATGAGATGTGTAATTTGCTGTAATATCGTTACATCCTCCTGTGGGAAAACAACAACAACTCTTAGATTAATTTGCTAACGTCTCGTGAGTTGTATTTCATCAGCGATGGAGATGATTTCCGCTTCATTCTTCTTTCAATATGATAAATCTTCCTCGATTTGCAATGATGATGATTACTGCACAAGAGGGAAAATCTATCGACCGACTCGAACCAAACTCCACGGCAGGTGACAGTCGCCGGCCAATGTGCTGCCAGCCTGACACCGTCTGTATCTGACATCCGCCATTATTCTATTACATCAGACCAAACCTTCATCGCCCTCACAATGAGAATGCGCAGCCTGTCTCATACATAGCCGCATATATCCACCAATGTCACTACATGGTCAGTGTCGCAGATCCGCTCCCAGGCTTTGCTCACTACACTGCAGCCCGGTACAATATCAATGACACAGCCATGAATAAATCAATCATTCCAGCACAATAACTGGAGTTGCAATATCTATTTATACACTCGGGGTCATTAAATACCAATTATGTCTAACTGTGAAAATATCATTTGTTTTGGAGCCATATTCTGGTGTTGATAAAATATCATTATTTCCACTACTTGTCATCCATGCGTGTAACCCATTAACTATCTGCCCGGACGGGTGCAGGTTCATGTGGTCACATCATAGGGGAGACTTATTTGGTGACCCAAGAATCATGTTTAATTGGGTAAAGGATATAATGTTTTATGGAGCAGGATGAGATGCAGACATTGCTGACACATTGTAGCAAGAGACACCCGGGCGTTCACATGATGTATCATGAGGTATCACACCTGTCCATCATCGATGGCTCCAGAGTCCAGTTCTGACTCTCAGGTGCCTTTTGTAGGCAATTCAGGCTACGGACTGGGATCAGCATGGGCACGCTCACAAGAAGGCGACTACAGAGCCCCATACATTAGACCCACCATACACCGGGAACACCTGAAAAGACCTGCCGTATACTGGGAACACCACGTAACATTTGATGTACAGTATATAGTAACTAGTGATTAGCGAGTATACTCGTCGCTCTGGTTTTCCCGAGCATGCTCAGGTGATCTCCGAGTATTTGTCAGTGTCCGGAGATTTCGTTTTCATCGCCTCAGCTGAATGATTTACAGCTACTACCCAGCCTGAGTACATTTGGGCATTGCCTGGTTGCTAGGGAATCCCCACATGTAATCAAGCTGGCTAATAGCTGTAAATCATTCAGCTGCGGCCATGAAAACTTAATCTCTGAGCAGTCATAAATACTCAGAGACCACCTGAGCGTGCTCTGGAAAACCCGAGCAACGAGTATACTCACTCATCACTGCTAGTAACATCCCATAAGATGTGTCCATATACCAGGAAGACCCTGCATGGCATTTATTATACTGGTAAGATCAACTTTATGCTGAGAACACACCACAAGACCTGATGTAAACCAGAAAAACCCACAAGACCTGTCGTATACCAGGAATACCACACAAGAGTGCCGTATACCAAACACCGTACAAGACTCAATGTATACTGGGAAAACCCAACAAGACCCAGTTATACGGGGAACATCTCAGAAGGCCCAATGTATACTGGGAACACCCAACAAGACCCATGTATACAGGAAACATCCCAGAAGGCCCAATGTATACTGGGAACACCCGACAATATCCCTGTATGCAGGAAACATCTCAGAAGACCCAATGTATACTGGGAACACCTGACAATATCCCTGTATACAGGAAACATCTCAGAAGACCCAATGTAAACTGGGAACACCCAACAAGACCCATGTATACAGGAAACATCCCAGAGGGCCCAATGTATACTTGGAACACCCAACAAGACCCATGTATACAGGAAACATCCCAGAAGCCCCAATGTATACTGGGAACACCCGACAATATCCCTGTATACAGGAAACATCCCAGAAGGCCCAATGTTTACTGGGAACACCCAACAAGACCCATGTATACAGGAAACATCTCAGAAGACCCAATGTAAACTGGGAACACCCAACAACGCCTCTGTATATAGCAAACATCCCATAAGATCTAATATATACTGGGAATACCCAACAAGACCCCTGTATACACAAAACATCCCAGAAGACCCTATGTAAACTGGGAACACCCAACAAGACCCATGTATATAGGAAACATCCCAGAAGGCCCAATGTATACTGGGAACACCCAACAAGACCCATGTATACAGCAAACATCCCAGAAGGCCCAATGTATACTGGGAACACCCAACAAGACCACTGTATACAGGAAACATCCCAGAAGGCCCAATGTATACTGGGAACACCTGACAATATCCCTGTATACAGGAAACATCTCAGAAGACCCAATGTAAACTGGGAACACCCAACAATACCTCTGTATATAGGAAACATCCCATAAGATCTAATATATACTGGGAGCACCCAACAAGACCCCTGTATACACAAAACATCTCAGAAGACCCAATGTAAACTGGGAACACCCAACAATACCTCTGTATATACGAAACATCCCATAAGATCTAATATATACTGGGAACACCCAACAAGACCTCTGTATATAGGAAACATCCCATAAGATCTAATATATACTGGGAATACCCAACAAGACCCCTGTATACACAAAACATCCCAGAAGCCCCAGTGTATACTGGGAACACCCAACAAGACCTCTGTATATAGGAAACATCCTAGAAGATCTAATGTATACCGGAAACACCCAATAAGATCCCTGTATACACAAAACATCTCAGAAGGCCCAATGTAAACTGGGAACACCCAACAAGACCCCTGTGTACAGGAAACATTCCAAAAGATCTAATGTATACTGGGAACACAAAAGAAGAAAATGTCCATAGGGAGCTTAGTCTCCAGAAATGCATTGAGATTCGTACCCATATGGTTTATGCTGAAGTATGTATCCTCCATATTTAAGTTTGTGAATAAAGAAAACTTATTTTCACAGATTCGGTGAAGCTGGACATTTTCTTCTTTTGGATTCTACATGCCTGGACACAGCGGGTCCATGCTTCCGAAATTCAGGTTATGCATCACGGGTGAGCTGGTTTATATTCCCTCTCTTCATACTGGGAACACCCAACAAAACCGCCATATACTGGAAACAACCTACAAGACCAAATGCATAATGGCAGCACCCTACTATATACCAGTAACACCCCATAAGATCTGCTGTACACTGGAAATACCTCACAAATCCTGGTGTAGACAGTAACACCCCAAAAGACTCCTTATTTTACCACTAACACCCCGCATGACTTTTCGTATAGTGGGAACAGCGCACAATGCCTGTTGTATACTTGGAACACCACAGATAACGTTCTACATACCAGTACCACCCCACAAGATCTGTCATATACTGAATACATATACTATACACCTGAAAAAACATGCAATATAGCAAGAACACTGCATAAGACCTTCTATATACTAGTAACACACCACACCTGTCGTATACTAGTAACATCTCACAAGACCTGACCTATACCGAGAACACAATATTAGTAGTGCTGAGCGAGTGTACTCGTTGCTCGGGTTTTCCCGAGGACGCTCAGGTGGTCTCCGAGTATTTTTTAGTGCTCGGAGATTTAGTTTTCATCGCGGCAGCTGAATGATTTACAGCTATTAGCCAGCTTGAATACATGTGGGGATTCCCTAGCAACCAGGCAACCCCTGTCATGGATCCCAATGGCTGGGGATCGCACTGGACAAGCAAAATAACATAAATAACGGACGAGCTCTAGGGTGATGGAACCTGGGCTGACCGCTGCCCTACTCCTGACAAACACAACTAGAAATAGCCAGGGAGCTTGACTACGTTGATTCTAGACGCCACGCGCCAGCCTAAGAGCTAACTAGCACTGCAGAGGAAATAAAGACCTAGCTTGCCTCCAGAGGAATGAACCCCAAAAGGTATAGTTGCCCCCCACATGTATTGACGGTGAAATGAGAGGAAGGCACGCACATAGAGATGAAAATAGATTTAGCAAAATGAGGCCCGCTATAACTAGAAAGCAGAATGATACAAAAGGGGTCTGAGCGGTCAGCAAAAAACCCTAATCAAAAACCATCCTGAGATTACAAGAACCCATGTGCCAACTCATGGCACATGGGGAGAACCTCAGCCCACTAGAGCTACCAGCTAGCATAGAGTCATAATTAGCAAGCTGGACAAAAAACCAAACAACTGAAAAACAGAACTTAGCTTATCCTGAGAGATCTGGGAGCAGGTAGGCAGGAACCAAACAGAGCACATCTGAATACATTGATAGCCGGCAAGGGAATGACAGGAAAGCCAGGTTAAATAGGAAACACCCAGCCTCTGATGGACAGGTGGAAACCAGAGACCGCAACCCACCAAAGTCACCCAGTACCAGCCGTAACCACCAGAGGGAGCCCAAAAACAGAATCCACAACAAACCCCCACATGTACTCAGCCTGGCTAGTAGCTGTAAATCATTCAGCTGCTGCGATGAAAACTAAATCTCCGAACACTAACAAATACTCGGAGACCACCCAAGCGTGCTCGGGAAAACCCGAGCAACAGGTATACTTGCTCATCACTAAATATTAGACTTTTCATATACCAGTACCACCTTAAAACACCTTTTATATACCAAGAACACCCCAAATGTCCTGGCATATATTGGAAACACCCCACAAGACCTTATCCGATAAGGAGTATTAGGAGACACTGGATAAATTTTACAACTATCATATCCTTGTCCCATTATTTTCACACATTTGCTGCATCCCTTTGTGGTTAGGATCACCCCACAACCCTGTCATTTTGGTGAATCTCTGACCCAGTCGTCTAGACATCACAATTTGGTCCTTACCAGAGACACCAAATTTTCCTGCTTCCATCAATGTCAATCTGATTTATTTTTGGTGACGCTTGAAGGAAACTCACTCCTTTTATTCTTCCTTATGCAGAATAAAAACAGAAGGAGATGAGAGGAGACTCAACTTCTGTATTTCTTGTCCATGTCCTTAGGAAGTGACAGCTGTTTCACATGTGGTTTTGCTTCCTCTAGGCTGAAACCATTGTGAGTATCGTAAAAAACTTTGCATTCTTTTTAGTGTATTTAGCAAGAATATTTTTTAACAGTGACAAAATCCAGAGAGAGAGACGTTTCAGTCAGTACAAGACCTTCATCAGGCTCAGAAAAAAGAAAAAATACTACATAAATGTACGATCAAAAGAGATTTAGAATAAACACCATTTAACAATGATGTCATTAAGTGCAAGGCAAACACGAACATAAGTGTATAAAGTACTAACAGTGCATAATAAACAGAGGAACTTCCAAGTTACAATCAATATGGTGCTAGTTGTTTTGTCAATCACTCAAAATAGGACGAAAGACCAGGAAAGGAAAAGAAAAACAGAGAGAAACAGGGACAATGACTTACAAGCATTTCCGTAATTTCTTTATGGTTCATCCTCCTGTGTGACATATTTTGTGCACCTTGTGATATTACGATTGGCCTTCTAGACTCCTCTGTCTTTTCTAGTAAGCCTGATGAAGAGAGTCTTGAAAACTTGCTATTTGTTACCATCTTTTCAATTAGCAACTAAAAGGTATCACCCACTCTCAAGCTTTACTATTGTTTGCAAAATAACTTATTAAAATGTATATCAATCGATAAATAAAAACTTGATTGAAAAAAAAGCATTTCAAGAAATTTCAGAACGCCTTAAGTTAAAGATTTAGGAATCTCTGTTGAACTTCTTAAAGTTCTTTAACCGAATAGCTAAGGGGCTTAACTTTGGATCGTCGGGATCCGCTTTACAGCTTTCTTAGCTCGCTGTGACTTATTCTCTGACCTTTCCAGACTTTGATAGCTTCACATGCAACGTAATGCCGAAAAAATAACACTTTACATTTGTCAATGACAATTGAAAATATCTTCTTGGTTATTATTATACTTTTTGTTTACGGGAGAACGGTGAAGAAATGACCTGAAAATGATAATAATCTGATATTTTGTAACGAGACATTAAATAAAAAAATATATCATTTGTTACTGTCACGCGAGATGTCTTTAATATCTTTCGGAAGTCATCAACGGGAGATTTGTCAGCATTGTCTAAAGGTCAGGCTTGGCAGGATAATATTTATTTATTTCTCTAGTAGATAATGGATGTCAAGAAAAAGATGACCAAGGTCTAAAATATAATTTAGGTAAATCACAACATCTGTCATTTGTCCAGGACAGTAAATTCTCCTTGTATTTAATGGGTTTACTTGGGCTCAGACCCATGAGCTACAAAACCATTTGTGAACATAAATGATAGGACTTACAAATCACTATATTTAATATTTTTATTTGCATTTTACATTTTGAATTAAATTAAACTTGCAAATTGAAAATTAAGTAATTAAAAAGATAATTTATGTTTTTCTAAATTATTTGAATTAAGTTATTACCTTCAATTAAGTGATTTCAAAGGATTTATCCACTAGATTTGTGAACAGGGAACGTTGCTATCCCCCACCGCATAACTGCGGCTAAGAGGAGCTTGAATGGAGTGGTGGTCGAGTGGTCATAATAGTGGCCATAGTCGGCAGCACTGATGGCGCTCAGGGCACATGGTTGGCCGCCACTTTATACAAACTCCATCTAGCTGTGGTCTTGCAAAAGAGAGTAACATATTCTAGTAATAGATGAGGTTTCTCAATCTCACAGTATTCCTCTAGCTTCCAATACATTTGTAAGGACCCCATACACATTAGACTAAAGTCGACAAAACCAGTTGATATTGGCGGGATTGGCTAGTAGCCTAATATATTGGAGTCTCCCAACTCTTCTCCGACAGATTATGCTCAGTGAGAGATGAATCTTGCCTGCTCAATCATTTTGTTCTCCCTTGAGATAAACCAGAATGGAGTTGGCAGCAGCTATCTTATTAAGATGGAAGCGACAGGCAAAACCGAGATCTCCTGTGTTTAGGGAGCCGGGAGTGGTAGCGGTTGGCCAAACGATGGCTTGGTCATCGGTTATCTAGTGAGTATAGGAGCCTTTATCTTCCATTACTTTTTATCTTCATGTGATGTTATATCTTCCAGATTTTCCCTTTTTCGCAAATACTATTTTGTAGTGGTCCATCATGTTCCAGTTTTTAGGGTTATTATATCTTTAATTGTTTCTATCTCTGCCTGTGGCCCTCTATTGACAGTGGCTGTTAGTGGTTTTCCATCCTCCAGTGATTTCCTCTTCACCAGTAATTCTATATCCTCAAGGTTCTCTATGTTGTGTTTTTTACTTTAATCTTGTATCTTTCTCTGTTCCCCGTGATCTACAATCTTTTATTGAGCCTTTGTTTCAAGGGGTAATTTATTTTTCAGTAGTCAAACAGAATGGGTACATCCTACTGTACCTCCTGAATAAGGGTCTTAAATAATGAAGCTAATTCTTCATCTGATTGTTCCTCTTCTACTCATCCTTATCCTTCAGTTTCTGCCTCTTTTCCTTTTCCTGATCTATTAGGTCTGTTACCGATTCTTCTTCTGCTTCTTTTCTTATTTCTCCTTTCATCTCATTATTTTTAACTTCCTCATCTTTTGTATTCTTCCTTTACTCCTTCTTTTCATCTTTCTTCTTCTCTTTTATACTTTCCTGATTTTATTACATCTGTCATCCGTTTATTTCCTTTCTCTTCTTTTCTCCTTCTTCATCTCATTTTTTACTTCCTCATTTTTTTGTTCCTCCTTTTCCTTATCTTTCTACTTCTCTTTCTTCTCCCTTTTTACCCTCTCCTACTTCTATTACTTCTGTGTCTCTATTCTTTTCTCATCATTCTCCTTTGTCATCCTTTGCCATTCATTTTCACATTCTTCATTGTTTTTTGCTGTTTTCTCTTCCACTGCTCCTTTTCTTCTTTTCTTTTTCATCTTCTGTGTGTATCCTATCATTCGCCTCCTTCTTTTCCTTTCTCCCTCTACATGATGCGATAGACTTGTTTAACCTCGTGGTCTTGTGTTTTATTTCTTTGATCATCATCTGAACATTCACACAAATGTCTAAACAGTAATTAATTGCACTCGTCTTATTGATCTTATGTTTCTTTTCTGTCTTTTTCATTAATTGTATAATTTACGTTCATCTATATTCACATATATTTTAGTCTCCTACAATCTTCCTTCTCCTCCTTCCTTCTTTCCTCCTTTCCTCCAGTGATTTTACAGCTTCCAGGACCTTTATACAGTCCACTTGTCCTCCATCATTCTTTTTTATTTTCTTTCTTCCTCTTCTATTAGCCTCTTTTTCCAGATATCATCAATCTTTCATTGGTCCTTAGGTTCCTGGGTAATCAATTTGCAAACAGCACTTGCTCCATAGCACCTCCTATATAAGTGAGTCTTCAAAAGCAAAGTTAGTTCTTCATCTAAACCTGCATCTTCTCCTGATTATTTCTATTTTTCTTCCATCTCCTGCTCTTTGTCTTATTTGTCTTCTTCTCTCATTTGCTCTTCTTTTTCTTATCATTATTTGTTCTTCTTTTTCTTATTTATTCTTCTTTTTTCTTTGTTGTCTTTTCCTTCTTCAGTCTGCTCTCTTTTTTATTTTTCTTCTTTCCTTCCTTGATTTTCTTTCTTTCCTCTTTTTTGTTCTTCTTGATTCTTCTAATTTTATTCTTATTGTTCTTTTCGTCTCCTTTTTTCCTTTTCTTTTTCTCTTATATATTACATTTCTCAGATGCATGTCCTCTACTAAAAAGATTTACACACAATTAAATAGTAAAAAGAAAATCAATTCCCCCATTGTCTTAGTTATGGCGTTATTATCTCTGTTTCTTCCCTGATTTACATGGGTGAAGCATGGTACAATGAGCCGCCATTGCAGCCGCGCACACAGCTCAGTGATTGATGGCTCATTCTTATCCTTCTGTTGTAACGTAAACTAAATAAATAGCCCAATTTCTGCCCCTGACCCCTATTTACATTGATAATTTTACTATCGGGTTGTGAAGTTGGAAATAGAATTTTGTCATCCAATTTGCACTTTAAATACAACGATAAATTAAAATATCATGGTGATCCTGGCCCAGACCTCACACGGCCTTGAACGGTTTTATCGGCAGCTGCAGATGGAGGTGGACAGCTTCAGCCTCCAAGGGTCTTCATGATTCATTCCATTGTAATCCATTGTCAGGATCAAATAAGCTTTCTGCTCTCAGAGGGAATGTTTCCTGTGCCTCCAATATTTCAACCAATCCAGCCGATCGAATGAATGGGAAATTAATGGGGGCAAATCTGAGCTGACTCTGGAACAATCTGCTGGGTTCATCACGAGCTGTCACTCGTGGTAAGACATATGGAGGGTTTTGTCCTGACTCTTAACTACGCATACAATGAGCCTGACCTTAGTCAGTAAGATGTTCACAGATACTATGTGACTTATGTTAAAGGGGGAAGTAATGGTGAAAGGTTCCTTGTACATGGACAAAGGAAAACACCCCATAAATACTCATATCTAGACGCAACAACAAAAAGATGACCAAGTAGTCAACGTTCTTCAATGATCGAAAAACTTGTACAAAAAATAATAATGAAAATAAAACATTTTTTGTAAATTATTAATATGAATTATGTAATGCGACTTATACAACGACTTTATACAGTGAATATAATGAGGAGGTGAGATGAGAAGGCCATGTGACAGGTTGGGAAATATGGACATCATGTTGCTGTAATTGTTGCTTGGTATACGGAAATTAGGGAAGGACGTTCAAAAACTTTGTCAAAACTTGTCATATTCAGTAAAATGAAACATGCTAACGGAAATGCAAAAACGATCACATTGACCCTAAACAAATTGATTTGGCTACACATTTTCCCTGCTTAATCCAAAATTTGTAGAATTTGATTTTCTTAAATCCAGCAAAGTAGTAGCCAGATGGCTGCCATGTTCCTGAATTATTTTAGGCAAAAAAAACCCCAAATATTATGCTCAACTTTCATCATTTGCACTTTCTCCACCTTAAAACTCTACAGCAGACCTCTTTATTCCTTCACTCTGGCCTGATCCAGTCTTCCAATGCAGGAGGCCAAGTTTAGGTCTTTGATTAGCCTCACGTGGTCACTTTGAGAGGTACAACTATGCCATGAAGTTGTGAGACCAATTTGTCAGAACAGAAGGCTGGTGTGGAGGAGCGGTAAACTGAAGCCATGCTGGAGATAGCGTAAGAACAGGTGAGGAAAGGTAAGTATAACTTTTTCTTTTTGTTCTTTTTGTTCTTTTAACCACCATCTTCACGATGATCAGGACAGTGTCCATTGAGACCAAATTTATTCAGACGATATCGAATCAAGTCCTAAACCAATTTTGTGAGATTCGCTCATTTTTACATAGAGAAGAATTTGGTGACAGACCGTTGGGCATCTATTGGGCATACCACATATATGATTTAGTGTTCTTTTACGTTAGTGGAGCATCTCGTATCAAACGAATGTAGTCCGAAATAATAATAGTGTAAAGATTCTGTTTTTTTTACTTTATTATTTGTTTCTTATTAAAAAACGTAGCTGAACAATTCGGTATCATTATCCAGAAAATCTAACAAAAATGATGAAATTACAGGAGACCTCCACCTCGTGTGTGCTCATCTGCTCAACGCCTGCCACTGGTGCAGCTCAATAAGTTCATGTCATCTTCAGGATGGCTGTCATTAGCTGCAGATATTGTATCTCACGGAAGAAAAAATCCACGTCCCAAACTGATCCAAAGGCCAGACATCTCCAGATGCATTATGGCGAGATATACATTAAACGAAGTTTAAGACATAGATAGACGCAAGGGTAGGTAGATAAAGGGTAGGGTTCAGCGAATCTCCTAAAATTGGATTTGCTCAATTAAGGGAAAATATTTGATTTGCGTCGCATAAATTCAGTGCAAATTGAATCGGCTGGGAAGGGGTTAAAAAAAGTCCAGATTCTGGTGAATCTATTTTTTTTTTTTACAAACATTTGAGGCAAGTTTTAGAGGGGTGATAGAAAGATAAATAAACGGTATGATCCTGAGGGTGCAGATAAGGTTGAATATAATGGTGGAGCAGGGATCCGTCAGCTCTCTGCTCCACCATTAACTATATGACTTCTGAAGTGGAGCAGGTATATTATCCTAGCTGCCTTTACCTGTTGTGCCACATTGGCAAGAAGTTTGCTGAATGCTCCTGCTGTGGGAACAGGACTAGAGGAAAACAGAACTGTTCTTACTGGTGCAGTATTTCTGTGTGGAGTCAGTGACACAGGTATATCTCATTGTGGTGGGTACTAAGGGGGGCGTTATACTATATGGGGTACTATGGGGGTGATATACTATGGGGGCACATCATACAGTGTGGAGCCACAAATAAACTGTAGAACTGTGTGGGGGCACTAATGGGGCGTTATACTTACACTATATTGGGGAACTATGGAGGCAATATACTATAAGTGGATTATAAGGGGACGTTATACTGTGTAGGGCCACTAATATGGTATAAAACTGCGTGGTGGGCACATACTATATGGGTGTACTACGGAGGTGATATATGTGGGGACATCAAACAGTGTAAGACCATTAATAAGCTATAGAACTGAGTGATGGGCACTATGGGGGTATTATATTTTATTGGGGCACTATGGAGTCAATATATTATAATGAGACTATATTGGGGCACTATGGATTCAGGATACTATAAGGTGACATCATACTGTGTTGGGCCACTAATATGGTATAAAACTGTGGGGGCATTATATTATGTGGGAGTACTGCGGAGGTGATATACTATGTGGGGACATAAATCAGTGTAGGACCACTAAGAAGATACGAGACAGTGAGGGGGCACTGAGGGGCAATATACTTTACGTTTCATACCGTGTGAACACTACTGAAGTATCTTACAATAATGTGGGGAGCAACTTCAAGGGCTGTGTTTAGGTGGGATATTGGGTGTTATTTTATTTTGTGGGTCATCATACTGTGTGGTGGAACTGAGGGGGTATTGTACTGTGTGGACACACTGAAGGGAACATCATGCAGTGTGGGGGCAGAAAGAGACCACCATACTATGCGGGGGGAATCGGCGGTGCTTTGTACTTTATGGTAGCACCAAGAGGGAGTCACACTACGTGGAGACAGTAAGGGGGCCTCATACTGTGTGTGGGAATCTAAGCATACGTCATATTGTGTGTTGATAACTATCCAGTGCTGTTTCTGGGTACTAATAATTACGCTGTGGGGTAATTATTATCATTATTTCAGTATTCCTGCCTATTTTCCAGCTTTTTCTTTTTTTATGTGATGTGACTCGCAGTGTAACGGGTATGGGGGGAACATTTCAGAGTTTCCGATGGGCCCCTGATCTTTGCAGCCTTTTGTCATGATCGTAGCAGGTGAACCTCTGTGCAGTGGTAACATCCCGAGCTGGTGCCAATCACCGAGATCCTGCCGGAATGAAAACTTGCTGAGCTGGATCCCTGATGGTTCAGGTAGAGGAAAGCAGTAAAGTTTAATGAGGAGGAATGTCTCTGTAATTATTTTAGACTTTGGTGCTTGACGGTAACTAAATATAATTAGAGAACGACTCTGAGCAGAATCTCGATCTCTGCAGGTCGGAGGCGCCGATGCAGACCACAACTCCCAGAATCCTGCCAGATGTTCGACAGCACAGTACGGTTATCATGGCCCGGGCGGCACGGAGCGCTCAGACTCCACAGTCATTATGCTAATTTCAGGCATTACTACTGACAACAGTTTTTACAAGGATCATAAACTCGAGGTCGGAGTGATTCGTGCCGGAGCTGAGAGTGAAAGTCATTAAGATTTGTTCTTTTTCCGCATCTGGAGAGTCAAGTAGATCAGGAATACTGATAAAATCAGCCACTTTCCCTAAAAATGGGACATTTCTATAGATTCTGGGACTTAGTTTCTAACAATTCTCTTACAGATGTCCTTATGTCAATAGTCCTCCCCTCCCTCCGACTACTCTCACTGGCCATCATCCAATGTAAGAGATTCCAAAACCTACTGCAATAAATCTATAAATATACAGTGAGAAAAATTATGGTGTCGTTGGCCAGATGACCAGGACAGGCGCTACAAAGAAGGAGCAGCCTGGGGATGGGGAAGGCAAAAGAGTTAATTGTATAGTGGAAAGCAAGGGAGGAAGTCGCTTCTCCTCTACTGGAGCTTTAGGAGAAATTATTATAGCTGGACTCTAAGAGATAACTGTACGGAGAAAAGGTAAGACTCAAGAGTTATCAAAATTCTCACTGATCTCATTAACATTAGAGGGCGGGATCAGCAGAGACATCTCATTTTAATTAGAGGGTGGGGTCAGCAGAGACATCTCATTATCATTAGAGGGTGGGGTCAGCAGTCATCTCATTATCATTAGAGAGTGGGGTCAACAGGGTCATCTCTTTATCATTAGAGGGTGGGGTCAAGAGAGTCATCTCATTATCATTAGAGGGAGGAGTCAGCAGGGTAATCTCATTATCATAAGAGGGTGGGATCAGCAGGGTCATCTCATTATCATTAAAGAGGGCGAGGTCAGCAGATTCATCTCATTATCATTAGTGGGTGGGGTCAGCAGGATCATCCCATTATCATTAGAGGGAGGGGTCAGCAGGGTCATCTCATTATCATAAGAGGGTGGGGTCAGCAGGGTCATCTCGTTATCATTAGAGGGCGGGGTCAGCAGGGTCATCTCATTATCATTAGATGATGGGATCAGCAGGGTCATCTCTGTATCATTAGAGGGCGGATTTAGCAGTCATCTCATCATTAGAGGGCAGCGTCAGCAGGGTCATCTCATTATCATTAGAGGGCGGGCTCAGTAGGGTCATCTCATTATCATTAGATGGTGGGGTCATCAGGGTCATCTCATCATTAGATGTCGGGGTCAGTAGGGTCATCTCATTATAGAGGGCAGTGTCAGCAGGGTCATCTCATTATTATTAGATCATGGGGTTCACAGAGCGATATCATAATTAGAGGGCGGGATTAGCAGGGTCATCTCGTTATTAGAGGGCAGGGTCAGCAGAGTCATCTCATTATAATTAGAGGGTAGGGTCAGCAGGGTCATCTAATTATCATAAATTGTCCCTTAATCTTAAAATAAAAAAAATATATATCTTGAATCCATTTTTTTGGTGAATCTCTTCTGGAAATAAGAAACACCTTGCCATCCGCCTGGCCCACTGCCCAGTGCTCCACAGGTCCTCTTTAGTGATATTCAGGTTTTCTTCTGCATCATTGTGTCCTCTTCCAAATGACTTTCACTTGGTGCTGGAGCGCTGATGCCTCAGACATAAGGGCGGCCATCGCTTGCGGCTCAATCAATGTTTAGTGTTACATTGTGACATCATGGACCACACTGTGATTGACAAACAACAATCAGATCACTGAAAAGGAACCAAACACAAAAATGAACACTCAAAAATAACTAAAGAGGACCCGCGGAGCCAAGGATAGCTGGCTGCGGATGTGGGACAGAATTAGCGAATAGTAGAGTACTTTCTATTCTTTTACTCCGAACATAACAAGAAACATTTGATCTGCATCAAATAACATTTCTGGCCAAATTTGAGAGAATCGACAAATTCAAATTCTGGTAGATTTGCTCATTATTAGTATTAACAGATGAGAGATGACGGCTCTTTGTGCACAGATAATGGTCGGTATTCAGCTTCTGTCTTATGTGCAGTTTCTTTTCATAGAGACTCAATTATTCTATGAACATTTTTCTGACCATTAATTCCCATTCATTTCAGATGCATAAAAAGCAAATCCCGGGCCTCTGTTATAATGTTTATGAAGACAATACCAGACGAGTGTGTATCCAAAATAGGGAAAAATGAAAAAATAACTACAATATTTAAAAAATGTAGATATGAAGCTTCATGTGCCTTTCTAGCAGCTAGTGAACATTTGCATTTTTTTTTATAAAGTCTTCATTTAGTGTAATGATTAGTAATAAATAGAAGGTTTTTTTTCTCCATCGAGTTTCACAAAAGAGGATTAATAATAATAATGATAATAATAAAAGTATTTCTATAGCGCCACACATTCCGCATCACTTTACAATACAGAGGGAACTTGTACAGACAATAACGACTTTACAGAATATCACATACGGTAATTCACCAAATACCAAGAGGAGTAAACCCTGCTGCTCCCAAACTACAATCTATGAATTGTTGACCTAGGATTGTCATTGAAGGGAAGTTGTTGTACAGTGTAATAGCAGCCACAAAATAACACAATGATACAACATTATTTATATCCAGAAAAGGAAATTATAAAAATAACACACTTTGCAAATATTTAAGTGGAAGAAGGGTATTAATGGTTCTATTTCAATAAAGAACTTAATATTATAATTACTAACTACAAATTAATTAAGTAATAAAAGATAAACGATAAGATCCTGTCTGCAGCCACCACTAGGGGGAGCTCCCTATGTATAGAGATACATAATAAGATCCTGTCTGCAGCCACCACTAGGGGGAGCTCCCTGTATACAGAGATACATGATAAGATCCTGTCTGCAGCAACCACTAGGGGGAGCTCCCTGTATACAGAGATACATGATAAGATTCTGTCTGCAGTCACCACTAGGGGGAGCTCCCTGTATACAGAGATACATGATAAGATCCTGTCTGCAGCCACCACTAGGGGAAGCTCCCTGTATACAGAGATACATGATAAGATCCTGTCTGCAGCCACCACTAGGGGGAGCTCCCTGTATACAGAGATACATGATAAGATCCTGTCTGCAGCAACCACTAGGGGGAGCTCCCTGTATACAGAGATACATGATAAGATTCTGTCTGCAGTCACCACTAGGGGGAGCTCCCTGTATACAGAGATACATGATAAGATCCTGTCTGCAGCCACCACTAGGGGGAGCTCCCTGTATACAGAGATACATGATAAGATCCTGTCTGCAGCCACAACTAGGGGGAGCTCCCTGTATACAGAGATACATGATAAGATTCTGTCTGCAGCCACCACCAGGGGGAGCTCCCTGTATACAGAGATACATGATAAGACCCTGTCTGCAGCCACCACTAGGGGGAGCTCCCTGTATACAGAGATACATGATAAGATCCTGTCTGCAGCCACAACTAGGAGGAGTTCCCTGTATACAGAGATACACGATAAGATCCTGTCTGCAGTCACCACTAGGGGGAGCTCCCTGTATACAGAGACACATGATAAGATCCTGTCTGCAGCCACCACTAGGGGGAGCTCCCTGTATACAGAGATACATGATAAGATCCTGTCTGCAGCCACAACTAGGAGGAGTTCCCTGTATACAGAGATACACGATAAGATCCTGTCTGCAGTCAACACTAGGGGGAGCTCCCTGTATACAGAGATACATGATAAGATCCTGTCTGCAGCCACCACTAGGGGGAGCTCCCTGTATACAGAGATACATGATAAGATCCTGTCTGCAGCCACCACTAGGGGGAGCTCCCTGTATACAGAGATACATGATAAGATTCTGTCTGCAGCCACCACTAGGGGGAGCTCCCTGTATACAGAGATACATGATAAGATCCTGTCTGCAGCCACCACTAGGGGGAGCTCCCTGTATACAGAGATACATGATAAGATCCTGTCTGCAGCCATCACTAGGGGGAGCTCCCTGTATACACAGATACATGATAAGATCCTGTCTGCAGCCACCAATAGGGGGAGCTCCCTGTATACAGAGACACATGATAAGATCCTGTCTGCAGCCACCACTAGGGGGAGCTCCCTTTATACAGAGATACATGAAAAGATCTTGTCTGCAGCCACAACTAGGGGGAGCTCTCTGTATACAGAGATACATGATAAGATCCTGTCTGCAGTCACCACTAGGGGGAGCTCCCTATATATAGAGATACATAATAAGATCCTGTCTGCAGCCACCACTAGGGGGAGCTCCCTGTATACAGAGATACATGATAAGATCCTGTCTGCAGTCACCACTAGGGGGAGCTCCCTGTATACAGAGACACATGATAAGATCCTGTCTGCAGCCACCACTAGGGGGAGCTCCCTGTATACAGAGATACATGATAAGATTCTGTCTGCAGCCACCACTAGGGGGAGCTCCCTGTATACAGAGATACATGATAAGATCCTGTCTGCAGCCACCACTAGGGGGAGCTCCCTGTATACAGAGATACATGATAAGATCCTGTCTGCAGCCACCACTAGGGGGAGCTCCCTGTATACAGAGATACATGATAAGATCCTGTCTGCAGTCACCACTAGGGGGAGCTCCCTGTATACAGAGATACATGATAAGATCCTGTCTGCAGCCACCACTAGGGGGAGCTCCTGGGTACAGAGATACATGATAAGATCCTGTCTGCCGTCACCACTAGGGGGAGCTCCCTGTATACAGAGATATATGATAAGATCCTGTCTGCAGCCACCACTAGGGGGAGCTCCCTGTATACAGAGATACATAACATTCTGTCTGCAGCCACCACTAGTGGGAGCTCCCTGTATACAGATATACATGATAAGATCCTGTCTGCAGCCACCACTAGGGGGAGCTCCCTGTATACAGAGATACATGATAAGATCCTGTCTGCAGTCACCACTAGGGGGAGCTCCCTGTATACAGAGATACATGATAAGATCCTGTCTGCAGCCACCAATAGGTGGAGCTCCCTGTATACAGAGATACATGATAAGATCCTGTCTGCAGCCACCAGTAGGGGGAGCTCCCTGTATACAGAGATACATTATAACATCCTGTCTGCAGCCACCACTAGGGGGAGCTCCCTGTATACAGAGATATATGATAAGATCCTGTCTGCAGCCACCACTAGGGGGAGCTCCCTGTATACAGAGATACATAACATTCTGTCTGCAGCCACCACTAGTGGGAGCTCCCTGTATACAGATATACATGATAAGATCCTGTCTGCAGCCACCACTAGGGGGAGCTCCCTGTATACAGAGATACATGATAAGATCCTGTCTGCAGTCACCACTAGGGGGAGCTCCCTGTATACAGAGATACATGATAAGATCCTGTATGCAGCCACCAATAGGGGGAGCTCCCTGTATACAGAGATACATGATAAGATCCTGTCTGCAGCCACCAGTAGGGGGAGCTCCCTGTATACAGAGATACATTATAACATCCTGTCTGCAGCCACCACTAGGGGGAGCTCCCAGTATACAGAGATACAAGATAAGATCCTGTCTGCAGCCACCACTAGGGGGAGCTCCCTGTATACAGAGATACATGATAAGATCCTGTCTGCAGTCACCACTAGGGGGAGCTCCCTGTATACAGAGATACATCATAAGATCCTGCCTGCAGCCACCACTAGGGGGAGCTCCCTGTATACAGAGATACATGATAAGATCCTGTCTGCAGCCACCACTAGGGGGAGCTCCCTGTATACAGAGATACATGATAAGATCCTGTCTACAGTCACCACTAGGGGGAGCTCCCTGTATACAGAGATACATGATAAGATCCTGTCTGCAGCCACCACTAGGGGGAGCTCCCTATATACAGAGATACATGATAAGATCCTGTCTGCAGCCACCACTAGGGGGAGCTCCCAGTATACAGAGATACATGATAAGATCCTGTCTGCAGCCACCACTAGGGGGAGCTCACTGTATACAGATATACATGATAAGATCCTGTCTGCAGCCACCACTAGGGAGATCTCCCTGTATACAGAGATACATGATAAGATCCTGTCTGCAGCCACCACTAGGGGGAGCTCCCTGCATATAGAGATACATGATAAGATCCTGTCTGCAGCCACCACTAGGGGGAGCTCCCTGTATACAGAGATACATCATAAGATCCTGCCTGCAGCCACCACTAGGGGGAGCTCCCTGTATACAGAGATACATGATAAGATCCTGTCTGCAGCCACCACTAGGGGGAGCTCCCTGTATACAGAGATACATGATAAGATCCTGTCTACAGTCACCACTAGGGGGAGCTCCCTGTATACAGAGATACATGATAAGATCCTGTCTGCAGCCACCACTAGGGGGAGCTCCCTATATACAGAGATACATGATAAGATCCTGTCTGCAGCCACCACTAGGGGGAGCTCCCAGTATACAGAGATACATGATAAGATCCTGTCTGCAGCCACCACTAGGGGGAGCTCACTGTATACAGATATACATGATAAGATCCTGTCTGCAGCCACCACTAGGGAGATCTCCCTGTATACAGAGATACATGATAAGATCCTGTCTGCAGCCACCACTAGGGGGAGCTCCCTGCATATAGAGATACATGATAAGATCCTGTCTGCAGCCACCACTAGGGGGAGCTCCCTGTATACAGAGATACATGATAAGATCCTGTCTGCAGCCACCACTAGGGGAAATCCCTTATTAACTATGGCACCTTTTTTGGTATAGCAATGCAAAAATTTGACATATAACAAGATCTACAACTACAATGTATTTTACCTGGAGCAAATATTGTATTTCCTTGTCTAGCAGAACTGACAATTCTTGTTCTGAGTATGTTTAGGTGAAGGATATATGTCTGTGTCTGGAAAGCTCTGAGCGGTATTAGTATGGATGTTGTTTGCTTTCCTCTCACTCCTCGGTGTGTGAATAATGTAAATATGGAATATGTTCATCTCGGTAGTGTGGTGACAACAAGCGTCCTATTTACATGACCTTATACATATATGAAGTCAGCGATGCGTTCCCCGTTCTCCCAGCACGCTGCTGATCAGGCATGTTTAGACATCCGCGGCTTCATGTTCATCCTCAATCAGCAGAAAATAACTGCACAATTTATCAATTGAATTTTTTATGGATCAGGAAATGCGAAGCAGAAATCCACAGAGAATAAAGGAAAAATGTGCGAAATACAGCATAAGGCGAGGAAAACTGGGAAGAATAAAGTGAGCGATACAGCAGAAAACCAGGAAAAGTGTAAAGAAGAATGTGTATGATACAGCAGAAAATGAGGAAAATTGAAGAGAAGAAGGGAAGTGATGCAGGACAAATCGAGAAAAACTGGGAAGAAGAAAGTAAGATATACAGCAAAACATTAGGAAACCTGGAAAGAAGTATGTGAACAATAAAGCAGAACTGCTGAAAACTGGAAATAACATGTACAAAACAGCACAAAATAAAGGGAATTGGAAGAAGAACGTGTGCAACACAGCAGAAATAAGAAAAACTGGGAAAAAGAATGTGAGCGATGCAGCCCAAGAAAACTGGACAGAAGAAAGTGAGCTTTTACCAAAGAAAACAAGGAAAACTGAGACTATTCTAAAAAACAACCTAATAGCAATATATAGTGACCGCGCTATGTTCTCCTGTCAGTAAGTGAGTAAAATCAGTAAGAGCCCTAAATTTAGTGTCTGCTACCGGCGCCCCATAACAAGGGAGCAGGAGGAACCCAAATACACAGCCTGTCATATGATTCCCTTTACTATTGTGAGACAGTGAGGGGAACCATATACAAGGGCCATTATGTGTCCCGCAGGATGTGATTGGCCCCGCACTAGAGAGTTGTAATTACAGACACAGCTGTGGATGCAATGCAAAATTAAAGTGAGTGTGGATTTGGTCAAACTATTTGACATAGTCTTTTCTTTTGGAGAGATCTGTAGGATGGTAGTGGGATGGATCTCTCCCTCCACTCCAGGTTTTGGGAGTGACCCATGTCCACAATTCACATTTAAACTTTGAGTTGAGGTTTGGGTGTATCAGTTTGTGTTTTGCTAGCAGCAGTGTCTTCCCTTTTCCCAGTCTGATCATGTCAGGGGTTAACTTTCCTCATTCTCAGTCTGGTCTTGGGTTTACTATTTAGCCCCACTGTGTCCCGCAGATCATGTCTGCTATAGTTTCTGCCTAGTGCTGCTGTAAGGCTACGTTCACATTTGCGTTGTGCGCCGCATGCGTCGTTTTTGGCCGAAAGTTGGACGCAAAAAAAATGCAACTTGATGCGTTTCTTGCGTCCAACGCTTGCGGCCATGCGGCGCAAAACGCAGCACAACGCATGTCCATGCGCCCCCATGTTAAATATAGGGGCGCATGACGCATGCGGCGCCGCTGCGGCGCCCGACGCTGCGGCGCTGATTGCAAATGTGAACGTAGCCTAAGCTGACTCTGATTGTCCTGCTGCATTTGCTGTCTGAACCCGTGTCTCTGTTTTCCCCTGTTCCCATCTTGACTCAGTGTTTCCCTTTAGTGTGCAGAGTCCCCGGTTTAGTTGGCGTGTATCCTGACCTGCTTCTGTCATTTGTCTTTTGGCTTATCCGCTCCTGACCGTTATTGATCTCCCTGCTTGTCTCTGACCGTGAGTTTGCTTTTTCCTTGGGTACTGCACTACAGTCTAGGATTTGACCCGGCTCGTTTGACTATTCTGCTGCCACCTGTGGTAGCCTCACTGTTGCACTGCAGGTTAGTTCTGTTTAGGTGCAGACCTGCTTCCTCTCTGCTGCCATCTAGTGAAGCCTGCACCTACCTGCATTGCAGCAGCATGACAAGCAGAGTAGGAAGCTCTGTGCATCACAGGTCCCAGCCAGCAAGCAAAGCCCCTGATGCACCCACGAGGGATACAGCGGTGCAGTGCTGCGGACTGTGACGGACAATGCGGTTGCGATCCAGAGGATTTCCTTTTTCTTGTAAGTTGCCACAATAAATACTTTTAAGTCGGACTTCCGCACTTTGTGAACACTGCTGTATTACATTATGCTATAGAGGAAACCACAGTGACCGTAAAAAACCCAAATACACCGCTATAAGATTCCCAATACCGGAACAGCAGTAGGAATCCCAAATATAGCGGTTGTCAAAAGTAGAGACAGCGGTAGGAATCTTATACACAGTGCCCTAGGATCACTATGATGGTGACGGCTATGGGATCCTTAAATACTGTGCCTCCATAGAACAATGATAAAATACCTAGAGGGGCGCTGTCTGTAGGAAAAAAATGCAATCACTATGACTGAGATATAGGAACTGTAGGAGAAATAGGTCAGTGCAGTTTAAGCTGTGCACGACCTCCCTGCCTGTACGTGTCCCGGCCAACAGGCAGAGAAACTTCTCAGTTGTGTCACCCAGGGCACAACCACCATGCGTTTCCCACCCATACCCTGGAGATCTGCGCTACTTTTGCCTAAATAGAAGGACTTTCTAGCCTCCAGCTGCCCGTGAAATGTTTTAGCCAACAGCACTCCATGTGGTCAGGAGTGGTATTACAAGCAAAACATATGAATGCTATTACATGAAGGCTGTATGCGCGTACTTCTATATCTTGGCTTCTTTAAATCGATTTCCTCAAGCATTTGACACTTTCTATTTCATTAAATGTTCAGCAGATTTCTGCAGATACATTCTGTGTCGATAGTTGTGTTTACTCCAGGTAAAAGGCTACAGGAGAAAGTTTACTGCATAGTGTCACCTTTGTAAATTATACATCAGACTAACTGGAGCAGGAGGCTGAAAAGCCAAATATCACATTGAATGCAGCTCCACATCAGCCCCGAAGGTCTGCGAAATCCTAATTCAACCTTCTCGGCTAATCAATACCAGCCGCACTCCTGTTGTCATTTTCTCTTAACGAAAAAAAAAAGAAAGTTACTTTGCTTCCAGCCTGCGACAATCGTGTCTGCAACATAAGGCTGGGGTCACACATGGCGTAAGACAATACGCCACGTATTATACGGCCGTAATACGGTGAAATGTTCCCAAAATAGTGATCCGTAGTCAGGGTGTGTCAGCGTATTTTGCGCATGGCATCCTCCGTATGTAATCCATATGGCATCCGTACTGCGAGATTTTCGCGCAGGCTTGCAAAACCGACATCTAATGGATTTATGTGCTCAAATGTTCATTAAAACATATATACAGTATATATATATATATATATATATATATATATATGTCATTGAGACACATATATATATATTCTGCATTTAGATTTCAATCAGCGCGATATCTGTGAACAGCCGGTAATTCAATTACCGGCTTCTCATTTCTCCTGCACAAACCCGACATGATATGAGACATGATTACATACAGTAAACCATCTCATATCCCCTTTTTTTTGCATATTCCACACTACTAATGTTAGTAGTGTGTATGTGCAACATTTCAGCGCTGTAGCTGCTAAAATAAAGGGTTAAATGGCGGAAAAAATTGGCGTGGGCTCCCGCGCAATTTTCTCCGCCAGAGCGGTAAAGCCAGTGACTGAGGGCAGATATTAATAGCCAGGAGAGGGTCCATGGTTATTGGCCCCCCCGTGGCTAAAACCATCTGCCCCCAGCCACCCCAGAAAAGGCACATCTGGAAGATGCGCCTATTCTGGCACTTGGCCACTCTCTTCCCACTCCCTGTAGCGGTGGGATATGGGGTAATGAAGGGTTAATGCCACCTTGCTATTGGAAGGTGACATTAAGCCAGATTAATAATGGAGAGGCGTCAATTATGTCACCTCTCCATTATTAATCCAATTGTAGGAAAGGGTTAAAAAACACACACACACATGATTACAAAGTATTTTAATGAAAGAAACACAGCGGTTGTTGTAATAATTTATTGTTCTCGCAATCCATTTCCAGGCCCTCGCTTGGCAAAATAATAAACGCACAAGATACATACCCTCTCTGATGTCAGATCATGTCCCACGAAGTAATCCATCTGAAGGGGTTAACTAATATTACAGGCAGAGCTGCGATAAACCACTCGCTCGTGCCTGTAATCCCCGGGTGCTGAAAGGAAAGCAGGATCTATACTTACATTCAGTCGCGGTGAGGCGCCCTCTGGTGGATGTTCTCATGAACTGCAGCCTGGGAACTTTTTCCCACGCTCCAGGTCATATGAGGACATCCACCAGGGGGCGCATCACCGCGACTGAAGGAAATGTAGGTCAATGACCTACATTTCATTCATTCGCCGGGGATTACAGGCACGGAGCACAGCTGCATTTAGCAGGGCTCCTGCCTGTAATATTAGTTAACCCCTTCAGATGGATTACTTCGTGGGACGAGACGGTTCATCAGAAGGTATGTATCTTGTGCGTTTATTATTTTTCAAAGCGAGGGTGTTCCTGATGGATTGAGAGAACAATAAATTATTACAACAACCGCTGTGTTTATTTCATTAAAATACTTTTCAATCATGTGTGTGTGTGTTTTTTAACCCTTTCCTACAATTGGATTAATAATGGATAGGTGTCATAATTGACGCCTCTCCATCATTAATCTGGCTTAATGTCACCTTCCAATAGCAAGGTGACATTAACCCTTCATTATCCCATATCCCACCGCTACAGGGAGTGGGAAGAGAGTGGCCAAGTGCCAGAATAGGCGCATCTTCCAGATGTGCCTTTTCTGGGGTGGCTGGGGGCAGATGTTTGTAGCCACGGGGGGGCCAATAACCATGGACCCTCTCCTGGCTATTAATATCTGCCCTCAGTCACTGGCTTTACCACTCTGGTGGAGAAAATTGCGCGGGAGCCCACGCCAATTTTTTCCGCCATTTAACCCTTTATTTCAGCAGCTACAGCGCTGAAATTTTGCACATAGACACTACTAACATTAGTAGTGTGGAATATGCAAAAAAAAAGGGGATATGAGATGGTTTACTGTATGTAATCATGTCTCATATCCTGTCGGGTTTGTGCAAGAGAAATGAAAAGCCGGCAATTGAATTACCGACTTTTCACTAACACCGCTGCGTATTTCTCGCAAGTCACACTGCTGGTCCGTATGGAATCCGTATTTTTCTCGCCCCCATAGACTTTCATTGGCGTATTATTTGCGCAATACGCTGACAAACGCAGCATGCTGCGATTTTGTACGGCCGTAGAAAGCCGTATAATACTGAACCGTAATATACGGCTAATAGGAGCAGCCCCATTGAGAAGCATTGTGCCGTATGTAATGCGAGTTTTACGTACGTAGTTTTTGCGCTCTTACATACGTAAAACACGCATGTGTGACCCCAGCCTAAGGCAAATGGGAACCTGGGACTGAAATTCTGAGTCTGAAAAAAGGAGCAAAAGCGAAATTTACCCTCAGTGCAGAATAATGGGGCAAAACTGACATTTTACTGAAGTACCCGACTACCGGAGCGGTGCGTAACGATTCCCTTAAGGGCTCATTTCCACATGCGAGGCACACGTCCGTATCTCGCATGTGGAAACCAAGCCCTGGCGCCGGCACTCAGGAGCGGAGCTGTGCAGCTCCATGTGTTCCTATGCGGCCGCACGCTCCTCTCTGGAGTGCCGGCTCCACAGCTTGGTTTCCACATGCGAGATACGGACGTGTGACTCACATGTGGAAATGAGCCCTAACTCGCACCCTTTACCATTTATTTCTCAGCAGAAAAACCCTCAGGACCCCCTCACCTTTTCAGTACATTTATGAAAAAAACGTTAACTCCTTCATAACTTTGCAATATTTAGTTCATGGACCTGCATTTTTCTTCCACTTCTTCCAAGACCCATATATTTTAGTTTATTTCAGTTGCCATAATTGTAGCCAGTCACCACTAGGGGGAGCTTCCTGTATACAGAGATACATGATAACATCCTGTCTGCAGCCACCACTAGGGGGAGCTCCCTGTATACAGAGATACATGATAAGATCCTGTCTGCAGCCACCACTAGGGAGATCTCCCTGTATATAGAGATACATGATAAGATTCTGTCTGCAGTCACCAATAGGGGGAGCTCCCTGTATACAGAGATACATGATAAGATCCTGTCTGCAGCCACCACTAGGGGGAGCTCCCTGTATACAGATATACATGATAAGATCCTGTCTGCAGTCACCACTAGGGGGAGCTCCCTGTATACAGATATACATGATAAGATCCTGTCTGCAGTCACCACTAGGGGGAGCTCCCTGTATACAAAGATACAAGATAAGATCCTGTCTGCAGCCACCACTAGGGGGAGCTCCCTGTATACAGATATACATGATAAGATCCTGTCTGCAGCCACCACTAGGGGGAGCTCCCTGTATACAGATATACATGATAAGATCCTGTCTGCAGTCACCACTAGGGGGAGCTCCCTGTATACAAAGATACAAGATAAGATCCTGTCTGCAGCCACCACTAGGGGGAGCTCCCTGTATACAGATATACATGATAAGATCCTGTCTGCAGTCACCACTAGGGGGAGCTCCCTGTATACAGAGATACATAAGATCCTGTCTGCAGTCACCACTAGGGGGAGCTCCCTGTATACAGAGATACATGATAAGATCCTGTCTGCAGTCACCACTAGGGGGAGCTCCCTGTATACAGAGATACATGATAAGATTCTGTCTGCAGCCACCACTAGGGGGAGCTCCCTGCATACAGAGATACATGATAAGATCCTGTCTGCAGCCACCACTAGGGGGAGCTCCCTGTATACAGAGATACACGATAAGATCCTGTCTGCAGCCACCACTAGGGGGAGCTCCCAGTATAGAGAGATATATGATAAGATCCTGTCTGCAGTCACCACTAGGGGGAGCTCCCTGTATACAGAGATACATGATAAGATCCTGTCTGCAGTCACCACTAGGAGGAGCTCCCTATATAGAGATATATGATAAGATCCTGTCTGCAGTCACCACTAGGGGGAGCTCCCTGTATACAGAGATATATGATAAGATCCTGTCTGCTGCCACCACTGGGGGGAGCTCCCTGTATACAGAGATACATGATAAGATCCTGTCTGCAGTCACCACTAGGGGGAGCTCCCCGTATACAGAGATACATGATAAGATTCTGTCTGCAGCCACCACTAGGGGGAGATCCCTGTATACAGAGATACATGATACGATCCTGTCTGCAGCCACCACTAGGGGGAGCTCCCCGTATACAGAGATACATGATAAGATCCTGCCTGCAGCCACCACTAGAGGGAGCTCCCTGTATACAGAGATACATGATAACATCCTGTCTGCAGTCACCACTAGGGGGAGCTCCCTGTATACAGAGATACATGATAACATCCTGTCTGCAGTCACCACTAGGGGGAGCTCCCTGTATACAGAGATACATGATAACATCCTGTCTGCAGTCACCACTAGGGGGAGCTCTCTGTATACAGAGATACAAGATAAGATTCTATCTGCTGCCACCACTGGGGGGAGCTCCTTGTATACAGAGATACATGATAAGATCCTGACTGCAGTCACCACTAGGGGGAGCTCCCCGTATACAGAGATACATGATAAGATCCTGCCTGCAGCCACCACTAGAGGGAGCTCCCTGTATACAGAGATACATGATAACATCCTGTCTGCAGTCACCACTAGGGGGAGCTCCCTGTATACAGAGATACATGATAAGATCCTGTCTGCAGTCACCACTAGGAGGAGCTCCCTATATAGAGATATATGATAAGATCCTGTCTGCAGTCACCACTAGGGGGAGCTCCCTGTATACAGAGATACACGATAAGATCCTGTCTGCAGCCACCACTAGGGGGAGCTCCCTGTATACAGAGATACACGATAAGATCCTGTCTGCAGCCACCACTAGGGGGAGCTCCCTGTATACAGAGATACATGATAAGATTCTATCTGCTGCCACCACTGGGGGGAGCTCCCTGTAAACAGAGATACATGATAAGATCCTGTCTGCAGCCACCACTAGGGGGAGCTCCCAGTATAGAGAGATATATGATAAGATCCTGTCTGCAGTCACCACTAGGGGGAGCTCCCAGTATAGAGAGATATATGATAAGATCCTGTCTGCAGTCACCACTAGGGGGAGCTCCCTGTATACAGAGATATATGATAAGATCCTGTCTGCTGCCACCACTGGGGGGAGCTCCCTGTATACAGAGATACATGATAAGATCCTGTCTGCAGTCACCACTAGGGGGAGCTCCCCGTATACAGAGATACATGATAAGATTCTGTCTGCAGCCACCACTAGGGGGAGATCCCTGTATACAGAGATACATGATACGATCCTGTCTGCAGCCACCACTAGGGGGAGCTCCCCGTATACAGAGATACATGATAAGATCCTGCCTGCAGCCACCACTAGAGGGAGCTCCCTGTATACAGAGATACATGATAACATCCTGTCTGCAGTCACCACTAGGGGGAGCTCCCTGTATACAGAGATACATGATAACATCCTGTCTGCAGTCACCACTAGGGGGAGCTCCCTGTATACAGAGATACATGATAACATCCTGTCTGCAGTCACCACTAGGGGGAGCTCTCTGTATACAGAGATACAAGATAAGATTCTATCTGCTGCCACCACTGGGGGGAGCTCCCTGTATACAGAGATACATGATAAGATCTTGTCTGCAGCCACCACTAGGGGGAGCTCCCTGTATACAGAGATACATGATAACATCCTGTCTGCAGTCACCACTAGGGGGAGCTCTCTGTATACAGAGATACAAGATAAGATTCTATCTGCTGCCACCACTGGGGGGAGCTCCCTGTATACAGAGATACATGATAAGATCTTGTCTGCAGCCACCAGTAGGGGGAGCTCCCCGTATACAGAGATACATGATAAGATCCTGCCTGCAGCCACCACTAGAGGGAGCTCCCTGTATACAGAGATACATGATAAGATCCTGTCTGCAGCCACCACTAGGGGGAGCTCCCTGTATACAGAGATACATGATAAGATCCTGTCTGCAGCCACCACTAGGGGGAGCTCCCTGTATACAGAGATACATGATAAGATCCTGTCTGCAGCCACCACTAGGGGGAGCTCCCTGTATACAGAGATACAATTTTGCACAATATACAATAAAGAATGTGGTAGTTGCAGATGAGCCGCTCATTTATGGTTTTGCCCTCTTTTTATGTTTACATGAAGATGTGAGATATGATTTCCAATTTTGGGGAAACATTGTGATTTGTTGAAAGTGATTTATGTAGATACCTCTATGTTGCAATTTAGTTTTCATGTATTTATTAAGTACAATATTTCTGGAGCGTCACTCCTGATTATTATGTGCTGTCGTCATAGTAACATGACAATAAGTCATATGAGGATAGCACTAACACTGGATTCATTGTATCAGACTTACAGGGAGATACAATGAGGGTATAACAGATATATAATAACAATAATGTCACCACGGTAACAAATGAGGAAGAGAGGGAAATTAATTGTCATTATAATCAGTCATGTCTGAGGAAATGGAAACATCAGCTGCGGACCCCCCACACACACACACACACAATAATGACCGGTGTTTTCTGCCTTTTATATAGAGTGATGAAGACTGACAAGATACATTATAATTCCCTGACGTCAGGGCTAACGGGCATCCAGAGACAAGACGGCCATCACCGCTCTCATTAATACGGTGTGTCTGATAATCAAATTACAGAGGCTCAGCTGTTATACCAAACAAAACCTATAGGGCGGCGCTGTGTAATTGCATCAAGTAAGAAAAGTTTCAGAAAACTTTATCACTTTATTTTCACAATTTATAAAACAAGACCACGTTGCGTTTTTTTAAGTGTTTTTGCCACGATTTTCCGCTGTGGAAACGCTTAAAAAAAGTTTACAAACAGCATCCCATTAATTTCTAATGCATTCTGCAATTGATGTGCCCATGCTGCATTTTTTTTCACGGCGGAAACGCATTGCGGTAAAAATCGCAGCAGGTTCATTATTTTTGCGGAATCGCGGCAATTCCCCACCCTTAGACATGCATTAGAAAAACACTTGAAAATCGCATGAAAAACACATGCAAAATGCATCAATTACGCATCAAAAATGTCTAAAGCCGCATGCGTTTTTCCTGCTAAGGGTGTGGAGATTTGAAGCAGAAAATTCTGCTTCAATTCTGCAACGTGGGCACATAGCCTCATACGTGATGGTAAAATGGTGATAATTTCTAGAGAATCCAATCATCTCCATGAATCTGTTCTGTATTATCGACCAATTAGAGATGGAGATGATGAGGCGGCAGACGTCAGAAGATCATGGGACCTGGTCGGCCCCATTTACTGCCACAGCCATAAAGGCAGGACACACGCTGCAAAATATCATTGAAATCTGATGATCGCCATTGATTCAGTTTATAAGAATGGAAATAAATGTCTTACCTCTTATTAAGATTCGAACCTAGCAGCTCCTATGCACTGCTCCTGAGCTCCGGCAGCTCTTCCTTCTGAGATATTCAGCTCGCTGGACAGTTCCATGCTTATCCAAATACTTGAACCCATGTTGTTGCTGATGTCTCCTCCCTGAGTTTCTTGTTAGTTACCACCCTGAGCTCCTGATTGGTTCATTTTGATTGCACACCCTATTTAAACCTGGCCTTGCTCTCAGCTCCTTGTGTGATTATTGAGCTGCCTGCCTTTAGGCAAGCTTCTTTCCACCTGCAACACCTTCAAACGATACTGCTGCTCCTGGTAAATGACCCCTGGCTTCCATGACTACGATTCCTGCTTATTCCTTCAAACTACATTGCTGTTCCTGTGTATCCACTCCTTGGCTTTCCCTGACTACACTACCTGCCCGGTGCTGCCCCTACTGGTTGCAATATCACTACTCCAACCAGGTCAGTCCATAACTACCAACACATGCTTTAAACTGCCTGACCCCATCCACAAGCGATTCACTAACTGTTCTGTCTCACTGACTGGTTTATATTATCCAGAATCTGCAGGATTTGGGGATTTTTTTCCACTTTTTGGAAACATCTAAAAATCTGTAAAATTCTTACAACTGAAGTAACAAAGGCACAAGACGCAGGAGTTGACCTCATTTTCTTATCCTTGGTCTGGGGGTTATAATGAACAAATTATTTTTTTTCTTGTTTTACTGGAGAACATTAGGCAGATGGAGATATTTCAAAATACAATATATAGATAAAAGTATGTGCCCCCTCCACATTCCTTTGCATAAGCTTTTCTGATCCCCATTCTACATCCATAGTCTTCCCCACTGCAGATATAACGGCTCTTGCTCTTCTGGGAAGAATTTCTACAAGATTTTGGAAGCGCCTGTGGGAATTTTTGGTCTTCATTACGAAGAGCATTTGTGGGGTCAGACCCTGATGTTGGGGGAGGACGGATGTTGGATGAGGCTGAGGCCAGGCTCTGTGCGGCCGCTCATGTTCTCTCCTCGATGTCTGTATGGGGCTCTGTGCGGCCGCTCATCTTCTCCCCTCCATGTCTGTATGGGGCTCTGTGCAGCCTCTCATGTTCTCTCCTCCATGTCTGTATGGGGCTCTGTGCGGCCGCTCATGTTGTCCCCTCCACGTCTGTATGGGGCTCTGTGCGGCCGCTCATGTTCTCTCCTCCATGTCTGTATGGGGCTCTGTGCGGCCGCTCATGTTCTCTCCTCCACGTCTGTATGGGGCTCTGTGCGGCCACTCATGTTGTCCCCTCCACGTCTGTATGGGGCTCTGTGCGGCCTCTCATGTTCTCTCCTCCATGTCTGTATGGGGCTCTGTGCGGCCGCTCATGTTCTCTCCTCCACGTCTGTATGGGGCTCTGTGCGGCCGCTCATGTTCTCCCCTCCATGTCTGTATGGGGCTCTGTGCGGCCGCTCATGTTCTTTCCTCCATGTCTGTATGGGGCTCTGTGCGGCCGCTCATGTTCTCTCCTCCATGTCTGTATGGGGCCCTATGTGGCCGCTCATGTTCTCTCCTCCATGTCTGTATGGGGCTCTGTGCGGCCGCTCATGTTCTCTCCTCCACGTCTGTATGGGGCTCTGTGCGGCCGCTCATGTTCTCTCCTCCATGTCTGTATGGGGCTCTGTGCGGCCGCTCATGTTCTCTCCTCCATGTCTGTATGGGGCTCTGTGCGGCCGCTCATGTTCTCTCCTCCATGTCTGTATGGGGCTCTGTGCGGCCGCTCATGTTCTCCCCTCCATGTCTGTATGGGGCTCTGTGCGGCCGCTCATGTTCTCTCCTCCATGTCTGTATGGGGCTCTGTGCGGCCGCTCATGTTCTCTCCTCCATGTCTGTATGGGGCCCTATGTGGCCGCTCATGTTCTCTCCTCCATGTCTGTATGGGGCTCTGTGCGGCTGCTCATGTTCTCCCCCTCCATGTCTGTATGGGGCTCTGTGCGGCCGCTCATGTTCTCCCCTCCATGTCTGTATGGGGCTTTGTGCGGCCGCTCATGTTCTCTCCTCCATGTCTGTATGGGGCTCTGTGCGGCCGCTCATATTCTCTCCTCCATGTCTGTATGAGGCTCTGTGTGGCCGCTCATGTTCTCTCCTCCATGTCTGTATGGGGCTCTGTGCGGCCGCTCATGTTCTCTCCCCCATGTCTGTATGGGGCTCTGTGCGGCCGATCATGTTCTCTCCTCCATGTCTGTATGGGGCTCTGTGCGGCCGCTCATGTTCTCTCCTCCATGTCTGTATGGGGCTCTGTGCGGCCGCTCATGTTCTCTCCTCCATGTCTGTATGGGGCTCTGTGCAGCCGCTCATGTTCTCTCCTCCATGTCTGTATGGGGTTCTGTGCGGCTGATCATGTTCTCTCCTCCATGTCTGTATAGGGCTCTGTGCAGCCGCTCATAGGTCGGTCCGTCCCTCTTCAGGAGCAAGAAATGTCATGAACGGACTCATTATCCCGGCAGGGATATAAGACATGGACCCCAATACCTTCCTCTATACAGTGGTCTTCAGATGCAGATTGTTGTGAGTAAATTGTTCTTCCATAAAGTTCATGAGACAGATGGAGACATTTTGGAGCAACAGGTGTAGTTTGAGATTTTTCTGTCTTTTATATGGTAAAACATGTGGTGACATTATGTAAGGGGTTTACCTTCTGTGCTCTGTGCCTGGAACCACTTTTCTGTGCAGCAGGTTTCCCTGGGGGCAGACTTAGAGACCGGGACAGCAAGGAAGCCGGGCTGAGGGAGAGAAAGAGCGCGCTTTCCAGGGCTAGAGGAGCGTGTACTGGACACAGAGTCGCGCATGCAGTGGAGAGAGCAGCTGGCGCAGCAGAGAGAGCAGTGGATACTAGGGTTGAGCGAAACAGATCAGACATTTTCAAAAGTTGCCGACTTTCAGCAAAGTCGGGTTTCATGAAACCCAACCCGATCCCACTGTGGGATCGGCCATGCGGTCGGGGATCTTCGCGCCAAAGTCGCGCTTCATATGACGCTTTCCCCCCATTTTTTCAGCCAATGAAGGAGTGTGGGCAGCGTGATGACATAGGTTCCGGCTTGCTTTGTGCGGCGTCACAGGGGGTAAAACCGCCATCTTAACGTTTGGGATATAGCGATTTGCACAGTGAAACACAAACTTTGCAGGGACGGAGGAGAGAGAGAGAGAAGAAAAAAAAAAAATCCCCATTGACCTGCATTGGGTTTCGTGTTTCGGTTGGCCCCCGACTTTTCACAATAATCGGCCGATTTCACACGATCCGACTTTCGAGACAGTCGGGTTTCACGAGACCCGACTCAATCCTAAATAAGCAAAAGTCGCTCAACCCTAGTGGATACAGTGACCAGAACAGTACGCACCTGCGCTCTGGGGAAGAGAGAGAGAGCTCCCGGTCAGAGGACTGATACAGGGAGATTGCCCAGAGAGACTGCATCTTGTGAGTACGTGAAAGTGGACTCTGCTGTGACTGAGAGGTGCGCCCTGATGCCCGTGCAGAGATAGTGACCCGTGCAGAGACAGTGGCCCCTAGTACCCACGGTATAGTGCAGAGCCCCTGATTCCTGTTGAGAGACCCAATAATAGACTGAGCATCATTCTCCCAGGATAGTTTGCCCCGTTGAAGCAAAAGACTCAGAGCACAGGGGACCCCGTTTGCCTAGCATCCCCTCTGCTTACCACAGTAACCCCTTAAACCCCAGGTTGTGGCTTCCTAGAGACTACTCAGCCCACGGATAACAGAGGGATGACAAGTGCCGCTGTTTCTCGGCACCTACGTTGGAGAAGACGACCCTACAAGCAAGTCCTCATCAGACTGATAAGTGTTTTCCCCAGAAATTCCGGTTGTTACTGTTAGACTGACTGTCTGGGAACTTATACTGCTTCCCATATTTTTGCAGTTATTTTATCAGTTTATATTCTACTGTTTTCTCCCTGCGAGGAGAATATTGCTCCTGTTAATAAACTCCCCTCACCAGTTGGTCTGTCTGTTCCGTGGTGACATTCTCTACCCTGCACTCTATTACACTTACAAAGTAAAACTTTTTTTTCACAAAAAGCAAACCCTCATGCAGATCAGCCTAAAGAAAATATAAAAAGTTCTAGCTAAAATAAAAAATAGAAAATTACAAAAAGACTTACGGGAGGAAAGGGTTAGAAAATAAAGAGTAATGAAGTACGGCAGAACTCTCTGTAACCTCTAGGGATTTCTGGTGATAGTTACTGCAACTATTACATTATTATTTGTCATTTTTGCAAATTCTAGTTCAGATCTGAAAGTCCTTGATTTCACTCGCAGATTGTTGCCTGCAGGAGCGGATTACTGCGGCTGTGATACGACTTCTGCGCTGTGTGCCAACGAGGTTAATTAGAAAGAAGATGTTGTGACAGCAGAAATTCTGAACTGAAGGCGCAGATAAGAAAATCTTTCATCATCTCTTAACAATTCATTTAATATTTTTTATAACTTTTGTCACACTGCTAAATTTATACACGGTAAAGCCCTGTTATCGTACCTAGCTAGAGGGGCCCCAACCAGTAAGGTGAAGAGCCCAAACTAACCCCTGTATTCCAGAAAATGAGAACAGACTTAGAAGCTGAGGCTTCAGCCGAGGGCCTTATAAGAAGAATCGACATTTCAGAGCAAGAAAAATATCAATATTAAGTTACTTATGTGAATATACTGCTGCATGTCAGGAGAGAAAGGTCATCTATCAATTGTGAATATCAGGATCAACAGAGGAATAAAAAGTCTCATCACTCAGAAAACATTACAAAAGGAAAAAGATTTATGAATAGAAATATTATAATGTTACAACCACAATGTGAAGATTCTGTTCTATATAATGTATTATAGTAGTTATATTCTTGTATATAGGGGCAGTATTATAGTAGTTATATTCTTGTACATAGGAGCAGAATTATAGTAGTTATATTCCTGTACATAGGGAGCAGTATTATAGTAGTTATATTCTTGTACATAGGGAGCAGTATTATAGTAGTTATATTCTTGTACATAGGAGCAGTATTATAGTAGTTATATTCTTGTACATAGGAGCAGTATTATAGTAGTTATATTCTTGTACATAGGAGCAGTATTATAGTAGTTATATTCTTGTACATAGGAGCAGTATTATAGTAGTTATATTCTTGTACATAGGTGCATTATTATAGTAGATATATTCTTGTACATGGGGCAGTATTATAGTAGTTATATTCTTGTACATATGGGGCAGTATTATAGTAGTTATATTCTTGCACATGGGGCAGTATTATAGTAGTTATATTCTTGTACATAGGAGCAGTATTATAGTAGTTATGTTCTTGTATATAGGGGCAGAATTATAGTAGTTATATTCTTGTACATATGGGGCAGTATTATAGTAGTTATATTCTTGTACATAGGAGCAGTATTATAGTAGCTATATTCTTGTACATAGGGGCAGTATTATAGTAGATATATTCTTGTACATAGGGGCAGTATTATAGTAGTTATATTCTTGTACATAGGAGCAGTATTATAGTAGTTATATTCTTGTACATAGGAGCAGTATTATAGTAGTTATATTCTTGTACATAGGAGCAGTATTATAGTAGTTATATTCTTGTACATAGGTGCATTATTATAGTAGATATATTCTTGTACATGGGGCAGTATTATAGTAGTTATATTCTTGTACATATGGGGCAGTATTATAGTAGTTATATTCTTGCACATGGGGCAGTATTATAGTAGTTATATTCTTGTACATAGGAGCAGTATTATAGTAGTTATGTTCTTGTATATAGGGGCAGAATTATAGTAGTTATATTCTTGTACATATGGGGCAGTATTATAGTAGTTATATTCTTGTACATAGGAGCAGTATTATAGTAGCTATATTCTTGTACATAGGGGCAGTATTATAGTAGATATATTCTTGTACATAGGGGCAGTATTATAGTAGTTATATTCTTGTACATATGGGGCAGTATTATAGTAGTTATATTCTTGTACATAGGGGCAGTATTATAGTAGTTATATTCTTGTACATAGGGGCAGTATTATAGTAGTTATATTCTTGTACATATGGGGCAGTATTATAGTAGTTATATTCTTGTACATAGGAGCAGTATTATAGTAGCTATATTCCTGTACATAGGGGCAGTATTATAGTAGATATATTCTTGTACATAGGGGCAGTATTATAGTAGTTATATTCTTGTACATAGGGGCAGTATTATAGTAGTTATATTCTTGTACATATGGGGCAGTATTATAGTAGTTATATTCTTGTACATAGGAGCAGTATTATAGTAGTTATATTCTTGTACATAGGAGCAGTATTATAGTAGTTATATTCTTGTACATAGAGGCAGTATTATAGTAGTTATATTCTTGTACATAGGGGCAGTATTATAGTAGTTATATTCTTGTACATATGGGGCAGTATTATAGTAGTTATATTCTTGTACATAGGAGCAGTATTATAGTAGCTATATTCTTGTACATAGGAGAAGTATTATAGTAGTTATATTCTTGTACATAGTGGCAGTATTATAGTAGTTATATTCTTGCACATGGGGCAGTATTATAGTTGTTATATTCTTGTATATAGGAGCATGTTTCATCTTAAGGTTTTAGTTGTGTGAGACAATCTAATGTTTGAGGAACTGAATTCCAGAATTTGGGATATGCTCAGGACAAGGAGTAGCAAATGACTGATAGACACTCTGGGATTCTGGACAGCACAGAGGTAATGTCTGGGTCAGAGAGGTAGATTTGAATGTCTTTAGCGTAAAAGTGCTACTGGAAGCAATGGGACTTTATCAGTTGTCCCAAGCCAAAAGTAAAAATGGAGAAGAGAAGAAGTCCCAGGACAGAGCCTTGAGGGACACCATTAGAGAGAGGGTGGGATGAGGAGGTAGTCTAGGAGTGGGCAATGGTAATGTGCTGTTAGAAAGGTATAAGGAGATGGAGGAAATGGCAAGATTTGTGATGCTGAGGGAGAGGATCTGAAGTAAGAGGAAGGCAACGGACAGGTCTTGGAGGAGCAATGTAGAAGGCAGAGGACCTTACTAAGAAAACAAGCACAAAGTAATCTAAAAGTCAGAAGATGGGTTAGGAGGAGGAGGAGCACAGAGTAATGTAGAAGGCAGAGGATAGGTCTAGGAGGAGGAGCACAGAGTAATGTAGAAGGCAGAGGACAGGTCTAGGAGGAGGAGCACAGAGTAATGCAGAAGGAAGAGGAGAGGTCTAGGAGGAGGAGCATAGAGTAATGCAGAAGGCAGAGGACAGGTCTAGGAGGAGGAGCACAGAGTAATGCAGAAGGCAGAGGACAGGTCTAGGAGGAGGAGCACAGAGTAATGTAGAAGGCAGAGGACAGGTCTAGGAGGAGGAGCACAGAGTAATGCAGAAGGAAGAGGAGAGGTCTAGGAGGAGGAGCACAGAGTAATGCAGAAGGCAGAGGACAGGTCTAGGAGGAGGAGCACAGAGTAATGCAGAAGGCAGAGGACAGGTCTAGGAGGAGGAGCACAGAGTAATGCAGAAGGCAGAGGACAGGTCTAGGAGGAGGAGCACGGAGTAATGTAGAAGGAAGAGGACAGGTCTAAGAGGAGGAGCATGGAGTAATATAGAAGGCAGAGGACAGATTTAGAAGGAGGAGCACATGGTAATATAGAAGGAAGAGGACAGGTCTAGGAGGAGGAGCACGGAGTAATGTAGAAGGCAGAGGACAGGTCTAGGAGGAGGAGCACAGAGTAATGTAGAAGGCAGAGGACAGGTCTAGGAGGAGGAGCACAGAGTAATGTAGAAGGTAGAAGACAGGTCTAGGAGGAGCACAGAGTAATGTAGAAGGCAGAGAACAGGTCTAGGAGGAGGAGTACAGAGTAATGTAGGAGGTAGAGGACAGGTCTAGGAGGAGGAGCACAGAGTAATGTAGGAGGCAGAGGACAGGTCTAGGAGGAGGAGCACAGAGTAATGCAGAAGGCAGAGGACAGGTCTAGGAGGAGGAGCACAGAGTAATGCAGAAGGCAGAGGACAGGTCTAGGAGGAGGAGCACAGAGTAATGCAGAAGGAAGAGGACAGGTCTAGGAGGAGGAGCACAGAGTAATGTAGAAGGCAGAGGACAGATTTAGAAGGAGGAGCACATGGTAATATAGAAGGAAGAGGACAGGTCTAGGAGGAGGAGCACGGAGTAATGTAGAAGGCAGAGGACAGGTCTAGGAGGAGCACAGAGTAATGTAGAAGGCAGAGGACAGATTTAGAAGGAGGAGCACATGGTAATATAGAAGGAAGAGGACAGGTCTAGGAGGAGGAGCACAGAGTAATGTAGGAGGCAGAGGACAGGGCTAGGAGGAGGAGCAGAGTAATGTAGAAGGTAGAGGACAGGTCTAGGAGGAGCACACAGACTAATGTAGGAGGCAGAGGACAGGTCTAGGAGGAGGAGCACAGACTAATGTAGAAGGTAGAGGACAGGTCTAGGAGGTGCACAGAGTAATGTAGAAGGCAGAGGACAGGTCTAGGAGGTGCACAGAGTAATGTAGAAGGCAGAGGACAGGTCTAGGAGGAGGAGCACAGAGTAATGTAGAAGGCAGAGGACAGGTCTAGGAGGAGGAGCACAGAGTAATGTAGAAGGTAGAGGACAGGTCTAGGAGGAGCACAGAGCAATGTAGAAGGCAGAGGACAGGTCTAGGAGGAGGAGCACAGAGTAATGTAGAAGGCAGAGGACAGGTCTAGGAGGAGCACAGAGTAATGTAGAAGCTAGAGGACAGGTCTAGGAGGAGCACAGAGTAATGTAGAAGGCAGAGGACAGGTCTAGGAGGAGCACAGAGTAATGTAGAAGGCAGAGGACAGGTCTAGGAGGAGCACAGAGTAATGTAGGAGGTAGAGGACAGGTCTAGGAGGAACACAGAGTAATGTAGGAGGCAGAGGACAGGTCTAGGAGGAGGAGTACAGAGTAATGTAGAAGCCAGAGGACAGGTCTAGGAGGAGGAGCACAGAGTAATGCAGAAGGCAGAGGACAGGTCTAGGAGGAGGAGCACAGAGTAATGCAGAAGGAAGAGGACAGGTCTAGGAGGAGGAGCACGGAGTAATGTAGAAGGCAGATGACAGGTCTAGGAGAAGGAGCACAGAGTAATGTAGGAGGCAGAGGACAGGGCTAGGAGGAGGAGCAGAGTAATGTAGAAGGCAGAGGACAGATTTAGAAGGAGGAGCACATGGTAATATAGAAGGAAGAGGACAGGTCTAGGAGGAGGAGCACGGAGTAATGTAGAAGGCAGAGGACAGGTCTAGGAGGAGGAGCACAGAGTAATGTAGGAGGCAGAGGACAGGGCTAGGAGGAGGAGCAGAGTAATGTAGAAGGTGGAGGACAGGTCTAGGAGGAGCACACAGACTAATGTAGGAGGCAGAGGACAGGTCTAGGAGGAGGAGCACAGACTAATGTAGAAGGTAGAGGACAGGTCTAGGAGGAGCACAGAGTAATGTAGGAGGCAATGGAAAGGTCTAGGAGGAGGTGCACAGAGTAATGTAGGCAGTAGAGGACCGGTCTAGGAGGAGGAGCACAGAGTAATGCAGAAGGCAGAGGACAGGTCTAGGAGGAGGAGCACAGAGTAATGCAGAAGGCAGAGGACAGGTCTAGGAGGAGCACAGAGTAATGTAGAAGGCAGAGGACAGGTCTAGGAGGAGGAGCACAGAGTAATGTAGAAGGCAGAGGACAGGTCTAGGAGGAGGAGCACAGAGTAATGTAGGAGGCAGAGGAAAGGTCTAGGAGGAGGAGCACAGAGTAATGTAGGAGGCAGAGGACAGGGCTAGGAGGAGGAGCACAGAGTAATGTAGGAGGCAGAGGACAGGTCTAGGAGGAGCACAGAGTAATGTAGAAGCTAGAGGACAGGTCTAGGAGGAGCACAGAGTAATGTAGAAGGCAGAGGACAGGTCTAGGAGGAGCACAGAGTAATGTAGAAGGCAGAGGACAGGTCTAGGAGGAGCACAGAGTAATGTAGGAGGTAGAGGACAGGTCTAGGAGGAACACAGAGTAATGTAGGAGGCAGAGGACAGGTCTAGGAGGAGGAGTACAGAGTAATGTAGAAGGCAGAGGACAGGTCTAGGAGGAGGAGCACAGAGTAATGCAGAAGGCAGAGGACAGGTCTAGGAGGAGGAGCACAGAGTAATGCAGAAGGAAGAGGACAGGTCTAGGAGGAGGAGCACGGAGTAATGTAGGAGGCAGAGGACAGGGCTAGGAGGAGGAGCAGAGTAATGTAGAAGGTAGAGGACAGGTCTAGGAGGAGGAGCACAGAGTAATGTAGGAGGCAGAGGACAGGGCTAGGAGGAGCACAGAGTAATGTAGGAGGTAGAGGACAGGTCTAGGAGGAGCACAGAGTAATGTAGAAGGCAGAGGACAGGTCTAGGAGGAGGAGCACAGAGTAATGTAAAAGGGTAGAGGACAGGTCTAGGAGGAGCACAGAGTAATGTAGGAGGTAGAGGACAGGTCTAGGAGGAGCACAGAGTAATGTAGAAGGCAGAGGACAGGTCTAGGAGGAGGAGCACAGAGTAATGTAGAAGGCAGAGGACAGGTCTAGGAGGAGAAGCACAGAGTAATGTAGGAGGTAGCGGACAGGTCTAGGAGGAGCACAGAGTAATGTAGAAGGTAGAGGACAGGTCTAGGAGGAGCACAGAGTAATGTAGGAGGTAGCGGACAGGTCTAGGAGGAGGAGCACAGAGTAATGTAGAAGGCAGAGGACAGGTCTAGGAGGAGGAGCACAGAGTAATGTAGGAGGTAGCGGACAGGTCTAGGAGGAGGAGCACAGAGTAATGCAGAAGGAAGAGGAGAGGTCTAGGAGGAGGAGCACAGAGTAATGCAGAAGGCAGAGGACAGGTCTAGGAGGAGGAGCACAGAGTAATGCAGAAGGCAGAGGACAGGTCTAGGAGGAGGAGCACAGAGTAATGCAGAAGGCAGAGGACAGGTCTAGGAGGAGGAGCACGGAGTAATGTAGAAGGAAGAGGACAGGTCTAAGAGGAGGAGCATGGAGTAATATAGAAGGCAGAGGACAGATTTAGAAGGAGGAGCACATGGTAATATAGAAGGAAGAGGACAGGTCTAGGAGGAGGAGCACGGAGTAATGTAGAAGGCAGAGGACAGGTCTAGGAGGAGGAGCACAGAGTAATGTAGAAGGCAGAGGACAGGTCTAGGAGGAGGAGCACAGAGTAATGTAGAAGGTAGAAGACAGGTCTAGGAGGAGCACAGAGTAATGTAGAAGGCAGAGGACAGGTCTAGGAGGAGGAGTACAGAGTAATGTAGGAGGTAGAGGACAGGTCTAGGAGGAGGAGCACAGAGTAATGTAGGAGGCAGAGGACAGGTCTAGGAGGAGGAGCACAGAGTAATGCAGAAGGCAGAGGACAGGTCTAGGAGGAGGAGCACAGAGTAATGCAGAAGGCAGAGGACAGGTCTAGGAGGAGGAGCACAGAGTAATGCAGAAGGAAGAGGACAGGTCTAGGAGGAGGAGCACAGAGTAATGTAGAAGGCAGAGGACAGATTTAGAAGGAGGAGCACATGGTAATATAGAAGGAAGAGGACAGGTCTAGGAGGAGGAGCACGGAGTAATGTAGAAGGCAGAGGACAGGTCTAGGAGGAGGAGCACAGAGTAATGTAGAAGGCAGAGGACAGATTTAGAAGGAGGAGCACATGGTAATATAGAAGGAAGAGGACAGGTCTAGGAGGAGGAGCACAGAGTAATGTAGAAGGCAGAGGACAGGTCTAGGAGGAGAAGCACAGAGTAATGTAGGAGGTAGCGGACAGGTCTAGGAGGAGCACAGAGTAATGTAGAAGGTAGAGGACAGGTGTAGGAGGAGGAGCACAGAGTAATGTAGGAGGCAGAGGACAGGGCTAGGAGGAGGAGCAGAGTAATGTAGAAGGTAGAGGACAGGTCTAGGAGGAGCACACAGACTAATGTAGGAGGCAGAGGACAGGTCTAGGAGGAGGAGCACAGACTAATGTAGAAGGTAGAGGACAGGTCTAGGAGGTGCACAGAGTAATGTAGAAGGCAGAGGACAGGTCTAGGAGGTGCACAGAGTAATGTAGAAGGCAGAGGACAGGTCTAGGAGGAGGAGCACAGAGTAATGTAGAAGGCAGAGGACAGGTCTAGGAGGAGGAGCACAGAGTAATGTAGAAGGTAGAGGACAGGTCTAGGAGGAGCACAGAGCAATGTAGAAGGCAGAGGACAGGTCTAGGAGGAGGAGCACAGAGTAATGTAGAAGGCAGAGGACAGGTCTAGGAGGAGCACAGAGTAATGTAGAAGCTAGAGGACAGGTCTAGGAGGAGCACAGAGTAATGTAGAAGGCAGAGGACAGGTCTAGGAGGAGCACAGAGTAATGTAGAAGGCAGAGGACAGGTCTAGGAGGAGCACAGAGTAATGTAGAAGGTAGAGGACAGGTCTAGGAGGAACACAGAGTAATGTAGGAGGCAGAGGACAGGTCTAGGAGGAGGAGTACAGAGTAATGTAGAAGCCAGAGGACAGGTCTAGGAGGAGGAGCACAGAGTAATGCAGAAGGCAGAGGACAGGTCTAGGAGGAGGAGCACAGAGTAATGCAGAAGGAAGAGGACAGGTCTAGGAGGAGGAGCACGGAGTAATGTAGAAGGCAGATGACAGGTCTAGGAGAAGGAGCACAGAGTAATGTAGGAGGCAGAGGACAGGGCTAGGAGGAGGAGCAGAGTAATGTAGAAGGCAGAGGACAGATTTAGAAGGAGGAGCACATGGTAATATAGAAGGAGGAGGACAGGTCTAGGAGGAGGAGCACGGAGTAATGTAGAAGGCAGAGGACAGGTCTAGGAGGAGGAGCACAGAGTAATGTAGGAGGCAGAGGACAGGGCTAGGAGGAGGAGCAGAGTAATGTAGAAGGTAGAGGACAGGTCTAGGAGGAGCACACAGACTAATGTAGGAGGCAGAGGACAGGTCTAGGAGGAGGAGCACAGAGTAATGTAGAAGGTAGAGGACAGGTCTAGGAGGAGCACAGAGTAATGTAGGAGGCAATGGAAAGGTCTAGGAGGAGGTGCACAGAGTAATGTAGGCAGTAGAGGACCGGTCTAGGAGGAGGAGCACAGAGTAATGCAGAAGGCAGAGGACAGGTCTAGGAGGAGGAGCACAGAGTAATGCAGAAGGCAGAGGACAGGTCTAGGAGGAGCACAGAGTAATGTAGAAGGCAGAGGACAGGTCTAGGAGGAGGAGCACAGAGTAATGTAGAAGGCAGAGGACAGGTCTAGGAGGAGGAGCACAGAGTAATGTAGAAGGCAGAGGACAGGTCTAGGAGGAGCACAGAGTAATGTAGAAGCTAGAGGACAGGTCTAGGAGGAGCACAGAGTAATGTAGAAGGCAGAGGACAGGTCTAGGAGGAGCACAGAGTAATGTAGAAGGCAGAGGACAGGTCTAGGAGGAGCACAGAGTAATGTAGGAGGTAGAGGACAGGTCTAGGAGGAACACAGAGTAATGTAGGAGGCAGAGGACAGGTCTAGGAGGAGGAGTACAGAGTAATGTAGAAGGCAGAGGACAGGTCTAGGAGGAGGAGCACAGAGTAATGCAGAAGGCAGAGGACAGGTCTAGGAGGAGGAGCACAGAGTAATGCAGAAGGAAGAGGACAGGTCTAGGAGGAGGAGCACGGAGTAATGTAGAAGGCAGATGACAGGTCTAGGGAAGGAGCACAGAGTAATGTAGGAGGCAGAGGACAGGGCTAGGAGGAGGAGCAGAGTAATGTAGAAGGTAGAGGACAGGTCTAGGAGGAGGAGCACAGAGTAATGTAGGAGGCAGACGACAGGGCTAGGAGGAGCACAGAGTAATGTAGGAGGTAGAGGACAGGTCTAGGAGGAGCACAGAGTAATGTAGAAGGCAGAGGACAGGTCTAGGAGGAGGAGCACAGAGTAATGTAAAAGGGTAGAGGACAGGTCTAGGAGGAGCACAGAGTAATGTAGGAGGTAGAGGACAGGTCTAGGAGGAGCACAGAGTAATGTAGAAGGCAGAGGACAGGTCTAGGAGGAGGAGCACAGAGTAATGTAGAAGGCAGAGGACAGGTCTAGGAGGAGGAGCACAGAGTAATGTAGAAGGTAAAGGACAGGTCTAGGAGGAGCACAGAGTAATGTAGGAGGTAGAGGACAGGTCTAGGAGGAGCACAGAGTAATGTAGAAGGCAGAGGACAGGTCTAGGAGGAGGAGCACAGAGTAATGTAGAAGGCAGAGGACAGGTCTAGGAGGAGAAGCACAGAGTAATGTAGGAGGTAGCGGACAGGTCTAGGAGGAGCACAGAGTAATGTAGAAGGTAGAGGACAGGTCTAGGAGGAGCACAGAGTAATGTAGGAGGTAGCGGACAGGTCTAGGAGGAGGAGCACAGAGTAATGTAGAAGGCAGAGGACAGGTCTAGGAGGAGGAGCACAGAGTAATGTAGGAGGTAGCGGACAGGTCTAGGAGGAGCACAGAGTAATTTAGGAGGCAGAGGACAGGGCTAGGAGGAGTGATATAGAATATTTGTTAGCTTTGGGGGTTAAGTCATTGGTAACTTTGCTTGTGGCAGTTTCAGTTGAGTCATGGAGAGGAAGTAGGAATGTTCATTGTGGATATGCTGTACATGGGTCAGTAGCTGGAGATGGGTCAAGCGATGACTTATTCAGGTGTGATTGTTGGATTTTTGAAAGTGGAAGTGAAGACATTGCTATATCCACTAGATGTCCACGAGAAACTTCATTCTTAGATTTTATTTCACCTTCAGGGATCCCGAGATTCCTAAATAAAATTAAAAAAAAAAATAGTTTTTTGAACAATCAATGTTGAATATCTTCATTATCTGACATGAGCCTTGTATCTACGGAGGAATTATCATTAGTAACTGAAATTACTCTGCTATGGAATATGGAATATAGAAAATATTCTGGAGAAGTTCATTTTCCCGGTTTTCTCTGTGGCCAGAAATACCTGATATAATCACTTTATCGCTGTGATCTCTCGGCACAGCCAGAAATGAGATGAATATTCATATCGAGTGGATTTGTGCTCATCTCGTGCTCCATGAGCCGTAATCAGACATGAGATGGAGAAGTGCGAGAACATTTATTGCAGAAATTCTCTTCTTCTCCACTATCTCCTCTCATTATTAAATATACGGATTGGCAAACCTGCCTCCAGAGATCTTATTAAAATAATGGACTCCACTTAACAAGGAACATAGTTTTTCTAGCCATAAGCTATTAAGGAAGAGTAGTTATCTGAGGGAGAGTCATGACAAGTAGGAATATAGCGGGGAGATGACATTTTATGCTGTTTATTACCAGAGGGGAGAAAACATTGACACTGATTTGTGAAAAATCTCGCTCTGGATAACGTGTATCATCGAGAGACATTAAATCCATTACCATGAAGAAACCTTTGTATCGCATGACGTATACCATGGCTCAAACAGGGGGACTGTTAAAGGGGCAGTCTCAAGTTTAGAATAACTTCCCAGTCCCCGGGGGGCCGACCAGTGGTACCCCCACCAATCCTGAGAAACAGGACTCTTTAGAGCCCCATGTCAATGATCATGCCACTGCCACTCCTTTAGATTCATATTGGGACTGATAGAGACAGTCGATAATCTCAGCTGGTCTTCGGCACTCCCATAAGTATGAATGGAGTGACAGTGCACTCGTTCCACCTCTGCTCCATTGACATGAAACTCTTAAGATTCCCCCTCTCCCAATTGGCGGGGGTCTCAGGGGTTGGAAGTTATCTTGATATCCTTTGGAAGCATCTTTCATTTCTGGGGACTTTGAAGAATGACCCGTCCCATGTGTACATGAAGAATAACATTCATTCCAGCCATTATGTCACTTATTTCTGCATTTTTCGCTAGTTTCACATCCTTTATATTTGAGCCAGTGGGTGAAGACAAGCAGCACTGATTTCTTCCATTCACAGTTCTGAGGGATTTCTGCTCTCCTGCCTGTGTAGACCATGTCTAAAAACATCCAGCAAATAATATAAAATTACTCCTATAGGCAGGGGCGTACTTAGAAATTATTGGGCCCAATAGCAGAAGTCCTAAGTGGGCTGTGCCACAATATATATATATATATATATATATATATATATATATATATATATATATATATATATATATATATATATATATATATATATAGTACAGAACAAAAGTTTGGACACACCTTCTCATTTAAAGATTTTTCTGTATTTTCATGACTATGAAAATTGTACATTCACACTGAAGGCATCAAAACTATGAATTAACACATGTGGAATTATATACATATATACCCATAGGTAATTCTTCCACAGTACCCTTCTCATACACAGTATGACCCTACAGTACCCCCCACAAAGTATGATACTCTCACAGTGACCCCAACACAGCCTTCGACACAAAATTATGGCCACCACACAGCCCACCATACTGTATGATGGCTCTCTATACAGTATAATTGCCCTCCATACAGTATAGTGGCCCCCATGATGTCTCCCTAAATAGTACGATAGCCCATACATAGCCCCCAAACAGTATAATGAACCCCACACATAGCCCTCCTAATAGTATAATGGATCTCTAAATAGTATGATGGCCTCCCAAGTATCATGATAACCCCCACACAGTTCTCCAAGTAGAATGATGGCCCACAAATAGCCCTCCAAATAGTATGAGGTGCCCTACAAAGTATTCTGATAAAAGAAAAATACTCACCTTTCCCTGTTCCCCGGCTGCTCCGGTCTCTGCAGCATATGTTTTGCACTGCTCGGCACAGTGGTCTCGATGTGATGACGTCATCATTAAAAGCACAGGGTGAATAATGGAGGAGGGAGCATTATCTGATGGCTCCCTCCTCCATCATTGCTTTCAACTGTATCTGCACCCAGGAAGCAGATACAGTTGGACTTTGTGCAGGTGGGGCCCAGTGGTGGCGCTGACACCGGGCCCCCCAGACTCATGGGCTCCATAGCAGCTGCATGGTCTGCCACTACTAGCGGTGTGCCGCTGCATATAGGACAAAGTGGGTATCACAAATATGAAACCTACAAAAATAGAATAACCACTTAAGAAAAGATATCAATTTTATTATGTACATAGCATAAACAATTAATAAAACCTCTTGGAACAACAGGAAATTCATGAGAAAAGGGCATCAGGTAAGAGGGCAAATATAAATAACAAGTGTCTAGTCTTTAATGAATGGACTGGAGGATGTACAATGAGAGCGACAATAACCCATGATGCCATAGAAATAAACATTCTATATAGCAAGGCATATAATGACAAACAATGATACATTTACAACGTCTCCTGTTAAATAACAACAACTCATGTTGGTAAGTGATCAATGTAATGATAAATGATACTGACCTAGGGCTGCTGTGACTCCATCACGTTTTGGTATCTCAAGGAGTGAGAAGTTTTATTTAACTTGAGGTGTTGTAAATGTATCTTTGTTTGTCACTATATGGCATGTAATATTTATGCATATGGCATCATAGGTCATCGTTGCTCTAAGTGTAAAACCTCCATTCATTAAAGACTAGACACTTGCTAAATACCTTCGCCCTATTATCTGATGCCCTTTTCTCATGACTTTCTTGTTTTCTTCACATGATTAATCATTTTTTATACTATATATGTAACAAAAGTATATATTTTACATCTATTCATAAGTGTTTATTTTATTTTGTAGGTTTCAAACCTGTTTAAAAGCAGCAGCAGCATGGAAGACTGTACTGAGCAGTATAACTGTGATTCCAGCTCTGGAGTCAGATAAAAGACTTTGTAGGAACAGCAACATAGAGTAGGACATTATACAGTAGCAGTGAGCTGTTTCTCTTTGAATACAGCACTAGAATGAGATTAAACCCTTACTTTAATGTAGCAGTATCGAGGAAATTACACAACACTACTGAGCTATGTAGCTGTAAATCCAGCACTAGTGTAAGATTAACACATATTTATTTTAAAGCAGTAGCATGGAAGAAAATATACATCAGTGTAAAAAATAAAGTGGTAGCATTGGTCTTTCATTCTCTGCCTCTCTTTTACTGTACTTCCCTCCCTCCCCTCTCTATAAACTTCAACAAGGAGCTGTAATCTGATTCCTTAGTGAGGACGTAGTCCATTTCTTCGTGAGTAAGATGGATTTTAGTATTATTTCAATGTAAATGATAAATTTAGGATGCAGCAGAGGGGAATAAATGGCTCATAAGTGGAGAAAGAAAAGATTTCAATGGTAAGATGTATTGGGAAAGTTTCTTGTATTCACGTGTACTATTCATTTCCGTAAAGTTTTTTACAAGCAATATTGAGTGTTTTTTATGTATATTTAGTACAGTTTCCTTTTTATACTTTATGAATGAATTTACAGTAGGAAGAAATTTGTGAAGAATTCTGTAATGCCTGCTGCAGCGCAGTAGCATACAACCTCCACCAGGGGGTGCGGGTGAAGGAAATAGGTACACTCACAGAGCAGCAGGAAGGAGCCACTAGGTGGTGAAAGAGTTGTCACAAAAAGCCAGGTCAGCAACAGACGAAACAAAGTACCAGAGGTGACAGCAATACACGTGGTCAGAAACAAGCCAAAAAGTCAGAGCCTATTGGGAGCAGGAAAGCCAGAGACGCAAGACAGTCAAGCAGGTCAGAGGACAAGCTGAGTCACATACCAAGGGGTCAACACACGTAGGGCGAGTACTACAACAAGCAAAGTCACAAGGGAACACAGGAACAGGACTTGGGTAAACGGGCAGAGAACAAATCAGGGTATAACGGGTCAGCTGCTCAAGCCAGAGACAGGAACTATAACTGACACTGCTTGCAGGTAACAGCAGACTGAAATAGCCAGACAGATACCAAAATGAGGCAAAGAAGATTAGCCCCTGCATGACCATCCAGGGGAGAGAATAATCAAAAACAAACCCTGGACTGGATCATGACAACATGATTTCTTAGAAGAGGTAATGAAGCTGGAATAACAATAAGCGCAATATACGAGTTGCAGTGGCGAGACCGATGGCAATGGTTCTCACCTGACGCTGTTGTGTGACCACAACCAATAAAATGCTCATGGATGCAGCAGCCCCAAGGCTGAAAAACAACTCAATGGAATGATAGAGTTAATTCTGCGCCGCTGGTAGATCAAGGATGGAGGATATGAGCGGTATCCAGGAATGCGGTTTAATCTTCAACGCGTTTCGAAGTTACAAGCTTCTTCATCAGCGCAAACCCCAGTAGACTTTGAATCGAGTTGTCAAGTAAACCAAATTCCTAGATGACGCTCTTATCTTCGATCTACTGGTGGCACAGAATAGAGAACAGAAAGAGGAGAGTGCTCCAGGGGTGAGACTCGGTGGGGGCAGAATATCAGGAGGGCAATAAGATCCAACAATAATGGACTGGACTGGTCTTTGAAATTCAGGACCTGAAATCTAGTTCAGAAAACGACCAATGTGTATGATCGTAAGAGTCTAAGAATTGGGGCTCATTCACACAACCATATTTTTGGTCTGAGTGTTGTACATGGAAAAAAATGAACCTATATGTGAAAATAATTGCAACATGCATTAGTTTCATCTGTAAAATGGATGAGACTCACCCATTCAAGTCTAAAGCTATGTAAAAATAGCCGGATACAATACAGAGTCGCAGTATAACAACTGTTTTTTTATGGATACATCGCAATTCTGTAACATGGGAAGCTGGAAATCTATATATAGAATTGTCTAAGGGGTACTTCCGTCTTTCTGTCGGCAACTTCCGTCACGGATATTCATTCGCTGATTGGTGTCGCCAGCTGCCTGTCATGGCTGCCGCGACCAATCACCGACGGGCACAGTCCGATTAGTCCCTCCCTACTCCCCTGCAGTCACTGCCCGGCGCCCGCTCCATACTCCCCGCAGTCACCGCTCACACAGGGTTAATGCCAGCGATAACAGACCGCGTTATGCCGCTGGTAACTCACTCCATTACCGCCGCTATTAACCCTGTGTGACCAAGTTTTTACTATTGAGGCTGCCTATGCGGCCTCAATAGTAAAAACATCTAATGTTAAAATTAAATAATTAAAAAAAAACAAAAACAAATCATTATATACTCACCTTCCGCCGTCTTTCCGACACTCCGGTGACTGGTCCATGCAAGCGGCAGGCTCCGGTGCTAAGGTTGGTGTGTGACAAGAACCTGCCATGACGTCACAGTCATGTGACCGCGATGTCATCACAGGCCCTGCACGAGAAGGACCTGCCGTGACGTCACGGTCATGTGACCGCGACATCATCAAACCCTCGTACCGGAAGCTGCCGCCTGAACCGAACACAGGCGACAGAACTACAAGGGGCCCCTCGGAAGGTGAGTATATGTTTATTTTTTATTTTTTAACCTGTGACATACGTGGCTGGGCAATATACTACGTAGCTGGGCAATATACTACGTCACTGGGCAATGTACTACGTGGCTCTGTGCTTTATACTACGTCGCTGTGCAATATACTACGTGACTGGGCAATATACTACGTCACTGGGCAATATACTACGTGACTCTGTGCTGTATAGTACGTAACTGGGCAATATACTATGTAACTGGGCAATATACTACGTGGACATACATATTCTAGAATACCCGACGCGTTAGAATCGGGCCACCATCTAGTAATCTTATAAATGACTAATAACTGCTGCTGTTAAAAACAGATTGTACACGGATGACAATTGAGAAAAAAAAGTCCACCTTTTCTGTATGAAAGTCTGGATGACTTTCTTATATGCTTATCAGAACTCGCTCTGATACAGAGATTAAATTAATAGAATTGACAGGGGAAGACAGACAGGAGAGGTGCCAGCAGCAGCGTTAGTGTGATTAATCAGTGATATGTCGTTGACATCTGTCTTGCTGCATTTGAACAATATTTTTTTATACTTAATGCACTAGAAAGCATCAGCAAGCCAAGGAATAAAAAATCTGCAATCACTGTTGTAGGAACATGGAGAAACACCTCCACCATTATTGGCTCCAACCAGTCAGGCAGTAATAGCACCAAGCACAGGCCACAATTGGTCTCCAAAACGTTTTTAAAACTGCTTCAGGAAAAGAAAAGCTCCTTAAAAAAAACTCCCCAAAACAGAGATACCTGAAGTAGTTAATTTTTGTCTCCTGGCTGTTTGACAGCCGCAACAAATGCAGGAAGAGCCTGTTTGTTACGCAGTCCCCGCATGTGTTGCTGTTGTTGAACACCCATGTGACAAGCAGGTGCGGTGACTTGAACATATTTGAGCAACTTTTTGATGCCAGAAAATAAATTAGAGTGATATAATAAGCATAAAGGGTTTTGGTGGAGATGGAACAATTTCCTGTGGAATTACTGTAATTTAGGGAAAGCATTTCCAGGAGAAAAATATATACTGGTGTTCCACAGAAATAATTTGCAGGATAAAATAGTGAATGCGGAACAGATGGGAATTTGAAACAATGCAGGAGGAAAAAAGTGCTCCGTCCCTCTCGAGTATCTCCTTATGGCTAAGCAGTACTGTACACGTTCAGCAGAAATTGTGGGACACATTTTGGTGCCATTTTTTTAAAACAACATTTTTGTTGAATAAATATTTATTTTTTCTTCACAGCCCAATGGTATAAAATTCTGTGACTCGCCCATGGTGTCAATATAATCATTGCACCCGTAGATGAATTCATTGAGAGGTGTAGTTTGTAAAATGTGGTCATTTATGGGGGTTCTGCTGTTCTGGCTCCTCATGGGCTCTGCCAGTGGGTCATGGCACCTGCAAACCATAACAGCGAAATCTGCACTGTAATATGGCCTCCTTCCATCTGAGCTTTGCACTGTGCCTCGAGAGGTTCCCGATTACATGTAGGGTATTGGCGCACTCAGGAGAAATTGCCCAACAAACTGTGAGGTCTGTTTTTCCTATTAGCCCTTATAAAAATTAAAGATTTGGGGCTAAAAAATAATTTTAGTGGTAAAAATATAATTATTCTTCATTCACCGACCAACAGTGTAAAATTCTGTGAGGCACATGTGGTGTCAATAAGATCGCTGCCCCCCTACATGAATTCATTGGGGAGTCTAGTTTGTAAAATGACATCACTTATGGGGGAGTTTCTGCTGTTTTGGCTCCTCTGGGGCTCTGCCAGTGTGACTTTGCACCCTCAGACCATTCCAGTCAATTATGAAGTCCAATATGGCACTTCTTCCCAGTAGACTCCATGTCATCACATGCTGCGCGATGCTCGTTGTTGATGCTTGTCATGCTGCAAGATTTCATTCATTGGTCTACCGACATGGGGTCCAGAGAACGGAAGATCCGACTCTAAGGGCTATGGAAAGAAGATGGAACATAAAGGAGGAGATTTTGGAACAAGGAGGGCGGAGGAGAGGTGCATGTAAGGTTTCTTTCCTTTTATAGGCTCATTCACAGGTCAGTTTTTCTCACGAGTGTTGTCCTTTTCTATACGGACAACTTTCGTACCTATGAAGGTCTATGGAGCTGCTCACAAGTCCTTGATTTTTGTGGTTGTCAGGAAAATATGAAGTATTAGATGGTAGCCCGATTCTAACACATTGGGTATTCTAGAATATATATGTAGTTTATTTATGAAGATTTTAGAATAATACATTGAATACACAGCATTCGGCCGGCCGGGCGTGACCAATTAGCGAAGCATTGTTCAAATCCTGCACCAATTCACAGCCGGACTGCGCCTGTTGCTGGTTCTTCGCGACCGGCCATGTAGTATATAGCACAGCCACGTAGTATATTGCCCAGCCCACATAGTATATTGCCCAGCCACGTAGTATATTGCCCAGCCACGTAGTATATTGCACAGCCCACGTAGTGTATTGCCCAGCCCACGTAGTGTATTGCCCAGCCCGCGTAGTATATAGCCCAGCCCGCGTAGTATATTGCCCAGCCCGCGTAGTATATTGCCCAGCCCGCATAGTATATTGCCCAGCCCACGTAGTGTATTGCCCAGCCCACGTATTATATTGCACAGCCCACGTAGTGTATTGCACAGCCCATGTAGTATATAGCAATGTGGGCATCATGTCCCTGTTAAAAAAAGTATTAAAATAAAAAATAGTTATATACTCACCTTTCGTTGGCCCCGGATCCAAGCGAGGCGTTTACCGACGCTCCTCGCGATGCTCCGGTCCCAAGAGTACATTGCGGTCTCGCGAGATGATGACGTAGCGGTCTCGCGAGACCTCTACGTCATCATCTCGTGAGATCGCAATGCATGGAGCGGTCACCGGAGCGTCGCGAGGAGTGGGAATGGCCTGTTCCTGATCCGGGGGGCCGATGGACGGTGAGTATATAACTATTTTTTATTTTTTTGTATTATTTTTAACATTAGATCTTTTTACTATTGATGCTGCATAGGCAAAAAGTTGGTCACACAGGGTTAATAGCAGCGTTAACGGACTGTGTTACACCGTGGCATAACGTGGTCCATTAACACTGCCATTAACCCTGTGTGAGCGCTGACTGGAGGGGAGTATGGAGCGGGCGCCGGGCACTGACTGCAGGGGAGTAGGGAGGGACTAATTCTCGGCTGGACTGTGCCACTCAGCGACGAGGGATTTCCAGGACAGACAGACAGAAAGACGGAAGTGACCCTTAGACAATTATATAGTAGATTTTCCATTGTTCTGGGGACACATCCAGAGCTGGCCTACTACTCCTCCCACCATTGGTTTCTGTAGGACCAAATCCTACATACAGCCCCTTTCTCTCTCCCCCTCCCTTCAAGCAAATGGTCAGCTTTGAATGCTGAATATTATTGCCTGCCAGGACTAGCAGAGTTGAATGTGGTTTTGTAGCGCCCCCACTGCCGCAGGGCCGAGGGGTACCCGGTACCGGGCCTCCGAGTCTCTGCTCTGGGGTTGTCACGGTGGCTAGACCCGGTCCGTGACCCTGCTGAGGGGCGTACAGTAATAGATGTGGATAGATGATGGAGGTGGTGATGCTGTAGTGGTGCGGTGCAGTAAATAACGAGAACACCAGGTTGCAGTCTCTTTACCTCTTTACTGAAGATCTCTGGGTCCTCAGTCCGGAATCCGGATCACCAGGCTGCGCAAGTCCGGCCGGTCCAATGGCACCTCCAGAGTTCTCTTAACAGGTGGAAATCTGCGCCTACCTCCTAGCGCTATGTGTTGTGGTCCTTCCCTGCTGTGCTTACGGAAAGTCCCCACAACTGTTGTGTCCATTTCTTAAGTTTCCTCACAACTCGATTAGATGATGTTCTGCTAATCCTCCGTCCCTCCCTGATGTTACGGTTGGAACGGCACCCGTTTGACGGGTAGGCTCGGAGCTCTTCCGGGACCCTAGAGTCGCACCTCTCCACAAGTTGCCCCCCAAGACTGCATAGGTGATTTTGGTGAGACAGCCCGCCTTAGACTGACTGTCCTGCCGTGGTTTAGAGTATTGCTTGAAGCTGAATATTGTAATACTCCCTCGGCGTTCCGGCCGCCGGTTGTGCGCCTCAGTAGGATGTTGCCTCGGTCTTACAGCACGACTCCTACTGGTATTCTCCTTGTTGCTTTGATCTCGTTTCTCACTCAGCACAATCTATCTCGCTTCCAGTCCCTTCTTGGGTACCGCCGCTATACTGAGCAGGCACGGTCCCGTTACGTTCGCTCAAGTTGCCAAGCCTCTGTCAGGATCCCACCCCTGACAGGGACCCTACCGAATCTTCTCCCACAACACCCTCTGCCACAAGGTGTTGCCTGGTTCCAACCCAGTCAGCTTTCTGTCTAACTTCCTGCCTGACCCCCAGTTTACCCTCAATGGTGGGGAGTGGCCTAGTGAATAGAACCCTTAGCTCCTCCTGGTGGCCCGGCTGTGAAATGTATTGGTGTCTGTGATACCTGGTCAGATGAACTCCTTCAGTGCCATCGGATGTACCATAGCTCCCCTTAGTGGCGGAGCCACAGTACTGCAACGACCAGGACTCTGGGGCGCTGCAGTTTTTCCCTCCAAAAAACTGCAAAACACTCAATGTCAAATTCAATAATACACATTAATCCTAGAAACATGAAAATTAGATTTCCAGGATCTGGGCACTTACACACAGCATTTTGCGGCATTTAGGGCCATCAGAAACCTGGAAAATTTCTGCCCACACACAAATCCCAGACACACAATGTGTGGACTCTAAAAGACTGTAAAATCACAAGGGAAAAAGTAATGCCAATATCTTTGGCCTGTGAGCTTCCAGGCCAAAGATAGGAAGAAAAGGAGTTATCCATAACTTTCCAAGATATGGGTACCTCCCAGTAAACAGCCCATATGTGAGGTCAGCAAAGTGGGCATTCTTAGTTTTATGGCCAAAGCATAAAACAGGAAAGTCCATCTTTGGCCAGCATTTAGAGCCAGGAGAGACAGCAGAACACCATGCTGTGGTACTGGATCATTTCTCTGGGATCAATTTGCTAGCTTCGCTCTTCTTGTTCTATGAGTGATCCGTCACCGTGCAAATTCTCGCTACCAAATGTGAGTCCGATCCACCTATAAAGAGGTCGGTGGTGGCAGCATAGTTCTCGTATTTATGTGGTGTTGCGGACTTGATCTAGGTGTGTATAATATATATATATATTATTCCTACCAGGAACGGGTGGTATATATGCATCCCGTCACATCATGTGCCGCAATAGTCGACATAAATTAGAGCAGCTGCGCTCATTTCCTTATCTTCTGTCAATAGCCATATTGGTCAGTAGGGTAAGGGGGCACCAGGGCGCTAAACTTTTTTTCTGACAGTGGTCTGTGCAAAATCATGGAGTCATATCCAAATATTGATCTGAGCCTCGGCTCAAGCTCGGCAATGAACGTCTGTGTCCGTGAAAAAGTTGGATACCATCTGCATGCTGGTCGTTTTTCATTGATAGGTTTGAGAAGATGGAGAAACCTTTATTTTCTCATTGGAGAAAAAACTGCTGAAAATCTCTGGTTTATGCATCAACACAACTGACATCTGTATGAGTTTTAACCTCTATAACCAGCAAATTGATGTCCGTCCGGCCACCGTGGAGCAGTTTGTGTATTGTCGTCCCCCTTCTCCATCTACCCCTTTGGAATAACGGAGCGGAGAAGTCAGGTCACCATGGAGCTCGTAATCTGTATTAGTCTAATTCACTGTTTGCCGATCCTCCTCGCAGCCCAGATCATCGTATCACCAAATTATTAGATTGTCGTAGAGGGAATGTGGAGATACACGAGAGCTGAAGCAAACAACAGATGGCAAGGACGGCCGAGCATTGTAAGAACTGGCAAACACGATGGGGATTTACGTCTTCACCCACAAGCCGAGCCAAAGAGTCTCTGGACAGAGAGTGAGGGAGAGTGGATATTAGTCGTCTCTTCTCGGGAACAGTCAGAGCAGATGGCACTGGTACACAATACCCGCATAACAAGCAGATGTTTCCTTTCTGGAGTGAACAGCGCTGAAGTTATTGTCCCCGGATCCAAAAATCATTATATCCATGGACAATTTGTTCTGCCATCTCGGGAGGTTTCATTTTGTATTTTTCTCTAAGCTTAATATAGAAATGTTGGTGCCCATAATGAAAGCCAATAGATAATGATGTAGTGGTGCTCAATATGTCATCTAAGTACTGTACTAAAGCACTGTATTCATGTAAACGTAGCCTTAGCTGTCGCACGAGTACGTAAAGAATCACTGGCCATTAAGTGACTTGCATCCTGCATTTTTAACCAGTCTCTGCTTCTGTAGGGTTTCGATTTAATTTTCAGTTGTCTCTGAGCTGGTGGATAAAGAAAATCAGCTGTGATAGACACAGGCATAAAATATTTCTGCTCTCCAGTTTCTAAGTAGCGCATGTTCAGAAGCTGGAGAAGCATGGAGATCATTTTACATCAGTACTGAGCAGTGTAGCGGTGAATCAAGCTCTGGATTAATATGAAATTTCATAGACTTCAATTAACAGCCATTATATGACGGCTCAGTGAGCTAGTAGTTTGTCTTGCCTGGAGAAGGATGGTTTTTAGGAGTTTTTCAGTCTCATAAGTTTTTATGTCTCATAAGTGGGGGGGAAAAAAGCCAAATAATCTGATAAGATATATTATAAAGTTTCTTATATTTGCTTGCATTATTGATTAATTTCTACGTTATGTCACGTTATTTTATTCCAGTAATCAAAGAGTGCTGCTGGGTGCCACGGTTGGAATTGGGCTTTGATTCCGGAATTTCTGGTGACCACAATGACTTCTCCTAAATATGTGAGGTTGTCAGTACTATAAAGGATCAGTGACGGCTCAAGCCTTATCTCAGGGTGCAGAAGCTTCGTGTTACGTCTCTGTCCCTCCTGGAGCCAATCAGGACAAGCTCAGCCTACGAGCAACTTATTATACTGCTGAGACCTGGAGATAAGCAGAATTATGAATGCAGCTCTGGGTTAGACATGATATATTTTCCACTTCAATACAAGGCAGATTTATTCAACATTGTATCCAAAAAATTACACAAGCTTTGAGTTTTCAACTTTTTTTTTTAATCTATTCTTTTCACCTTTTTTTTTGTGTGTGTTTTTATCTTCAACATCTACAAATTTGTTACAGCCGCCCGAACTTCAGGAAATGTAGCAGACAATTCCAAATTATTTATGAAATACTTTGAACATTGAGAGAGACAATGCAGCGCAGAGAGCCGAGCGTCGATCTGCCGGTGTGTATGATGTATCAGGTAGAAACATTCTGTTCTTCCACGACGTGACCTGAGGGGATGGAGATCGCCCAGAAATTTAATGATCTTATTCCACAGTTTGGTTTGGGATATTTCACATCTCAAAATACTAACAAATAGATATAAAAGTATAAAAAAAAAAAATTAAAAAACTCTTCTGACAAGACGGTATTCCAGCGATGGGGCATGGGCAAAAATATACCGACGTGTGATGTGAATGCCAAATGGAAGCAATGCTGGCGGAGCTGCTGAAGGTGTCGTAATAAATGATCCTGGTCCGCCGTGTATGTGTGCAGAATGTGTACGAAGCTCAGACATATGTTGGTTTTATTAGGTTATAGCATACGCCTCATGTAGCATGCGCCCCAATAATTGCTACTTGTGGAAAGTTTTCTTGAGCTGCAATCAGAGAAAACATTTTTTTGTTTTTACAATAAAGTTAAATTAGCCAAACAAATTCCATACCCCTGCTGCTCCATCACCTTCTCTTGGCTGCTCCCCGCGATCCAGCTGCAGCAGTAACGTTTCGTCAGCAGCAAGTGTACACTGCAGCCAATCACTGGCCTCAGACTCTGAGCCACCTGCTGCAGACAATCACTGGGCTGGACCGCTATGGTGACATAACAGCTGCACTCAAGGCTACAGGGACCCAGCAGAGAGATGGCGTTTCAGTGGCAAAGGGTAAAAAAAAATGTGAATTTTGTTAATCAATCCTTTGGATTATGAAAGTTTAAAAATAGAAAACAACCGAATTTGTCTAATAACCCAAGTAACACTTTGATAAAAATTCCCTCCGCGTCTGCCAGGAGAAACCTTACTAAAAAATACTTTCCCCTTTAAATAAAGTTGGGGAGTGACTACCCCTGTGGGCAGCCATATTGGTTGTTTTATCAGTATTCACAGAAATATACGAAAGAAAAGGATGATTAGAAATTTGAACAACTTGACAAAAAAAACTAAAACATTGAATATTTTTTTTTAGAGGAAATTCCCATTAATTTCTGACCTCTAATGACATTGAATTAAGTATCTATTTTATTGTAAACTAGATAGAATTAATTCCAGTAACTGCTTGTCCTTCAGTTGTCCTCCAATGCCAAGAAGCTTCCGACATAATTGGTTTTCAATACTGAGATCCCAACAATCAGGAGCCATTAGAAGGTGGAAAAGGCCAAGGACGGAGATTCTTCCTTTTTCGTCTTTCTTCTAGTTTGGTTCCTGGTACAAGAACAGGACACGGAACGTCTACAACAAAATGACTCACTGGTTCCTGAGAACCGGAAAAGATGATGAAAGAAATTATTCTAGAAGTAAATGTCAAAATAACAACTACTAATCCGTCTCAACAAACTCTTCAAGCAGAACTTCCTTCCAGGTGCGGAGACAGCACAAGTCCTACGGGAATATGATTACAACCTGGAATTGTAATGGCTCAGAAGCTTCAGAATATTATTACAAATTGTCTTCTTCTGTCAAAGATATTTGCTTGAGGCTACAGAGCCAGGGGCGAAACATAAAGATCCCAGACGGCTGCCAGGTCCCTTCCTGTCTGGTGCCATTATACTGGTGGCATCTTATGTGGCAGAGGATCCTGAGGAACCCATCGTGCTCCAGGGTCCAGGTTCAGTGGATGTCTCTGCCCCCCCTTATGTTTTTCCCTTTTTATTTACAACTTAACATTGGGGAAACCTCCTCAAAATCAATACAGGATCATATATAAACACATTCTTATGATCCCTCATCTGAGTCGGTGATATTCCCAGTGCTTAGCCCTTCAGTGGTCATCTACTATTTTATGAAAATCTTCAGTTTGCCTCTTTTTTACAGTCGCTGATTGCATCAGTGAGTTACAACAGAAAGTAAGACATTTTTTTTCAAAACTTTCATCCTATCATTTTACTACTTAAATTGAGTCTTCCTAAAATTGTGCTAAAATGATGCCATATATGCAGTCCAGGCTTGAAAAAAAGTTAGGAGGTCCAAATTCCACTTGAGAGACCAAGGTCCCACCTGACCATATATCTTGGCCACAAAATTAGCAACTCTCCAATAAAATCAATGAATATTTCGGAGGCAAATATGCAAGGCAATTCCTTAGACATTTGTATTGACCACTTCTTCTTCATGTCGGAACAGGATATCCAAATGTCACTGAGGAAGCATAGGTGAATGGTGGAAACCCCGAGCGTGTGCCCCATTTATCCTTCCTATATTTTGAGAAGAAATAGTAAATGTAAGAAAAATTAAAGGAACATATGGGGAATAAACTAAGATTTGTCCTACCATATCTAGTAGATCATCATTTCTCCTATTAAAGATCCTCTTTTCCTTCGGTATCACAGACCATGCGCTCTGCTGAATCTCCTCATACCTCGCCAATTGCAAATTTAGTGTCTCCCTCTCCCACATGACCTCATACTATCCTCCTCTCTGTTGATGTCCTTCAAGGCTCTATCCTGGGACCTCTCCTCTTCTCCATCTATATCTTTGGCCTGGGATAACTCATGAAGTCCCATGGCGTCCAGAACCACCTATACGCTGATGAAACTCAGATCTACTCTTTGGCCAGACATCACCTCTCTGTAAGTGAGAGCTTTAAAATGTAACCTATAAACTCATTTCTTCACAAAATCTACCAACTGCAATGACCTAGATGCCACCTGACTACCTCCAAAGTTACTTTAACCCCCAACATCTTTCTTCTCCTCATGCTTGCTAAAGTTCAATGTGGACTAAACCAAACTTATGGTTTTTTCTCCATCTCTCTCAACCCCCTCCATCCTTTCTATTACACTAAATGATCCTTTCCCCTGCATCAGTGTCACCAGCAAATCGGGAGAAGATCACACCTAAAACTCCCCCAAATTTCTAAAAACAGTAGGTTGGACTTGATAGTCTTGTGACTTTTTCAATCCTATCAATTAAGTTCATCACATCATTGAGTGATGTCAGTCTAGCACCAGCTACTCATTATTGAATCATTACAGCCCCTGTTATGATCCGGTGACCTTGGAGCCGTATGAGAGACTTTCTCAGGAGTAGGTGGTACCTGTACTGGCCGCAAACCCTAAACTAACACCGCAACTAGAAGTAGCCGTGGGATGTACCTAACGCGTCCTAGACACCTCGACACAGCCGGAGGACTAAATACCCCTATAGATGGAAATGGGAATTCTATCTTGCCTCAGAGCAGAACCCCAAAGGATAGGCAGCCCCCCACAAATATTTACTGTGAGTATAAGAGGAAAGACACACGCAGGCAGAAAAACAGGATTTAGCAAAAGAGGCACTTCTAGCTAAATAGAAAAGGATAGGACAGAATTCTAAGCGGTCAGTATTAAAATCCTAAAAATATCACACAGCAGATAATACAAATATTCTACATCTAACTAAAGACATAGAAAGTATATCTGCATCTCCTGAGAATCCAGCATGACTGAAAAATCCAAACAAAGTCTAAGCTGGACAAAAACACAATGAATTGCACGGAATTGCAAAGCACACTGCATGTGTGCACAGAGACAAAAAAACAGACACTTATCTTAGCTGAATTTAGCAGCAGGGCATGAGGAACCAGAGAGAGATGCAATCCCTCCAAGTACAATGGACAACTGGCACGGACTCATGGATCCTGCACACCTAAATACCTAATAGAGCTGCAATCAGCAGAAACACCTGCCCTGGATTACAACCCCAAGACAACTGCACTACCACCAACAACCACCGGAGGGAGCCCAAGAGCAGAATTCACAACAAGCCCCATAATTAAAGGGTCTTTCTAGTCTTTCGAAGTTACCACCCATCTTAGTTAGGATAGGTGGTAACTTGCTGATCAGTGAGGGTCCCATCATCGTTCTGCAGATCCCTCAATGGAGCTGTGACCACACATGTACATCACTGTCCCATTCATTCTCTTTGGGACTGTCAGAAATCGCTTGTCTGATAACTTGATGATCATTGTGTATCACCTGTCCTAAAAAGTTATTATCTGTCTGTTTAATATGGGACTAACACGAGAACATCCAAGAGGTGGTCGCTAAAACCGATCTGAACATCGCAGACCATGGGTATAACAGCAATATTAGGACACATTGTCTGAAACTTCTATATTATGATTTTAAAGGGGTTTTAAACTCAAATATTTGTATTTTGTGTATATAAAGTGCATAAAGGTTTTACTTTTCATTGTATTATTATTTACATGTGTGGTCTGTACATAAGATATCACAAAGGACAGACTATCATTAGAGGAGTCCTCTCTGCCCCTCCATTGTGGGAAATCCCAGCAGTAGTCCATTTAAGACTCTATTGAATTTTGAGGCTAACTTCTACTTTTTGTTTAAAATTTCACTATCCCAACTAGAGACAATAATTAAAGAAGGTTTAGGTGATTTGTTACAGAATTGTTTTCTTGTAGAGTGTGTCTCCATTGTGTGTGCAATGTCCATTTGGCAAATTCATCGGCAAAGCTGAAACATAGTGTGTTGGGTATCATTCATGAATGAAAGCTTACTACTACTTTGGCCTCGGTTGGGTTGGAATGTATCAGTATAACTTTTTCAAAGTAGGAACAATCCAGTTTCATAAAGTTCCAATGTTTATTCAAACATAAAACCTCAATCAATGAGAATAGCAATGCGTTTCGAGCGCACCGTGCGTCCTTTGTCAGAGCTTTGAAGCTGGATTTTTTTCTACTTTGCTCATCGTGCAAGTGGTCCCTTGGATTTGGTGCTTCTGAAACCTAGAGCCTCGGTAAGTTGTTTATTTTTTTTCCTCTTTTTTTCAGCCATACTTTATACTGTAGTCTGCCCAACTATACTATTCAGAAGCATCCAATAATAGATTCATAGTCTGTGCCTATTTTTGTCTAGTTTTTCCTGTTCCAGGCAATTTTCACACATTGCATTTTTGCTGCATTTTTTTTTTAAATTAAAAGCTGCTTTATATTTTGACCGCTAAAGCTATGAGATTTCAGAAATCTCATGCACGCACTTGCCTTTTTTTTCCTGATTGAATTGGAAAATTGGTGCTTTTTTAAAATCTACGGCATTTCAATTCTTTTAGCATTTTTTAAGATTTTTTTTTTCATCATAGAAGGCAATGAGAAAGTGCACAAACGCTGGAAAAAATGTGTTTTTGCTGAATAAAACTACATGTAATCAGCACCAAAACAAATTCAGAAAAAACACACCAAAACATGCTTTTTGTAAGCAGCTTCTTTACTGCCAAGAGAGCAGAAAAAAATTAGCAACAATGCCACATGTACACATAGCCTTGAGGCTGTTTATTTTGGTTTGTGCCAAATTCTTCTCTTAACTTGCGCCGATTCTGAAGTCTATTTTCTTCTTGTTCGTCTGTTTTTTTTTCTCTCTTTTCACCATTCTGGATTTGTTTTTTGCAAACTAGATGTCAGCACTCAGCAGCTGATCAATTATTTGGAACCTTTTTATTAAAAAAAATTGCAACATTTTTGTGCAATAGTATTCTAGTTCTGCCATGAGAGAAATTTTTTAGGATGCCAGAAGTTTTTGCGCAAATGTTAAAGTTGTGCATAACATTTTATCGGATCCTACTACCTTTTGGTTCAAAAAAGGCAATAGACGAAAATAGATCACTTATGATTTGACCCAAAATGCATGAACCCGTGGGCACCATTTTGAAGACATTATGATGCTAACAATGGCAACGAATACCACTTTTAATATTCACCATCCCAGCGCTGGAATATCTGGGAACATTTTGACTTCTGATATTCTTCTCTGTTCTGACATTTACAGAATAAAGGTTTCACTTCTAAAATTGGTTTGCAAAGAAATTTTATTTTACAGTTTATATGATTAATATTTCCTGCACCACTTGACTGTACATTAGCCTATAATACAAAGCGAGCCCCGTGTTCTGTGTCTCCTGTGAGGCCCATAGTGATTCCTCACTGTTCCTTCCTCCAGCTGGGAAAGGTCAGCGTTATATCATTCTCTGCAGCTGCAGAAATCTCTGTAGTTTCCTGATTCTCATAGCCTCTATTTAAAAAGAATGTCGTCTACGTATCAAAGACAGCATTTTATTCATTGGCACTTGTGTCGTACTGTAGTTCATCAAGTCTGCTGATATAAGTCATTTACATGGATTTAAATCTACGGAAGCTGAACATGCTCCATTTTGGCACCATTTTACCCAATATTATATTATTTTATAATATTGATTTCTGCATTTTTATTTGAACCTCTATTTATAATATTTTCTAACTTCACTTCATTTCTCCACAAAAGCAGGAAACTTCAGGTTCCTAATGCACAATCTATTGCTGGTCCTCCTTCGATGCTAGGGTGATGGTGCTGCAACCTTCGCACATGTTTTGCCATATGACTTAAGTAAGATTGAGCCATTTTCAAGGCCAATCTTCAGCCATGAACCCAAGCATATTGAATCCAACTGAATGCACCAAATAAGATTCCCAGAACATATGCAAAATTCTTTAAGACTGTGTCTGAAAGAAGGAAGCATGAATACTGTCTTCACCTTTCCTGGTAGGATTACATTGCCTTCTGTTACATACAGTACATGACTTGGAAAAAAAAAGTTGTCTAAGCTCTCAGGGAAAGCAAGGGACGAGAAACCAATGTAGCAATGTTTTGGCCACTCTGAGCATTTATTGGTGATATGGAGTAAATTACTTGGTATGTGGAGACAAAGATTGAGCTCTGATTTGGGACTTTCAATGGTAGTCCAACACATATGTAAGTGCCCCAGTTGTTTATGGTGACCTGTGTCTCCAGCTTGAAGAGGAGTTGAGAGACTTCTGTTTACCGCTTCACGACCAATGACATATAGGTACGTCATCGGTCATATCCCTGCCTTTGATGCGGCTTCCGGCACTGAGCCCACATTTTTCCCTGCACATGACAGATGATGTGATCAGCTGATATGTGACGCTAACATCCACAGGTGGAACCGTGATCCACCCTCGGCGATTAGCATGTTTAATGCCCCTGTCAATCTTTGACAGTGGCATTTAACATACGTTAACCAGGAGCATGTCACAATACACGCCCATCGGCACACCTGTCATGTCATCATGGGTCGCCAATGGGTTGTCATGACAGCTGCAGAACACCCTCGTGCATGTTATTATGAACCAGGCCCATGGCCAGCATTTACAGGAGATCATGATTTACGCTACTCATCCTGAAGCCGTACTATGTGTAGCACAGGTGATCGGAGTATCGCAGCTTCAAGTCTTTTAAGGAGACAAGTAAAAAACTTTTTTAAAAATGTAAAAAAAATAAAAAATCACAAGTTCAAATCACACCCCTTTTACCCCATTCAAAATAAAGCATTTTTTTAAATACACATATTTGGTATAACCAAATTCAGAAATGTCCAGTCTATCAAAATATAAAGTAAATTAATCCAATCGGTAAACGGCGTAACCAGAAAAAAATCGAAACGCCAGAAATACTTTTTTTTGGACCTCCACAAAATTAAAATAAAATGTCAATGTCATAACAGGTGGTCAAAGCATCATATATACCCCCAAAATGATATCAATAAAAACATCAGCTCAGTGCACAAAAAATAAGTCCTCACCCAGCCCCAGATCCTGAAAAATGGAGTCTCTACAGGTCTCAGAAAATAGGGCCATTTTTTTTCCTTACAAATTTTGTTTTTTCTTTTCACCTCTTAAATAAAAAAAAATAGACATGTTTGGTGTCTGTGAACCCGTAATGATGACCTTTAGAATCATAATGGCAGCTCAGTTTTAGCATTTAGTGAACATGGTAAACAAAAAAAAACAAACAATTGTTTCATTTTCCAGTACTCTATATGGTAAAATAAATGATGTCATTCAAAAGTACAAAAAACAAAAAAGTTGGAGGGGTTAAATAGGAAATTTCAAACTGGTTTTCCAAACAGACATAGAATGTTTTTGATATTTAGTGGCAATGTAACCCCAGTCACTCCAATGCTTCCTTCCCTGACTCCTTGATACATTTGCATCTTTGCTCGCTACCTCTGTTTCGACTTCTGTCATCGGGCTGCCCTGCGCTGTCATTAAGGGCTCCGCTGGGTGACAGTGCAGCAGTTTGAGCTCATTTTCTGGGAATAGTGACTCCTGATCTTGGTCATTTAATGAACTCCCTTCTGTGAGCTTTGGACAGAGCACATGCTGTTTAAACTCCTGGCTTTCTACCCCTAGTTGTCAGTTAAGTAAGTTTTTTTTGCATAACTCCTGTTTCTCTGCTACTGTTCAGCCAGTTTGATTACTTTTTCTGTCCTCGGCCTGTGTTTTCAATGTTCTGCTGCCTGATGATTCTAATTCCGACCTACCGGTATTGTCTTGACTTTCTGACCATACCCTGACAGCCCACTCCACCGGCCAGCAGCCACTCCATGGACTAAACCCAGGGGCCCATGTGTAAATCTATATCCTTGCACAAGACTTAAAAGGTGAAAGTTAAGGAATCCCTTGGGATCTGCTTGAAGATGTGACTAGTGCAAAATCTGTTCATGGAAGACCTATCAGGAGCTGCCAATCTACCATGCACAGAGCTTCTTGACACCTCTGTATGAGAAATTACCAACAAAATCCTCATTTCCATGTGCATCACATTAACGATTCCTATTTTAATGTAGCGATGTACTGTAGCTGTGTGTCTGACTATAGATTAGAGTATATTAGCAGACTGAACAACTATGGAGTGAGCTCTAGCTCACAAATGTGGTCACCTGAGGTAGTGTTTTTGGTTATAGAGACATGATCGTATCCTATGGAGTCACCATAGACTAAACTCTACATCACTCAACGTCTTTAGTGATATCATGCCACGGACCATCCATGAAAGTGGGGTTTCCATTAAGTCTTCAGGAATTTGCCGAATATATTCTTATAAATTTTGGACCCCTGCATTATAAATTACTGTGTTGCCCATGGGAAGCTTAGTTACAATCCCTTTCTAAGCCATTAAGGGGTAATATTGACCTGATATGCGCCATGTGAGGGTTATTTGCTTCATTTCGGCCACATATTAAAATGTTATTGAAATTGATGAATTTTGTATGTTAGATTTTGGTCTAAGACCCTAACAATGGCGGATACAGACATCAGGCAGCTCCGATGCATGATCGGTAGATGGGCCTCTTGCTCTCCAATATCTCATCGTAGATCCCGTTATGTTTCCTACTATCTGAAAATGTGAACCATGAAATTAATTAACTCCATCCCTTACACACAATCAGATGGACAGTAAGGAGATGTGGCAGTGAGGGCATCTTGCTACAAATGAGTGAATCATTTCCAACTAAGTGTAGAAATTCCCAAAATTCGGGGATTTCGGCAATTCTGAATTTTAGGTAATTTGCTTCATGCAAATTTAGATAAAAAAGGATTACATGTAGAGGTCATTATGATGGAAACAAAGGGGCCAGAAAGGAATTTAATTAAAAAAAACGAAAACAAATTGTATTCAAGTTGTTCTGGTGCTCAGTTGTCCACCTGCGCAGCCCTTCTCTACAGTGGTGCTTTCTCCTGTTGTCTTCTCCCACCATGTCCTCCAATCTTGAACCCTTCAGCTTTGACGAGGTCTCAGACATCATGACATCGTAATGCCATCGTGTGCAGACAATGTCATGATATCTTGAAGTCTCATCATCACAGAGGGACCAAAGAGGCCAGGACATGTCGAGAGGGAAATTCTGAAGACTGGAAGAAGGGGCAACCGGCATAAGAAGGGCTGTGAGGCTGGACAGGCGAGTATCGGATGAGTGTAATTATTATTTCTTTTTTTTTGAACGTTCATTATGTTGTGGAGTCTGGAGAGATCTCAGAACATAATAAGACACTTTATTTTGCTGAGATGAGAATTTTAAGTTCCTGGCAAAATTTTGCAAATCAAAGAATTGAATTTCATCAGATTTCCTCATTACTTACCTCTCACCCCTATAACCAATGTAAAGTTCTACAGTAAAGGCTAGATGTGCAGCCTTGAGCCCAAAACTGCAACACATCCCTGGAACCATCCAACAAATGTATCAAATATATCAAGCCAGAAAAGGCTGAGATATAACCATGAGGTGAAGTTGAAACCCTACGGGCTTCCTCCCATTCTCCGAGAAATACTCCCTCTCCAGGCACAAGGAGATTAAATGATTTAGTAAAGGTCACCCAGAGCTTGTTCTCATCCTGTCTCCCATGTCAGGAGCACAAGTCTTCTTTACCCTGTGCAATGTCATTAGGAATATGACATTTGTGGCTGCGGTTCACTGTAGGACATGTCTGCGGATCCCCGCGCTCATCACCATCGCCAGACATGGAGCTTAGTGCTCAGATTGTGGATGGATAATCCTGCTGTGGTGATCTAACACATTAGCTGACTAATTAGGACAGCGAAGATTGAAATACAGAAGAGAAAATATCAGTAGAATTAGAAGAATACGAAACATTCTGACTGTTCCTATTAATTAGTGCATGAATAGGCTGCACAATGTCACAGGAGAGGGAGGGTATGCTGCAGCTCATCTACTGATTCATAAACCCTTTGTGAAACTTTTCATTCTGTTAATATTTTAATTGAAAGTGATTTTAGCTGATAACGAAACAACATTTTTTTAGTCTAAAGAAAAATTCTTTGTATGCTCTCCTAAAGTATAAAAAGAAACTGCTGCTATCCCAACCTGTAGAAGGTGTAATAAAAATAATATTAGCAAATACCTCCAAATAGAAATGTAACATAGTTTTTCTGATTTGCTATGTCTTTTCATTCAACATAAGTTACATCCTGTATTACACCCCAGAGCTGCACTCACTATTCTGCTGGTGCAGTCACTGTGTACATACATTACATTAGTGATCCTGAGTTACATCCTGTATTATACTCCAGAGCTGCACTCACTATTCTGCTGGTGCAGTCACTGTGTACATACATTACATTACTGATCCTGAGTTAGATCCTGTATTATACTCCAGAGCTGCACTCACTATTCTGCTGGTGCAGTCACTGTGTACATACATTACATTACTGATCCTGAGTTAGATCCTGTATTATACCCCAGAGATGCACTCACTATTCTGCTGGTGCAGTCACTGTGTACATACATTACATTACTGATCCTGAGTTACATCCTGTATTATACCCCAGAGCTGCACTCACTATTCTGCTGGTGCAGTCACTATGTACATACATTACATTACTGATCCTGAGTTACATCCTGTATTATACCCCAGAGCTGCACTCACTATTCTGCTGGTGCAGTCACTGTGTACATACATTACTGATCCTGAGTTACATCCTGAATTATACTCCAGAGCTGCACTCACTATTCTGCTGGTGCAGTCACTGTGTACATACATTACATTACTGATCCTGTGTTACATCCTGTATTATACTCCAGTGCTGCACTCACTATTCTGCTGGTGCAGTCACTGTGTACATACATTACATTACTGATCCTGAGTTACATCCTGTATTATACCCCAGAGATGCACTCACTATTCTGCTGGAGCAGTCACTGTGTGCATACATTACATTACTGATCCTGAGTTACCTCCTGTATTATACTCCAGAGCTGCACTCACTATTCTGCTGGTGCAGTCACTGTGTACATACATTACATTACTGATCCTGAGTTACATCCTGTATTATACTCCAGAGCTGCACTCACTATTCTGCTGGTGCAGTCACTGTGTACATACATTACATTACTGATCCTGAGTTACATCCTGTATTATACTCCAGAGCTGCACTCACTATTCTGCTGGTGCAGTCACTATGTATATACATTACATTACTGATCCTGAGTTACATCCTGTATTATACTCCAGAGCTGCACTCACTATTCTGCTGGTGCAGTCACTGTGTACATACATTACATTACTGATCCTGAGTTACATCCTGTATTATACCCCAGAGCTGCACTCACTATTCTGCTGGAGCAGTCACTGTGTACATGCATTACATTACTGATCCTGAGTTACATCCTGTATTATACTCCAGAGCTGCACTCACTATTCTGCTGGTGCAGTCACTGTGTACATACATTACATTACTGATCCTGAGTTACATCCTGTATTATACCCCAGAGCTGCACTCACTATTCTGCTGGTGCAGTCACTGTGTACATACATTACATTACTGATCCTGAGTTACATCCTGTATTATACTCCAGAGCTGCACTCACTATTCTGCTGGAGCAGTCACTGTGTACATGCATTACATTACTGATCCTGTGTTACATCCTGTATTATACTCCAGAGCTGCACTCACTATTCTGCTGGTGCAGTCACTGTGTAAATACATTACATTACTGATCCTGAGTTACATCCTGTATTATACTCCAGAGCCGCACTCACTATTCTGCTGGTGCAGTCACTGTGTACATACATTACATTACTGATCCTGAGTTACATCCTGTATTATACCCCAGAGTTGCACTCACTATTCTGCTGGTGCAGTCACTGTGTACATACATTACATTACTGATCCTGAGTTACATCCTGTATTATACTCCAGAGCTGCACTCACTATTGTGCTGGTGCAGTCACTGTGTACATACATTACATTACTGATCCTGTGTTACATCCTGTATTATACTCCAGAGCTGCACTCACTATTCTGCTGCTGCAGTCACTGTGTACATACATTACATTACTGATCCTGAGTTACATCCTGTATTATACCCCAGAGCTGCACTCACTATTCTGCTGGTGCAGTCACTGTGTACATGCATTACATTACTGATCCTGTGTTACATCCTGTATTATACTCCACAGCTGCACTCACTATTCTGCTGGTGCAGTCACTGTGTACATGCATTACATTACTGTTCCTGAGTTACATCCTGTATTATTATTTATTATCATAGCGCCATTTATTCCATGGCGCTTTACATGTGAGGAGGGGTATACATAATAAAAAGTACAATAATCTTAGACAATACAAGTCACAACTGGTACAGGAGAAGAGAGGACCCTGCCCGTGAGTGCTCACAATCTACAAGGGATGGGTGAGGATACAATAGGTGAGGGTAGAGCTAGTTGTGCAGCGGTTTGGTCGATTGGTGGTTACTGCAGGCTGTAGGCTTGTCGGAAGAGGTGAGTCTTTAGGTTCTTTTTGAAGGTTTCCACGGTAGGCGAGAGTCTGATGTGTTGTGGTAGAGAGTTCCAGAGTAGGGGTGATGCATGAGAGAAATCTTGTATGCGATTGTGGGAAGAGGATATAAGAGGGGTGTGATGGTGTGATATGCTATGTGGGTATCATTTTTGTGTATATTTCTATTTTACTTATTTTCATGGTGTTCTCTTGTAGGATGAGTTATTTGCCATCTGATATTCTCCCCACAGTTCTGTATTGTTATCTCTCCACAGGGTCAGTTAATAATGTTTTTTGCTAGTATGCTAATGACATGTTGACCTAGCTTGTTGAAACAATGAGTCCCTGAGACCTTCCCCCCTCCTGACCTGTGAATGAGGAGGGAGACTTGAAAATATCAGGGAGGTGAGACCCAGATCAGTCTGGTGTGGAATGATGTAAAGAGCATATCAGAGAGAAAGAGGAGTATATTGACTATGCTATCCTCTCTGCAGGATTGTTGGACTTTTATCCTGTTACTGAACTGCATTCGTGTTCTGGACTAGTGTATCCTCAGTGTGGTGGATCATATATATGGACCTTTCGTGTTTTTGCCTAAATAAAGGTTCTGGAATTGTTCACTATTCTCTTGCTCTGTTGATTGTGTGGTACCGGAGTAGGACCGCCGTGACAAGGGGAGTAGAAAAGGAGATCTTGTGAGGATCGTAGGTTGCGTGCAGGAAAGTACTGAGAGACAAGGTCACAGATGTATGGAGGAGACAGGTTGTGGATGGCTTTGTATGTCATGGTTAGGCTTTTGTACTGGAGTCTCTGGGTAATAGGGAGCCAGTGAAGGGATTGACAGAGGGGAGAGGCCGGGGAATAGTGGGGGAACAGGTGGATTAGTCAAGCAGCAGAGTTTAGAATAGATTTGACGGGTGCAAGAGTGTTAGAGGGGAGGCCACAGAGCAGGAGGTTACAGTAGTCGAGGCAGGAGATGATGAGGGCATGGACTAGGGTTTTTGCAGATTCTTGGTTTAAGAATGTACGGATCCGTGAAATATTTTTGAGTTGAAGGTGGCAGGAAGTGGAAAGGGCTTGGATATGTGGTTTGAAGGAGAGGACAGTGTCAAGGATCACCCCAAGACAGCGAGCTTGTGGGACAGGGGAGAGTGGAAGCCATTTACTTTAATGGATAGGTTCGTTGGGGGGGGGTTGCGTGAGATGGGGGAAAGACGATGAATTCTATTTTGTCCATGTTAAGTTTTAGAAATCTAGCAGAGAAGAAGGATGAAATAGCGGACAGACATTGAGGGATTCTGGTTAGTAGGGTGGTGATATTTGGTCCAGAGATGTAAATCTGTGTGTCGTCATCATAGAGATGATACTGAAAGCCGTGAGATTCTATGAGCTGTCCCAGGCTAAAGGTGTAAATGGAGAAGAGCAAGGGCCCTAGAACTGAACCTTGTGGGACTCCGACAGATAGGGGGCGAGGTGAGGAGGTGGTGTGTGAGTGGGAGACGCTGAATGTCTGGCCAGTTAGGTATGATGAGATCCAGGAATAGGGCCAAGTCTGTGATGCCAAGGGATGAGAGGGTCCGCAGCAACAGGGAATAGTCCACTGTGTCAAAGGCAGAGGACAGGTCCAGGAGGAGGATAGAGTAGTGTCGCTTGCTCTTGGCGGTTAAAAGGTCATTGGTGACCTTAGTTAAGGCAGTTTCAGTGGATTGGTGTGACCAGAAGCCAGATTGTAAGATGTCGAAGAGGGAGCAGGAAAATAGATGGGAGGACAGTTCAAGATGGACGTGTTGTTCCAGTAGTTTTGAGGCATAGGGGAGAAGTGATATAGGGCAATAGCTAGATACAGAGGATGGGTCAAGAGAGGGCTGTTTGAGGATATGTGTGATTGAGGCATGTTTAAAGCTTGAGGGGAAAACACCAGTTGTTAGTGTTAGGTTGAAGAGATCAGTTAGGGTTGGGATGAAGACTGTGGTGAGGTTTGGGATGAAGTGGGATGGGATCGGGTCGAGTGCACAGGTAGTGAGATGTGATCTTGAGAAAAGAGTGGAGAGTTGATCTTCTGTAATGGTGGAGAAGTTGGTTTTGGAGGTGGAGGGCTGGGTAGTTGGGAGGAAGGGCTCTAGGGGTTGTCCACTAAAACTGTCTCTGATGTTTTCAATCTTCTGCTTGAAAAATGAGGCAAAGTCTTCAGCTGAGATGAGTGGGGAGGGAGGAGGTGCTGGGGGACGGAGGAGAGAATTGAAGGTGTAGAATAACTGTTTAGGATTGTGAGACAGGGAGGATATGAGAGATGAGAAGTAGGTTTGTTTAGCTGTGGCGAGTCTGGTCTTGAAAGTAGTGAGGGACTGTTTGAATGCGATGAAGTGTTCATTGGAGTGGGATCTTTTCCATCTGCGCTCAGCAGTCCTGGAAGCTCGCCTCAGTTCTTTGGTCAGGCTGATGTGCCAGGGCTGTCTGATTTTGCGAGCTTTGGTATGTGTGAGAGAGGCAAGAGATTCCAAAGCTACAGCTGTTTAAGATTTCTGTGAGGGTGTGCAAGTTTGTGGGGTGGGGATCGTAGACAAGGAGTGGAGAGGGAAGAGAATGTGAGTAGATAGTGGTCAGAAAGAGGAAGAGGTGAGTTAGAGTGGTTAGATAGGGAGCAGAGGCGGGTGAAGATGAGGTCCAGTGTGTGACCATCTTTGTGAGTGGCTGCAGAAGACCATTGAGCGAGGCCGAAGGAGGAAGTGAGAGATAGAAGTTTAGTGGCAGCTGAGAGGGAAGTGTCAATGGAGATGTTGAAGTCGCCCATGATGATAGTGGGAATGTTTGCAGAAAGGAAATGAAGAAGCCAGGTGGTCAAGTGGTCAGAGAAGGTGGTGGCTGGCCCTGGGGGGCGGTAAATGACAGCCAGTTGGAGGGGGAGTAGATGCGCACAGAGTGCACCTCAAAGGTAGGGAGGGTAACAGAGGGTGTAAGTGGGATTGGGGTGAAGGAGCAGTTATCTGACAGGAGAAAAACAACTCCTCTGCCATGCTTGCTGGGGCGGGGTGTGTGAGAAAGGTGGAATCCATCATACCAAAGTGCAGCAGGAGAGGCTGTGTCAGAAGGGGTGAGCCAGGTTTCAGTGATGGTGAGGAAGGAAAGTTTGTTAGTAATAAAAAGATCATGGATGTAGGAAAGTTTGTTACAGAGCGAGTGTTCCACAGAGCTCGTTAGTGGGACTGGGGAAGGGGGTGCTGGGCGAATGGGTATAAAGTTAGAGAGGTTATGGAAATTTGTGATAGAGGAGGTGAGATGGATGGGGAGGATTGAGGAAGAGATGAACAGTTCATTACTAGGTGTAGGGATTAGGGGAGTTAGCAGAAAGTGAAGGATTATAGGGGTGAGAGTGAAAACAAACAGAAACATTGTTTACAGTATTATATTCCAGAGCTGTGCTCACTATTCTGCTGGTGTAGTAATTGATGCAAACTGTGTGGGTAATGGGGGGGGCAATTTCTTCCTCCAAAACAGGTTGGTTTGTGCATTATGATGAGCTATTGGACTGCATTTGAGTTCAGCTCTGGAGCACACTATGTGATGACGCTTAAGATCTGTAAAACAGAAGTAAAATAAGTGACTTGACCACATGTAACCTATTTTCCCTTTATTTTTTCTTTTCTAATTTTTCCATTTTGTTTCTCCTTGCAGGTGATCAGTTCAGCCGGGAGACAACGTGAGCTCTTAGGGCGCAGACCATGATCTCTGAAATTGCGGAGAGCACGCCTCATTAAAGCAAGGGTGAGTCATCAAACCTGTATCCAGTGTAAATAATCGAGGGCTTCATGCAGAACCTCATAAATGTCTAATAAATGAAAGCAGAGTCTCTTGTGGTGTAAGTAATGTGCGCGCCGTAATCTATAACCTCACGGAACGCCGCCATTAATCTCGAAACATAATTTATCTGGATTGAATGAATCTGCAGCAGTAATTTATAAGAAATATCTATAGAATTACACTTCAGAAACTTCCTGATACAAATGAATCCAGGAAAAACGATGATCTATATTAATAATGTGCTTTCTGCGGCACCAGCCTGACATTGAGAATTCATGTGTTTAATACAAGTCAGCGCTGTTCACTGTCTGCAGAGGATTTATATATCTACACAGGGATTTTTCTTGCTCATTACAATAAATGAGCCAATTGTTACATTTTTCCTTATGATCATGACATTGATTACCTCCAACCTATTTATTAAGCATAGAAATCTTTGAGGAACAGGAGTGAGATCCTATCACAGTGGAGAGTTGGGAGGAGAGGGGTATTTGAATTTTTTATGTTGTTTTATGTTGCAGAGTCTTTTGCATCTCATTTGCTTTATTTATATTTATCGATGTTATTTATAAATATCGGATGCTCCAATCCCATCCAGAGCTGCATGTTCAACTCCTTTTTTGCTACATTTTAAGAGAATTGTCCATCTTTACCTTTAGTTTCAAAATTTGTCCACAGTGCTCTGAAAATAGAGGAGAAAAAAAATGTTCATTGTAGATAAACGATTTGAAGCAAAGCATATTACTTCAAATTTTCCTAAAAAAAATCAGATTCAGCAGAAACCATTTTATTTTTGCAATTTGTTTCTGGCTAATCCAGCAAAATGGCAGCTGCTCCCCAATTCCCGTCCTGCCACTACAAAATCTCTGATTGGTTCTTCCTTCTTCAGTCTTTGATACCTTTGTTCTTTCTTCATTTTGGATAGTCCTTCCATTCATTAGCCCCAAATCTTCATGTGACTGCATTGTGCTCCAATCAGAGGAAAGATAGAAGATACTTTTATTAAGTATAAAATGAAACGCGTTATGTTATTATCATTTGAAAGACCACACCTGAGGAAGAAGACGAAGGCTTCGAAGCGTGTAGTGTTTTAACAATTGATTTTTATACTTAAAGGGAACTTGTTACCTGAATTTGTCACCGGAGGACAGAGAATGAACTTCAATCCAATATTGCGGCCAGCATGCAGCCAGCGGGTAAGGAAAGGGTGAATAAAACACCCGAAAACCCCACCCATATGACCCAAAACTGGTCCCGCCAAATTCAGGTGACAGGTTCCCTTTAAAATATTCACACCCATCTTTGGAAAGTTTAAACTCTTACTGCAATTTGTAATCAGTTTTCTTCCTTTCAGCAGATACTTTGTGTTCGATGCCCTCCGCTTTCTTCCTTGGATCAGACTCCGGTCTTTTGCAGATCAGCCGGCTGCAGATCGATTCATACAAGTTTCTCTAGTTATTTGTTGTGAATTTTCTTTTTGCTCCCTCTAGTGGTTACTAGTTTTTTGACTCTGGTTTTTCTGTCATTCCTTTTATCCGCACCTGGGTCGTTAGTTAGGGGTGTTGCTATATAAGCTCCCTGGACCTTCAGTTCAATGCCTGGCAACGTAGTTATCAGAGCTAGTCTGCTGTGCTCTTGTCTACTGATCCTGGTTCCAGTTATATCAGCTAAGTCTGCCTTTTGCTTTTTGCTATTTGTTTTGGTTTTGTATTTTTGTCCAGCTTGTTCCAAATCTATATCCTGACCTTTGCTGGAAGCTCTAGGGGGGCTGGTGTTCTCCCCCCGGACCGTTTGACGGTTCGGGGGTTCTTGAATTTCCAGTGTGGATTTTGATAGGGTTTTTGTTGACCATATAAGTTACCTTTCTTTATTCTGCTATCAGTAAGCGGGCCTCTCTGTGCTAAACCTGGTTCATTTCTGTGTTTGTCATTTCCTCTTACCTCACCGTCATTATTTGTGGGGGGCTTCTATCCAGCTTTGGGGTCCCCTTCTCTGGAGGCAAGAAAGGTCTTTGTTTTCCTCTACTAGGGGTAGCTAGATTCTCCGGCTGGCGCGTGTCATCTAGAATCAACGTAGGAATGATCCCCGGCTACTTCTAGTGTTGGCGTTAGGAGTAGATATATGGTCAACCCAGTTACCACTGCCCTATGAGCTGGATTTTTGTATTCTCAGACTTCCACGTTCCTCTGAGACCCTCGCCATTGGGGTCATAACAGTTTGCCAGGCCAGTATTAAATGTTTAATGCATTGCAGAAGAGGGATTATAAGAAAGAAGATTCTGAGTTTTTTTTTTCTCCTTCCCCTTTACCTCAGAGTGGCTATGCTTGCTGCAGACATGAATGTCCAGACCTTGATTACAAGTGTGGACCAGCTGGCTACTCGTGTGCAGGGCATACAAGACTATGTTATCAGAAATCCTAGGTCAGAACCTAAAATACCGATTCCTGAACTGTTTTCCGGAGACAGGTTTAAGTTTAGGAATTTCGTGAATAATTGTAAATTGTTTTTGTCCCTGAGACCCTGTTCATCAGGAGATTCTGCTCAGCAAGTAAAAATTGTTATTTCGTTCTTACGGGGCGACCCTCAGGATTGGGCTTTTTCGCTGGCGCCAGGAGATCCGGCATTGGCTGATCTTGATGCGTTTTTTCTGGCGCTCGGTTTACTTTATGAGGAACCCAATCTTGAGATTCAGGCAGAAAAGGCCTTGCTGTCTATGTCTCAGGGGCAGGACGAGGCTGAAGTGTATTGCCAAAAATTTCGGAAATGGTCCGTGCTGACACATTGGAACGAGTGTGCACTGGCCGCTAATTTTAGAAATGGCCTTTCTGAAGCCATTAAGAATGTTATGGTGGGTTTTCCCATTCCCACAGGTCTGAATGATACTATGGCACTGGCTATTCAAATTGACCGGCGGTTGCGGGAGCGCAAAACCGCAAATTCCCTCATGGTGTTGTCTGAACAGACACCTAATTCGGTGCAATGTGATAGAAAAACCGCAAATTCCCTCATGGTGTTGTCTGAACAGACACCTGATTTAATGCAATGTGATAGAATCCTGACTAGAAATGAGCGGAAAATTCATAGACGCCGGAATGGCTTGTGCTACTACTGTGGTGATTCTACACATGTTATCTCAGCATGCTCTAAACGTATAGCTAAGGTTGTTAGTCCTGTCACCGTTGGTAATTTGCAACCTAAATTTATTCTGTCTGTAACTTTGATTTGCTCACTGTCATCTTATCCTGTCATGGCGTTTGTAGATTCAGGTGCTGCCCTGAGTCTCATGGATCTCTCATTTGCTAAGCGCTGCGGTTTTACTCTTGAACCATTAGAAAATCCTATTCCTCTTAGGGGTATTGATGCTACACCATTGGCAGCAAATAAACCGCAGTATTGGACTCAGGTTACCATGTGCATGACTCCTGAACACCGCGAGGTGATACGTTTCCTGGTTTTACATAAAATGCATGATTTGGTCGTTTTAGGGCTGCCATGGTTACAGACCCATAATCCAGTCCTGGACTGGAAGGCTATGTCAGTCTCAAGTTGGGGCTGTCGTGGTATTCATGAGGATTCCCTGCCTGTGTCTATTGCTTCTTCTACGCCTTCGGAAGTTCCGGAGTATTTGTCTGATTATCAGGATGTCTTCAGTGAGTCTGAGTCCAGTGCACTGCCTCCTCATAGGGACTGTGACTGTGCTATAGATTTGATCCCAGGCAGTAAATTTCCTAAGGGAAGACTGTTTAATCTGTCGGTACCTGAACATACCGCTATGCGTTCATATATCAAGGAGTCTCTGGAGAAAGGACATATTCGTCCGTCTTCTTCCCCTCTTGGTGCGGGATTCTTTTTTGTGGCAAAAAAGGACGGATCTTTGAGACCTTGTATTGATTATCGGCTTTTAAATAAGATCACTGTCAAATTTCAGTATCCTTTACCGCTGTTGTCTGACTTGTTTGCCCGGATTAAGGGTGCCAAGTGGTTCACCAAGATAGATCTTCGTGGTGCGTACAACCTTGTGCGCATTAAGCAAGGTGATGAATGGAAAACCGCATTCAATACGCCCGAAGGTCATTTTGAGTACTTGGTGATGCCTTTTGGGCTCTCCAATGCGCCTTCAGTTTTTCAGTCCTTTATGCATGACATTTTCCGGAAGTATCTGGATAAATTTTTGATTGTTTATCTGGATGATATTTTGGTTTTTTCTGATAATTGGGATTCGCATGTGGAGCAGGTCAGGTTGGTCTTTAAAATTTTGCGTGAAAATTCTTTGTTTGTCAAGGGCTCAAAGTGTCTCTTTGGTGTACAGAAGGTTCCCTTTTTGGGGTTCATTTTTTCCCCTTCTGCTGTGGAGATGGACCCAGTCAAGGTCCGAGCTATTCTTGATTGGACTCAGCCCTCGTCAGTTAAGAGTCTTCAGAAGTTCTTGGGCTTCGCTAACTTCTACCGTCGTTTTATCGCTAATTTTTCTAGCATTGTGAAACCTTTGACGGATATGACCAAGAAGGGCTCCGATGTAGCTAACTGGGCTCCTGCTGCCGTGGAGGCTTTCCAGGAGTTGAAACGCCGGTTTACTTCGGCGCCTGTTTTGTGCCAGCCTGACGTCTCACTTCCCTTTCAGGTTGAGGTGGATGCTTCGGAGATTGGGGCAGGGGCCGTTTTGTCGCAGAGAGGCCCTGGTTGCTCTGTTATGAAGCCTTGTGCCTTTTTCTCTAGGAAATTTTCGCCTGCCGAGCGAAATTATGATGTGGGCAATCGGGAGTTGTTGGCCATGAAATGGGCATTTGAGGAGTGGCGTCATTGGCTCGAGGGTGCTAAGCATCGTGTGGTGGTCTTGACTGATCACAAAAATCTGATGTATCTCGAGTCTGCTAAACGCCTTAATCCGAGACAGGCCCGCTGGTCATTGTTTTTCTCCCGCTTTGATTTTGTTGTCTCGTATTTACCAGGTTCAAAGAATGTGAAGGCCGATGCTCTTTCTAGGAGCTTTGTGCCTGATGCTCCTGGAGTCGCTGATCCTGTTGGTATTCTTAAAGATGGAGTTATCTTGTCAGCTATTTCTCCGGATCTGCGACGTGTGTTGCAGAGATTTCAGGCTGATAGGCCTGAGTCTTGTCCACCTGACAGACTGTTTGTCCCGGATAAGTGGACCAGCAGAGTCATTTCCGAGGTTCATTCCTCGGTGTTGGCAGGTCACCCGGGAATTTTTGGCACCAGAGATCTGGTGGCCAGGTCCTTTTGGTGGCCTTCCTTGTCAAGGGATGTGCGGTCATTTGTGCAGTCCTGTGGGACTTGTGCTCGAGCTAAGCCTTGCTGTTCTCGTGCCAGCGGTTTGCTCTTGCCCTTGCCTGTCCCGAAGAGACCTTGGACACATATCTCCATGGATTTCATTTCTGATCTTCCGCTATCTCAGGGCATGTCCGTTATCTGGGTGATATGTGATCGCTTCTCCAAGATGGTCCATTTGGTTCCTTTGCCTAAGCTGCCTTCCTCTTCCGATCTGGTTCCTGTGTTTTTCCAGAACGTGGTTCGTTTGCACGGCATCCCTGAGAATATTGTGTCAGACAGAGGATCCCAGTTCGTTTCCAGGTTCTGGCGATCCTTTTGTAGTAGGATGGGCATTGATTTGTCGTTTTCGTCTGCTTTCCATCCTCAGACTAATGGACAGACGGAGCGAACCAATCAGACTTTGGAGGCTTATTTGAGGTGTTTTGTCTCTGCTGATCAGGACGATTGGGTGACATTCTTGCCGTTGGCTGAGTTTGCCCTTAATAATCGGGCTAGTTCCGCCACCTTGGTTTCGCCTTTTTTCTGCAACTCTGGTTTCCATCCTCGCTTTTCTTCGGGTCATGTGGAGCCTTCTGACTGTCCTGGGGTGGATTCTGTGGTGGATAGGTTGCAGCAGATCTGGAATCATGTGGTGGACAACTTGAAGTTGTCACAGGAGAAGGCTCAGTGCTTTGCCAACCGCCACCGCGGTGTGGGTCCCCGACTACGCGTTGGGGATTTGGTGTGGCTTTCTTCCCGCTTTGTTCCTATGAAGGTCTCCTCTCCCAAATTTAAACCTCGTTTTATTGGGCCTTACAAGATATTGGAAATCCTTAATCCTGTATCTTTTCGTCTGGATCTTCCTGTGTCGTTTGCTATTCACAATGTATTTCATAGGTCCTTGTTGCGGCGGTACATTGTGCCTGTAGTTCCTTCTGCTGAGCCTCCTGCTCCGGTGTTGGTTGAGGGCGAGTTGGAGTACGTGGTGGAGAAGATCTTGGATTCTCGCCTCTCCAGGCGGAGGCTTCAGTACCTGGTCAAGTGGAAGGGCTATGGTCAGGAGGATAATTCCTGGGTGGTCGCCTCTGATGTTCATGCGGCCGATTTAGTTCGTGCCTTTCATGCCGCTCATCCTGATCGCCCTGGTGGTCGTGGTGAGGGTTCGGTGACCCCTCACTAAGGGGGGGGTACTGTTGTGAATTTTCTTTTTGCTCCCTCTAGTGGTTACTAGTTTTTTGACTCTGGTTTTTCTGTCATTCCTTTTATCCGCACCTGGGTCGTTAGTTAGGGGTGTTGCTATATAAGCTCCCTGGACCTTCAGTTCAATGCCTGGCAACGTAGTTATCAGAGCTAGTCTGCTGTGCTCTTGTCTACTGATCCTGGTTCCAGTTATATCAGCTAAGTCTGCCTTTTGCTTTTTGCTATTTGTTTTGGTTTTGTATTTTTGTCCAGCTTGTTCCAAATCTATATCCTGACCTTTGCTGGAAGCTCTAGGGGGCTGGTGTTCTCCCCCCGGACCGTTAGACGGTTCGGGGGTTCTTGAATTTCCAGTGTGGATTTTGATAGGGTTTTTGTTGACCATATAAGTTACCTTTCTTTATTCTGCTATCAGTAAGCGGGCCTCTCTGTGCTAAACCTGGTTCATTTCTGTGTTTGTCATTTCCTCTTACCTCACCGTCATTATTTGTGGGGGGCTTCTATCCAGCTTTGGGGTCCCCTTCTCTGGAGGCAAGAAAGGTCTTTGTTTTCCTCTACTAGGGGTAGCTAGATTCTCCGGCTGGCGCGTGTCATCTAGAATCAACGTAGGAATGATCCCCGGCTACTTCTAGTGTTGGCGTTAGGAGTAGATATATGGTCAACCCAGTTACCACTGCCCTATGAGCTGGATTTTTGTATTCTCAGACTTCCACGTTCCTCTGAGACCCTCGCCATTGGGGTCATAACAGTTATTGCACACTCAGTGCAATGTCCTCAGGAGAGTCATCCCCTTAGTCAACTCCCCTACCTTACTCCACTCTCCTACGTTACTCCATGTACAAGAGAAATTCTTTTTTCTTTTGTTTTGCTCTAAAAACAGAAAATAGAAGTTTGAAGAACTGATCAGAGGACTGGCAGGGCCAATGGAACTCTGTGAGTGACAGCTCAGCTGCCCTATGGAATGTGGAGTGTGCTAGGCTGTTGGTTGTGTTAATGACAGTCCAGTCATCCAATCTGATCCTGGGGTGTGCTGGGCTGTCATCATTTTAATTTACAGCCCTGCTGCTCTATCTGGTTTAGTCTGCGGATGTTTCCTCCCATCTATAATCATTTGCAAGGTATTTAGCTGGCTAGCTGTTAGTAGTCAGTGTCAGTTGTAGCTTTGCCTAAGCTGGCTGTGTTTGCTTAGTTTCCTCTGACCCTGTTTCAGGAACTTGGATTCGTTGTGACTTTTCTGGTGGATTCCCCCCTCTGCTTTTGATGCTCTTTGACTTTAGGTATCTGACACTGGAATGGGCCTCTGACTATCTGTATGTTGTACTCCCTGGTTTTGACATACCCTCCTGGCATTTGACCCCGGATTGTTTACTGTACACGCCTTCGACTGTCCCCTCTGTACTTCGAGCCCTCCTGGTATCCGATCTCGGAGCTTAAAATAAGAATGTTTTATCCCCTTCAATTAAAATCAGATTTGTTTGATACAGATAGAATCTCCCACCTAAATTAAGACAATCTACAGTGAATACAATTTTAGGAGATTTGCTCAATTCTAATTCTCCTCTAATAGACTGCTCCTTTTCCTTAGTGCATGGATTCCTCATTTCATTTTTTAGCAGGGGATATCACATGACCGCTGCAGCCAATCATGTGTTGTCTTTGCCCTAAAAACCAGTCCCACTCTCTCCTCGGCTCAGAAGGCCGGTGACTACTGCAGGTACTGCTGTGGCCACTGATAAGTTGTTGTCGACATTTGATATTTCCTGATGTAGAGGAATCGAGGCGATTAACAGGAGACACAGGGAACAGCCCCAAGTAACAGCAGGGTTCCAATAATTGCTTATGTGGTTTTTCTGATCATCATGGACTCGATTTTTTTTTCAGATAGATACAAACGGCTGTAAGGCTGCACAATGTTAACTTTGTCCTTCTTTATTCTTGTTTAGTGTCACCATTCCCCAACCTTTCCTGCCTAGAACAAATTAATAAAAAAATAAGATGTTGCACATGGCGCCTGCCTTATTATCAATAGCCTGTAGTAGGGTTTCGCCCCTGGCGCCCATTTTCAGCATTATTTAATACTGCCCTTCCCTGGGTAGTTACTTTCCAAGACTTGCCAATGTCAAATTCTCGTATCTTTGCCCCACGATGACCTGAGAATGTTCCCATATCCGGAATGTGCTCCGGAATGTGCTTTCTGCAAGACGTCTCCTGTTTTGCCGCTTGCTCCTTTTGCCGCCTGCATACATTAATTCAGAACGCATTGGTAACTTTTGAGGAATCGTGATTATTTCTTCTTACCTTAATCCCAAAGGCCTATCCATATTACACAGCTCCTGCTCTGAAATAGTATTAAATTGTATTTCCTATTGCTTCACCGGCACAACACGGCTCATGACTAAAATAATATTCTGCCGGTTTAGGCAATAAGCAGCGGAGATAGTAAATCCTGGGATTATTTTCTGAAATTACGTCTGTATCCTGGAATGGTGCACACACCACTGATGGAGAAAATAGATGGAAAAATAAACAAGCCATGTGTATCATGGAGATGCAGAGGGAAGAGTTCCGAAGGTTATATGTGCAACATTGTTGCAATATTTCTTAAAGGGGCCTCATCTTCAAACTTTTGTTTTGGGATATTTTTGCGCGTCTTCTTTTAGGATAATATAATAGATATTTTGTGTTCATTGTGATCCTTTTAATATGTATTTGAATTTCAGACAAAACAACTCCTCATCAGTATTCAGTGGGTCTGGGAATATGTAACTTAGTAACTCATGTGACCTTTCAAAATCATCATCTAAAGTGATTGATCAAATGATTAGCTGAATAAGTCCACAAAGCAGGACGACCTCTCCTTTGGGCCTTATGCCCATGACTGTATTATGGATCTACAGTCAGTCCTTGAACACTCATCTGTAGACAGCTGACTTAAAGGTCTCGATTCAGTTGTGTTTTTTAACCCCTTTCCCCTGAGGGGCCAATTTTTACAATTCTGACCACTGTCCCTTTATGAGGTTATAACTCTGGAACGCTTCAACGGATCCTGAAGATTCTGATGATTCTGACATTGTTTTCTTGAGACATATTGTACTTCATGATAGTGGTAACATTTCTTTGATATTACCTGCGTTTATTTGTGAAAAAAATGGAAATTTGGCAAAAATGTTGAAAATTTTGCAATTTTTCAACTTTGAATTTTGATGCCCTTAAATCAGAGTTATGTCACACAAAATACTTCATCAGCTAACATTTCCCACATGTCTACTTTACATCAGCACAATTTTGGAAACAAAATTTTTTTTGTTAGGGAGTTAGAAGGGTTAAAAGTTGACCAGCGATTTCTCATTTTTACAACACCATTTTTTTTTAGGGACCACATCTCATTTGAAGTCATTTTGAGGGGTCTATATGATAGAAAATAACCAAGTGTGACACCATTCTAAAAACTGCACCCCTCAAGGTGCTCAAAACCACATTCAAGAAGTTTATTAACCCTTCAGGTGCTTCACAGGAATTTTTGGAATGTTTAAAAAAAAAAAATGAACATTTAACTTTTTTTCACAAAAAAAATACTTCAGATCGAATTTGTTTTATTTTCCCAATAGTAACAGGATAAATTGGACCCCAAAAGATGTTGTCCAATTTGTCCTGAGTACACCGATAACCCATATGTGGGGGTAAACCATTGTTTGGGCAAACGTCGGGTCTCGGAAGGGAAGAAGTGGCGTTTTGGAATGCAGACTTTGATAGAATGGTCTGCGGGCATCATGTTGCATTTGCAGAGCCCCTGATGTGCCTAAACAGTGCAAACCCCCAATTCTAATCCTAATCCCAACCCTAACCACACCCCTAACCCCAACACACCCCTAACCCCAACACACCCATAACCCTAATCCCAACCCTAACCATAACCCTAACCCAAACACACCCCTAACTCAACTGTAAATGTAATCCAAACCCTAAGGCTGGGGTCACACATGCGTGTTTTACGTACATAAGAGCGCATAAACTACGTCCGTAAAACTCGCATTACATACGGCACAATGCTTCTCAATGGGGCTGCTCCTATTAGCCGTATATTACGGTTCAGTATTATACGGCTTTCTACGGCCGTACAAAATCGCAGCATGCTGCGTTTGTCAGCGTACTGCGCAAATAATTCGCCAATGAAAGTCTATGGGGGCGAGAAAAATATGGATTCCACACGGACCAGCAGTGTGACTTGCGAGAAATACGCAGCGCTGTTAGTGAAAAGTCGGAAATTCAATTGCCGGCTTTTTCCTTCTCCTGCACAAACCCGACAGGATATGAGACATGGTTTACATACAGTAAACCATCTCATATCCCCCTTTTTTTTGCATATTCCACACTACTAATGTTAGTAGTGTGTATGTGCAAAATTTCAGCGCTGTAGCTGCTAAAATAAAGGGTTAAATGGCGGAAAAAATTGGCGTGGGCTCCCGCGCAATTTTCTCCGCCAGAGTGGTAAAGCCAGTGACTGAGGGCAGATATTAATAGCCTAGAGAGGGTCCATGGTTATAGGACCCCCCTGGCTACAAACATCTGCCCCCAGCCACCCCAGAAAAGGCACATCTGGAAGATGCGCCTATTCTGGCACTTGGCCACTCTCTTCCCACTCCCTGTAGCGGTGGGATATGGGGTAATGAAGGGTTAATGCCACCTTGCTATTGTAAGGTGACATTAAGCCAGATTAATAATGGAGAGGCGTCAATTATGACACCTATCCATTATTAATCCAATTGTAGGAAAGGGTTAAAAAACACACACACACATGATTAAAAAGGATTTTAATGAAATAAACACAGCGGTTGTTGTAATAATTTATTGCTTTCTCAATCCATTTGCAAACCCTCGCTTGGCAAAATAATAAACGCACAAAATACATACCTTCTGATGTCAGATCACGTCCAACGATGTAATCCATCTGAAGGGGTTAACTAATATTACAGGCAGGAGCCCTGCTAAATGCAGCGGTGCTCCGTGCCTGTAATCCCCAGCGAATGAATGAAATGTAGGTCATTGACCTACATTTCCTTCAGTCGCAGTGATGCGCCCCCTGGTGGATGTCCTCATATGACCTGGAGCGTGGGAAAAAGTTCCCAGGCTGCAGTTCATGAGAACATCCACCAGAGGGCGCCTCACCGCGACTGAATGTAAGTATAGATCACTGCTTTCCTTTCAGCACCCGGGGATTACAGGCACGAGCGAGTGGTTTATCGCAGCTCGTGCCTGTAATATTAGTTAACCCCTTCAGATGGATTACCTCGTTGGATGTGATAGGACATCAGAAGGTATGTATCTTGTGCGTTTATTATTTTGCCAAGCGAGGGTTTGCAAATGGATTGCGAGAACAATAAATTATTACAACAACCGCTGTGTTTATTTCATTAAAATCCTTTTTAATAATGTGTGTGTGTGTTTTTTAACCCTTTCCTACAATTGGATTAATAATGGATAGGTGACATAATTGACGCCTCTCCATTATTAATCTGGCTTAATGTCACCTTCCAATAGCAAGGTGGCATTAACCCTTCATTACCCCATATCCCACCGCTACAGGGAGTGGGAAGAGAGTGGCCAAGTGCCAGAATAGGCGCATCTTCCAGATGTGCCTTTTCTGGGGTGGCTGGGGGCAGATGTTTGTAGCCAGGGGGGGGCCAATAACCATGGACCCTCTCTAGGCTATTAATATCTGCCCTCAGTCACTGGCTTTACCACTCTGGCGGAGAAAATTGTGCGGGAGCCCACGCCAATTTTTTCCGCCATTTAACCCTTTATTTCAGCAGCTACAGCGCTGAAATTTTGCACATACACACTACTAACATTACTAGTGTGGAATATGCAAAAAAAATGGGGATATGAGATGGTTTACTGTATGTAATCATGTCTCATATCCTGTCGGGTTTGTGAAGGAGAAATGAAAAGCCGGCAATTGAATTACCGGCTTTTCACAGAAATCGCGCTGAATGAAATCTAAATACAGAATATATATATATATGTGTCATTAGATGTCGGTTTTGCAAGCCTGCGCGAAAATCTCGCAGTACGGATGCCATACGGATTACATACGGAGGATGCCATGCGCAAAATACGCTGACACACCCTGACTACGGATCAATATTTTGGGAACATTTCTCCATATTACGGCCGTAGTACGGACGTATAATACGTGGCGTATTGTCTTACGCCATGTGTGACCCCAGCCTAACCCTAACTTTAGCCCTAACCCTAACAGGAAAATGGAAATAAATACATTTTTTAAATTTAATTATTTTTCCTTAACTAAGGCGGTGATAAAGGGGGGTTTGATTTACTATTTATAGCGGGTTTTTATAGCTTTTTTTTTGCAGCTGTCACACAAAGGCTACGTTCACATTTGCGTTGTTGGGCTCAGCGTCGGCGATGCAATGCAAAACGCATGCCCAACGCAGCGTTTTGTGATGCATGCATCTGACGTTTACATGAAATTTGACGCTCAAAAAACTGCATCATGTAGCGTCGGCTGCGGCCTGACTGTTGCGCCCAAATGACGCATGCATCACAAAACGCTAGACAACGCATACCGGCCCCATGTCCATGCGCCTCCCATGTTAAAGATAGGGGCGCATGACGCATGCATCGGTATCCGTCGACGATGCTGCGCTCAACAACGCAAATGTGAACGTTACCTAAGACGCTTTTTATTGCAAAAAATATTTTTTGCGTCACCACATTTTGAGAGCTATCATTTTTCCATATTTTGGTCCACAGAGTCATGTGTGGTCTTGTTTTTTGCGGGACGAGTTGACGTTTTTACTTGTACCATTTTTGGACACAACATTTTTTGATCGATTTTTTTTTTTTTTTTATTCCAATTTTTGCAGAATGAAAAAAACCCCAGCTATTCATGAATTTCTTTTTGGGGGGGGGGGCGTTTATACCGTTCCGCTTTTGGTAAAATTGATAAAGCAGTTTTATTCTTCAGGTCAGTACGATTACAGCGATACCTCATTTATATCATTTTTTAATGATTTGGTGCTTTCATACAATAAAAGCTATTTTATATAAAAAATTATTATTTTTGCATCGCTTTATTCTGAGGACTATAACTTTTTAATTTTTTTGCTGATGACGCTGTTTGGCAGCTCGTTTTTTGAGGGACAAGATGACGTTTTCAGCGGTACCATGTTTATGTATATCCGCCTTTTTGATCGCGTGTTATTCCACTTTTTGTTTGGCGGTATGATAATAAAGCCTTGTTTTTTGCCTCATTTTTTTTTTTTTATGGTACTCACTGAAGGGGTTAACTAGTGGGAGAGTTTTATAGGTGGGGTCGTTACGGATGTGGCGATACTAAATATGTGTACTTTTATTTTTTATTTTTATCTACAAAAAGAAATGTATTTATTGGAACAATATTTATTTATTTATCTTTTCTTCATTTAGGAATTTAAAAAAATATATTTTTACACATGTAATTTTTTTTTTTTTTTGTACATTGTCCCAGGGTGGAACATCACTGTATTATGTCAGATCTGTCTGCTGATCTGACACTTTGCACAGCACTGACAGGCAGTGCTCCAGGCTTGCGGCTCCTGCTCTGAGCAGGCACTGACAAGCCACCTCCCTGCAGGACACGGAAGGACCCCCGCGGCCATCTTGGATCCGGGTCCTGCAGGGAGGAGAAAGGAGGAGACCCTCGGATCAACTCGATCACATCACGTTGTTCTCAGGGTCTCAGGGAAGCACGCAGGGAGCCCCCTCCCTGTGCGATGCTTCCCTATGCCGCTGGAACGCTGCGATCATCTTTGATCGCAGAGTTCCGGGGGTTAATGTGCCGGGGGCGGTCCGTGACCACTCCTGGCACATAGTGCCGGATGTCAGCGGTGATAATCAGCTGACACTAGGCCACGCTCCCCCCGTGAGCGCGGCAGATCGCGTTGGACGTACTATCACGTCCCTGGGAATTAGGGCCCACCCCACATGGATGGAATAGTACGTCCAATGGTAGAAAGGGGTTAAAGGGAACCTGTCAGCAGGATTGTGCATAGTAACCTACAGATAGTGTCAGGTCGGCGCCGTTATACTGATTAAAATGATACCTGGTGATGAAATCCGTCTTATGGTTGTTGGGTAATCTTTATTTTTAGTTTTTTGTCAATTATATCCTTGTGACCTGGGGGGGGCCTGGAGGGGGGTCAGTATGTGTTGCTTGGGTTAGGTATTCAGAATGCAGACTGCTGACAGGTCACTGATCCCTCACTGACGGCCCCCAAGTTTGCATAATGAATACCTAACATACTGAATAAAAAAAAAAAAAAACACTTCTGCAGGAAAGTGCCGGCCGTGGCCCCTGCGCTGCAGCGTAATCGCATGTTTGCTATGCAGTGAATACCTTTTGCTTATTTAAAGGGAACCTGTCACCAGTTTTGGCTGATACTAGTTACGTTCATCACCATTAAGAGCTGATAAACAGCATTCTATAATGCCGTATGTCTGCCCCATCACGACCTTATTACTTTTATTATACTCACCTGTGGGGTGGTCCGGTCCGAGGAGTCTAGCTCTTCTGTATACAGGGAGCTCCCCCTAGTGGTGGCTGCAGACAGGATCTTATCATGTATCTCTGTATACAGGGAGCTCCCCCTAGTGGTGGCTGCAGACAGGATCTTATCATGTATCTCTGTATACAGGGAGCTCCCCCTAGTGGTGGCTGCAGACAGGATCTTATCATGTATCTCTGTATACAGGGAGCTCCTCCTAGTGGTGACTGCAGACAGGATCTTATCATGTATCTCTGTATACAGGGAGCTCCCCCCTAGTGGTGGCTGCAGACAGGATCTTATCATGTATCTCTGTATACAGGGAGCTCCCCCTAGTGGTGACTGCAGACAGCATCTTATCATGTATCTCTGTATACAGGGAGCTCCCCCTAGTGGTGACTGCAGACAGGATCTTATCATGTATCTCTGTATACAGGGAGCTCCCCCTAGTGGTGACTGCAGACAGGATCTTATCATGTATCTCTGTATACAGGGAGCTCCCCCTAGTGGTGGCTGCAGACAGAATCTTATCATGTATCTCTGTATACAGGGAGCTCCCCCTAGTGGTGACTGCAGACAGGATCTTATCATGTATCTCTGTATACAGGGAGCTCCCCCAAGTAGTGGCTGCAGACAGGATCTTATCATGTATCGCTATATACAGGGAGCTCCCCCTATTGGTGGCTGCAGACAGCATCTTATCATGTATCTCTGTATACAGGGAGCTCCCCCTAGTGGTGACTGCAGACAGGATCTTATCATGTATCTCTGTATACAGGGAGCTCCCCCTAGTGGTGGCTTCAAACAGGATCTCATCATGTATCTCTGTATACAGGGAGCTCCCCCTAGTGGTGGCTGCAGACAGGATCTTATTGTCTATCTCTGCATACAGGGAGCTCCCTCTAGTGGTGACTGCAGACAAGATCTTATCATGTATCTCTGTGTACAGGGAGTTCCCCCTAGTGGTGGCTGCAGCCAGGATCTTATCATGTGTCTCTGCATACAGGGAGCTCCCCCTAGTGGTGGCTGCAGACAGAATCTTATCATGTCTCTCTGTATACAGGGAGCTCCCCCTAGTGGTGACTGCAGACAGGATCTTATCATGTATCTCTGTATACAGGGAGCTCCCCCTAGTGGTGACTGCAGACAGAATCTTATCATGTATCTCTGTATACAGGGAGCTCCCCCTAGTGGTGACTGCAGACAGGATCTTATCATGTATCTCTGTATACAGGGAGCTCCCCCTAGTGGTGGCTTCAAACAGGATCTCATCATGTATCTGTATACAGGGAGCTCCCCCTAGTGGTGGCTGCAGCCAGGATCTTATCATGTGTCTCTGCATACAGGGAGCTCCCCCTAGTGGTGGCTGCAGACAGAATCTTATCATGTCTCTCTGTATACAGGGAGCTCCCCCTAGTGGTGGCTGCAGACAGGATCTTATCATGTATCTCTGTATACAGGGAGCTCCCCCTAGTGGTGACTGCAGACAGGATCTTATCATGTTTCTCTGTGTACAGGGAGTTCCCCCTAGTGGTGGCTGCAGCCAGGATCTTATCATGTGTCTCTGCATACAGGGAGCTCCCCCTAGTGGTGGCTGCAGACAGAATCTTATCATGTCTCTCTGTATACAGGGAGCTCCCCCTAGTGGTGGCTGCAGACAGGATCTTATCATGTATCTCTGTATACAGGGAGCTCCCCCTAGTGGTGACTGCAGACAGGATCTTATCATGTATCTCTGTATACAGGGAGCTCCCCCTAGTGGTGGCTTCAAACAGGATCTCATCATGTATCTCTGTATACAGGGAGCTCCCCCTAGTGGTGGCTGCAGACAGGATCTTATTGTCTATCTCTGCATACAGGGAGCTCCCCCTAGTGGTGACTGCAGACAAGATCTTATCATGTATCTCTGTGTACAGGGAGTTCCCCCTAGTGGTGGCTGCAGCCAGGATCTTATCATGTGTCTCTGCATACAGGGAGCTCCCCCTAGTGGTGGCTGCAGACAGAATCTTATCATGTCTCTCTGTATACAGGGAGCTCCCCCTAGTGGTGGCTGCAGACAGGATCTTATCATGTATCTCTGTATACAGGGAGCTCCCCCTAGTGGTGACTGCAGACAGGATCTTATCATGTATCTCTGTATACAGGGAGCTCCCCCTAGTGGTGACTGCAGACAGGATCTTATCATGTTTCTCTGTGTACAGGGAGCTCCCCCTAGTGGTGACTGCAGACAGGATCTTATCATGTATCTCTGTATACAGGAAGCTCCCCCTAGTGGTGACTGCAGACAGGATCTTATCATGTATCTCTGTATACAGGGAGCTCCCCCTAGTGGTGGCTTCAGACAGGATCTTATCATGTATCTCTGCATACAGGGAGCTCCCCCTAGTGGTGGCTTCAGACAGGATCTTATCATGTATCTCTGTATACAGGGAGCTCCCCCTAGTGGTGGCTGCAGACAGGATCTTATCGTCTATCTCTGCATACAGGGAGCTCCCCCTAGTGGTGACTGCAGACAAGATCTTATCATGTATCTCTGTGTACAGGGAGCTCCCCCTAGTGGTGGCTGCAGACAGGATCTTATCATGTATCTCAGTATACAGGGAGCTCCCCCTAGTGGTGGCTGCAGACAGGATCTTATCATGTATCTCAGTATACAGGGAGCTCCCTCTAGTGGTGACTGCAGACAGGATCTTATCATGTATCTCTGTATACAGGGAGCTCCCCTACTGGTGGCTGCAGACAGAATCTTATCATGTATCTCTGTATACAGGGAGCTCCCCCTAGTGGTGGCTGCAGACAGGATCTTATCATGTATCTCAGTATACAGGGAGCTCCCTCTAGTGGTGACTGCAGACAGGATCTTATCATGTATCTCTGTATACAGGGAGCTCCCCCTAGTGGTGGCTGCAGACAGAATCTTATCATATATCTCTGTATACAGGGAGCTCCCCCTAGTGGTGGCTGCAGACAGGATCTTATCATGTATCTCTGTATACAGGGAGCTCCCCCTAGTGGTGGCTGCAGACAGGATCTTATCATGTATCTCTGTATACAGGGAGCTCCCCCTAGTGGTGGCTGCAGACAGGATCTTATCATGTATCTCAGTATACAGGGAGCTCCTCCTAGTGGTGACTGCAAGCAGGCAGAATTTATTTTTTCTTAACCATGACTTTGCAAGCAAATGTATATTATGTTGGAGGTTTACTACAACCTCACACAGTTGTTCCTTTTAACGACTGATTTTCCTACTGTTTTTCCGTTTATGCATTTTGTCAACAGTTTGAAAACATCCAAATGAATAATTAGATTTTATTTTAGTCAGAAAATATTTTTGTGTAAAAGCGCCACTGCAGAAAAGCATGCCCCCTCATCATTGGCCTCTGGATAGAGTCCTCTGTCACGGGTGGTTGGTGATGATAAATCTTACTATTGATCTACATCTGATGCGGTTTCCCTCCCTCTCGAGAGCTTTCCTAATAGCTTAATCTGAGATACAAAGAGGTAAATGTGGTGGTAATCCTGTGCCGTCTCTCCTTCGCTTCATGAAGTTTCGTGACTTGTCTTTGATGCTTTGGTTTCTTGGCAACAGAACTTGGAGGAAATTTATAGAAAATTCTTGTCCGTCCTTTCTGTGTTTTACATCAAAACGTAGGTGAATAAATTATAGAGCTGTGAGAAGAAGAAACAGCAGATGAAGGTCAGATAGTTCCAGAGCCGAGTCCCTGGTGACACTGACACAAAACTCAAGCGTATCGATGATAAAATCCCAGTATAGAAAATGCTTCATTATTTTTTGGCAAATCTCCCATCTCCCCCAACACGAGGCTTCCGGAACAAGAGAAAAAGTCCTGGACTCCTGGGAGAGTTGGAAAAACTTCTTGGCGTCACTGAAGCCTTCTGATGTTTACCTTCTGGGGAAGCCATGTTTCTGGAGCGTTTCTTGTACGTTTTCTGGGGTCTCACTATGACCACACAGCTCCACACTTGTTCGTTATGATCTCATCTTGATTGACTGTTGTCCAGTAGAGATGAGCGAATGAATTCGAGTGGAATTGAACTCTACTCATATTTTGCAATAAATAATCACAAAAATGCTGAGTTTTTGCAATTTGCTTCTGCGTAAATTATTAACAAGGTTCCTGTTTAAGGCCAGACGCATCTGTCCTAGGAGAAGTGATTGTAGGGCATGGGTTTTTTCGATTGTCAGGTTGACATCTTGGCTGCGACTCTTGGAAAATGCTCTTGGTTTGAGGCTGAACCTTCACTTCTGGGCATTGTGCTATATATAAATCCCGCTGCCCCTCGTATTGTACCACATGATGGGATGTCAGGAGATGTGAGGATTTTCTCCTTCGTCCTATTCTTTGGAGATATCTGGAGCATCATGTGGGCACCAACTAAAGTGACTCCAGATCTTCTCGGAGAGGAGTTATTCTGCCGGGGATTCTGTTTGAAATTCTGACACATTTTATCCACCCCCTGAAAAACTGGATGCCTAAAAATTTCTATTCCTTTTTAATGTTGATATGGATTTGCAAAAATAAAAAAAGTTTCATATCTGGAGGAGATAACAGAACAGCAGCGTGGGTTAAAAGGAGAATGTCACTTTTGGCAGGAACAGATTGAAGCTTTGTGTTCTCTTGAATCAGACACGATCCCTCAGGTGATCTCCGTGGATAAACACAAGCAAACTAGCACATTTTACGAAACACAATGTTTCTTTATTGTTATATATTTTTACTTTTTTGCCATTTTTTTTATAAGATGACGCTGGACTGGAAGAGTTTTATTGTATTATTCATAACCACTTTGACTCCTATAATATAGGGAACTATTCCTAATGGGCTGCGGATTTCTCGTCTGGAAAGTCTTTTTTAGCAAGAAATCTTTTTGTTATTTTGAAGTGATACTTTTTCATACAATATTAAAATACTTCTTGACAGTCCCTTTAGGAAAGTTTCCAGTTGAATCGAGCGCAGGGTAACATTTGTTTTAGATGCATCTCCATACAAAGTTTTGTAGGTTTGGAAGGATTTTTTTTTTCACTTAATGAAAAAAACCTTTTCCTATTATTATTTATAAGGTTTCTTTTCAGTGTTCTAAAATCCAAAGGTTTTAAAGGAAAGTAATCATTAGAAAGAATCTTTTTATAAGATTTTTGTGTTGCATAGTGTGGAGACACAGGGGTCAGTGGGTGCTCTTGTCTTTAGAAAGACTGCATGGACCAGGGCTCAATCTCTCTCCCCGTGGGCAGAACACTACTCAGACAATACAGGCTGAGGGTAAAACAGTGTGGAAATCATTTATTGAACCACCAGCACACAGGTATGTGGCCAGGTGACCCAATTGTCCCAACCTGGATTCTTTAAGACATCTCTGGGGTTTCGGTGATGTTCAATGAAGCAGTCCTGTACTCTTCCAGCCAGGGACGTAGTCCCCTAAGCTGATCTCCTGTAGAGTCACATGGACCAGAAGAAAGTCTCTATTTATAGTTCACAACTGGCCTTCAACCAGCATCCAGAGGTCAGAGATGTGAATAATATAATATATAATATAATATAATGCACAGCCCATAGTCCTCCATATAGTGTAATGCACAGCCCATAATCATACATGTATTATTAATGCACAGCACATAATCATCCATGTAGTATAATGTACAGCCCATAGTAAAAAATATAGTATAATGCACAGCCCATAATCATACATGTATTATTAATGCACAGCACATAGTCATCCATGTAGTATAATGTAAAGCCCATAGTCATCCATATAGTATAATGCACAGCACATAAAAAATGTAGTATAATGCACAGCCCATAGTCCTCCATATAGTGTAATGCACAGCACATAATCATACATGTAGTACAATGCACAGCCCATAGTCCTCCATATAGTGTAATGCACAGCACATAGTCATCCATACAGTATAATGCACAGTCCATAGTTATACATGTAGTATAATGGATTAAAAAAAAGACCACGGCGGCCATTGGGGTTAAAGGGATTGCACAGGGAGGATTAAAAAAAAATGGCCTTTTCATCCAAAATAGTGTCTGCCCTGTCAGTGGGTTGTGTCTGATCTTACATTTTAGCCTGATTTAGCCAGTTAAGCTGCAATTCCAAAAGTGACCAGCGGACAGGTATGGCGCTGTTTTTGGAAGAAAGCCGCCATGTTCTTCTAATTCTGCTCTAATCTCCTAAACCTGTTATTCAATTAAAGAGGCAGCGACTTTTGATTCTCATTCAGCCAAAATGGGCAATAGAAAACAACAGAAGAAGAAATGCATTTTGCCTTTGTTATTTTTGCACAAAGCAGCTGCTCCGCAGGAGGCTATAACCGGTGACTTTATTATATTCTTACTTCAAATTCAGACTGACGTTAATTATGTAATTACTCAGCGCTGATCCCAATCTCCATCTACTGTAATGTAATAATAGGTGCTGGCGGGATCGTCACCGCTCGGCGGTTTTTCACTTTTGTCAGGATTGTTTATCATTGTCCCATTTCATTTCATTCCTGTCCTTTTGTCGGGATGTGAATGGCAGCCGCGGGTGTGATTAGCGAAGGGTTCGTTTTGATGAACAATGGTCCTACGGAACGTCTGCTTATAACGATGATGAGTCGGAGATGTACAATGCGCTAACGAGTCGTGATAGAAGTATCGTTCATCCCTCAGATTGCGGGTCATAGATGGGACATGAAAACCTTGCTGGAGATTAGAGGGATCTTATTTTATTTTCTGGACTCACCAGCGCCACCCTTGTCTACTGGTCATGTGAGGTAATGCAGCTCAGTCACATTCATGGGGATAACAGAACACATTTTCGGCCTCTGTCTGTTAATGGCGGCTATGAGAATATTATAGAGGAACCGTGATGTCCAAAGTGGGCAGTGTTTGCTTTTATTTTATTTCTCCTGAGTATCCAGTATTTTTTTTTTTTTCATAAATCCACCTTACGCTTGCAAGGGGTTTTGGTTACATTGTAATGATGCAGGGGAAATAAATGCATGCCCCCAGAGAAATCCATGAGCATTGACCCCTTGGTAAAGACTAAACATTTAGCACTAAATATAAAGGCCCAGAATTTTGCAAACAAATAGCACATTAAAAAAGAAAACAGAAAAACAAAAATGAATTCCCAAGGGGATCAATAGAATATAAAAGAAGAACAAAGACTGGCCACTTTTGGCCTGGTGACCGCTCGTCTTTGGCAGTCCTTTTCCCCATGCACTTAGGTTTAGGGTGATTTGCATATATATTTAATCTTTTTATACAACTTTTCAGCATTAAAAAGTTACACGTTTGACAGAAGCAGTGTTTCTGGGAAAATGTTGCCTCTTTTGGCTTCAGTATTTTTTTTTTAATTTTACCAAACCTCCAGTGAGCTTTGGGTTGAAGATTGGACTATGGACATCGGTCTTGATAAATTCTCCCCACAATATTTTTTTGAACAGCAGGTTTTGATGCATTTTTTTACATTAATGTCTTCAGTCTTCCATTCGTTTTAGTATTGGGTTTCTGTCCACGATTTTCCAGTATTTACAAGGGCAAGCAATGCTATGGTGTTGGGTATTGAATGGCATTAATGTGCATGGCATCTTATAAGTTATAGTGAACACCAGAAGATCCTAAACAAAAGATTAAAAACTAGAAGAATGGAAGATATGGGTCTAGAAGAGTAAAATACTAGAGATGAGAGGAGAAGAGTGGAAAACCGGAGATAACTAGAAAGCAAGTGTCTGGACAGAGGACTGGAGATGAAAAGAGTAGAAGACAAGACATGAAATGAGAAGAATGGAAGACCAGAGAGAAGAAGCAAGCGAGAAACTGGACAGAGGACTGGAGATAAGAATAGTAAAAGACAGAAGATGAAATAAGGAGAGTAGAAGACTGGAGATAAGACTGGACAGCGGACTGGAGATGAGAAGAGTAGAAGACAAGACATGAAATGAGAAGAATGGAAGACCAGAGAGAAGAAGCAAGCAAGAAACTGGACAGAGTACTGGAGATAAGAATAGTAAAAGACAGAAGATGGAATAAGGAGAGTAGAAGACTGGAGATATGACTGGACAGACGACTGGAGATGAGAAGAGTAGAAGACAAGACATGAAATGAGAAGAATGGAAGACCAGAGAGAAGAAGCAAGCGAGAAACTGGACAGAGTACTGGAGATAAGAATAGTAAAAGACAGAAGATGGAATAAGGAGAGTAGAAGACAGGAGATAAGACTGGACAGAGGACTGGAGATGAGTAGAGTAGAAGACAGGCGATAAAATGAGAAGAATGGAAGACCAGCGATAAGAAGCACGCAAGTGACTGGACACAGGACTGGAGATGAGAAGAGTAGAAGACAGGAGATAAAACGAGAAGAATGGAGATGAAATGAAGAGTGCAAGACATGAGATGAGAAGAGTAAAAGACAAGATGAAATGAGAAGAGTAGAAGACCGGAGATAAGAAGCAAGAAAGCGACTGGACAGAGGAATGGAGATGAGAAGAGTAGAAGAGAAGAAATAACATGAAGAGTGAAAGACTGGAGACAAGACACAAGTGGAGGACTGTAGATGAGAAGAGTGGACGACAGGAAATGAGCAGTGTGGAAGACTAGAGATGAGAAGCAAACGGAGGTCTGGATATGAGAAAAATGGAAGAATGGAGATGAAATAGGAAGAGTAGAAAACTGTAGAGGAGATGAAAAGATTAAATAGCGGAGAAGAAAAGAGTAGAATACTGGAGATTAGAAGCAAAAAGAGGACCAGAGATGAAAGATAAGTGTGGAGGACTGAAGAAGATGAAATGCTAAGAATGGACTAAAAGAGATGAAGAGCAAGTGGAGGATCGGCCAAGAAGAGATGAAGACAGGAGATGAGAAGAGTGGAAGGAGGACTGAGCGGGAGATGCAGCAGTAGGATAGGGCATTGTAAAGATAACTTAATTCTTTTTAACTTCTCTCTGGTCCTATAAATAATTCCAAAAAATGGTTTCATTGCTGCCGCTCTTTGGCTGGATTTCTGCAAATCGAGTCCTGAATAATTTGTAGTGAATTACATTTGCTATTAATCATTTCACTCATCCCAGTCACAATCCCTGTATAATCCCCAAATTCTCTCGCCAGCCCATAGAATAAAATGTATTAATTCTCCTTTGATTCATTAAAAGCGATTCTCAAATCTAATGGTCGTTGAATTGCAACCAGATCAAAAATCTAAAAATGTCCTTCTCTCCGCCTCTTGGGTAACAATTCTTTTGCATTGCTCAGTGTTCGCCATCTCATTGCAGGGTGGATTCCACTTGAGGACAGAATTGCTTTTAATGAAGGGTAGGAGTATTACAGATGAGACGAGACTTTATGCTGCCATGACAACTGCCGCCTTTAATATTCGGTGCACATATGAGCAGTCGCAGTGAGCAGAATAATGTATATATATGGAGATTAATATATCCTTCATTCACATATACATGACCATTGACCGAGACGGAGAAATCCACCGATTCTCCACCGGAGAGCCATCTTTGTTGCAAGCTTTCCTCAGCTCTTATTAAAACAGGAGAGGCAGCTCCCCCCCCCCCCCCCGAGCCGCTGTCTGCGCACAGTGCTTGTCTGCAAGCTGGATAATAAGTTTTCGATAACAATCGACATACCTGAGACCTTTCTGCCTGGTAAATGAATTTGTGAAGAGCTGTAAATGGTCAAGATGCAGTAAACCCATCCTGAATGTCAATGTATTAACCACTCCAATCCCGGACCCGTTCCATGGAGGCGGCTGTGTGTTCACGAATTCCAAAGTACGACAAAGTTATTTTAATGATTATCATTAATCCACATTGCAGAAGGATGGAGAACAAGGCAGAAATTCTAAATTATGTGATGGAGACCCGAAATCTGAAATTATCCAATAGCTTGGATTTTTTTTAGAAATTATAAGGGCAATTAAAGCTAAAGTAAATCTGTAGCTACAATATATCTCTGTATAAGGAGAAGCATGTACCAATGCACAATGATGTAAGTAGAGTCTGATGGGCCCCGGTGCAAAATTTGGACCTGGCCTGACCGGCATGTTGGTCAGATGTATGGACCTTTGTAGCATTCTGAACCCTATAAGAACATCCATCACCATTATGTAGTGATGTCTCCCATCCTGATATGTTTCCATTCTGGGCCCATCCTGGAATATATGTCACCTATCCTGGGCCCAACCTGGTATATATGACCCCCTCCTGGTAAATGTTTCCCATCCTGGGCTCATTCTGGTATATATGATCCCTATTGTGGTATATATGTCGCCCATTCTGGTATATGTCTTCCATCCTGGGCCCATCCTGGTATATATGATCCCTATTGTGGTATATATGTCGCCCATTCTGGTATATGTCTTCCATCCTGGGCTCATTCTGGTATATATGATCCCTATTGTGGTATATATGTCACCCATTCTGGCATATGTCCTCCATCCTGGGCCCATCCTGGTGTATATGACCTCCATCCTGGTATACATGTCCCTACAGGGTTCTGTGTGAAAAATTGATTGACCCGTAAACAGAACAATTGGTTGGGCCACCCTTAGCAGGAACAACTGCAATCAAGCGTTTGCGATAACTGGCAATGAGTCTTTTAAAACGCTCTGGAGGGATTTTGGCCGCTCATCTTTGCAGCATTGTTATAATTCAGCCACATTGGTGGTTTCCGATGATCCGCCTTTTTAAGGTCATGTCTCAGCATCTCAATCTAATTAAGGTCAGGATTGTGACTAGGCCATTCCAAAGTCTTAATTTTGTTTTTCTTATGTCAGAGGGAGACTTGCTGGTGTATTTTGGATCATTGTCCTATGGCATAACCCAGGTATGCTTCAGCTTGAGGTTCCATACAATCACAGTACCACCACCATATTTTACTGTTGGCATGATGTTCCTTTTTTGAAATGATGTAACTTCTATGCCAGATGTAATAGGACATACACCCTCCAAAAAGTTCAACCTTTGCCTCGTCAGTCCACAGAGTATTCTCCCAAAGGTCTTGGGGATCATGAAGATGTTTACTGGCGATACTGAGATGAACCTTTGTTCTTATTGCTTAGAAGTGGTATTCGTCTTGGAGTTCTGCCAGGCAGGCCGATTTTGCCTGGTCTCTTTCTTATAGTGGAGTCATGAACACTGACATTATCTGAGGCAAGTGAGGCCTGCAGTTCTTTGGATGTTGTGGGGTCTTTTGTGACCTTTTGGATTAGTCATTGCTGCGCTCTTGGGTTAATTTTGGTCGGCTATCCATTCTGGGAAGGTTCACCACTGTTGCATTTTTTTTGCCATTAGAGGCTATTGGCTCTCACTGTGGTTCGCTGGAATCTCAAAGCTTTAGAATTGGTTTTATAACCTTTTCCAAACTGAGAGATCTCAATTACTTTGTTTTTCATTTTTTTTCCAGAATTTCTTCGGATTTCAGCATGTCGTCTAGCTTGTGGGGACCTTTTGGTCTACTTCACTTTGCCAGGCAGGTCCCATTTAAGTGATTTTTTTTAAATTGAGAACAGGTGTGGCAGTAATCAGGCCTGGGTGTGGCTATAAAGTTTGAACTCGGTTTCCCAAAGATGTGATAAACCACAGGTAATTTATGTTTTAAGTTGGGCAATCACTTTTTCACACACGGCCCTGTAAGTTTGGATTTCTTTTTCCCTTAATAATAAATCTAATTTAAAAACTGAATTTTGTGATTACTTGTGTTATCTTTGACTAATATTTAAATTTGTTTACTGATCTGAAACCTTTAAGTGTGACAAACATGCAAAAGAATAGGAAATCATGAAGGGGACAAATACTTTTTCACACAACTGGATGTCCCTTATCCTGGGCCCATTTTCTTCAAATCTCACAAATAAATGCAGAACATATCGACCTAAATTTGCCACTAACATAAAGTACAATGTGTCACAAAAAAGCAATCTCCGAATCACTGGGATCCTTTGAGGAGTTCCAGAATGATTTCCACAAAAAGTGACACTGGTAGAAAATCGGTAGGGGAACAAAAGCGCACAAGACCATCCGGTGATACTTTTTTGAGTGCAAAGAAAAGTAAAAGGAAGAAGCTCATCTGAGCAGGTTGCATGCGGGCACAACTCCTATGAACACTTGAAAATATCAGCTCCTGCTGCCTCGGGGCTGGGGTTCATCTCCTCCAAAATAGTTGACCAGTTTCGGCGATAACACAATATCGGGCTGCGCTGCTGTAATGAGGAATCCTTAGGATCAAGATGAGTTGAACGATTTTTATTTCCACAGTGCGTTTCAAGTGAAAACAGTTGCACCAACTGCATAAATTGTTTTTCTCACTTGAAAAAAACGCTAATAGTGGAAATAAAAATCGCTCAAGTCATCTTGGTCCTTAGGATTCTTGTCATGTCATAAAGTGACACTGGTCAGATTTCAAAATTTTGATTTGGTCATTAAGGTCAAAATTAGCTAGGCTAATAAGAGGTTAATGATATTTTCTTAACATCAACCAAAATGCTTCTTAAAGTACAACTGAACTTTCAAATATCTTTTGATGTTAAAGTTCCCGTTTGTCAGTTTTAGAGGGGTCCGACCCCTGGAACCTCCACCAATAGCCTAAATCAAGAGGCCAAAGCACTCTGCTTATTGGTGAGGGTCGGCAGAGGGGGATATAGACCCATGAATTGTCTATTGCATCTGTCCATCACTGTTTACTCTTAAGATCAAGGTGAATGATTTTGTCCATTAGTTTGAGAGATGAGTGGGGGAGGGTCTCAGACATCGGACCCCCAACAATCAACACTATCAAAGGGGTGCTATAAAAACATATTGAAAATATTTTGATAGTTCTGACATCACTTAATGAGCAGTGAAGATATGAATGCCAGAACAGCAATTGATCCTTGGAGGCCAAAAAATTTGTTACGAGTTGTGGCTTTTTCATACAGTATCTGTTGTGAATTTACCTTTTTGGCTCCCTCTAGTGGTTACTAGTGATTTGACTCTGGGAATGTCTGCCATCCCTTGTATGCTCACCTGGGTCGTTAGGTCAGGGGTGTTGCTATATAAGCTCCCTGGACCTTCAGTTCAATGCCTGGCAACGTTGTAATCAGAGCTAATCTGTTGTGCTCTTGTCTACTGATCCTGGTTCCTGCTAGATTAAGCTAAGTCTGCTTTCTTGCTTTTTGCTATTTGTTTTTGTTTGCATTTTTGTCCAGCTTGTACATAATCTGTTTCCTGACCTTGCTGGAAGCTCTAGGGAGGCTGGAGTTCTCCCCCCGGGCCATTAGACGGTTCGGGGGTTCTTGAATTTCCAGTGTGGATTTTTGATAGGATTTTTGTTGACCATATAAGTTATCTTACTACATTCTGCTATTAGTAAGTGGGCCTCTCTTTGCTAAACCTAGTTCATCTCTGTGTTTGTCATTTCCTCTTACCTCACCGTTATTATTTGTGGGGGGCTTGTATCCAACTTTTGGGGTCTATTCTCTGGAGGCAAGAGAGGTCTTTGTTTTCCTCTTCTAGGGGTAGTTAGTCCTCCGGCTGGCGCGAGACATCTAGCGACCAACGTAGGCATGTTCCCCGGCTACTTCTAGTGTTGGCGTTAGGAGTAGATATATGGTCAACCCAGTTACCACTGCCCTATGAGCTGGATTTTTGTACTTCGCAGACTTACTTGTTCCTCTGAGACCCTCGCCATTGGGGTCATAACAGTTTGCCAGGCCAGTATTAAATGTTAAATGCATTGCAGAAGCGGGATTATAAGAAAGAAAATTCTGAGGTTTTTTTTTTCTCTTTTTCTCAGTTTTTTTTCTTTTCCCCTTTACCTCTGAGTGGCTTGTGTTTGCTGCAGACATGAATGTCCAGACCTTGATTACAGGTGTGGACCAGCTTACTGCTCGTGTGCAGGGCATACAAGATTATGTTTTCAGAAATCCAATGTCAGAACCTAAGATACCGATTCCTGAACTGTTTTCCGGAGACCGATTTAAATTTAGAAATTTCAGGAATAATTGTAAATTGTTTTTGTCCCTGAGACCCTGTTCATCTGGAGACTCCGCTCAGCAAGTGAAAATTGTTATTTCTTTTTTACGGGGCGACCCTCAGGATTGGGCCTTCTCGCTGGCGCCAGGAGATCCGGCATTGGCTGATATTGATGCGTTTTTTCTGGCGCTCGGTTTGCTTTATGAGGAACCCAATCTTGAGATTCAGGCAGAAAAAGCCTTGCTGGCGATGTCTCAGGGCCAGTACGAGGCTGAAGTGTATTGCCAAAAATTTCGGAAATGGTCCGTGCTGACCCAGTGGAACGAGTGTGCATTGGCTGCTAATTTTAGAAATGGCCTTTCTGAAGCCATTAAGAATGTGATGGTGGGTTTTCCCATTCCCACAGGTCTGAATGATTCCATGGCCCTGGCAATTCAAATCGACCGGCGGTTGCGGGAGCGCAAAACCGCAAATTCCCTCATGGTGTTGTCTGAACAGGCACCTGATTTAATGCAATGTGATAGAATCCTGACTAGAAATGAGCGGAAAATTCATAGACGCCAGAATGGCTTGTGTTACTACTGTGGTGATTCTACACATGTTATCTCAGCATGCTCTAAACGTCTTACTAGGGTTGTTAGTCCTGTCACCATTGGTAATTTGCAACCTAAATTTATTCTATCTGTAACTTTGATTTGCTCACTGTCATCGTATCCTGTCATGGCGTTTGTAGACTCAGGTGCTGCCCTGAGTCTGATGGATCTGTCATTTGCCAAGCGCTGCGGTTTTGTTCTGGAGCCATTAGAAAATCCTATCCCTCTTAGGGGTATTGATGCTACGCCTTTGGCAAAAAATAAACCGCAGTTTTGGACACAGGTTACCATGTGCATGACTCCCGAACATCGGGAGGTGATACGTTTTCTTGTTCTGCATAAGATGCATGATTTGGTTGTTTTGGGTTTGCCATGGTTACAGACCCATAATCCAGTCTTGGACTGGAAGGCAATGTCGGTGTCAAGTTGGGGCTGCCATGGAATTCATGGAGATTCCCTGCCCTTGTCTATTGCTTCTTCTACGCCTTCGGAAGTTCCGGCGTATTTGTCTGATTATCAGGATGTCTTCAGCGAGTCTAAGTCCAGTGCACTGCCTCCTCATAGGGAATGTGACTGTGCAATAGATTTGATTCCAGGCAGTAAGTTTCCTAAGGGGAGACTAGGGTTGAGCGACTTTCATTTTTTTAAGATCGAGTAGGGTTTTGGGAAACCCGATTTTGTCCAGAGTCGAGTCGAGTGCAGTCGGCCGATTATCGCTAAAAGTCGGGGATCGACCGAAACACGAAACCCAATGCAAGTCAATGGGGAAGCATAGTCGGCAGTGAGTGGAGGCCAGGAAAACACCTACAGTGCCCATTTTAATGCCAAAAACATCCATTCTTGTTTCTGAAGCTTGCCAATCTTAATTAACTGTATAATAATAGTTGGGCATAGGGAATTGGGGGAAAGTTGTGGGGGGAGTAGGGCTGGCTCAAGTTTTTCGTGGGCCCAGGAAATGCGGACTACGTCACGGCGGTGTTGCAGGGAAAGGTAAGTATTTAAAAGTTGCAAGTGCTGTGATCCTGAGCAAGCAGGGGGGGGCCCACTCGTTCGCATTGCCACTGGCACAGGGCCCCTCAAAGTACGGCGGTGTGTTTGCATGGCGGGGGCGCCTCCCACCAGCAGCGACACTTTTGCGTACTCTGAGGGGCCCTGTGCCAGTGACGTCGCCAACGAGTATGCCCCCCCACCTGATGAAGGAACCTGCACTTTCATCTGCACCTTCCTCTTTGTCCCTGTGTAAGGTGGTATAACATGCGGGAAGGGGAACCTTACTTTCAGCAGGGACAGATTCTGGCTGTGTAGAGTACAAGGGGAATGTAGTGGTCTAGGTCAATGTACCAGCAGACTCATTTAGCAGTGGCTGGGCAATGGGCAGGATGAGGAGGAAACAGATATAGGGCCAAAGAATAAAGTAGGCTACATGCAGTTCAAAATTGGTAACAGGACTAAACAGGCGGCATTGCTTTGTTCAGTGGAGTAGCAAACCCAAGAGCAGCAGACACTGTTTCAAGGGCCTAACCACACTAGTAGGCCAAATGCAGTTTAATATCTGATAGTATAGGGCGAAAGCCAGAATGTGGAAGCTCAGCTTTGTTCAGTTGAGGACAACACCAGGGAGGGGCAGACACCTTTACTAGGCCGGAAAAGCCTATTGCATTTTTTAAAATGGTAATTTGGAGCAGAAGGTTGAAGCTCAGCTTTATTTAGTTGAGGGCAACACCAGGGAGGGGCAGAAGCCGTTAGTAGGCCCTAACCACCATTTTTTTTTTTAAAACCACTTAATGAGAGCCGGAAGGTTGAAGCTCAGCTTTATTTAGTTGAGGACAACACCAGGCAGGGGCACACAGACAGACACCTTTAGTAGGCCGGAAAAGCCTATTGCATTTTTCAAAATGGTAATTTGGAGCAGAAGGTTGAAGCTCAGCTTTATTTAGTTGAGGGCAACACCAGGCAGGGGCACACAGACAGACACCTTTAGTAGGCCGGAAAAGCCTATTGCATTTTTTAAAATGGTAATTTGGAGCAGAAGGTTGAAGCTCAGCTTTATTTAGTTGAGGACAACACCAGGCAGGGGCACACAGACAGACACCTTTAGTAGGCCGGAAAAGCCTATTGCATTTTTCAAAATGGTAATTTGGAGCAGAAGGTTGAAGCTCAGCTTTATTTAGTTGAGGGCAACACCAGGGAGGGGCAGAAGCCGTTAGTAGGCCCTAACCACCATTTTTTTTTTTAAAAACCACTTAATGAGAGCCGGAAGGTTGAAGCTCAGCTTTATTTAGTTGAGGACAACACCAGGGAGGGGCAGAAGCCGTTAGTAGGCCCTAACCACCATTTTTTTTTTTAAAACCACTTAATGAGAGCCGGAAGGTTGAAGCTCAGCTTTATTTAGTTGAGGACAACACCAGGGAGGGGCAGAAGCCGTTAGTAGGCCCTAACCACCATTTTTTTTTTAAAAACCACTTAATGAGAGCCGGAAGGTTGAAGCTCAGCTTTATTTAGTTGAGGACAACACCAGGCAGGGGCACACAGACAGACACCTTTAGTAGGCCGGAAAAGCCTATTGCATTTTTTAAAATGGTAATTTGGAGCAGAAGGTTGAAGCTCAGCTTTATTTAGTTGAGGACAACACCAGGCAGGGGCAGAAGCCGTTAGTAGGCCCTAACCACCATTTTTTTTTTTTAAAACCACTTAATGAGAGCCGGAAGGTTGAAGCTCAGCTTTATTTAGTTGAGGACAACACCAGGGAGGGGCAGAAGCCGTTAGTAGGCCCTAACCACCATTTTTTTTTTTAAAACCACTTAATGAGAGCCGGAAGGTTGAAGCTCAGCTTTATTTAGTTGAGGACAACACCAGGGAGGGGCAGAAGCCGTTAGTAGGCCCTAACCACCATTTTTTTTTTAAAAACCACTTAATGAGAGCCGGAAGGTTGAAGCTCAGCTTTATTTAGTTGAGGACAACACCAGGCAGGGGCACACAGACAGACACCTTTAGTAGGCCGGAAAAGCCTATTGCATTTTTTAAAATGGTAATTTGGAGCAGAAGGTTGAAGCTCAGCTTTATTTAGTTGAGGGCAACACCAGGGAGGGGCAGAAGCCGTTAGTAGGCCCTAACCACCATTTTTTTTTTTTAAAACCACTTAATGAGAGCCGGAAGGTTGAAGCTCAGCTTTATTTAGTTGAGGACAACACCAGGGAGGGGCAGAAGCCGTTAGTAGGCCCTAACCACCATTTTTTTTTTAAAAACCACTTAATGAGAGCCGGAAGGTTGAAGCTCAGCTTTATTTAGTTGAGGACAACACCAGGCAGGGGCACACAGACAGACACCTTTAGTAGGCCGGAAAAGCCTATTGCATTTTTTAAAATGGTAATTTGGAGCAGAAGGTTGAAGCTCAGCTTTATTTAGTTGAGGGCAACACCAGGGAGGGGCAGAAGCCGTTAGTAGGCCCTAACCACCATTTTTTTTTTTAAAACCACTTAATGAGAGCCGGAAGGTTGAAGCTCAGCTTTATTTAGTTGAGGACAACACCAGGGAGGGGCAGAAGCCGTTAGTAGGCCCTAACCACCATTTTTTTTTTAAAAACCACTTAATGAGAGCCGGAAGGTTGAAGCTCAGCTTTATTTAGTTGAGGACAACACCAGGGAGGGGCAGAAGCCGTTAGTAGGCCCTAACCACCATTTTTTTTTTAAAAACCACTTAATGAGAGCCGGAAGGTTGAAGCTCAGCTTTATTTAGTTGAGGACAACACCAGGCAGGGGCACACAGACAGACACCTTTAGTAGGCCGGAAAAGCCTATTGCATTTTTTAAAATGGTAATTTGGAGCAGAAGGTTGAAGCTCAGCTTTATTTAGTTGAGGACAACACCAGGCAGGGGCAGAAGCCGTTAGTAGGCCCTAACCACCATTTTTTTTTTTTAAAACCACTTAATGAGAGCCGGAAGGTTGAAGCTCAGCTTTATTTAGTTGAGGACAACACCAGGGAGGGGCAGAAGCCGTTAGTAGGCCCTAACCACCATTTTTTTTTTTAAAACCACTTAATGAGAGCCGGAAGGTTGAAGCTCAGCTTTATTTAGTTGAGGACAACACCAGGGAGGGGCAGAAGCTGTTAGTAGGCCCTAACCACCATTTTTTTTTTAAAAACCACTTAATGAGAGCCGGAAGGTTGAAGCTCAGCTTTATTTAGTTGAGGACAACACCAGGCAGGGGCACACAGACAGACACCTTTAGTAGGCCGGAAAAGCCTATTGCATTTTTTAAAATGGTAATTTGGAGCAGAAGGTTGAAGCTCAGCTTTATTTAGTTGAGGACAACACCAGGCAGGGGCAGAAGCCGTTAGTAGGCCCTAACCACCATTTTTTTTTTTTAAAACCACTTAATGAGAGCCGGAAGGTTGAAGCTCAGCTTTATTTAGTTGAGGACAACACCAGGGAGGGGCAGAAGCCGTTAGTAGGCCCTAACCACCATTTTTTTTTTTAAAACCACTTAATGAGAGCCGGAAGGTTGAAGCTCAGCTTTATTTAGTTGAGGACAACACCAGGGAGGGGCAGAAGCCGTTAGTAGGCCCTAACCACCATTTTTTTTTTAAAACCACTTAATGAGAGCCGGAAGGTTGAAGCTCAGCTTTGTTTAGTTGAGGACAACACCAGGGAGGGGCAGAAGCCGTTAGTAGGCCCTAACCACCATTTTTTTTTTTAAAACCACTTAATGAGAGCCGGAAGGTTGAAGCTCAGCTTTATTTAGTTGAGGACAACACCAGGCAGGGGCACACAGACAGACACCTTTAGTAGGCCGGAAAAGCCTATTGCATTTTTCAAAATGGTAATTTGGAGCAGAAGGTTGAAGCTCAGCTTTATTTAGTTGAGGGCAACACCAGGCAGGGGCACACAGACAGACACCTTTAGTAGGCCGGAAAAGCCTATTGCATTTTTCAAAATGGTAATTTGGAGCAGAAGGTTGAAGCTCAGCTTTATTTAGTTGAGGGCAACACCAGGCAGGGGCACACAGACAGACACCTTTAGTAGGCCGGAAAAGCCTATTGCATTTTTCAAAATGGTAATTTGGAGCAGAAGGTTGAAGCTCAGCTTTATTTAGTTGAGGGCAACACCAGGGAGGGGCAGAAGCCGTTAGTAGGCCCTAACCACCATTTTTTTTTTTTAAAACCACTTAATGAGAGCCGGAAGGTTGAAGCTCAGCTTTATTTAGTTGAGGACAACACCAGGGAGGGGCAGAAGCCGTTAGTAGGCCCTAACCACCATTTTTTTTTTTTAAAACCACTTAATGAGAGCCGGAAGGTTGAAGCTCAGCTTTATTTAGTTGAGGACAACACCAGGGAGGGGCAGAAGCCGTTAGTAGGCCCTAACCACCATTTTTTTTTTTAAAACCACTTAATGAGAGCCGGAAGGTTGAAGCTCAGCTTTATTTAGTTGAGGACAACACCAGGCAGGGGCACACAGACAGACACCTTTAGTAGGCCGGAAAAGCCTATTGCATTTTTCAAAATGGTAATTTGGAGCAGAAGGTTGAAGCTCAGCTTTATTTAGTTGAGGGCAACACCAGGCAGGGGCACACAGACAGACACCTTTAGTAGGCCGGAAAAGCCTATTGCATTTTTCAAAATGGTAATTTGGAGCAGAAGGTTGAAGCTCAGCTTTATTTAGTTGAGGGCAACACCAGGCAGGGGCACACAGACAGACACCTTTAGTAGGCCGGAAAAGCCTATTGCATTTTTCAAAATGGTAATTTGGAGCAGAAGGTTGAAGCTCAGCTTTATTTAGTTGAGGGCAACACCAGGGAGGGGCAGAAGCCGTTAGTAGGCCCTAACCACCATTTTTTTTTTTAAAACCACTTAATGAGAGCCGGAAGGTTGAAGCTCAGCTTTATTTAGTTGAGGACAACACCAGGGAGGGGCAGAAGCCGTTAGTAGGCCCTAACCACCATTTTTTTTTTTTAAAACCACTTAATGAGAGCCGGAAGGTTGAAGCTCAGCTTTATTTAGTTGAGGGCAACACCAGGCAGGGGCACACAGACAGACACCTTTAGTAGGCCGGAAAAGCCTATTGCATTTTTCAAAATGGTAATTTGGAGCAGAAGGTTGAAGCTCAGCTTTATTTAGTTGAGGGCAACACCAGGGAGGGGCAGAAGCCGTTAGTAGGCCCTAACCAAAGTTGAAGGCCAAATGCAGATTAATTTCTGATACTATAGGCCGAAAGCCAGAAGGTGGAAGCTCCGATTTAGACAGTGGAGGACAATTTGAATTAGGGACTGCAGACAGACTTAGTAGGCTGTCCCCTGTGGACCATGCATCCACCACATTAACCCATTGCGCCGTAATGGACACGTAATCTTCCGTGGCCATGCCTACAGGTCCATGCGTCTGTTGTCAGGTGCACCTTTGTACTCACAGATTGCCAGAGTGCATGGACAATGCGGTCTTCTACATGCTGGTGGAGGGTTGGGATGGCTTTTCTCGCAAAAGAAGTGTCGACTGGTTAGCTTGTAGCGTGGTACAGCGTAGTCCATCATGGCCTTATTAATAGTAAATAAAATATATAACTAGGCTCTATGAACTTTTAAATAGGTTCCAGGGGTACACGGGCAGCATTGGTGTGGTCAGTGGAGGAGTATTGCAAGTAGGGGCTGCAGACAGGCTATCAAAGGCCTAAAATAACAAACAGTAGGCAGTCATGGCAGTTTTACATCGGTTACATGGATACACAGGCAGGCACTCCAGGCAGCATTGTGGTCAGTGGAGGAGTATTGCAAGTAGGGGCCGCAGACAGGCTATCAAAGGCCTAAAATAACAAACAATAGGCTCATTGCAGTTTTACAGCGGTTACATGGATAGACGGGCAGGCAGCTTGGTGGTGAGTGGAGGAGTATTTAAAGTAGGGACCGCAGACAGGCTTCAAAGGCCTAACATAAGAAAATGGGCTGGCTGTAGGCACTTTATAATTGGTTCCAGGGGTACATGGGCAGCAGTGGTCTGGTCAGTGGAGGAGTATTTAAAGTAGGGACCGCAGACAGGCTATCAAAGGCCTAAAATAACAAACAATAGGCTCATGGCAGCTTTACAGCGGTTACATGGATACACGGGCAGGCAACTTGGTGGTGGTGAGTGGAGGAGTATTTAAAGTAGGGACCGCAGACAGGCTATCAAAGGCCTAACATAACAAACAATAGGCTCATGGCAGTTTCACAGCGGTTACATGGATACACGGGCAGGCAACTTGGTGGTGGTGAGTGGAGGAGTATTTAAAGTAGGGACCGCAGACAGGCTATCAAAGGCCTAAAATAACAAACAATAGGCTCATGGCAGTTTTACAGCGGTTACATGGATACACGGGCAGGCAGCTTGGTGGTCAGTGGAGGAGTATTTAAAGTAGGGACCGCAGACAGGCTATCAAAGGCCTAACATAACAAACAATAGGCTCATGGCAGTTTTACAGCGGTTACATGGATACACGGGCAGGCAGCTTGGTGGTCAGTGGAGGAGTATTTAAAGTAGGGACCGCAGACAGGCTTCAAAGGCCTAACATAAGAAAATGGGCTGGCTGTAGGCACTTAATAATTGGTTCCAGGGGTACACGGGCAGCAGTGGTCTGGTCAGTGGAGGACTAGTGGAAGGAGGGACCGCAGACAGGCTTCAAAGGCCTAAAATAACAAACAATAGGCTCATGGCAGTTTTACAGCGGTTACATGGATACACGGGCAGGCAGCTTGGTGGTCAGTGGAGGAGTATTTAAAGTAGGGACCGCAGACAGGCTTCAAAGGCCTAACATAAGAAAATGGGCTGGCTGTAGGCACTTTATAATTGGTTCCAGGGGTACACGGGCAGCAGTGGTCTGGTCAGTGGAGGAGTATTTAAAGTAGGGACCGCAGACAGGCTATCAAAGGCCTAAAATAACAAACAATAGGCTTATGGCAGTTTTACAGCGGTTACATGGATACACGGGCAGGCAGCTTGGTGGTCAGTGGAGGAGTATTTAAAGTAGGGACCGCAGACAGGCTTCAAAGGCCTAACATAAGAAAATGGGCTGGCTGTAGGCACTTAATAATTGGTTCCAGGGGTACACGGGCAGCAGTGGTCTGGTCAGTGGAGGAGTATTTAAAGTAGGGACCGCAGACAGGCTATCAAAGGCCTAAAATAACAAACAATAGGCTTATGGCAGTTTTACAGCGGTTACATGGATACACGGGCAGGCAGCTTGGTGGTGAGTGGAGGAGTATTTAAAGTAGGGACCGCAGACAGGCTATCAAAGGCCTAACATAACAAACAATAGGCTCATGGCAGTTTTACAGCGGTTACATGGATACACGGGCAGGCAGCTTGGTGGTCAGTGGAGGAGTATTTAAAGTAGGGACCGCAGACAGGCTTCAAAGGCCTAACATAAGAAAATGGGCTGGCTGTAGGCACTTTATAATTGGTTCCAGGGGTACACGGGCAGCAGTGGTCTGGTCAGTGGAGGACTAGTGGAAGGAGGGACCGCAGACAGGCTTCAAAGGCCTAAAATAACAAACAATAGGCTCATGGCAGCTTTACAGCGGTTACATGGATACACAGGCAGCTTGGTGGTGAGTGGAGGAGTAGTGCAAGGAGTGTCTGTCCCAGTACTCCCAAAATATAAATAGATGTTAATGTCTCGCAAAACAACCACAACAAAAAAAAAGGTGGCATACTTAGGTACAGGGGTGGGCTCATCTACTGAGTTTCTGACATAGTAATTTGGCAGTAACTATTTAATGGTGCCAATATAGGACACAGACACAGACTACTTTAAGTTGCATCATAGATGTCTACAAATTTGTATTGTCAGTGCCAGACATTGAATGATGTCAGCGAATAGACTAAAGATTGGTGGAGCTGTGCGACATAATTTTGGACGTGGTAGAGCACATTTTGAGCTGGGGTAGGGGGGAACTCTCTTGAGGCCGGCGGGACCGCCCCAGGGCCCCTCATGTTACAACGGTGTGTCTGACGTTGGGTGCGCACCACCACCGCCAGAGACACTACATTGTACTATGAGGGACCCAGTAGCAATGCCGTCAACCAAAAGCGAGCACACCCACCTCTTCAGACAAACAGCAGTCTCACGGGTGCTTGCGCCAAGTCGCGATACCACGGCCCCGTGTGGGGAGTTTTGCCATTTAGGGAGGTGTAAACATGTCGTATGCTGTACAATCAGCTGCAGCAAATTAGACATTAGAAAAGTAATTCACAGGCAAGAGCTTTTCATAGGAAAGGTAGGTGTCGGCCGGGCAAGGTGGGGCAAAAGATTTCGAAATCCAGTTGTGGTTCATTTTAATGAATGTTAGATCGTCAACATTTTGGGTAGCCAGACGAGTCCTTTTTTCGGTTAATATTGAACCTGCAGCACTGAATACTCTTTCTGATAGGACACTTGCTGCCGGGCAAGCAAGCTCCTGCAATGCATATTCTGCCAATTCTGGCCAGGTGTCTAATTTGGAGGCCCAGTAATCAAATGGGAATGACGGTTGAGGGAGAACATCGATAAGGGATGAAAAATAGTTAGTAACCATACTGGACAAATGTTGTCTCCTGTCACTTTCAATTGATGCAGCAGTACCTGTCCTGTCTGCGGTCATAGCAAAATCACTCCACAACCTGGTCAGAAAACCCCTCTGTCCAACGCCACTTCTGATGTGTGCACCCCTAACACTCCTAGTCTGCTGCCCCCTGGAGCTCGTGTGAGAACGATCACGTGCGCTGTGTGCTGGGAATGCCTGAAGCAAACGGTCAACAAGAGTTGATTGTTTGGTTGCTAATATTAGTTCCAAGTTCTCATGTGGCATAATATTTTGCAATTTGCCTTTATAGCGTGGATCAAGGAGGCAGGCCAACCAGTAATCGTCATCGTTCATCATTTTCGTAATGCGTGTGTCCCTTTTTAGGATACGTAAGGCATAATCCGCCATGTGGGCCAAAGTTCCAGTTGTCAAATCTCCGGTTGTGATTGGTTGAGGGGCAGTTGCAGGCAAATCTACGTCACTTGTGTCCCTCAAAAAACCAGAACCCGGCCGTGACACGCAACCAATTTCCTGTGCCCCCGGGAAAGGTTCGGCATTAAAAATATACTCATCCCCATCATCCTCCTCGTCCTCCACCTCCTCTTCGCCCGCTACCTCGTCCTGTACACTGCCCTGACCAGACAATGGCTGACTGTCATCAAGGCTTTCCTCTTCCTCTGGTGCAGACGCCTGCTCCTTTATGTGCGTCAAACTTTGCATCAGCAGACGCATTAGGGGGATGCTCATGCTTATTACGGCGTTGTCTGCACTAACCAGCCGTGTGCATTCCTCAAAACACTGAAGGACTTGACACATGTCTTGTATCTTAGACCACTGCACACCTGACAACTCCATGTCTGCCATCCTACTGCCTGCCCGTGTATCCTCCCACAAATAAATAACAGCACGCCTCTGTTCGCACAGTCTCTGAAGCATGTGCAGTGTTGAGTTCCACCTTGTTGCAACGTCTATGATTAGGCGATGCTGGGGAAGGTTCAAAGACCGCTGATAGGTCTGCATACGGCTGGCGTGTACAGGCGAACGTCGGATATGTGAGCAAAGTGCACGCACTTTGAGGAGCAGGTCGGAGAACCCAGGATAAGTTTTCAATAAGCACTGCACCACCAGGTTTAAGGTGTGAGCCAGGCAAGGAATGTGTTTCAGTTGGGAAAGGGAGATGGCAGCCATGAAATTCCTTCCGTTATCACTCACTACCTTGCCTGCCTCAAGATCTACTGTGCCCAGCCACGACTGTGTTTCTTGTTGCAAGAACTCGGACAGAACTTCCGCGGTGTGTCTGTTGTCGCCCAAGCACTTCATAGCCAATACAGCCTGCTGACGCTTGGCAGTAGCTGGCCCATAATGGGACAACTGGTGTGCAACAGTGTCATCTGCCGATGGAGTGGTTGGCAGACTGCGTTCTGTGGAAGAGCTGTAGCTTCTGCAGGAGGACGAGGAGGAGGAGGAGGAGGGGGTGCGAACGCCTACAGCCAACTGTTTCCTAGACCGTGGGCTAGGCACAACTGTCCCTAAATTGATGTCGCCTGTGGACCCTGCATCCACCACATTCACCCAGTGTGCCGTGATGGACACATAACGTCCCTGGCCATGCCTACTGGTCCATGCATCTGTAGTCAGGTGCACCTTTGTACTCACAGATTGCCTGAGTGCATGGACGATGCGCTGTTTAACATGCTGGTGCAGGGCTGGGATGGCTTTTCTGGAAAAAAAGTGTCGACTGGGTAGCTCGTATCGTGGTTCAGCGTACTCCATCAGGGCTTTGAAAGCTTCGCTTTCAACTAACCGGTAGGGCATCATCTCTAACGATATTAGTCTAGCTATGTGGGCGTTAAAACCCTGTGTACGCGGATGCGAGGATAAGTACTTCCTTTTTCTAACCAGAGTCTCATGTAGGGTGAGCTGGACTGGAGAGCTGGAGATCGTGGAACTTTCGGGTGTGCCGGTGTACATGGCAGACTGAGAGACGGTTGGAGACGGTATTGTTTCCGCCGGTGCCCTAGATGCAATATTTCCTCCTACAAAACTGGTGATTCCCTGACCCTGACTGCTTTTGGCTGGCAAAGAAACCTGCACAGATACTGCCGGTGGTGCGGAAAATGGTGGCCTTACAGTGACGGAAGGGATGTTGCGTTGCTGACTAGCTTCATTGGCCGAGGGTGCTACAACCTTGAGGGACGTTTGGTAGTTAGTCCAGGCTTGAAAATGCATGGTGGTTAAGTGTCTATGCATGCAACTAGTATTTAGACTTTTCAGATTCTGACCTCTGCTTAAGCTAGTTGAACATTTTTGACAGATGACTTTGCGCTGATCAGTTGGATGTTGTTTAAAAAAATGCCAGACTGCACTCTTCCTAGACTCGGATCCCTTTTCAGGGATTGCAGACTGAGCTTTAACCGGATGGCAACGCTGTGCTCCAACAGGTTTTGGCTTTGACACGCGTTTTGGGCCAGATACGGGCCCGGCAGATGGAACCTGTTGCGATGTTGATGCCTGCTGCGGCCCCTCCTCCACCTCCGCTTCTGAACTACTGCCGCCTGCACCCTGTTCCCCCAATGGCTGCCAATCGGGGTCAATAACTGGGTCATCTATTACCTCCTCTTCGAGCTCGTGTGCAACTTCGTCTGTGTCACTGTGTCGGTCGGTGGTATAGCGTTCGTGGCGGGGCAACATAGTCTCATCAGGGTCTGATTGTGGATCTGTACCCTGAGAGGGCAATGTGGTGGTCTGAGTCAAAGGAGCAGCATAGTACTCTGGCTGTGGCTGTGCATCAGTGCACTCCATGTCAGAATATACTTGTAATGGGCATGGCCTGTTAAATGTTTCACTTTCTAAGCCAGGGACGGTATGTGTAAAGAGCTCCATGGAGTGACCCGTTGTGTCGCCTGCTGCATCCTTCTCTCTTGTTGTAGTTTTTGCTGAGGAGGACAAGGAAGCGACTTGTCCCTGACCGTGAACATCCACAAGCGACGCGCTGCTTTTACATTTACCAGTTTCGGAAGAGGAGGCAAAAGAGCTAGAGGCTGAGTCTGCAATGTAAGCCAAAACTTGCTGTTGCTGCTCCGCCTTTAAAAGCGGTTTTCCTACTCCCAGAAAAGAGAGCGTTCGAGGCCTTGTGTAGCCTGACGACGAAACTGGCTCCACAGCTCCAGACTTAGGTGGAATATTTTTATCCCCACGACCACCTGATGCTCCACTACCACTACCATCATTACCAGCTGACAATGAACGCCCACGACGACCTCTTGCACCAGACTTCCTCATTGTTTTAAAATCTTAACCAAAGTAACTTTATTTGTTGCTGTCAAACAACTTACACGGTGAGCTATAACTTCAGTATGATTTCAATATCCCTTAACAGGTTGGTGAGACCACAAGGAAAATCAGGCACAATGTTACACACTCTGTTTTCTGTGGCACAAAATCACAGAGATGACACACACGCAGGACTGTCACTCAAGCACTAATGTCAATATTAATCTCCCACCTAATTTATTTATTTTTTTTTCTCAGGGAGACTTTAGAAACCAAATAATATTAAAAAAAAAAAAAAAAAAAAGGCTTTCTATGGCCCACTGAATGAGAGAGAGAGGTGGCACACCCAGGAGTCAAGACTGGCGCACAAGCTGAAAGGGCAATATTACTCTCCCACTGTTTTTTTAAGTTTTTTTTTTATTTCAGGGAGACTTTAGAAACCACATAATATTAAAAAAACCAAAAAAAAAAATAGCCTTTCTATGGCCCACTGAATGAGAGAGAGAGGTGGCACACCCAGGAGTCAAGACTGGCACACAAGCTGAAAGGGCAATATTACTCTCCCACGGTTTTTTTATGTTTTTTTTTTTTTTTTCAGGGAGACTTTAGAAACCAAATAATAAGAAAAAAAATAAATAAATAAATAGGCTTTCTATAGCCCACTGAATGAGAGATAGCACACACAGCAGTGGCACACAAGCCCTGACTGAGGCCAATATTTTTCTCCCACTGATTGATGTAGTGTTTTTGTGTTGAGGTAGAATTTAGAACACAAATCACGGAAAAAATAAATAGGCTTTCTATGGCCCACTGAATGAAAGGGAGAGAGGTGGCACACCCAGGAGTCAAGACTGGCACACAAGCTGAAAGGGCAATATTACTCTCCCACTGTTTTTTTAGTTTTTTTTTTTTTTTTCAGGGAGACTTTAGAAACCAAATAATATTAAAAAAAAAATTAAAAAAATAGGCTTGCTATAGCCCACTGAATGAGAGATAGCACACACAGCAGTGGCACACAAGCCCTGACTGAGGCCAATATTTTTCTCCCACTGATTGATGTAGTGTTTTTGTGTTGAGGTAGATTTTAGAACACAAATCACGGAAAAAATAAATAGGCTTTCTATGGCCCACTCAGTGAGAGATGGCACACACAGGGATGGCACTGTAGCAGAAATGCCAATCTTAATCTCCCACAAAAAAAAACAAAACAAAAAAAAAAACTGTCCTACAATTACTATCTCCCTGCAGTAATGTAAGCCAGGTATGGCAGGCAGCAATAGGAGTGGACTGATGCACAAATTAAATAAAAAGTGTGGACAAACAAAAAAGATAGCTGTGCAGAAAGGAAGGAACAAGAGGATATGTGCTTTGAAAAAAGCAGTTGGTTTCCACAGTGGCGTACACACAGCAATACAGCTATCACGGAGCCTTCTAGGGCAGCCCAATGAGCTACAGCGCTGAGGGGAAAAAAAAAAAAAAATAGCTTCCACAGTCCCTGCACACCGAAGGTGGTGTTGGACAGTGGAAATCGCTGCAGCACAAGCGGTTTGGTGGTTAGTGGACCCTGCCTAACGCTCTCCCTGCTTCTGACGAAGTGGCAGCAACCTGTCCCTAAGCTCAGATCAGCAGCAGTAAGATGGCGGTCTGCGGGAACGCCCCTTTATAGCCCCTGTGACGCCGCAGACAGCAAGCCAATCACTGCAATGCCCTTCTCTAAGATGGTGGGGACCAGGATCTATGTCATCACGCTGCCCACACTCTGCGTTCACCTTCATTGGCTGAGAAATGGCGCTTTTCGCGTCATTGAAACGCGACTTTGGCGCGAAAGTCGCGTACCGCATGGCCGACAAGCACAGGGGTCGGATCGGGTTTCATGAGACGCCGACTTAGCCAAAAGTCGGCGACTTTTGAAAATGATCGACCCGTTTCGCTCAACCCTAGGGGAGACTGTTTAATTTGTCGATACCTGAACATACCACGATGCGTTCATATATCAAGGAGTCTCTTGAGAAGGGGCATATCCATCCTTCTTCTTCCCCTCTTGGTGCGGGATTCTTTTTTGTGGCCAAAAAGGACGGATCTTTGAGGCCTTGTATTGACTATCGGCTTTTAAACAAGATCACTGTCAAATTTCAGTATCCTTTGCCGCTGTTGTCAGACTTGTTTGCCCGGATTAAAGGTGCCAAGTGGTTCACCAAGATAGACCTTCGTGGTGCGTACAACCTTGTGCGCATTAAGCAAGGCGATGAATGGAAAACCGCATTCAATACGCCCGAGGGTCATTTTGAGTACTTGGTGATGCCATTTGGGCTCTCTAATGCACCTTCAGTTTTTCAGTCCTTCATGCATGACATTTTCCGGAAGTATCTGGATAAATTTTTGATTGTTTATCTGGATGATATTCTGTTTTTTTCTGATGATTGGGACTCGCATGTGGAGCAGGTCAGGATGGTTTTTAAGATTTTGCGTGAAAATTCTTTGTTTGTTAAAGGCTCAAAGTGTCTCTTTGGTGTACAGAGGGTTCCCTTTTTGGGGTTCATTTTTTCCCCTTCTGCTGTGGAGATGGACCCAGTCAAGGTCCGAGCTATTCATGATTGGACTCAACCCTCGTCAGTTAAGAGTCTTCAGAAGTTCTTGGGTTTTGCTAACTTCTACCGTCGTTTTATCGCAAATTTTTCTAGCGTTGTTAAACCATTGACGGATATGACCAAGAAAGGCTCTGATGTAGCTAACTGGGCTCCTGCTGCCGTGGAGGCTTTCCAGGAGTTGAAACGCCGGTTTACTTCGGCGCCTGTTTTGTGCCAACCTGACACCTCACTTCCCTTTCAGGTGGAGGTGGATGCTTCGGAGATTGGGGCAGGGGCCGTTTTGTCACAGAGAGGCCCTGGTTGCTCTACTATGAGACCTTGTGCCTTCTTCTCCAGGAAGTTTTCGCCGGCAGAGCGAAATTATGATGTGGGCAATCGGGAGTTGTTGGCCATGAAGTGGGCATTTGAGGAGTGGCGTCATTGGCTCGAGGGTGCTAAGCATCATGTGGTGGTCTTGACTGATCACAAAAATCTGATGTATCTCGAGTCTGCTAAACGCCTGAATCCTAGACAGGCCCGCTGGTCATTGTTTTTCTCCCGTTTTGACTTTGTGGTCTCGTATTTACCAGGTTCTAAGAATGCGAAGGCCGATGCTCTGTCTAGGAGCTTTGTGCCTGATGCTCCTGGAGTCGCGGATCCTGTTGGTATTCTTAAGGATGGAGTTATCTTGTCAGCTATTTCTCCTGATCTGCGGCGTGTGTTGCAGAGATTTCAGGCTGGTAGGCCTGACTCTTGTCCATCTGACAGATTGTTTGTGCCTGCTAAATGGACCAGCAGAGTCATTTCCGAGGTTCATTCCTCAGTGTTGGCAGGGCACCCGGGAATTTTTGGCACCAGAGATCTGGTGGCCAGGTCCTTTTGGTGGCCTTCCTTGTCAAGGGATGTGCGGTCATTTGTGCAGTCCTGTGGAACTTGTGCTCGAGCTAAGCCTTGCTGTTCTCGTGCCAGCGGGTTGCTCTTGCCCTTGCCTGTCCCGAAGAGACCTTGGACACACATCTCTATGGATTTCATTTCTGATCTTCCAGTGTCTCAGGGCATGTCTGTCATCTGGGTGATATGTGATCGTTTCTCCAAGATGGTCCATTTGGTTCCTTTGCCTAAGCTGCCCTCCTCTTCTGATCTGGTTCCTGTGTTCTTCCAGAACGTGGTTCGTTTGCACGGCATTCCTGAGAATATTGTGTCGGACAGAGGATCCCAGTTTGTTTCCAGGTTCTGGCGATCCTTTTGTGGTAGGATGGGCATTGATTTGTCGTTTTCGTCCGCTTTTCATCCCCAGACCAACGGACAAACGGAGCGAACTAATCAGACTCTGGAGGCTTATTTGAGGTGTTTTGTCTCTTCTGATCAGGATGATTGGGTGACCTTCTTGCCGTTGGCTGAATTTGCCCTTAATAATCGGGCTAGTTCCGCCACCTTGGTTTCGCCATTTTTCTGCAACTCTGGTTTCCATCCTCGTTTTTCCTCGGGACATGTGGAGCCTTCTGACTGTCCTGGGGTGGATTCTGTGGTAGATAGGTTGCAGCGGATCTGGAGTCATGTGGTGGACAACTTGAAGTTGTCACAGGAGAAGGCTCAGCGTTTTGCCAACCGCCGCCGCGGTGTGGGTCCCCGACTTCGCGTTGGGGATTTGGTATGGCTGTCTTCTCGATTTGTTCCTATGAAGGTCTCCTCTCCCAAATTTAAGCCTCGCTTCATTGGTCCTTACAAGATATTGGAAATCCTTAATCCTGTATCCTTTCGCCTGGATCTTCCGGTGTCGTTTGCCATTCACAACGTATTTCATAGGTCCTTGTTGCGGCGGTACGTTGTGCCTGTGGTCCCTTCTGCTGAGCCTCCTGCTCCGGTGTTGGTTGAGGGCGAGTTGGAATACGTGGTGGAGAAGATCTTAGATTCTCGTCTCTCCAGGCGGAGGCTTCAGTACCTGGTCAAGTGGAAGGGCTATGGTCAGGAGGATAATTCCTGGGTGGTCGCCTCTGATGTGCATGCAGCCGATTTGGTTCGTGCCTTTCACACCGCTCATCCTGATCGCCCTGGTGGTCTTGGTGAGGGTTCGGTGACCCCTCACTAAGGGGGGGGTACTGTTGTGAATTTACCTTTTTGGCTCCCTCTAGTGGTTACTAGTGATTTGACTCTGGGAATGTCTGCCATCCCTTGTATGCTCACCTGGGTCGTTAGGTCAGGGGTGTTGCTATATAAGCTCCCTGGACCTTCAGTTCAATGCCTGGCAATGTTGTAATCAGAGCTAATCTGTTGTGCTCTTGTCTACTGATCCTGGTTCCTGCTAGATTAAGCTAAGTCTGCTTTCTTGCTTTTTGCTATTTGTTTTTGTTTGCATTTTTGTCCAGCTTGTACATAATCTGTATCCTTACCTTGCTGGAAGCTCTAGGGAGGCTGGAGTTCTCCCCCCGGGCCGTTAGACGGTTCGGGGGTTCTTGAATTTCCAGTGTGGATTTTTGATAGGGTTTTTGTTGACCATATAAGTTATCTTACTACATTCTGCTATTAGTAAGTGGGCCTCTCTTTGCTAAACCTAGTTCATCTCTGTGTTTGTCATTTCCTCTTACCTCACCGTTATTATTTGTGGGGGGCTTGTATCCAACTTTTGTGGTCTATTCTCTGGAGGCAAGAGAGGTCTTTGTTTTCCTCTTCTAGGGGTAGTTAGTCCTCCGGCTGGCGCGAGACATCTAGCGACCAACGTAGGCATGTTCCCCGGCTACTTCTAGTGTTGGCGTTAGGAGTAGATATATGGTCAACCCAGTTACCACTGCCCTATGAGCTGGATTTTTGTACTTCGCAGACTTACTTGTTCTTCTGAGACCCTCGCCATTGGGGTCATAACAAGTATCCCCGCATGATACGAACATATCTCGGTATCACTTTCAGCCTGAGCTCCAGCAGCTTCCAACATTAAACAGAAGTGTTCAACTCTGGGCACAGTTCACACTGAACAGGGCTGCAGCTTCCACACGATTTTCTTCAGCTCCAACACACAGACTGCTCAGCTTTCCTAGCTGACCCACGCAATCTCCATTCAGAGAGAGACACCAGCACATCTTTCTCTCAGATACAGCTCACATCTTGGCTGGTCACTCACCAGCTCCAGCACACTTGATTCTGCTTCATTCGGCATACTGACCACAGGCCCTGGTTCTAGTAAAAAGCTGGGCAGGTGCATCTAACCAAGACCTGCAGTTCTAGTATTTAACCCAGTCCTACCTGGCTTTTCTAAACAATGCTTCCTGATGCTTTGGGTTGTATAGAAGATTACAGCCACTTATATAGGGTAAGGGTATATTTTGCATTCAATTTTGCTGGTGGTTTAGAAGATGCAGCAGCACCTACAAAATTTAGGGTGGTCTGGTTGTCTCAGTGGCAGGATCCCTTTAAGAGTAAAGTAATATTATACTGTTAAACAATCAATAGAAAAACGAGTATCCCATGTGAAAAAAATATTACTTTTATTATTATTGAGTATTATTATTATTTTACTTTTTATTTTTTTTTACTGATCAAATTGAAAAAAGAAAATAAAGATGTGGAAATCTTCCAAACTGCAGACCTCATTGGTATTTACTAGTGTGGTGAATAAGATAGGGAGCGTGCAGAATTGCTTCTTGATACACAAACTGCAGTGATTTCCCATCAGGTATCTGTGCGCAGCCCTGATTATCCCAACTTGGCTGCGTCCATGACCGATGAATTTAGAAACATCTGTCTGCTAAATTATCAGGGAATCGACACAGAGGGCGCACACTGTGTGGCTCCAGGTCCTAATTTCCCGGCACTGCTGTTGTCAATGATAAGCTGGGGACTTTCTACAGTCGACTATTTCAACCAAAGCGCTTGATACAAAAGCAAAAAAAAAGACAAAGGGAATGCCCGCAGCAGATCCGTCATCTCTGACAAACAGACAATAAAGCTGCAGAGTAATCGGCATTGCATCAAGTACGGGAGCTTAAACATATTTTTCCAAAAAACAAACTTTTTTTTTCTTTCTTCTTCCTTTTCTCTGAAAATGTAGTTTTTTGGATGTCTATTGGATAATAGTTGGGTTTTATCACTTTGCAATACAATAAAACAATGTATCACTGAAAAAGTCATCAGGACACAGCTTTCTATGTGTCATTGGTGATGTAATCAGTGCAATAGTTCCCTTTACATGTGCATAGAAAATCAAGAAATAAAATACTGCCTCCTATGCACAATAATGTAATTATTTTCACACTGCCTCAAGTGTACAAGAAAATAAATACTGCCCCCTATTTACAAGAATATAACTACTATAATACTGCCCCTATGTACAAGAATATAACTACTATAATACTGCCCCTATGTACAAGAATATAACTACTATAATACTGCCCCTATGTACAAGAATAGAACTACTATAATACTGCCCCTATGTACAAGAATATAACTACTATAATACTGCCCCTATGTACAAGAATATAACTACTATAATACTGCTCCTATATACAAGAATATAACTACTATAATACTGCCCCTATGTACAAGAATATAACTACTATAATACTGTCCCTATATACAAGAATATAACTACTATAATACTGCTCCTATGTACAAGAATATAACTACTATAATACTGCCCCTATGTACAAGAATATAACTACTATAATACTGCTCCTATGTACAAGAATATAACTACTATAGTACTGCTCCTATGTACAAGAATATAACTACTATAATACTGCCCCTATGTACAAGAATATAACTACTATAATACTGTCCCTATATACAAGAATATAACTACTATAATACTGCTCCTATGTACAAGAATATAACTACTATCATACTGCCCCAATGAACAATAATATAATTAATATAATACTGCCCCTATGTACAAGAACATAACTACTATAATACTGCCCCCAATGAACAAGAATATAACTACTATAATACTGCCCCTATGTACAAAAATATAACTACTATAATACTGTTCCCTATGTACAAGAATATATCTACTATAATACTGCTCCTATGTACAAGAATATAACTACTATAAAACTGCCCCTATGTACAAGAATATAACTTCTATAATACTGCTCCCAATGTAAAAGAATGTAACTACTATAATACTGCTCCTATGTACAAGAATATAACTACTATAAAACTGCCCCTATGTACAAGAATATAACTTCTATAATACTGCCCCTATGTACAAGAATATAACTACTATAATACTGCTCCTATGTACAAGAATATAACTACTATAATACTGCCCCTATGTAAAAGAATATAACTACTGTAATACTGCTCCTATGTACAAGAATATAACTACTATAATACTGCCCCATGTACAAGAATATAACTACTATAATACTGCCCCCAATGAACAAGAATATAACTACTATAATACTGCCCCTATGTACAAAAATATAACTACGATAATACTGCCCCTATGTACAAGAATATATCTACTATAATACTGCTCCTATGTCCAGAATATAACTACTATAATACTGCCACTATGTACAAGAATATAACTTCTATAATACTGCTCCCAATGTACAAGAATGTAACTACTATAATACTGTTCTCTATGTACAAGAATATATCTACTATAATACTGCTCCTATGTACAAGAATATAACTACTATAAAACTGCTCCTATGTACAAGAATATAACTACTATAATACTGCCACTATGTACAAGAATATAACTACTATAATACTGTCCCTATATACAAGAATATAACTACTATAATACTGCCCCTATGTACAAGAATATAACCACTATCATACTGCCCCAATGAACAATAATATAATTACTATAATACTGCCCCTATGTACAAGAATATAACTACTATAATACTGCCCCCAATGAACAAAAATATAACTACTATAATACTGCCCCTATGTACAAAAATATAACTACTATAATACTGCCCCTATGTACAAGAGTATAACTACTATCATACTGCCCCAATGAACAATAATATAATTACTATAATACTGCCCCTATGTACAAGAATATAACTACTATAATACTGCCCCCAATGAACAAGAATATAACTACCATAACACTGCCCCTATGTACAAAAATATAACTTCTATAATACTGCTCCCAATGTACAAGAATGTAACTACTATAATACTGTTCCCTATGTACAAGAATATATCTACTATAATACTGCTCCTATGTACAAGAATATAACTACTATAAAACTGCCCCTATGTACAAGAATATAACTTCTATAATACTGCTCCCAATGTACAAGAATGTAACTACTATAATACTGCTCCCATGCACAAGAATATAACTACTATAATACTGCTCCTATGTACAAGAATATAACTACTATAAAACTGCAACTATGTACAAGAATATAACTTCTATAATACTGCTCCCAATGTACAAGAATGTAACTACCATAATACTGTTCCCTATGTACAAGAATATATCTACTATAATACTGCTCCTATGTACAAGAATATAACTACTATAAAACTTCCCCTATGTACAAGAATATAACTTCTATAATACTGCTCCCAATGTACAAGAATGTAACTACTATAATACTGCTCCTATGCACAAGAATATAACTACTATAATACTGCTCCTATGTACAAGAATATAACTACTATTATACTGCCCCAATGAACAATAATAAAAATTACTATAATACTGCCCCTATGTACAAGAATATAACTACTATAATACTGCCCCCAATGAACAAGAATATAACTACTATAATACTGCCCATATGTACAAAATATAACTACTATAATACTGCCCCTATGTACAAGAATATATCTACTATAATACTGCTCCTATGTACAGAATATAACTACTATAATACTGCCACTATGTACAAGAATATAACTTCTATAATACTGCTCCCAATGTACAAGAATGTAACTACTATAATACTGTTCTCTATGTACAAGAATATATCTACTATAATACTGCTCCTATGAACAAGTATATAACTACTATAAAACTGCTCCCATGTACAAGAATATAACTACTATAATACTGCCCCTATGTACAAGAATATAGCTACTATAATACTATAATACTGCCCCAATGTACAATAATATAATTGCTATAATACTGCCCCTATGTACAAGAATATAACTACTATAATAATGCCCCCAATGTACAAGAATATAGCTACTATAATACTGTTCCTATGTACAAGAATATAACTATTATAATACTGCTCCTATGTACAAGAATACAACTACTATAATACCGCTCCTACGTACAAGAATATAACTACTATAATACTGCCACTATGTACAAGAATATAACTTCTCTAATACTGCTCCCAATGTACAAGAATGTAACTACTATAATACTGTTCCCTATGTACAAGAATATATCTACTATAATACTGTTCCTATGTACAAGAATATAACTACTATAAAACTGCCCCTATGTACAAGAATATAACTTCTATAATACTGCTCCCAATGTACAAGAATGTAAATACTATAATACTGCTCCTATGTAGAAGAATATAACTACTATAATACTGCCCCTATGTACAAGAATATAACTACTATAATACTGCTCCTATATACAAGAATATAACTACTATAAAACTGCCGCTATGTACAAGAATATAACTTCTATAATACTTCCCCTATGTACAGGAATATAACTTTGATAATACTGCTCCTATGTACAAGAATATAACTACTATAATACTGCCCCTATGTACAAGGATATAACTACTATAAAACTGCCCCTATGTACAAGAATATAACTTCTATAATACTGCCCCTATGTACAAGAATATAACTACTATAATACTGCCCCTATGTACAAGAATATAACTACTATAATACTGCTCCTATGTACAAGAATATAACTACTATAATACTGCCCCTATGTACAAGAATATAACTACTATAATACTGCCCCTATGTACAAGAGTATAATTACTATAATACTGCTCCTATGTACAAGAATATAACTACTATAATACTGCCCCTATGTAAAAGAATATAGCTAATATAATACTATAATACTGCCCCAATGTACAATAATATAATTACTATAATACTGCCCCTATGTACAAGAATATAGCTACTATAATACTGTTCCTATGTACAAGAATATAACTACTATAATACTGCTCCTACGTACAAGAATACAACTACTATAATACTGCTCCTACGTACCAGAATATAACTACTATAATACTGCTCCCTATGTACAAGAATATAACTACTATAATACTGCCTCTATGTACAAGAATATAACTACTATAATACTGCCCCTATGTAAAATAATATAACTACTATAATACTGTCCCTATATACAAGAATATAACTACTATAATACTGCCCCTATGTACAAGAATATAACTACTATAATACTGCCCCCAATGAACAAGAATATAACTACTATAATACTGCCCATATGTACAAAAATATAACTACTATAATACTGCCCCTATGTACAAGAATATATCTACTATAATACTGCTTCTATGTACAGAATATAACTACCATAATACTGCCACTATGTACAAGAATATAACTTCTCTAATACTGCTCCCAATGTACAAGAATGTAACTACTATAATTCTGTTCTCTATGTACAAGAATATATCTACTATAATACTGCTCCTATGTGCAAGAATATAACTACTATAAAACTGCCCCAATGTATAAGAATATAACTTCTATCATACTGCTCCCAATGTGCAAGAATGTAACTACTATAATACTGCTCCTATGCACAAGAATATAACTACTATAAAACTGCCGCTATGTACAAGAATATAACTTCTATTATACTGCCCCTATGTACAGGAATATAACTACTATAATACTGCTCCTATGTACAAGAATATAACTACTATAATACTGCTCCTATGTACAAGAATATAACTACTATAATACTGCTCCTATGTACAAGAATATAACTACTATAAAACTGCCCCAATGTACAAGAATATAACTTCTATCATACTGCTCCCAATGTGCAAGAATGTAACTACTATAATACTGCTCCTATGCACAAGAATATAACTACTATAAAACTGCCGCTATGTACAAGAATATAACTTCTATTATACTGCCCCTATGTACAGGAATATAACTACTATAATACTGCTCCTATGTACAAGAATATAACTACTATAATACTGCTCCTATGTACAAGAATATATCTACTATAATACTGCTCCTATGTACAAGAATATAACTACTATAAAACTGCCCCAATGTACAAGAATATAACTTCTATCATACTGCTCCCAATGTGCAAGAATGTAACTACTATAATACTGCTCCTATGCACAAGAATATAACTACTATAAAACTGCCGCTATGTACAAGAATATAACTTCTATTATACTGCCCCTATGTACAGGAATATAACTACTATAATACTGCTCCTATGTACAAGAATATAACTACTATAATACTGCTCCTATGTACAAGAATATAACTACTATAAAACTGCCGCTATGTACAAGAATATAACTTCTATTATACTGCCCCTATGTACAGGAATATAACTACTATAATACTGCTCCTATGTACAAGAATATAACTACTATAATACTGCTCCTATGTACAAGAATATAACTACTATAATACTGCTCCTATGTACAAGAATATAACTACTATAAAACTGCCGCTATGTACAAGAATATAACTTCTATAATACTGCCCCTATGTACAGGAATATAACTACTATAATACTGCTCCTCCTATATACAAGAATATAACTACTATAACACTGCTCTTACGTACAAGAATATAACTACTATCAAACTGCCCCTATGTACAAGAATATAACTACTATAATACTGCTCTTACGTACAAGAATATAACTACTATAATACTGCTCTTACGTACAAGAATATAACTACTGTAATACTGCTCTTACGTACAAGAATATAACTACTATAATACTGCCCCTATATACAAGAATATAACTACTTTAATACTGCCCCTATGTACAAGAATATAACTACTTTAATACTGCCCCTATGTACAAGAATATAACTACTTTAATACTGCCCCTATGTACAAGAATATAACTACTATAATACTGCCCCTATGTGCAAGAATATAACTACTATAATACTGCCCCTATATACAAGAATATAACTACTATAATACTGCCCCTATGTGCAAGAATATAACTACTATAATACTGCTCCTATGTACAAGAATATAACTACTATAATACTGCTCCTATGTACAAGAATATAACTACTATAATACTGCCCCCTATGTACAAGAATATAACTACTATAATACTGCTCCTATGTACAAGAATATAACTACTATAATACTGCTCCTATGTACAAGAATATAACTACTATAATACTGCCCCTATTTACAAGAATATAACTACTATAATACTGCCCCCTATGTACAATAATATAACTACTATAATACTGCCCCTATGTACAAGAATATAAATACTATAATACTTCTCCTATGTACAAGAATATAACTACTATAATACTGCCCCCTATGTACAAGAATATAACTACTATAATACTGCTCCTATGTACAAGAATATAACTACTATAACACTGCCCCCTATGTACAAGAATATAACTGCTATAATACTGCTCCTATGTACAAGAATATAACTACTATAATACTGCCCCTATGTACAAGAATATAACTACTATAATACTGCCCTTATGTACAAGAATATAACTACTATAAAACTGCTCCTATGTACAAGAATATAGCTACTATAATACTGCTCCTATGTACAAGAATATAACTACTATAATACTGCTCCTATGTACAAGAAAGTAACTACTATAATACTGCCCCTATATACAAGAATATAACTACTATAATACTGCCCCCTATGTACAAGAATATATCTACTATAATACTGCTCCTATGTACAAGAATATAACTACTATAATACTGCCCCTGTGTACAAGAATATAACTACTATAATACTGCTCCTATGTACAAGTATATAACTACTATAATACTGCCCCCTATATACAAGAATATAACTACTATAATACTGCCCCCTATGTACAAGAATATAACTACTATAATACTGCTCCTATGTACAAGAATATAACTACTATAATACTGCTCCTATGTACAAGAATATAACTACTATAATACTGCTGCTATGTACAAGAATATAACTACTATAATACTGCTGCTATGTACAAGAATATAACTACTATAATACTGCTGCTCTGTACATGAATATAACTACTATAATACTGCACCTATGTACAAGAATATAACTGCTATAATACTGCTCCTATGTACAAGAATATAACTACTATAATACTGCTGCTATGTACAGGAATATAACTACTATAATACTGCTCCTATGTTCAAGAATATAACTACTATAATACTGCCCCTATGTACAAGAATATAACTACTATAATACTGCTCCCTATGTACAAGAATATAACTACTATAATACTGCTCACTATGTACAAGAATATAACTACTATAATACTGCTCCTATGTACAAGAATATAACTACTATAATACTGCTCCTATGTACAAGAATATAACTACTATAATACTGCCTCCTATGTACAAGAATATAACTACTATAATACTGCCCCTATATACAAGAATATAACTACTATAATACTGCCCCTATGTACAATAATATAACTACTATAATACTGCCCCCTATGTACAGGAATATAACTACTATAATACTGCCCCTATGTACAAGAATATAACTACTATAATACTGCTCCTATGTACAAGAATATAACTACTATAATACTGCTCCTATGTACTAGAATATAACTACTATAATACTGCCCCTATATACAAGAATATAACTGCTATAATACTGCTCCTATGTACAAGAATATAACTACTATAATACTGCTCCTATGTACAGGAATATAACTACTATAATACTGCCCCTATGTACAATAATATAACTACTATAATACTGCCCCCTATGTACAGGAATATAACTACTATAATACTGCCCCTATGTACAAGAATATAACTACTATAATACTGCTCCTATGTACAAGAATACAACTACTATAATACTGCTCCCTATGTACAAGAATATAACTACTATAATACTGCTGCTATGTACAAGAATATATCTACTATAATACTGCTCCTATGTACCAGAATATAACTACTATAATACTGCTCCTATGTACCAGAATATAACTACTATAATACTGCTGCTATGTACAGTGTTATAACTTTAATACTTTACTCATTTTGTAATAAAGGTATATAATTTTTGTGGGGGTGATCATATCATAATCCTGAATTCCCTTCTTGTCTTTTCTCTCTTTTTCCAGTCCATTCTCTGTAGAATTACGGAACATATACAATTAGGTCTTATTGTTCATTAAACAAAACAAAAAAAAACCCCCATGATATTATCACAATCAGACTATTTATCTCTTATCCCGTATTAGATTCTTCTCATTCTTTATTGATATATTTGTTTTCTTTATATCTGTGCAGGGAGTGGGCGAGATCTGCTGAGTTTAGGTTATATGGAGACCACACAGTAATTAAGATAAATCTGAATATTCTGGATGTTTCACCTCCTGTGGATTTACAGCTCCCATGTTCCTTGCTCGTACATTACCTTTCCATGGCCACGTTCTACGAGAGGCAGAGAAACTGTTTTGCTTATTGATGCAACATCATCAATTTTATTGTACAAGCTTCAGGTTTTAAGCCAAAACACTTTCAAACCCTCCGAGACTCATTTCTGGCAGATTAGCCACAGTAATTGTCAATAATGATGCAAAGACTTTCCAAGAATGTACTGTACGTGTGACGTGATTAACCCTTAATGTCCAACACATTTGGGAGCTTACCTCAGTGATATTGAGACAAATATCAAAAATAATGAGACGCTTTTTAAGCTACTAAACCAATTCTTTTGCATTTAGTTTTATTTTTTTTAAATTATATTTCTTTTCTTAATTTTTATTAAAAAGAAATCAACATATAAAACATTATTTTGTTGCTGCTACTATTGCTTTTTTTATGCTATATAATAAGGGATAGCACTATATTATATAACAAGAGAAAATGTTACTTTATAAGGGATGATTCTATATAATGTATAAGAAGAGGTGATGCTATGTAATATGCCATAGCGCTATACATAACACAAGGCAATGCTATGTAATAAAGGACAGCACTATGCATAACAAGAATAAATTCTACGTACTAAGGGACAGTGCTGTACATAAGAAAAGGAATCGCTGTGTAATAACTGACAGAGCTATATGTAACAAGACAGGAAATAAAGTACATCACTGTATATAAAAAAGGATACTATGTAATAAGGGGCAGCACTATACATTACAAGGGAGTTTACTGTGTAATAAGGGATGGCACTATATATAACTGGAAGGGATGCTGTAATTAAGGACAGCACTATGCAAAAGGAAATGCTATACAATAAGGTACAGTGCTGTCATGCCTTGGTTTTGGAACTTGATCCGGTGAACAATTGCTGTGTGGTTGGTTTCCCTTTCTGCTGAGCCACAGCCTGTTTGGTTTCTGTCCAACTGCTGATGGTTATTTTGCATTTTTCTTTCCTTTCGTTCCTTTCTTTATTCAGGTGTCTCTCACTTCCTTATTTGGTTCTGTCCTATCATATCTTGATGGTGTTTGTAGTTCCAGCTCTTCAGCTCGGGATTACTTTGTTTTAGTAATCTCAGTTGCTTTCCTACTGTCTGTTTCTGAGTCTTCCTCCCTATCACTCTTTCCCTTCTCCTTCACTTTGGGTCTAGGAGGTTTCCACATCTTCTGTTAGTCTTATGGTTCTGCTCATTTTCCGCCTAGTCTCCTGTGTGAATATGTTCCTAGGCCTGTGCCTCATCCTTCAGTTTGTGTGGCTTTATAAAAAAGAGGAAATGGTTTGTAATAAGGGACAGAGCTATGCATAGGTAGAAGGTATGCTATAAAATAAAGTACCTCGCTGTATATAACGAAAGTGGATGCTATATAATAAGAGACAACACTATACATAGCAAGAAGGATTATGTAATAGGGATGGTGCTATACATAACAAGAAAACATGCTGTGTAATAAGGGATGGCACTATTTATACCAAGAAAAGATGGTATGTAATAAAAGGCAGGGTTATACATAACAAGAGGGTACGCTACGTGATAAGAGAATGAACAGCACTGTACATAACAAAGGAGGACACTATGTACTAAAGCTAGACTTTATAAGAGACTCCTGTCTTCTTCTCTATACACAGTGGTCTTCTACATCTCTGAAACTGACCAAAGTGTTGGACTTTGTGTATCCATTGTAGCTATTGATTGATGGATACATTCACTTGTCCTTCGGGACCCAGCAGGAAACATATAACTGGTCTCTGCAATATGACCACTGCAGCTAATCACTGACGACAGCGTGAACCAGAGCATGACTGCTATAACCAATGATTGGCTGCAGAGGTCACATGTCATACTAGACTGAACAGGAAGTACAAAGACAAGTGAGATGCAGAAATAGTTAGACCCGGAGCAGTAGAGGATCTATTGGATTAGTATAACTTATTTTATTGTTTCACACCATCCTGAAACTTTTTATCTTTTTTCTGAGTCTGGACAAGAGTTTTACAAATGAACAAAAATGGTATAAAAACAAACAGGGTCCTATGCCTCAAAAAACACACATTTCCATGTCAGCACCCCAAGTGATCAGATTTTACTTAAATGTGCTGCTATTTCACAGCAGACGAGCACAGTTCGTAGTTAAGGGCGTGAATGGAGCAGCTCTTCCTCCCCCCTCGCAGCAGGAAGTCCAAGTGAAAATCCGAGAATCTTTCATGTTTTACATTTTGTGTAACACTGAATCGCGGTGGATTTAATTAGACTTTTATTTTATCTTATTAAACTGATGAAGAGAAAAGTTTCTTTAATGTTTAAATAAAATAAATAAAATCTCTGCATAATGTAATAAGCTTTAGTGATGTATAAAGTTCTATTTTTATAGAAAGTTTTATTTATTCACCAACTTCTATTTATGTGTAAACTTTATTTATAAAATAGTCATAAATAACGTATGAATGTCTGGAATTGGGATAAACATTTCTTTAAGGAAACAGTGCCACTCATGTTTATTGGTTGTGTCTGGTATTACAGTTTAGATGTATTCACCGTATTAGGGATGAGTGGTAATGCTGGTCAGACCCCTTGGGGAAAAATTAACCAAGACTTTTTCTTACAAATGAGCAAATATGCCAAAACCTGATTGTGGCACATTCCTTCGAATACAGTAGACTGATTTAATTTGGTCCAAATATGTTTTATTACTTTGAAGGGGGGCCAAGGGGTTAACAAATAATAACTTTAAAAAAATGCAATCCTTTCCTCACCTGTCACACAATATTATCTTCTTCTGCAGCTCCATTTCAGCACTGAGACACCATGTCATGACCCAACAGGGGTCCATCTAGCGGACTGCACAAAACACACACAATGGGATGGGAAAAGGGGGAGGAAGGCCCTGACAATAGGGAACAAGGGATGGGGACACCTCCTGAGCTCCAAACTGAGCCTGTCCCTGCACTCCCCTAACGCCCCAAGTGGGTTCTTCCCCTGCCGCCATCACGAACCTCGTCCTTCACTGTCACCTCACACTGCACTGGCTAGTGCACTGGCCGGCAAGGGTGCTAGCCTCACCACTGCAGATGGTACAAACACAGGGGATAGTGAAAAGCATGAGACAGACAAGGTAAAAACAAAAAACTTAGCTCCACACCGCAGAGGATACGGAGACAGGACCCAGAAATCCACAGAAGAAGCAGATTCAGCACTGACACCAGAGAACTGCAAGTGCAAGGCTGATCTCCATAGAAACCTTTCACCAACAGTCAGCTGATGCATCATGTGACTATTTAAAGGATGGTAGTATTGGTCACCACCCACATCAGCTGACCTTGCAACTCTGCAGCCTGCAGCAAGGAAAGCTGACATTAACCCTTGCTGGCACACATTTAAGTTAAAGCAGAGCCAGAGCTGTCACAAATCCAAACCTGAATCGTGATACACCAGACTGCCAATGAAAGATACAAGAACAGAAAACCAAGAAAGTGTGTCAGCAGAAGCAGTAGATTAATTATACTAATTTTAACCCTTTCCCGACAAATTAAAATAATCCACCAAAACTGCTTATGTATCTATGCAATATTGTCCAATGTATACCTCCAGTGGAAGGAGTCATGTATGTCCCATAGACTAATGCAAGAAAAAATGTTCTTTATACTGCTAAGCATAGATAATAGAAGAAACACAGTTGCACATTTTTTTGCAGTATTGGAAAATAGGGAATAAAGTAAAAAAAGGTGTATTTAAAGGGTTAAATCAATGATAAAAGTACAAAAAAAAGTACTATGTGACAGCTGCAGATTTCTTCTAATACATAAACCAATGTATCTATTAATGTCTATAATCGCTTTAATTGGAGACGTACTGGGCGAATTATCTGAATAATATTCGTCACGAAGGAACATTTCTGCAGATGGAGTCACAGATGTCCCCAGCGTTTATTTAGGTTATCATGGGTTTATATCTCTGGAAGCACAAAAGTGGGAAAAAAAATCAGAAGTGTTAAGATTTCTGAAAATGATTAATGATCACTACATAATTTTATCTGGAGGCCATTGTGACTGTTGCTCGGGGCTCTTGGTTCTCCGGGCATTGCTCTTTGAATGATGTAAAACAGAGGCGGGTAAATGTTACCTTTTAGTTCCTAAATAAGTAGCCGCACAGCAGCCCGCATGAAGTGAGACATAACGACAGATAAAATGTGTCACATAGTGTCCGGGAAATAATATAACTTTATAATATTGATGCCAATTACCAAGGGAAATGGAAACATCCCTGGTGGTGAAGAATAGTGGCGCGAACGTCCATGAGATCAAGAGTAGAAACGATTTCCTCTTTGCATCCCTGGTGGTCTGGAGGGAGACAAAATCCAGAGTGGTCCAGGGATTATTAAGGGTCAGATTGAGAAAAGGAAAAAAATGAACTCTGCCTTTTATTCTGAAGAGTTTAGCATACGCTGAGGAGTTGTCCATGTCTACATCCCTGGTGGTCTAGAGCAAGCCAAGATATACTGCTATATTCCTAGTGGGCCAGTGAAGACAGAGACCTATTAGTCGAAACCCTATTGATCTAGAAAATCTAGAAGGGTAATGAATGTATCCCCCTATGGCAGAAGAGTTTATTATCAGGTGGTCTGTAGCAGAGAAGTTTGCCCCATCTCCTCCAGGACCGGCTCCTGCTATTTTTGCTCCTGTCTCTGTATTCATTCTGAGGTCGGCACTGATTATGGTTCTCTCGGGGTCTCCTCTATTCTGAGTGCGTCTTATTACCCCAATATTGGTGAGCTTGGCTGATGAGGCGTCAGTGGTCGTTGTGCCTACAGGCTCACGTCGGTGTCAATCTGCCACTTGTGAATACTGTGGGTGTCAGTCGGCAGCAAAGGAAGCAATGAGGAATGCTAGCGTCTTCTGTGAGTAATAATAATGTCATTTCACGGTCGGCCGCTCATTATATCTGCGCTCACCGCTCTTCTCCGGCTCCGTGCTGCCCTGGACTCTGATCACTTCTACGCACTTACATTATCTACCTTTAATTGGATAATTACAAAATCAATTGAATGGAAGCATCAGGAAAGGTAACAGTTACTAGAGGTGAGACCTAGAGAGCGGTGACCCCAGAATGGGGAGAGCTAACAGCAGTCCCATTGTAGGGGATATGGTAAAATGTGTGATTGCCTTTACCTCTTGTCCCGGTGCCGTATGTTATCAGTGTTTGTATATAGGTTTACGTATGATGGTATTGCTACACAGTATAGTGTCTCCCCGCTCCAATCTGTCCTGAATGCTGCTGCCAGGATCATATTCCTCACCAACCGTTACACCGATGCCTCTACCTTGTGCCAGTCATTACACTGGTTACCCATCCACTCCAGAATCCAGTACAAAACTACTACCCTCATCCACAAAGCACTCCGTGGCTCAGCACCACCCTACATCTCCTCTCTGGTCTCAGTCTACCACCCTACCCAAGCCCTCCGCTCCGCTAATGACCTCAGGTTAGCATCCTCAATAATCAGAACCTCCCACTCCCGTCTCCAAGACTTTACACGTGCTGCGCCGATTCTTTGGAATGCACTACCCAGGTTAATACGATTAATCCCCAATCCCCACAGTTTTAAGCGTGCCCTAAAAACTCATTTGTTCAGACTGGCCTACCGCCTCAAAGCATTAACTTAATTATCCCTGTGTGGCCCATTCAAAAAATAAAAAAAACTTAAACCATAATCAGGTTCCTCGCATCATGTTCTCATACACTTTATGCAGTTAATAGCCCTCTGTGTCTGTACTGCTACATACTTAGGCTGATAACTGGTTCATGCAGCTTTACATGAACACCCGAGCCTTACACTATGGCTGGTCCAAATAACTAAAGCAATTGTTACCATCCACCTCTCGTGTCTCCCCTTTTCCTCATAGTCTGTAAGCTTGCGAGCAGGGCCCTCATTCCTCCTGGTATCTGTTTTTAACTGTGATTTCTGTTATGCTGTAACTGTCTATTGTCTGTAAAAGTCCCCTCTATAAGTTGTAAAGCGCTGCAGAATATGTTGGCGCTATATAAATAAAATTATTATTATTATTATTATTACCACCCCTTATATAATGGTACTGCTACACAATCAAGTGTATTACCATGTCTTATTCTGCTAAATGTATATATTATTTGGTGTGCCCGTTAAATAGGGAAAGCGTAGTACTGAAGTTTGGCCACTAGATGGAGGCATTTTGGTACACCTATGTTAGCATGGTTATGGATCAGTGTACATATTACTAGTTAATGTAGGAGGGGTCAGCTGCAGTTAGAGAGGAAACATTTCCTTATTCAGGGGAGAAGGGCCCGAGCGCCCAGACAGTCCACATGGGCTTAAGTACCCAGGACATTAGCACCTACTACCCAATTTTGGCTGATTAAAAGGAGAGAGCCCAGCCATCCACACCATCAGGCCAGAAAATCGGAGGCCAACACAGCAGTAAGAAAGATGGAAAGTAGACAGTACGCGAGCACAGGTAGCCCTAGAATGTGGAAGTTTATAGCTTGGGCAGATGTCCTCAGTACCGGGGCGAAACGGTGGCTGGTGCAGAACCTAGAAGCAGTCAGGTGAAGTCGTAAACTCCGAGCCAAGAACTTTAATAAATTATATGCGCATTTATCAACTCTGTGAGTCTATTGTGTTACATTGTTTCCCTTTACATCCAGCCTTGTCGGAGTCACACTAAGTGAATTCTCTATAAAATAAATGTACAGATAACTGTGGCTGTGATGGAAGCATGCAGCATTGGAGTTCACCACATTTACAGCTCGGACTAATTTACTGCAGCTCTTTGGACCCATTTTTGTACCATTATACGCCAAAACTTTCATCGAGTGTAAGTCCATGTTCACATGTTATGTTTTTGTTGCTTTTTTCCTATAGGTAAAACCTGCTTTTTTGGCAGTAAAGAAACAGTTTACAAAATAAAGGTTTTTTGGCTTTTTGCAGCTTTTTTGGTGCATTTATTTTTGGTACAGATTACTTGTGTCATTTGTCTACATTGCATGTTTATGAATCATAGTTTTATTCACTAAGAATGCAGCAAAAGTGCGTTTTTTTGTTGTGTTTTTGCACTTCGCATTGCTTTTCATGGTGAGAAAATACAGCAAAAACACTGAAAGAATTGAAATGCTGCAGCTTTCAAAAACAGCAGTTTTCTAAATCAATAGGAAAAAAAATAACAAATGTGTGCACAAGACTTCTGAAATCTCGGAGCTACTGTAGAAAGCAGTTTTTAATTTGCATTAAAAAAATGCAGCAAGAAATGCTGCAAAAACACAGTGTGAACATAGCCTCAGGCTTTGGTATCATGCTCCGTCCTTGGCAATTCTGTGTAGGTGTTTGTTCACACTGGTCATTCATAATTTCTATTTTTGTTTTCAGTTTTTCTTGCTCGATATGTTTTTTTCTTGTCCAATATGAAGACCTCTTGTTTCTTTTGCCCATACATGTGGGATTCCGATATTAGACAGCTGGTTTACCGTTCCTGTGAATTGTCGGTGATTTTCTCTTTTTGTAGCTCGCTCACTTTACTATAGATACTATCTATGAAGATAATTATTCCTTACACTGAAGTTTATAAATGGAAAGCAAAATTGTATCTCAGCAAATCTGACAATGAGATAGATGAAGTCTCTCGGAACCTTCTGGATTCTTTATAGGAATTATGATCTGTGTGTTGATCATTTTGTTGATTAATGTTTTTATTACCTTCAACATATAAGTATCGTTCTCTGGAATGGATTTGTTCTCCTCACATTATCCTTAATAATGTCCTTGATCACTTCTATTATCATATGTACATGCAGAGACAAATGAGGAAGAATCTGATGAGGACAAACCGTAGAACGTGCGGCTGCTTATTAATCCACCGAACACGGGGACATCTTCTCACCCACGAAAATGATGAGAAAGGAGGATCATCACTTCTCAGTGTCTTAGTCATCCCAAGTGACTTCTTTTCTACAAAATCTTGTAAAAACATTTCTGGCAAAAACATGCGCCTACAATGATCCATCCAGCCCTCGTCTACCTCCACTCCTACATTCTTGGGTATTGTTACTGGTTTAGCACTTGCTACATGACGGGAGGTTTATAGAGTCCCTCCTATTCTTCCTTATGTTTTCTTTTGACTTGAGATATCCCAAGATGTCGCACAAGATAACTTTGCACCAGATGAAGCTGCAGAAGGTAAGCAGTGTGAAAACAGAATGTGTCGGCATTGTTTATTCTATATATGTCTGTGTGACAATGTATCAAACCTGCACTGATGGAAATTGGAATAGGCAAAGTTTATGGAAAGAGAAGAATTAACTACCCCTGTATATGGGCTTGTCAGATCCTTACATCGTGCTCCCTCCATTTCCCGGTTAGCCACTGACTGGCAGCTGATTCTTGGCTGAAAACGTCAGGACAAGATGTTGGCTCTAATGTGCACGAATGTGGTTTGATCCATGTAGAAGATAAATCAAAAAGAAGCCATGGTTAAAACTAGTACCTATATAGCAGCTACTATGTTTGTGTAGCATGCCTATCACTAGTGGCATATTGCTAATAGCCGCAGACCACGTGGCCACTATGGGGCCCAAGAGCCAGAGGGGCCATGGCCTGCCGCCACCCGTCCCCCTACCCAGTCCGACATCGCACTTTCAACTGTGTCTGTATCCTTGATGCTTATATAGTTGAAAGTAATGATGGATCATGCAGCTGTCCGTTCCTTACTCCATCTTTCTCCCTGTGTGTCTGACCTCTGATATTTCAGTGTAGGGGGCCCAATGACGTCACAACATCACGCCCGCTATGAAAAGCTGCAGACCACGTTCTGAGTCCAGCAATGGAATGAGGAGAGGTGAGCATTGTTCTTAAAATTTTAATCAATGAGTATATTGTGAAGGCTATTATACTGTTTGGAGGGCTAGGTGGCGGACATTATACTGTTTGGAGGACTATGTGGGTGACATTATACTGTTTGGAGGACTATGTGGGTGACATTATACTGTTTGGAGGACTATGTGGGTGACATTATACTGTTTGGAGGGCTTTGTGGGGGACATTATACTGTTTAGAAGGCTAGGTGGTGGACATTATACCTTTTTGAGGGCTATGTGGGGGACATTATACTGTTTGGAGGACTATGGGGACATTGTATTGTTTGGAGGGCTATGTGGGTGACAGTATACTGTTTGGAGGGCTATGTGGTGAACATTATACTGTTTGGAGGGCTATATGGGTGACATTATACTGTTTGGAGGGCTATGTGGTATATGCTGTTCTGTGACCGAGACAATTTTTTTGTGAGGTTGGGGGCCCAATTATGACTTTTGCTATTGGATCCCATGATTTCTATATACGTCCCTGCCTATCATAACTACTGTGTTGACATACACTTACAAGCTGCAGCCTTAAAGGGATTCTCTAAGAAATGTGATAAAATAAATAACACACATTTAAATATTAAATATTTTTCTAAATATCTCAGTTTAGCAAAAGTCTATGCTTTATCTAGTGCACTCTCTCAGGATGTTAAGGATGGCAACTGCCATCCATCTCATTGTGCAAACCATCCTAGATTTCAGAGGATGCGCAGTAGAACAGGCTGCATAAAGAACGAGACAGATGCACTAAAACTTTTCGGAGGTCACTTGTTAATACATCTCTATGAAAGTCTAGTTCTGGCTCCCACAGACTTGCATTGAGCTCTTGTGAGAACTTCTGACTTGTGGCCACTCAGAAGTTAAGGCCAGAAGATGGCACCATGGGACCGGAGCGCCGTCGGTAATAGGGGAATATAAGAACGGGTTTTGGGGTCTTACATTTACAGTGCCACTCCAGTGCTGAAAAAAGACAAAAATGCTGGAGTGTTGCTTTACAGTAAACAATGCCCGACCAATGTGTGAAAGTAAACACTGCCTGATCTGCTCAATGATCTGCCAATGTCTTAGGTAAACTATGCCAGGCCAATTCAACTTCCATCTCCCCCTGCTTTTTTTACATTTACAATTGTGTATTTTTTCATGAACTCATGTGACCTTTTTTGCTCAGAATGGTCACTATGTTTTCAAACAGAAAAATCTTTTTCCACTAAATAATTTGATCAAATTGTGTTTTTTTTCCAAAAATGTTTTCTGGTTTCACATATGTCTTGCAATGGTGGCCAAACATCTTGGATAGTCCATGCTTCTCTGGTGGAAGCAAAGCTGAACTTTGGGATTCTGAAAAGCGCTGCAGATTGTTTACGGCCAAGAGTTCAGGTTTTGACTGCAGAAAAAAAAAAGCTGCAAGTAAGCAGCGTGTGAACATAGCTTTAAGGTTGGCAGCGGCCACATTTATAGGGGGCATTACGAAGGTAAAAGGCAAAAGTGATTATCAAGACAATGGAATGGGGCGTACTAGGAATCCAGGCCGTGACACAGCCACTCGGCGCAAGACTCTAAGGTTTGACTTGTAAAAACGGGTATTGGTGGTCACTAACGAGTAAACACCAGCACCAGAAATCTTCAGACTTTATCAGCAGCAAACAATATAACTATTTACAAGCAAACTCCAATCTTCGCTGTGTAAACCTCGCCACATGTGTTCCATTCGCTGCCCAGAGAACAACCATTTCCGCTCCGCTGCCTTTAAATTAGATTTACATCTGACACTTGTCCTAAAAACGGTCACGTATGGAAAGTGGCGAGCCAGAAGGGAGAGCAAAGAGGCTTGAAATAAGCTCCGCAACCAAGCAAAATTCATGCTAGGAAATGTTGCATTTTTCTTTGAGGCAACAATCAGAGATGGCGGCTTTAATTCAGATTTTCTTTACCAGCTGGGGTAGAGAAACTAACAGTCCCAGCAATGCTCCCTGGGAAAATAGAATGCAAATTTGCTCTTCTTCAGGGCTGGAATGCTAGCTCTCCAGTGCCACCTACTGGAGAATGCTATCCTAGCACCCAATGTACTTTCCAAACTTGTAGGATACTTAGTAAAAATCTTCAAGAAAAGTAAAAGCGCTCCGTCTGTAGAATGCTGTTTTGGCCTCAATGTGGACTGGGACACTGGTTGCTTGGCTGCAAGAGTCGTCCTTGAGGGAAGTTTATTACATCCTAGTTTACTTTAGCTTCTATAAATCCTTATAAATTGCCAATATTTGCCTGTTCCATCCCCTGACAATGCAGCTCTGCTTCTCTGGCAGTCCCAGCTAGACTTTCTTTAATTTGCTACAGCGACCATGTGCCGCACGGTGCGGAAGCAGCAGCCAATCACTTGCCCTTAACACTGATTACTGCATGTACGACACAAGACTTCTGTGAATGTGCGTAGATATACATGAAGTCATTCCTCAAGAATTAAATCTCATTGGACTGATAGAAATGCATCCAGATGTTAATTATTTCATTTTTTAAGACATTTCTTTTTAAAATGCCAAAATTCCATTAAACAATATTTTTATTTTTGCGGTCTACCGCCACTAGGTGGAGCTGAAGCGCTTCCTGTATACTGTAAGTGCCAGAGCTCCCTCTAGTGGTGGCAAAAGGCAGATAGAACCTTCATATAAGTCTTTTTGTATGCTCTGTAGTCTAATCAGTAATCCTATATATTGTGAGATGATCAGCAGAGAACTGGTGTTAATGGGAGAAAGTTCCTCTTTTTTTTAACAAGTAAAATATCCCAGGATTTTATGTCAGATTTTATTCCTCACTTAGATACATAAAATCTACGAGATGGAAATGTTCTTTATAACAGATATATCTGTTCTCTAACAAAATTGTCAGGATGACCCCGCAGACCACCACGAGGTGTCAGCTCACATTGTTAAGCTTCGGCTAATGTCGGCTCTTTTACACCTTCCCACATATGTAGGGATCATAACCTTTCCTGCAAAGAACTCTGCAAGTTTTTTTTTTAGTAAGTTACAGAGAATGACTGTCATTAGAAATCCGGGCGGATCCACAGGCGAAACAACTGCAGGGATATATAAGAGAACTTCCAAAAAGAGGGTCACGGCTGCTCTTCTGCCTCCAGAGAAGCCTAAAAGGCAAATAATGGTAACAATGTAACAACTTCATACAATGGAATCTCTTTAACTTGTAAAAAGTTTGGGTATTGATTAGGCCGCATTTTTTCTCTGCCTTAATTTTTTTCTCTTTTTTAATTTAGTCTTTTAACATCTTGTCTTAGTTTTTGTGGGGTGAATTGTATCTTTTAATAGCTCTAATGTTTCTTTTTAACAGCCATTAAAACATTGTTTTTTTGTTTGTTTGTTTGTTTTGCTACCGTGATGTGATTTTTCACCTTGTGGTTTCCATTGATTCATTATTACAATACCTTAAAATCACTTTTCTGCTTTTATTCTAATATTTACATAAATTTTTTTCATTGAGTGCTACAAATCATTATTTTATTATAGCGATCATTAGGAAGGTGCTAGTTTTGTAGCTATGTTTTTTTTCATAATTACTTTTGCGATTTTTTTTTTGTTGCATTTATTTACTTCTAAACATTCTTCATTTTTTAAACTTTTTGTAATTTTTTCAATATTTATTAATCCTGAAAGCCTTAAATATGCGATTCTTTGCCTCTGACGAGGCCTAATAGGCTCTTGTACATGATAGACCCGAACCTTTTATTTGCCCGTAAACCCCATTAGCAGCCCACAATCAGGCTCCTGTGGAATCTGAATGTCCCGTGTAAATTACCGCTATGGTACGAAGACGTATAGCGTAATCAAGTACCGACAACGCCTTTCTTGTCCGGTAAGTAATGAAATTAGTGACGTAAAGATTATAAATGAATACATAAGTGAAGGGGATTAATGGTGCCTGTCACTTTAATTATGGGTTTGGTGGAATGATGCTCGGAGATTAGGAATGTTCCCCGTTTGCTGCAGAAATTCGACATGTTGTACCGGAGTAAATAATTCATGTCTTCTGGAATTCTCTAATAAATTAAACATTTCTTTCATGACTAAGTAACGTAGTTTATAACGTTATGTTAATAGCCGGGCTCAGAGGGCGCATAAAGGCACGGCGGATCTCGGGAGGGATTAATTCATCTGACCTTAGATGTCGCATATTAAAGATTTGTATTTTCTACCCATCGGCAGAGAAAGGCCGAGGGATGTGCGGAGTATCAGCCGCAGGGGGATAACAGGCGGCACATGTAACATATACACTATATATACTGTACACTACGTATAAATAACATATACACTATATATACACATATAAATAACGTATACACTATGTATACTGCACATAGATGCACACTATATACACTATGTGTATACACACTATGTATACACATATAAATAACATATACACTATATATACAGTACATATAAGTAACATATACACTATGTATACTGCATATAGATAATAACATACACACTATGTATACACATATAAATAACATATACACTATATATACAGTACATATAAGTAACATATACACTATGTATACTGCATATAGATAATAACATACACACTATGTATACACATATAAATAACACATACACTATGTATACTGCACATAGATGCACACTATATACACTATGTGTATACACACTATGTATACACATATAAATAACATATACACTATATATACAGTACATATAAGTAACATATACACTATGTATACTGCATATAGATAATAACATACACACTATGTATACACATATAAATAACATATACACTATATATACAGTACATATAAGTAACATATACACTATGTATACTGCATATAGATAATAACATACACACTATGTATACACATATAAGTAACATATACACTATGTATACTGCACATAGATAATAACATACACACTATGTATACACATAAATAACATATACACTATATATACAGTACATATAAGTAACATATACACTATATATACAGTACATATAAATAACATATACACTATATATACAGTACATATAAGTAACATATACACTATATATACTGCATACAGATAATAACATATACACTATGTATACACATATAAATAACATATACACTATATATACAGTACATATAAGTAACATATACACTATGTATACTGCATATAGATAATAACATATACACTATGTATACACATATAAATAACGTATACACTATGTATACTGCACATAGATAATAACATATACACTATGTATACACATATAAGTAACATATACACTATATATACTGCATACAGATAATAACATATACACTATGTATACACATATAAATAACATATACACTATATATACAGTACATATAAGTAACATATACACTATGTATACTGCATATAGATAATAACATACACACTATGTATACACATATAAATAACATATACACTATATATACAGTACATATAAGTAACATATACACTATATATACAGTACATATAAATAACATATACACTATATATACAGTACATATAAGTAACATATACACTATATATACTGCATACAGATAATAACATATACACTATGTATACACATATAAATAACATATACACTATATATACAGTACATATAAGTAACATATACACTATATATACTGCATATAGATAATAACATATACACTATGTATACACATATAAATAACGTATACACTATGTATACTGCACATAGATAATAACATATACACTATATATACACTACATATAAGTAACATATACACTATTTACACTGCACAAAGATAATAACAAATGCACTGTATGTACTACACATTATGAAATCCTTTTTTTACCAATAATATACCACATTCTGGTAACAACAAGAAGCATGTAAATGGTTTCTTTAAAAATATTTTTTATTAAGCATCAATTACTGAAAAAGATATACACAAAAGTAAGGTGCTGTCGAAATGAGGTAACAAAAGTCATGGCTGTGCGCATAGTCTAAGGACAGCTCAGAATATAAATATTTATGCCTCAAGGTATACAAGATATAAGGGGTGATGTTAGAAATAATTGAAGCTGCACCATAGTGCGCATGCATTGCGTCGTGACTCTTCCCCCTACCTGAGTACGGATGTTTTTACAAGCAACAGGTCAGTATTGATAGTAATGAAGCCTGATCATTCAAAGTGCCTGCAGTGCCCCTGATAATGCTTAAGCGCATGGATTACCATCAGAACTTACAAAACACATTTGTTTAAAGATAAATAACTGTGACTAGATGAGCTGCCTCCCTCTGCCCCAACGCACGTTTTGCTTTGCATCCCTTCAGGTCATTGACCAGGTCCTTACGTGTAGCTTTGGGCTGATTCCTGACCTTTCTCAGAATCATCCTTACCCCACTGTAAAAAATAATATAAGTACAGCTGGTGTAACCTGGGAATCTCCTGTATATAACTATATATATACAGCTGGTATAGTATAACCTGGGCATCTACTGTATATAATTATATAAGTACAGCTGGTATGACCTGGGTATCTCCTGCATATAATTATATATGTACAGCTGGTATAACCTGGGTATCTCCTGTATATAACTATATATGTACAGCTGGTATCACCTGGGCATCTCCTGTGTATAACTATATACTGTATGTACAGCTGGTATAACCTGGGTGTCTCCTGTATATAATTATATATGTACAGCCGGTATAACCTGGGTATCTGTAATACTATTGGAGGAACTCAAGGGTCCTGATAGCGTGGGGCAATGAACAGACAGAGACAGGTTTCTTTAGTGCAAATAGTGTACTTGTACAACAGCAATAACACCCAAAGCAATATAGTGATAACCCGCAGTTACATGCAATGAAACAAGTCCTTGAAACATATACAGCAAATCGGCAGAGTTCTTAAGGCAGAGTCCTCTGCAAGGTGATTAAAAGGTGAGTGTGACAGGTGACGTGGTGCAGATCCAAAACACTGTCGGTGCAGAAAGAGTCAAATCCAGGTATGAAGTAAACACAGGGAAGTCCAGAACAAGTCCACAAGTTAATCCCAGGTGTGGCATGAACACGGGTAAGTCCAGAAACTAGTTCACAAGTTGATCCCAGATGTGGCATAAACACGGGTAAGTCCAGAAACAGGTTCACATTAAAGTATTATACTGGTGTTGTTGCCAACAGCTCCCACCTGGGGGAGTAAATGAAGGATTACGTAGCAACACACAGTCCAGAAACATAGTTCAAAAACACAGTTCTTACCAGGAGAAGTGAACCAAGGGTTAAGTTCCAAAGTCAACAGACTAATGATAACATGGAGAGTGTAGCTTACATACACAGAAAATGTCCAGAGCCAGAGGTAGAGGCATACTCAGAACAAGCAGCTGAGCTGAAGGGGAACAGAAGCAGAATACTCCAGCAAGGAAGCTGACACCTGAACCTGGTTTTAAACAAACGAACAGGAAGTAAGGCAGACAAAAACAGCAAACTCCATCTTAACAAAGGGCAAGATCATTCACAAGGTGATTTGGAAAACCCGGAATACTGACATTACTCCCCCTAGAAACGGCCTCAGGACGGTCCTTGACCAGGCTTGTCTGGGTATCTATGATGAAACTGAGCAACCTTCAGGGGAGCATTGATGTTACTTACTGGTTCCCAAGAATCGTTTTCAGGAGAGTAACCCTGCCATCTAACAAGATACTGAAGCCGGTTCCAATGAAGTCTTGAATCGATAATGTCCTGTACCACAAATTGTTCTTCGCCATCAACCAACACTGGTGGAGGGGGAGGTACTTTACGTCCCTGAAATGTATTAAGAGAGACCTGTTTTAATAAAGAAAGTTGAAATACTGGGTGTACCTTTAGAGTTCGTGGTAGCTTCAGCCGACAAGCAACAGAGCTCACAATTCTGGTGATCTTGAATGGACCGATGAACTTCTGTCCCAGTTTCTGCAAAGGGACACCCAATCTTAGATTCTTGGTGGACAACCAAACCGAGTCTCCTACCTTGTACACAGTTGCCTGTTTTCGGAATCTATCAGCCGACTTCTTGTAACGCTCCTGTGCTGCGGTCAGGGAGTCTTTCAAAACTACAAGATTACGTTGCAACAGCGCCACTATGTCTTGAACTGCCGGTACCGAAGTAGCAACTGGAGACCTAAGCAAAATATTTGGATGATATCCCAGATTGTTAAAAAAAGGCGTTACCTTCGTGGAACTGCTCTGAGAGTTGTTATATGAAAATTCTGCTAAAGGAAGTAGCTTCAGTCAATCATCCTGCAAATGACTGACGTAACAGTGTAGATACTGCTCCAAGGTTTGATTGGTCCGTTCGGTCTGCCCGTTGGTCTGAGGGTGGTATGCAGAAGACAAGCAAACATTAATGTGGAGCTCAGAACAAAATCCTTCCCAAAACCTAGAGGTAAATTGTATTCCCCGGTCAGAGATGATCTCATCTGGTACCCCATGCAGCCGGAAAACAATCTGAATAACCAGATCCACTGTTTCTGTAGCTGAGGGAAGACCGGTGCAAGGAATAAAATGAGCAGCCTTCGTTAAACAGTCCACTACCACCAAAATAGTATTTTTACTGCCAGAGGTGGGTAACTCTACAATAAAGTCCATCGAAATAGACCCCAAAGGGCGAGATGGTACGGGTAGCGACTTAAGAAGGCCAGTAGGTGAAACACGAGGAACTTTGTACCGAGCACAAACCTCACAAGAGCGGACATAGTCATTCACATATTTCAAGCAGGTAGGCCACCAGAAAAAAACAACTTAAAAATTCCTGCATCTTCTGTACCCCCCTATGACCAGCAAATACGGAGTCATGGACCAATTTGAGAATTCGAAGTCTCACAGCCTCTGGGACATAAATGCATAGATCTCTAAGCCATATGTAGCGCCCCCACTGCCGCAGGGCCGAGGGGTACCCGGTACCGGGCCTCTGAGTCTCTGTCCTGGGGTTGTCACGGTGGCTAGACCCCGTCCGTGACCCTGCTGAGGGGCGCCCAATGAAAGGTGTGGGTGGTGATGATGTTATGGTGCGGTGCAGGTCGCAGTAAATAACGAGGACACCAGGTTGCAGTCTCTTTACCTCTTTACTGAAGGCTTCAGGATCCTCAGTCCGGAATACGGTTAACCGGGCTGCGCAGGTCCGGCCGGTCCGATGGCACCTCCAGAGTTCCCTTTGCAGGTGGAAATCTGTGCCTACCTTCTAGCGCTTGTGTGTTGTGGTCCTCCCCTGCTGTGCTTACGGGATAGTCCCCACAACTGTTGTGTCTGTTTCTGAAGTTCCCTCACAACTCGATTATGATGTTCTTCTTCGTCCCCCAGATGATATGGCTAGGACGCACCCGTATGACGGGTAGGCTCGGAGCTCTTCCTGGACCCTAGTGTCGCCCCTCTCCTGTTGTTGCCCCCTATGTCTTCTTAGGTGATTTGGGTGAGACAGCCCGCCTAGAACTGACTGTCCTGCCGTAGGTTTGAAGTTAGGCCTGGAGCTCTATACTTCCTCGGCGTTCCGGCCACCGGCTACGCGCCTCAGTAGGATGTTGCCTCGTCTTACAGCACGACTCCTACTGGTGTTTCTCCTTGTTGCGTTGATCTCGTTTCTCACTCAGCACAATAAACCTCGCTTCTTGTCCTTTCTTAGGGTACCGCCGCGATCAGGTGCAGGCGCGGTCCCGTAACGTTCTCTCTGTTCGCTAGGCCTCTGTCAGGATCCCACCCCTGACAGGGACCCCCCTGAATCTTCCCCTGCAACACCCTCTGCCACAGGATGTTGCCTGGTTCCAACCCAGTCAGCTTTCTCTCTAACTTCCTCTCTAACCCCCAGTTTTACCAGATTGTGAGGAGTGGCCTAATACATAGCACCCTTAGCTCCCCCTGGAGGCCAGACTGTGAAGTGTATTGGTGTCTGTGATACCTGGTCAGATGAACTCCTCCAGTGCCATTAGACGTACCATAGCCCCCCTTAGTGGCGGAGCATCAGTACTGCAACGGCCAGGACTCTGGGGTGCTGCACATACACTATTCTGAAAAGCAAGATTCACATTGTCAGGTGGGGCAGCAAGCAATACGTCACCGTCATAGGCCAGCTTGATCTCCTCCCACAAGTCCTGGTCCTGGAGCATTCCTACAAAATTGGCATCAGATAAGATGGTCTTAGATGGGGTCCCAGGCATGGAGTCCATCGTGTGGATTCGGGATAATGCATCGGCTTTCCCATTACATGAACCTGGGTGGTACAAGATAATAAAATCAAATTGGTTCAAGAACAAACTCCATCTAGCTTGTCGAGGAGAGAGACATCTGGCAGACTTAAGGAATTCCAAATTATGGTGATCTGTGAGCACTACTACCTGTTGAGTTGCTCCTTGCAAATGGTGTCTCCATTCCTTAAAGGCGGAAATGATTGCCAAAAGTTCCTTATCTGCAATGTCATAGTTCTCTTCAGCAGATGATAACCTGCGAGAAAAGAATGCACACGGGTGCAGCAAACCTTTATCTCCGGTTCGTTGTGAGAGGATTGCTCCCAGTGCACAGTCAGAAGTGTCCACCTCCACGACAAAAGGCAGTGCAGGATCCGGATGCGTCAATATCGGAGCTGTGATAAAACCTTGAGGAGGTCAAAGGCTCCCTGGGCTTGCGAAGACCATACAAACTTCTTCCCCTTTTTAGTGAGGAGAGTGATGGGACGGTCAATTTCCGAAAAATTCTGGATAAAGCGTCTGTAAAAGTTAGCAAAACCAATGAATCGTTGTACCTCTTTCATGTTTCCTGGTACCGGCCAATCTATGATCGCCTGGATCTTGCTGGACTCCATATTCAATCCCTGGGGAGAAATAACATAGCCCAAAAAGTGAATTTTGGAGCAATGAAATTCACACTTTTCGAGTTTGATGTACAAATGATTATCTCTCAAACGTCTGAGCACGGTCTTAACATGTTCCTGATGTTCCTGTAGGGAATCAGAGAAAATTAAGATGTCATCCAGATAAATTACTACATAATGATCCATTAAATCCCTGAAAATATTGTTGGCTAAGTGTTGGAAAGCATCAGGAGCGTTACAGAGTCCGAATGGCGTCACTACATATTCAAAATGTCCATACCGGCATCTGAAAGCTGTCTTCCATTCGTCTCCGGGACGTATATGGAGTAAATTATATACCCCGCGAACATCTAATTTGGTAAATATTTTAGCTTGGCGAACTCTCTCCAACAATTCAGGAATTAGCAGCAACGGGCACCTGTTACGAATGGTTACCTTATTTACCTCTCATCTCTGTCTATCGCCCTACACGTGCCCTCCATTCTACAAATGACCTAACACTAACATCCCCTGTAATCCGAACCTCGCACCTCCGTCTCCAAGACTTCTCTCGTGCTGTGCCAGCTCTCTGGAATGCACTTCCCCAGACAATCAGACTGATACCGAGCCCCGACCTATTCAAGCGCGCTCTAAAAACCCATCTCTTCAAACAAGCCTACCACATCAACTACTCAGTAAACTGACTTTGTCCTGTTCCCTCCTTCCAAATATTATTCTGAATCTGCACCCTACTATTCATCTGTCTCCACACCCTCCATGCACATGATAACTGCACTTGATACTTGACTATTGCACTTAAACACACGGGCTGATGACCGGATCATGCAGCTTTGTATGAAAATCCCAATTTTTATAATTGCCAGACCTGAAATAACAAGCACTTTTCACCTATTGTGTCCCCCCATTTCCTTGTAGATTGTAAGCTTGCGAGCAGGGACCTCACCCCTAATGTCACTGTTTAAATGGTCTTAACTTGTATTGAATTTATTGTTTGTATATGTCCCCGCTTAATTGTAAAGTGCTGCGGAATATGTTGCCGCTATATAAATAAAAATTATTATTATATAATTATTAGTGTTGAGCATTCCGATACCGCAAGTATCGGGTATCGGAATTCCGATAACGAGTTCCGATATTTTTGTGATATCGAAAATCAGAATCGGAGGTTCCCAGTGTATGGTTCCCAGGGTCTGGAGGAGAGGAGACTCTCCTTCAGGCCCTGGGATCCATATTCATGTAAAAAATAAAGAATTAAAATAAAAAATATGGATATACTAACCCCTCCGGCGGCCCCTGGACCTTACCGATGTAACCGGCAGCCTCCGTTCCTAAGAATGAGGAGTTTAGGACCTGCGATGACGTCGCGGCTTGTGATTGGTCGCGTGACCGCTCATGTGACCGCTCACGCGACCAATCACAAGCCGCGACGTCATGGAAGGTCCTAAACTCCTCATTCTTAGGAACGGAGGCTGCCGGTTACATCGGTAAGGTCCAGGGGCCGCCGGACGGGTGAGTATATCCATATTTTTTATTTTAATTCTTTATTTTTTACATGAATATGGATCCCAGGGCCTGAAGGAGAGTTTCCTCTCCTTCAGACCCTGGGAACCATCCAGGATACGTTTCGATACTTGTGTCCCATTGACTTGCATTGGTATCGGTATCGGCGATATCCGATATTTTTTGGATATCGGCCGATCCCATCCGATACCGATACCTTTGAGTATCGGAAGGTATCGCTCAACACTAATAATTATATATACAGCTGGTATAACCTGGGCATCTCCTGTATATAATTATATATTAACAGCTGATATAACCTGGGCATTTCCTGTATATAATTATATATGTACAGCTGGTATAACCTGGCCATCTCCTGTATATAATTATATATTAACAGCTGATATAACCTGGGCATTTCCTGTATATAATTATATATGTACAGCTGATATAACCTGGGTATCTCCTGTATATAATTATATATACAGCTGGTATACCCTGGGCATCTCCTGTATATAATTATATATTAACAGCTGATATAACCTGGGCATCTCCTGTATATAATTATATATGTACAGCTGGTATAACCTGGTTATCTCCTGTATATAATTATATATTCAGCTGGTATAACCTGGGCATCTCCTGTATATAATTATATATACAGCTGGTATACCCTGGGCATCTCCTGTATATAATTATATATTAACAGCTGATATAACCTGGGCATCTCCTGTATATAATTATATATGTACAGCTGGTATAACCTGGGTATCTCCTGTATATAATTATATATGCACAGCTGGTACAGTATAACCTGGGCATCTCCTGTATATAATTATATATATAAAGCTGGTATAACCTAGGCATCTCCTGTATATAATTATATATACAGCTGGTATAACCTGGGCATCTCCTGTATATAATTATATATGTACAGCTGATATAACCTGGGTATCTCCTGTATATAATTATATATGCACAGCTGGTACAGTATAACCTGGGCATCTCCTGTATATAATTATATATATACAGCTTGTTTAACCTAGGCATCTCCTGTATATAATTATATATACAGCTGGTATAACCTGGGCATCTCCTGTATATAATTATATATTAACAGCTGATATAACCTGGGCATCTCCTGTATATAATTATATATATACAGCTGGTATAACCTGGGCATCTGCTGTATATAGTTATATATACAGCTGGTATAAACTGGGCATCTCCTGTATATAATTATATATACAGCTGGTATAACCTGGGCATCTCCTGTATATAATTATATATTAACAGCTGATATAACCTGGGCATCTCCTGTATATAAATATATATATACAGCTGGTATAACCTGGGCATCTGCTGTATATAGTTATATATACAGCTGGTATAAACTGGGCATCTCCTGTATATAATTATATATACAGCTGGTATAACCTGGGCATCTCCTGTATATAATTATATATGTACAGCTGGTATAACCTGGGTATCTCCTGTATATAATTATATATTAACAGCTGATATAACCTGGGCATCTCCTGTATATAATTATATATACAGCTGGTATAACCTGGGTATCTCCTGTATATAATTATATATGTACAGCTGATATAACCTGGGTATCTCCTGTATATAATTATATATGCACAGCTGGTACAGTATAACCTGGGCATCTCCTGTATATAATTATATATATACAGCTTGTATAACCTAGGCATCTCCTGTATATAATTATATATACAGCTGGTATAACCTGGGCATCTCCTGTATATAATTATATATTAACAGCTGATATAACCTGGGCATCATCTGTATATAATTATATATATACAGCTGGTATAAACTGGGCATCTCCTGTATATAATTATATATACAGCTGGTATAACCTGGGCATCTCCTGTATATAATTATATATTAACAGCTGATATAACCTGGGCATCTCCTGTATATAATTATATATATACAGCTGGTATAACCTGGGCATCTCCTGTATATAATTATATATACAGTTGGTATAACCTGGGCATTTCCTGTATATAATTATATATATACAGCCAGTATAACCTGGGCATCTCCTGTATATAATTATATATGTACAGCCGGTATAACCTGGGCATCTCCTGTATATAATTATATATATACAGCTGGTATAACCTGGGCATCTCCTGTATATAATTATATATACAGCTGATATAACCTGGGCCTCTCCTGTATATAATTATATATATACAGCTGGCATAACCTGGGCATCTCCTGTATATAATTATATATACAGCTGATATAACCTGGGCCTCTCCTGTATATAATTATATATATACAGCTGGTATAACCTGGGCATCTCCTGTATATAGTTATATATACAGCTGGTGTAACCTGGGCATCTCCTGTATATAATTATATATGTACAGCTGGTATAATCTGGGCATCTCCTGTATATAGTTATATATACAGCTGGTATAACCTGGGCATCTCCTGTATATAATTATATATGTACAGCTGGTATAACCTGGGTATCTCCTGTATATTATTATATATGTACAACTGGTATAACCTAGGTATCTCCTGTATATAATTATATATGTACAGCTGGTATAACCTGGGTATCTCCTGTATATTATTATATATGTACAGCTGGTATAACCTAGGTATCTCCTGTATATAATTATATATGTACAGCTGGTATAACCTGGGTATCTCCTGTATATTATTATATATGTACAGCCGGTATAACCTGGGCATCTCCAGTATATAATTATATATGTACAGCCGGTATAACCTGGGCATCTCCAGTATATAATTATATATATACAGCTGGTATAACCTGGGCATCTCCTGTATATAATTATATATACAGCTGATATAACCTGGGCATCTCCTGTATATAATTATATATTAACAGCTGATATAACCTGGGCATCTCCTGTATATAATTATATATTAACAGCTGATATAACCTGGGCATCTCCTGTATATAGCTACTGTAGATATATACAGCCGGTATAACCTGGGCATCTCCTGTATATAATTCTATATACAGCTGATATAACCTGGGCATCTCCTGTATATAGCTGCTGTAGATATATACAGCTGGTATAAGTTGTAGGTCTCTGTGTATATTGTGAATACAGTAGTGTAGAGGTATCTATATAACCGCATGTCCCAGTAATTAGTTACTTTAGTAGCTAAGGACAGTTCCGTATATAACAGGAGCTTAGGATTTAGTCTATTTCAAGTACAGGTCAGACGCTGAGCTCTCAGGTTAATTTAATGCCTGAAGAGGATTATGCTACTTGTATAATAAAGTGCAATTAGATATTAATCCCAGTGATCAGCCTCAAAATATGTTTCACATTATCACTATGAGTTTGACGAAGCAAAAAAGTTTTGACAGGAATGACAATTACTATGTTTAACACTACAAATAATAGATGGAGCCCCAAGGAATCGTACCATTAAGGAGAGAACTCTATGGTTCTGTGCCTTATAACTGTTTCCCCTGCAGCACACCGTCTGGCCAGACAGGGTATTACAAGTAACATTTTTCAACTGCATATTGTATCATTATTCTTCCTTCAATCTGGATACTCGAATAATAATAGAAATTTAAACAATAAAAAAAAAACATACTTACAATTGATTCTTTCTTTTTCTTGGCTTTAGGTATGCCAAGAAAAGTGATAGAAGATCAACAGGTTGGGAAAAAATACTTTACTCTGCCACAAGTTACTTTTTGTTTAATAATAATAATGTTTATTTTTTTATAGCGCCAACATATTCTGCAGCTATGTTTTTGTTTTTCAGTACAGATTTTCCATTTTACCCCCCAGAATGACTTTATTTCAGGATTTTGTCATATGTTTTATTGCAATGTTTTGGTCTGGTTCCAATAGTAACATTGTATCGGAGCTGTGATATCTCGGATTCCGAGCGTCGCTGCTGCGAGGGTGGGAAGGTGAGTCATTTCCATTTGGCTACAAATGATATAATTTTAAGTATACGATGTTCTTGCTTTTCCAATCTCGGTTTATCATGTATAATCAGTACGTAACCTGCGGTCGGATCAAACATCGTTACATCATTAAAATTATGGTTTATTCATAAGTCAACAATGTATTCTAGATTGAGAACGAAAAAAGATGAGACAGAGGCGCATGGGATCCTTTCTACGCCGCCTTGTAAAGGAAATCTGACTCAAAAAATGTTTTTACAGAACGACGGAAGGAAATGACATCCGCGATCTTATCATTACATGTGTCCGAGATGATGATGTGTCAGTACTAAGAGTCAATTGTGCCCCAGATGTGACAGCTGTGCTTCTGCACAAGTGTATTCCTGGGACTGAAAGTTATGGAGAGGGAATAACTAACTGACAAATGAACAGAGTGACCACTGTGATCTACAGGGATCCTTGAAGGGTATGGAGTCACATATCCCCCATTTTTGCTCCATTTACTGTACATGATGCTGCCAGAAATAACTGTGCGCTGTAGATGGCTCGCTCCATCAGTACTATAGACAATGGATGAAGGGAGAGGTCCAGCATGGACACCTCCTATTAAAAATGGCCCTCCGATTTCAGACTTGCTGAATATTTGCTAAATTTTAATTCTTAATTTCCCTTTAGAGTGTTTGTATCCTCTACTGTAACCACTGCTTTCTTGTAATTATTTATCTCACCCCAGAGCTGGATTTACAGCTACTCTGCTTAGTATCTCTTTGTATAATGTCCTCCATACTATTGCTGTCTCTGAATATGTTGCTACACAAGAAAGCAGAAATCCATCATGTCTGTGAGTGCTGTGTATGGGAGACATCTGAGAACCAGTCATACAGCCTGCAGAGAGGAAAACTGGTGACAAAGGTCACATGATAGTCATATAGTCGCCGGAAGTAGTGTTATTCCTCAAGTATAGCAAATAGATAAATGACTGCACGCAATTGTACTAAAGCAAGGGAATGTGTGATACATGAAATGTGAATAGCATAATGGCTTGTGAAATCAATGAATAAACACATGAGATGCTTAGTGCCGCGCCCCAGAGTCCTGGTCGTTGCAGTAATGCCGCTCTGCCACTAAGGGGAGTGATGGTACATCTGGTTGCACTAAAGGAGTTCACCTGACCAGGTATCACAGTCACACATTACACATGGTTGATAGAATTTTGCACTTAGAAAAGAGAAATAAAGAAAAGTTAATTTGTATTATAGCGTTTTATAGTATGCCTTAATGGGTTCAGCCTACACCCTTAAAGGAGAAGTTAAATTATTGTTCAGAATTTGCACTTGGTAGATAGAATACCTGGCTGGGTAATGATGGTTATTTATCGTCAAGTTAATCATAAATGTTATTTAAAAATCTTAAGCACAATGTACATATGTTTCTGTTTGTAACGTTCAAGTGTCCTCACCTCCCATAAAGGGAAGCACTGTTAAATTTACTTGTTCATTGCATTTCAAAATTTTGTATGTCTTTTGCTAACATGTATTGTTGTTCTTCTTTCCCAGTCCGGGAGTACTGGATTTAACCGGGGGGGAGTGCAGCGCCCCAGAGTCCTGGTCGTTGCAGTACTGTCGCTCCTCCACTAAGGGGAGTGATGTTACGTCTGATTGCACTAAAGGAGTTCACCTGACCAGGTATCACAGTCACACATTACACTTCACATTCCGGCCACCAGGAGGAGCAAAGGGTTCTATGTATTAGGCCACTCCTCACACTCTGGTAAAACTGGGGGTTGGATAGGAAGTTAGGGAGAAGCTGACTGGGTTTTGCCCAGGTAACATCTAGTGAGAGAAGAGGTTGCTTGGGAAGATTCAGGGGGGTCCCTGTCAGGGGTGGGATCCTGACAGAGGCCTAGCGAAAGGACAGATCGTTACGGAGCCGTGCCTGCACCTCATTGCGGCGGCATCTTAAGAAAGGACATGAAGCGAAGTATATTGTGGAGAAGTGAGAAACGAGATCACAGCATAAAGGCGATAGAACCAGTAGGAGTCGTGCCCCAAGATCGGCAACATCCTACTGAGGCGCGTAGCCGGTGGCCGGAATGCCGAGGAAGTAATAGGCTCTAAGCATTACTTCAAACCCACAGCAGGACAGTTAACTTTAGGTTGGCTGTCTCACCTAAATCACCTAAGCAGACATAGGGGGCAATTGTGGGAGAGGGGCATCTCTAGGGTCCCTATAAAATAACTCCAGGCCTACCCCGTCATACGGGTGCGTCCTATCCAAACTGGGGGACGGAGAGAGAAAGAACATCAGAAACAGACACGACAGTTGTGAGGACTATCCCGTGGTGCTCAGCAGGGAAGTACTACAACACCCAGGCGCTAGTAGGTAGGCTACTGATTTCCACCTGCAAAGGGAACTCTGGATGTGCCTTCGGACCGGCCGGTCTCAGACAGCCCTGTTAGCAGTGCTCTGGATTGCGGATCCCGAAGCCTTCAGTAAAGAGGTAAAGAGACTGCAACCCTGTGTCCTTGTTATTCATCGCGACCTGCACCACACACCATCACCTTTCATTGGATGCCCCTTAGCAGGGTCACGGACCGGGTCTAGCCACGGTGACGACCTCAGGACCGAGACAGAGAGGTCCGGTACCGAGTACCCCACGGCCCTGCGTCTGGGGGCGCTCCACTTAGCACAAAACTTAGCCAAAAAATGTGAGCCCATCCACCAACGTCAAGGTAATCTCATGGATCGGATGGGTCCCTGACCTGACTGCCTAGTGTGAACACTTATCTCTGGCTAATATCATGGTAAAGCCTGCATTTACAGGAAGGTCGGAACCCGACCCCTGACCTGACTGCATAGTGTGAACACTAGATGGGCTCACATTTTTTGGCCAAATTTCGTGCTAAGCATCTTATGTGTTTCTTCATAGATTTCACAAGCCATTATGCTATTCACATTTCATGTATCACACATTCCCTTTGCTTTAGTTCAATTGAGTGCAGCCATTTATCTATTTGCTATGTAAGTTGTTTTTGGTTATGCACCAGTTCACACTAGTTCACTGTTCAGTCAGTTTACCATTACTTGCTATTCCTGATGTATAGTCACATGACTGCTTATTCTGAAAAGTTACCTGAAATTACAGATACTCTGTCAGTTATACAGCTCATCAGTATAGGTCAGGTGCATATTACACAAGCTAGCCAACTGCCCAGTTTATGTGTCTAGCTGCCTCCTTCTCCATCACAGCTGAAGTATAGCCTATTGTCTCAGAGGCACCGCTCTCTGCTGGTTCTCCTCCTTCCTCTGTGATCGTTCCTCACTGTATCATTTGCCGGCTCTGCTTCCCCTCATCTTCCCTTTACTGTCGGGGTTCCTCCGGGTTCAGTTGTAGTCCCCTCCTCTTCTCTCTATTGGACAAACCGCCAGTAGATTTGGTTTCCAGTCCCATCTCTCTGGTGATGACACCTATTATACACCTCTTCTCCTGACCTCACGCCTTATTACTACAGGTTCCACCGATTCTGTCCACTGTCTCTAACATCCTGTCCTCCCTCTATCTAAAACTAAATCTATCGAAGACTGAACTCCTTGTGTTTCCTCCTCCACTAACCTACCTATGCCCAACATTGCCATTTCCGTGTGTGGTTCTACCATTACCCCCCTGCAGTGCGCCTGCTGTCTTGGGGTTATATCTGACTCAGATCTTTCCTTCACTCCCTATATCCGATCACTGACTCGCTAATGTCACTTACACCTCAAAAACATCTCTAGAATCCGACCTTTTCTCACTTTTGACTTTGCAAAAACTCTTATTGCAACTCTCTACTAATCTGTCTCCCTCTTACCAAACTCTCCCCTCTTACCAATTTCTGTCCAGCCGCTACACTCATGCCTCTACCCTGTGCCAGTCATTGATGTCATGGTATAGGACATGGTTCATGTCCTGCTCTCTCAGGGTTAATATTGCTGGCCTCTCCTTGGATCTGGGAGGGGTATTTATACACACTCCAGACTTGGATTCCCTGTCAGCTATACTTTCGTTTAGTCTGTGTGTCTGACCCCTTGAGTGTGTGCTCAGTTTGCATTTGCTTGTCTTGCTCTCCGTGCATTACTCTGCTTGTTTGTTCTGTTGGCTTTCTGACCTTTGGCTCCCTTTCTGACTATCCCTCTGCCTCTCCCCTCGGTTACCTCGTTATCTCCTGGTTTGATCTTGGCACGTTTTAACTACTCTCCAGTGAATATCATCTCCTCTGCACACCAGCGTCTGGCGCTGCACTCGACCACCTCCTACCTTGTCACGTGGTTCAGGTCCTGTTTGCTATCCCGTGAGTTCCCCGCCGCTCTGCTCTCAGCTCCCTTGCTGTGGCGCGCAGCTCTCCCCACAGCAGTAATATCCGGGAGTCGTGACAATTGCACTGGTTGATCATCTGATACAAAATCCAACATAAACTTATGACTCTCACCCACAATGCCCTCCATGGTTTATCACCACCCTACATCTCCTCCCTCATCTCTATCACCCTACCCATGCCCTCTATTCTGCTAATGACCTAAGACTAACATCCTCTATAATCATTACTTCGAGTTCCTGTATCCAAAACTTCCTACACGCTGCACCAATTCTCTGGAATGCACTACCCAGGACAATTAGATTAATTCCCAATACCAAGTGTTTTAAGTGTACCCTAAAAACGCACTTTTTTAGACTGGCCTTCCACCTCACCTCACTTATCTAGCTATTCCCATTTGCCATTGTAAAATTTTCCTACAAATCTGGTCCCTTGTATCATCTGTTTACACCCTCCATGCACTTAGTAGCCCTCTGAGTCTGTACACACACTGGCCGGTGACCGGTTCATGCAGCGCTATGTGAATCCCCTATCTATTACATTGATGGCCGGATCGTACAATACCACCATTGTTACCATTTACCTGTCGTGTCCCCCCCCGATCTCTTGTGATCAGGACCCTCACTCCCGTATCTTTTGAATTGTGTTACTCTGTAATGTCTTTATTGTCTGGACAAATCCTCTATGTAATATTCGGCAGCTCTTTATATGTTGGTGCTATAGAAATATAAAGTATTATTAGGCTATGTGCACACGTAGTGGATTCTGTTGCGGATCCGCGGCGTTTTTTCCGCGGGGATCCGCAACAATGTGATTTATACAATGTGATTTTCTGGATTTTATTTTTGATATTCTATCTCTCAATGTTAAAATTAAGTGCAGTCGAAAAGCGTCGACTGGGTCATGTTGACCGTGTAAATTTTTCTTTTGTTTGCACTATATTTTCTTTTGAAAAATAAAAGGAAAAGGAAAATCCAGTCCTCTTGAGCCGGACACCAATTTTTTTCTATTTTCCTTAAAACCCTTAAAATTATAGACTGTTCATGTCACTGGGCAAACTTACGAAATCAGCAAGGGATCCAATACTTATTTCCTCCACTGTACATTGTATCAATTTTGATTTTATCCCAGGCAAGGCCCCAACATCTTCTTACACCCAGTCCTTTGTATATAAACAATGTCAAAGGTTATTTGCAAAAATCATGGATTTCATATGAAAAAAAAAGAAGATAATAGAACAAATATATTCAGACGTTATTACAGATGTTTACTGTATCGCTAAAGTAGGAACTTGCCTAACTATAGAAATTCGGCTTCATGTAGGTTTGTAGAAATGGCTCTGGCTTTGTTTTCGGGGAAACCGTATCTGAATGTATCTGAAAAGCTATTTGAATTTAGAACGAGTCATTATTATTGTTGCAATAAAATATCATCTATTGTGAACAAGATTTTTCAAGGTGAAAATCTACGAAAGCCAAAACTGTGATTTGCTGAATTTATACATTGTTGCCTGACATATGTTGGGGTGAGTGGAGTTATTGTAATGAAACATAAAACGTAACATTTCATGGCACAAAAGAAAACTGAGTTTAGGGTGTGTTTGAAGGAACAAAGTTAGAGTTCCTATTGTGTGTTATCTCTGACAATAATTATATTTTTCTATTCATGTATCATGGGGTTGTAGCACATACAGTATGTTAGGGGGGACCATTGCCGGCATTCACTATCCAAGACTACCGTATTTTGCGGACTACAAGACGCACTTTTTCCCCCCAAAAAAAGGGGGGAAAATGGGGGGTGCGTCTAATAGTCGCAATGCAGGCTTACCGTGGTGGCAGAGTTGCGGCGGCAGAGGTGTGGCAGCAGAGGTGCGGAGATGAGGAGGCGCAGTGAGCGGGGTCCCTTTTCCCGGTGAGGTGATGCAGCAGCCCGGTAAGGCAGCAGAGCCGGGTGAATCCTGTTGTTATCGGTGGGCGCGGCCATCTTCCTGAGGCCGCGCGTGCGCAGATAGAGCGCTCTGCTGCCCGGGGCTTCAGGAAAATGGCCGCGGGATGCCGCGCGTGCGCAGATGGGGATCGCGGCGGCCATTTTCCTGAAGCCGAAATGCGAGATCCATCTGCGCACGCGCGGCCTCAGGAAGATGGCCGCGCCCACCGATATCATCAGGATTCACCCGGCTCTGCTGCATTACCGGGCTGCTGAATCACCTCACCGGGACTTTGGACTCTGTTTACTCCATCCTTTTGCTTCCCAGGATGGGTGCAGCAAGGTTCAGGAAGGATCTTGTGGGCACATGGACTGGAGATGATGGAGGTAGTGGTGTACATTGTGAAGCGAGTATTCCACAGGAGCTCAGATGTCTGAGTCCTTGCCGCTTCCCGGCGCTCCTCAGCACCGCATGGCACGGCCGGCTCTCCGCCTCCAGCAGGGCTCGCAGCAGTACAGAGGCGCTTTTCCCGCAGTGTCCGGTCATGGCGGCTGTGTCTCGGTAGCGGAGCTCCTCACTTATTACCGGCTTCTGAAATAATTATTGCGCTGAGGAGCGCCGGGAAGCGGCAAGGACTCAGACATCTGAGCTCCTGTGGAATACTCGCTTCACAATGTACACCACTACCTCCATCATCTCCAGTCCATGTGCCCACGAGATCCTTCCATCACCTCACCGGGGAAAGGGACCCCTCTCACGCCATACCTCTCACTGTGCCTCCTCATCCCAGCACCTCTGTCGGTAACCACTGCTGCCACCCTCCCATGGACACCAGGCCGTGGCGTCGCCCACCTAAGCAGGAAGGGACCCTGCTCAGGTGCACGCCGTACCGCATCACCCCACCTCTGCTGCCACCATGCCTCCTGTGACCCTGCTCTGCCATCACCAGCCCTCAGGTAAGATACTGTAAATTCGGACAATAAGACGGACCCCTATCTTATAAAAAATCTTTTTTCTGCAATTTTCACCCCAAATTTGGGGTGCGCCTTATGGTCCGGTGCGTCTTATAGTCCGAAAAATACGGTACTTACTGTAGGTCCTCGGTGATAGTGTCAGTGCATCCCCTACCTACCTTCCTCCACTGCAATAAATGGGTTTCCATAATATTATGAATACACCACTGTCCAAATTATTACATAAACGCTATCTTTGTCTGATTTTCCTGAAGGTTGGAGGCAGATGAGTCATATAATGTTCCGTCATCGACCATTAAATCCCATTTTATTGGACAAATGTCCCAATGAGAACAGGAATTTTTTCAACACTCAAAAAGCTCAAAAAGCAGCACGAGAGTTCAAGAATATTATAGGTTGTAAAGAACTGAAATTTGTGGAATTTGAAACATTAAGATGTCACATTTACTGAAATTAGAAGCTTTTCCAATCAAAAGCATCTTACAGGGTCGAGTTCCATGTAACATGGGAGCTTCTGTGATGTCACCTCCAAAATTCTGCCTCCTTGATCTTGAGTTTTTGGAGAGATTCTTCTTGGAATTCTTTGCAGGATGTCAGAATCGCCCCCAGAGCTGCTGTTCTGATGTGATCGGATTTCCCACCCTCATAGATCTTCTGCTGGAGGATACCCAAAGGTCCTCAATAAGGCTGATGTCAGGGGAGGGTGGTGGCCGCACCAGGAGTTTCTCTCCTTAATATCCACAGCAGCCGATGACTCGGAGGTTCATTTGCAGTATGAAATGGGGCATTGTCTTTGTGGGATGATTTTGCTACAGACGGCGCTGTTCTTTTTATGCCATGGCAGAAAGTGATCAGTCAGAAACTTTATATCCTTTGCCGAAGTCATTTTCACACCTTCAGGGACCAAAAAGGGGCTACCAGCTCTCCCCATGATTCCGGCCCAAAACATGACTCTGCCACTTCCTTGTTGAAGTCGCAGCCTTGTTTAGACATGATGACCATCCACCAACAATCCACGACTCCATCCATCTGCACCATGGGTTGCACGGCATCATCAGTAAACAAGATGGTTTTATAATGTGTCTTTATGTATATCTGCAGCCATCTCTACCTGTGAGCGCTGTTTAAGGAAATAGTAGATTATGCATGGCCTCAGCATATGGAGGATCCTACATCTTGAGATTTGCAGACTTGAGAGGCCCAAGCTTCTTCACACACCTGTCTGCTGCTTTGTAATTGTATTTAGGCAGCTGCTCTCTTAATCCAATGAATTTGTCATGACTCCCAGGTACTACTGCTGCGGGGAGAGATGGGATTGTCAGAAGAGAAGCCAGAGGTCACAAATCCAAAAAACAAATGAGCAGAGTAAAGCACGGAGAGCAAGGAACACAATTGCAAACCGAGCACACACTCCAGGGGTCAGGAACACAGGTAAGACAAAAGTATAGGTGACAGGGAATCCTAGTCTGGAATGAGTATAAATACCCCTCCCAGATCCAAAGGGAGGCCAGCAAAATTAACCCTGAGAGAGCAGGACATTAACCATGTCCTAAACATGACAGAATTTATCTGGCAGAAACCTTCCTCATCATGCCTTTATCTGCACGAACCCGACTGTTCGTATCAACCACATTTCTGACAGTACAATAATCACGCTTAAGTTTTTGTGAAATATCTAATGTTTTCATACCTTGTCCAAGGCATTGAACTATATGACACTTTTTGGTACCATAAATCCTTTTTCTTTCCCATATTGCTTGAAACCTGTGGCTGCAAAATAATGTGGGCACCTGGCAACTAATTATCACAGGGGCTTAAGATTGATTTCAGTGATCAAAAGATCCAGAGACAGAAACCATCCATGAGGTTATGTGAAAAATACAAAATTACATCTATTTGGCACATAAATCCAATCTTCATAATAATTTGGAAAGTGGTGTAATAATATAATCAGTCCACTAGTCCAAGCGCCACTTTTTCTCCACTTGCAGCTCCATTAAGAGTCCTTATGCCCTTTCCTCAGATCTTTGGCTGATAGTTGCAGTGAGAACCTTACACACATCGCTTTCAGCTTTCTTCATCATAAACTGTTTCTAATCTTCAGCTAAAAAGTAATAATAAAGAGTGAGTTTCTAATGCAATCCTTTTAGCTCAGGTGCCCCATTCCTCCACTAGTTACACCATTTTCTAGTCCTGGTGCCCCATTCCTCCACTGGATGCACCATTTTCTAGTCCTGGTGCCCCATTCCTCCACTAGTTGCACCATTTTCTAGTCCCGATGCCCCATTTCTCCACTAGTTGCAACATTTTCTAGTCCTGGTGTCCCATTCCTCCACTAGTTGCACCATTTTCTAGTCCTAGTGCCCCATTCCTCCACTAGTTGCAACATTTTCTAGTTCCGGTGCCCCATTCCTCCACTAGTTGCACCATTTTCTATTCCCGATGCCCCATTCCTCCACTAGTTGCATGATTTTCTAGTCCGGGAAACTCATTCATCCACTACTTGCCCCATTTTTTAGTCCTAGTGCCCCATTCCTCCACTAGTTGCACCATTTTCTAGTCCTGGTGCCCCATTTTTCCACTAGTTGCACCATTTTCTAGTTCCGGTGACCCATTCCTCCACTAGTTGCACCATTTTCTAGTCCTGGTGCCCCATTCCTCCACAATTTGCACCATTTTCTAGTTCTGGTGCCCCATTCCTCCGCTAGTTGCACCATTTTCTAGTCCCGATGCCCCATTCCTCCACTAGTTGCACCATTTTCTAGTCCAGGTAACCCATTGCTCCGCTAGTTGCACCATTTTCTAGTCCTGGTGCCCCATTCCTCCACTATTTGCACCATTTTCTAGTTCCAGTGTCCCATTCCTCCACTAGTTGCACCATTTTCTAGTCTCGACGTCCCATTCTTCCCCTAGTTGCCCAATTTTCTAGTCTCTGTGCCTCATTCCTCCACTAGTTGCACTATTTTATAGTCCTCATGCCCCATTCCTCCACTAGTTGCACCATTTTCTAGTACCGGTGCCCCGTTCCTCCACTAGTTGCACCATTTTCTATTCCTGGTGTCCCATTCCTCCACTAGTTGCACCATTTTCTAGTCCTGGTGTCCCATTCCTCCACTAGTTGCACCATTTTCTAGTGCTGGTGCCCCATTCCTCCACTAGTTGCACCATTTTCTAGTCCCGATGCCCCATTCCTCCTCTAGTTGCAAAATTTTCTAGTCCCGGGGCTCCATTCCTCCACTAGTTGCACCATTTTCTAGTCCTGATGCCCCATTCCTCCACTAGTTGCACCATTTTCTAGTCTTGGTGCCCCATTCCTCCACTAGTTGCACTATTTTCTAGTTCTCATGCCCCATTCCTCAACTAGTTGCACCATTTTCTAGTCCCAGTGCCCCATTCCTCCACTAGTTGCACCATTTTCTAGTCTTGATGCCCCATTCCTCCACTAGTTGCACTATTTTCTAGTTCTCATGCCCCATTCCTCCACCAGTTGCAAAATTTTCTAGTCCCGGGGCTCCATTCCTCCACTAGTTGCACCATTTTCTATTCCTGGTGCCCCATTCCTCCACTAGTTGCACTATTTTCTAGTCCTCGTGCCCCATTCCTCCACCAGTTGCACCATTTTCTAGTCCCGGTGTCCCATTCCTCCACTACTTGCGCCATTTTCTAGTCCTGGTGACCCATTCCTCCTCTAGTTGCACCATTTTCAATTCCTGGTGTCCCATTCCTCCACTAGTTGCACCATTTTCTAGTCCCGGTATCCCATTCCTCCACTACTTGCACCATTTTCTAGTCCTGGTGTCCCATTCCTCCACTAGTTGCACCATTTTCTATTCCCAGTGCCCCATTCCTTCACTAGTTGCACCATTTTCTAGTCCCGGTGTCCCATTCCTCCACTAGTTGCACCATTTTTTAGTCCCAGTGCCCCATTCCTCCACTAGTTGCACCATTTTCTAGTCCTGGTGTCCCATTCCTCCACTAGTTGCACCATTTTCTAGTGCTGGTGCCCCATTCCTCCACTAGTTGCACCATTTTCTAGTCCCGATGCCCCATTCCTCCACTAGTTGCACCATTTTCTAGTCCCGGTAACCCATTCCTCCACTAGTTGCACCATTTTCTAGTCCGGTATCCCATTCTTCCACTAGTTGCACCATTTTCTAGTCCCGGTAACCCATTCCTCCACTAGTTGCACCATTTTCTAGTCCGGTATCCCATTCTTCCACTAGTTGCACCATTTTCTAGTCCCGGTATCCCATTCCTCCACTACTTGCACCATTTTCTAGTCCCGGTATCCCATTCCTCCACTACTTGCACCATTTTCTAGTCCCGGTGTCCCATTCCTCCACTAGTTGCACCATTTTTTAGTCCCAGTGCCCCATTCCTCCACTAGTTGCACCATTTTCTAGTCCTGGTGTCCCATTCCTCCACTAGTTGCACCATTTTCTAGTGCTGGTGCCCCATTCCTCCACTAGTTGCACCATTTTCTAGTCCCGATGCCCCATTCCTCCACTAGTTGCACCATTTTCTAGTCCCGGTAACCCATTCCTCCACTAGTTGCACCATTTTCTAGTCCGGTATCCCATTCTTCCACTAGTTGCACCATTTTCTAGTCCCGATGCCCCATTCCTCCACTAGTTGCACCATTTTCTAGTCCTGATGCCCCATTCCTCCACTAGTTGCACCATTTTCTAGTCCCGGTTCCCCATTCCTCCACTAGTTGCACCATTTTCTAGTCTTGGTGCCCCATTCCTCCACTAGTTGCACCATTTTCTAGTCTTGGTGCCCCATTCCTCCACTAGTTGCACCATTTTCTAGTCTTGGTGCCCCATTCCTCCACTAGTTGCACCATTTTCCAGTCTTGGTGCTCCATTCCTCCACTAGTTGCACTATTTTCTAGTTCTCATGCCCCATTCCTCCACTAGTTGCACCATTTTCTAGTCCCGGTGTCCCATTCCTCCACTAGTTGCACCATTTTCTAGTCCCGGTTCCCCATTCCTCCACTAGTTGCACCATTTTCTAGCCCTGATGCCCCATTCCTCCACTAGTTGCTAAATTTTCTAGTCCCAGTGCTCCATTCCTTCACTAGTTGCACCATTTTCTAGTCCCAGTGCCCCATTCCTCTACTAAATTCAACATTTTCTAGTCCAGGTGACCTTTCCTCCTTTCCTTTGCTCGATGTAATTTAGCTTTTTTTGTGCAAACATTTGACCTGTGCTGTGTCTAAATGGTGCTGGTGAACTACGTATTGCAATAGCTAAGCCAGCCTTCTCCTTCAATGTCTAGACAGAGAAGTGGTCTTGTTTGGCTATTAAAAAAACAAACTCAGCCAGCCCCCTTTACTCACTGGTCCAGTCACCTGATGGCACAGGGACAACTTTCCTGCAATAAGAACACAAAAAACGGTGCCGAAACCCAGGCTCAAGCAGGATTTAGTGGATTGGGGTAACTGAGCTGCTAAAACTTACCTCGCAAGTTATATGAATTATTCCTTAAAGGTCAAATTTTCTACATTTTTGCTTAACCTTTTAATTTAGATAAACTAAGTTTTCAAGATTATAACTTGGGGAATTTAAATGCAGGAACCGTACCGTTATCGGATGCCGCACGTCACGAGAAGCAGATGATTGAGAGGCAGCGTATTGGTATTATTGCTGCTCAATCAAGTCGCATTTCAAATATCTGTCTTTCCCGTTAATCAAGTTTTCAGGAGACGATAATAAATCACTCAATTAAAATTTTGATTTTGCATTATGTTGCCAGCGACAATCGGAGCCGTTTTATCTCCTGGTGAAGCTTATTAGGTGTATTTATTCAGATGCTAATTGACATTATGACAATATAGAGCAGTAACTCGTAAAATGGAAAGACTCCGAGCATCACGATCGTTTGCTCTACCAGGAAAGTTTATTGTAAAAGATCTTGCGCAACGGAGGGCTGGGTCAGCTTTTAATTACAGCACCAATCTGCGGCAAGGTTTGGACTAATTGCTAAACATTTTCCTTTGGGAAATGTAAGTTTTATTTTCCCGTTAGTTGTTTAATTAATCTTTTGCTCTTTGATGTTTCGCTTATAATTGAAAACTCACATCAGTGAGAGATAAATGCGATTAATTTAAATGGATATGACTGTAATCTGTAAGATGCTGTTTCCATAGGACCCGGAGCCTCACCTGCGCTAGATCAATGCTGAACTCTGGTTAATATGCTCAAGGGAAGGAAAATGGGCCAGGACGTCATTGTCTGAGCGGCGGAGGCTCGCGCTGCTGCGAACCGAGCTTTATCTTCTTTCATGTGCAGAGAGGAAATTAAAACTAAAAGTTCGGCGATAAGATAATCATTATTCCAAGGAATGCCATGAAGGACGCGTCCTTAAAGTCATAGTGCATTTTTTGATGAGATGGTCTTTACATTTCCAAATTCAGTGTTAGAGATTGTTTTGTTATGTTCATCTCTACTCCAATGGGAATCCAATTTTTGTGGAATTTTAGGAATTTGCTGAATCTGGCAAATTTGAACTCAAATCACCTTTATTACTTGCCATTATTGTACACATTGCAAAAGATTGCATCAAGCAGGGAAGGCTGACGTGACCTTGAGCGCAGCCTATAATGCCTTGCCAGAAACAGATTATAGGATATAGCATGACCAATCAAGAGAGACTATCATAGCCTGTATAAAAGCTGGGGCAGGGAATGCAGTGGCCTTTATAGGCTGGATAGTGAGAGGACGTCACAGCAGAGAAAATCTTTAGAGACCGAAGGACTTTAAGTGATCGTTTTAATAATGAATGTTATTTTCTGATCATCAGCTCAGACTTAAATTCTGAGGATTTTCTGTTCTCTAGAAGTAGGTTGCATCTGGCTGAACAAGAGTGAATCGATTTGCAGAAAAACCAAATTTGTCCAAAATTTCAAAAATCAAATTTTTTGTGATTCGATTTGCATGACTCCAGCAAAGTGGAGAGCTGGACAACAGCAAAAGATAATAATGACCTGTCCTAGGCTTGGCCCTCACCTGCACATGGAGCGTAGCTCTCTGCATGGTCTTCCTGGCTTTGTTTCGGATCTCACAGCCTTCAATCTTGAAGTCTTCTGACCTCTAGTCTTTGGGTCTTCTGATGCTGACTAGGCCTCATGCAGGAGAATAATGTGAATGCATTGAGACCTTACTCAGTGATTTTTAGGTCTAGTCAGTGCAAGAACTAGACCGGTGAATGGGAGATCCACAATGAAGACTGGAGGATTGAGCAGGGAGCTACAGTGACCAAACAGGTGAGGGGCAGATAAAAGACAGGCGATTATTATCTTGTATTACTTCTTAAAGGGAATATGTCAGTAGGATTTTGTTACTTAATCTGAGAGTAGCATGATGCAGGGGCAGAGAGCCTGGTTCCAGAGATGTGTCACTTGCTGTAGTTTCAATACAATTAATGTTTTATCAGCAGGAGATTATCACTGCAGGACTAGGTGTCATGTGCCTTAGAGTCCAGCTAAACTGTGTAACTCCGCCCTCACCTCTGATTGGCAGCTTGCTGACAATGTACACAGGAAGTAGCCAATCGGGAGTGTGGGCGGAGCTATAGACAGCTCAGCATTCTGAGCAGTGCTACATGTACAGCAGAGAAAACAGGAATTCTATCAAAACTGCACGACGAGGACGGCATCACAAGAAGAAGGGAGGTACCAGATCAAGACCAACGACACCCGTTTGACAGGATCGGGTCGGGTTGGGGGCAGATACATGTAATCATAGAGTGCTGTATATCAGATCTGAAATGTGGTGGCCATATCTCTTATCAGCCAAACCTGGTGAAAGGTTCCCTTTAAGAGGAACACATAATATAAACATCTCCTAACAGCGTGGCAGTATTTTATTTTAGAATCTTGTTATCTTGTGCCTCACATATTAGGATATATCCGAGTAAGAAAAAAGGTCAGACAATAGATATTCAAACTCTGCTCTATCATGGCGCAGCTATCTTCTCAAGGTTTTCTGCATTGCCTGTTGGAGTCGGTGGTGGTCTGGCTTCTCCCTTAACTCTCATTGCACATGGCAGAACAGTCTTTTGCTGTGCTTTTGGGGTTGCTATAACTTTCTGCAGGCAGTTACGGCATCTGTTGGGGTGTCCTTAGCTACCTCGGCCCAATACTTGTTTTCTGTTAGCAGTCACAATTTGGACGGAGCTTTACTTCTCTTCCATGCACTCACAGCAGGTTATTATGCCGAGCAATGTAATAATGGGGTGAAGAATCCCTTATTATAGCGTTCAGAGCGCGAATGATATTAACCATCCAAATCTCTGAGCATTCAGCTCTGTATCCATGTGAGTGCTCATCAGGACAGAGGAAGGTTCTGGTTGGACTTCTTCACATTGTCATTGATGTCATCACCATATAGGATGTCATAGACATGGCTGCCCCGGGGGATTTTTACACACTGCCAGAATTCCTCAGAGTTCACTATCTGTTGCTGTAAGTTTTTAGCGTTTTTCCGCTCATTTCCACTGATAATAATTGCTGAATATTCAGTGACTCCGAGCTTAATAGGTCGGCATCGGATGGATGGAAATCAAACAGCGCCTCTGACTCTGGAGTAAATCAGAACTAAACAGAATGCTTGCATTGTAACAAGAAGTAATTAGTGTCATTACCCGGCACATATTTATCCTCTGATGTTCTGCAACTCTGCCAGAACCTTTAGCTTGATGATTGGGACGTAATGAATAGTGATCTGAGGGAGCAGCACGGGCCGGCCGGGGATGATGTGTAGGACGGGCCTCGGGGATGATGTGCAGGATGGGCCCTGGGGATGATGTGTAGGAATGGCCCGGGGAATGATGTGTAGGATAGGCCCTGGGGATGATGTGTAGGATGGGCCCTGGGGATGATGTGTAGGACGGGCCTCGGGGATGATGTGTAGGACGGGTCTCGGGGATGATGTGCAGGACGGGCCCTGGGGATGATATGTAGGACGGGCCTCGGGGATGATGTGTAGGATGGGCCCTGGGGATGATGTGTAGGATGGGCCTCGGGGATGATGTGTAGGACGGGCCTCGGGGATGATGTGTAGGACGGGCCTCGGGGATGATGTGTAGGACGGGCCCCGGGGATGATGTGTAGGACGGGCCCCGGGGATAATGTGTAGGACGGGCCCCGGGGATAATGTGTAGGATGGGCCCCGGGGATAATGTGTAGGACGGGCCCCGGGGATAATGTGTAGGACGGACCCCGGGGATAATGTTTTGGACGGACCCCGGGGATGATGTGTAGGACGGACCCCGGGGATGATGTGTAGGACGGGCCTCGGGGATGATGTGTAGGACGGGCCTCGGGGATGATGTGTAGGACGGGCCTCGGGGATGATGTGTAGGACGGGCCTCGGGGATGATGTGTAGGACGGGCCTCGGGGATGATGTGTAGGACGGGCCTCGGGGATGATGTGTAGGACGGGCCTCGGGGATGATGTGTAGGACGGGCCTCGGGGATGATGTGTAGGACGGACCTCGGGGATGATGTGTAGGACGGACCTCGGGGATGATGTGTAGGACGGACCTCGGGGATGATGTGTAGGACGGACCTCGGGGATGATGTGTAGGACGGACCTCGGGGATGATGTGTAGGACAGACCTCGGGGATGATGTGTAGGACGGACCTCGGGGATGATGTGTAGGACGGACCTCGGGGATGATGTGTAGGACGGACCTCGGGGATGATGTGTAGGACGGACCTCGGGGATGATGTGTAGGACGGGCCCCGGGGATGATGTGTAGAACGGGCCCCGGGGATGATGTGTAGAACGGGCCTCGGGGATGATGTGTAGAACGGGCCTCGGGGATGATGTGTAGGATGGGCCTCGGGGATGATGTGTAGGATGGGCCTCGGGGATGATGTGTAGGATGGGCCTCGGGGATGATGTGTAGGATGGGCCTCGGGGATGATGTGTAGGATGGGCCCAGAGGATGATGTGTAGGATGGGCCTCGGGGATGATGTGTAGGATGGGCCTCGGGGATGATGTGTAGGACGGGCCCTGGGGATGATGTGTAGGACGGGCCTTGGGGATGATGTGTAGGATGGGTGTTATGGTTCTCAATGGCAAGAGAACATAGCCCAGCAAACATAAGTACTAGCTCTTGGAAGGATGGAAACTAAACTGACCATGAACTAAACCTGCCGCACAACTAACAGTAGCCGGGTAGCGTTGCCTACGTTTTTTATCCCTAGACGCCCAGCGCCGGCCGGAGGACTAACTAATCCTGGCAGAGGAAAATATAGTCCTGGCTCACCTCTAGAGAAGTTTCCCCGATAGGCAGACAGAGGCCCCCACATATATTGGCGGTGATTTTAGATGAAATGACAAACGTAGTATGAAAATAGGTTTAGCAAAATTGAGGTCCGCTTACTAGATAGCAGGAAGAAAGAAAGGGCACTTTCATGGTCAGCTGAAAACCCTATCAAAATACCATCCTGAAATTACTTTAAGACTCTAGTATTAACTCATAACATCAGAGTGGCAATTTCAGATCACAAGAGCTTTCCAGACACAGAAACGAAACTACAGCAGTGAACTGGAACAAAATGCAAAAACAAACGAGGACTAAAGTCCAACTTAGCTGGGAGTTGTCTAGCAGCAGGAACATGCACAGAAAGGCTTCTGATTACAATGTTGACCGGCATGGAAGTGACAGAGGAGCAAGGTTAAATAGCGACTCCCACATCCTGATGGAAACAGGTGAACAGAGGGGATGATGCACACCAGATCAATTCCACCAGTGGCCACCGGGGGAGCCCAAAATCCAATTTCACAACAGTACCCCCCCCTCAAGGAGGGGGCACCGAACCCTCACCAGAACCACCAGGGCGATCAGGATGAGTCCTATGAAAGGCACGGACCAGATCGGAGGCATGAACATCAGAGGCAGTCACCCAAGAATTATCCTCCTGACCGTATCCCTTCCATTTGACCAGATACTGGAGTTTCCGTCTGGAAACACGGGAGTCCAAGATTTTTTCCACAACGTACTCCAACTCGCCCTCAACCAACACCGGAGCAGGAGGCTCAACGGAAGGCACAACCGGTACCTCATACCTGCGCAACAATGACCGATGAAAAACATTATAAATAGAAAAAGATGCAGGGAGGTCCAAACGGAAGGACACAGGGTTAAGAATCTCCAATATCTTGTACGGGCCGATGAACCGAGGCTTAAACTTAGGAGAAGAAACCCTCATAGGGACAAAACGAGAAGACAACCACACCAAGTCCCCAACACAAAGCCAAGGACCAACCCGACGCCGGCGGTTGGCAAAAAGCTGAGTCTTCTCCTGGGACAACTTCAAATTGTCCACTACCTGCCCCCAAATCTGATGCAACCTCTCCACCACAGCATCCACTCCAGGACAATCCGAAGATTCCACCTGACCAGAAGAAAATCGAGGATGAAACCCCGAATTACAGAAAAAAGGAGACACCAAGGTGGCAGAGCTGGCCCGATTATTGAGGGCAAACTCCGCTAAAGGCAAAAAAGCAACCCAATCATCCTGATCTGCAGACACAAAACACCTCAAATATGTCTCCAAGGTCTGATTCGTCCGCTCGGTCTGGCCATTAGTCTGAGGATGGAAAGCAGACGAGAAAGACAAATCTATGCCCATCCTAGCACAGAATGCTCGCCAAAATCTAGACACGAATTGGGTTCCTCTGTCAGAAACGATATTCTCCGGAATACCATGCAAACGGACCACATTTTGAAAAAACAGAGGAACCAACTCGGAAGAAGAAGGCAACTTAGGCAGGGGAACCAAATGGACCATCTTAGAGAAACGGTCACACACCACCCAGATGACAGACATCTTCTGAGAAACAGGAAGATCCGAAATAAAATCCATCGAGATGTGCGTCCAGGGCCTCTTCGGGATAGGCAAGGGCAACAACAATCCACTAGCCCGAGAACAACAAGGCTTGGCCCGAGCACAAACGTCACAAGACTGCACAAAGCCTCGCACATCTCGAGACAGGGAAGGCCACCAGAAGGACCTTGCCACCAAATCCCTGGTACCAAAGATTCCAGGATGACCTGTCAACGCAGAAGAATGAACCTCAGAAATGACTTTACTGGTCCAATCATCAGGAACAAACAGTCTACCAGGTGGGCAACGATCAGGTCTATCCGCCTGAAACTCCTGCAAGGCCCGCCGCAGGTCTGGAGAAACGGCAGACAATATCACTCCATCCTTAAGGATACCTGTAGGTTCAGAGTTACCAGGGGAGTCAGGCTCAAAACTCCTAGAAAGGGCATCCGCCTTAACATTCTTAGAACCCGGCAGGTAGGACACCACAAAATTAAACCGAGAGAAAAACAACGACCAGCGCGCCTGTCTAGGATTCAGGCGTCTGGCGGACTCAAGATAAATTAGATTTTTGTGGTCAGTCAATACCACCACCTGATGACTAGCCCCCTCAAGCCAATGACGCCACTCCTCAAAAGCCCACTTCATGGCCAAAAGCTCCCGATTCCCAACATCATAATTCCGCTCGGCGGGCGAAAATTTACGCGAGAAAAAGGCACAAGGTCTCATCACGGAACAATCGGAACTTCTCTGCGACAAAACTGCCCCAGCTCCGATTTCAGAAGCGTCGACCTCAACCTGAAAAGGAAGAGCAACATCAGGCTGACGCAACACAGGGGCGGAAGAAAAGCGGCGCTTAAGCTCCCGAAAGGCCTCCACAGCAGCAGGGGACCAATCAGCAACATCAGCACCCTTCTTAGTCAAATCAGTCAATGGTTTAACAACATCAGAAAAACCAGCAATAAATCGACGATAAAAGTTAGCAAAGCCCAAAAATTTCTGAAGACTCTTAAGAGAAGAGGGTTGCGTCCAATCACAAATAGCCTGAACCTTGACAGGATCCATCTCGATGGAAGAGGGGGAAAAAATATATCCCAAAAAGGAAATCTTTTGAACCCCAAAAACGCACTTAGAACCCTTCACACACAAGGAATTAGACCGCAAAACCTGAAAAACCCTCCTGACCTGCTGGACATGAGAGTCCCAGTCATCCGAAAAAATCAAAATATCATCCAGATACACAATCATAAATTTATCCAAATAATCACGGAAAATGTCATGCATAAAGGACTGAAAGACTGAAGGGGCATTTGAAAGACCAAAAGGCATCACCAAATACTCAAAGTGGCCCTCGGGCGTATTAAATGCGGTCTTCCACTCATCCCCCTGCTTAATTCGCACAAAATTATACGCCCCAAGGAGATCTATCTTGGAGAACCACTTGGCCCCCTTTATGCGAGCAAACAAATCAGTCAGCAGTGGCAACGGATATTGATATTTAACCGTGATTTTATTCAAAAGCCGATAATCAATACACGGTCTCAAAGAGCCATCTTTCTTAGCCACAAAGAAAAAACCGGCTCCTAAGGGAGATGACGAAGGACGAATATGTCCCTTTTCCAAGGACTCCTTTATATATTCTCGCATAGAAGCATGTTCAGGCACAGACAGATTAAATAAACGACCCTTAGGGTATTTACTACCCGGAATCAAATCTATAGCACAATCGCACTCCCGGTGCGGAGGTAATGAACCAAGCTTAGGTTCTTCAAAAACGTCACGATATTCAGTCAAGAATTCAGGAATCTCAGAGGGAATAGATGATGAAATGGAAACCACAGGTACGTCCCCATGCTTCCCCTTACATCCCCAGCTTAACACAGACATAGCTTTCCAGTCAAGGACTGGGTTATGAGATTGCAGCCATGGCAATCCAAGCACCAACACATCATGTAGGTTATACAGCACAAGAAAGCGAATAATCTCCTGATGATCCGGATTAATCCGCATAGTTACTTGTGCCCAGTATTGTGGTTTATTACTAGCCAATGGGGTGGAGTCAATCCCCTTCAGGGGTATAGGAGTTTCAAGAGGCTCCAAATCATACCCACAGCGTTTGGCAAAGGACCAATCCATAAGACTCAAAGCGGCGCCAGAGTCGACATAGGCATCCGCGGTAATAGATGATAAAGAACAAATCAGGGTCACAGATAGAATAAACTTAGACTGTAAAGTGCCAATTGAAACAGACTTATCAAGCTTCTTAGTACGCTTAGAGCATGCTGATATAACATGAGTTGAATCACCGCAATAGAAGCACAACCCATTTTTTCGTCTTAAATTCTGCCGTTCACTTCTGGACAGAATTCTATCACATTGCATATTCTCTGGCGTCTTCTCAGTAGACACCGCCAAATGGTGCAAAGGTTTGCGCTCCCGCAGACGCCTATCGATCTGGATAGCCATTGTCATGGACTCATTCAGACCCGCAGGCACAGGGAACCCCACCATAACATCCTTAATGGCATCAGAGAGACCCTCTCTGAAATTCGCCGCCAGGGCGCACTCATTCCACTGAGTAAGCACAGCCCATTTACGGAATTTCTGGCAGTATATTTCAGCTTCGTCTTGCCCCTGAGATAGGGACATCAAGGCCTTTTCCGCCTGAAGCTCTAACTGAGGTTCCTCATAAAGCAACCCCAAGGCCAGAAAAAACGCATCCACATTGAGCAACGCAGGATCCCCTGGAGCCAATGCAAAAGCCCAATCCTGAGGGTCGCCCCGGAGCAAGGAAATCACAATCCTGACCTGCTGAGCAGGATCTCCAGCAGAGCGAGATTTCAGGGACAAAAACAACTTGCAATTATTTTTGAAATTTTGAAAGCAAGATCTATTCCCCGAGAAAAATTCAGGCAAAGGAATTCTAGGTTCAGATATAGGAACATGAACAACAAAATCTTGTAAATTTTGAACTTTCGTGGTGAGATTATTCAAACCTGCAGCTAAACTCTGAATATCCATTTTAAACAGGTGAACACAGAGCCATTCCAGGATTAGAAGGAGAGAGAGAGAGAGAAAGGCTGCAATATAGGCAGACTTGCAAGAGATTCAATTACAAGCACACTCAGAACTGAAGGGAAGGGGAGAAAAAAAAAAAAAAAAAAAATCTTCAGCAGACTTCTCTTTTCTCTCCTTTCTCTGTCAATTAATTTAACCCTTTTTTGGCCGGTCAAACTGTTATGGTTCTCAATGGCAAGAGAACATAGCCCAGCAAACATAAGTACTAGCTCTTGGAAGGATGGAAACTAAACTGACCATGAACTAAACCTGCCGCACAACTAACAGTAGCCGGGTAGCGTTGCCTACGTTTTTTATCCCTAGACGCCCAGCGCCGGCCGGAGGACTAACTAATCCTGGCAGAGGAAAATATAGTCCTGGCTCACCTCTAGAGAAGTTTCCCCGATAGGCAGACAGAGGCCCCCACATATATTGGCGGTGATTTTAGATGAAATGACAAACGTAGTATGAAAATAGGTTTAGCAAAATTGAGGTCCGCTTACTAGATAGCAGGAAGACAGAAAGGGCACTTTCATGGTCAGCTGAAAACCCTATCAAAATACCATCCTGAAATTACTTTAAGACTCTAGTATTAACTCATAACATCAGAGTGGCAATTTCAGATCACAAGAGCTTTCCAGACACAGAAACGAAACTACAGCAGTGAACTGGAACAAAATGCAAAAACAAACGAGGACTAAAGTCCAACTTAGCTGGGAGTTGTCTAGCAGCAGGAACATGCACAGAAAGGCTTCTGATTACAATGTTGACCGGCATGGAAGTGACAGAGGAGCAAGGTTAAATAGCGACTCCCACATCCTGATGGAAACAGGTGAACAGAGGGGATGATGCACACCAGATCAATTCCACCAGTGGCCACCGGGGGAGCCCAAAATCCAATTTCACAACAGATGGGCCCTGGGGATGATGTGTAGGACGGGCCTCGGGGATGATGTGTAGGACGGGCCTCGGGGATGATGTGTAGGACGGGCCCTGGGGATGATGTGTAGGACGGGCCTTGGGGATGATGTGTAGGACGGGCCTCGGGGATAATGTGTAGGATGGGCCCCGGGGATAATGTGTAGGACGGGCCTCGGGGATAATGTGTAGGACGGACCCCGGGGATGATGTGTAGGACGGACCCCGGGGATGATGTGTAGGACGGACCCCGGGGATGATGTGTTGGACGGACCCCGGGGATGATGTGTAGGACGGACCCCGGGGATGATGTGTAGGACGGGCCTCGGGGATGATGTGTAGGACGGGCCTCGGGGATGATGTGTAGGACGGGCCTCGGGGATGATGTGTAGGACGGGCCTCGGGGATGATGTGTAGGACGGGCCCCGGGGATGATGTGTAGGATGGGCCCAGAGGATGATGTGTAGGATGGGCCCTGGGGATGATGTGTAGGATGGGCCTTGGGGATGATGTGTAGGATGGGCCCTGGGGATGATGTGTAGGACGGGCCTCGGGGATGATGTGTAGGACGGGCCTCGGGGATGATGTGTAGGACGGGCCCTGGGGATGATGTGTAGGATGGGCCTTGGGGATGATGTTTAGGACGGGCCTCGGGGATAATGTGTAGGACGGGCCCCGGGGATAATGTGTAGGACGGGCCTCGGGGATAATGTGTAGGACGGACCTCGGGGATAATGTGTAGGACGGACCCCGGGGATGATGTGTAGGACGGACCCCGGGGATGATGTGTAGGACGGACCCCGGGGATGATGTGTAGGACGGACCCCGGGGATGATGTGTAGGACGGGCCTCGGGGATGATGTGTAGGACGGGCCTCGGGGATGATGTGTAGGACGGGCCTCGGGGATGATGTGTAGGATGGGCCTCGGGGATGATGTGTAGGACGGGCCCCGGGGATGATGTGTAGGATGGGCCCAGAGGATGATGTGTAGGACGGGCCCCGGGGATGATGTGTAGGATGGGCCCAGAGGATGATGTGTAGGATGGGCCTCGGGGATGATGTGTAGGATGGGCCTCGGGGATGATGTGTAGGACGGGCCCTGGGGATGATGTGTAGGATGGGCCTTGGGGATGATGTGTAGGATGGGCCCTGGGGATGATGTGTAGGATGGGCCCTGGGAATGATGTGTAGGATGGGCCCTGGGGATGATGTGTAGGATGGGCCCTGGGGATGATGTGTAGGATGGGCCTCGGGGATGATGTGTAGGATGGGCCTCGGGGATGATGTGTAGGATGGGCCTCGGGGATGATGTGTAGGATGGGCCTCGGGGATGATGTGTAGGACGGGCCCCGGGGATGATGTGTAGAACGGGCCTCGGGGATGATGTGTAGGATGGGCCTCGGGGATGATGTGTAGGACGGGCCCCGGGGATGATGTGTAGAACGGGCCTCGGGGATGATGTGTAGGATGGGCCTCGGGGATGATGTGTAGGATGGGCCTCGGGGATGATGTGTAGGACGGGCCTCGGGGATGATGTGTAGGATGGGCCTCGGGGATGATGTGTAGGATGGGCCCTGGGGATGATGTGTAGGATGGGCCCAGAGGATGATGTGTAGGATGGGCCTCGGGGATGATGTGTAGGATGGGCCTCGGGGATGATGTGTAGGACGGGCCCTGGGGATGATGTGTAGGATGGGCCTTGGGGATGATGTGTAGGATGGGCCCTGGGGATGATGTGTAGGATGGGCCCTGGGAATGATGTGTAGGATGGGCCCTGGGGATGATGTGTAGGATGGGCCCTGGGGATGATGTGTAGGACGGGCCTCGGGGATGATGTGTAGGATGGGCCTCGGGGATGATGTGCAGGACGGGCCCTGGGGATGATGTGTAGGACGGGCCCTGGGGATGATGTGTAGGATGGGCCCTGGGGATGATGTGTAGGACGGGCCTCGGGGATGATGTGTAGGATGCGCCTCGGGGATGATGTGCAGGACGGGTGCTGGGGATGATGTCTAGGATGGGCCTCGGGGATGATGTGTAGGATGGGCCCTGGGGATAATGTGTAGGATGGGCCCTGGGGATGATGTGTAGGATGGGCCCTGGGAATGATGTGTAGGATGGGCTCTGGGGATGATGTGTAGGATGGGCCCTGGGGATGATGTGTAGGACGGGCCTCGGGGATGATGTGTAGGATGGGCCTCGGGGATGATGTGCAGGATGGGCCCTGGGGATGATGTGCAGGACGGGCCCTGGGGATGATGTGTAGGATGGGCCCTGGGGATGATGTGTAGGACGGGCCTCGGGGATGATGTGTAGGACGGGCCTCGGGGATGATGTGCAGGACGGGCCCTGGGGATGATGTGTAGGATTGGCCCTGGGGATGATGTGTAGGATGGGCCCTGGGAATGATGTGTAGGATGGGCCCTGGGGATAATGTGTAGGATGGGCCCTGGGGATGATGTGTAGGACGGGCCTCGGGGATGATGTGCAGGACGGGCCCTGGGGATGATGTGTATGACGGGCCCTGGGAATGATGTGTAGAATGGGCCCAGAGGATAATGTGTAGGACGGACCTCGGGGATGATGTGTAGGACGGGCCTCGGGGATGATGTGCAGGACGGGCCCTGGGGGTGATGTGTAGGACGGGCCCTGGGAATGATGTGTAGGACGGGCCCTGGGAATGATGTGTAGGATGGGCCCTGGGGATGATGTGTAGGACGGGCCTCGGGGATGATGTGTTGGACGGGCCTCGGGGATGATGTGCAGGACGGGCCCTGGGGATGATGTGTAGGACGGGCCTCGGGGATGATGTGTAGGACGGGCCTCGGGGATGATGTGCAGGATGGGCCCTGGGGATGATGTGTAGGACGGGCCCTGGGAATGATGTGTAGGATGGGCCCTGGGGATGATGTGTAGGACGGGCCTCGGGGATGATGTGTAGGACGGGCCTCGGGGATGATGTGCAGGACGGGCCCTGGGGATGATGTGTAGGACGGGCCTCAGGAGTGATGTGTAGGACGGGCCTCGGGGATGATGTGTAGGACGGGCCCCGGGGATGATGTGTAGGACGGGCCCCGGGGATGATGTGTAGGACGGGCCTCGAGGATGATGTGTAGGACGGGCCCCGGGACAACTTTACAGAAGTATTAACCCAGGAAAGATACAGAATCCGCTCGGGACTGTTATCTAATAGATCTAATTGATACAATATATTTAAGGGGGTTTCATAACACTTTATTTTTCTTATTACGTTCCCCATACAAACTCACTCATGCTCACCTGCTGGTACCCACCTGAATCCAGCACAGACCGCTCCGCGTTCTCAGCATGGACAGGAAGCAGCGGCGCCATCATTCCACAACTACTGGAACAACAGCTGCTGGAAGCTTAACATTGCCACTTCCCACTAGAGTTGAGCGACTTTCATTTTTTTAAGATCGAGTCGGGTTTTGTGAAACCCGATTTTGTCCAGAGTCGAGTCGAGTGCAGTCGGCCGATTATCGCTAAAAGTCGGGGATCGGCCGAAACACGAAACCCAATGCAAGTCAATGGGGAAGCATAGTCGGCAGTGAGTGGAGGCCAGGAAAACACCTACAGTGCCCATTTTAATGCCAAAAACATCCATTCTTGTTTCTGAAGCTTGTCAATCTTAATTAACTTTATAATAATAGTTGGGCATAGGGAATTGGGGGTCATTTGGCAAAAGTTGTGGGGGGGGTAGGGCTGGCTCAAGTTTTTCGTGGGCCCAGGAAATGCGGACTAGGTCACGGCGGTGTTGCAGGGAAAGGTAAGTATTTCAACGTTGCAAGTGCTGTGATCCTGAGCAAGCAGGGGGGGCCCACTCGTTTGCATTGGCACTGGCACAGGGCCCCTCAAAGTACAGCGGTGTGTTTGCATGGCGGGGGCGCCTCCCACCAGCAGCGACACTTTTGCGTACTCTGAGGGGCCCTGTGCCAGTGACGTCGCCAACGAGTATGCCCCCCCACCTGATGAAGGAACCTGCACTTTCATCTGCACCTTCCTCTCTGTCCCTGTGTAAGGTGGTATAACATGCAGGAAGGGGAACCTTACTTTCAGCAGGGTCAGATTCTGGCTGTGTAGAGTATAAGGGGAATGTAGTGGTCTAGGTCAATGTACCAGCAGACTCATCTAGCAGTGGCTGGGCAATGGGCAGGATGAGGAGGAAACAGATATAGGGCCAAAGAATAAAGTAGGCTAAATGCAGTTCAAAATTGGTAACAGGACTAAACAGGCGGCATTGCTTTGTTCAGTGGAGTAGCAAACCCAAGAGCAGCAGACACTGTTTCAAGGGCCTAACCACACTAGTAGGCCAAATGCAGTTTAATATCTGATAGTATAGGGCGAAAGCCAGAATGTGGAAGCTCAGCTTTGTTCAGTTGAGGACAACACCAGGCAGGGGCAGACAGACACCTTTAGTAGGCCGGAACAGCCAATTTTTTTAAGAACAGCAGTTAGTAAGAGGCAGAAGGTAGAAGCTCAGCTTTATTCAGTTGAGGACAACACCAGGCAGGGGCAGACCCCTTTAGTAGGCCGGAACAGCCAATTGCATTTTTAAAAATGGTAATTTGGAACTGAAGGTTGAAGCTCAGCTTTATTCAGTTGAGGACAACACCAGGCAGGGGCAGACAGACACCTTTAGTAGGCCGGAACAGCCAATTGCATTTTTAAAAATGGTAATTTGGAACTGAAGGTTGAAGCTCAGCTTTATTCAGTTGAGGACAACACCAGGCAGGGGCAGACAGACACCTTTAGTAGGCCGGAACAGCCAATGGCATTTTTAAAAATGGTAATTTGGAACAGAAGGTTGAAGCACAGCTTTGTTCAGTTGAGGACAACACCAGGCAGGGGCAGACAGACACCTTTAGTAGGCCGGAACAGCCAATTTTTTTTAAAAAACAGCAGTTAGTAAGAGGCAGAAGGTAGAAGCTCAGCTTTATTCAGTTGAGGACAACACCAGGCAGGGGCAGACCCCTTTAGTAGGCCGGAACAGCCAATTGCATTTTTAAAAATGGTAATTTGGAACTGAAGGTTGAAGCTCAGCTTTATTCAGTTGAGGACAACACCAGGCAGGGGCAGACAGACACCTTTAGTAGGCCGGAACAGCCAATGGCATTTTTAAAAATGGTAATTTGGAACAGAAGGTAGAAGCTCAGCTTTATTCAGTTGAGGACAACACCAGGCAGGGGCAGACATTCACCTTTAGTAGGCCGGAACAGCCAATTGCATTTTTAAAAATGGTAATTTGGAACTGAAGGTTGAAGCTCAGCTTTATTCAGTTGCAGCTTCTTGGCAATAATATAAAGAAGACGAGACAGGACAACACTCGTTGGATGCCATATCTGTGTTTTCACTGGAAAAAAAACTGTCAGTTAACTACTTGTAGGAGAAAGTTTTTGTAGCTGGAGGCCACTTTTTGTATTGTACCAGTTTTTTGTTGTATGTTTGGAACTGAAGGTTGAAGCTCAGCTTTATTCAGTTGAGGACAACACCAGGCAGGGGCAGACACCTTTAGAAGGACGGAAAAGCCAATTTTTTTAAAAACAGCAGTTAATCTGAGCCAGAAGGTAGAAGCTCAGCTTTATTCAGTTGAGGCCAACTTGAATTAGGGACTGCAGACAGACTTTGCAGGCTGTCCCTTGTGTGGACCATGCATCCAATACATTAACCCATTGAGCCACAAAGGACACGTAACCTTCCGTGGCCAGGCCTACAGGTCCATGTGTCTGTTGTCAGGTATACCTTTGGACTGACAAATTGACAGAATGCAAGGACAATGCGGTCTTTAACATGCAGGTGGAGGGGTGGGATGGCTTTTCTCGCAAAAGAATTGTCAACTGGGTAGCTCATAGCGTGGTATATCGTAGTTCATCCTGGCTTTATTAATATTAAATTAAATTAAAAAATAGGCTCTATGCACTTTATAATTGGTTCCAGGGGTACACGGGCAGCAGTGGTCTGGTCAGTGGAGGCCTAGTGGAAGGAGGGACTGAAAGACAGGCTTCGAAGGCCTAACATAATTAAATTGGGCTGGCTGTAGGCACTTTATTATTAGTTACAGGGGTACACGGGCAGCAGTGGTCTGGTCAGTGGAGGCCTAGTGGAAGGAGGGACCGCAGACAGGCTTCGAAGGCCTAACATAATTAAATTGGGCTGGCTGTAGGCACTTTATTATTAGTTACAGGGGTACACGGGCAGCAGTGGTCTGGTCAGTGGAGGCCTAGTGGAAGGAGGGACCGCAGACAGGCTTCGAAGGCCTAACATAATTAAATTGGGCTGGCTGTAGGCACTTTATTATTAGTTAAAGGGGTACACGGGCAGCAGTGGTCTGGTCAGTGGAGGCCTAGTGGAAGGAGGGACCGCAGACAGGCTTCGAAGGCCTAACATAATTAAATTGGGCTGGCTGTAGGCACTTTATAATTGGTTCCAGGGGTACACGGGCAGCAGTGGTCTGGTCAGTGGAGGCCTAGTGGAAGGAGGGACCGCAGACAGGCTTCGAAGGCCTAACATAATTAAATTGGGCTGGCTGTAGGCACTTTATTATTAGTTACAGGGGTACACGGGCAGCAGTGGTCTGGTCAGTGGAGGCCTAGTGGAAGGAGGGACCGCAGACAGGCTTCGAAGGCCTAACATAATTAAATTGGGCTGGCTGTAGGCACTTTATTATTAGTTAAAGGGGTACACGGGCAGCAGTGGTCTGGTCAGTGGAGGCCTAGTGGAAGGAGGGACCGCAGACAGGCTTCGAAGGCCTAACATAATTAAATTGGGCTGGCTGTAGGCACTTTATAATTGGTTCCAGGGGTACACGGGCAGCAGTGGTCTGGTCAGTGGAGGCCTAGTGGAAGGAGGGACCGCAGACAGGCTTCGAAGGCCTAACATAATTAAATTGGGCTGGCTGTAGGCACTTTATTATTAGTTACAGGGGTACACGGGCAGCAGTGGTCTGGTCAGTGGAGGCCTAGTAAAAGGAGGGACCGCAGACAGGCTTCGAAGGCCTAACATAATTAAATTGGGCTGGCTGTAGGCACTTTATTATTAGTTAAAGGGGTACACGGGCAGCAGTGGTCTGGTCAGTGGAGGCCTAGTGGAAGGAGGGACCGCAGACAGGCTTCGAAGGCCTAACATAATTAAATTGGGCTGGCTGTAGGCACTTTATAATTGGTTCCAGGGGTACACGGGCAGCAGTGGTCTGGTCAGTGGAGGCCTAGTGGAAGGAGGGACCGCAGACAGGCTTCGAAGGCCTAACATAATTAAATTGGGCTGGCAGTAGGCACTTTATAATTGGTTCCAGGGGTATACGGGCAGCAGTGGTCTGGTCAGTGGAGGCCTAGTGGAAGGAGGGACCGCAGACAGGCTTCGAAGGCCTAACATAATTAAATTGGGCTGGCTGTAGGCACTTTATTATTAGTTACAGGGGTACACGGGCAGCAGTGGTCTGGTCAGTGGAGGCCTAGTGGAAGGAGGGACCGCAGACAGGCTTCGAAGGCCTAACATAATTAAATTGGGCTGGCTGTAGGCACTTTATTATTAGTTAAAGGGGTACACGGGCAGCAGTGGTCTGGTCAGTGGAGGCCTAGTGGAAGGAGGGACCGCAGACAGGCTTCGAAGGCCTAACATAATTAAATTGGGCTGGCTGTAGGCACTTTATTATTGGTTCCAGGGGTACACGGGCAGCAGTGGTCTGGTCAGTGGAGGCCTAGTGGAAGGAGGGACCGCAGACAGGCTTCGAAGGCCTAACATAATTAAATTGGGCTGGCTGTAGGCACTTTATTATTAGTTACAGGGGTACACGGGCAGCAGTGGTCTGGTCAGTGGAGGCCTAGTGGAAGGAGGGACCGCAGACAGGCTTCGAAGGCCTAACATAATTAAATTGGGCTGGCTGTAGGCACTTTATTATTAGTTACAGGGGTACACGGGCAGCAGTGGTCTGGTCAGTGGAGGCCTAGTGGAAGGAGGGACCGCAGACAGGCTTCGAAGGCCTAACATAATTAAATTGGGCTGGCTGTAGGCACTTTATTATTAGTTACAGGGGTACACGGGCAGCAGTGGTCTGGTCAACGGAGGCCGATTGTAATGAGTGTCTGCCAGTTAGTAGTCCAAAACAACAACTAAATGTGAATGTCTCGCATTAAAACAAAACAAAAACACTAAAGGGTGCAATCATTAGGTTCAGGGGTGGGATCCTCTGCGTTGTTTCAGACCTACTAATTTTGCGCAAAGTATTTACTGTGGTAAATAGAGGACACTGCCCCTGACTATGTTAAGTACCATCATACATGTCAACACAATGGTATTGTCAGTGGCAGGTATGGAAGGATGTCAGCGCATAGACTTAACATTGGTGGAAGTGTGAGAGATAACTGTGGAAGTGGTAGAGCAATGTTTGACCTGGGGGTGGGTGAACTCTCTTGTGGCCGGCATTACAGGCCCAAGGCCCCTCATGTTACAACAGTGTGTCTGACGTTGGGTGCGCACCACCACCGCCAGAGACACTTTATTGTACTATGAGGAACCCAGTAGCAATGCCGTCGACCAAAAGCGAGTACACCCACCTCTTCAGACAAACAGCAGTCTCACGGGTGCTTGCGCCAAGTCGCGATACCACGGCCCCGTGTGGGGAGTTTGGCCATTTAGGGAGGTGTAAACATGTCGTATGCTGGACAATCAGCTGCAGCAAATTAGACATTAGAAAAGTAATTCACAGTAGTCCACAGGCAAGAGCTTTTCATAGGAAAGCTAGGTGTCGGCCGGGCAAGGTGGGGCAAAAGATTTCGAAATCCAGTTGTGGTTCATTTTAATGAATGTTAGATCGTCAACATTTTGGGTAGCCAGACGAGTCCTTTTTTCGGTTAATATTGAACCTGCAGCACTGAATACTCTTTCTGATAGGACACTTGCTGCCGGGCAAGCAAGCTCCTGCAATGCATATTCTGCCAATTCTGGCCAGGTGTCTAATTTTGATGCCCAGTAATCAAATGGGAATGACGGTTGAGGGAGAACATCGATAAGGGATGAAAAATAGTTAGTAACCATACTGGACAAATGTTGTCTCCTGTCACTTTCAATTGATGCAGCAGTACCTGTCCTGTCTGCGGTCATAGCAAAATCACTCCACAACCTGGTCAGAAAACCCCTCTGTCCAACGCCACTTCTGATGTGTGCACCCCTAACACTCCTAGTCTGTTGCCCCCTTGAGCTCGTGTGAGAACGATCACGTGCGCTGTGTGCTGGGAATGCCTGAAGCAAACGGTCAACAAGAGTTGATTGTTTGGTTGCTAATATTAGTTCCAAGTTCTCATGTGGCATAATATTTTGCAATTTGCCTTTATAGCGTGGATCAAGGAGGCAGGCCAACCAGTAATCGTCATCGTTCATCATTTTCGTTATGCGTGTGTCCCTTTTTAGGATACGTAAGGCATAATCCGCCATGTGGGCCAAAGTTCCAGTTGTCAAATCTCCGGTTGGGATTGGGTGAGGGGCAGTTGCAGGCAAATCTACGTCACTTGTGTCCCTCAAAAAACCAGAACCCGGCCTTGACACGCAACCAATTTCCAGTGCCCCCGGGAAATGTTCCGCATTAAAAATATACTCATCCCCATCATCCTCCTCGTCCTCCACCTCCTCTTCGCCCGCTACCTCGTCCTGTACACTGACCTGACCAGACAATGGCTGACTGTCATCAAGGCTTTCCTCTTCCTCTGGTGCAGACGCCTGCTCCTTTATGTGCGTCAAACTTTGCATCAGCAGACGCATTAGGGGGATGCTCATGCTTATTACGGCGTTGTCTGCACTAACCAGCTGTGTGCATTCCTCAAAACACTGAAGGACTTGACACATGTCTTGTATCTTCGACCACTGCACACCTGACAACTCCATGTCTGCCATCCTATTGCCTGCCCGTGTATGTGTATCCTCCCACAAAAACATAACAGCCCGCCTCTGTTGGCACAGTCTCTGAAGCATGTGCAGTGTTGAGTTCCACCTTGTTGCAACGTCTATGATTAGGCGATGCTGGGGAAGGTTCAAAGACCGCTGATAGGTCTGCATACGGCTGGCGTGTACAGGCGAACGTCGGATATGTGAGCAAAGTCCACGCACTTTGAGGAGCAGGTCGGAGAACCCAGGATAAGTTTTCAATAAGCACTGCACCACCAGGTTTAAGGTGTGAGCCAGGCAAGGAATGTGTTTCAGTTGGGAAAGGGAGATGGCCGCCATGAAATTCCTTCCGTTATCACTAACTACCTTGCCTGCCTCAAGATCTACTGTGCCCAGCCACGACTGCGTTTCTTGTTGCAAGAACTCGGACAGAACTTCCGCGGTGTGTCTGTTGTCGCCCAAACACTTCATAGCCAATACAGCCTGCTGACGCTTGCCAGTAGCTGGCCCATAATGGGACAACTGGTGTGCAACAGTGTCATCTGCCGATGGAGTGGTTGGCCGACTGCGGTCTGTGGAAGAGCTGTAGCTTCTGCAGGAGGACGAGGAGGAGGAGGGGGTGCGAACGCCTACAGCCAACTGTTTCCTAGACCGTGGGCTAGGCACAACTGTCCCGAAATTGATGTCCCCTGTGGACCCTGCATCCACCACATTCACCCAGTGTGCCGTGATGGACACATAACGTCCCTGGCCATGCCTACTGGTCCATGCATCTGTAGTCAGGTGCACCTTTGTACTCACAGATTGCCTGAGTGCATGGACGATGCGCTGTTTAATATGCTGGTGCAGGGCTGGGATGGCTTTTCTGGAAAAAAAGTGTCGACTGGGTAGCTCGTATCGTGGTTCAGCGTACTCCATCAGGGCTTTGAAAGCTTCGCTTTCAACTAACCGGTAGGGCATCATCTCTAACGAGATTAGTCTAGCTATGTGGGCGTTAAAACCCTGTGTACGCGGATGCGAGGATAAGTACTTCCTTTTTCTAACCAGAGTCTCATGTAGTGTGAGCTGAACTGGAGAGATGGAGATCGTGGAACTTGCGGGTGTGCCGGTGGACATGGCAGACTGAGAGACGGTTGGAGACGGTATTGTTTCCGCCGGTGCCCTAGATGCAATATTTCCGCCTACAAAACTGGTGATTCCCTGACCCTGACTGCTTTTGGCTGGCAAAGAAACCTGCACAGATACTGCCGGTGGTGCGGAAAATGGTGGCCTTACAGTGACGGAAGGGATGTTGCGTTGATGACTAGCTTCATTGGCCGAGGGTGCTACAACCTTAAGGGACGTTTGGTAGTTAGTCCAGGCTTGAAAATGCATGGTGGTTAAGTGTCTATGCATGCAACTAGTATTGAGACTTTTCAGATTCTGACCTCTGCTTAAGCTAGTAGAACATTTTTGACAGATGACTTTGCGCTGATCAATTGGATGTTGTTTAAAAAAATGCCAGACTGCACTCTTCCTAGCATCAGATCCCTTTTCAGGGATTGCAGACTGAGCTTTAACCGGATGGCAACGCTGTGCTCCAACAGGTTTTGGCTTTGACACGCGTTTTGGGCCAGATAGGGGCCCGGCAGATGGAACCTGTTGCGATGTTGATGCCTGCTGCGGCCCCTCCTCCACCTCCGCTTCTGAACTACTGCTGCCTGCACCCTGTTCCCCCAATGGCTGCCAATCGGGGTCAACAACCGGGTCATCTATTACCTCCTCTTCGAGCTCGTGTGCAACTTCGTCTGTGTCACTGTGTCGGTCTGTGGTATAGCGTTCGTGGCGGGGCAACATAGTCTCATCAGGGTCTGATTGTGGATCTGTACCCTGAGAGGGCAATGTGGTGGTCTGAGTCAAAGGAGCAGCATAGTACTCTGGCTGTGGCTGTGCATCAGTGCACTCCATGTCAGAATCTACTTGTAATGGGCATGGCCTGTTAAGTGTTTCACTTTCTAAGCCAGGGACGGTATGTGTAAAGAGCTCCATGGAGTGACCCGTTGTGTCGCCTGCTGCATCCTTCTCTCTTGTTGTAGTTTTTGCTGAGGAGGACAAGGAAGCGACTTGTCCCTGACCGTGAACATCCACAAGCGACGCGCTGCTTTTACATTTACCAGTTTCAGAAGAGGAGGCAAAAGAGCTAGAGGCTGAGTCTGCAATGTAAGCCAAAACTTGCTGTTGCTGCTCCGGCTTTAAAAGCGTTTTTCCTACTCCCAGAAAAGAGAGCGTTCGAGGCCTTGTGTAGCCAGACGACGAAACTGGCTCCACAGCTCCAGACTTAGGTGGAATATTTTTATCCCCACGACCACCTGATGCTCCACTACCACTACCATCATTACCAGCTGACAATGAACGCCCACGGCCACGACCTCTTGCACCAGACTTCCTCATTGTTTTAAAAAATTAACCAAAGTAACTTTATTTGTTGCTGTCAAACAACTTACACGGTGAGCTATAACTTCAGTATGATTTCTATATCCCTTAACAGGTTGGTGAGACCACAAGGAAAATCAGGCACAATGTTACACACTCTGTTTTCTGTGGCACAAAATCACAGAGATGACACACACGCAGGACTGTCACTCAAGCACTAATGTCAATATTATTCTCCCACCTAATTTTTTTTTTTTTTTTTTCCTCAGGGAGACTTTAGAAACCAAATAAGATAAAATGTTTTTTTCAGGGACAATTTAGAAACCAAATACTAATAAAAAAAATAAAAAAATAAAATAGCCTTTCTATGGCCCACAATTAGAGAGAGAGAGGTGGCACACCCAGGAGTCAAGACTGGCACACAAGCTGAAAGGGCAATATTACTCTCCCACTGTTTTTTTATGTATTTTTTTTTTTCAGGGAGACTTTAGAAACCAAATAATATTAAACAAAGCAAAAAAATAAATAGGCTTTCTATGGCCCACAATTAGAGAGAGAGAGGTGGCACACCCAGGAGTCAAGACTGGCACACAAGCTGAAAGGGCAATATTACTCTCCCACTGTTTTTTTATGTATTTTTTTTTTCAGGGAGACTTTAGAAACCAAATAATATTAAAAAAAGCAAAAAAATAAATAGGCTTTCTATGGCCCACAATTAGAGAGAGAGAGGTGGCACACCCAGGAGTCAAGACTGGCACACAAGCTGAAAGGGCAATATTACTCTCCCACTGTTTTTTTATGTATTTTTTTTTTTTCAGGGAGACTTTAGAAACCAAATAATATTAAACAAAGCAAAAAAATAAATAGGCTTTCTATGGCCCACAATTAGAGAGAGAGAGGTGGCACACCCAGGAGTCAAGACTGGCACACAAGCTGAAAGGGCAATATTACTCTCCCACTGTTTTTTTATGTACTTTTTTTTTTTTCAGGGAGACTTTAGAAACCAAATAATATTAAAAAAAGCAAAAAAATAAATAGGCTTTCTATGGCCCACAATTAGAGAGAGAGAGGTGGCACACCCAGGAGTCAAGACTGGCACACAAGCTGAAAGGGCAATATTACTCTCCCACTGTTTTTTTATGTATTTTTTTTTTTCAGGGAGACTTTAGAAACCAAATAATATTATACAAAGCAAAAAAATAAATAGGCTTTCTATGGCCCACAATTAGAGAGAGAGAGGTGGCACACCCAGGAGTCAAGACTGGCACACAAGCTGAAAGGGCAATATTACTCTCCCACTGTTTTTTTATGTATTTTTTTTTTCAGGGAGACTTTAGAAACCAAATAATATTAAAAAAAGCAAAAAAATAAATAGGCTTTCTATGGCCCACAATTAGAGAGAGAGAGGTGGCACACCCAGGAGTCAAGACTGGCACACAAGCTGAAAGGGCAATATTACTCTCCCACTGTTTTTTTATGTATTTTTTTTTTTCAGGGAGACTTTAGAAACCAAATAATATTAAACAAAGCAAAAAAATAAATAGGCTTTCTATGGCCCACAATTAGAGAGAGAGAGGTGGCACACCCAGGAGTCAAGACTGGCACACAAGCTGAAAGGGCAATATTACTCTCCCACTGTTTTTTTATGTATTTTTTTTTTTTCAGGGAGACTTTAGAAACCAAATAATATTAAAAAAAGCAAAAAAAATAAATAGGCTTTCTATGGCCCACAATTAGAGAGAGAGAGGTGGCACACCCAGGAGTCAAGACTGGCACACAAGCTGAAAGGGCAATATTACTCTCCCACTGTTTTTTTATGTATTTTTTTTTTTTTCAGGGAGACTTTAGAAACCAAATAATATTAAAAAAAGCAAAAAAATAAATAGGCTTTCTATGGCCCACAATTAGAGAGAGAGAGGTGGCACACCCAGGAGTCAAGACTGGCACACAAGCTGAAAGGGCAATATTACTCTCCCGCTGTTTTTTTATGTTTTTTTTTTTTTTCAGGGAGACTTTAGAAACCAAATAATATTAAACAAAACAAAAAAATAAATAGGCTTTCTATGGCCCACAATTAGAGAGAGAGAGGTGGCACACCCAGGAGTCAAGACTGGCACACAAGCTGAAAGGGCAATATTACTCTCCCACTGTTTTTTATGTTTTTTTTTTTTTCAGGGAGACTTTAGAAACCAAATAATATTAAAAAAAGCAAAAAAATAAATAGGCTTTCTATGGCCCACAATTAGAGAGAGAGAGGTGGCACACCCAGGAGTCAAGACTGGCACACAAGCTGAAAGGGCAATATTACTCTCCCACTGTTTTTTTATGTATTTTTTTTTCAGGGAGACTTTAGAAACCAAATATTAAACAAAGCAAAAAAATAAATAGGCTTTCTATGGCCCACAATTAGAGAGAGAGAGGTGGCACACCCAGGAGTCAAGACTGGCACACAAGCTGAAAGGGCAATATTACTCTCCCACTGTTTTTTTATGTATTTTTTTTTTTCAGGGAGACTTTAGAAACCAAATAATATTAAAAAAAAGCAAAAAAATAAATAGGCTTTCTATGGCCCACAATTAGAGAGAGAGAGGTGGCACACCCAGGAGTCAAGACTGGCACACAAGCTGAAAGGGCAATATTACTCTCCCACTGTTTTTTTATGTTTTTTTTTTTTTTTTCACGGAGACTTTAGAAACCCAATAATATTAAAAAAAACAAAAAAATAAATAGGCTTTGTATGGCCCACTGAATGAGAGATGGCACACACAGGAGTGGCACACAAGCCCTGACTGAGGCCAATATTTTTCTCCCACTGATTGATGTAGTGTTTTTGTGTTGAGGTAGATTTTAGAACACAAATCAAGGAAAAAATAAATAGGCTTTCTATGGCCCACTCAGTGAGAGATGGCACACACAGGGATGGCACTGTAGCAGAAATGTCAATCTTAATCTTCCACAAAAAAAAAAAAAAACAGGGACTGTCCTACAATTACTATCTCCCTGCAGTAATGTAAGCCAGGTATGGCAGGCAGCAATAGGAGTGGACTGATGCACAAATTAAATAAAAAGTGTGGACAAACAAAAAAGATAGCTGTGCAGAAAGGAAGGAACAAGAGGATATGTGCTTTGAAAAAAGCAGTTGGTTTCCACAGTGGCGTACACACAGCAATACAGCTATCACGGAGCCTTCTAGGGCAGCCCAATGAGCTACAGCGCTGAGGGAAAAAAAAAAAATGTAGCTTCCACTGTTCCTGCACACCGAAGGTGGTGTTGGACAGTGGAAATCGCTACAGCACAAGCGGTTTGGTGGTTAGTGGACCCTGCCTAACGCTCTCCCTGCTTCTGACGAAGCGGCAGCAACCTCTCCCTAAGCTCAGAGCAGCAGCAGTAACATGGCGGTCGGCGGGAACGCCCCTTTATAGCCCCTGTGACGCCGCAGACAGCAAGCCAATCACTGCAATGCCCTTCTCTAAGATGGTGGGGACCAGGACCTATGTCATCACGCTGCCCACACTCTGCGTTCACCTTCATTGGCTGAGAAATGGCGCTTTTCGCGTCATTGAAACGCGACTTTGGCGCGAAAGTCGCGTACCGCATGGCCGACAAGCACAGGGGTCGGATCGGGTTTCATGAGACGCCGACTTAGCCAAAAGTCGGCGACTTTTGAAAATGAACGACCCGTTTCGCTCAACCCTACTTCCCACCTCTACACAGACCATGGGGTGTCCTGCTGCCTTGGATTGAAAGGTCTCTACCTACATGTGTAACCTGTCAATCCATAGCGGTGTGCTGGCAGGAGCCCAGTCTGACTAGTCTACATTCAGTCCACGGTGGCTATCAAGCTCTGTATTTCTCTTAAACGCCGCAATGTTTTCAGAGTTAAACATATATGGATGGAATCCTGCAGCCACTGTCTTATACATACTACCCGTGTATCGGGCATAATGTATCATTTGTCAGGTTCACTTTAAAACTCTCCCTCATTTTGTGGGATTTCCATGATCACATGCTGCAAACAAAGACTGTGTAGTTCCTGCTGCCTATGTAGTGCCTGCATCCAGTGTAATGCCTGTTGCCTGTGTAGCCCCTGCTGCCTGTGTAGCCCCTGCTGCCTGTGTAGCCCCTGATGCCTGGGTAGCACCTGCTGCCTATGTGGTGCCTTCAGCCTGTGTAGTGCCTGCATCCAGTGTAATGCCTGTTGCCTGTGTAGCCCCTGCTGCCTGTGTAGCCCCTGCTGCCTGTGTAGTGCCTGCTGCCTGTGTAATGCCTGCTGCCTGTGTAGTGCCTGCTGCCTGTGTAGCGCCTGCTGCCTGTGTAATGCCTGCTGCCTGTGTAGTGCCTGCTGCCTGTGTAGTGCCTGCTGCCAGTGTAGCGCCTGCTGCCTGTGTAGTGCCTGCTGCCTGTGTAGCTCCTGCTGCCTGTGTAGCGCCTGCTGCCTGTGTAGTGCCTGCTGCCTGTGTAGTGCCTGCTGTCTGTGTAGTGCCTGCTGCCTGTGTAGTGCCTTCTGCTTGTGTAGCTCCTGCTGCCTGTGTAGTGCCTGCTGCCTGTGTAGCTCCTTCTGCCTGTGTAGCGCCTGCTGCCTGTGTAGTGCCTGCAGCCTGTATAGTACCTGCAGCCTGTGTTGCGCCTGCTGCCTGTGTTGCGCCTGCTGCCTGTGTAGTGCCTGCTGCCTGTGTAGTGCCTGCTGCCTGTGTAGTGCCTTCTGCCTGTGTAGCTCCTGCTGCCTGTGTAGCTCCTGCTGCCTATGTAGCGCCTGCTGCCTGTGTAGTGCCTGCAGCCTGTGTAGTACCTGCAGCCTGTGTGGCGCCTGCTTCCTGTGTTGCGCCTGCTGCCTGTGTTGCACCTGCTGCCTGTGTAGTGCCTGCTGCCTGTGTAGTGCCTTCTGCCTGTGTAGCTCCTGCTGCCTGTGTAGCGCCTGCAGCCTGTGTAGCGCCTGCAGCCTGTGTAGCGCCTGCAGCCTGTGTAGCGCCTGCAGCCATGAGTTTCTTTTGTCTGCAAACAAAAGAGAAGCCAGAGCTGCAGTGTGACCACATCACAAATAAAGCATAACATTACATTTCTGTGATGGTAAAAAAAAACCCCCATAAAAATGCAGGTACAAAATAAGGTTGGCTTAAAGACGTATCCAAAATCCTAGGAGAATCCTAGAAAATAGTAAGCCCTGTGTGTATAATGGTCAATATTTGTTTCAAATGCTCCCCATGCTTTCAGACAGCGAGATAACATCTGATAGATCATGTGATAGATGTAGAATCTGCAAGTTATTTTATGTATAAAGGAAGTTGTTTTTACCCCTGAAAAATTCCTCCCAATTGCCGAAAACTAGGTGTCTCCCTTCTGTGCAACTTGGAACAGAAACACTGAGATCGATTACAGGAAGTAATTACATCGATTTACAGGAAGTTACTTTTTACAGGAAGTGGGGTGGGTCTTTATCTTTTTACAGGAAGTGGGGCGGGTCTTTATCTTTTTACAGGAAGTGGGGCGGGTCTTTATCTTTTTACAGGAAGTGGGGCAGGTCTTTTCTTTTTACAGAAAGTGGGGTGGATCTTTACTTTTTACAGAAAGTGGGGCGGATCTTTACTTTTTACAGGAAGTGGGGTGGGTCTTTACTTTTTACAGGAAGTAGGGCGGATCTTTACTTTTTACAGAAATGGGGGATGGCTAGAAGTGAAAGTGTCTTTTTATTTTTACATGAAGTAGGTCAGGTCTTTGTCTTTATTTAGCAAGTGAGACAAGTCTTTGTCTCTACAGGAAACAGGAGTGGGCTTTTGTTTCTACAGTAAGAGAGAACAGATCTTTGTCTCTACAGAAAATGGAGGCGGTTCTTCATCTCTCTACACTAGATGGGGAGGTTCTTAATCTTCACAGAAGGTGGTCTTCATCTCTGCAGGAAGTGGGAGCTGGTCTGTCTTTCTATAAGAAATGGGGGTGGGACTTTGTCTCTTCACGAAGTGGAGGTCGATCTTTGTGTCTCTTTAGGACATTATCACTTTAGAGGAAGTGCGGAAGGGTCCTTGCCTTTGTCTCTTCAGGAAGTGGTACTTGATCTCTACAAGAATTGGGGCCAGGTTTTTTTCTCTCTACAGGAAATGGAGGCAGGTCTTTGTCTCTTTATAGGAAGTGTGGGTGAGTTTTTGATTCTTAAGTAGGTGGACACATGTCTTTGTCTCCTAAAAAAGTGGGTGGAGGTCTTTGTCTCTACAGAAGTTGAGGTCTTTACCTATCCACAAAAAGTAGAAGTTAGTTTTAGTCTTTGCAGAAAATGTGAGCCGGTGTGTTTCTATATCAGAAATGGGGTTAGTTGTTGTCTCTCTGCAGGAAGTGGAGGCGGATCTTTGTCTCTTTAAAGGATATGGGAACAGGACTTCATCCCTTTACAGGAAGTAAGCAATGATTTCTCTAGAGGAAGTGTGGTGGATCTTTGTCTCTCTACATTAAGTGGGTTGGATCTTTGTCTCTTTAAAGGTAGTGGGGTTGGGTCTTTGTCTCTCTACAGGAAGTGGGGTTAGTCTTTGTCTCTCTCCATGAAGAGGGTGGATATTTGTTTCTCTACAGGAAGTGGGGTTAATCTTTGTCTCTCTACAGGATGTGGGTGGATCTTGGTATCTCTACAGTAAGTGAGGTTGGTCTTTGTCTTTACAGAAAGTGGGGTTAGTCTTTGTCTCCCTACAGGAAGTGGGTGGATCTTTGTCTCTACAGGAAGTGAGGTTGAGTTTTGTCTCTACAGGAAGTGGGGTGGATCTATGTCTCTCTACAGGAAGTGGGGTTGGATCTTTGCCTTTCTACAGGAAGTGGGTGGGTTTTTGTCTCTCTGCAGGAAGAGGGGTTGGGTCTTTGTCTCTACAGGAAGTGGAGCAGGTCTTTGTCTCTCTACAGAAAAATGAGGGCTGATCTATGTCTCTTTCTTGAGGAAATGAGGACTGTCAGATGACGCCACTGAATTAATTCTGCCCTTAAGAAGTAAATCATAGCCATATACACTCCTCTTCTTTACATACACGTCCACACTCGGTAAAGAAAAGTATGGCAGCTTTTCCCATGTTACATAATCTTCTTAGCTGAGCTTCATGTCTGAGATGGTTTCCTAATGGTCGGGAGGTGTCACGTGTAGCGAAGTTACGCATAGTGATTGCTTCATCCAGCAATGATTCATTTTTAACTTTACAAATTATACAATTTGTTTAGGTGAATATCACTGGTTTCCTAGAAAATCTTGAATTTATGATCAACCTCTGAGGACTCCAAATAAGGAGAATATTATTTTTTTTCTATTGGTTAATATTTTTTTTTCTTATTGGTTAGAGATTTTTTTAAAAATACTATGGCGCTTAAATAATTACTCTAAAACCCTCTAGGGAAGATTTCCCCAACCTACAGCCCTCCATTTGTTGTTAAACCACAGCTCTCATCATGTCCTGATGTCCTGCAGCCGTGACCTTCCCCTGGTACACCTGTACATTGAGTGCCGGTCCTCGCAATACGAAAGCTTCTATCAGAAAAGGATTCATCCTCCTTTGGTGCAGAGCAGGTGGGACGTGAGCGCGTCTCCTTCTCCTGTAATTACTTTTATGATATAAGATAGAAATGTTGGCGTAACGAGCAGCAGATTGTTTGTCTGACACACGGAATAAATATCGACGTGAACAATGACACAACATGTGTCTGCTGTCATGAACGACAATACAAGTCTGTACTATCCCACCCGCAGCGAAGGAATATCTGGATGAATCACTAAAGCTTCATATAGTGTCATAATAATCACATCTACATCCAATAAGCGATTGCTTGACGTAGGTACATCACCACATTTATCATTAGATAGATACATTAAACATGTGATAGATGGATAATAGATAATGTATAAATAGCTAGTAGATAGATAGATAATAGATAAATAATAGATGAATAATAGAGAGATAATAGATAGATACATAGATAGATAATAGATAGAGAGATAATAGAAAGATAGATACATAGATAATACATATATAGATAGATATAAATAGATAGATTTGTGTATACATAATGTTGGTGATACTTCATTTTGTTTTGTTTTTTTCATTTTTTTTCTTTCTTTTCTTCTTTTTTTTGTATGACAGCAGTCACTACTTACAGACAGACCATGAGGCAGAGAAGTCAGACTTCCAGGGTCAGTACCAAGAGAGCACATAGAAAGCAAAGGGGAAAAAGACAAAGGTGTAAGTCAGGTCATGGTCCGGGGTCAAAATATCAGGAGATAGTGGATCAAAGCAAAAGGACAAGATGAAGGGAAAGTCAGAACACTGCCTAATTCGGTTGTGCTGAGTTCCGACCAACACGCAACACTAAACAAAATGACGTAGGGTCCTGACTAGTGTTGAGCATTCCGATACCGCAAGTATCGGGTATCGGCCGATATTTGCGGTATCGGAATTCCGATACCGAGATCCGATACTTTTGTGATATCGGGAATCGGGATCGGGATCGATATTAATGTATAAAATAAAGAATAAAAATAAAAAATATTGATATACTCACCTCTCCGATGCAGCCTGGACCTTACCGATGTAACCGGCAGCTTCCGTTCCTAAGAATGAGCGCTTGAAAGACCATAGATGACGTCGCGGCTTGTGATTGGTCGCGTGGCGGTCACATGACCGCTCACGCGACCAATCACAAGCCGCGACATCATCTAAGGTCTTTCAAGCGCTCATTCTTAGGAACGGAAGCTGCCGGTTATATCGGTAAGGTCCAGGCTGCGTCGGAGAGGTGAGTATATCAATATTTTTTATTTTTATTCTTTATTTTACACATTAATATGGATCCCAGGGCCTGAAGGAGAGTTTCCTCTCCTTCAGACACTGGGAACCATACAGGATACCTTCCGATACTTGGTGTCCCATTGACTTGTATTGGTATCGGGTATCGGTATCGGCGATATCCGATACTTTTCGGGTATCGGCCGATACTATCCGATACCGATACTTTCAAGTATCGGACGGTATCGCTCAACACTAGTCCTGACTACTTTTAATATGAAGCTAAAGCAAAGCAGAAAGCTGGGGACTGATATTAATAGGTTGGGAAGGTTACATACAAACGCAAGGCACTGCTCCACTCTACCACTTGGACCTTTTGCCTCCTTGTTCAAAAATGTTTACTTTTTGTTTTTTTAGTCTGTTATTTTAAGTCATTTTCTATCCACATTTGTTTGCATGGCAATTGTCCTGCTCTTATCCCCAATTTTGCTTCGATTTCAGCCCCCTAGTCCTTAGTGCGACCATTTTACAGCATCAAAGTTCAGGTCTCTTGTGATTTATATTGGGTTTGGGTCTGAGAAAGGCTCACATCTTGAGCCGAGACATTGCCTTTTTTGGCAATTAAATAGCCGCATTTTGTCACCCTGAACTGGTGGTGTGCTGCCTTCGTTTTTCAGTGTGCTGCCTTCGTTTTTCTCTCTATCTATTATCTATCTATTTGTCTATAATTTGTCTATAAATTATCTATCTATCTATCTATCTATCTATCTATCTATCTATCTATCATCTATCTATTATCTAATATCTATCTATCTATTATCTATCTATCATCTATCTATTATCTATTTATCTAACATTACATCTGTAATCCAAAAAACATAGCAATTATTGGCCATCTATCTATTTTCCTTCTCTTCCTTCCTTTCTTTCCTTCTTTCTTCTTCTTCCTTCCTCCCTCCCCACCCTCTCTCTTTCTTTCTTTCTTTCCTCTCGAGCCTCTGCTGTGTGTCCCCTTTATCTCTCTGATCTCTCAGGATTCTTTATTATTCTGATTCCAACTTCTTTCTTTACTAAACTTTTCGTGAGTTTCTTCCACTCGGTGGCAGGAGGTCTCCAGAGAGGAGTCTATGAACACGGGAGACCTCGTTCTGCGCTGAGCGGCTTCTCTATCTTATTTCCAGCCAATATTCCTTGTGATTTCTTTCTTTTGCAAATGAGATTAACTGCAGAGCGGCAAGCGGTAAATATCTGTAATCCGCCACATCGCACAACATGCCGTCTCTGGACACTTTACGCATCTGAGCTGGTAAAAAACAAAACCCAGCAGCGCAGCGCGGAGCGGTGACTTACTTTCTGGTGCAGGTAATTTTTCCCGGTTGTCAGATCCTTTACAGTCACTGCCCGGACTGATCCGTCCTCAGATTGTTCCCAGGTCTCCGCTGATAACCTGTGAAGTGAAGCATCTTCACACCGCTGTACCGAGATGAAGGCGGTCCGTGCTCGCCTGCGACACCATATTATATTATATGGAAGACTTCTTGGCTTACTGAGATAAAGGGGACTGAACATCAAGTAACTCCACAAAGATACATTGTAACTCTCCGGTTTTCAGACATTTTTATTGCTCGATGACCCCTTATAAGGGTCCCTGAAATAAACCTGACTGCAAGGTCCATCAAATCTGTGCCTTGATCTGTCTGCAATGCACTGAGTGAAATGTGCATACATGCGGACAGTATTTTGGCCCAGCTTTTCTAGGTTGATTTTGCACCATAAAGCCTTGGTCCCATTATATACTGCAATGACAGCTCTACTGATGTGCTGTTAACTCTCTGCTGTTTCTCACTTTATGTGGTCTGCAGTATAGAAGCCGACATCCTGACAGCTCAGATTGGCAATATAATGGTTGTAATTGCCATTTGTGACTGCGGCGCCCTCCAAGCAGCTTCTCTGATTGGTCGATATTTCCAGTGTATTTAAAACTGATCCACATTGGGAGAAGAATGGCAGAAGAGTTCTCAAAAATGAGTTCTGCTTCCACGTTAATAAATGGTTATAACCTTTCAGCAGGTAATGGCAAAAACAAAGCAAATGTTTGCCTTGAAGCTCCAGAGCCTCGCCCCCGCTTACTACAAGCAAACTTTTACCATGACGTTTCTGAGCCCCATCTCTACTTGCTATAAGGAAAGGTTTACCTTTAAGCTTCTGAGCCTTGCTCACTCTTTCTATAAGAAAAGGATAACTTAAAGTTTGAGTCCTGCCCCCACTTACTCTAAGGAAATATTTATATTGAAGCTCATGAGCCCCACCCCTGCTTACTATAAGCAAACATTTACCTTGAAGTTTCTGAGCCTTTCACTTGATTTCCATAATAAACTGTTGATCTTGAAGCTCCTCCCCTGCTTATTATGAGCAAAGATTTACCTTGAAGCTCATGAGCTGCGCCCCTGCTTACTATAAGCAAAGGTTTACATGAAGATTCTGAGCCTTGTCCCACTTTACCATAAGTAAACATTTATTTGAAGCTCCTGAGCTCCGCCCCTGCTTACTTCAAGGTTTACCTGTTTACCCTGAAGCTCCTAAGCCCTTCCCCCGCTTCCTATAAGCAAGGGTTTACCTTGAAGTTCCTGAGCCCTGCCAATACTTACCATAAGGAAAGGTTTACCTTTAAGTACCTGTGATCATCCCCTGCTTACTAGAAGCCAAGGTTTACTTTGAAGTTGCAGCTCCTGAGCCCCGCCACCGCTTACTGTAAGCAAACTTTTAACTTGAAGTACCTGTGACCCGCCCCTGCTTACTGTAGGCAATTTATTACACATGCTGGGAAAAGTTTCCTTCCAAACCAGAGGAAATGTTGAGCAGAGAATGATGGGATACAGTGCAAAATATTACAAATTACAGCGACCACTATCGACACCATGTGGAGTTATGGCTGAGATCAGTCTTCTGGGAACACATATTTGGATTTCAAGTGAGTGAAAAAATGTTCACACTGACCAATTTTGCTTGAGGATAGCACCAAAACAATATACTGTATATATACATTAGTAAAAACTATGGAAGGGTGATAACTACAATGAAGGCGCTCATGAGACAGAGACCCCCATGGCACATGATGTCCCTTTTTATTCCAGCCCCCGAAGAGCCACTGCGATGGACTCGATGTGTATTATGTGGCATTGGTCACCAGTTCTCTTGACTGGGCGCCAGTTACTATTATCTTTGCCTTGCATGTAGCGAAATACTGTATTTGGGATGAGAGAAGCCCGAATGACTCGCTAGGGCACCAATATTATAAGAAGGGGCTGTCCTTACCCCACGGATCCTGCGTGTATTGCAGTGATATTTAAGTCTCTTATTTTTTGCAAGTCTGCATTTAATCCTGTGATTTTTCTTTCAGCTACAGACAAAATGGGTAATGCTCCCCTGTGGAAAAATTAATAAAAAAAAATATATAGAAAACGAGACAGGATTTTCTCCTCTCTCCTCGGCCCGCTCATATTAGTATGCAAATTATTCACCCGTTTCTAGTGAAGAAAACTTGAAAGCGCGATAGAAAATAGATGGAATTGAAGTTGGTAACGAGACAGCGACTGTCCGACATTAAATATTCCCTCACAGTCCAAATTATAAAGTCATTTAATATGTTATATTCTTCAATAGAAACGTGTGCCGCAGCCTCTACACCCGGCCGCAGATGCCACAATACATACAGTACTTTAATGTATCATGTTTTATGCTATGTATTATTGGGACTTCAAAACGATACATTAATCAGGTATTTTTCAGATTTTTAAGCACATTTTTTAGCAACGTAACGTAATTATAGTTGTCCATGGTGAATTTCTAAATGGTAATGAACAGAGTAGTTAGTATAAAGAAAAAAAAAAAGCATCCCATGGCTAAAACATGGGTGCCGCTAGCAGCAGAAATAGCACCGCTGCCCACTACTCGCATGGACAGGAGCACTGGCAAAAACAATTTTCAGTCGGCCTCCTTTGCCTCTGGCAAGTGCATTGGTGCGCAGCAATCAGAGACTGTTATGGAATGTATGGCACATCAACCATCTCAGTCACAGCAGGATGATGCTACCTCTGACAGTGACACCATCAGTTTGTGTTTTACACAAAACGCAGTGATTCTAAATGATTAAGAAGGATAATTTTTGGACAATTTTTCAATTAAAAGAACAAAATTAGTGTGTCTGCAGTATTATTAAGCCATTGGTTACTACCAGTTATTATGAGTTACTGACCGTGCGGTTACTTTGACAGTACTAAAGCTGTGCTGAGAGCTCTACATGTCTTTTCAGGGTAATTGGAGGCCTTGCAGAATTGCAAATCACTACAAGTTAAATTGTTTTGAAAAATTTGTTTGCTATTTTAATTGAAAAAGATTTGATCATCTTTACATTCACAGTACCCCACAGATCTTATTACTTGTGGGGTCCCCACCACATGTCCCATAGATTATTAGGTTAGAGGAAACAAGCTATTTATGGTTGCATACATTAACTATTTGTGGACCATCCAAGGATTTAAAATGTCGTTCCATCCGTATGTAATTCTCTCTGTAGTGACAGTTTGAAAAAGTCATTGCAAAATTAGCAAAAGCATGGAGGTGCAGGAATGGGGAGTCGGCTGTCAGACACAGCCAGACTTCCTATAGAGAAGGCAGCAATGATTTATTACCATCTCTGCCTTCCTGATCTCTGTATTTACAGATTTGCACATTGTATACAGTAGAGAAAGCACTATTGACATTCTATTGCACATTATTAGCTATTAAATGAGATTCGTCCATCCAATATATTGTACGGGATGACTGTGGGGTAGACAGTGGGAGGAGAATAGGGCCCCTTTGGCCTGGGTCTGACCCAGCAGTGCCGCTCGTACTGCCCTCTTGGAGTCCTAAAGACTGGAGTATATACATTATATATATTTAGTAATGTTCTTGATTCTTAGAAATAACCTGCTGTATTCTCACTTCTCGAAGGTTTGTGTTTCACAGAGAAAATGGCAGCACTTATCGTACAGGGACATTGCTGAATAGCGGCCTCACGGCGTGAGCGTCACTTGACTCGTGTTTACCTCTCTGTCACTGTAGGCGAGCCGTTATTTTGGAAATTACAGTCTTTGAAATGAATAGCTTAACCGCTATTAAATGGGCAGAAATAACTCTAATTAAAGAGAAAGGAGCAAAGATGAAAAGAAGGCTGAATGTAAACTTCCGAGAAAGCCGAAGGGATGACACCACTGCGCTATATCCAGTGACCGCGTACAGTAGAGCCGGAGTAACGTGAGATGACAGCAGGCGGCACTTATCATAAGGATAGCGGCAATAACCTGCCAATGGCGGCCTATATCAATATATGGAAAGCATTCACTGATCTGTAACCACATGGGAGAGTGTTGTGAGCATGCTCTGTGACCTGTTTAAATGTAATAATTCGGGGAGGGGTGGGGGTGAGTTGTGACATCACCAATAGTATCAATAGTATTTCACATAAAAAAACAACAACTTGAATTAACCAATGATTTTCTGATGAGAAATTTCTGTTGCAATGTTATTACTGTCATTTCTGTTATTACCGTTATCGTCAACTGAAACATGATTGCCATTAACCGTTAACCATCAGCCATTGCCATAATTAGTATCAATCGACATCATCAATTATGATCCTCATAAACACTGACATAATGAAAATGATTCATAAATAATCTTAGTGCTGTTATGATCATCATTATCATCATAATTATCATCATCATCATCATCATTATTAACATCAATCAATCTCTGCATTTGTTACTGTAACCAATATCCACTAACCTTTTTAACATGTTATAAGTTATAACGCATTAATGACTTGGTAAATATAGGGGCAGTGGCAGGGAACAGTGGCTCCTGATGTCTATGTTGCACAATAGAAAAACACTGATGCAAATAATCCACACCTTGGTCTTCCGAAAAATCCTGTGTAATCTTTACCCATTCGCTACATATTTGCATTGGAAATGTATCTGGTGGAGATCATTGAGCTTAATTCCTCCAACACTCAGCAGTATCTGGTGAAGATGCTGGAGCTTAATTCCCCCAACATTCAGAAGCATCTGTTGGAGATCCCTGAACTTAATTCCTCCAACGCTCAGAATAATCTGGTGGAGATCCCTGAGCTTAATTCCTCCAACACTCAGAAGTATCTGATGGAGAACCCTGAGCTTAATTCCCCCAACATTCAGAAGCATCTGTTGGAGATCCCTGAACTTAATTCCTCCAACACTCAGAATTATCTGTTGGAGATCCCTGAACTTAAATCCTCCAACACTCAGAATTATCTGTTGGAGATCCCTGAACTTAAATCCTCCAACACTCAGAATTATCTGTTGGAGATCCCTGAACTTAATTCCTCCAACACTCAGAAGTATCTGATGGAGAACCCTGAGCTTAATTCCCCCAACATTCAGAAGCATCTGTTGGAGATCCCTGAACTTAATTCCTCCAACACTCAGAATTATCTGTTGGAGATCCCTGAACTTAAATCCTCCAACACTCAGAATTATCTGTTGGAGATCCCTGAACTTAATTCCTCCAACACTCAGAATTATCTGTTGGAGATCCCTGAGCTTAATTCCTCCAACACTCAGAAGCATCTAGTGGAGATCCCTGAGCTTAATTCCTTCAACACTCAGAAGTATCCGATGGAGATCCCTGAGCTTAATTCCTCCAACACTCAAAATTATCTGTTGGAGATCCCTGAGCTTAATTCCTCCAACACTCAGAAGATTCCCAGTTTCTTTTGTCCAACATGGTGACCAGTAACATTTGCCACTATCCATCCTCCTCTTTCTATTTGTTTAGTCAGAAGAGTAGAGATGCAGACACAAGGTGGGATTCAACAAATTCTACCACCCATTAACACGCTAGATACAAAAGGCAAGATGTCTGCAGGTGACTGTACCTTGGGACTTACTGATGGCATCATCCTTAGGGGTATGGAGTGAAATTACCGGTGCTCTTAACAAGTTGGTTTCCTAGTTTAAAGACTGCGGACTTTGCAGACTTCGATGTTCAGTGGTGATTCTCGAGACTCCATGCCCATTTCACAGCCTTCCACGATTCCAGAGATTTTTTAAACTCACATCAGTTACATTTCATTCCTGCCTTTTGTTCCATTGTAGGATTAAACTTGCGACAGTGCTAAATCCCCTCGAAAAGTTTCCAATGGGGTCCATCATGTGTCCATGATGGACCCCAGAATTTTTTTCTTCAAATGCAGATTTGAATGGGATCAGGATCAGAAAATACTGCCACATTGAGAAATTTTGTTGGGGTGGGTATTGTATGCTATAGTAGAAGATAGCCTTGATAAGATCCATAGCGGCATATAGGAATGGAAAGAGCCATGAGCCATAGCGTGCCACCTGACCAATGGGTTTCAATTATCTAGAGTACCATCTGAGTACCCTCACTTGTCTTCCCTTCTTTTGAGGTCCATGCTGTGAGACTCTACATCCCCTTCTCCATGCGAATGGCAGTGGTGTATCGTCGTCCCGATCCCTCTCATCAGTTCCTGGATCAATTTGCCACCTGGCTTCCACACGTTCTCTCCTGTGACATCCCCACCCTCATCATGGGTGATTTCAACATCCCCATTGCTTTTTCCCTCCCCCCCATCTGCTACTCACTTTTTATCTCTAACCTCCTCCTTTGGCTTTTCGCAGCTTACTAACGCTCCAATGCGTGAAGACAGAAACTCCCTCTACTTGGTCTTCTCCCGGCTCTGCTCAGTGGATGATTTCACAAACTCCCCTCTCCCGCTCTCTGACCACAACCTTCTTTTATTCTCTATCAAGAGCTGCCATCCCACTCAGGTCACCCCTACTTCTCACACTTATAGAAATATGCAGGCCATTAACACCCAGAAACTTATGAAAAACTTGCAGTTATCACTGGCCCCAATCTCCCCCATCTCATGTCCTGATTCTGCTCTGAAGCATTACAATGAAACCCTGCAAAGTGCCCTGGATGAAATTGCACCTCCTTTACATAGAACAATACAATTGGCGACAACCTTGGCACATGCTGCAAACACATTTCCTGCAGCGGTGCTCCAGGTGAGCCGGACGCCTGTGGAGAAAATCCAATCTACCCTAAGATTTCATCCATTATAATTTTATGCTTAAAACATACAACTCTGCCCTTCACCTCTCAAAACAAACCTATTTCAACACCCTCATCACCTCACTATCCATTAACCTGAAAAGTCTCTTTGACACTTTTCATTTCCTACTCAACCCAAGAGTTCAGACCCCAACCATGGATCTCCATGCTGACGATCTGGCCAAATACCATGCACTGTCCTCCCTCCCCCACTGCATCTCGCTCACTCTCTGACTTTGAACCAGTCACAGAAGAAGTAATCAGGCTCCTTGCATCTTCTCGCCCAACCACTTGCACCAGTGACCCCATTCCATCACATCTCCTCCAGTCCCTTTCCCCGGCTGTCACCTCTCACCTAACAAAAATGTTCAACCTCTCTCTCTTCCGGTATCTTTCCCTCCTCATTTAAGCATGCCATCATACATCCATTACTTAAAAAACTATCCCTCGACAAAAATTGTGCCGCTAACTATAGACCTGTCTCTAATCTTCCCTTCATCTCTAAACTCCTCGAACGCCTGGTCCACTCCCGTCTTACCCGCTATCTCTCAGATAACTCTCTTCTTGACCCTCTTCAATCTGGCTTCCGCTCTTTACACTCTACTGAAACTGCCCTCACTAAAGTCTCTAATGACCTACTAACAGCTAAACTAATGGTCACTACTCCATGCTAATTCTCTTGGATCTCTCCGCAGCATTCGACACTGTGGATCATCAGCTCCTCCTCACTATGCTCCGCTCCATCGGCCTAAAGGACACCGTTCTCTCTTGGTTCTCCTCCTATCTCTCTGACCGATCTTTCACTGTATCTTTTGCTGGTTCCTCCTCCTCTCACCTTCCCCTTACTGTTGGGGTTCCTCAAGGATCAGTCCTAGGCCCCCTCCTCTTCTCTTTGTATACTGCCCCTATTGGACAAACAATCAGTAGATTTGGTTTCCAGTACCATCTCTATTCTGAAGACACCCAATTATACACTTCTTCTCCTGTTATCACACCGACCTTTTTAGAAAACACCAGTGATTGTCTTACCGCTGTCTCTAACATCATGTCCTCCCTCTATCTGAAACTGAACCTGTCAAAAACGGAACCCCTCGTGTTCTCTCCCTCTACTAACCTACCTTTGCCTGACATTGCCATCTCCGTGTGCGGTTCCACCATTACTCCCAAGCAACATGCCCGCTGCCTTGGGGTCATAATTGATTGCGAGCTTTCCTTCACCCCCCACATCCGATCACTGGCTCGCTCTTCTTATCTGCACCTCAAAAATATTTCTAGAATTCATCTTTTTCTTACATTTGACTCAAAACTCTTACTGTTTCACTTATTCATTCTCATCTGGACTATTGTAACTCTCTACTAATCGGCCTCCCTCTTACCAAACTCTCCCCGCTCCAATCTGTCCTGAATGCTGCTGCCAGGATCATATTCCTCACCAACTGTTACACCGATGCCTCTACCTTGTGCCAGTCATTACACTGGTTACCCATCCACTCCAGAATCCAGTACAATACTACCCTCATCCACAAAGCACTCCATGGCTCAGCACCACCCTACATCTCCTCTCTGGTCTCAGTCTACCACCCTACCCGTGCCCTCCGCTCCGCTAATGACCTCAGGTTAGCATCCTCAATAATCAGAACCTCCCACTCCCGTCTCCAAGACTTTACACGTGCTGCGCCGATTCTCTGGAATGCACTACCCAGGTTAATACGATTAATCCCCACAGTTTTAAGCGCGCCCTAAAAACTCATTTGTTCAGACTGGCCTACCGCCTCAACGCATTAACCTAACTATCCCTGTGTGGCCTAATAAAAAAAAAAAAGCTTAAACCATAATCAGGTTCCTCGCATCATGTTCTCATACACTTTATGCAGTTAATAGCCTCTGTGTCTGTACTGCTACATACTTAGGCAGTTAACTGGTTCATGCAGCTTTACATGAACACCCGAGCCTTACACTATGGCTGGTCCAAATAACTAAAGCAATTGTTACCATCCACCTCTCGTGTCTCCCCTTTTCCTCATAGTTTGTAAGCTTGCGAGCAGCAGGGCCCTCATTCCTCCTGGTATCTGTTTTTTTGTTATGCTGTAATGTCTATTGTCTGTACAAGTCCCCTCTATAATTTGTAAAGCGCTACGGAATATGTTGGCGCTATATAAATATAAATTATTATTATTTATTATGTAACGTTCCCCATCCTATTCCTCTACCTGTTATAATCTCCCCTGTCCTGAGCATCTTCCTGTTATAATGTTCCCCATCTTAGGCCCCTTCCTGGTATAATATTCCCCTTCCTGGTATAATGTCTCCAATCATGGGCCCATTCCTTGTATAATGTCATCCTCCTGAGCCCCTTCCAGTAACAATGTCCCCCATCCTTGGTCCTTCCCTGGTATAATGTCCCCTGTCCTGGGCCTCTTCCTTTAACAGTGTCCCCCATCTTGATATAATGTTCCCCGTTATGGACCCCTTCCTGGTATAATGTCTCCCATCATATACAGTAACAATGCCCCCCATCCTAAGCCCCTTTCTGGTATAATTGCCCCAACCTGGTCCCATTCTTGGTGTAATGTTCTCCATAATAGGCCATTCCTGTTATAATGCCCCCATCCTGAACCCCTTCTTGTATATTGCTCCTCATCCTGAGCCTCTTCCTGGTATAATGTACTAGTATAATGTTGTGAAACTGTTTTCGAACACAGTAAAAAAAGGTTCGTCCATCCTTCCTGTGCTCCCATGACGAGTAGGGGCTCTTCCGCAGCTGGCAGCTAACTTCAATGTTCTGGCACATCACTGTCATGTGCCGGTTGTATCTGGCACGCCGACATCAGCGCCTGCCTCCGAATTGACGGCGGCATGGATTACAGTGTGGGGAACCGACTGGTCCCTGCACAATACACTTTACCTGAATTCGGTGCCGGCATCGGTGGGATCGGTGGGTTCCCCTCTGGCCCAGTCACAGTTGCCCCCTCTGCGACCACAATCGCTACACCCTTGGGCCTCAATGAAAGGCTGAGCAAAATTTCTTGCAGCTGTTTTAGCGCTCGACTATTCAAGAGTATAAGAGTAACGGCCAAACATTCCCAGTGACCTGTTGCTATCTACAGGGAAAGCCACGACCAGACCAAAGGAGAACTTAAGTATATTGATCACCAACTCTTGACTCTCAAGAAACTTCAATACTACAGCTCTCAGCATGCTGCTAAAGCCCGGGGCTATCGAAACATGCAAAGCCCTTCCAATGGACGCCTGCTGTGCAACTTTGTACCTCGTTCCGAAATCCCGATTCTGCTTTTCAGTTCAGATCATCCTGAACACATCGATGATCGTCTTTGAAGATCTTTCAACGTCTTCCAGCCTACAGATAACCAGTATAGACCTTATTTCCAAAAGATAATCATCCCCCGAGGACATAATGGATTGAAGTATGGATGATCTTAGCCGATGACTTGTGGGTAGCGATGAGCTCGTTTGTGAAGATTTTATCACTTGTCGCCATCAATAATGTTGAAAATTCGAGTTTAAAAGGGATAGTACCCCAAAAAAAAATCAACCCTGAAAATGGGGCTCAGAAGCCCCCTCTTCAAAGCTATGGAGGCTGCTCATGTACCATTCAGCTGCAGAGCCTCGTTCTTGGGATCATTCAGTGTCCCAGCAGTCTAACCCCCTGCAATCAGTAAGTATCCTATGGATAGGGGATAGTTTGATTTTGGGGGGGGAATCACCTTTTAAGTTTATAGTAGAGGTGATTTGTCCTTGGGAATAATTTATATAGGTAAGACAAATTATTCCTTCATAGCTAATTCCACATATGTCAATATTTTTTGTAGCAAAATCCATATATGTTCCATAGTTTTCACCTCTATATATTAAAAGGTGTGAAATCTGTAACATTTCTGCTCCAAATTGATTATAAGAATTTTTTCTGCTTTCTGTGGATGGGACTCTCAAAATATAATAATTTGTAATTAAATAATGCTATTTGCCCCAGATTCGAAGTGTGAAGTCCTCACCAGAAGTCGCAGAGTCTGAATTCACCCTACTAGAGAAGAACAAAGACATTTTTGTCTAAAAAATTGTTGAAGGGTGAAAAAAAAATATCAGGGTAATGTAGACATCAGATAGGAATGAGCCTATGCACAACAATCATGGAAAATATTGATTAATAGATTGTTGGTGTAATAACGGCCCCCAAAAAGACCTTTTTGTCCACTAATGTAAAAGTACGTTACTAGTTAAGACCCTGTACTCATTGGAGGACCCTTCTGCCCTCCGGCCGGTCAGGCTGATGGTCATTATACCTTACTGTGTAATGACTTCATGGAGGGAATGATGCGGAATTTTAGAGTCATATTTGCACTAAACTTTGCAACTTTTCACTTCTCTTGAGGGAGATTAGGCATTTTGTAGCATTTATTTCAATTTCTGGCCATTGGAGAACCAAAGATGTAAAATATCATTAGGATGTATGGACTTCGTGAAAAGAGTAGATTTTTTAATATAAGCTGAAAATTCTTAAAAACTGGAACATATCCAATTATATGAGTTTATACAACTTTGTGACATTGAAGCTTTGGATCTTTTTCACCACAGATAAGCGAATCACTTTGAAGTCTTCCAAATTCAACCCAAATTTCACCAAAAAAATTCGGATTTGCCAGAATGTAAACATTTTTGGCATTCAATTAGAACAAAACCCAATGAGAATGACGAGTTTGGGGGGTTCAAAAGTGACAAGAAAGGTTTAAAAAGTGTAACAAATGTAGAACTGGCTTCTCCATGGCCCTCATCATGTCACAACTCCCCAATTAGATCATTCCTGTCTTGTTTCGTTCACAGGCCTTCGATCTTTCACACCGTGGGTCCTGTTGGGTCTTTGGTGCCTCCAGCATCCACTTGGTCTTGTAACATCTTATGCTGAAATCAAGTAAAGCCTAGTCAGTCTCGGCTTAACACCACGTCATGTAGTGCACCACCGGCGCTGAAGACTAGACAGAACCCATAGCGTGAAAAAAAAACAGTGACCTGTGAAAAATGGGCTAGAATAACCAAGCACAGAGGTGCATGGCCAAGTTGATGGTCAGGCAGAGGTGAGTATTGTTTCTTTACTTTTTCATCTGACATTTATTAAACTCTGCGGTGTGGAGAGAAAATGAATTGAATTTACTGGCCAAATTGAATGTCGTCAGATTCACTCTTCATTGGTGTCCATTCTCCGCCTTTATCCTTCCCATTGATAACTCCAGTTTCTTATGCACCAAATGTAACCCATTATTGGTCTTATCACAAGCTCTGGAAGCCACATGTAAGAAACATCTCTTGATAGAATACCATAGAAACATGTTTTGTTGCAAAACTGGCGATTTTGGGTTCCACATCTTGGGATATGTCGAGCCAAGAGGAAAGACCTGGAGGGAGACTTCTGTATTCCCCATTGTTGGCTTCTCCATCTCCAAGGCTAAGTTCTGCATGATTGCCCAACCACCACGTGTAATTCCAAAGGTCTTCTCGCAAATGACTCTTGAATTAGATGTTGGCTGAAAACTTGAAATCATTCCCATTGGGTGTCAAGCCAAAAATTGACAGGGCAATATTATGTTCTGTATGAGCCTTCAAACAATTGTCACAGCGTTATCCGCGCACATCAGTGGAGCATTTACCACACATGAGCGGATGAAGGCTTCAATCCCAATCATTTACTCTAATGTACAATTGCTCGGAGAAGCAAAAGGCCACATCTAATGCGATTGTATAAGACAAGTGTTACGCTCCACTGACTGGCAATAAAGTGACCCCAGGGTTTTATTATAGAGGAGACAGTCTGAGTGGTAAAAGCTTAAACCCATCCCGATCCTGAGACTAGAAGGTCCTGCGTTAGAGCTGGCGGTGATGACTTCTGACGATGACTGGAGCAAATTGTCCGTTTTCCCTCTTGATTTTATTAGCATTCATCCTGCACGTTGGGCTCTCCGGAGGGTCTCGTGCATGTGATTTGGAGGTTTTTGATATAAATATGTACATCTGTTCACACATTGCTGAGAAAATGTTGGTCAGATAACTAGGCATTCATTTTTACAGTGCACACTGTGCGGTATCAACAAAATGTTACATGTTCTTCAGCAGGTCGGTGTGATTACAGCAATGCCAAATTTATGCAATGATTTTTTTTTTAATGTTTTACAACTTTTGCACAATAAAACTCTTAAAAAAGACATACTTGTACTGTTACTTAGCAGTTTCATCCCATGTTCCTCCAGAGTGGTCGCTTCAGTGCTCCTCGCAGGTCCCATTAGCAGACGAGTCATCTACCCTTGTGACAGCTCTGGTCCTCCACGGCTGGCTCGCACACGGAGTACAGCACCGGAACAGAAACACTTTGTAGGGTCTGCGGCTTTGTAGAGAGGAGGAAGAGATGGGGCTCATTACCGGAAGAGCTTCTTCTGGGTCATTCTTCTCCAGACCAACATTTTGAAGGACGATCAATACAAAAACTTTTTATGAACGATGTGTTAAAGAAACCTTTTTAATTTGTGTTATACGGGCAGTCCCCGGTTTTGGAAATGGATGCGAATATGTATGTAAGTATTAACAGAGCCGGGAAAAAAATAGTAATACTCCCCTCACAGCTGAGCACACTGGCCGCCCGGATGACTACACCTGCCATATGTTCCTCTCCTTTCCACCGTCACACATCTCCAGCCTCTTCGCTTTAGGTCAGGACCTCCGGCCATGTCCATCATAAGGTTGCGATGACCTAATGATGTGTTGTGAGCTCCGGCCAGAGACGCAGCATGGGACAGAGGAAAGAGAACCGGATCGCAGCCAAAGAGTTCGGCAGTGACGTATAGTCGGATGCTCGTACATCGAGGACTTCCCTGTACTATACCAAGATTACAAATCCAATATCCAAGCTTAGGAATGTATAATAAGTAGGGGCATCCAAAATTCGAACACAGAGTTAAACATTTGTCACTTACAAGTGTTAAGGTGCAAAAATGTTTTATGCAAACATGGAAAAAATGATGCAAAGCAAAAACTTTTCATATACAGAAGGGATACGGTAATAGTTTATTGGTAATAGCAAAATGCACAGTGACTGAAGAAAAGAAACGTAAATCCTATAAATATCTGGTGAACGCCCATCTACTCCATTATCAGTATCTGGTGACCGCCCGTAGCCTCCATCATCACTACCTTCCACCTTTTACTGGGTGATGAGGAATAAACTTATCTGTTCTGCCAGGAATGGACAGTTAATAAAGCAAGATATGGAGCATGACATGAGAATTTCACACTCTCCTAATTAATAATTCTTGATGATGATTGAATGGTTCCAGCAGCACAGGTTCCCTTTTTCCAGGTAATGGGGTGCAACAGTATAAGCTCTGGGCATGAAATACGCTCACACAAGGTACCAGATATCCAGCGCTTTTATTTACAAGTCACATTTACTTGCAATACCACCTCTGACCACAGGGTGTGCTGTGGGCATGAATTGCTTCTATGAGGGACAACGATCAGGAATGATTTTCAGGCACAAACAGTGTAATATTCTATCTAAAGCTGGAATTATTAAACTAATCAAGATGTAGTTCTCACATTTTTAGTTCATTAGATTTGGAGCAATTTCGTCATTTTCAGTCTACCTTATGACTTTATGCTTATAGTTTACATGCATTTTTTTTACAATTTTCTTTCTCATTGCCCCCAGTGTATAATATCTGACCCCACTATTCCCAGTGTTTAACTTCCAGCCCTCTGCCCCTCTGTGTATTACATATAAATAAAGATTATTATTATTATTACATTCGACCCTTGCCCCAGTTTATAACATCCGGTTCTCTATCCCCCATGTAAAACCTCTGGACCCCCATCATGCCATCTGCATTTACTAATGTGACAGAGCGGACGGTGGTGCAGAGCTCACTGTCAGAAGACCGCAGCGTCTGATTTCTCCTACTCCTACACTGATTAGAAGCACTTCACCTTCATATTAAACGGTGCAGGTTTCCTCTTGTTGTGCAGGGGTTAATCTGCTCAGCTGAGAGCTCCTGGAACCTTTCCTGCATTAAGACTCTCAGCTGTTCACTGTTAGCCACTCCCATCTCCTATATAATCTGGGCCCTGGCTAGCACTCGTTGTCAGAGTTAGCTTATGCTGCATGGCTGGAGGATGTTAATGGTTATTATTGGAGTTGTTGGGTGGATTTATCTGAGACTGTTGCTAGGTTTTTAGTGTGTGATAATTCTCTTTCTTCTCCTATTTTGGTTTTACCCCATCCTCCACTCCCCAGTGTTTACCTCTGTTATATCTGTGAGTATATTTGTATGATTGGCATTTTCCTTTATCCCTGTATGTATTACCTTGTTAGTCTGGTTGGTGTATTATGGTGCACTACTACTTCCCCCTTCCCTGGGTGAGGGAAGGGTACACACTGAGGGCGGATTCAGGAGAAAAGGAAAGGTACATGGCCCCAGCGCCTTCGCCATCACAAGTAATCCGGGGAACAGAGCCCCATACAGTCATGGAGGGGAGAGAACATGAGCGGCCGCACAATGTCCGGACCTCAGCCACATCCTATAATGGAGATTGTGAGCCCGGACCAGGGGCGTAACTACAACAGGTGCAGGGGTTGCAATCGCACCCGGGCCCTGAGGCGTAGGGGGCCCTAAAAGTCCTTTTGGCCTATAGAAAAAGACTATTGCTATTAAAAATGTAAAATATTTGGGGGCCCCGTTGGAGCTTTTGCATCGGGGTCCATGAGTTTCAAGCTACGCCACTGGCCTGGACCCCCCAACATCAGGGTCTGACCCCACAAATGCTCTTATGGATGAAACGATAGGGCCTCCCCACAGACGCCTCCGGTACGATACATTTTACCTGTATAACAAAACTAGATGGCAACTAATTCCATTAAATGGAATTGACATGGAGAGATCAGAGCCGCCGTCCGGACGGCTTGTGATGTATAGTTGCTCCCTAATTATAGTGAAGGCAGCGGACGCCGATCACAGAGAGGTCGTCTCCATTTCTCTGTAGAACAATGGCGGATATTGTGTCGGAGTCCTGCGGGGAGTCTGTGCAGATCACAGGAGGGATTCTGGCATTGAACAGAACAGTAGCGAGGCGAGTCATAGAGGGAACACAGAAAAGCCAGGATTTAGAGACGACTTTGAACCTGCGGAGCAAGAAATCGCGGTGTAAGTTACAATCTGATTAGAGCTTAAAGGGGCGGTGGCATAGCTGAATGTGGTGGCATATCGCCGGAAGGAGGCCACGGCCATTACCACTGTGCTATGGCTGAAGGGTTCACCGTTCAATAAAGAGCCCATGACCATTAATCCCCAGACACCAATGAAGGGGCTTCTCACACAAGCCGGCGTCAGAATCTCCAGCAAAACATGGAGAGGAAACCGGCGCTGTAAGAGCAACAGCGAGGGGCAAGAAGAAGGTTTATTGTTCAGCTTTATAACCCCTTCCTGATCCATATAAATCCAGCAAAATGGCGGACTACACGGTCATCATTTTCAGTATTTGCAAAAATTCTAATTCCTTAACATTTGGATTCACTAGAACCCAAGAATTCTGGGTAATTATAAACTAATTCAATTAGTGTAGAATCCATTTTTTCCTCCTTAGTACCATGCCCCATTTTTTTTATAGTGGTGCAACAGCCCCTTTAAAGGAACTTAAGATATTCAGCTCCTCTTTCCCATTGTATTTGTATCATTTACACTGGGAAGGATTTTTGCTCATATTTTTCAGAGCTTTTTCAACATTGTATCAGATTGTGAGTGATTATCACTTTGTCAAGCTCCGCCCCTTTATATTATTTTTCATGTGCGTATGGTCATGTGATAGCTAAGCTCCACCCACTGTCCGGCGGGTTCAGAGAATAACAGTGGCAGATGCTGCATCACAGGACGTAATTCAGATCAGGAAATGATAAGACGCATCGTTCGTCTCCTATAAGTGGGTGATTGATGGCGACGTCAGGTGATGAAGGCTGTCCATAGGGCGGCTGAGCTGTCACTCACAGCGTCCCCCCAGTGCACAGCGAGTGGTGGTAGTGTGACACTAGGTCTCCCCTTAGCTGCAGACATTATTAGGCTGGAGTTCTTTGGATCCATCAGTGATGATTCCCATCCCCCCTCTCTATACGTTGTCAGTAAAGATAATCCATAACTATTTCTGCTTGCTCCTAATTGATGCGGGGATCGCCATTATTTATAGGCGATTATATAGAGAATTACCCACAATGCAGCTCGGCCCTCGCACAGTGACCCCCGTGTATGGACCACGGGATCGATCAGCCGCTAAACTCCTCTCTGTGGTGCGGATCGTACGTCCACGTCAGCAGGTGCGGAACAAATCTATAGACTCACAGATAAACAGAGAAAAGACGGAAAACAGCAACACAGATTAATAACAGAGAGATAATCCTAATGGTAGATACTGCTGTTATAGGGGAATCGGACACCTCCTAAATCTATTATCTATCTATCTATTATCTATCTATCTATTATCTATCTATCTATCTATCTATCTATCTATCTATCTATCTATCTATCTATCTATCTATCATCTATCTGTCTATTATCTATCTATCTATCTATCTATCTATCTATCTATCTATCTATCTATCTATCTATCATATATTATCTATCTATCATCTATCTGTCTATTATCTATCTATCTATCTATCTATCTATCTATCTATCTATCTATTATATATTATCTATCTATTATCTATCTATTATCTATCTATCATCTATCTATTATCTATTATCTATCATCTATCTATTATCTATCTAACATTTATCTATTATCTATCTATTATCTATCGATCTATCTATTATCTATCTATTATCTATCTATTTTATATCTATCTATTATCTATCTATTAGCTATCTATCATCTATCTATTATCTATCTATCTATTTATTGTCTATCTATTATCTATCTATCTATCTATCTATCTATCTATCTATCTATCTATCTATCATCTATTTATTGTCTATTATCTATCAATTATCTATCTATTATCTATCTACTGTATCTATGTATCAATTTTCTATTCTTTAAGCTATGGAATATTTCCATAAAAACATTTTCCTTTTTTTCTTTATTTTATACAGAGAATCATGAAGCACTTTTAAATCCAGGCCAGATGTTTGGGGAAAGGTGTGAGCAGGAGATCTGTAGGTAGCGCATTCGAGGACATGGGTGCAGCACTAGAGAATTCCATGAGAAAAGCAATAGGACCCTCAGCCATCCTTTAGCACAAGGTTTCTTCAGGATCATTATTAGTGAAGGAAAGGCTTCCGCCATGAGCTCTATTCTATGTTATTCTGCCGGGAGCGCGGTGGTTATTAGCCGCCATTTAGCGTGCACTTACTGCTCAGGTAATTGCTGTTTTCCATCTATTTTGCCTTCTGAAGAGGACGCTGCACAATATCACACAACGAGGGGAGTCAGATTTAATGTCTGGGTTTAAGACAGAGTTATGGTAAGAAAAAGCAGCTGCGAATCCTGGCAGCAGCGGGCATGCGGGGCAGGACAATGTCAGAGGTTGTCAATGAGGCCGTAAAGCCAGAAACAAAAGGCGCCTGATGGGAGAGTGAAAATCAGACCGCGGGCGGAAAAGGGAATGTCAGCCTGCGCCATTATCAGAGCTTATCCGCAGCGCATTACCTGCTGCATGTGAGGCCAAGAGCCGTGCCAAGGACTGACCGCAGCCGAGGTTTCTGCTCAGGGCGCACGCTGGGCACGGAAGGAGGAAATAGTGCAGAAAGTTTCAGGTTCTCATTAAAAACGATCGCAATAAGACGGGATCAGCGGAGAGATCATTACCGAGAGTTTCCGAGTCCATGTGGGTGATTACTCTAAAAATAATCTCTCTTCCTCATCTCAAAACATGCGGTTTTCCCACCTCCGCACCAGTGCCATACTATATCTAAATTAATGCCGCCATACAGTGCTCATGTACTGCCAACATACAGTTAGCATATGATAGCCCGTCAAAAAAGAATAATAATCTAATAACCCCGTGTCATCGATTGGAAAATGGCTCTGAGAGTAACAGTGCCACATATTATCTAAAAATATGCCGCCATACAGTGCACAAATAATAGCTACATATAGCAACAAAATAACAGCTCCGTACACAAACAACGGTCATCTAATAAGAGTGCGATAAATTGGCCTAATAACATCTTAAGCAGCAGGGCCTCATAGTACCAACATTTATGCCGCCATACAGTGCTCCAATAATACCGACATAAAACAACCACTGAATGATTTCTGCATAATGAATAGTAATCTCATAAGTGTGCCATTAATTCTCTAAATAACAACCTAAGCAGCAGCGCTACACAATATCAAATGTATACTGCCATACAGTATAACACCGACATATAGTGACCACATACCAGCATAAAGCATAAAGTAAAGGAATCTAATAACAGTGCCATTAATTTCCCAAATAGCTGTGTAGTAGCAGTGCTGTACATTATATAAATCTATACCGCCATACAGTGCTCATATAACATCAACATATCGTGACCATATAACTGCTTGTTATATAAACAAGTCACCTAATAAAAGTGCCATTAATTGGTCAAATTACTTAAGCAGCAGGGCAGACAGAACTGTATTATATATGGCCATAGAGTGCTGAAAAATACCAACATACAGTGACCACATAACAGCTCTGCACATGCAGTTGTAATGTAATGACTCAATAAATTGTCTAAAAGCTAATAATGACGCTATACATTTTATGTAAACCTAATAATGACGCTATACATAGTCTACAAACCCAATAATGACGCTATACACTGTCTATAGACCTAATAATGGCGCTAAACACTGTCTAGAAACCTAATAATGGCGCTATACATTGTCTACAAACCCAATAATGACGCTATACATTATCAATAAACCCAATAATGATTCTGTACATTGTCTATAAACCTAATAATGACGCTATACATTGTCTATAAACCTAATAATGACGCTATACACTGTCTAGAAACCTAATAATGATGCTGTACATTGTCTATAAACCTAATAATGACGCTATACACTGTCTGTAAACCTAATAATGACGCTATACATTGTCTAGAAACCTAATAATGACGCTATACACTGTCTGTAAACCTAATAAAGATGCTATACGTCCTCTATAAACCTAGTAATGGTGTTATACATTGTCTATAAACCTAATAATGACGCTATACATTTTATATAAACCTAATAATGACGCTATACATAGTCTACAAACCCAATAATGACACTATACACTGTCTATAAACCTAATAATGACGCTATACATTGTCTATAAACCTAATAATGACACTATACATTGTCTATAAACCTAATAATGACACTATACATTGTCTATAAACCTAATAATGACGCTATACATTGTCTATAAACCTTTTAATGGCGCTATACACTTTCTATAAACCTAATAATGACGCTATACATTGTCTATAAACCTAATAATGGCGCTATACATTGTCTATAAACCTAATAATGAAGCTATAAACTGTCTATAAACCTAATAATGACACTATACATTGTCTATAAACCTAATAATGACGCTATACACTGTCTGTAAACCTAATAATGATGCTATACGTCCTCTATAAACCTAGTAATGGCGTTATACATTGTCTATAAACCTAATAATGACGCTATACATTGTCTATAAACCTTTTAATGGCGCTATACACTGTCTATAAACCTAATAATGACGCTATACATTGTCTATAAACCTAATAATGGCGCTATACATTGTCTAGAAACCTAATAATGAAGCTATAAACTGTCTATAAACCTAATAATGGCGCTATACATTGTCTAGAAACCTAATAATGGCGCTATACATTGTCTATAAACCTAATAATGGCACTATACATTGTCTAGAAACCCAATAATGATGCTATACACTGTCTGTAAACCTAATAATGATGCTATACGTCGTCTATAAACCTAGTAATGGCGCTATACATTGTCTATAAACCTAGTAATGACGCTATACATTGTCTATAAACCTTTTAATGGCGCTATACACTGTCTATAACCTAATAATGAAGCTATAAACTGTCTGTAAACCTAATAATGGCGCTATATATTGTCTATAAACCTTATAATGGTGCTATACATTGTCTATAAACCTTATAATGGCGCTATACACTGTCTATAAACCTAATAATGGCGCTATACATTGTCTATAAACCTTATCATGGTGCTATACACTGTCTATAAACCTAATAATGACGCTATACACTGTCTATAAACCTAATAATGGCGCTATACACTGTCTATAAACCTTATAATGGTGCTATACACTGTCTATAAACCTAATAATGGCGCTATACATTGTCTATAAACCTTATCATGGTGCTATACACTGTCTATAAACCTAATAATGACGCTATACACTGTCTATAAACCTTATACTGGTGCTATACACTGTCTATAAACCTAATAATGGCGCTATACATTGTCTATAAACCTTATCATGGTGCTATACATTGTCTAGAAACCTAATAATGACGCTATACACTGACTGTAAACCTAATAATGATGCTATACATCGTCTATAAACCTAGTAATGGCGCTATACATTGTCTAGAAACCTAATAATGACGCTCTACACTCTGTAAATCTAATAATGGCGCTATATATTGTCTATAAACCTAATAATGGCGCTATATATTGTCTATAAACCTTATAATGGCGCTATACACTGTCTATAAACCTTATAATGGCGCTATACATTGTCTAGAAACCTAATAATGACGCTCTACACTCTGTAAACCTAATAATGGCGCTATATATTGTCTATAACCCTAATAATGACGCTATACACTGTCTATAAACCTTATAATGGTGCTATACACTGTCTATAAACCTAATAATGGCGCTATACATTGTCTATAAACCTTATCATGGTGCTATACATTGTCTAGAAACCTAATAATGACGCTATACACTGACTGTAAACCTAATAATGATGCTATACATCGTCTATAAACCTAGTAATGGCGCTATACATTGTCTAGAAACCTAATAATGACGCTCTACACTCTGTAAACCTAATAATGGCGCTATATATTGTCTATAAACCTAATAATGGCGCTCTATATTGTCTATAAACCTTATAATGGTGCTATACACTGTCTATAAACCTAATAATGACGCTATACACTGTCTATAAACCTAATAATGACGCTACACATTGCCTATAAACCGCTATACTACTAATTTAGGACCACTGCTGGTTGGAAGTCCCGGCTGCCATGTTTTCTTGTGGCTTTCTCGGGTGAGGTTGTAGCCCCCAATGGTGTCACTATTAGTAGCCAGCGCTGTCGCTCCTCATGCCGCCCAGGGCGCTGGTTACTTATTAGATGGCGGATGGTAAGCGACCTTTCTCCGGCCACAAGCTTTGCTTCCATTAGCGCTAAGTAGATTTTAGTGGTAATTTTCCTTCCAGCCATGACAGATCTAAACACGATGATCATTTATGACGGTGCGATAAGTGCTCCTTCAAGGGACGGCGCACTCTCAGCTCGTTAAGTATTTATCATCTGCGGCCATAGCATTAGGCTCACGGCGCTTATTATCTGCCATGACTTCACCCTCCATTGACATCAGCGTGTCCTGGAGCTCGGGATAGTTCTGGGGTGTTATGGAGTATTATACTGGGTGGACTGGTCGGGCGCTCTCTTATACTGGTTTATAGAGCATATATGGCAGCTCGTGGGTGGATGGGTCAGCGCTCATGGAGTGGTTTATAGGATATTTATTCAGGCTCATATACAAAATAACAGCCTTATTATTGTGCTCCGTATTATACTTGTGAGAGCTACAGTTTGTGCTCCAGAGCTGCGCTCCTCTGTACTCGGGAGCAGTAGTTATACTCAGTGCTACCTTAGATTAGTGCGTGTCACCGTGTATGATTCCTCAAGCTCCCACCCACCATGTGCACCAGGTCCAGGGTGTGACCGTTACCACCGCACCCCCTAAAGTTACACCCCTGAGGAGTAAAGACCGCCTGAGCGCCCGATGCATTTCTCCTAATTCGATTTGTCTGTGATTCAGTTTGTACACTGGATTATATAGGGCCGGGAAAGGGTAAAATATTTAAAAATATACATATAACTTTGTTCTCACCTTTCCCGTCACGCTCTGGTCTGGTGGTCTTCCTTGGCTCGATGTGATGTCTCCTTCTGGTTCCTGAGCAGGTCCCTCATCATCCTGCAGAATATGAACCAGACTGATTACACCAATGAAGAAAGCGCAGTCCTGGGACGTTCCACCATCATCTAAGGGACGACATTATATCACCACATCATGATGATGCAGGATCAAAGAGATGGAAGAAGACCCTAAACTAGAGACTGCATTGGGCAGGAGAAGACCACCAGACCGGAGCGAGGCTCCTGTATGTTCTGGGATCTGAAGAGACCTTTGAGCATAAAAATGCACATGACATCGAAACCAGTGGACGCAAACCAAATTTCAGAGCCTAAAAGATGCGAATCTGCCGACGTGAAATCCCGGCAAATTGTCTCATTCCTAACAGAAGTGGATACAATGTATCAATGTAGACAATGGTTTGTGACTTCCACACAGCAGCTGCACCAATCTCTCTGCTGGTTTGCTACAATGTATTAGTCTAGAGTTCACATCGTGCCGACTGATACATTGTACCTTGGATTGCTGCCTCTGAATATCACCTAGCGGGATCTCATTCACTGACAGGAAGCAAATACTGTGAAAATGATGAAAGAATGAATGCACAAAGTATATGAGAAAGATGCAGAACCTTCCATTTCTGCAAAGCTTACTCATTAACGTATCGTTCATATCACGGCTAGAGCTCGTTCTTTGGACATTATTCAGTAGTGCTATTCTTGAAGTCAAATACTAGATAGATCTTTGCTGTGATGGTTTTACTACAAGTGGAAGTCATGAGACTCATGTGAGCTGAATAATGATAAGTAGCAAGTGACTGCAGGGTTACTTGTTACTTATCTTTTCAGTAGTACTAAAGCAAGACTCCAAGTAGCGGCCCTGCAGAGCTATCACCAGCTTAAAACTTCTCATCAGGCCATGTACAATATTCTTTTTATATTTTCTCTTTTATTGTTACAAAGTATTGAAAAATGAAGTTGTAGCTGAGGCGAGCTACCGCTCCTTATTTCTAGTTTGATTTGTGAATTGTTGATAAAAGTTCTGACATTGCTCCAGACCCCGGAGTATAATAAATGAAGGGCTCAAAAAATAGAAACCATTACTCTCATTTTGCTCCTCACCTGTCCTGGAGCTGCAGCTCTCTACCCCACTCATCAGCCTGCTCGCTTCCTCCTTCCGGATCCGGTCTTCTCTTCCGTCACCACAGTTTGGCACCAATTGTATCGACTAAGCATCGAGTGGCCGGGCAACATCATGGCGTCACTTGAGGCATAAGAAATACCCAAAGTGCTGAAGAGTGAAGGTGGAAGAGAAAATAGGGTCTTGGAGGAAGGAAGCAAAGCAATGGAGGATTGGACATTAAGGAAGCGATCTAGTGGAGGATCGGATAGGAAGCAAGCGATCCAATGGAGGATCAGACAGGAAGGAAGCAATCCAGTGGAGGATTGGACAGAAAGTAAGCGATCCAGTGGAGGATCGGACAGGAAGGAAACGATCCAGTGGAGGATTGGACAGGAAGGAAGCGATCCAGTGGAGGATTGGACAGAAAGTAAGCTATCATGATCTCTGCAGGCAGAGATCATAGCAAGCCTATAGAGGGACAAGCTCTCGGAAAATGGAACTATACTGACCATGAACTAAGCCTGCCGCGCAACTAGAAATAGCCAGGTAGCATTTCCTATTTATCGCTAGATGCCCAGCTCTGGCCTAAGACCTAAATAGCTAGCAGAGGGAAATATAAGACCTGGCTCACCTCTAGAGAAATATTCCAAAGAAGACAGTAGCCCCCCACATATAATGACGGTGAGTTCAGATGAAACAACAAACGCAGCAGGAAAATAGTCTTAGCAAATTTGAGGTCCGCTTACTAGATAGCAGAAGACAGATAGTATACTTTCATGGTCAGCAGAAAAACACTAACAAAACACCATCCAGAGATTACCTTAAACTCTGGCATTAACTCATAACGCCAGAGTAGCAATCCCTGATCAACGAGAGCTTTCCAGACACAGTAACAAAACTTCAGCTGTGAACTGGAACAAATAGGCAAAACAAAACATGGACAAAAGTCCAACTTATCTAGTAGTTGTCTAGAAGCAGGAACAAGCACTGAGAGGCATCAGATAACATTGTTGACCGGCAAGAAACCACCAGAGAAATGAGCTTAAATAGCGACACCCACTACTGATGGAATCAGGTGAAACAGGAAAGAGGATGACAAGTCCAATTCCACAAGCGGCCACCGGGGGAGCCCAGAATCCAAATTCACAACAGTACCCCCCCCTCAAGGAGGGGGCACCGAACCCTCACCAGATCCACCAGGGCGACCAGGATGAGCCCTATGGAAGGCACGAACAAGATCAGAAGCATGAACATCAGATGCATTGACCCAAGAATTATCCTCCTGGCCGTAACCCTTCCAGTTGACCAGATACTGGAGTTTCCGTCTGGAAACACGAGAGTCCAAAATTTTCTCCACAACGTACTCCAACTCACCCTCAACCAACACCGGAGCAGGAGGCTCAACTGAAGGTACAACAGGTACCTCATACCTGCGCAATAACGACCGATGAAAAACGTTATGAATGGAAAAGGACGCAGGGAGGTCCAAACGGAAAGAAACAGGATTAAGAATCTCCAATATTCTATAAGGGCCGATGAACCGAGGTTTAAACTTAGGAGAAGAGACCCTCATAGGGACAAAACGAGAAGACAACCACACTAAATCTCCAACACAAAGCCGAGAACCAACACGACGATGACGGTTGGCAAAACGCTGAGTCTTCTCCTGGGACAACTTCAAATTGTCCATAACCTGCCCCCAGATGTGATGCAATCTCTCCACCACCGCATCCACTCCAGGACAATCCGAGGATTCCACCTGACCGGAGGAAAATCGAGGGTGAAACCCCGAATTACAGAAAAACGGGGACACCAAGGTGGAAGAACTGGCCCGATTATTGAGGGCGAACTCTGCCAATGGCAAAAAAGCAACCCAATCATCCTGGTCAGCAGAGACAAAACACCTCAGATATGTCTCAAGGGTCTGATTAGTCCGCTCGGTCTGGCCATTAGTCTGAGGGTGAAAAGCAGATGAAAAAGACAAATCTATGCCCATCCTAGCACAGAATGCCCGCCAAAATCTAGACACAAATGAAACAATATTCTCAGGAATACCGTGCAATCGGACAACATTCTGAAAAAACAGAGGAACCAACTCAGAAGAAGAAGGCAACTTGGGCAGAGGAACCAAATGGACCATTTTAGAGAAACGGTCACAGACCACCCAGATGACAGACATCTTCTGGGAAACAGGCAGATCTGAAATAAAATCCATCGAGATGTGTGTCCAAGGCCTCTTAGGAATAGGCAAGGGCAACAGCAGTCCGCTAGCCCGAGAACTACAAGACTTGGCCCGAGCACAAACGTCACATGACTGCACAAAGACTCGCACATCTCGTGACAGAGAAGGCCACCAGAAGGATCTTGCCACCAAATCCCTGGTACCAAAAATTCCGGGATGACCTGCCAATGCAGAAGAATGTACCTCAGAGATGACTCTGCTGGTCCAATCATCCGGAACAAACAGTCTATCAGGCGGACAACGATCCGGTCTATCCGCCTGAAACTCTTGCAAGGACCGCCGCAGATCAGGAGAAACGGCCGACAAAATTACTCCCTCCCTAAGGATACCTGTGGGTTCAGAATTACCAGGAGAGTCTCCAAAGGCTCTAAATCAAAACCACAACGATTGGCAAAGGACCAATCCATAAGACTCAGAGCGGCGCCAGAGTCAACATAGGCGTCCGTGGCAATGGATGACAAAGAGCAAATCAGGGTTACAGACAAAATAAACTTAGACTGAATGGTGCCAATGGAAACAGACTTATCAAGCTTCTTTGTACGCCTAGAGCATGCCGATATAACATGAGTAGAATCCCCACAATAGAAACACAATCCATTCTTCCGTCTAAAATTCTGTCGCTCGCTCCTGGACAGAATTCTATCACACTGCATACTTTCTGGCGTCTTTTCCATAGACACCGCCAGATGGTGCACCGGTTTGCGCTCCCGCAGACGCCTATCAATCTGAATAGCCATTGTCATGGACTCATTCAGACCTGCAGGCAAAGGGAACCCCACCATAACATCCTTAACGGCATCAGAGAGACCTTCTCTGAAAGTTGCCGCCAAGGCGCACTCATTCCACTGAGTAAGCACAGACCATTTACGGAATTTTTGGCAGAAAACTTCAGCTTCGTCTTGCCCCTGAGATAGTGCCATCAAAGTTTTTTCTGCCTGAAGTTCCAAATGAGGTTCCTCATAAAGCAAGCCCAAGGCCAGAAAAAACGCATCCACATCGCGTAACGCAGGATCCCCTGCTGGCAATGAGAAGGCCCAATCTTGAGGGTCACCCCTGAGCAAGGAAATCACAATCCTAACCTGCTGAGCAGGGTCTCCAGCTGAACGAGACTTCAGGGACAAATAAAGCTTACAATTATTTCGGAAATTCTGGAAGCTAGCTCTATTCCCTGTGAAGAACTCCGGCAAAGGAATTCTCGGCTCAGATACCGGAGCATGTACCACAAAATCTTGTAAATTTTGTACTTTCGTGATGAGATTATTCAAACCCGCAGTTACACTCTGGAGATCCATTATTGTCAGGTGCACACAGAGCATACAGAGATTAGGAGGAGAGAGAGAAAAAAGACTGCAGCAAGGCAGACTGGAGGAAAAAAAAAAAAAAATTCCAGCAGACTTCTTATAACTCTCCTTTCTCAACCTGGGTCTTTAACACTTTATGGGCCGGTCAAACTATCATGATCTCTGCAGGCAGAGATCATAGCAAGCCTATAGAGGGACAAGCTCTCGGAAAATGGAACTATACTGACCATGAACTAAGCCTGCCGCGCAACTAGAAATAGCCAGGTAGCATTTCCTATTTATCGCTAGATGCCCAGCTCTGGCCTAAGACCTAAATAGCTAGCAGAGGGAAATATAAGACCTGGCTCACCTCTAGAGAAATATTCCAAAGAAGACAGTAGCCCCCCACATATAATGACGGTGAGTTCAGATGAAACAACAAACGCAGCAGGAAAATAGTCTTAGCAAATTTGAGGTCCGCTTACTAGATAGCAGAAGACAGATAGTATACTTTCATGGTCAGCAGAAAAACACTAACAAAACACCATCCAGAGATTACCTTAAACTCTGGCATTAACTCATAACGCCAGAGTAGCAATCCCTGATCAACGAGAGCTTTCCAGACACAGTAACAAAACTTCAGCTGTGAACTGGAACAAATAGGCAAAACAAAACATGGACAAAAGTCCAACTTATCTAGTAGTTGTCTAGAAGCAGGAACAAGCACTGAGAGGCATCAGATAACATTGTTGACCGGCAAGAAACCACCAGAGAAATGAGCTTAAATAGCGACACCCACTACTGATGGAATCAGGTGAAACAGGAAAGAGGATGACAAGTCCAATTCCACAAGCGGCCACCGGGGGAGCCCAGAATCCAAATTCACAACAGTAAGCGATCCAGTGGAGGATCGGACAGGAAGGAAGTGATCCAGTGGAGGATCGGACAGGAAGGAAGCGATCCAGTGGAGGATTGGACAGGAAGGAAGCGATCCAGTGGAGGATCGGACAGGAAGGAAACGATCCAGTGGAGGATTGGACAGGAAGGAAGCGATCCAGTGGAGGATCGGACAGAGCACTACGGCGCCATGATATGCGATGAGTGAAGAAGGTATAATTCTTTTATTTATTAACACCCTACAAACAGCTAAAATGTCAGCCATCATGCCGCCTTGTTTACTTGTTTCAAGACTAAGAATTTTCTAAATATTTCCATTTCTGATTAATTTATTTTTTTAGGAGGTTCAAAGTTCACGCCAATCATCTGCAATTGATTCATCTCCTCTGGTTCCTAACACATTCTATAAGCGATAAAGTCGAAGCGTCCTGACAAAATATCTGAAATTCATGTTTTCTTACATTTCACTGTAAGCAAAGCAGAAGAAAAAAGTGAAAACCCTTTTTTTTTTTTAGATGGAAACAGCTTCTAAAAATAATGTTCCTCGCCTTGTAGAATATATTAATTAGTAATCAGTTTTTTGGTATACACCATGTCATGCATATTCAGTGCGGCACTATACATATCTGTGCGGAGAGGGAACATAATATGCATCTGTGATCTTTTAAAATTCCCTTAAGGCAGCGGAGACCATGGGGGAATGACAAGAATTACAGCATACTTCTCCTCTGGAGAGTAAACAGCATAAATTACACCGGGGAGATGTTACAGTGTTGCAGTATCATCTCTATAATGAGCAGTTCTGGCCCAGTTCTGAGCGTCCTGCGATTTCCCTAGCCATTGGACATCAGCTATCCCGACCTTGTATTTTCATGCACTTGACTTCATGTTTCTAAAATAATTACCCAGATCTGTTTTAAAAACTAATATTGATTTATTTATTACAATGTATAAAAAGTACAATATTACAAATGTATCAAATTCTTATAATAGATTGAAGTAATTGCATTAATTACATCCACCACTAGGTGTCACTCTACAGATTTAAGCACATGTCATTTGAAAGGTTCTTCTTGCTCAGTGTTGATCATAGACTCAATAGCACACAATGTGGCCACGTGTGGTACTGCAAGTAAATCTTTAATAAGTAGTGTTGAGCGATACCGTCCGATACTTGAAAGTATCGGTATCGGAAAGTATCGGCCGATACCGGCAAAGTATCGGATCCAATCCGATACCGATACCCGATACCAATACAAGTCAATGGGACTCAAGTATCGGACGGTATTCCTGATGGTTCCCAGGGTCTGAAGGAGAGGAAACTCTCCTTCAGGCCCTGGGAACCATATAAATGTGTAAAAGAAAGAATTAAAATAAAAAATATCGCTATACTCACCTGTCCGACGCAGCCGGGACTTCAGCGAGGGAACCGGCAGCGTTGTTTGTTTAAAATTCGCGCTATTACTTGGTTACGTGAATTCCCGGCTTGTGATTGGTCAGGTCGGCCATGTTGCCGGGACGCGGACCAATCACAGCAAGCCGTGACGAAATTACGTCACGGCTTGCTGTGATTGGTCCGCGTCCCGGCAATATGGCCGCCCTGACCAATCACAAGCCGTGACGTCACGGGAGGCTGGACACGCGCTTATTTTAAAATGGGCGCGTGTCCAGCCTCCCGTGACGTCACGGCTTGTGATTGGTTGCGCCGCGGTCAACCAATCACAAGCCGGGAGACTGGACGCGCTCATTTTAAAATGGGCGCGTGTCCAGCCTCCCGTGACGTCACGGCTTGTGATTGGTTGCGCCGCGGTCAACCAATCACAAGCCGGGAGGCTGGACGCGCTCATTTTAAAATGGGCGCGTGTCCAGCCTCCCGTGACGTCACGGCTTGTGATTGGTCAGGGCGGCCATATTGCCGGGACGCGGACCAATCACAGCAAGCCGTGACGTAATTTCGTCACGGCTTGCTGTGATTGGTCCGCGTCCCGGCAACATGGCCGACCTGACCAATCACAAGCCGGGAATTCACGTAACCAAGTAATAGCGCGAATTTTAAACAAACAACGCTGCCGGTTCCCTCGCTGAAGTCCCGGCTGCGTCGGACAGGTGAGTATAGCGATATTTTTTATTTTAATTCTCTCTTTTACACATTTTAACATTAATGTTGTTGCGATACCCGATATCCGATACCACAAGAGTATCGGAATCCCGGTATCGGAATTCCGATACAGCAAGTATCGGCCGATACCCGATACTTGCAGCATCGGAATGCTCAACACTATTAATAAGTGATTTTTAGTAAGCGTATAGTACCTGTAATATACATGTAAGACACAGATCCAAATGAGCCAAACATAAATCACAACGGGATGTTTCTGAAACCGGACTAAATTCTCCAATTAGTCATCCCTACCTCAGCTACTTATGAGAATTTATTTAACACAGATTAGCAGAAATTTGTTGAAATATCTTACAGATAGGGTAAAGTTATGTATCATCCGGTGAGGAGGATTCACTAAGTCTTAGATTGGTTGAGCAGCATGAATTTGAGACATTTCTGTGGCCAGATTCAGCAGAGTTGGAAGAGCTGGCTGGCTGACACATGGAACAGCAGAGCTGGGGGTGCGGGCCGCCATCTGGAGCAGCTTGAAATGGTGGAGTTTCCGGCTGGAATGTGGGAGAATGTGGAACATTGTTGCTAGATGTGTAGACGGGTTCATTGGTGCAGCAGAAGCAAGTGTTCGAACAGCACCATGGAACAGCAGACGGGTATAGCAGAGCCGAGAGTGCGGGCAGTTCAGGAGACTGTGTGAGGAGGTGCCTATAATCTGCACATATGGCAGCCAGCATTCTACAGATGATATTCAGCTGGAGTTAGGGGAGGTAACAGGTACATTTATGGCTTTTTTGGTAGTGCTGATCTTCTACCTATGGATGGAGAGGAGGTGTTGGGTTTGATATGGGAACATAAACACGATAGTGCCGACTGCTGGAAAGTGCGTGATCTACAAAACATGTCAAATGTTATTATTCCAAGGTCCTCTTTTTTTCTGAAGAGGCAATTTGCATATTCCAAAGGGAATCATCCATATTTGTACCAACTTCTACGTAGTGATGATCGACTGTGCTCGTTACTCGAGTTTTTCGAGCATGCTCGGGTGTTCTCTGAGAATCTTGGGCTTCCTCATAGATTATCTTTGTGTCCCCGCAGTTGCATGATTTGCAGCTGCTAGACAGCCTGAATACACTATGTTCCAAATTATTATGCAAATTACATTTTTCTCAGATTTTCCTAAATGGTTGGTGCAAATGACAGTCAGTCTAATAAAAGTCATCACCCGTTAGAGTATACATCGAATTTTATTGAATAAACCTCCCAATGATAACAGTATAATCTCCAAAATGAATAAAAACTCACAATGCACTGTTCCAAATTATTAGGCACAGTAGAATTTCTAAACATTTGATATGTTTTAAAGAACTGAAAATGCTCATTTGTGGAATTAGCAGCATTAGGAGGTCACATTCACTGAACAAAAAAGCTATGTAACGCCAAAACCTCCTAACAGGCCAAGTTACATGTAACATAGGACCCTTCTTTGATGTCACCTTCACAATTCTTGCAGCCATTGAACTTGTGAGTTTTTGGAGAGTTTCTGCTTGTATTTCTTTGCCTCCCAGAGCTGCTGTTTTGATGTGAACTGCCTCCCACCCTCATAGATCTTTTGCTTGATGATACCCCAAAGGTTCTCTATAGGGTTGAGGTCAGGGGAAGATGGTGGCCACACCATGAGTTTATCTCCTTTTATGCCCATAGCAGCCAATGACTCAGAGGTTTTCTTTGCAGCATGAGACGGTGCATTGTCAGCATGAAGATGATTTTGCTCCTGAAGGCTAGTGTTGAGCATTCCGATACCGCAAGTATCGGGTATCAGCCGATACTTGCGGTATCGGAATTCCGATACCGAGTTCCGATACTTTTGTGGTATCGGGAATCAGTATCGGAACCATATTCATGTGTAAAATAAAGAATTAAAATAAAAAATATGGATATACTCACCTCTCCGGTGGCCCCTGGATCTTACCGCTGTAACCGGGAGCCTTTGTTCCTAAGAATGAGCGCGTGAAGGGCCTTTGATGACGTCGCGGCTTCTGATTGGTCGCGTGACCGCTCGAAGGTCCTTCACGGGCTCATTCTTAGGAACGGAGGCTCCCGGTTACAGCGGTAAGGTCCAGGGGCCGCCGGAGAGGTGAGTATATGGATATATATGGATATACTCACCTCTCCGGTGGCCCCTGGAACTTAACGTTGTAACCGGGAGCCTCCGTTCCTAAGAATGAGCCCGTAAAGGACCTTCGATGACGTCGCGGCTGACGTCGCGGCTTCTAATTGGTCGCGTGAGCGGTCACATGAGCAGTCACGCGACCAATCAGAAGCCGCGACGTCATCGAAGGCCCTTCACGCGCTCATTCTTAGGAACAAAGGCTCCCGGTTACAGCGGTAAGATCCAGGGGCCACCGGAGAGGTGAGTATATCCATATTTTTTATTTTAATTCTTTATTTTACACATGAATAATTTTCCTCTCCTTCAGACCCTGGGAACCATTCCAATACTTTGTGTGCCATTGAAATGCATTGGTATCGGAAAAAAACTAAGAAAAAAGAGACAACACCAATTGGGGAACATCCTGGATATAAATATCACATGTTAGAAATCCAAAATTAGAAAAATATATATTTTATTTGAGTCCAAAACACACAAAAACACGAATAAAACCATTTAAAAACAATATAACAACATACCCCAATGAGAGGTAGAGCCCCCCTGGACCCACACATACACAGTTGGTGACAATACCGTATCAACAAAATGGTAACGGGTAACAAAGCTATATGGGTGCTGAAAAATAAGCCACATGTAATGAGCCACATATAATGAGTTTTCAAACAACTGCAATTAGGGACACATGCTACCTATATGTGTAACAACAACAAATCCTAGTAAAATACTAGAGAATACCATTGAAATGCATTGGTATCGGGTATCGGTATCGGCGATATCCGATATTTTCCAGGTATCGGCCGATACTATCCGATACCGATACTTTCAAGTATCGGACGGTATCGCTCAACACTACTGAAGGCACGATTCTGCTTTTTATACCATGGAGGAAAGTTGTCAGTCAGAAACTCTATATACTTTGCAGAGGTCATTTTCACACCTTCAGGAACCTTAAAGGGCCCTACCAGCTGGTTCCCCATGATTTCAGCCCAAAACATGACTCTTCCACCTCCTTGCTGACGTCGCAGCCTTGTTGGGACATGGTGGCCATCCACCAACCATCCACTACTCCATCCATGTGGACCATCCAGGGTTGCTCAACACTTATCAGTAAACAAGACTGTTTGGAAATTAATCTTCATGTATGTGTGGGCCCAATACAACCATTTCTGCTTGTGAACACTGTTTAAGGGTGGCCGAATAGTAGGTTTATGCACCACAGCAAGCCTTTGAAGGAGCCTACACCTTGAGGTTCGAGGGACTCCAGAGGCACCAGCAGCTTCAAATATCTGTTTGATGCTTTGTAATGGCTTTTTAGCAGTTGCTCTCTTAATCCGATGAACTTGCCTGGCAGAAATCTTCCTCATTATGCCTTTATCAGCACAAACACATCTGTGCTCAGATACAGCCACAAATCTCTTAACAGTACGATGATCACGCTTAAGTTTTCGGGAAATATCTATTGTTTTCATCCCTTGACCAAGGCATTGCACTATTTGATGCTTTTCAGCAGCAGAGAGATCCTTTTTCTTCCCAATATTACTTGAAACCTGTGACCTGCATAATAATGTGGAACATCATTTTTAAGTAGTTTTCCTTTAATTAGAATTACCTGGAAAACCAATTATCACATGTGTTTAAGATTGATTTCAGTGATCCATTGAGCCCTGAGACACAATACCATCCACGAGTTTATTTGAAAAACAAAACAATTAAATCTTTATGACACTTAAATCCAATTTGCATAATAATTTGGAACACAGTGTACATGTGGGGATTCACTAACAAACAGGCAATCCCTGCATGTGTTCAGGCTGTCTAGCAGCCGCAAATCATGCAACTGCGGGGACACAAACATAGTCTACGAGCACGCCCAAAATACTCGGAGAACACCTGAGCATGCTCGGAAAGCTCCAGTAACGAGCACACTCGCTCATCACTAGTTCTAAGCAAATCTTTGGCACAAAATGATACTTTTTTAAAAGTTGTATTGAATGTGTTGCGGAGAAACTGAGCAATGTCTAAACTAAAGTTCTCATGTGTAGCGCGCAAAATAAAATCAGGAGACTTTGGGCTGATTATTTTCATGTAATTCGGCGTCTGTGCAGAGCTGGAAGATTTTTGTTTTTGTCTAAAAAGTTGAAAAGGCGCCAAGTTTATAAACACCTTGTAATAAATGAGATGCGAGTCTCACCTGCTGCGCTCTTCACTTTCACTAGTTTATGTGAATGTGGAAAAGAGGCGTCCGCACTGTGTGATAGCGGCTGGGGGAGGAAGCAGCCATCGAAAAACCGAATCCTGACACATTGCACACAAGGAAATCCACAATACGTCCCAATAATCTATAATAATGTAAATATAATCTATAATAATGTATATATAATCTCTAATAATATATGTATAATCTATAATAATCTATAATAATGTATATATAATCTATAATAATCTATAATAAGGTATACTGTATATAATCTGTAGTAATCTAAATATAATCTATAATAATGTACAAATAATCTATTATATTCTATAATATTGTATATATAACCTATAATAATCTATAATAATTTATATATAATCTATAATAATCTATATATAAATGGGGGCCCCTATATAGAAATAATGTGTAGTTTGTCTTTTATTTTAGCCATTTTATATGTGTGATTATTCACATTTTAGAACTTTTATTTAATACTTTTTTAATACTTATAAAATAAACATTAAAGGAAAATTGTGATTTTTGGTTGAGATTTGAGTTATAAAGTCATCATCTAAAGCAAATCAGTTGGTAAAATAAAAAATACTAAAAAAGTGAATAAAAGAAAAAAACTATATAAAGCAAGATCTATCAGTCAATCAGAAAAACTGATTTAAGTTACATTTTTTTCCTTCTATTTTTCGTCTTCTTTCTGGGAACAGTTTCCTTTCATTATTGACTCTGAAATGGAACATTGTGACAAATCTTTTTGAAGATTGTCGTCTGAAGAGAGTAGAAAACAAAATCATTTTCACTGGGTTTTCTGGATTACCAGCGAGTGGTGAAGAAACCTGTAAGATACCGAGGGCTCGGCTCACAAATAACCCCGGAGCCGCTCCGTACACGACTGTTTACTCCTTATGTTTCATTTTTCTCAGAATCTTCACTACTTCAAGGTTTTATTAGTTTTTTATTTGTTTTATTTGCTGATTACAGAGACATCAATGACTGCAGGAAGTGTGGTATAGTCCTAGAGATGGAGAAATACAGGAATGGAGGAATGGGTGGGAGAAGAAGTCAGGTAGGGAAGTGAGGGAGGAAGGGTTAGGGGTAGGATGGAAGGAAGGCATGGAGGTAGGAAGGAATGACGGAGAGAAAGAAAGAAGGAAGGAAGGGAGGGAAGGAGGAAGTGAAAAGGGAAGTGTGGAAAATTCAAGATAGAAGGGAGGATGGAAGGAAAAAAGACGGAAGGAGGGGGTGAGGAAGGAAAGAAAAATGGAGGGAGGGAGTAAGGAAAAAGGAAGGAGGAAAGGTAGGGGGCAAGGAAGGAATGAAGGAAGGGAAGGAGGGAGGTGTGGAAAAGGGAGGATAGAAGGCAGAAACTAAGGAGAGAAGTTAAAGAGGGAGGGATTATTATTATTATTATTTATTTATATAGCACCATTGATTGCATGGTGCTGTACATGAGAAGGGGTTATATACAATTTACAGATATCACTTACAGTAAACAAACTAACAATGACAGACTGATACAGAGGGGCGAAGACCCTGCCCTTGCCGGCTTACATTCTACAGGATGATGGAGAAGGAGACAGTAGGTTGAGGGTTGCAGGAGCTCCGGTGTTGGTGAGTCGGTAGCTCCAGTAGTGATGAGGAGGCAGCGGAGTCAGTGCAGGCTGTAGGCTTTCCTGAAGAGGAGGGTTTTTAGGTTCCATCTGAAGGATCCGAATGTGGTTGATAGTCGGACATGTTGGGGCAAAGAATTCCAGAGGATGGGGGATATTCTGGGGAAGTCTTGGAGGCGGTTGGGTGAGGAGCGAATAAACGTGGAGGAGAGGAGGAGGTCTTGGGAGGACCGGAGATTACGTGAGGGAAGATATCGGGAGATTAGTTCAGAGATATATGGAGGAGACAGGTTATGGATGGCTTTGTAGGTCAGTATTAGTAATGTGAACTGGATACGCTAAGGGAATCTGAGCCAGTGAAGAGATTTGCAGAAGGGGGAAGCGAAGGAGTAATGAGGAGAGAGATGAATTAGTCGGGCAGCAGAGATAAGGATGGACTGGAGAGGTGCAAGGATGCTAGCGGGGAAGCCGCATAAAAGGATGCTGCAGTAGTCAAGGCGGGAGATGATGAGGGCATGCACAAGCATTTTAGTAGATTGAGGGTTGAGGAAAGGACGGATTCTGGAGATATTTTTGAGCTGCAGGCGACAGGCGGTGGAAAGAGCTTGGATGTGCGGTTTGAAGGACAGGGTAGAGTCAAAGGTTACTCCGAGGCAGCGGACTTCTGCTACAGGGGAAAGCGTGATGTCGTTAATTGCAATAGATAGGTCAGGTAAGGAAAATATATGAGATGGAGGAAAGATGATGAGTTCAGATTTGTCCACATTGAGTTTGAGGAAGCGAGAGGAGAAGAAGGAGGATATGGCTGGTAGACACTCTGGGATTCTGGATAGCAGGGAGGTGACGTCTGGGTAGATCTGAGTGTCACCAGCATAAAGGTGGTACTGGAATCCATGAGACTTTGAGTTGTCCCAGGTATAGTGTATAGCTTGAGAATAGTAGGGGTCATAGAACAGTCCAGCTTCACCGAATCCGTAAAAAAGAGTTTTCTTTATTCACATACTTTTAAGCATAGAGGATACAGACTTCAGCACAAGCCATATGGGTAAGAATCTCAACGCATTTCTGGAGACTAAGCTCCCTTAATCATGACATCATGGACTCTATACGCCTGAACACAGCGGGTCCGTACTCCCGAGGATTGGTTTATGCATCACGGGTGAGCTGGTTTATATTCCTTCTTTCAAAGTCGTAGAACAGAGCCTTGGGGGACACCACAGAGAGAGGGTGGGATGAAGAGGTAGTGTGGGAGTGGGAGATGCTGAATGTGCGGTTGAAAAGGAATGAGGAGATCCAGGTTAGGGCGAGGTCTTTGATACCAAAGGAGGAGAGGATCTGTAGTAGGAGGCAGTGGTCAACTGTGTCGAAAGCAGAGGACAGGTCTAGAAGGAGGAGTACAGAGTATTGTCCGTTAGCTTTGGCTGTACGTAGATCGTTAGTGATTTTGCTCAGGGCTGTCTCAGTTGAGTGATGGGGCGGAAACCAGATTGTAGATTGTCGAAGAGGAAGTTAGATGAGAGGTGGGAGGAAAGTTCAGCTTGGACATGCTGCTCAGGAGTTTGGAAGTGAATGGGAGCAGTGATATTGGGCGATAGCTGGACATAGCTGTTGGATCGAAGGTTGGCTTTTTAAGGATAGGCGTGATTGTGGCATGTTTGAAAGCAGAAGGGAAGGTGCCAGAAGTTAGTGATAGGTTGAAGAGGTGGGTTAGGGATGGGATAAGTGTGGTGATGAGGTTGGGGAGGAGGTGGGATGGGATGGGGTTGAGCGCACAGGTGGTGAGGTGCGATTTGGAGAGGAGACAATTAAGCCCCCCTTCAGTGATGTTAGATAGGGAGGTTATGGGGTTTTGGCATTGGTCTGGTATACAAAGAGGTTGTGGTGGTTGAACAATGAAGACTTGACTTGTTTGGTCGATCTTATTTTTAAAGTGTGTGGCAAATTCTACAGCAGAGATGAGGGAGGTTGGAGGGGCAGTGGGGGGCAGAGGAGGGAGTTAAAGGTTTTGAATAACTGTTTGGGGTTGTAGGATAGGGAAGATACGAGGGTTGTGAAGTAGGCCTGTTTAGCAGAGGTGAGAGCAGATTTAAAAGCGAGTGTTGCCTGTTTGAATACAGTGAAGTCATCTTGTGAATGTGTTTTCTTCCAATGCCGCTCTGCAACCCTGGACACTTGCTGGAGCTTTTTAGTGGTGTTTCTGTGCCAGGGTTGTCTATTGATACGTCACACTCTGCCATGAACGAGAGGGGCGACCATGTCAATAGCTGATATGAGAGTGGCATTGTGGAAAGCAGTGGCAGTGTCTGTGTCGTGGAGTGAGGATATGGATACCAGTGGTAGGATAGAGTCAGAGAGTGTGTGGGTGTCTTGGTGTGAAAGGTTTCTACGGGGGTGCGCATTTTGCTGGACATGGGTGACCGGTGAGGAGGACAGGGATGAGAAGGTGAGCAGATGGTGGTCAGATAGAGGGAGAGGGGAGGTGGTGACGTTAGATAGAGAGCAGAGACGGGTGAATACCAGGTCTAGTGTATGTCCGTCTGTGTGGGTGGCTGTGGAGGACCACTGAGAAAGTCCAAAAAATGAAGTAAGGGACAGAAGTTTGGAGGCTGTTGAATGAAGGGTATCAGTGGGGATGTTGAAGTCACCCATGATGATGGTGGGAATGTCAACAGAGAGAAAGTGAAGAAGCCAGGTGGAGAATTGGTCAATAAAGGCAGTGGCCAGGCCCGGAGGTCGGTATATGACTTGGAGGTTGGAGGGAGAGTAGACGCGGACAGAGTGAGATTGGGTTAAAGTTGCAGTTTGAAGAAAGGAGAAGACCTCCACTCCTCCACCATGTTTGTTGCCGGCGAGGGGTGTGGGTGAAGTGGAGGCCGCCGTAACACCGTGCAGCAGGGGAGGCGGTGTCAGAGGGTGTTAGCCATGTTTCTGTGAGGCAGAGGAAGGCAAGCTTGTGAGAGAGAAAAAGGTCATGAATCAAATGAAGCTTATTGCAGATTGAGCGGGCATTCCAAAGTGCTCCAGAGAGAGGGAGCAGAGGGGTGGGCGTCAGGGGCACAGGTTTTATGCTTGAATGAGTGTGGTAGTTCATATTAGATGGGGAGCAGTAGGAGGGGCTAGTAATGGGAGGTATGAGCTGTGGGGGTCCAGGGTTGGGAGATATATCTCCAGCAGTGAGGAGAAGCAGAGAAAGGGAGAGCAGGTGGGAGAAGGAGAGTGGCCCGCTTGTTTTATGTTTTCTTAGGACAGATTTGAGGGGGAGGAGCAGGTCAGCAGAGGACAGGTGGGGAGGAAACAGGGAAGGAGAGATGATTATTTGTTTAGAGGGTGCTGGGGTTTGTGGATAGCGAAGGAAAATGAGTACTGTAAGGGCATAGGTAAATATGATGAGGGAGTAAGATGGGTGGATAGAAAAGCTAGGTCCAAGTAATAAGAAGTGCTTACTCAGCAGACATACCTAAAAGAGACAGATACACAGAGTGGGGTCCTGATATGGAGGGATGGAGAAAGGGTTTGGGGTAGGATGGAATGTCGTATAGAGGTAGGAAGGAACAAGAAAGAGAAAGAGTGAAAGAAAGGAGAGAAGGAGGGAGTGAGGAAGGGAAAAAGAAAGGGAAGTGTGGAAAAGTCAAGATAGAAGGGAGGATGGAAGGAAGGGAGGGAGGAAGGAAGGGAAGAAAATGGGAGGAAAAAGGGAGGAAGAAAAGTAGGAAGGAGTGAATGTAGAGAGGGAATAAGGAAGTCATGTGTAGAGAAGTGAAGATGGAAGAGAGGAAGGAAGGAAAGAGAGAGAAAGAAATAAAGAAAGATAAAAAAAAGAAATAAAGGGGCAATAATGTGAAGATGGAACAAAGGGAAAAAGAGGGTGGAAAGATGGAAGAAAGGATGACATAATGGAATGACAGGAGGAAGAAAGCAATAAAGAACCCAATATATGATGCAAATAATATGACAATCTCAGATGAGATTGTATTCCTTCTCCCACAGGAGAGATAATAAATCGTTTTCACAAACTGAATTATGAATGCTGCTCTGGATGTGGACGGTGTATGAGACTTGGAGTAACTACAGTATATAGGAGGCAGCATTCAGGTGAATATTGGTGCTTACCTTCAGATTAGCCACAGAGTGGAGCTTTTGGAGCTGATGCGCCATCTGCCTTTATGTTAATATCACAGCAGACATTAGTGGATGTTTAAGTCAGTCAGTCAAATAGTAAATGTAGAGCGTGGCCGGAGGCGAAGCGCAGAGCGCTGCGGTAATTGTGGTGTGAAACAAGAGCAGCATATTTTATTCCAATGTCCCAGACTCCGAGCTCCGCGTCACTTGTCTTCTGCAGCAGGCTCCTGTTCTGCCGAGTGAACGTGTCACAGTTCTGCGCTCTCAGCAGACAATTCTGCTAATTTATGACTGAGACTCAACATTCACTCTTATTTTTACTCCAAGAAGCTTAAACATTACAAGACGTGATGAGTCTCCTCCTTTGTGGTATCGCGGGTTCTGATAATCCATCATCTATCAGGGGTAGGGTTGAGCGAAGCGGATCGGTCATTTTCATAAGTCGCCGACTTTTGGCAAAGTCGGGTTTCATGAAACCCGACCCGATCCCAGCGTTGCATCGGCCATGCGGTACACGATCAGAGCGCCAAAGTCATGTTTCATATGACGCTTAAAGCGTCATTTCTCACCCAATGAAGGTGCACGCAGAGTGTGGGCAGCGTGATGACATAGGTCCTGGTCCCCACCATCTTAGAGAAGGGCATGACAGTGATTGGCTTGCTTTCTGCGGCGTCACAGGGGCTATAAAGGGGCGTTCCCGCCGACCGCCATCTTACTGCTGCTGATCTCAGCATAGGGAGAGGTTGCTGCAGCTTCGTCAGAAGAAGGGATAGCGTTAGGCAGGGTACATTAAGCCCCAAACCGCTTGTGCTGTAGCGATTTTCACTGTCCAACACCACCTTTTCTTTGCAGGGACAGTGGAGGCTCGATTTCTGTGCAACAGCTCTGTAGGTTGTAAGGCTCCCTGATAGCTGCGTTGCTGTGTGTACGCCGCTGTGCAAACCAACTGCTTTTTTAAAAGCACAAATCCTGTTGCTCCATCCTTTCTGCACAGCTATCTTGTTTGTTTGTCCACACTTTTGTGTGCAGCAGTCCTTTTTATTGCTGCCTGCCATACTTTTCAGAGATTATTGTAGGGAGATAGTAATTGTAGTACGGTCCTTTTTTTTTTTTAATATCTTCCAGCCACTTTCAGCCCCTGAAATTGTGTAGTGTAAAACAGTGGGCCTGTATTTTTCTGCACTGTCCCACACCTAAGAAGGGAGATGTATATTGCCAATCTGTGCATCTGTGCCAGTGCTGTCTGTGGTATCTGTCATTCACTTTGTGCCACAGGAAATATACTGTGATATAGTGGGCCTGATTTATTCACTTGTCTCCCATATAAAAAAAAAAAAATTAAAGGGAGAATAATCTTGCCAAATCTGTGCATCTGTGCCAGTGCTGTCTGTGGTATCTGTCAGTCATTTTGTGCCACAGAAAATAAACTGTGATATAGTGGGCCTGATTAAATCCTGCATTCTCCCACACATAAAGAGGGAAATTTCTATTGACAGTGTGTGCATCTGCGTGCGTCAGTCCTGTTAGTGGCATATCTGCCAGCCTCTTTCTGCCAATCAAACTGTGTAGTGTAATACAGGGGCCTCATTTTTTCCAGCATTCTCCCACACATAAAAAAGGGAGATTTTAATTCACAAAAAGTTTACAAACACCTTCTACCTGCTTGTACAGGACCACATAACGGTTGTTAGTTTGGTTTAATTTTTCCAAGAATGAGGAAGTCTGGTGGAAGAGGTCGTGGCCGTGGGTGGTCATTGCCAGCTGGTAATGATGGTGGTGGTGGTGGAGCATCTGGTGGTAGTGGGAAAAGCAAAATAGCACCTAAGTCTCAAGTTGTTGAGCCAGCGTCATCGTCTGCCTACACAAGGCCTCGAAGGCTCCCTTTTCTGGGAGTAGGAAAACCGCTTTTAAAGCCGGAGCAGCAGGAACAAGTTTTGGCTTTCATTGCTGACTCTGCCTCTAGCTCTTTCGCCTCCTCCTCGCTTCCTTGTGTTCTTCACCCAGAACAACAGAGAAGGATGTGTCAGGCGTCACAACAGGTTACTCCATGGAGCTATTTACACATACCGTTCCTGGGTTAGAAAGGGAAATTGTTAACAGGCCATGCCCATTACAAGATGAATTGGACATGGAGTGCACAGATGCACAGCCACAGCCAGAATATTATGCTGTTCCTTTGACTCAGATCAGAACATTGCCCTCGCAGTGTACTGATCCAGAATCTGACCCTAATGACACTATTAAGCCCCGTCACGAACGCTATAGCACCGGCTTACACGGTGACCCAGAGGAAGGTGCCCAGGACATAGAAGAGGAGGTCATAGATGACACATTTGTTGACCCCGATTGGCAGCCATTGGGGGAACAGGGTGCAGGCGGCAGTAGCTCTGAAGCGGAGGAGGAGGAGCCGCAGCAGGCATCAACATCGCAACAGGTTCCATCTGGCAGGCCCATATCTGGTCAAAAACGTGTGGCAAAACCAAAACCAGTTGTAGGACAGCGTGGCCATCCGGTTAAAGTAGCTCAGTGTGCAATGCCTGAAAAGGTATCCGATAGTAGGAAGAGTGCAGTCTGGTATTTTTTTAACCAAGGTCCAAATGGTCAGTGCAAAGTCATCTGTAAGAAATGCTCAAGGACCTTCAGCAGAGGTCAGAATGTTAAAAATCTAAATACAAACTGCATGCATAGACATTTAACCACCATGCACTTGCAAGCCTGGACTAACTACCAAACGTCCCTTAACGTTGTAGCACCCTCTCACAATGAAGCTAGTCAGCAACGCTACATCCCTTCCCTCACTGTAAGCCCACCGTTTACCACACCACCTGCAGTAAATGTGGCGGTTTTGCCGCAAGGCCAAAGCCGTCAGGGAATCACCAGGTTCGTGGTAGGAAACACTGTATGTAGGGCAACAGCAAGAATACCATCACCAACCCTCTCTCAGTCTGCCATGTCCACCGGCACCCCCGCTAGTTCCACCCTATGCAGCTCTCCAGTCCAGCTCACCCTACATGAGACTCTCATTAGGAAAAGGAAGTACTCATCCTCGCATCCGCGTACACAGGGTTTGAACACCCACATTGCTAGACTAATCTCGTTAGAGATGATGCCCTACCGTTTAGTTGAAACCGAAGCTTTCAAAGCCCTGATGGACTACGCTGTACCACGCTACGAGCTACCCAGTCAACACTTCTTTTCGAGAAAAGCCATCCCAGCCCTCCACCAGCATGTAAAAGACCGCATTGTCCATGCACTCAGGCAATCTGTGAGCAGAAAGGTGCACCTGACAACAGATGCATGGACCAGTAGGCATGGCCAGGGGCATTACGTCTCCATCACGGCACACTGGGTTAATGTGGTGGATGCAGGGTCCACAAGGGACAGCAATATTGGGACAGTTCTTCCTAGCCCACGGTCTAGGAAACAGTTGACTGTAGGCGTTCGTCCCCCCTCCTCCTCCTCATCCTCCAGCAGAAGCGATAGCTCGTCCACAGACCGCAGTCGCACGACCACTCCATCCGCAGCTGCCTCTGTTGCACACGAGGTGTCCCATTATGGAACAGCTAGTGGCAAGCGTCAGCAGGCTGTATTGGCAATGAAGTGTTTGGGCGACAATAGACACACCGCGGAAGTTCTGTCCGAGTTCTTGCAGCAAGAAACTCAGTCATGGCTGGGCACTGTACATCTTGAGGCAGGCAAGGTAGTGAGTGATAACGGAAGGAATTTTATGGCTGCCATAGCCCTTTCACAACTGAAACACATTCCTTGCCTGGCTCACACCTTAAACCTGGTGGTGCAGTGCTTTCTGAAAAGTTATCCGGGGTTACACGACCTGCTCCTGAAAGTGCGCAGACTTTGCTCGCACATCCGCCGTTCGCCCATACACTCCAGCCGTATGCAGAACCATCAGCGGTCTTTGCAACTTCCCCAGCATCGCCTAATTATCGACGTTGCAACAAGGTGGAACTCCACACTGCACATGCTTCAGAGACTGTGCGAACAGAGGCGTGCTGTTATGTATTTGTGGGAGGATACACATACACGGGTAGGCAGTTGGATGGCAGACATGGAGTTGTCAGGTGTGCAGTGGTCGAAGCTACAAGACCTGTGTCAAGTCCTTCAGTGTTTTGAGGAATGCACATGGCTGGTTAGTGCAGACAACACCATAATAAGCATGAGCATCCCCTAATGCATCTGCTGATGCAAAGTTTGACGCACATAAAGGAGCAGGCGTTTGCAGCCGAGAACGAGGGAAGCCTAGATGACAGTCAGCCATTGTCTGCTCAGGGAAGTCAATAGGACGAGGTGGCGGGCGAAGAGGAGGAGGAGGACGAGGAGGATGATGGGGATGAGTATTTTTTGGATGAGGAAGCTTCTCAGAGGGCAACAGAAACTGCTGGCGTTGCAAGGCCGGGTTCTGGTTTTTTGAGGGAGACAAGTGACGTTGATTTGCCCGAAAGTGCTCCTCAACCCAGCACATGCACAGATTTGACAACTGGGACATTGTCACACATGGCGGATTATGCCTTGCGTATCCTCAAAAGGGACCCATGCATTATAAAACTGATGACCGATGACGATTACTGGTTGGCCTGCCTCCTTGATCCTTGCTATAAAGGCAAATTGCAAAATATCATGCCACATGAGAACCTCGAACAAATATTGGCAACGAAACAAGCTACTCTTGTAGACCGTTTGATTCAGGCATTCCCAGCACACAGCGCCGGTGATGGTTCTCACACGAGCTGCAGGGGACAACAGGGCAGAGGTGTTAGAGGGGCACAAATCAGAAGTGGCGTTGGACAGAGGGGTTTTCTGACCAGGTTGTGGAGTGATTTCGCAATGACCGCAGACACGACAGGTACTGCAGCATCTATTCAAAGTGACAGGAGACAACATTTGTCCAGTATGGTTACTAACTATTTTTCCTCCATTATCGATGTTCTCCCTCAACCGTCATTCCCCTTTGATTACTGGGCATCCAAAATAGACACCTGGCCTGAATTGGCTGAATATGCATTGCAGGAGCTTGCTTGCCCAGCAGCTAGTGTGCTATCAGAAAGAGTATTCAGTGCTGCTGGTTCAATACTGACCGAAAAAAGGACTCGTCTGGCGACCCAAAATGTTGATGATCTAACCTTCATTAAAATGAACCACTCATGGATTTCTAATTATTTTGCCCCACCTTTCCCGGCTGACACCTAGCTTTCCTGAAAAAAGGTCTTGCTTTGAGACTGGTGTTACTGACTGTTCCAATCTCTAAATTTGCAGCTGCTGTTTGGACAGCAAACGACACGTTTACACCTCCTTAAATGGCCTAACTCCCCCCACGGGGCCGTGGTCTCGCCACTTGGCGCAAGCACCCGTCAGAGTGCCGTTTGTCTGAAGAGGTGGGTGTGCCCACTTTTGGTCGACGGCACTGCCAATGGGTCCCTCATAGTACAATGAAGTGTCTCTGGTGGTGGTGGCGCGCACCCATCGTCAGACACACCGTTGTAACATGAGGGGCCCTGGTCCTGTACCGCCGGCCACGAGAGAGTGCCCCCCCCAGCTGTAACTGTGCTCTACCACTTGCAAAATTATCTCTCGCTGCTCCACCACTGTTTAGTCTATGCGCTGAAATCCTTCAATGCCTGGCACAGACAATAACAATTTGTTGACATGTATGATGCTATTTAAAATAGGCAGGGGCCCTGTCCTACTTTTACAACAGTAAATACTTTGCGCCAAATTACAATGTCTGAAAGTCAGCATAGGAGCCCACCCCTGTACCGAAGTATGCCACCCCTTTTTTTTTTTTTTTTTTGGGTGAGACATTGACATCTATTTAGTTTTTTGGAGTACTTACTGTCTGCGGTCCCTCCTTCGAATTGTCCTCCGCTGAGCACACCAATGCTGCCTGTGTACCCCTGCCAAGTAAAGGAAGCTGCATAGAGCCGATTTTCTTATTTTAGGCCTACTAAGTCTGTCTGCGGTCCCTCCTTCGAATTGTCCTCCGCTGAGCACACCAATGCTGCCTGTGTACCCCTGCCACATAATGGAAGCTGCATAGAGCCTATTTTGTTATTTTAGGCCTTCTACGTCTGTCTGCGGTCCCTCCTTCGAATTGTCCTCCGCTGAGCACACCAATGCTGCCTGTGTACCCCTGTAACCTACTTTAAACTGCATAGAGCCTACTTTCCATTGTAGGCCTACTACATGTGTCTGTCTCGGCCAGTCCACTCCTTGCAGTTGTCCTCCACTGAACAAAGCTATGCCGCCTGTGTACTCCTGTTACCAATTGTGAACTGCATTTATCCTACTTACTTATTCGTGCCTAGTAACTGTGTAAGCCTGTCATAACAGTTGTCCTCCACCACAGAACCCAGCTATGCCACATGTGTACTCCTTTTACCAATTTTGAACGTAATATAGCCTTCATTTTTATTTTAGGCCTACTTCGTGTGTCAGAAACACTAATTACACATGCCCTCCTCCGCTGAACCACGCTATGCTGCAAGTGTACTCCACTTACCAATTTTGAACAGCATTTTGCCTAATTACTTATTTAGGCCTACTTATTGTGTCTGTCTCCCATTACAGTTGTCCTCCACTGCACAAAGCTGAGCTTCAATCTACAGGCTCTCATTAAGTAGTTGTTGTTAATATGCATGGTTGGGGCCTACTAACGGTGTCTGCCGCTCCCTGGTGTTGTCCTCCACTGTACAAAGCTGAGCTTCAATCTTCAGGCTCTCATTAAGTAGTTGTTGTTAATATGTGTGGTTGGGGCCTACTAACAGTGTCTGCCGCTCCCTGGTGTTGTCCTCCACTGTACAAAGCTGAGCTTCAATCTTCAGGCTCTCATTAAGTAGTTGTTGTTAATATGTGTGGTTGGGGCCTACTAACGGTGTCTGCCGCTCCCTGGTGTTGTCCTCCACTGTGCAAAGCTGAGCTTCAATCTTCAGGCTCTCATTAAGTAGTTGTTGTTAATATGTGTGGTTGGGGCCTACTAACGGTGTCTGCCGCTCCAAGGTGTTCTCCAGGTTTACTTGCCTGAGCTTCAATCTTCAGGCTCTCATTAAGTAGTTGTTGTTAATATAACACTGCTGTTGGCCTACTAGTGTGATTGGGGCCTACGAACGGTGTCTGCCGCTCCCTGGTGTTGTCCTCCACTGTGCAAAGCTGAGCTTCAATCTTCAGGCTCTCATTAAGTTGTTGTTTATATAACACTGCAGTTGGCCTACTATTTTGGTTGGGCCTAGTAACGGTGTCTGCTGCACCTTGGTGTTGTCCTGTGTTATTTTCCAGAGCTTCAATCTTCAGGCTTTCGGGCTAGATTTGTAATATTAAACTGCATTGGGCCTACTAGTGTGGTTGGGCCCTTAAAACGGTGTCTGCCGCTCCTGGGTTTTCTCCTGTTTTGTTTTCCCGAGCTTCCATCTTCAGGCTTTCGGCCTTTATTTGTAATATTAAACTGCATTGGGCCTACTACTGTGGTTGGGCCCTTAAAACGGTGTCTGCCGCTCCTGGGTTTTCTACTCCACTGAACAAACCAATGCCGCCTGGTTAGTCCTTTTACCAATTTTGAACTGCATTTAGCCCACTTTATTATTTGGGCCTATATCTGTGTTTCATCCTCATCCTGCCCATTGCCCAGCCACTGCTAGATGAGTCTGCTGGTACATTGACCCAGACCACTACATTCCCCTTGCACGCTACACAGCCAGAATCTGACCCTGCTGAAAGTCAGGTTCCCCGTCCCGCATACTATACCACCTTACACAGGGACAATGAGGAAGGTGCAGTTGAAAGTGCAGGTTCCTTCATCAGGTGGGTGCATACTCGTTGGTGACGTCACACGCACAGGGCCCCTCAGAGTACGCAGAAGTGTCGCTGCCGGTGGGAGGCGCCCCCGCCGTGCAAACACACCGCCATACTTTGAGAGGCCCTGTGCCAGTGCCAATGCCAACGAGTGGGCCCCCCCTGCTTGCTTTGGATCACAGCACTTGCAAAGTTGAAATACTTACCTCTCCCTGCTCCACCGCCGTGACATAGTCCACGTTTCCTGGGCCCACTAAAAACTTGAACCAGCCCTACCCCCCACAACTTTAGCCAATTGACCCCCAATTTCCAATGCACAACTATTATTATAAAGTTAATTAAGATTGACAAGCTTCAGAAACAAGAATGGATGTTTTTGGCATTAAAATGGGCACTGTAGGTGTTTTCCTGGCCCCCACTCACTGCCGACTATGCTTCCCCATTGACTTGCATTGGGTTTCGTGTTTCTGTCGATCCCCGACTTTTCGCGATAATCGGCCGATTGCACTCGACTCGACTTTTGAGATAGTCGGGTTTCGCAAAACCCGACTCGACCCCAAAAAAGTAAAAGTCGCTCCACCCTAATCAGGAGCAATCGCATCAAGCTCATTACACTCATCGTCCTTCAACAGAGAGGACCCAACAGCCGCAGAGAAGGGGGTCAGTGACAAGATGGGGCAGAGATAGGTCCAGGACCGGTGACCTCAAAGTGGCAGGAATCGGTGACCCCACAGGGACAGGATTGGTGATATCATTGGGACAAGGACCGGTGACTAGTGATGAGCGAGCACTAAAAGGCTCGGGTGCTCGTTGCTCGGGTCGAGCAGATTGGAATACTTGGGTACTTGGCCAGAACAAACAGCCCAATGTAAGTCTATGGGAGAACCGAGTATTTTTACCGCAATCCCCCCCGGGGGTCCTTTATAAGGTCTAACAATGTCTGAAAATGATGCTGGGAAATATGTCAAGGTACATCCTTTGCAGGTTAATGACTTGCCTGTAAGGTCAAATAAGTGTGACACATAAGCAGACCCATCTTGTTTCATGCACGAAGGAGGGACTCTTAAAGTCACAGAGCCTATTTTTACTGGTGCATCAGGCGGCATTAATCATCTTAAAGGGCCATTATGAAACAGTGGTTCTCCTAAGATGTTGTGGCCTATGCTGTGAGTGGATGGGCTGCCAAGAATTACGACGCACCACAATACCCCTGTGATAAGATGTCCAGGGGGGAATCCTGAAAAAGTGTTGCATTGAATTCAAGGCCAACCCTGCTTCCAATTCATATGCCCCCTCTTACGCCTTGGAACCCACATACTGGATAGGCCCATGAAAATCCACTTCACAATATGCTATTGTTTGTTTTATACATTGGCAGGAAGGCCAGCCCTGCTGCATAGTCAGTCATATTACGCCTTTGAATCCACATACTCGATGGGCCCATGAAAATCCACTCGTATTTTTTAATGGTATGATGGTTTCCTCTTTGCAGAATTATTTTCAGGAGAATTTGGCAATTTTATTTGACATGTTTTTAACACTGAGGTTCAGATACTGCTTTAAAAAAGGCTAATACTTGCAATACAGCGCAATTTTATTGCAAACTACAAAATTCAAGGAATAGTATGATTGAATAGTGTGAGTGCATACACTTTTTTATGTGTTAACATACACAGGTTAATATGTACATATGAGGATTAAATAAATATAGTGATTACGTATATATATGAAGATTAACTACATACAGTATACTTAGATCATCACCAAGAGGCTTTTAAACATCATCCGTCTGGAATATCAGAGAAGCAACACCAAGACAGAGAACCCCCGGGAAATTACCTACACTGCATGGGCGTCCCAATAGTGCAGGTATCAGCACACTGTACATGTACAGGTACCCCAGTTTTGGCATCTGTCTTAGTTATGTTTCTCTGGTCTTATATAGTGATTTACACTATGTAGTAACTCTAGTTTCACCCACACCTTCAAGTGGCCACTTTTCAAGGTTGGATGAAACTGAGATATCATGGGCCACAAACCCCTAGAAAATAACAGCCACAAGGATTTAAATCAAACCACCACAGGCAGAGTTTCAATAAACCTTAATGTTTTACCATGACAAACAGCAAACATATAGAGGCTTAGAACTGTTTGCGAAGTGAATAAACAAACATTTATCAAGATTGTGTCACTATGAGCATTGTCTGTCACATCTGTAAATGTTTTACAAGAAATGCAGCTATGTGATTGTCTGAATGCATTTGGTATGCAGTATTTTAATCTTGTTTACAAATCGCCATTTGTACATTTGAGGCAGCCAAAGTTATGGCTCTCAAGGAGAGAAACTAATATATTGGACAAAGCTATATTTTTAATGAACTACTGAGCCAAACTAACAGCATTGCTTTATCAAATTTATATGAAGTGTATTGTGTCCACTGTGAGCAACCAGGCAACACAAAAAGGAGCTTTTTAAGGGAGCTCTTTAAGGTGCACAAATGTTATGAAGTCTTTGCCAAAAAGGATGTGGTTTCACCAAAGGGGGGTACCTTTTTTAAAAATATACTATTGCCATCACAGCCCCCCTTGCCCAAACTTCACCGGCTTATAACAGTACAGAGCACGTTCACCCTGGTGATCTAGTTTCAGGTACACATTGCAGGAGACAGAGTTAAGAAGTAGGCCCAATGTAATGTAATGCCCAATTCCCCAATGTGGGGTCCTTTTTTTGCAAATTAAAATAGTGCCATTACAGCCTCCGTGCCCAAAATTCACCGTACAGAGCACGTTCACCCTGGTGATCTAGTAGCAGTTAAAGAAGAGACATTGCAGGAGACAGAGTTAAGAAGTAGGCCCAATGTAGTGGTGTGTGTCTCTGAGACTTGTAATGCAGTGCATGAGCAGCCAAACAATTCCCCAATGGGGGTACCTTTTTAAAAAATAGACCCTGGTGATCTAGTGGCAGGTAAAGGACACATTGCAGGAGACAGACTTAAGAAGTAGGCCCAATGTAATGTAATGCCCAATTCCCCAATGTGGGGTTCTGTTTTTACTAAATAAAATAGTGCCTTCACAGCCCCGTGCCCAAAATTCACCGGCCTATTACAGTACAGAGCACGTTCACCCTGATCATCTAGTGGTTCAGGATGATGAGGATGAGGATAAGGAGGAGGATAACAACAAACAGACCAAATGTGGAAGCGTATACCCATGTGTGGTTGTGAAGAGGTGCATGAGAATACACCTCCCCAAAATAGAGAATGTATTTGAGGTTATGTGTCACTGTTTTCACTTGGCGGTGTACTGAAGTCTTTCCCAATTCAGCCCTTGTTCATTTTTATAAGAGTCAGCCTGTCCACATTTTCAGTTGACAGGTGGATGCGCTTATCTGTTATAATTCCACCAGCGGCACTAAAAACCCGCTCGGACAGAACTCTAGCAGCAGGGCAGGCCAGGACCTCCAATGCGTAGAGAGAGCCAGTTCATGCCACATGTCCAGCTTGGATACCCAATAATTAAAAGGCACAGAGGAATCCCGGAGGACGTTTGTACGATCTGCAAGGTACTCCCTCACCATCTTCACAAACATTGCACTTCTTGTAACAGCACCCCTTGCCTCTGTGCCGCCATGATGGGAGGGTCTGAGAAAACTGTCCCAGTACTTTGCCATTCTTCCCCTGCCTGAGCAGGATTGTACTTCTGTCTCTCTCGCTTGGACTCCTTGGTTGTACAACAATCTCTGACGTCTGCTGCCAGCGTTCTCACAAGGGAATTTTCTAAATAATTCCGCTACAAGGGCCCTCTGGTACTGCAACATTTTAGTACACCTCTCTGCCTCTGGTAGAAAAGATTGAAAGTTCTCCTTGTAGCGTGGGTCTAGAAGTGTCACCAACCAGTAATGAGTGTCACCAAAAATTTTTATAATGCGAGGGTCACGTGAAATGCAGCACAACATAAAGTCAGCTATGCGTGCCAGACTGCTAACAGGCAAGACTTCCGTGTCCTCAGCAACAGGACGACTGACCATGCTGTCCTCCTCCTCATCATCATCCTCCTCCTCCCTGTCCTCCGGCCATCCCCACTGAACAGATGGTATGACAGCTGTGTTTGTTGTACCATCTGTAGCGCATGAAAGTAGCTCCTGTTCTTCCTCCTCCTCATTGACTACCAATCCACGATGAGGAGACATGAGGCTGGGCTGAGTGTAATCCACCTGTATGGTTCCTTGCTCCTTGTCCTCATACTCTGCCTGCAATGGATCCTCTTTAATTGTGAGCAGAAAGGTTTTCAGAATGCTGAGAAGTGGGATGGTGATGCTAATTATGGCGTCATCGCCACTCACCATCTTGTTGCAGACCTCAAAGTTTTGGAGGATGGTACATATGTCGGACATCCATGTCCACTCCTGAGGTCTTATGTGTGGAGTCTGAACTGAATATTGACTGCCTTGTTGATGTTGGTAGTCAACAACTGCCCTCTTCTGCTCACAAATCCTTTCCAACATAAGCAGCGTAGAGTTCCAGCGCGTGGGGGCATCACACACCAGCCGGTGAGCTGGAAGCTGCAAATGCTGCTGAAGCACGGCAAGGGCGGCTGAAGCTGTAGCTGACTTTCTAAAATGGGCAGACAGATGGCGTACTTTCACTAGCAGATCTGGCAGCTGCGGGTAGCTTTTCAGAAAACGTTGAACCCACGAGGTTAAGCACATGGGCCAAGCAAGGTATGTGTGTGAGCTCACCTTGCCTCAGAGCCGCCACCAGTAGTGTTGAGCATTCCGATACTGCAAATATTGGGTATCGGCCGATATTTGCTGTATCGGAATTCCGATACCGAGTTCCGATATTTTTGCGATATCGGAAATCGGAATCGGAAGTGTGCGGTGCGTATGGTTCCCAGGGTCTGGAGGAGAGGAGACTCTCCTTCAGGCCCTGGGATCCATATTCATGTAAAAAATAAATAATAAAAATAAAAAATATGGATATACTCACCCGTCCGGCGAACCCTGGACCTTAGCGGTGTAACCGGCAGCCTCCGTTCCTAAGAATGCAGGGAGTGAAGGACCTTCGATGACGTCGCGGCTTGTGATTGGTCTCGTGAGCGGTCACATGAGCGGTCAAGCAACCAATCACAAGCCACGACATCATCGAAGGTCCTTGACTCGGCATTCTTAGGAACGGAGGCTGCCTGTTACAGCGCTAAGGTCCAGGGGCCGCCGGAGGGGTGAGTATTTCAAAATTTTTTATTTGTATTCTTTATTTTATACATGAATATGGATCCCAGGGCCTGAAGGAGAGTTTCCTCTCCTTCAGACCCTGGGAACCATTCCGATATTTTGTGTCCCATTGATATGCATTGGTATCGGGTATCGGTATCGGCGATATCCGATATTTTTTGGATATCGGCCGATCCAATCCGATACCGATACCTTTGCATATCGGAAGGTATCGCTCAACACTAGCCACCAGGTTACGGCCATTGTCACACATGACCATGCCTGGCTGTAGGTTCAGCGGTGTCATCCAAACATCTGACTGCTCTTGCAGCGCTGTCCACAACTCTTCTGCATTGTGCGGTTTGTCACCTATGCAGATTAGCTTCAGCACAGCCTGTTGCCGCTTGGCTGAGGTAGTGCTGCAGTGCTTCCAGCTTCTGACTGATTTGTTGATTTCATAGTTGGAGGATGAAGAGGAGGAGGAGGAGGTGCAGGAGCTGTAGACTTTGGGGGCAACCCTGATTGACATAGGGCCAGCAATCCTCGGCATTGGGGAGGATGCTTTCCATCTCAAGATCTGACTGGGTCCAGGCTTCCACTATGTTAACCCAGTGTGCCGTCAGTGAGATGTACCATCCCTTGTCACTTGTCCACGTGTCCGTGGTTAGGTGGACTTTCCCTGTAACAGCATTGTTGAGGGCACGTGTAATGTCGTGGGACACATGCTGGTGTATGCCGATACAGCGCGCCGGGAGAAATAGTGGCGACTGGGGACCGAGTATCTTGGGACGGCCGCCACCCTCAGGTTGCGGAAAGCTTCCGCCTCAACAAGCCTAAAAGGCAGCATTTCTAGCGCAAGCAGAAGAGAAATATTACAATTTAGAACTGTGGCCTGTGGGGCATTGGCTGGGTATTTCCGCTTGCGTTCCAAAGACTGGGTTATAGATAACTGAAGGCTGTGCTGGGACAAAGATGTGAACGGGCTTGATGATGGTGCTGCTTGACTGTGGGCCACAACAGGTGCAGGGCTAGAGGCATCTTCACATGCACGGTGTACTGGGATTGGCTTCTCTGCAAAACAGTCAAAGAATCAGTGGTGTGACCTGCAGGCAGTGGTCTTGGAGCCTGGGGTTTGGCCCACAAAGTCGGGTGCTTTGCTGCCATGTGCCTGATCATGCTGGTGGTGGGCAGACTGGTTGTTTTGCTACCCCTGCTGATGTGCGCATGGCAGGTGCTGCAAAAGGCCTGTTTGGGGTTATCAGCAGAGTCTTTAAAAAATAACCAGACTCAGGAAGTTCTAACAGTTGGAATGGCAACTTCCTTTATGTTGGTGTTACGGGGAACGGATGCACGCCTTCTGTCTGTGGCCACCACACTGCTTCTTCCTGCCTGTTGTGGTGATATGTCTCCTTCCCCATGTGTGCTGCTGCCCTTGCTCTGCATGTCCTCCTGCCAGGTTGTGTCAGTCACTGTCATCCACCACCTCGTCTTCCACATCCGCACCCTGCTCCTCCTCCTGACTTTCTGGCAGTTGTCTCATCATCGTCCACTTTCCCACCATCGCCTTCACGTGACTGGGGCTGGTCAAAGGTTTGGGCATCTGTACATGCAATCTCATCTGTCCCCACTTCAAGTTGACCGGCCGAGAGTTCAGAATCTTGAAATGGAAAACTCAACAGGTCTTCATCAACTCTTCAGAGTGTCCAAGTGTGGGATCAGTTGTCTCAGGGCACTCGGCATGGTGGAAGGAAGGAGGATCTGGGTGAGGAATATCCGGGCCACACTCACGACTACTCAGACATGACCATGTGGAAGATGTGGTGGTGGTGGTGGCTAAGTGACTGGAAGCATTATCTGCTATCCAACCAACAACCTTTTCACCTGCTCTGGCTTCAATAGTGGTGTGCTGCTGTCACCTAGAAACTGGGACAGGAAGGTTAAGCGAGAAGATGTGGGTCTTTGTTGTTGCCCACTTTCATCTTGGCAACGGCCTTGTCCTCTGCATGCACCATCATGCACGTCCACTTCCCGGTCCCTTTCCCCTTGCCTTGCCCATTTTAAATGGACTACTGTACTATTTCAAATGCTCAACACAAATATATTTATTAGTAGTGAAATAATATCTGATCAGTATGCCTGCAAATCTACGATTTTTAAAACCCAAACACCAGGCAGGCTTCAGCCTGACATAACAGACTGTATTCGATTTGGGGGGCTTTTTTGTGAAGTAAATTTATGCAAAATAGTGCTGTATAGAATTAGAGTATCAGACAGCAAAAAAAGGGGTCCACCGGCCTACAATGACCAAACTTGGAGCACGCAGATATATGTGGGCTATCATGGAAATACCACACTGGCAAATATGTGGCCTTTTTATATTTTTGAAGCTAAATTGAGCTGTATAGAATGAGAGTAACAGCAAAAACAGTGGCAAAATGGCCTAAAATGCAAAAACTTGGAGCACGCAGATCTATGAGGCCTTTTTTGGTGAATTTAAAACACACAAAAAAGTGGCACAAGACTAGCACACACAACTATGCTACGTATGCCTGACAAACTATGATTTTTCAACAGGCCTCAATCTGACAGAACAGACTGTATATTTTTGTTTTTTGGGGGTGAATTTTTGGAAAAAAAAAATGCAACTAGGTATATAGTAAAGAAGCTGCAGCAGACAGTTATGGAGCTTTGGGAAGGATGCAGTGGGAGCAATGGACGCACATATAGTGCCTGCAGGCCTTGCACTGATGTGGATATGCTGTGCCCTGATTATCTAGCGCTGCAATATCGGGACCCTCGAATTAGCCCTAAAAAGGACTGTTGGTTTCTCAGGAGTTGTGGATGTAAGAGTTGCAGACCTACACTAACTCTAAGAACCACGATTCTGACCCTATCTCGGCACCAGCTCTCCCTACTCTCGCTGAATCCAGAGCAGAATGCGGTGAGCAGGGCGGCGCCAGGTCTCTTATATTCGGGATGATGCTGTGCGGCCAAGCCAATCACTGCATGACCACAACAAAGATGGCTGCGGCATTTCGTGGCCTGGCAGACAATCCCTGCACCGTGATTGGGTCTCTAAAGTCTGCCAAAACTGCTGGGTGGAGACACCAGTTACCGCCGAATAATCCCAGTGCTCGCCGAGTACACCAAGCATAGTGATACTCGGGCGAGTAACGAGCAGTGGTGAGCACGCTCGCTCATCACTACCGTTGACCTTATTTGGGCACGGATCAATGGCCTAATATGGGTAGGTATGAGGGACCTCATAGGGTCAGGATTAGTGATGTCATAGGGGCAAGGACCGTGACCTTATACGGGCATGGATCAATGGCCTAATTAGGGTAGGTATGGGTGACCTCATAGGGACAGTGACTCGTGACTTCACAAGGACAGAGAATGATGACCTCACAGGGACAGGGACCGATGACTTCATACAGGCATGGATCAGTGATCTATTAGGTGCAGGAACTGGTGACCTCATAGTGACAGGATTGGTGATGGTGACCTCAGGGATCAGTTACCTAATAGAGGCAGGGATTAGTAATCTCATAGGGAAATGATTGGTGACTTTTTAGGAAGAGGGAGCAGTGATGTCATAGGGACAGGATTGGTGCGATAAAACTTGAAGGTGGAACCCAATGCTAAACATGCACCTGTGCCTGCACCTACCGTGTGCCAATAATAGCAATGGTCTTGATACGTGGCGGATATTTGTATCCTTTTAGGCACCAGAGTCAGGGTGCCACTGACACCTCCCCCTCTATAGCGCTTACTTACAACTCTTCCAGAAAGTCCTGTTCTCTTCTCAGCTGGTTTTTGACCAAAGACCACAACAACATTGAGCCGAACATTGATGTGGTCATATATCAGCTGAGATCTACAGGGTGGGCCATTTATATGGATACACCTAAATAAAATGGGAATGGTTGGTGATATCAAATTCCTGTTTGTGGCACATTAGTATATGGGAGGGGGAAAACTTTTCAAGATGGGCGGTGACCGTGGCGGCCATTTTGAAGTCGGCCATTTTGGATGTAACTTTATAAATGGCCCACCCAGGTGTATCCATATAAATGGCCCACCCTGTATAGATAAAAGACCTACAAACTCCCCATCAGAACAAGCTCACTGACAGATTCTAAGAACTCTCATTCTGCAGCCAGCAATGCACAGGAAAACACAAAGCCAAAGAAAGCCAAAAGTAAAAGCAAAATTATCTTTTTTGTTATGCCAAAATATGTAACAAAATAAACTGTGATTCTAAGTCTTTGCCTCAATGGAATCTTAGATGTTGTATTAGTCTTTCACTGCAGTGAGGGATAAGGTGAGGTGGACCCTACAAAAAATCTGAACTAGTTTCAGACCTACAAATGTGTCCTTCTTAACCTTTCCTCTTGACTGGACACAATCCAAGATGAGTGCCATGATCTGGAAGAAAAACCTGATCTTGTGATACTCTGTCAGGAGATGTGTATGCTGCTCTTGCCTGTATGTGGCCACCTAGTGGTGGAGAGGTGAATTGCAACCTGCTGAGTTTTTTGACACAATGCATGAACTGCCATAGAGAGAAACTGAGTCCTTGACAAAATTTGCAGAAAGGTAAAAGAGGAGATATGTGTACTAGCGACCGAATCATCATCATCAGCTGGTAGTAAAGAGAATGGGAGCAACCATAGCCTCCATAGTTGGGTCTGCTCTTTCCTGGAGATGTAGAGAAGGCAGACGGTCAGCCTCGATGGTCGAACGCTCTGGTCTCAGAGAATTGGGGTCACAAGTTGTAGGCAATGAATTTTAGGTTGGACTTGGACAAACCAAGGTGGGAACACTTACTTGTTACATATTGTCACCTCCAGAGAAAAAAAAAGAAAATTCTTGCCCAATCATTACCACCATCCCGCGTTTCATGAGCTCTAACGAGACACAAATTGGAGGATAATTGCCATCAAATTTCCGCCGGTAAAGATGTGGTCAGGTTAACCCTTGTACAATGAGCTGGAAGCCTCCGCAGCGTCGCTCACAGCACGAAGCCTCAAAGCCCCGGCGCCCGTCACACCGAGGATTCACATCACCGCAAAGAAAAAAAACTCAATTCTTTTTTAAATGCTTTTTTTTTTTTTACTTTTCTTTTTGTAGCTGTCACTGAGATTTCTCTTCAATAGAAGGATCTGAGGCGACACGTTCCCCAGGTAGTCGCCCACAGCTGTAGGTAATGTAGGAATATAACATTTACTGTCGGAGGAATTCTTATACATTACAGATGTCACAAGACGACAGAAGCGCTCACTCTTAGTAAACGCTCCTTCATGTGTGCCATAAAGGAAGGATAGAGAGAAAAGGCTGGAAAATCTCCGTATTTATATTCTGCAGTGGTTATCAAGGCCATTGTATCCTTCCAAAGCTACCTGTACTAATATTATAGTGTAAGTGCGGAAGACAGAGGGATAGATAGATAGATAGATAGATAGATAGATAGATAGATAGATAATAGATATATAGATGATAGATAGATAATAGATTGATAAAAGATAGATAGATAGATAGATAGATAGATAATAGATAGACAGATAATAGATAGAAAATAAATAGATAGATTAGATAGATAGATAATAGATAGAAAATAGATAGATAGATAGATGATAAATAGATAATAGAAAATAGATAATAGATAGATAGATTAGATAGATAGATAGATGATAGATATATAGATAATAGATAGAAAATAGATAATAGATAGAAAATAGATAATAGATAGATTAGATAGATAGATAGATAGATAGATGATATATAGATAATAGATAGATAGATAATAGATAGATAGATAGATAATAGATAGATGATATATAGACAGATAATAGATATATAGATAATAGATAGATAGATAGATAGATAGACAGATAATAGATAGATAGATGACAGATAGATAGATAGATAGATAGATTGATAAAAGATAGATGATAGATAGATAGATAATAGATAGATAGATAGATAGATAGATAGATAGACAGATGATAGATAGATAGATAGATGATAAATAGATAATATATAGAAAATAGATAATAGATAGATAGATGATAGATAGATAATAGATAGAAAATAGATAATAGATAGATAGATAGATAGATAGATAGATAGATAGATAATAGATAGATAGATTAGATAGATAGATAGATAAATAGATAATAGATAGATCTTTAATAGATAGATAATAGATCGATAGATAATAGATAAATAATAGACAAATAGATAATAGATAGATGATAGTTAGATAATAGATAGAAAATACATAATAGATAGATAATAGATAATAGATGATAGATAGATATAGAATAGATAGATAATAGATAGATATAGAATAGATAATAGATAGCTAATAGATGTATAGATAATAAATAGATAGATCTATAGATAGATAATAGATAAATAATAGACAAAAAGATAATAGATAGTAGATAAATGGATAATAGATAGATAGTAGATAGATAATAGATTTTAAAAAAAAGGAAAAAAGCAGGCAGCGCTCTAATAAATGATGAAAAAAGTGGACTTAAGAAAGGCTTGAGAAAGGCTAGTCACAGCCGAACCGTTGCCACACTATATGGGCTTATATAGTCCACTTTTTCTCATCATTATGTGATGAACAAGTTGATCAAACTGCTGCTGCTGTTGGATTTCTTGTATAAGCAGTTTATTAGTCTCCTGGTGTGTCAGCTGTTGCTGTTGTTGGTGGTGCCGGGCTTGCACCAGGTGTTTCACCAGGTCCTCCATGCTGTCTGACATTTTTTTGCTGGCTTATGGCTGCCTTCTCCCAGGACGTGCAGTATCTCTGTAGCGGTGACATGTGTTCCCTGGGAAGCTGCCTGCAGTTCTAACACCAATTGTAGGATTATTAGTCACTTGGGTGTGTTGTGAAGGCAACAAAGGAAGCGTTTCTATTTAAATGTCCGTGCTGCCTTATTACTGATTCATAAACCAGCCAGAAGCAAAGGCAAAACAAAAGTAAGCAAGTCTTAACAAAATCACTTTAATGCCAGTACACATCACACAGGCTGGATAGCATCCAGTATACCGGCTCAGTCTGGATATAACTGTCACGCGGGTGTCAGATGCTACAGATTGTGGCTCTGCATCTGGCTGCAGAAGGTCCTTAATGCTTCTGACTTTTGGACCCAGTGGCAACCTCCTTCCGACTCTAATTAACACACCAGGACCTGGGTGTTTATATATTCCCAGTCTGCTTCAGGGAATTGATGCTGATATTCACATTTTTCCCTTGTGAAGGCTTGGAGCTATAGCAGTCGGCTAGCTTCCTCTCTGGTGCTGTCGGAGGACATTTCTTGTTACCTCTGTGAATCTGCTCAAGATAGTATCCCCCTTGTTTGTCTCCCTTCTTCTCTTTAGTGTACTCAGGGCCTAGCTCTAGGGATATACAGGGCTTAGGTTCCTGCTCAGCGATTGGTGTGGAACCAATATAGGGATGGTTGGGGAGGCAGGTTGCGATTAGGTCTGCCTAGGGTCTCCACTCCCCCTGTCCCTAGCATTTAGGCTTCCTTCCCCTTGTGTTGCACTTAGTCTTCCCACACAGTGCACAGCAATAACACACAAGAGGCCTTCTCCCTCCTTTGACACAGACAATTTCTCAAACAACAGACTCAATTTTAACATGTAAACTACACCCAGGGGTGTGGTATGGGGGCAGGATGGCCCACCCATCTCTCAGGCTGCCCATAAAACCTGCTCAGGAGCACCAAACAATCCTCTTAGTACTATGTGTACTAGAGCAATATTCCAGGTTTACATCACAGAGGACAACCACCTCTGTGATACGTACCTCCCATCAAATATGTATCCGGTAGCCACCTTACAGTAGTCAAAAATTTGCAAACAGGAAAAAGAAAAAGTGCACATAAAGTGGACACATGCAGGGACTTAATGCCTTTATTATGGAGGTAAAAATATTTCTTTATTATTGAGTTTCAATTAAATATTTGCAGTTGCTTTTTGACAGGCCCCTTGTCTCCCTGCACATTGCTGACTGCAGAATGAGTTATCTAATAGTCAGTCAGTGAGCTTGATCTGATGGGGAATTTATAACACTTGAATCCATGTTGGAACTCTTCTGTGTTGATTTATGATCACAAATCACATCAACGCTGAGCTGTACTTTGTAGCCATGAGAAGGAAGTAGAGAGTTCTAACTCTTTATCATCACCAGATTCTCAGTTAACTCATCCTGCAGCCAGCAAAGTGCTGGGAAGCAAAGGCTTAAAAAAAAAAATAATCACAAGGTGCACAATTTTTAACTAAATCTAAATGCAAATATTATTGTTATCACAAAATATGTCTATATAAGTAGAAAACAAAACTCCTTTGCGGTGTCCATATCCTTTACATTTCAAAAAAGTGAAACTTATAGACCAGTAATAAGTAAGTAAGCGCTGATCCTTTACTTCTTAGAGAAGTAGCGGCGATCTATTACCTTTTGCATAAGAAACAATTCATATACAATTCAGCGTGCTTTACCGGAGACGAAAATGAATATGGTGCACAGATTAGCAGCACGTCTGCACCAATGCTTTTCAGTTGGCATCTTTGACTTTGGTAGTTTTTCCTTTTTTGAGGACTTTGTCCCAAAATATTCCTCCTTTTTACCAAAACATTGCACCAAAATCTGCAACTGTTTCCAGTTGAAAAAGTTTCTTATAAAGTTTTATTACACGATAGTAATTTCTACGTTTACTGTGCATATCTTATAATATAGGTTAAGTACATATAATATATATATATATATATATAATTTATATTTATTATCTATTTATTTTTAAAGGTTTGCCCGCAGCATTATTTGTTGTCTTTTGCGGAGTCACTTTCATCCTTATCAAAAGTTGCTGAAGTTTCTTCATTATTTTTTCTTTGCTTCTGAATAGACCTTCAGAACACACCTTAAAAAATGTATAAAGAATTACCTAAATAAATAAAATCATGTCAAAACCCAGCCAAGGTCATGTATCATTTCGGCTAATAAAAGAAAAACATGGTACGACATCCACAGAGTGATCGGATATCACTTTATGACCAATTCACAAATTTGCATAAATTAATAGAAAAATAAAACAAATTCATGCCGAGAAAAGTGTGTTGTAATATATATGTCGCGCGTTACATTGTACAGGTTTATACTTTACTGACCGACGGGTATAGAACCGAGTCTGCGATAAAGAAGGAAACTTCAGTAAAGTTGGGAGAAATCACTTTGACCTTTTCAGATTCATAAAGTTCCAGAATTCATGAAGTAACGTCATAGAATTACAAGAATTGTATTTCTTCTCTGGATTTATGTGACTAAAGTTGACAGCGCTTATTTTAGGAGTTCAGGGCGTATAGGACTGAGCTGCAGTACCAGACACTGCCAGCATGAAAGGAATGGCGCTCTGCCTGATGACCAATGAAATTGATGAAAAATGAATCATTTCTGCCACAAAATTGTTGCAAATTGAGACAGAAATATATCCCACTGCTTGGTGGAAGAACATTTCTTGCAGGGCAAGCTGAAAGATGCACCAAATTCATGAAGAATCTGCATTCTCTGGAATCTGCTACCAGGTTTTAGCATGATGAAGGAGCAGAGACCCTGATTCCGGAAATGTCACTTACTTTACTGGGTGCTGCAGTTTTGATAAAATCCATTTTCTCTGCTGCAGTTCTAGCAGTTCTCTGATTGCTGAAAATGGTATAACCCCACCCACACCACTGATTTGCAGCTTGTTGTGTACACTGTGCATAGGCAGAAAACTGCCAATGTGTGGTGGTGGCAGGGTTGGACTACCAGGCAGCAGGTTTACTAGTCCTCTAATGATGATCTGCTGGGGGTATTTTATCAAAATTACAGTAAGCAGCTCAGTAAGTGACACATCGCTGGAATCAGACTCTCTGCCCCTATATCATGCTACTCTCAGATAAATGTGGTAAAAAGTGGTGACAGATTCCCTTAGTGCATTTTTTGCATATTAGTCCAATGCACACTTCATCAAGTCTAATTTCCAAAATTACATTATTGATTAATTGGGGACATTGTGTCGATTCCTCAAGTTTTTCGACATCTTGTTTTCAGGAAATCAGAGGGACTAGAAGGTGTAGCGCAGAGTCCATGAACCTCAATGTAAGCCATATTGCGTCCATGCAAAAAAAATGGGGTAATCACTTCTGCCATGGACATGAACCGTAAAGTATTCAATTTTTTCCATTCACTGATGACGAGCAGAAATCTTGAAAAATGTTATAGGGGTTGTCCACTTCTCATACAACCCTTTCTCAATCCCTAACACTTGTACTCACCTCCGGTGCCAGTGCTGTTCCGGCAGTGCCGACGCTGTCCCTCCTGGGGATTGTGTAAGACTGGGACATCATGAGAACCCTGCGACCAATCAGCGGCCATTTCACTCTCCCGGACGTATCACATACATTCAGAGGAGGGAACGCTGCTGCTCTCACTCTTCCTTCAGATGTATGTGATACGTCTGAAAACGTAGAGAGTGAATCAGCCGCAGGGTTCAGGTGACTTCACGATGAAAGACAGTGCTGGCCACACTTGAATGGTGCCGGCACTAGAAGGTGGCTATATGAAGGGGTTGTCCAAGTAGTGAACAACCCCTTTAAGTAATTGAAGCACAGAGTCTAGCTGAAACATTTAGAACTGGTCATAATGAAGCTTCGTCTAAAGAAGATTTAGGATTTTTTTGACCTCTGGGTAAATTACGAGTTCACACAAAAGATGACTTCAGATTATGCATTTTTGTTATAAATGCTACATACAATGAATAAAATGATTTGTGCTGGAAAATGTCTCGGTATTAAAGCCTTCTTGTCTTCTCTCATTGCAGGTATCGTTTTCTGGACTTACAATGGAAAAAATCCTCTGCAGTCTTCTGGTGTTTGGAATGGCAGTAGTGGTCAACTCATGTCCAAAATACTGCGTCTGTCAGAACCTGTCAGAATCGCTAGGAACGTTGTGCCCTTCCAAAGGCTTACTCTTTGTCCCTGCAGACATTGATCGAAGGACAGTTGAACTTCGTCTAGGGGGTAATTTTATCATAAGCATTAACCGGCAAGACTTTGCCAACATGACAGGTCTTGTTGACCTCACGTTATCTAGAAATACCATCAGTTACATTCAGCCGTATTCCTTTGTGGATCTCGAGAGTCTTCGCTCTTTGCATTTGGATAGTAACAGGTTGACCAACTTAGGAGATGACGTATTTCGAGGACTCATCAATCTCCAACATTTGATCATGAATAATAACCAACTCAATAGTATCGCAGACGATGCTTTCGAAGATCTTCTACAAACTCTGGAAGACCTGGATCTTTCTTACAATAATCTTAAAACAATTCCTTGGGATGCCGTACGGAGGATGATCAACTTGCATCAGCTCAGTTTGGACCACAATCTTATATATTACATCACGGAGGGAACGTTTCAGGACCTCAATAAGTTGGCAAGGCTTGACCTAACTTCTAACAGGCTACAAAAACTACCTCCAGATCCAATCTTTGCAAGGTCTCAGACGTTTATGACCTCTGCGACACCGTTTCTGCCCCCTTTATCCCTAAGCTTCGGTGGTAATCCACTTCATTGTAATTGTGAACTGCTGTGGTTGAGGAGGCTCGATAGGGAAGATGATATGGAGACTTGTGCATCACCTTCCGCTTTGAAAGGAAGGTACTTCTGGTATGTTCGAGAAGAGGAATTTGTTTGTGAACCGCCATTAATTACCCAACATACCCAGAAGTTGCTCGTTTTAGAAGGTCAAACTGCTTCCCTAAAATGTAAAGCGGTTGGAGATCCTGCACCGGTAATCCACTGGGTCGCCCCAGATGGACGCCTGATTGGAAATTCCTCCAGGACAACGGTCTATGATAATGGCACTCTAGATATCTTAATAACCACATCCAAGGATTATGGGACCTTCACTTGCATTGCGGCTAATGCTGCCGGAGAGTTAACGGCAGCGGTTGAATTATCGATTGTTCAGTTGCCACATCTCAGCAATGGTACGGGCCGCGCCGCTCCACCAAAATCACGGCTTTCCGACATCACCAGCTCTAGCAAAACTACCCGAGGGGAGGTCAAGACTCAACCGGAGAAGGCTGTTGTAGTGTCAGAGGTGACGACTACTTCTGCGCTAGTTAAGTGGTCAGTGAGCAAGTCTGCTCCCAAAGTTAAAATGTACCAACTTCAATACAATTGCTCAGATGATGAAGTTCTGATCTACAGGTAAAGTACAACTTTTAATATTCGTACAAAAAGGTAATAACGTTCACCAGAACATGATAATACAGAAAAATACATTTCCCATTTCTAATGTAAAACGTTCTTGCATTTCCATAAGAAGACTTGAAGGTAAGAAGAACTGATATTTTCTCATAAATAGATTTGGATTTTTTTTACGATTTTTTTTTTCCATATTTTTAGTTTATTATGAGGTTGAAAAATATATATAAAAGATGTGCAAAAATGTGAAAGAACATCTATTTTATGTATCTAAGTGTATCATGTATCGACCAGATTAATTATATGAATGGTTTTGTGAGTGAATTATGTTCTAATTTTATTATTTTAGAATATTTATTAGTGTGTTTTTCTAAGAAAATCATCTAAGTAGAGACTATAAAGGTGGTAAATGTGGGTAGAGGTCATAACTAGTAATAGAGAAATCTTATGGGTTCTTACTTTACAATGAGCCGAAAAGACGAAAAAACTATGTTTTATAGGGGTTCTCCGAGATGTTTGCAGGATCTGACCTCTAGGACCCCTGAAAATCAGCACAATAAAGGGGCTGTGGTTTCTATGAACATTACATCCCTTCATTTACACCTGAGCTTTTGGATTTGGACGTCAGACCTCTATTAAGCTTTGAAGAATTCCTTTAATCAATAAACTAACTAGTGAGTTAATTAATTAATTACCAAATTATCACCAATATCGACAAGATTTTAAATGAAAACAAACTATAAAAATTAAAAAAAAACTATGATAAAATCATAGATTTTTTTAAAGCTATATATTCCAGAATTTTGGATGAATTTTGGCCACAAAAACTGTTTTACATGGCTTGTATTTCATTTATTATGTGTTTTAGACTTCTGACTTGCTTAACAAATGGTTGGTAGTTATCAAATTATCCCCGAAGGTGATGGGATGCAAATAATTTTTCATCGGATACATTAAAACGAAACATCACATTTAGAAATAAAAAAAAAAAGTCATATATGTGTATATATATATATATAATGTTTGTGCGCCTGGAAGTTTACATTCTTCTAGGTTCCGAGTTCAGAAAATGTTTTCTTTTTGTCCTATACTTTTAATATTAGACAAATTAGGAATATTCTATGCCTGCATAGAAAGCAAGTCAGTAGTAAATGATAGAGGAGGCACTTTACTAAGCTAGATACTCTAAATAGCCCAGTAAATATTATACATGTACATTTGAATCCATAATTTTGGAGGTGTTTAAAAATGACAAAGGATGTGACTTGACTTGATGGATATTCAACACTGTTAGGGGAAGTTTTTATTCTTTTCAATCTTTTTTACTTAATTATTTGAAGTAATTTGATACTTTGTGTGCTGTATGTGAGCAATGTTTATTAATCTTTTGCGACAAAATCATTTCTTTCCTGACCGCGTCTATATTTTTGTTGATTAAAGTAATTGTGGTTTGCGAATTCAGAGGTTTGCAGACAGATTTTAAATTGTTTTCAAAAGTTTTAAAAACTTTTTAAAAAGTCGAATAAATGTTTACTACTCCACTATCTTGGCGGCAAGTATGACTTTGCTAGCAGGGTGGATCGTTTATCCAGATGTTAGATGACAGATTTTAAAAAGGTTTTAAAAGTTTTATAAACTTTTCAAAATGTCAAAAAATATTTAATAATCCGCTCTTTACGTAGCAAAGATGACTTGGCTAGAAAAGATTCCTATATTAACAATTTTCTTGTGTCTGATTTTTTTTACTCCTTTACATTCTTGGGACTTACAAGTTTTAAGTTGTGGCAGCATCGGGATATTTGGCAACTACTGCTGCTCTTTATTAACATGGCAGCAGAGGTTGTAAGAATTAGAATAACTAACATAAAATTATTCAAGAAGTTTATTTTTGAAATCTCACCTTAAATTCTTTCTCCTATTTTTGCCTACTTTTTAGAAAAAAAAAGCAGAAAACGTGAGCAAGTGGATAGTGACATCTAAGACGTAATACAGACTCTCCCACTTAGCACAATGAGAATTACAATGTTTCAGCACCTAGTTAGCGTTTCCACTCCCACCCTCAGTGTAAATAACATCTTTCCGGCATCCACTCTGCAGTATCATCCCTGAGTCCAATCTCCATTATAATCAGATTGGCAGACGCGTTTCACACCAATTTAAATTCCATTTAATACATAATTTAAATCCTAATTTACTCATCACCAACAGATTCCCTGACTGTAAATATTATATAACCTTCCTTTCTTTCAAAGTGAGAGCCGAGAACAATTTCATTTTCTCTTAATGTCTGGGGAAGTCAATTAAAATTAACTGTTTCAATCAAATATATTGAGAATTAGCATATGTCAAATCTGTATCCTTGGCCACAAAGGCTTTCATAGAAAACAGAATAAGAAAATAAATATTAACTGTAGTTGCACAATATAAAACAAGCTCATATATCCTAAGCCAGAAAAAGTAACCATAGGGTATATAATTACTTAAATATATGCTACATTGTCTTCAACCAATTTGAATTTCCACAATTGAAGTTATTTATCTTTTTAATTGTAATACCATGCCTGGCCATGTGGTGTGCTGTCGCAAACATGAGCAGCGCAAATGACAAAGAACCTCCATTTAGTCATGGAAAGTACAACTCTATACAGTGACACCCAGTGGTAGGAATGTATAGTTCACTTATCTAAAGTAAAACATTGCAACACAAAGGTCAAATTTGCCACTCAGAAAGCAAAAATGTTGCAAATTTTAGTACCATCATAAGGCAGGCCCTTTCCCACCATACACTGCAACAGAAAGATACCATACTTTCTCTTAGAATTCCTATGTAATACGACTTGAATTGAAGCCTGGTATAGTTTTCCTTTCCAAGATCTCATATGAATTGTGAGAAAATAAACCTCCGGAAGAAGCACAATATGGATCTGTTGAAGTCCAATCTGCTTTACAGCCATACTGTAACATAGTTCTGTACCATTGTAACCTGGAATCTTAATAGATCTTCCACAAACAGATTTTGTAGGTGCCAGAGAAACCTTGGACTTCATTCTTTAACCACTCTACTGAGATTCAGAGTTAGACAGGGCCCCTTGGGTTGGTTCCATGGAGTGGCTGATGGAGCAGGCTGGCAGAAAGGGTCATATAAGCCAGGTCAATACCAAAGAGGTCAGAAATGTTAGACAAAGGTCAAAAGAATCTGAGGTCATCAATTAAATTAAATAGAGGATTAAGACAGCAGAGGTGCAGAGACAGAACCAGGGTCAGGTATAATCTATAACTGGCAATGAGAATTAGTAAGATGTGGTGTGGGAGTTAATGAGATAATAATGTTCGGGAATTAACCCCCCAAGCTTTCTATCTGGACAACACCACAACAAAGGTGATGATGTCCCTAGTGAAAAAAGGAAAAGCAGGAGCACAGACATGGATGAAGCGCGTGCGCATGAGGTCTTTAAGGTAAGAATGTTTTCGTAAAAAAGTAGAGTGCACAAGGACAATGTAACATCTGACCGAGGCCACAGGTTCAAAAGGCTGCCTCGGACAGACTTGGTACAAGCCACTCTATCTGGCAGACTCCAGAGAAATCCCAGTACCCTTTATTTCCTGTACAAGGATCTGGTTTTACAACAGCACCCAGTAGAATGCTACCATGGATGGGCTGACGCCATGGGTAGGAATGGTTGCCAAGCAGGGCCAAAGCTGAGAGGTCACGTCAAGGACAAAATCAGGATTTGTAGCAATAGTCAGAAACAAGCCAGGTCAAAACAGGAGTAAACTAAGAAAGCAGGAGCAGAAGACGCACACCTAGACAGGGGAAGACTAAGCTATACCTGGCAGTTTCCAGCAGTAAGCTGGAAGCCTTAGTAGGGTGTGGTGCTCTCCAATTGGCTTGAGCAGGAAACTGATAAATTCAGTTGGAAAGCACACACTCCCATACTGCCAGACTTGATAATACTACAGGTCCCAGCCACTCTAACTTTAGTGGCTGGACAGAGCCCGCTATCCAGAGCTTCTGGTTCTGAGAACTCTATCACCAGCGCCACCTGTGAATACGGCGGTGCCAGGCGACAGACGCAGAAGTCGCATGAGCAGGTTCTGGTGGAGATGTGGCAGACAGCATATAACACCGCACTGATGTGGACCTTGGCTAGGCTCCATATCCCGATACTTCTAGGCACCCACGAGGCAATGCTGCCTAATGAGCTCTACCACCTCCAGCCTTCGCAATTCCAGATACGAGAGGGTAAAAAAGGGTGAATTCTTAACAGAGTCCAAGTCAGTGCAGGTTCTTCAGACGCTGGGTTGTTAATGATCTCATTTATCTTGCTGCGTAAGTTCTCCGAGAGGAAGATGCATAAATACATCAAAGTCCTTACTTCTAAACAGCCAACTTTTCCCGGCGTGAACTTTACCATCTTTTTTTTTCCACTTTATTAAAACTTTTTGCAGTGAAATTATAGAGTGATTTATTATTCCATTGTAAGATGACAAAATGATAATTACTAGTATTATTTTCTGTTCTTTTTTTATTTTTAGAATTTCAGAATTAGCATAAACTGCCGTAGTGATACACAGGCCGTAGAGACAGGCGCTAGCACTCATTTCAACATCAATCAAATTACAGAGCAGGAGACAGAAGGAGTTTCAATAACTTTATAAAAAGTGGCGCAAAAAGAAAACTCAAAGGTTATAAAATGAAAATTCACCAATTATTATAAGAAAAATGCCCCCCTAATGCAATAAGTGAAAGCAAAGTCATTTAGTAACTATTTTTGAAGCCCACCTTATAGAGATTCTAGCCATCACTATAGGTAAAGACATTATTTCTATATGAATTAGTTTAAAGCTATTTTCACAAGTTGCTTTTTTGCAGCTTTTTTTTCTGCAGCCAAAACTTGATCTCTAGACAGTAAGAAAAAGCTGCAGACAAAAAGTAGGTTTAGCTGACTTTTTTGCTGCTTTTCTTGCTGCTTTTTTTACAGCGTTTTTTAGGACCCCAAAGTTCAGCTTTGCTTCCACCATACAAGCATGGACAATGCAAGGTATTAGGCCAGCTAGGCAAGACGTATGTGACACCATAAAACATTATGTTTTATGGTGTCACAATTTGATCAAATTATTTAGTTGAAAAATACTTTTATATCTAAAAAAATAATGACTATTTTGAATAAAAAAGTTCATAAGTTCATGAAAAAGTTACACACTTGCAAATGTAAACACAGCAGGAGCTGAATTGGTCTGGAATAGTTTACCTAAGACATTGGCAGTGCATTTTGTAGGGCGAACGCTGTTTACTTTCACACATTGGTGGTCAGTAGTGATAGTTACATAGTTACATAGTTATTAAGGTTGAAGGAAGACTTTAAGTCCATCTAGTTCAACCCATAGCCTAGTCTAACATTTGTGGGATTTGTGGGATTAGAAAAATCCTGACAAATATTCGGGATCCCTGACAACCTGCATACACAAAATGATAAAATAAAATAAGTTGAGCGAATATACTCGTTACTCGAAATTTCCCCAGCACGCTCGGGTGACCTCCGAGTATATTTTAGTGCTCGGAGATTTAGTTTTCATCGCCGCAGCTGAATGATTTACAGAGCAGCTTGTAGCTGATGAAAGGGATGCCGGATATAGGATCACCACCAATATGACCTATAGAGGTCATCAATATACCGTGTCCATATACCCCTTTAATAGTCTGCACAAGACCTGTGTCACCCCCAGCAGATAAGGCATGACATCGGTCTTAAAGTTCTGCGGTCATCTTATGAGGAGTTAATACAAAAATTGGGACTGCCTAAAATCATGAAGGGCTGAGTCCGGCCCACAACCGGGACCTTGTGAAGTCATCATAGAGGAGTGTGTGGGTGGGACTCGGGGTTAGGGTTGAGCGACTTTTATTTTTATAGGATCGGGTCGGGTTTCACGAAACCCGACTTTCTCAAAAGTCGGGTCGAGTGAAATCGGCCGATCCTATAAAAAAGTCGGGGTCGGGGTCGGCCGAAACACGAAATCCAAAGCAGTGCAATGGGATACTATGGTTCCCAGGGTCTGAAGGAGAGGAAACTCTCCTTCAGGCCCTGGGATCCATATTAATGTGTAAAATAAAGAATCAAAATAAAAAATATTGATATACTCACCCTCGGACGCGCCCTGGTACTAACCAGCAGCCTTCCTTCCTAAGAATGAGCGCGTGAATGACCTGCGGTGACGTCGCGGCTTGTGATTGGTCGTGTGAGCGGTCACATGGGCGGTCACGCGACCAATCACAAGCCGCGACGTCATCTAAGGTCCTTCACGCGCTCATTCTTAGGAAGGAAGGCTGCCGGAAAGAAGCAGGGCGCGTCCGAGGGTGAGTATATCAATATTTTTTATTTTGATTCTTTATTTAACACTTAAATATGGATTCCGATACCGATTCCCGATATCGCAAACATATCGGAACTCGGTATCGGAATTCCGATACCAGATTCAGAAGATCGCCGACCTCATGGCCGACCCCACACAGGGGTCGGGTCGGGTTTCATGAAACCCGACTTTGCCAAAAGTTGGCGACTTCTGAAAATGGCCGACCCGTTTCGCTCAACCCTACTCGGGGTCTGATAAAAGATCGATCCCAATTATTATCAGTGTTCACTGTTCATACAAGAAAGTTCCATTTTCATGTATGTAGGGACTCCGTCTGATGGCCAAATCGAAGCTCTCCTTCGGCTAAGCTGAATCGTCTCGCGATCGGTGTAGTAAGTTCTCCTGTTAATCCTTTTTATTTTATGTAACTGTTTATGCTGTTTTACTTTGTCCCCTTTGTAAAACCTTTGTATATTTTTCAGAACCACTGCCTCCCTTTGGATTAAATATAAAATGTAATAGTTATCTTCCTTCTGTTCTATAAACTATGCCTCAAAGCCTTGGCTACCGTAATTGTGTCGAATCGACCGAAACAGAGTCGTGGTGGCGGCGAGTAGTCTGGGATTGTCAGAGGTAGCCATGATCGCACCAGAGTGTACACATATTCCATGTGTTGGAATCCGGAGGTGTATATGCCGTACGTTCACGGGTAATTTTCTGACAGCCAGCCTAATGGTGCGAACAGGCTGCGGCCTTCTCCGTTGATCGTCAGCAATCATGTAATTGTCCGGACGATAGGGGGCAGCAGGGAGCTGTTTGTTCCAAAGATCACATCGTGTGGTACTCGTGACCTTCCCGGCCTGTGATATCAGGGATTTGTTGGGATTAGAAAAATCCTGACAAATCTTCGGGATCCCTGACAACCTGCATACACAAAATGATTAAAAAAATAAGTTGATTATAAAGGTGAGCAAAGTCTTTACTTCAGTGTGTGGCGCAATGCTGACTGATTAGCCTTTATTTCAGATAATTTTTTTGTTACTTGTTTATTTTTGGGGGTTTCAGAGTTACATGTAGCAAGTGGCAATATTGATATTTCCTGCTTTTATCGCCACCGGAGAAGCATTAACTGGTGACTTATTTTGATGAAGCTTGCATGTAAAATAAGAAGAAGCAGCCGTTTCCAAATCTTGAATACCGTAATATCATACATTAAAAAATGTTCCAGATTCTAAGTTTCTCCAGAGCTTGTCATCAGTTTCCGGCATCCTCCAGCGATCGTCTTCAGTTCCCGTCCATATCTCCCGTCTCATTGGTTACTGAGCTGTATTAAAAAGATGGCTCAAGCTGGTTCCAAGCGGTGCGCGGAGTAAGCGGCGGAAACATTTAATAAGATTGTTAGGATAGCACATAATATCCAACCCATCCCGATTATTCTCATCGTCCTCTCATGAACGGGCGGCGTATTCAAACGTGTACTTATTTTTTCTCATAAAAGAAACTTGCAAATTCAAAACAAGTTTTCTGCGCTCGAACTTCTCTGATATCTCAAGATGGAGTAAATTAGAAATGGACTTGGGACTCGGGAGAGTTGAAAAATGTCACAGAAGTTTCTATTATTCTCTTTATATTTATCAACAATTTACTCAAGTGAAAGAAAACAGCGGATAAATCTTCATGAGAAGAAATGGGAAAATGAATTCCAGCGGAGTTAAGTTCTACGTAATTTCCAGAACACAGAATTTTTGTAATTTTCTCTACACAAAATCAGCAACATTGTATCCAGCTGCCGGAGCCATTATACTGAGACATAGAGGGTCGGCAAAGGACTAAGAAAACCCAAAACTAATACATCACCTCTCCGGATGCCCCACTCTTTATTGCCCATCGTCTAGTCCTCAGGGTTTATTCTCTCCACATCGAATGCCGCATTTTCAGTGTCTTCCCTCTAGAAACAGGAAATATATATATATCTTGGTACCGTGTTAGCCAGTAGATAGAAAAATATATAGAATTGAGAGTCCTCAGTGGTTGATACCTCTTTTGCCTGATGAAGAGACCTGTGTAGTCTCGAAAGCTTGCAATTTGTTACCATCTTTTCAGTTTGCCATTAAAAGGTATCAACCACTGAGGACTCTCAATTCTAAATATTTTTCCCTCTAGAAAGGGACTTCTGGCCACAACCAGACCTTGGAAGTCACTCCACGTCATAAGGTCTTGATGTCACAAGGCCAGAAGTCCTGTTCTAGGGTGAAGACACCAAATATGTGGCACACAGTGGTGGAAAGAATAGGCCTTAAAGATCAGACAGTGGGCAGTGAGGACCAGGGCATCCGGACAGGTGAGTGGTGAGGTATAATTTTTTCTTTTTTTTTTTTACACTTTTGCTTATTATGCTCTCAGGTCTGGAGAGATCTCACAGCATAATATGGGGCAATCAATTAATAAAGAATTTCTGAGAAAATCCCTAAGATTTCACGATTTCGAAATTTTGACAAATTCGTTTACAATATATTTATTCATAAGTGCGGCGGCGCCCCAGGGTCCTGGTTGTCGCAGTAGTATTGCTTTTCTTTCGGGGAGAGTGATACTGCGTTTGGAGGCAAAGAAGGATAACTGCATCCAAGTATCACAAACATGCAACACACATTCACACTCCAGGCCACCAGGGGGAGCTTCTGCTCCTATTTATTAGGTCACTCCCCACATATATATAACTGGTAGTCTGTAAGGAAAGTCAGTGAGTCAGTTCTAGACAGGAGTCAGTTCCTTACAGAGCTCCAGACAGGAGTTCTGTTAGAGAGTTCCAGACAGTAGTCTGAAGAAGACAGAAGGTTAAAGGAGCTGTGCATGCCCTCAGAGCTGCAGCTCCCGGAAAGAGACATTGAAAGGCAAAATTGTATAGCAGCAAGCGTGAAAGAAGTTGAAGCAAAGGAGAGGATACCAGAAGGGGACCAGCCTCGCTCAGGCTGCCTTCTTCTGAGGTGCAAAATCCCGGTAGCTGGATCACTGAGGTAGTAAGGACCTCTACGCCTTACTTCAGAGACCGGCAGGACAGGTAATTGAAGGTTACCTGTCCGCACCTACACCCAGGAGGCACGGTGACACCTACAGAGCTGGGTTATCTAAGAGACCCTATAAACAGGCTCAAGTCACCAGTCATACGGGTTTTATCCTATCCTATACCGGGGACAGAGAGAGCGAAACATCGCATCTGTGAGACCCTTATGTGAAGCCTTAGGCAGTAAGGGACTACAACACTGCAGCGCAAAGGAAGGCTACTGATTTCCATCTGGACAAAGGGACTCTGGACTTACCTCCAAACCGGCCGGACTCTGCCTGCCCTGTGGTCTGCACCCTGGAGTGGGGATGCTGAAGTCTTCATTAAAGGTAAAGAGACTGCAACCTTGTGTCCTTGTTCTTCTCTGCACCTCTCACCATACCACCATCTACACACTGGGAAGCTCTGGGGATACACTTCACCTGTGGGATGGTATATGATGAAGTTAGATCACAGGGAGCAGTTCACACTCATGAGAGGAGATTGAAGCCCCTCGGGGCAGTTTATTCCATTCTAGGGGTTGTTTCATTCTGTTAAATGGATAAAATTGTAAAATTCAGCTGTGCAATATATCAAAAAGGGATTAACTGATCTGTTCATCGGCGGGCTCCTCAGATTCTGGATCCAGTAAGTTACACGCGGTACATGGTAATAAATCCCAGCTAAAGAGCACAGTTATTAGTTAGCCAAGTTGTAATCTGTAGTGATGATGAGTGAATATACTCGTTACTCGAGATTTCCAGAGCACGCTCGGGGGTCCTCCGAGTACTTTTTACTGCTCGGAGATTTAGTTTTTCTTGCTGCAGCTGAATGATTTACATATGTTAGCAGCATAAGTACATGTGGGGGTTGCCTGGTTGCTAGGGAATCCCCACATGTACTTATGCTGGCTAACAGATGTAAGTCATTCAGCTGCGGCAAGAAAAACTAAATCTCCGAGCACTAAAAAATACTCGGAGGACACCTGAGCGTGCTCGGGAAATCTCAAGTAACGAGTATACTCGCTCATCACTAGTTATCTGGCATCCCCAAGAAAAAAAATAAAACCTCTCTCCCTTTTTTAGAGAAATGTTTCAAATCCATCATCATTATGTCAGGAAAGGAGAGAAAAGGGTTTAAAAATGCAAAACAGGTGACGCACTGTGAACCATCGCGGTGTTTAATCACGGCTGATTAGGAACCGACGGTGATTCAAAAACGCGTCACTTGCTGTGCATTTTTTCCCATGACATGATGATGATGGGTCTTAATCATTTCTCTAATTAAAGGTGTGATTTTTTTTTCTTGGAAATGTTAGATAAAAATATAACTACTAATTCTGCAATATATCTCTTATTAAAAATCCTTTCTGTTCTCAAACATAGAGGGATTCCCAGGTCACCGGCCACATCTGCAGGGTAGCACAGGCGGTCAGTTTCCTAGACAAGGAGCTTATTTTGCAAGTTCTTTGGAGCTTGTAAGCTCGGCACCGGTTCATCCCATTATTTGGCGGCTCTGCTGATGATGCAGAAGAAAAGCTGTGTCTGCTTGCAGGTAGGAGAGCGGACCTGCAGTGCAACCATTCTGCTGCTCCAAGCTGTCAATCTTCTGGAGCAATCAGAAAACTGGGAGGCAGGAGAGCGCCGTGCTCCCGAACAAAGAACAAGAGACAACCCTTAGATTTAGTCATCTGGTTGTTGTCATTAATGATGGATTAGTTCTGCCGAAAACAGTTACCAGACCCATTAGTATATTAGCAGAGAAAGAGACTGGTCCTGTTTGGCCCCAGCCCAATTACAGTATCTCACAAAAACTAAATGTTTTTGCAAATTAATTGCCAATTATGCAGTTTACAAGAAACAAAGAAAATAGAAAAAATTGGAGTCCGGCTCAACAGGACTGGATTTTCCTTTTCTTTTCCTTTTTCAAAAGAAAATATAGTGCATACAAAAGATAAATTTACATGGTCGACAATCTTAAGGTTATACACAATGTCACAGCCTCATCAAAGACATCTGTTGGCTCTGGGGGAGATGTAGAGAACCAACAGGAACATCTGCATAGGAATTCTGGTTCTTCTCATGTGTCTATCTGCTATTTCATCCCACAATGGCCCTACTAGAGCGGCTTATGGCAGCTGGTCCAAGGGTTATCCAGAGCCACTAGATGGGGAGTGATGATTTAGATATTGGTTATGGTCATACATAAAGAGGCGCCGATATGTCGAGATTCAAATTTATGAAATTGTGTAGATTTTAGAGGAAATTTGATTTGCAGCAAAGTTGTCCTTGGGGGGAGGCAGTAAATGCTCCGAGATCTCCTCTGATCTCAGAGAATAATGAATATTCTGTAGAATGTTAGAAAAAAAGAACAACACTTGCCAGTCACCTGTCCCTCTGTCTCTGCAGGCTGCTGTCCGGTCCTCCACGTACCTTCTATTTCACATTTCATTGAGGGTGATAAATGAGTTGAACAGGCTGCCCCGTAGAGGTGGTGAGTTCTCCTTCAAAGGAAGTCTTCACACAGAGGCTGGACAGACATCTGTCTGAGATGGTTTAGTGACTCCTGTTGTGAACTCTATTTTTGGGCTCCCTCTAGTGGTCACAAGCGGTACTGTGTAGTGTTGTCTTTCTGCAGGTTGCAGCATCAGCTGGTTCGTTATCCTTGGTTCGTTTCCTATTTAACTCACCTGGATACTCAGTTCCTTGCCTGCTATCAATGTATTCAGTGCTCTTCAGATTCCTTGTGATTACCTTGCTCCCAGCCTCTCCAAGACAAGCTAAGTTTTTGTCCGTTCATTTTTTGATTATCAGCATTCATCATGTTTCTTGTCCAGCTTGCTAAGATGTGATCTCCTCGCTTGCTGGTTGCTCTAGGGGACTGAGTTTCTCCCCCCACACCGTTAGTTGGTGCGGGGGTTCTTGAAATCTCAGTGTGGATATTTTGTTAGGGTTTTTTACTGACCGCACAGACCCCTTACTATTTTCTGCTATCTAGTATTAGTGGGCCTCATTTGCTGAATCTGCTTTCACCCCTGTGTATGTGCCTTCCTCTTACCTCACCATTATTATTTGTTGGGGGCTTCTATATCTTTGGGGATTATTTCTCTGGAGGCAAGAGAGGTCTTTCTTTCTCTCTAGGGGTAGTTAGTTCCTCAGGCTGGCTCGAGACGTCTAGGATTTTTTAGGCACGTTCACCGGCTACTTCTAGTGTGTTTGGATAGGTTCAGATTTGCGGTTAGTCCAGTTTGCCACCTCCCTAGAGCTTGTCCTATGTTTGTTACTTAGCTGGAGTAATTCGTGATCCTCAACCACTAAGGATCATAACAGACTCCTGCTTTGAGCAGAGGTTTATTATTATTATTATTATTATAGGTTTGGATGATGATATTGGAGGTTCCTTCCAACTCTACCATTCTAGGATTCTATTCCCCTCCCCTGTTGTGCGGATTCTCTTTACCCTCTTCACTCCAGGTCAAGACTTCCGGCACAAGCAGACGTCCTTTTGTGCCGTGTCATTACTGAGTCCGCATGTGTTGCAATATTGTGACCTCCTGCAAGAAGTCCTGGCCTGGAGTGAAGAGGCTGGAGAAAATATGCACAAAGAGGGAAGAGTAAAAAAAGTGGTACAGAGGACGGGACGATGGGCTGCGGGAAGGTGAATTTTATCATGATAATTTTTTTAACCATTTACCTGGCCCTCTAGCTGCAGCTGTCCATTATGTTGCTTAATTTGTAGGCGTGAATTACAATTCTGGAGATTAGTAATTTTTGTAACATTCAAGGAGGATCCAATTCCACTGCTCATTTCTAGTCACGTGCAATAAGATGATATTCTCCATTTTGGCTCTCACCGCGGACAAAGTACGAGGTTTGTGTGGTGCCATAATCAGCTTCTATGTGCAGCTTCTGTATCATGTGTAAGGGGCAGAAAAAGTCTCTCCCATTGACCGTGGATTAAACTTCCCGTAATAGACTTTATTGATTGGCCAACCTCGCTCTGATTAAGTTTCAGACTTTGCTTGTTACCAGTGAAGTGCGGAGGATTCGACGGGGGTTAGTAGGCAGCATAATTTGGGATTGATCTCAGGACTTTAATTTCTGTGCTTGTTAAATGTTGTTATAAGGTTTTCATCCCCCACTGCCCGGACTGAAGGAAAGAAAAAAAAAAAACAAAGTAAATGAGAATCCACAATGAACGTCGTGGCCTAATCCTCCACGTTCAGATGTTGTTAGCTCATTGATTGAGTGAAGGTTTAAGCTTTAAGTGTACGGATTGCAGGAGAAGAAAATGGCTTTTATCTTTAATCCAGGGACACTAATCAGAAAAGTGTGAATTGTAGGAAACAGATTTTCATTTACATACCCCACAAGACACTTAAGGTGAAGCAAAAAGAACTGTACCGAGCAGAGAATGGGGTCTCGACTACTGTAATTCATATTCACATGGAAGCGTTACAGGGAGGCAGCCGCGTGCTGCACAATCTTCTTCCTTGTTGATATTGCTGCATGTGGAGATATGAGGGGGTCAGCAGGTGCCCCAGTCCGCTAGCCGAAACTGCATGGACCAGGGTTCATCCTGTCGAACATCAGCTCTCCCCTTAACGTGGTAATAATGCTACTCAGACAACACAAGGTGAGGGTAAAACAGTGTGGCAATGCTTTATTGAACCACAAAACATGCATATAACACATAGAACAGTCCCAGCAAAATTCCCCAAGATGGTGCACATTACAGATTCTCACCCTTCTGCTGAGTCACCGGGATAATGGCAGCTGTTACTTCAGAGCTTCCAAAGTCGACTACCCCACCTGTGGAACGCACACAGAGTGGAGGTAACAACAAGCGTAGCAAGATGACAGTCCATTCAGGTACAAGGTCAATTGACCAGAGGGTCACAACCTTACTTCTCCGAACATCTCCATGGAGCCATACGACCATCAGGTCCCAAACCTGGCTTTCTCCAAACATATCCATAGATGCCAGAAGACCGGATGGTCCAAACCTGGGTTTTACAAACGTATCCATAGTTCAGTGATGGTCAATGGTGCATATCTGTATTCTTCCTTAGAATAATAAACCTGTTCCCCCCGTGATGGAGCCATGCTGTCTTGGCTGCTGTGTTGTCTCTGGTCCTTTTGATCTCTGCATATCTCTCTGGCTCTCTCTATCTAGAGGCATGTAACCTATTTTTATACTTAACAAGTGTCATTCATTCATTATTTATGTAAAGGGTAAGAATGGAGATGAGATCAAGTAGCATAACCTGATTATTTAATCTATTTGCATCGGTTTTCATCCTCTGTTTTCAAGTCAACAAACTATCTGGCCTACACAATGCAAATTAGCATATCAATAAACATCACTAGTCATCAAGGATAAGAGCTCAATATGTTATATCAAATGTCATCTTACAAGTTAATGTTACAGGCTTACACAAGCTAAAGTCTGTTTTCTTGACCAACCAGAAATCAACACATAAATTAAAAAGTCAACATATACTGTAGATAACAGTCTATTCTTCCTGGCTTGCTAAAAATAGTTGTCTGGTTAATTAAGATACAATGCTGTGTCTTCACACTGCACTTTGACCATTTGGAAGGTTGAAACAAATTCTGCATTTCTGTCTGTGTTTCCTACCAGTCTGCTACATCCAGGAACAGTCCCAATGTTCATGCTTTGTGAAGTGTTATCCACTGTTTTTCAGTGAGTTCTTGCTATTAATCAGCAGTCTTCCAGCTATTAGTACTAGAGCTTCCATTCCCTTTCTTCTCAGAATGCATTGCATGTGTAATTTTCCACTTGCAAGCTTGCCACTTACTGAAGCACATCTCTCTCCATTGTGCCTTCATACAGTTTTACAGACAGAAGAGCGGGATCAGAGAGACAAAAACTCATTGCCATTTACTTTAGTAAAGCAATTTGTCTCTGTCACTTCTTGGAGAGAGACTAGGACTCACTCTACTTCCCGTAGAGAGTCAAAGACCTGCAACCTCTCCCTGTAGAAAGTCTAAGACCACCCTACTTCCTGTAGTGAGTCAAAGACCGACCTCACTTCCTGTAGAGAATCAAAGACCCACAACCACTTCCTGTAGAGAGTCAAAGAGCTACAACATCTCCCAGTAGAGAGTCTCAGAGCAACCCTACTTTCTGTGGAGAGTCAAAGACCCACACCCACTTCCCGTAGAGTCAACAACCCACAACCATTCCTTAGAGAATCAAAGACCCACAATTGCATCATGTAAAGTGAAAGACCAAAGCCTCTCCCAGTAGAGAGTCTAAGACCAACCCTACTTCCTGTAGAGAATCAAAGACCCACACACACTTCCTGTAGAAAGTCAGACACACACCCATTGCCTATAGAGAGTCAAAGACTCACAACCACTTCCTGTATAGTCTGACACACACTCACTGCCTGCAGAGAGTCAAAGACCCACACCCACTTCCTGAAGAGTCAAATACCTTCACTAACTTCCTCTCAAAGACCAACCTCACTTACTGTAGAGAATCAAATACCCACACCCACTCTCTGTAGAGTCAAATACCTTCACCCACTCCCTGTAGAGAGTCAAAGACCAACCTCACTTACTGTAGAGAATCAAAGACCCACACCCACTTCCTGTAGAGTCAAAGACCCATACCCACTTCCTGTACAGCGTCAAAGAGACACACCCATTTCTTGTGGAGAGCTAAAGACCCACACTCACTTCCTGCAATCCATCTTGACCTTTTTGTTACTAGAGATAGATTACACTTGATGATGAGTAAATAGACAGCAAGATCGACTGAAGGAAGATCCTTAGTGGCTGCCATTTAGAGGGATTCTTCAGGGGCAAGGCACATTCAGTTTTAATGTTTAGTATTTGCACATTGTCAAATTATCACATTATCTGTCAAATGAGATCAGTGATGTCTAGAAGTGCAGGAGCCATTTAAACATCAAATCTGAACAAATTTTAAAGTATTGCATTTTTGAATATTTTTTTTCCTTTAAATGTATATAATTTACAAATAAATATCAACAAAATAACAGGAAATAATTATCATGATTTCAGCTCATATTGTAGGATTATAATACTTGAACTAATGCGCCTGCAGATTTGCAGGTTTTCCATTTGGACAAATTAGCTGAATCCCTGAATCCCACTAATTTATGGGGTATGAGTACCGCTAGTAAGTTGGAGTACCCTAAAATTGTAGTAGGAACAATTGGAACTCGTTATAAACTGGTAAAGGTGGTAAAAAAACTGGTGTAGAAGAGGGATGTTTCTACTACAAGTCAGTTGAAACAATTATCAGATAAATATTTATCGTATCATTTATAATACGATTGCTTTTATTATAGTGCTTTGGAACAAAGCACTATACTGTTATTCCACCGTGGATAACTTCTTATTATAGTGCTTTGGAACAAAGCACTATACTGTTATTCCACCGTGGTAAACTTCTTCTTATTCTTATTATTCAGTCCGCACGTAATGCGGCCCGAACCGCTAAACTCACAGACTCCAGTGAGGTGTCATTTCGAAGCCAGCGTTCCTGAGAGGTGTGCTAAGTATTTTTCGTGTCGATCGGATTTGTAGTTTTTGCGCAATTTGTGTTTGAAAAAAGTCTTTCAATGCGTTTCAATAGGGAAATTGTCCCATACGTTTATAATGGGCTGGTTTCTGAGGCAATTTCTAAAAATAACTGCCACCTGGCTGATTAGCTCATTGATATGCGCAGTCAGACACAGTTACTATGCCAACGCCTATGAAATCTACATCAGCTCACCAGGTCACAAGTTTTGTCAGATAATATCAGCTCTTAAAGTGACAGTACAGCACAATTCCAAACCACTATCCGTAGTCTTATGATTATTAGACTGTGGCCCGATTCTAACTCATCGGGTATTCTAGAATATGCATGTCCACGTAGTATATTGCACAGCCACGCAGTATACAGTGCAGAGCCGCGCAGTACACAGCGCAGAGCCGCGCAGTACACAGCGCAGAGCCGCGCAGTACACAGCGCAGAGCCGCGCAGTACACAGCGCAGAGCCGCGCAGTACAAAGCGCAGAGTCACGCAGTATAAAGCGCAGAGCCTCGCAGTACACAGCGCAGAGCCGCGCAGTACACAGAGCAGAGCCGCGCAGTACACAGCGCAGAGCCGCGCAGTACACAGCGCAGAGCCGCGCAGTACACAGCGCAGAGCCGCGCAGTACACAGCGCAGAGCCGCGCAGTACACAGCGCAGAGCCGCGCAGTACAAAGCGCAGAGTCGCGCAGTATAAAGCGCAGAGCCGCGCAGTACACAGCGCAGAGCCGCGCAGTACACAGCGCAGAGCCGCGCAGTACACAGCGCAGAGCCGCGCAGTACAAAGCGCAGAGTCGCGCAGTATAAAGCGCAGAGCCGCGCAGTACACAGCGCAGAGCCGCGCAGTACACAGCGCAGAGCCGCGCAGTACACAGCGCAGAGCCACGCAGTATACAGTGCAGAGCCGCGCAGTACACAGCGCAGAGCCGCGCAGTACACAGCGCAGAGCCGCGCAGTACACAGCGCAGAGCCGCGCAGTACAAAGCGCAGAGTCGCGCAGTATAAAGCGCAGAGCCGCGCAGTACACAGCGCAGAGCCGCGCAGTACACAGCGCAGAGCCGCGCAGTACACAGCGCAGAGCCGCGCAGTACAAAGCGCAGAGTCGCGCAGTATAAAGCGCAGAGCCACGCAGTACACAGCGCAGAGCCGCGCAGTACACAGCGCAGAGCCGCGCAGTACACAGCGCAGAGCCGCGCAGTACACAGCGCAGAGCCGCGCAGTACACAGCGCAGAGCCGCGCAGTACACAGCGCAGAGCCGCGCAGTACAAAGCGCAGAGTCGCACAGTACAAAGCGCAGAGCCGCGCAGTACACAGCGCAGAGCCGCGCAGTACACAGCGCAGAGCCGCGCAGTACACAGCGCAGAGCCGCGCAGTATACAGCGCAGAGCAGCGCAGTACACAGCGCAGAGCCGCGCAGTACACAGCGCAGAGCCGCGCAGTACACAGCGCAGAGCCGCGCAGTACACAGCGCAGAGCCGCGCAGTACAAAGCGCAGAGTCGCGCAGTATAAAGCGCAGAGCCGCGCAGTACACAGCGCAGAGCCGCGCAGTACACAGCGCAGAGCCGCGCAGTACACAGCGCAGAGCCGCGCAGTACAAAGCGCAGAGTCGCGCAGTATAAAGCGCAGAGCCGCGCAGTACACAGCGCAGAGCCGCGCAGTACACAGCGCAGAGCCGCGCAGTACACAGCGCAGAGCCACGCAGTATACAGTGCAGAGCCGCGCAGTACACAGCGCAGAGCCGCGCAGTACACAGCGCAGAGCCGCGCAGTACACAGCGCAGAGCCGCGCAGTACACAGCGCAGAGCCGCACAGTACACAGCGCAGAGCCACGCAGTATACAGCGCAGAGCCTCGCAGTATACAGTGCAGAGCCACGTAGTTATACTGCCCAGTCACGTAGTATATTGTCCAGTCACATAGTATACTGCATATCCCTGTTAAAAAAAAAAAAAAAGAATTAAAATTAAAAAGTTACATACTCACCTCCTGGAGCGGCCGGTATCTGATGGTTGTTGCACCTCCTAGAGCGGCCGGTACACGATGCTTGTTGCACCTGGAGTGGCCGGTACCCGATGCTTGTTGCGCGCTCCGGTCCCAAGAGTGCATTGCGGTCTCATGAGATGATGACGTAGCGGTGTTGTGAGACAGAAAGACGGAAGTGCCCTTAGACAATTATATAGTAGATTACCCCGCTCACCAAATCGGACCCCGAGGGGCCCGGCTCACCAAATCGGACCCAGAGTGACCCCGCCCACCAAATCGGACCCAGAGTGACCCCGCCCACCAAATCGGACCCAGAGTGGCTCCGCCCACCAAATCGAACCCAGAGTGACCCCTTCCACCAAATCAGACCCAGAGTGACCCCTTCCACCAAATCGGACCCAGAGTGACCCCACCCACCAAATCGGACCCTGAGGTGCCCAGCCCACCAAATGAGACCCTGAGGTGCCCAGCCCACCAAATCGGACCGAGTGACCCCACCCACCAAATTGGTCCCTAAGGTGCCCCGCCCACCAAATCGGACCCAGAGTGGCTCCGCCCACCGAATCGGACCCAGAGTGGCCGCGCCCACAGAATCGGACCAAAAGTGACCCCGCCCACCGAATCGGACCTAGATTTACCCCGCCCACAAAATCAGACCCAGATTGACCCAACCCACCAAATCGGACCGCCTGAGGGGCACCCAAGTGTGAAAGTCTTGCAGGGGCAGCCCGGGCACCATTCCAAAGCACTATCTGTAGTTCCTTCAGGAAATACCCATCTAGTTTTCATTTTTCTTTCTTTTAATTTTCTCCTCCATAAGATATAAACCAGCGAGTGGGAAGACCTGAAAATAAGAACCTTAAAATATATATATATATATATATATATATATATATATATATATATATATATATATATATATATATATACACACACACAGTATATATATATAAATAAAAGGAGCAACAAATTTCGAGTCAGTTTTTCTTCAAGATTAGATATTGATTGTGTTGTCTCGGGGTCTATACTGGAAACTGTTATCAGGAATGCTACAATATATGAAATAGAAAAATAGCAGTGCTTTATAGAAAGATGAATCATAGAGCAGCGCATGGTGGAAGGTTAGACATGCCCCAGAGATAGAAAACACTTTCATCATAGTGATAAGTTTTACACCTGGTTCTAATTCTTACCACAATCATATTTCAACACTTTTACTTGCGTCTCCTTTTTTTAACGCCGCACATTTTGGAGTTACAGCATTTTGGGGGTCATTATTAATGAAAGTATCTTGAAAGTATCGGTATCGGAAAGTATCGGCCGATACCGGCAAAGTATCGGATCCAATCCGATACCGATACCCGATACCAATACAAGTCAATGGGACTCAGGTATCGGACGGTATTCCTGATGGTTCCCAGGGTCTGAAGGAGAGGAAACTCTCCTTCAGGCCCTGGGAACCATATTAATGTGTAAAAGAAAGAATTAAAATAAAAAATATTGCTATACTCACCTGTCCGACGCAGCCGGGACCTCAGCGAGGGAACCGGCAGCGTTGTTTGTTTAAAATTCGCGCTTTTACTTGGTTACGTGAGGTCCCGGCTTGTGATTGGTCAGGGCGGCCATGTTGCCGGGACGCGGACCAATCACAGCAAGCCGTGACGAAATTACGTCACGGCTTGCTGTGATTGGTCCGCGTCCCGGCAACATGGCCACCATTAACCAATCACAAGCCGTGACGTCACGGGAGGCTGGACACGCGCGCTTTTCAAAATACGCGCATGTCCAGCCTCCCGTGACGTCACGGCTTGTGATTGGTTAATGGCGGCCATGTTGCCGGGACGTCACTGGAGGCTGGACACGCGCGCTTTTCAAAATACGCGCATGTCCAGCCTCCCGTGACGTCACGGCTTGTGATTGGTTAATGGCGGCCATGTTGCCGGGACGCGGACCAATCACAGCAAGCCATGACGTAATTTCGTCACGGCTTGCTGTGATTGGTCCGCGTCCCGGCAACATGGCCGCCCTGACCAATCACAAGCCGGGACTTCACGTAACCAAGTAAAAGCGCGAAATTTAAACAAACAACGCTGCCGGTTCCCTCGCTGAGGCCCCGGCTGCGTCGGACAGGTGAGTATAGCGATATTTTTTATTTTAATTCTCTTTTTTACACATTATTACATTAATATTGTTGCGATACCCGATACCCGATACCACAAAAGTATCGGGTCTCGGTATCGGAAATTCCGATACAGCAAGTATCGGCCGATACCAGATACTTGCAGTATCGGAATGCTCAACACTAGTCATTAATATTATATACGTTAATGTCCATTTTAATTTTTTTTTAAACTACGCCTGCCTGCAGCCACCACTAGGGGGAGGCTATGAGCTTATTGCATACTGTCTAGTGATGGGTGAACATGATTGAGTACCGAGCGGTGCCGAGTGTCGCATGGTGCCCAGTATCACATGGTGCCGAGTGTTGTATGGTGCCGAGTATCACATGGTGCCGATTGTCATATGGTGCTGAGTATCACATGGTGCCGAGTGTCGTATGGTGCCGAGGATCACATAGTGCCGAGTGTCGCATGGTGCCGAATATCACATGGTGCCGAGTGTTGTATGGTGCCCAGTATCACATAGTGCTGAGTGTTGTATGGTGACGAGGATCACATGGTGCCGAGTGTCGCATGGTGCCGAATATCACATGGTGCTGAGTGTCATATGGTGCCGAGTATCAAATAGTGCCAAGTGTTGTATGGTGCTGAATATCACATGGTACCGAGTGTCGTATGGTGCCGAGGATCACATAGTGCCGAGTGTCGCATGGTGCCGAATATCACATGGTGCCGAGTGTTGTATGGTGCCCAGTATCACATAGTGCCGAGTGTTGTATGGTGCCGAGTATCACATGGTGCCGACTGTCGCATGGTGCCGAGTATCACATGGTGCCGAGTGTTGTATGGTGCCGAGTGTCGCATGGTGCCGAGTATCACATGGTGCTGAGTGTCGCATGGTGCCGAGTGTTGTATGGTGCCCAGTATCACATAGTGTCGAGTGTTGTATGGTGCCGAGTATCACATGGTGCCGAGTGTTGTATGGTGCCGAGTATCACATGGTGCCGAGTGTCGTATGGTTCCGAATATCACATGGTGCCGAGTGTTGTATGGTGCCGAGTATCACATGGTGCCAAGTATCACATGGTGCCGAGTGTTGTATGGTGCTGAGTATCACATGGTGCCGAGTGTCATATGGTGCCGAGTATCACATGGTGCCGAGTGTCGCATGGTGCCGAGTATCACATGGTGCCGAGTGTTGTATGGTGCCGAGGATCACATGGTGCCGAGTGTCGTATGGTGCCGAGGATCACATGGTGCCGAGTGTCACATGGTGCCAAATATCACATGGTGCCGAGTGTTGTATGGTGCCGAGGATCACATGGTGCTGAGTGTCGCATGGTGCCGAGTATCACATAGTGCCGAGTGTTGTGTTGGTGCCAAGTATCACATGGTGCCGACTGTCGCATGGTGCCGAGTATCACATGGTGCCGAGTGTTGTATGGTGCCGAGTGTTGTATGGTGCCCAGTATCACATAGTGCCGAGTGTTGTATGGTGCCGAGTATCACATGGTGCCGAGTGTCGTATGGTTCCGAATATCACATGGTGCCGAGTGTTGTATGGTGCCGAGTATCACATGGTGCCGAGTATCACATGGTGCCGAGTGTTGTATGGTGCTGAGTATCACATGGTGCCGAGTGTCATATGGTGCCGAGTATCACATGGTGCCGAGTGTCGCATGGTGCCGAGTATCACATGGTGCCGAGTGTTGTATGGTGCCGAGGATCACATGGTGCCGAGTGTCACATGGTGCCAAATATCACATGGTGCCGAGTGTTGTATGGTGCCGAGGATCACATGGTGCTGAGTGTCGCATGGTGCCGAGTATCACATAGTGCCGAGTGTTGTATGGTGCCGAGTATCACATGGTGCCGACTGTCGCATGGTGCCGAGTATCACATGGTGCCGAGTGTTGTATGGTGCCGAGTGTTGTATGGTGCCCAGTATCACATAGTGCCGAGTGTTGTATGGTGCCGAGTATCACATGGTGCCGAGTATCACATGGTGCTGAGTGTCATATGGTGCCGAGTATCACATGGTGCCGAGTGTCACATGGTGCCGAGTATCACATGGTGCCGAGTGTCGCATGGTGCCGAGTATCACATGGTGCCGAGTGTTGTATGGTGCCGAGGATCACATGGTGCCGAGTGTCACATGGTGCCAAATATCACATGGTGCCGAGTGTTGTATGGTGCCGAGGATCACATGGTGCTGAGTGTCGCATGGTGCCGAGTATCACATAGTGCCGAGTGTTGTATGGTGCCGAGTATCACATGGTGCCGACTGTCGCATGGTGCCGAGTATCACATGGTGCCGAGTGTTGTATGGTGCCGAGTGTTGTATGGTGCCCAGTATCACATAGTGCCGAGTGTTGTATGGTGCCGAGTATCACATGGTGCCGAGTATCACATGGTGCTGAGTGTCATATGGTGCCGAGTATCACATGGTGCCGAGTGTCACATGGTGCCGAGTATCACATGGTGCCGAGTGTCGTATGGTGCTGAGTATCACATGGTGCCGAGTGCTCGGGTCTCTGAGCCGTGCAGCACTGAGCCGGGAATTCTCTCTTTCTCTATCTCATAGCATTTATTATAATCTGTAAACATGATAACACATTGGTCTGCATAGGAATTGGGAGCTGAAAACAGTTTTGTTTTTATTAAAAAGATTTTCCAAGATTGGACAAGATGTGGGCAAAGTTAAGAATCACCAACATCCTCCACTCATAATAAATGATCAAACAACTCATGTTCTCCCAGCACATTGACTTCTGTAAGGTTCACAGAGCATGCCCATAACATTCTCCCATTAAGGTCAAAATGTAATTTCACAGCTCCCCTTCTCTGCACAGTGGACTCTCACTGAGGTTAGTTGGTAATTTCACAACTCTCCTCCTCCCACTCCTTGCACAATGACCTCAGAAAAATTCACAGAACATGTCCATGACACTTTCCCACTAAGGTCAATAAGTTATTTCATGGCATGCCTCCTCCCACTCCTTGTACATTGACATTTGTAAGGTTCTCAGGGCATAGCCACAACACTTTCCCACTGCCAAGAAGTATTTTCACAGCTCACCTCCTGCCCTTCCATGTACAATGAACTCTACACAGATCATAGAGCATGCCCACTGCACTCTCCAAAAGAGGACAGTAGGTAATTTACAACTCCCCTCCTCCCACTTCTTGTACAATGACCAATGAAAAGTTCATAGAGAATCCCAACAACACTCTTCTATTAGGGTAATAAGTCATTTCACAGCTTACCTCCTCCCACTCCTTGTACATTGTCATTTGTAAGGGTCACAGAGCATGCCCACAACAAGTTCCCATAGTCAATAAATAATTTCACAGCCCACCTCTTCCCACTTTTTCTACATTGACATTTATAAGGGTCACAGAGAATGTCCACAACATGCTCCATGCTTGTGCAGCTCACAGTTTATGCGACCAGGAAAAGGTTTCACCTAATCTAGGAAAAGTTCTGCAATTTGACAATCCCTTGAATTTACGTTAATAATAGTTATGGTGCTTGAACCTCCTAGGTTCAAGCAACATATTGTAATCCGATTTCTTATATTTATGGTGCTTGAACCTCCTAGGTTCAAGCAACATATTGTAATCCGATTTCTTATATTTTATTATTCTTCTTCTTCTCTGCGTTTTCCGCAATTAATGCGGCCCGAACTGCTCGGCGCAGAGACCCCGTTCAGGCGGCGTTTCGAAGGCCTCGGTGGGGACAGGTGTGCTATGACTTTTATAGTCGATCCGATATGTAGATTTTATTTAAATCGCATTTAAAAAAAAAAATTTCCCATAGGAAATAATGGCGAACTTTCCATTACCCCCAACTTGACCTTCCAAAGATGGCAGCTATGCAAATGTACGGTGTCCATTTTAGGACATGATCAATTATCAAAGTCAAACATCAGAATAAAGTGACTATGACACCCTCTCGTCCCGTGTGTGAAAAGTAAGTGCCCCCCCGGCCCCGTGTGTGAAAAGTAAGTGCCCCCCCCGGCCCCGTGTGTGAAAAGTAGGTGCCTCCCCGGCCCCGTGTGTGAAAAGTAAGTGCCCCCCGGCCCCGTGTGTGAAAAGTAATTGCGCCCCCGGCCCCGTGTGCAAAAGTAAGTGCGCCCCCGGCCCCGTGTGCAAAAGTAAGTGCGCCCCCGGCCCCGTGTGCAAAAGTAAGTGCGCCCCCGGCCCCGTGTGCAAAAGTAAGTGCGCCCCCGGCCCCGTGTGCAAAAGTAAGTGCGCCCCCGGCCCCGTGTGCAAAAGTAAGTGCGCCCCCGGCCCCGTGTGCAAAAGTAAGTGCGCCCCCGGCCCCGTGTGCAAAAGTAAGTGCGCCCCCGGCCCCGTGTGCAAAAGTAAGTGCGCCCCCGGCCCCGTGTGCAAAAGTAAGTGCGCCCCCGGCCCCGTGTGCAAAAGTAAGTGCGCCCCCGGCCCCATGTGCTAAAGTAAGTGCGCCCCCGGCCCCGTGTGCAAAAGTAAGTGCGCCCCCGGCCCCGTGTGCAAAAGTAAGTGCGCCCCCGGCCCCGTGTGCAAAATTAAGTGCGCCCCCGTGTGCAAAAGTAAGTGCGCCCCCGGCCCCGTGTGCAAAAGTAAGTGCGCCCCCGACCCCGTGTGCAAAAGTAAGTGCGCCCCCGACCCCGTGTGCAAAAGTAAGTGCGCCCCCGACCCCGTGTGCAAAAGTAAGTGCGCCCCCGACCCCGTGTGCAAAAGTAAGTGCCCCCCTGGCCCCCGTGTGTGAAAAGTAAGTGCCCCCCGGCCCCGTGTGCAAAAGTAAGTGTGCCCCGGCCATGTGTGTGAAAAGTAAGTGCCCCCCGGCCCTGTGTGTGATAAGTAAGTGCCCCTCGGCCCCGTGTGTGAAAAGTAAGTGACCCACAACTCTGACCTGTATATAGGAGAGATGTCTGTATATAGGGGGATGTCTGTATATAGGAGTGATGTCTGTATATAGGGGGATGTCTGTATATAGGATTGGTGTCTCTATATAGGGGGATGTCTGAATATAGGAGTGGTGTCTCTATATAGAGGGATGTCTGTATATAGGAGTGGTGTCTGTATATAGGGGGATGTCTGTATATAGAAGTGGTGTCTGTATATAGAGGGATGTCTGTATATAGGAGAGATGTCTGTATATAGAGGGATGTCTGTATATAGGAGTGGTGTCTGTATATAGAGGGATGTCTGTATATAGGAGTGGTGTCTGTATACAGAGGGATGTCTGTATAAAGGAGTGGTGTCTGTATACAGAGGGATGTCTGTATATAGGAGTGGTGTCTGTATATAAAGGGATGTCTGTATATAGGAGTGGTGTCTGTATATAGAGGGATGTCTGTATATAGGAGTGGTGTCTGTATATAGGGGGATGTCTGAATATAGGAGAGATGTCTGTATATAGAGGGATGTCTGTATATAGGAGTGGTGTCTGTATATAGGGGGATGTCTGTATATAGGAGTGGTGTCTGTATATAGGGGGATTTCTGTATATAGGAGTGGTGTCTCTATATAGGGGGATGTCAGAATATAGGAGATATGTCTGTATATAGAGGGATGTCTGTATATAGGACTGGTGTCTGTATATAGAGGGATGTCTGTATATAGGAGTGGTGTCTGTATACAGAGGGATGTCTGTATATAGGAGTGTTGTCTGTATATAGGGGGATGTCTGTATATAGAAGTGGTGTCTGTATATAGGGGATGTCTGTATATAGGAGTGGTGTCTGTATATAGAAGGATGTCTGTATATAGGAGAGATGTCTGTATATAGAGGGATGTCTGTATATAGGAGTGGTGTCTGTATATAGAGGGATGTCTGTATATAGGAGTGGTGTCTGTATACAGAGGGATGTCTGTATAAAGGAGTGGTGTCTGTATACAGAGGGATGTCTGTATAAAGGAGTGGTGACTGTATATAAAGGGATGTCTGTATATAGGAGTGGTGTCTGTATATAGGGGGATGTCTGTATATAGGAGTAGTGTCTGTATATAGAGGGATGTCTGTATATAAGAGTGGTGTCTGTATATAGAGGGATGTCTGTATATAGGAGTGGTGTCTGTATACAGAGGGATGTCTGTATATAGGAGTGGTGTCTGTATATAGGGGGATGTCTGTATATAGGAGTGGTGTCTGTATATAGGGGGATGTCTGTATATAGGAGTGGTGACTGTATATAGAGGGATGTCTGTATATAGGAGAGATGTCTGTATATAGAGGGATGTCTGTATATAGGAGTGGTGTCTGTATATAGGGGGATGTCTGTATATAGGAGTGGTGTCTGTATATAGGGGGATTTCTGTATATAGGAGTGGTGTCTCTATATAGGGGGATGTCTGAATATAGGAGTGGTGTCTGTATATAGAGGGATGTCTGTATATAGTAGTGGTGTCGGTATATAGAGGGATGTCTGTATATAGGAGTGGTGTCTGTATATAGAGGGATGTCTGTGTATAGGAGTGGTGTCTGTATATAGAGGGATGTCTGTATATAGGAGTGGTGTCTCTATATAGGGGGATGTCTGAATATAGGAGATATGTCTGTATATAGAGGGATGTCTGTATTTAGGACTGGTGTCTGTATATAGAGGGATGTCTGTATATAGGAGTGGTGTCTGTATATAGAGGGATGTCTGTATATAGTAGTGGTGTCGGTATATAGAGGGATGTCTGTATATAGGAGTGGTGTCTGTATATAGAGGGATGTCTGTGTATAGGAGTGGTGTCTGTATATAGAGGGATGTCTGTATATAGGAGTGGTGTCTCTATATAGGGGGATGTCTGAATATAGGAGATATGTCTGTATATAGAGGGATGTCTGTATTTAGGACTGGTGTCTGTATATAGAGGGATGTCTGTATATAGGAGTGGTGTCTGTATATAGAGGGATGTCTGTATATAGTAGTGGTGTCGGTATATAGAGGGATGTCTGTATATAGGAGTGGTGTCTGTATATAGAGGGATGTCTGTGTATAGGAGTGGTGTCTGTATATAGAGGGATGTCTGTATATAGGAGTGGTGTCTCTATATAGGGGGATGTCTGAATATAGGAGATATGTCTGTATATAGCGGGATGTTTGTATATAGGAGTGGTGTCTGTATATAGAGGGATGTCTGTATATAGGAGAGATGTCTGTATATAGAGGGATGTCTGTATATAGGAGTGGTGTCTGTATATAGAGGGATGTCTGTATATAGGAGTGGTGTCTGTATACAGAGGGATGTCTGTATATAGGAGTGGTGTCTGTATACAGAGGGATGTCTGTATATAGGAGTGGTGTCTATATAGAGGAATGTCTGTATATAGGAGTGGTGTCTGTATATAGAGGGATGTCTGTATATAGGAGAGATGTCTGTATATAGAGGGATGTCTGTATATAGGAGTGGTGTCTCTATATAGGGGGATGTCTGAATATAGGAGATATGTCTGTATATAGAGGGATGTTTGTATATAGGAGTGGTGTCTGTATATAGAGGGATGTCTGTATATAGGAGTGGTGTCTGTATATAGGGGATGTCTGTATATAGGAGTGGTGTCTGTATATAGAGGGAAGTCTGTATATAGGAGTGGTGTCTCTATATCGGGGGATGTCTGAATATAGGAGATATGTTTGTATATAGAGGGATGTCTGTATATAGGAGTATTGTCTGTATATAGAGGGATGTCTGTATATAGGAGAGATGTCTGTATATAGAGGGATGTCTGTATATAGGAGTGGTGTCTGTATATAGAGGGATGTCTGTATATAGGAGTGGTGTCTGTATATAGGGGGATGTCTGTATATAGGAGTGGTGTCTGTATATAGAGGGATGTCTGTATAAGGTAGAGATGTCTGTATATAGAGGGATGTCTGTATATAGGAAAGATGTCTGTATATAGGAGTGGTGTCTGTATATAGGGGGATGTCTGTATATAGTGGGATGTCTGTATATAGGAGTGATGTCTCTATATAGGGGGATGTCTGAATATAGGAGATATGTCTGTATATAGAGGGATGTTTGTATATAGGAGTGGGGTCTGTATATAGAGGGATGTCTGTATATAGGAGTGGTGTCTGTATACAGAGGGTTGTCTGTATATAGGAGTGGTGTCTGTATATAGGGGGATGTCTGTATATAGGAGTGGTGTCTGTATATAAGGGGATGTCTGTATATAGGAGTGGTGTCTGTATATAGAGGGATGTCTGTATATAGGAGTGGTGTCTGTATATAGAGGGATGTCTGTATATAAGAGTGATGTCTGTATATAGAGGGATGTCTGTATATAGGAGTGGTGTCTGTATATAGAGGGATTTATGTATATAGGAGTGGTGTCTGTATATAGAGGGATGTCTGTATATAGGAGTGGTGTCTGTATATAGGGGATGTCTGTATATAGGAGTGGTGTCTGTATATAGAGGGAAGTCTGTATATAGGAGTGGTGTCTTTATATCGGGGGATGTCTGAATATAGGAGATATGTTTGTATATAGAGGGATGTCTGTATATAGGAGTAGTGTCTGTATATAGAGGGATGTCTGTATATAGGAGTGGTGTCTGTATATAGAGGGATGTCTGTATATAGGAGTGGTGTCTGTATACAGAGGGATGTCTGTATATAGAAGTGGTGTCTGTATGTAGAGGGATGTGTGCATATAAGAGTGGTGTCTGTATATAGGAGTGGTGTTTGTATATAGAGGGATGTCTGTATATAGGAGTGGTGTCTGTATATAGAGGGATGTCTGTATATAGGAGTGGTGTCTGTATATAGTGGGATGTCTGTATATAGGAGTGGTGTCTGTATATAGAGGGATGTCTGTATATAGGAGAGATGTCTGTATATAGAGGGATGTCTGTATATAGGAGTGGTGTCTGTATATAGAGGGATGTCTTTATATAGGAGAGATGTCTGTATACAGAGGGATGTCTGTATATAGGAGTGGTGTCTATATAGAGGGATGTCTGTATATAGGAGTGGTGTCTGTATATAGGGGGATGTCTGTATATAGGAGTGGTGTCTGTATATAGAGGGATGTCTGTATATATATAGGAGTGGTGTCTGTATATAGAGGGATGTCTGTATATAGGAGTGGTGTCTGTATACAGAGGGATGTCTGTATATAGGAGTGGTGTCTGTATATAGAGGGATGTCTGTATATGAGTGGTGTCTGTATATAGAGGGATGTCTGTATATAGGAGTGGTGTCTGTATATAGAGGGATGTCTGTATAAAGGAGTGGTGTCTGTATATAGAGGGATGTCTGTATATAGGAGTGGTGTCTGTATATAGAGGGATGTCTGTATATAGGAGTGGTGTCTGTATATAGGGGTATGTCTGTATATAGGAGTGGTGTCTGTATATAGAGGGATGTCTGTATATAGGAGAGATGTCTCTATATAGAGGGATGTCTGTATATAGGAGAGGTGCCTGCATATAGGAGTGGTGTCTGTATATAGGAGTGGTGTCTGTATATAGAGGGATGTCTTTATATAGAAGTGGTGTCTGTATATAAGGGGATGTCTGTATATAGTGGGATGTCTGTATATAGGAGTGGTATCTGTATATAGAGGGATCTTTGTATATGGTAGTGGTGTCTGTATATAGAGGGATGTCTGTATGTAGGAGTTGTGTCTGTATATAGGAGTGATGTCTGTATATAAGAGGATGTGGCCAAAGTAGCTACCAAGAGACGGTGTGCTCCAAAGTGGATACCAAGGATTCCTGCATGTCAAAATGGCTACCAAGGGGCCAAAGTTGCTAACAAGGGGCCCCGCGCATCAAAGTGGCTACCAAGGGGCCAAATTGGATACCCAGGGGCAGGGCCCTGCATGCCAGACTTGCTCCTGAGGTTCATTGGCAGCTGGCAGCGCTGTTCAAGCACCATGTATTTCCTTCAGGAAATGCCCATCTAGTTTATTATTCTTCTTCTTCTCCGCGTTTTCCGCAATTAATGCGGCCCGAACCGCTCGGCGCAGAGACCCCGTTCAGGCGGCGTTTCGAAGGCCTCGGTGGGGACAGGTGTGCTATGACTTTTATAGTCGATCCGATATGTAGATTTTATTTAAATCGCATTTTTTTAAAAAAATTTCCCATTGGAAATAATGGAGAACTTTCCATTACCCCCAACTTGACCTTCCAAAGATGGCAGCTATGCAAATGTACGGTGTCCATTTTAGGACATGATCATTTATCAAAGTCAAACATCAGAATAAAGTGACTATGACACCCTCTCGTCCCGTGTGTGAAAAGTAAGTGCCCCCCCGGCCCCGTGTGTGAAAAGTAAGTGCCCCCCCGCCCCGTGTGTGAAAAGTAAGTGCCCCCCCCGGCCCCGTGTGTGAAAAGTAAGTGCCCCGGCCCCGTGTGTGAAAAGTAAGTGCCCCCCCGGCCCCGTGTGTGAAAAGTAAGTGCCCCACGGCCCCGTGTGTGAAAAGTAAGTGCCCCCCGGCCCCGTGTGTGAAAAGTAAGTGCGCCCCCTGCCCCGTGTGCAAAAGTAAGTGTGCCCCCGGCCCCGTGTGCAAAAGTAAGTGCGCCCCCGGCCCCGTGTGTGCAAAAGTAAGTGTGCCCCCGGCCCCGTGTGCAAAAGTAAGTGCACCCCCGGCCCCGTGTGTGCAAAAGTAAGTGTGCCCCCCAGCCCCGTGTGTGAATAGTGAGTGCCCCCCCGGCCCCGTGTGTGAAAAGTAAGTGCCCCCCAGCCCCGAGTGTGAAAAGTAAGTGCCCCCCGGCCCCGTGTGTGAAAAGTAAGTGCCCCCCGGCCCCGTGTGTGAAAAGTAAGTGCCCCCCGGCCCCGTGTGTGAAAAGTAAGTGCTCCCCCGGCCCCGTGTGTGAAAAGTAAGTGACCCACAACTCTGACCTCTATATAGGAGTCTGTGTATAAGGGGGATGTCTGTATATAGGAGTGGTGTCTGTATTTAGAGGGGTGTCTGTATATAGGAGTGGTGTCTGTATATAGGGGGATGTCTGTATATAGGGGGATGTCTGTATATAGGAGTGGTGTCTGTATTTAGAGGGGTGTCTGTATATAGGAGTGGTGTCTGTATATAGGGGTATGTCTGTATATAGGAGTGGTGTCTGTATAGAGGGATGTCTGTATATAGGAGTGGTGTCTGTATATAGAGGGATGTCTGTATATAGGAGTGATGTCTGTATATAGGGGGATGTCTGTATATAGGAGAGGTGTCTGTATATAGGGGGATGTCTGTATATAGGAGTGGTGTCTCTATATAGGGCGATGTCTGAATATAGGAGAGATGTCTGTATATAGAGGGATGTCTGTATATAGGAGTGGTGTCTGTATATAGGGGGATGTCTGTATATAGGAGTGGTGTCTGTATATAGAGGGATTTCTGTATATAGGAGTGGTGTCTGTATACAGGGGATGTCTGTATATTGGAGTGGTGTCTCTATATAGGGGGATGTCTGAATATAGTAGAGATGTCTGTATATAGAGGGATGTCTGTATATAGGAGTGGTGTCTGTATATAGGGGGATGTCTGAATATAGGAGAGATGTCTGTATATAGAGGGATGTCTGTATATAGGAGTGGTGTCTGTATATAGGGGGATGTCTGTATATAGGAGTGGTGTCTGTATATAGGGGGATGTCTGTATATAGGAGTGGTGTCTCTATATAGGGGGATGTCTGAATATGGGAGATATGTCTGTATATAGAGGGATGTCTGTATATAGGAGTGGTGTCTGTATATAGAGGGAAGTCTGTATATAGGAGTGGTGTCTGTATATAGAGGGATGTCTGTATATAGGAGTGGTGTCTGTATATAGAGGGATGTCTTTATATAGGAGTGGTGTCTGTATACAGAGGGATGTCTGTATATAGGAGTGGTGTCTGTATATAGGGGGATGTCTGTATATAGGAGTGGTGTCTGTATATAGGGGGATGTTTGTATATAGGAGTGGTGTCTGTATATAGAGGGATGTCTGTATATAGGAGTGGTGTCTGTATATAGAGGGATGTCTGTATATAGGAGTGGTGTCTGTATATAGAGGGATGTCTGTATATAGGAGTGGTGTCTGTATATAGAGGGATGTCTGTATATAGGAGTGGTGTCTCTATATAGAGGGATGTCTATGTAGGAGTGGTGTCTGTATATAGGGGGATGTCTGTATATAGGAGTGGTGTCTGTATATAGAGGGATGTCTGTATATAGGAGTGGTGTCTGTATATAGAGGGATGTCTGTATATAGGAGTGGTGTCTGTATATAGAGGGATGTCTGTATATAGGAGTGGTGTCTGTATATAGAGGGATGTCTGTATATAGGAGAGATGTCTGTATATAGAGGGATGTCTGTATATAGGAGTGGTGTCTGTATATAGAGGGATGTCTGTATATAGGAGTGGTGTCTGTATATAGAGGGATGTCTGTATATAGGAGTGGTGTCTGTATATAGAGGGATGTCTGTATATAGGAGTGGTGTCTGTATACAGAGGGATGTCTGTATATAGGAGTGGTGTCTGTATATAGAGGGATGACTGTATATAGGAGTGGTGTCTGTATATAGGGGGATGTCTGTATATAGGAGTGGTGTCTGTATATAGAGGGATGTCTGTATATAGCAGTGGTGTCTGTATATAGAGGGATGTCTGTATATAGGAGTGGTGTCTGTATACAGAGGGATGTCTGTATATAGGAGTGGTGTCTGTATATAGAGGGATGTCTGTATGTAGGAGTGGTGTCTGTATATAGAGGGATGTCTGTATATAGGAGTGGTGTCTGTATATAGAGGGATGTCTGTATATAGGAGTGGTGTCTGTATACAGAGGGATGTCTGTATATAGGAGTGGTGTGTGTATATAGAGGGATGTCTGTATATAGAAATGGTGTCTGTATACAGAGGGATGTCTGTATATAGGAGTGGTGTCTGTATATAGAGGGATGTCTGTATATAGGAGTGGTGTCTGTATATAGGGGGATATCTGTATATAGGAGTGGTGTCTGTATATAGAGGGATGTCTGTATATAGGAGAGATGTCTGTATATAGAGGGATGTCTGTATATAGGAGTGGTGACTGTATACAGAGGGATGTCTGTATATAGGAGTGGTGTCTGTATATAGAGGGATGTCTGTATATAGGAGTGGTGTCTGTATATAGAGGGATGTCTGTATATAGGAGTGGTGTCTGTATATAGGGGGATGTCTGTATATAGGAGTGGTGTCTGTATATAGAGGGATGTCTGTATATAGGAGAGATGTCTGTATATAGATTGATGTCTGTATATAGGAGTGGTGTCTGTATACAGAGGGATGTCTGTATATAGGAGTGGTGTCTGTATATAGAGGGATGTCTGTATATAGGAGTGGTGTCTGTATATAAAGGGATGTCTGTATATAGGAGTGGTGTCTGTATATAGAGGGATTTCTGTATATAGGAGTGGTGTCTGTATATAGTTGATGTCTGTATATAGGAGTGGTGTCTCTATATAGGGGGATGTCTGAACATAGGAGAGATGTCTGTATATAGAGGGATGTCTGTATATAGGAGTGGTGTCTGTATATAGGGGGATGTCTGTATATAGGAGTGGTGTCTGTATATAGGGGGATGTCTGTATATAGGAGTGGTGTCTCTATATAGGGGGATGTCTGAATATGGGAGATATGTCTGTATATAGAGGGATGTCTGTATATAGGAGTGGTGTCTGTATATAGAGGGATGTCTGTATATAGGAGTGGTGTCTGTATATAGAGGGATGTCTATATAGGAGTGGTGTCTGTATATAGAGGGATGTCTTTATATAGGAGTGGTGTCTGTATACAGAGGGATGTCTGTATATAGGAGTGGTGTCTGTATATAGGGGGATGTCTGTATATAGGAGTGGTGTCTGTATATAGAGGGATGTCTGTATATAGGAGTGGTGTCTGTATATAGAGGGATGTCTGTATATAGGAGTGGTGTCTGTATATAGAGGGATGTCTGTATATAGGAGTGGTGTCTATATAGAGGGATGTCTGTATATAGGAGTGGTGTCTGTATATAGGGGGATGTCTGTATATAGGAGTGGTGTCTGTATATAGAGGGATGTCTGTATATAGGAGAGATGTCTGTATATAGAGGGATGTCTGTATATAGGAGTGGTGTCTGTATATAGAGGGATGTCTGTATATAGGAGAGATGTCTGTATATAGAGGGATGTCTGTATATAGGAGTGGTGTCTGTATATAGAGGGATGTCTGTATATAGGAGTGGTGTCTGTATATAGAGGGATGTCTGTATATAGGAGTGGTGTCTGTATACAGAGGGATGTCTGTATATAGGAGTGGTGTCTGTATATAGAGGGATGTCTGTATATAGTAGTGGTGTCTGTATATAGGGGGATGTCTGTATATAGGAGTGGTGTCTGTATATAGAGGGATGTCTGCATATAGGAGTGGTGTCTGTATATAGAGGGATGTCTGTATATAGGAGTGGTGTCTGTATACAGAGGGATGTCTGTATATAGGAGTGGTGTCTGTATATAGAGGGATGTCTGTATGTAGGAGTGGTGTCTGTATATAGAGGGATGTCTGTATATATGAGTGGTGTCTGTATATAGAGGGATGTCTGAATATTGGAGTGGTGTCTGTATACAGAGGGATGTCTGTATATAGGAGTGGTGTGTGTATATAGAGGGATGTCTGTATATAGAAATGGTGTCTGTATACAGAGGGATGTCTGCATATAGGAGTGGTGTCTGTATATAGAGGGATGTCTGTATATAGGAGTGGTGTCTGTATATAGGGGATGTCTGTATATAGGAGTGGTGTCTGTATATAGAGGGTTGTCTGTATATAGGAGAGATGTCTGTATATAGAGGGATGTCTGTATATAGGAGTGGTGTCTGTATACAGAGGGATGTCTGTATATAGGAGTGGTGTCTGTATATAGAGGGATGTCTGTATATAGGAGTGGTGTCTGTATATAGAGGGATGTCTGTATACAGGAGTGGTGTCTGTATATAGGGGGATGTCTGTATATAGGAGTGGTGTCTGTATATAGAGGGATGTCTGTATATAGGAGAGATGTCTGTATATAGATTGATGTCTGTATATAGGAGTGGTGTCTGTATGTAGAGGGATGTCTGTATATAGGAGTGGTGTCTGTATATAGAGGGATGTCTGTATATAGGAGTGGTGTGTGTATATAGAGGGATGTCTGTATATAGAAATGGTGTCTGTATACAGAGGGATGTCTGTATATAGGAGTGGTGTCTGTATATAGAGGGATGTCTGTATATAGGAGTGGTGTTTGTATATAGAGGGATGTCTGTATATAGGTGTGGTGTCTGTATACAGAGGGATGTCTGTATATAGGAGTGGTGTCTGTATATAGAGGGATGTCTGTATATAGGAGTGGTGTCTGTATACAGAGGGATGTCTGTATATAGGAGTGGTGTCTGTATATAGAGGGATGTCTGTATATAGGAGTGGTGTCTGTATATAGGGGGATGTCTGTATATAGGAGTGGTGTCTGTATATAGGCGGATGTCTGTATATAGGAGTGGTGTCTGTATATAGAGGGATGTCTGTATATAGGAGTGGTGTCTGCATATAGAGGGATGTCTGTATATAGGAGTGGTGTCTGTATACAGAGGGATGTCTGTATATAGGAGCGGTGTCTGTATATAGAGGGATGTCTGTATATAGGATTGGTGTCTGTATACAGAGGGATGTCTGTATATAGGATTGGTGTCTGTATACAGAGGGATGTCTGTATATAGGAGTGGTGTCTGTATATAGAGGGATGTCTGTATATAGGAGTGGTGTCTGTATACAGAGGGATGTCTGTATATAGGAGTGGTGTCTGTATACAGAGGGATGTCTGTATATAGGAGTGGTGTCTGTATATAGAGGGATGTCTGTATATAGGAGTGGTGTCTGTATATAGAGGGATGTCTGTATATAGGAGTGGTGTCTGTATACAGAGGGATGTCTGTATATAGGAGTGGTGTTTGTATACAGAGGGATGTCTGTATATAGGAGTGGTGTCTGTATATAGAGGGATGTCTGTATATAGGAGTGGTGTCTGTATACAGAGGGATGTCTGTATATAGGAGTGGTGTCTGTATATAGAGGGATGTCTGTATATAGGAGTGGTGTCTGTATATAGGGGGATGTGTGTATATAGGAGTGGTGTCTGTATATAGAGGGATGTCTGTACATAGGAGAGATGTCTGTATATAGAGGGATGTCTGTATATAGGAGTGGTGTCTGTATACAGAGGGATGTCTGTATATAGGAGTGGTGTCTGTATATAGAGGGATGTCTGTATATAGGAGTGGTGTCTGTATATAGAGGAATGTCCGTATATAGGAGATATGTCTGTATATAGGGGGATGTCTGTATATAGGAGAGATGTCTGTATATATGGGGATGTTTGTATATAGGAGACATGTCTGTATATAGGAGTGGTGTCTGTATATAGAGGGATATCTGTTTATAGGAGTGGTGTCTGTATATAGAGGGATGTCTGTATATAGGAGTGGTGTTTGTATATAGAGGGATGTCTGTATATAGGGGGATGTCTGCATATAGGAGTTGTGTCTGTATATAGGGGGATGTCTGCATATAGGAGTGGTGTCTGTATATAGGGGGATGTCTGTATATAGAAGTGGTGTCTGTATATAGGGGGATGTCTGTATAAAGTAGTGGTGTCTGTATATAGAGGGATGTCTGTATATAGGAGTGGTGTCTTTATATAGGGGGATGTCTGTATAAAGTAGTGGTGTCTGTATATTGAGGGATGTCTGTATATAGGAGTGGTGTCTCTATATAGGGGGATGTCTGTATATAGTAGAGATGTCTGTATATAGGGGGATGTCTGTATTTAGGAGTGGTGTCTCTATATAGGGGGATGTGTGAATATAGGAGTGGTGTCTGTATATAGGAGGATGTCTGTATATAGGAGTGGTGTCTGTATATAGAGGGATGTCTGTATATAGGAGAGGTGCCTGCATATAGGAGTGGTGTCTGTATATAGGAGTGGTGTCTGTATATAGAGGGATGTCTGTATATAGAAGTGGTGTCTGTATATAGGGGGATGTCTGTATATAGGAGTGTTGTCTGTATATAGGGGGATGTCTGTATATAGGAGAGATGTCTGTATAAGGGAGAGATGTCTGTATATAGAGGGATGTCTGTATATAGGAGTGGTGTCTGTATATAGGGGGATGTCTGTATATAGTGGGATGTCTGTATATAGGAGTGGTGTCTGCATATAGAAGGATGTCTGTATATTGTAGTGGTGTCTGTATATAGGGGTATGTCTGTATATAGGAGTGGTATCTGTATATAGAGGGATCTCTGTATATGGTAGTGGTGTCTGTATATAGAGGGATGTCTGTATGTAGGAGTTGTGTCTGTATGTAGGAGTTGTGTCTGTATATAGGAGTGGTGTCTGTATATAGGAGTGATGTCTGTTTATAAGAGGATGTGGCCAAAGTGGCTACCGAGAGGCTGTGTGCTCCAAAGTGGCTACCAAGGATTCCTGCATGCCAAAATGGCTACCAAGGGGCCAAAGTTGGTAGCAAGGGACCCCGCACATCAAAGTGGCTACCAAGGGGCCAAATTGGATACCCAGGGGCAGGGCCCTACATGCCAGACTTGCTCCTGAGGTTCATTGGCAGCTGGCAGCGCTGTTCAAGCACCATGTATTTCCTTCAGGAAATGCCCATCTAGTTATTATTATTATTCTTCTCCGCGTTTTCCGCAATTAATGCGGCCCGAACCGCTCGGCGCAGAGACCCCGTTCAGGCGGCGTTTCGAAGGTCTCGGTGGGGACAGGTGTGCTATGACTTTTATAGTCGGTCCGATATGTAGATTTTATTTAAATCGCATTTAAAAAAAATAAAATTCCCATAGGAAATAATGGCGAACTTTCCATTACCCCCAACTTGATCTTCCAAAGATGGCAGCTATGCAAATGTACGGTGTCCATTTTAGGACATGATCATTTATCAAAGTCAAACATCAGAATAAAGTGACTATGACACCCTCTCATCCCGTGTGTGAAAAGTAAGTGCCCCCCCGGCCCCGTGTGTGAAAAGTAAGTGCCCCCCCGGCCCCGTGTGTGAAAAGTAAGTGCGCCCCCGGCCCCGTGTGCAAAAGTAAGTGCGCCCCCGGCCCCGTGTGCAAAAGTAAGTGCGCCCCCGGCCCCGTGTGCAAAAGTAAGTGCCCCCCCGGCCCCGTGTGTGAAAAGTAAGTGCCCCCCCGGCCCCGTGTGTGAAAAGTAAGTGCGCCCCCGGCCCCGTGTGCAAAAGTAAGTGGGCCCCCGGCCCCGTGTGCAAAAGTAAGTGCGCCCCCGGCCCCGTGTGCAAAAGTAAGTGCGCCCCCGGCCCCGTGTGCAAAAGTAAGTGCGCCCCCAGCCCCGTGTGCAAAAGTAAGTGCGCCCCCGGCCCCGTGTGCAAAAGTAAGTGCGCCCCCGGCCCCGTGTGCAAAAGTAAGTGTGCCCCCGGCCCCGTGTGCAAAAGTAAGTGCGCCCCCGGCCCCGTGTGCAAAAGTAAGTGCGCCCCCGGCCCCGTGTGCAAAAGTAAGTGCGCCCCCGGCCCTGTGTGCAAAAGTAAGTGCGCCCCCGGCCCCGTGTGCAAAAGTAAGTGCGCCTCCGGCCCCGTGTGCAAAAGTAAGTGCGCCCCCGGCCCCGTGTGCAAAAGTAAGTGCGCCCCCGGCCCCATGTGCAAAAGTAAGTGCGCCCCCGGCCCCGTGTGCAAAAGTAAGTGCGCCCCCGGCCCCGTGTGCACAAGTAAGTGCGCCCCCGGCCCCGTGTGCAAAAGAAAGTGCGCCCCCGGCCCCGGGTGTGGAAAAGTAAGTGGCCCCCCTTGTCCCGTGTGTGAAAAGTGCTGCTGTAAAGCTGGCAACGCTGTTCAAGCACCATGTATTTCCTTCAGGAAATGCCCATCTAGTTTTATTTGTTATCCTTGTTGCATTGTTGCAGTTAAATAGCGTATTATACATAATCTCGGGGATGAGGACAGGGCCTGATGGTAAAGCAGCGCTTATTTGTATTCATTCTTACATAATCACCAATTCTCCTCCCAGTGGTTCAGAAGAATGTGCGGCGTCGCAGGTGTGAGGATTGTCTCAACAGGTTGTTTGTGTTTCATTATCCATTCTGTATATGCTTCATGATTCATTAAGTCACATAAGGGACCTGTAAAGCTGTTTGCAAACTTCTTTTGTTTTATTACTTGATACTTTAAGAGTGGAGCGAGCTCTATTGTTAGAAATGCTGGAAAAAAAGAAGAACTAGTCAGAGTTGTAAGAAATTGCTACGCTGTGATCACCAACACAAAGAGGTTGACTGATCCATACATCCCACTCGTGACCTGCTGCTGATCACTGTGGATCTGGCTGCTGAACAGGATTAACAAAAGGGAAGGAGGTGTTGTACTGTATGTTAAGAAAATGTATATCTTCACAGAGATCCAAGCTTCAGAGAATGGTAGCTCTGTAAAAACTGTTTGGGTAAGAATACAAGGAGAGAAGAACAGAATGGACACCATTGTAGATGTTTGCTATAGGCCACCTGGACAGACTGAGGATATGTGACCTCTTTTTACATCGGATGTCTTTGCTCTCAAAATAGTATGATATAGTGATCATGGGAGATTTTAACTATCCAGATATTTGTTGGAAATCTCTCTCAGGCAAAAGTACTGGGTCCAGAAGATTCTTATTTTCTCTTGCTGACAACTTTATCTTTCAAAAGGTAGAAGAGAAAACAAGAGAATCTACAATCTTGGACCTAATTCATACCAACAGGGAGGAAATGATTGAGGAAGTAAAGGTGGCTGGGAATTTAGGAGGCAGCGATCATGCTATCCTCGAATTTTGGATTACAAGAGGAGCAAATCAATTCTAAACTGATTGAATTCAATTACAATTTCCCAAAACTCATGGAAATTTCAGATTTAAAAAACTGACCGTCACATCCAAACATAAACTAAGTGTGAACAGCTGCTTACCTAGAGTCACCAACTTATATACAATCAAACAAATAAAGCAGCACTCTGTAGCGCTATAGCATGCAAATATGAAATATGAAAATGTAATTGCATTACTGCACTAGAAATATGAAAAATTGAGAAAGCTTAGCGGATAAATTGGCCAATTCATGTGTACCTGGAAGCCACGTTAAGGCGTTTCTCATTTCCAGGACCTAACAGAACAGAAAGGACACCATTTGTAGATGTTTACTATAGGCCACCAGGACAGACTGAAGATATGGATGAACTCTTTTTGTAACAGATGTCTTTGTTCTAAAAAAAAGTACGGCATAGTGATCATGGGAAATTTTACCTATCCAGATATTTGTTGGGAATCTCTCTCAGGCAAAAGTACTGGGTCCAGAAAATTCTTATTTTCTCTTGCTGACAACTTTATCGTTCAAAGAGTAGAAAAGAAAACAAGAGGATCTGCAATCTTGGACCTAATTCTTACCAACAGGAAGGAAATGATTGAGGTAGTAAAGGTGGCTGGGAAATTAGGAGGCAGCGATCATGCTATCCTCGAATTTTGGATTACAAGAGGAGCAATTGAATTCTAAACTGATTGAATTCAATTACAATTTCACAAAACTTGTGGACATAGGAAAATCCAAATTTTGGGCAACTTGCTTCACATAAATCCAGTTGGCTGCCATTTTGTTTTATTCTAAAGACCCGGAACGTAGTTAAAAAATAAAAATTAATATACTTACCGCTCCCTGGCCGTTACTTGTCCAGCCACACAATCCCTCTCTGCATAAATTTGAAGAGTGGCTCTACCAAATCGAATTGACTCCTCACTAGCGTTTATCGGGCAGTGGACCTCTCCTCCCCCCTTTGACATCCAAGAGTCACCAAAGAAGCAGACACCAAAATAAAGGATGTGTTGTGCCAAATTTATCTGCCAAAAGGCAAAAATCTCATCTCTAATGTTCACTTATTTGGTAGGAAACGAGGAATAAGAGACGGACGCCTTCATTTCAAGTTTTTAAATTCCAAGTTGTCTTCTTTCAAAGCTGCTGGTGATGGGAAAGACACACTCTGTTAACTTCCAGCTTCTTGTTTCCACCGGGAGGACATATAAATCCTTGTCACCGTGCAGCAGCTGCGCATTAATTTGTCTAACGCTTTAGAAATATTTGCGATTCCGTAATTTAATAAAGCTGAGTCCTGTAGAAGACTGATAGGAAGCTCGCGTCAAGGAAAGATTCCTGTGGCTGCAAATTTGTTACCGAAAAATTACAAAATCTCTTATTTTGCAAAAATAAAAAAGTTGGAAGGTTTGATAAAACCCAGACTATAAAGTAAAACCAAAATAATAAATATTGGAACGTCTGAGGTCTATGGATTCTCCTTCTTCTCCTGTTCATGACAGTTTCCATAAGATTTGTCAGAACGTATATCACAGTCTGAGTTTTTCATTTTTATTGTATTTCAGAGTATTTATGACTCTAAAATGTTACATAAATGTAAAAAAGGGCAGATTTGATTTCAAGTTTATGTTATGCTTATGTCGACTTTCATGTCCTTCTATATCATTGTCTGATTTCTGTTTTGCTGCTGTTAATTTCTGGATCTGCTTTGATACATCAGCTCGCACAGCTGAAAGTTCAGAGCCCAGTGGATGTTCCCCCATCACTCCTTATGCTCCATCTTCTGTGCCTCTGCCTCGTTTCCTGGAGACATTTAAGTTGTTTCTCTTAATTGTTTGATTTTCGTTGGCTCTTTTATATTGCAGACCTTTCTGTCATGTCTGCTTGTGCAGCTGCAAGGTCAGAGCTCAGCTGCTGTTCCCTTTTCTACCCTGATTATCTGTATCCTTGTACTTAGAGATTTTCAGATTGCAGTGTGTAATCATGTTATGCTGTTTTGCTACCTATAGTTTCTAGATATGATTTGTCTAACATGCCTACTTGCAGAGCTGAAAGTTCAAAACTCAGTGGAGGCCCCCGTTGATATTTCCTGTTCTCCAGCCTATGTGTCTGTGTCTCTTTATCTAGAGACATTCAAGATGTTGTATGTAATTTTTCTATTTATATTTTTCTTCTTTTAATTTATAGATTTGCTTTCTCTGACATATCTGCTTATGTAGTAACAAGATTAGAGCTCAGGTTGGGTTCCTCACCCTGTTCCCAATGTTCTAGCCTGTGCATAATGTATCTCTCCCTGCAGCATTCATGAAACTCAGTGTAATTATTTAATTTCTGCTATTTTTATTTCCTAAATTTAATTTCTCTGACATATTTGCTTTTGTATCTACAAAATCTAAGCTCAGTGACTGCTTCATTTCCTACTCCCGGTACTTTATACTATGTGTTTATGTGCATACAACTGGGGACTTTCAAGTTGCCATATGTAATTGTTGTATTTTGCATTGCTTCTTTTATTTTTCCACCCGGTTTTCACTGACATGTCTGCTTGTGCAGCTGCAAGTTTAGAGTTCAGTGGGAATTCCTGTGCTTACAATCACTGCTTTAGCTTTGTGTGTAATTCCCCGCTCGGTCATATTGCCTGCAAACTGCGATATCCTTAAAAAAAAAGTATTTTGAAGGATGTATAACTTGCAGTAAGCAAACAACACTGACCTCAGATGCCTCTATAAAGCTTAGGATAGGGTCAGCAACAAGATGGGAACAAATGCTGCACTGTGGGGTTTCTTGTAGTATGTGACCATGAAGTCCACTTTCTGCCTTCATATCTTCTTCTCCTTCTGGATCTTCCAGTGTGCGCCACCACTGTTGAGTAGGCTTCTCAATATGGCAAGGGGTGCGCCACATGTCCATTGTGCCTCACTGGCCTTCTGGAAGAATATGTGGGGTGCCGCAAACATCATTGATGTGCATGAAGCTAAGTCAGTAGAAGAAGAAAGAAGAGGAGCCAATTGGCCGACCACGCGATCAGTATTAGCGGTAGAAGTGAGATAGGTAGCAGAAGGGTCGAGGTTAGGTGAGTATTAGTGTTTAATATATTTTTTTAACCATTTGATAGGCACCAATTTTATGCCCCAAAAATTGAGCTAATCTTCTGAAATCTAAATCCAGATTTGCCATGTACATGTCTAGTAAGTCTTATTTTTTCATTTCCATGGAAGATGGCTTTATGAGTTTTATAGGAGCAAAAAGGGATCCAACATTGATTGTTTTTCCTTCTGTAAGCACTCGCGCTGTCCTGATGGGTAGATGCACAACTTCAGCACAACAGTCAGCACTGCAGGATGGTGTAACATTGAGGAATCATCATGTGTCACCCATTGTTCAGTCTTCTGAGTGCTGAGCGGCAGCAGAGCGGGATTATTAGCGTAATCAGAGAGCTGCGTGTCATACATCACTGTCATTTTTCGACTAAATAACCTCAGATCTTTGAGAAAACTCAGGGTATTTCTTTTATTATTCCATCCACAAAGTGATTGAAAATTCTTGATGCAGAGAAATGTCTGATTCTTCACAGGAGCTGAAGAAAAGAGATGTGTCTGCTCATCCGAGAGCTGGGTAGTTTGGGTGATGGTAAACCGTACATGGAGAAAGGGTGGGAATCGGCTAAAGGGAACTCATCACTAGAATTCGGTCAACGGGAATCTGTCACCAGTATTCGGTCAAAAGGAACCCGTCACCAGTATTCGGTCAAAAGGAACCCGTCACAAGGATTCGGTGAAAGGGAAACCGTCACTAGAATTCGGTGAAAGGGAACCGGTCACTAGAATTCGGTCAAAGGGAACCCGTCACCAGTATTCGGTCAAAGAGAACCCATCACTAGGATTCGTTCAAAGGGAACCCATCACTAGGATTCGTTCAAAGGGAACCGGTCACTGGGATTCGGTCAAAGGGAACCTGTCACCAGGATTCGGTCAAAGGCAACTCGTCATTAGAATTCAGTCAGACAGCTAAGAACTCTATTAGGCAGAAATGTTTCCAATCCGGGAGTCAGTTTTTAGCACAGATGACCCACAGAATAATTAGTTCAGCTGACTGATTTACATGAACCTGGTCCAGTGCCACATCAGTATCCCATGGCCGCCTCCTACCAGCTAGTGAGTAAGTGATGTCATGGGTGTGTCATTCCACAATGATGACGTCACACCGAGCCTACAAGTCAGAAGAGGCGACAGGGATTACAACAGTTAAGAGTCGGTTCACAAAACCCCCATCCAGTGGCCATGAACTACTAATGTGACCACTGGTCCTTCAAATTTATGTTCTCTTCTCTAAAATGAACCCTTCATACCACTGCTACCTAATACTGCCCCAATGCTTTGCTCCATCGGAGGCTCTATAAAGGAGTGTTTCTCCGACAGGTTTAGTACATCTATTGGAGATTTTTTTTCTGTGGATTCATCTCACATGTCATATGCCACTGTGCGACACCAGTGTATGCCGGCACAAATGGGTTTAAAGGGATTGTGTATTTATATTAGTGGGTGCAGTTACACCTTCTTAATAGTCCCCCGAATTGCTAAGCATGGAGGGTAAAAATAATGTACTTCCTGATCCTGGCATATCACGTGATTACTTACAGCCAATCAGCAGCTCTAAGAACGATCATGACCATATTTGGTCACAATCCCAATTTTGCTAGGACCATGACAGCCACTGCGGATTCTTTGGTAGCAGTGGCTGTCAGGGTGCACCTGTGCCTCCTGTGTCCATTTCCTGTGAGACAAGAAAGCAAAGACAGTAAGTGTCATCATGGGGATTTTTTTCTTCAAGGGTTCAAACTTCAGACTCCATCTGAGATACAAGCTATCAAAGAAGAGCTGTCGTGTTTTCTATCATGTCCATTGTAGCAAATATTAGAATTCTCTATAGAAAATATTTCTCTGTTCCTCCTGGGAGTGTATGAAGTTGTGGGCATGTTCCTACGTTGTCCAATCAGTGTAGAGATGCACCCTTTGGACAAGGTAAATGCTAGGCTTACATGCACAAAGTTTTTTGATGAGTTTTTGGAACACAAACTTAGCAAACTTCTCGAAATCTTCCTCCGAATCTCAAAACTCCCCAAAAACTTGAGCAAACAGACTTTGTGTGCACTGACAGCACCCTAACACTCCAGTTCTTAATTTCTTCATACATTTCCAGGAATAACAACAGAGGAATAAAAATCAAATAAATGACATAAAAATTACTTTTTAAATTTTTATTTAATAGGAATGGTAAGTATTCATAAGATAGACGTGTCTGGAGACCGTTCATCACGCTCTTCCCCATTATGAAGACTTTTGTGAAGTTCTCGAAAGTTAAAAATGTAGAAACCATCTATAGAAATCCTCCAGCTCTTCACCGTGACTATAAATTACTCCTTGAGAACATTGAATTGAACATCAAATCACAAAGTGTTTGGAACGGGGAGAACCACAAAAAAAAAAATCTCCGGCTTGGGGAAATTAAGTCCGAGCGTCTGGAGCGTTAACCTTTAAATGTGCATCTGTCACAAATCTCCGGCGGGCTCCACGGCGCTCGCACCTCCACCGGCAGGCGAGTCATTTTGTCTGTTTGACGTGCTGCGTTATTCATTGGGAAAACTGCTGGCGAGGAGATATTGTCAGGGAGGAGAGGCTCTTATAAATCAGACGTGTGAAGGATGAAAAGACCCTTCATTGCCGCGAGTCACTTGACAATAGCGGCGCGCGTGCAATCACTTTCCATATATACAAGACTTATTCAGGCATTAAATAAGAAAATAGCCAGTGTAAGTGGATTTAAACATACAGCCCATAGCGGAGCACAGCTCCGGCGGAGGAGTTAATGCAGTAATGTGCCGCTTCTCCGGCACTGCGCTGGTGAAGATTTTCTCTAACAGGAGAGCAACAATCACATTCAGATCAGGACAGAGGATTTTATTACTGCTGCAAAAAGAAAGAAAAGTCTCAACTGACAACACTTCCTGTCCTGGGTCCAAAGGGACACGGCATGAATCCGAATGATACTCCGCCATTATGTCCTCACGCCTCACCGCCACAGACAATTTCCAATTTTTGCACATTCTTCCCCTTATTGCAAGAACCAGAACTATTTCCTTCGACATACTGTATCCATACGGGGGCTTGATTATTGCTAGATAAGTTGTTCTTCTTATTAACATCTATAATAAAAAAAATTGTGCCTGATGAAAGGACCTGAGCAGTCGAGAAGAGCAGAACACAGATTTTAACAAAAAATTCTATTTGCAGAGATGTTACTGTTCATGAATGTAATGTTCCTTATTATATTTGGGGATCATTATAAGGTGTAAAAAAAATAATAAAAATGTCTATACTCACCTCTCCGGCCGCTCCGCTGCTCCCTATTCGCAGTCCAGTCTTCCATCTTAAGCCCTGAAACATGCGCAGTCAACTCTGGGACTTTCTTGTAGACAGAATATTTAATATTTTTGAATGACAAAATTAATTTTACCATACAATGTACGGAAAAATGTGGAAAATTTCCAAGTGGGATAAATAGGTGAAAAATTGTAGTTTTGGGGATTTTATTTTTATGCATTGGATATACGGTTATAATGATTTAATATTCTGATTCTCTAGATCAGGACGATTACGGAGATCAAAAACTTGCTCAGATTTTATTTATTTATTAAAAAGAAATCAGAATTTAAAATAATACAAATTCTTGTTTGTGTCTCCATTTTTTGAGACCGGCGGAAGACTTATACAGAGGAATGACAGTTGAAGATCGGTGAATGCTAGGCATTTGGACAAAAAAGGAAAAAGTTATATAATTACGTACTAAATAGTAAAAAACTGGGTACAATTGTCACTGAAAAAGACTTGCGTATATGGACAGCAAACTAAACTTTAGTGGTCAGTGCCAGGCAGCTGCTGCCAAGGCAAATACACATATATTTTGCATCAAAAGAGGCAAGAAGCTCATGGCGAGACAGAGTATCGCCTCTATACAAGTCACCGTTCAGGCCACGCCTGGTTTACTATATACAGCACTGGGCACCTGTGTATAAGGAGGAGCAGAACAATTGTGGGTGCAGAGAAGAGCCACCAAGGTCAGGGAAGGGTTGATGAAGACGGGTTACCAAACTTTAGGCTGTTAAAGTGTAAAATTTAGGGGTTGTAACATAATTAGGCTTTGACCACTGGGACCTCCACCAATCCCAAGAACAGGGATTTGCCCTGTGTTTTTTTTTCATAGACAATGAATGTGTCAGAGGATCTCATGGTCAACTGCTGCACCATTCAGATGGGAGATCTTAGGATCTGTGAGGTTCCTAGATATAAAGCCCCAGCAATCAGTAAGGTATCCTCTCTCCATTGCACAGGTGATGACGTACAATCTTGGTGCAAACCCAATGCAAAGCCAAATAGCGCAGCCGCGATCCAAGAGTTTGTTAGTGTGTAATGAACAGTCGTTTGGCGATTGCTACATTGTATTCATCCTCATAATCAAAATTGCTGGACGAATTATCAACAATTTTACAAACGAAAACAAACATTGATAGCAACAAGCGTAGATTGAATGAAGGACTTATTACGGAGGGTCAAGATCGAAACCGCAAACATGGCACTCTTACTCAATACAAGGAAGACAAAGATACTGACTACTGCCAGGTACGACTGGGACACATCTGAGAAGGACGGAGATGAACTGTAAATTGTAAGGAACTTCAACCTACTATGGGCAAATCAACGATGAAGTCACTGGACAAGGTCTTTAAACCGAGGAACATTTCACTGGCGATGAAGACACGGCTCGTACATAGTCTAGTCTTTTCTATGGCAGCATACAGATGAGAAACCTGGACGATAAAGAAACAAGACAGAAGAAGAATCAACACCTCCAAAAAGTGCTGGAGAAGGACGTTATCAATACCATGGATGGCAAGACGAACAAATAAATGAATTTTGGAACAACTAGCCAGACATGTCACTGGAAGTTAGGGTCACCGAGCTACGACTTGTCTACTGTGGACACATCAAGCGCAGGGAGCAATCACTGGAGAAGGACATCATGGCCGGAAGAATAGAAGGAATAAGGCGAAGAGGAAGGTCAGCAACTCGATGGCTTGATACAATCAAGATACACTCACCGGCCACTTTATTAGGTACACCATGCTAGTAACGGGTTGGACCCCCTTTTGCCTTCAGAACTGCCTCAATTCTTCGTGGCATAGATTCAACAAGGTGCTGGAAGCATTCCTCAGAGATTTTGGTCCATATTGACATGATGGCATCACACAGTTGCCGCAGATTTGTCGGCTGCACATCCCAAAGATGCTCCATACAAGGCAGGATGGATCCATGCTTTCATGTTGTTTACGCCAAATTCTGACCCTACCATCCGAATGTCGCAGCAGAAATCGAGACTCATCAGACCAAGCAACGTTTTTCCAATCTTCTACTGTCCAATTTCGATGAGCTTGTACAAATTGTAGCCTCAGTTTCCTGTTCTTAGCTGAAAGGAGTGGTACCCGGTGTGGTCTTCTGCTGCTGTAGCCCATCTGCCTCAAAGTTCGACGCACTGTGCGTTCAGAGATGCTCTTAGGCCTACCTTGGTTGTAACGGGTGGCGATTTGAGTCACTGTTGCCTTTCTATCAGCTCGAACCAGTCTGCCCATTCTCCTCTGACCTCTGGCATCAACAAGGCATTTCCGCCCACAGAACTGCCGCTCACTGGATTTTTTTTCTTTTTCGGACCATTCTCTGTAAACCCTAGAGATGGTTGTGCGTGAAAATCCCAGTAGATCAGCAGTTTCTGAAATACTCAGACCAGCCCTTCTGGCACCAACAAGCATGCCACGTTCAAAGGCACTCAAATCACCTTTCTTCCCCATACTGATGCTCGGTTTGAACTGCAGGAGATTGTCTTGACCATGTCTACATGCCTAAATGCACTGAGTTGCCGCCATGTGATTGGCTGATTAGAAATTAAGTGTTAACAAGAAGTTGGACAGGTGTACCTAATAAAGTGGCCAGTGAGTGTAAGTGCGGCGAAGACCATGGTGGCCCTACCTAGGCTGCACAAGGCCGAAGGCCAATAATAATAATAATAATAATAATAAATGCCCTGAAATGACCGCAGTATTACCATAGCCTCTGCCTCCGTAAAGCTGCCGCATTGTTAGCAAGATAGAAATGGAGCCCATAGCCAAGATGTGCTGCAGAGCTGCACTCATTGTGCAGCTGGTAGTGATAATAGCATCATTTATCTCCTCCGTGGAGCCTTTGTTTCTCTCTTATGGACGCTTTACTGTTATTTTTACAGATGAAGGACACTCACAATTCATTATTTTTCGCATCCACTTAACAAGAAATACAATGAAACCGATTTTAATGAAAAGAAGAAAAGAAGAAAAGGTGAAGGTGAGAATTCAGGGCTGTGAGTATCAAGGACTTTGATGTTTATGGTCGATCAGATTTCTAAACTTGTTTACGAATGTGAAACCTGATTTTGGATTTAAAGGGGAAATAAAATTCTCCTCTCTGTACAATCCGCTCCCGTAAGGGCTTGTAGAGGCGAGCGGTTTATACGTCTGTGTGCTGCCCCCACGCCAAACTGATGGGCTGCAACCTGACCAATGCAAGTCTATGGGGTAATTCACTTTGATCTGTTTTTTTTTATCGGCTTCATGAACCCCAATAGTTGAGTTATAACCACTGGTGCCATATGGACACTATCTTTTTACCATCCATTTTTTAACTAGTTTAAGCCCGGGCAATTAAATCACTTTCTTGACCAGGCACTTTTTTTTTTTTATACATGTGATTAAAAAAATGTGCTCCCCATTCTATAACTCAGAAATTTAGACTTTTATATATAGGTCATGTTTTTTTGTTTTATTTTTTTTGCGTAAATTTGGATTGACAGTGGTATTTCATTTATTTATTTATTTTTTCGCTGCTATTGTTATTTTATTTATTCACAGAAGATCCTTGGTTGGGGGGGATTTCAATATTGACATGTTTTTATTTTATTTCCATTGTAACTGGGGTTGGTGTGTTGGTCCCAGTTACAGGGGGAATGCAGCCTCCTGAAGCTATTTGGTTCTCCTATGACCCAGCAGCTCCTGATTCCTCCTAATACACAGTGATCATAAGACCGCTGTGCAAAGAAGATGATTCTCTGTCAGTAGGGATGGGCGGACCCGTGGATGTTTGGGTCCGGCGGACTCTGCCAATTACTTTAGGAAAAAGTTTGATTCTGGTACCAGAACAGTACCCGAATTGGATCTCAAACTTGAACCCCATTCAAGTGAATTGGGAGCCCGAATATCCGACGTCTCCCATGTGGTCCTCTGTGTGACAGTGTGGGAAATGGCGCCTCTGACCGGTAACAGACGCTGCAAGTTCCCACTCTGCCCTGTGATCGGCGGTGACAAGGTTACTGCCGGTCATGCCGGCTGATGACTAACACTGTAATCATCAGACAGGGCCTGTGCCTAGCTGTAGCTTTACTGCTATCCAGAGGTGCAAGAAGATGAATGTGGATTACTTTGTGGGATCATTTAATTAATAAATTGATAAATAAGGGCTTGTGTGGGGATGTCTTTATTCAAATAATTTTTTTTTCTATGTTTTTTTTTATTTTTACTACTGGGCTAGTAAAGGGGGTGTCTGACTCATACTTCTCCACTACTAACCCCCAAAACAATTACCCTGATTGCCACTGCACCAGGACAAGCATAAAAGTTGAGGCTAAGGGCCAGAATTGTCATATCAATTATGATGTCCCATTTCTGGGGCGACTGCGGGCTGTTATTTGTAAATTGGGAATGGCCCAATAACATGGCCATTCCCATCCTATTAATTTCAGCCTGCAGCTGTCGGCTCTCCCTTAGCTGGTTATTAAAAATAGGGGGGACCACAAGCCATTTTTTCATGTATTTATTTATTACTAATAAATAAATAAATGAATGAATGAATGAAAAATGCTAATAAATGAAAAAAGTGCCGTGGGGACCCACCTATTTTTAATAACCAGCCGAGGGAAAGAAGAGAGCTGTGAACAGATGTTATTATGATGGGAAGGGGTCAATATCCATAGAGCTTCCCAGCCTATGTAAACCAAAGGACAAATATACCGCTCAAAAATAACTTTGCTCAATATATTAAAAGCACAAAAGACTCATAGCAATGTGATTAAAATATAGCATCCAGGTTTAGTCAGATTGTAGTCTATAAGTGATTAGGGTAGAGCATATAAAAGACTATCAATTCCCTATCACTTGTCCTACCGTGCTGCAGAGGTTGGCACCCTAATGTTAGTGATAAGGTGCCCCCGCTCAACGTCGTTATTACAGAATGCCCTAATGAACACCCTAACTATAGTTCAAGTACAGGGTAGACGGTGAAGAAGACAATGAAAAATTGATGAAAAGCCTGAATGTGTACATAAAAACATGTCGACTGAACACATCTTACCTTGTAATAGGTATGACAATGGATCTATAGAGCTCCTCAAGCTAAAATCTAGAACAGTGTAGCAATATCCAGAACTCCATGCATGAAAAGACATATACTGCTCCAGAAATTCTCTCTACTGGATCAATCTCCAAAAACACAGTAAGCTTGCCAACAATTCTTTTGCTAAGATATATTTGCTACTACTCTGCATGTGCCACGATCAAGAACCTGCATGAATATGCCCAACAGTATGGACGTCACATATCATCAGTCAAAAAGATCAACCCTTATTATTGTAGTTGTCCTGACGCGTTTCCCGCTGCGTTATTCAGGGTTCATCAGGGGAGCGGTGAGAGACACCAAGCTCCCTCCATGTGGCTAAACATGTTGTGTGCAGCGTCCAGCTTGGGCGCCTCCATCTTATGGAGGTTTATGCAGCTCCTTCCGGTTCATAGCGCAGTTGCAGCCCCCTGCAGGGATGCTTGGAGAGCAAACCACTCTTCAGGATGACACGTCACTGAAAGTAAGTTTGAGGAAGGCAAATTGCATTTTAGGTTGACGCAAAGCCATAAGTGACATATGTGGAATGGACACATGCGTTCCAGGTTAGAGAATACGTAAGCAGACAGATTAGGGCTGTAGCTCTCAGCTGTCTGCTTTACCTGCGCTTGTTATCAAAAAATAGGAGGGACCCATGTCTTTTTATAATTATTATTATTTTTTATCATGCTGAGCTGGCCAATCACAGCCATGCCAATGCCACATCAGAAAAGCTTGTTGATTTGCTGCGCTGCAAACTTTCAACAAGCTTTATTGGGGCTGCTGAACTCAAACAGTAAGACAGACTTCCGTTAGAAGTCCATGTTCAGAGTCCATGCACGGACAATAGGTTTCCAGTATGGACCATGAACTTTAACATTCAAGTTTTACCATCACTATCCATCAGCACTTCCCACTGAAGGCACAGATGGTAATAAACCACCCCTGTCTTCTTTATGGAGTCTCCGGTTGGGTTCCCGCCATGATATAGCTGTGCTCCTTCGCAATAACATTCTAGAACATCACTGAAGAGTAGGAACGGGACAGACCGAATGGTTAATATCTGTGGGTGGCATGGAAACAGTTGAGGATCCATTGGAATGATAAATAGTAAACTGTATTTGACCTTTTATTACTTATTAAAGTGTTGCTTTTTTGAGATGATGTCATATAGATGTAAAATACGGAAATACCGATTGTAATGTGCTGCTGCAGTGCAGTATAGTGCAACCTCCACCAGGGGGTGCTGGTTAAGGAAAAGAGGTTGTACACACAGAGCAGCAATACTGAACTACAACTCAGGTGTCACAGGTAATGAAAGAGAAGTCAGGCAAGCCAAGGTCATACACATAGAGGTAAGCGCAGTACACAGGGGGAGTCAGAAGAATGGTTGGGGACAAACAAGAAGTCAGAGCCTACCGGGAACGTGGTACCCAAAGTGTGGGACGCAAGATGAAGTCGGGATACAAGCCAGAGGTCAGAACAAGTCATAAACGGGTACAGGCAGTCAGAGGCAAAAAGGAACACTAGTACAAGTGAACAGATCAGGTGCTCAAGCCGTGCAACATGAACTATAGCTGACACTGGCCCACAGGCTGCAGAGGACTTAAATAGCTCAGCCAGCTTTAAAGTGAGGCAGAGGGGATTAACTCCCATATGACCAGTCCAGAAACAAGACACCTGAACATAAACTCAGAACTGGATCATGACACCGATGTCATATGGATGCAAAATATCATCCATTTTTTCAGGATAAAAATCAGATGATTTTCCAAACGCTCCTCTGACATTGGATGAATCTCTTGACAAAAATCTGATCAGCTGCAATCTGTCGGGAATCCGGGCAGCAATTTCCCCTGCAGCGCCACCTTGAGGGTGATGAATTATTGCACTGTGTCCATTCACGGTAATAGGTCGTCTGTGTAATACAGGACAGGTCGGGTCCTCCAGAGCGGAGGGCGCTCTTCATAACTTCACTAAAAGGAGAAGATCCTGAGCAGTGAACTCCCCTCTTTAAAGGGGTTCGTCTCAACTTCTTAAATGGTTAAAATTACAAAAAGCTTGTAAAAACAAGCAACCTTGCAAAATACTTTTTATTCACAATTCTCTGTTTAAGAAAGGAGGCATTTTTACAGATCGCTAGCTTAGGTTACTGGCCCCCTCTGAAGTCTATCAGAGATGGATAGCCAGCTTCAGTGCCTGTGTATTTAACTAATAAAGGCATTTGCTTTCACCTAAGGCTATCCCCTACCCCCAATTCTTAGGGTTAACAAGGAAAACAAGAGCCATTGAATGGAATTCTGACTGTAAACATGTATCGCTGGTGTTGTAGTGTGTATTATAGACTCTAGGTGGCATAAAACATAATTTGTGTCAGGCTACAGCAGGGGTGAGGAACCTCAGGCCCCAGGGCCATTTACGGTCCTCGATGACCTTTTATCAGGCCCCCGAGCAGATTCTCAGGGACCGCATTCTTGGGCAAGGAGCTGTATTTTGATTGCCACCAGCTCATTACTTTCTTCTTGCTCTGTTAGCACACACACAAGTGTCATGGTTCCCAATGGCAGGGGAACGTCAAAAAAACACAAAAATAACGGACGAGCTCTGGGTGATGGAATCTCGAGCTGACCGTGAGCTAAATCTACCACACAACTAATAGCAGCCAGGGAGCATACCTACGATTATCCCTAGATGCCACGCGCCAGCCGGAGGACTAACTACTCCTGGTAGAGGAAGAAACAGACCTGGCTTACCTCTAGTGAAATACCCCAAAGATGATAGAAGCCCCCCACATATAATAACGGTGAGTTCAGAGGAAATTACATACACAGTATGAAAGTAGATTTAGCAAAGAGAGGTCCACTTACTAGATAGCAGAAGGATACAAAAGAGGACTTCACGGTCAACTGAAAACCCTTTAAAAAAAAACCATCCTGAAATTACTTTAAGACTCCTGTGTCAACTCATGACACAGGAGTGGCAATTTCAGCCCACAAGACCTTCCAGCTACAGAGAATAACAAAACTGCAAACTGGACAAAGATACAAAAACAAAAGGACAAAAGTCCACTTAGCTGATCAGCAGACTAGTAGCAGGAACATGCAACCGAAGGCTCTGGTTACAATGATGACCGGCAAGGAAATGACTGGAGAGCAAGGCTAAATAGGAAACTCCCAAACACTGATGGGAGCAGGTGAACTGAGACCGCAAAGCACACACAAGTCATCAGTACCACCAGCAACCACCAGGGGAGCCCAAAAGCGGATTCACAACAGTACCCCCCCCTTAAGGAGGGGGCACCGAACCCTCACGAGAACCACCAGGGCGATCTGGATGAGCCCTATGAAAGGCACGAACCAAATCCGAGGCATGAACATCAGAGGCAGTTACCCAAGAATTATCTTCTTGACCATAGCCCTTCCATTTAACCAGATATTGAAGTCTCCATCTGGAAATACGGGAGTCCAGGATCTTCTCTACAACGTACTCCAATTCACCCTCAACCAGCACAGGAGCAGGAGGTTCAGTAGAAGGAACCACCGGTACCTCATACCTCCGCAACAACGACCGATGGAATACATTATGGATAGCGAAAGATGCCGGGAGGTCCAAACGAAAGGACACAGGGTTAAGAATCTCCAAAATCCTATAAGGACCGATGAACCGAGGCTTAAACTTAGGAGAAGAAACCCTCATAGGGACAAAACGGGAAGACAACCACACCAAGTCCCCAACACGAAGGCGAGAACCAACACGACGACGGCGGTTAGCAAACTGCTGAGTCCTCTCCTGGGACAACTTCAAATTGTCCACCACTTGTCCCCAAATCCGATGCAACCGATCCACCACAGCATCCACTCCCGGACAATCTGAAGATTCCACCTGACCAGATGAAAAACGAGGGTGAAACCCTGAATTGCAAAAGAAAGGGGAAACCAAAGTGGCAGAACTAGCCCGATTATTAAGAGCAAATTCTGCCAACGGCAAAAAGGCAACCCAGTCATCCTGATCCGCAGACACAAAACACCTCAAATAAGTCTCCAAAGTTTGATTAGTTCGCTCCGTCTGGCCATTAGTCTGAGGATGGAATGCAGACGAAAAAGACAAATCAATGCCCAACCTGGCACAGAATGCCCGCCAAAATCTAGACACGAACTGGGTTCCCCTGTCAGAAACGATGTTTTCCGGAATACCATGCAAGCGAACCACATTTTGAAAAAATAGAGGGACCAATTCAGATGAGGAAGGCAACTTAGGCAAAGGTACCAAATGAACCATTTTAGAAAAACGATCACACACCACCCAGATGACAGACATTTTCTGAGAAACAGGGAGATCAGAAATAAAGTCCATAGAGATGTGCGTCCAAGGCCTCTTCGGGATAGGCAAGGGCAACAATAACCCACTAGCCCTAGAACAACAAGGCTTAACCCGAGCACAAACATCACAAGACTGCACAAAAACACGCACATCTCGAGACAGGGAAGGCCACCAGAAGGACCTAGCCACCAAATCTCTGGTACCAAAAATTCCAGGATGACCTGCCAGCGTAGAAGAATGAACTTCCGAGATGACTCTACTGGTCCAATCATCAGGAACAAACAGTCTACCAGGCGGACAACGATCAGGTCTATCCACCTGAAATTCTTGCAAAGCACGTCACAGGTCTGGGGAGACAGCAGACAAAACCACCCCATCCTTAAGGATACCAGCAGGTTCAGAATCCCCAGGAGAGTCAGGCTCAAAACTCCTAGAAAGAGCATCTGCCTTCACATTTTTAGAACCCGGTAGGTATGAGACCACAAAATTAAACTGAGAGAAAAACAACGACCAGCGTGCCTGTCTAGGATTCAGGTGCCTGGCCGACTCTAGATAAATCAGATTCTTGTGATCAGTCAAAACCACCACCTGATGTCTGGCACCCTCAAGCCAATGACGCCACTCCTCAAACGCCCACTTCATGGCCAAAAGCTCCCGATTACCAACATCATAGTTCCGCTCGGAGGCCGAAAATTTTCGAGAAAAGAACGCACAAGGTCTCATCACTGAGCAGTCGGAACTTTTCTGCGACAAAACCGCCCCTGCTCCGATCTCAGAAGCATCGACCTCAACCTGAAAGGGAAGAGAAACATCAGGCTGGCGCAACACAGGGGCAGACGAAAAGCGGCGCTTAAGCTCCCGAAAGGCCTCCACAGCAGCAGGGGACCAATCGGCAACATCAGCACCCCTTTTAGTCAAATCAGTCAAAGGCTTAGCAACGCCAGAAAACCCAGTTATAAATCGACGATAAAAATTAGCAAAGCCCAAGAATTTCTGAAGACTCTTAAGAGAAGTAGGCTGCGTCCAGTCACAAATAGCCCGAACCTTGACAGGGTCCACCTTATAGAAGAAGGGGAAAAAATGTATCCCAAAAAAGAAATCTTTTGAACCCCAAAAACACACTTTGAACCCTTTACACACAAAGAACTAGCCCGCAAAACCAGAAAAACCCTCCTGACCTGTTGAACATGAGACTCCCAGTCATCAGAAAAAATCAAAATATCATCCAAATACACAATCATAAATTTATCCAAATATTCATGGAAAATATCATGCATAAAGGACTGAAAGACTGAAGGTGCATTAGAAAGGCCGAAAGGCATTACTAAATACTCAAAATGGCCCTCAGGCGTATTAAATGCGGTTTTCCACTCATCCCCCTGCTTAATTCGCACCAAATTATACGCCCCACGAAGATCAATCTTAGAGAACCACTTAGCCCCCCTTATGCGAGCAAACAAATCAGTCAGCAAGGGCAACGGATACTGATATTTGACTGTAATTTTATTCAGGAGTCGAAAATCAATACAAGGCCTCAGAGAGCCATCTTTTTTAGACACAAAGAAAAAACCGGCTCCTAAAGGAGATGAAGAAGGACGAATATGTCCCTTTTCCAGGGACTCCTTGATATACTCTCGCATAGCAGTATGTTCAGGTACAGATAAATTAAACAAACGACCCTTTGGAAATTTACTGCCAGGAATCAGATCTATGGCGCAATCACAATCTCTGTGGGGAGGGAGTGAACCAATTTTAGGCTCCTCAAAAACATCACGATAATCAGACAAAAATGCCGGAATCTCAGAGGGAGTAGATGACGAAATGGAAACCAAAGGTACATCCCCATGAGCCCCCCGACATCCCCAGCTTATCACAGACATTGTTTTCCAGTCAAGGACTGGGTTATGAGCTTGTAACCATGGTAATCCAAGCACTAAAACATCATGTAAATTGTACAACACAAGGAAGCGAATCACCTCCTGATGGTCTGGAGTCATATGCATAGTCACTTGTGTCCAGTATTGTGGTTTATTACTAGCCAATGGTGTAGAATCAATACCCTTCAGAGGTATAGGGACTTCCAGAGGCTCTAAATCAAACCCACAGCGCCTGGCAAAGGACCAATCCATAAGACTCAGGGCGGCGCCAGAGTCCACATAGGCATCCACGGTAATAACTGATAATGAACAAATCAAGGTTACAGACAGAATAAATTTAGACTGTAAAGTGCCAATTGAAATAGACTTGTCAACCTTCTTTGTGCGTTTAGAGCATGCTGATATAACATGAGCAGAATCACCACAATAGAAGCATAACCCATTTTTACGCCTATAATTCTGCCGCTCGCTTCTGGACAGAGTTCTGTCACATTGCATATTCTCTGGCATCTTTTCAGAAGATACCGCCAAATGGTGCACAGGCTTGCGCTCCCGCAAACGCCGATCAATCTGAATAGCCATTGTCATGGACTCATTCAGACCTGTAGGCGCAGGGAACCCGACCATAACATCTTTAACGGCATCAGAGAGGCCCTCTCTGAAATTTGCCGCTAGGGCGCACTCATTCCACTGAGTAAGCACAGACCATCTACGAAATTTTTGGCAGTATATCTCAGCTTCATCTTGCCCTTGAGATAGGGCTATCAAAGCTTTTTCAGCTTGAATCTCCAAATTAGGTTCCTCATAAAGCAACCCTAAAGCCAGAAAAAACGCATCCACATTGAGCAACGCAGGATCCCCTGGTGTCAATGAAAATGCCCAATTTTGAGGGTCACCTCGCAGCAAAGAAATTACAATCTTAACCTGCTGGACAGGATCTCCAGAGGAGTGAGGTCTGAGAGAAAGGAATAATTTACAATTATATTTGAAATTCAGAAACCGAGATCTATCTCCGGAAAACACCTCTGGTGTAGGAATTTTAGGTTCAGACATAGGAGTATGTATAACAAAATCTTGTAAATTTTGAACCTTAGTAGCAAGATTATTTAAACCTGCAGCCAAACTCTGAGGATCCATCTTTAAACAGGTGAGATCAGAGCCATTCAAGGATTAGAAGGAGAGAATGGCAAAGGCTGTAATTAGAGCTGAAATACAACTGATCCAACTATGGAGCAAGCATAGGGGAGAAAAAAAAAAAAATCTGCAGACTTCTTTTTCTCTCCTTTCTTCTGCCAATAACTTTAACACATGGCCGGTCATACTGTCATGGTTCCCAATGGCAGGGGAACGTCAAAACACAAAAATAACGGACGAGCTCTGGGTGATGGAATCTCGAGCTGACCGTGAGCTAAATCTACCACACAACTAATAGCAGCCAGGGAGTATACCTATGATTATCCCTAGATGCCACGCGCCAGCCGGAGGACTAACTACTCCTGGTAGAGGAAGAAACAGACCTGGCTTACCTCTAGTGAAATACCCCAAAGATGATAGAAGCCCCCCACATATAATAACGGTGAGTTCAGAGGAAACTACATACACAGTATGAAAGTAGATTTAGCAAAGAGAGGTCCACTTACTAGATAGCAGAAGGATACAAAAGAGCACTTCACGGTCAACTGAAAACCCTTTAAAAAAAAACCATCCTGAAATTACTTTAAGACTCCTGTGTCAACTCATGACACAGGAGTGGCAATTTCAGCCCACAAGAGCTTCCAGCTACAGAGAATAACAAAACTGCAAACTGGACAAAGATACAAAAACAAAAGGACAAAAGTCCACTTAGCTGATCAGCAGACTAGTAGCAGGAACATGCAACCGAAGGCTCTGGTTACAATGATGACCGGCAAGGAAATGACTGGAGAGCAAGGCTAAATAGGAAACTCCCAAACACTGATGGGAGCAGGTGAACTGAGACCGCAAAGCACACACAAGTCATCAGTACCACCAGCAACCACCAGGGGAGCCCAAAAGCGGATTCACAACACACAAGTGTTCACTACTGAACACTGAAGGGCATGCAATGAAAGATTACGTCCTCAAATCAGTGCCAGAGTCAGGATGGACTTTGTGGGCGGAGTTTGTAGGCCCCCGAAGGACGGTATAAAAGCCAAATGGCCCTTCGCAGAAAAAAGATTCCTCACCCCTGGGCTACAGGCTCGGTCCATGGCTGTCAGCCACATGGTGTGCCTGGGGAGCCGGCTGAGCACAGCCTTTAGGGTTGCAAGTTCTGGAAAGTCAGAGGACTGGAGGTGTCCTGATCATAGCCAGGAGTGATTACATGCTGGACCTGAGTGCTGGAGTCTATGCAATCGATGACCTGTGTGATGGTGTGATATGTTATGTGGGTATCATTTTTGTGTATATTTCTATCTTACTGATTATCATGGTGTTACTGCATCTTGTAGGATGAGTTGTTATTTGCCATCTGATATTCTCCCCACAGTCCTGTATTGTTATCTCTCCACAGGGTCAGTGAATAATGTTGTTTGCTAATATGCTAATGACATATTGAACTAGCTTGTTGAAACAATGACCCCCTGTAGTGCCTTAACCCACCAGGCACCATTGTCAGGTGGGGGAGGCCTGAAAACCACCCCAACCTGTCTGACTACTCCTGGACATAAGGGGAGGACAGGAGCTGGTGGGAATTCAGATCCTGTGTGGACCCATGAGGTGAAGACAGCACTTCAGAGAGAGAAAGAAGGGAATATGGACTGTTATCCTCTGTGCTGGATTGTTGGACTTTTATTCTGTAACTGAACTGTATTTGTGTTCTGGAATATTTAATCCTTTGTGTGATGGATCGTATATATGGACCTTTCATGTTTTGCGTAAATAAAGGTCTTGGGATTGTTCACTATTCTTTTGATCTGTTGATTGTGTGATACCGGAGAAGGAACCATGACAGCCTGTGACCTGGTTACCTGGTGGGGAAAGCATGTCTTTCTCCTTCGATGGGAGTCTTCACACAGAGGCTGGACAGACATCTGTCTGGGATGATTTAGTGACTCCTGCTTTGAGCAGGTGGTTGGACCAGATGACCCAGGAGGTCCTTTGCAACAATACCATTCTATAATTCTATATATATGTATATGTATATATATATCTATCTATATAAATACTATATATATACTGTATATCAGGATGGGGGGCAGTCCAAATCTTGCACCTGGGCTCATCAGTCTGTAGTTATGCCTTTGCCTGCTGCCGTCTCAGCAGTTTACTGTATTCAGGTTCAACAAGCTCACGGACTCCCCTTAGTGCTGGCTGGAGAAAACTTTATATTTCATAGTATTTAATATAAAACATTATATTTAAGCCTTTCAAAATTTTAGTTAGCAGATAACAGTACAAATGATGAGAGTCTGACCTCTGGGACCCCCACTTAGTTCTTAGCTGTGGAGGAGGAAGCACACGTTCTGTTCACCTTCACAGTCTTGATTGGGGTAGTTTGCACGTAGAAGGCCAGGAACACGGTCAGGCTTTCTCTCTGCTAGACGCTGGATCCTCTGTGCTGGGATCTATTCCCTATGACACTGGTTAATTAAACTGTGATGTTAGATGACCATGATACTCTATAGATTCTGCGACTCACTCAAAACTGTACTTTTGATTATAGAATTAATAAACCAATTTCTTTGGTTTTACAACAAGAGGATTCGGCTTGTTGTAACCGACGCATTTCGACATGTTTTAATTTATCTTTTAATATCCGAATAATGTTCACGAATATCTGACTTGGAACAAACATAATGTTCTCGTTCCCCCTCTACAAGGCAGGAAATATCGAGGTTTTGGTGATTTTTTTCTAAATCTGTTTCCAAAATCATGGAAAAGCAAACAAAGGCGAATTAGAAGCATTTCTTATTCATAAAGCGCATTATTCCACGGCGTTCTCCATAATTCCTGGTCATCAATTATTAAGAAGAGTATTAGACTGGAAGAAGCCGGCATCAAGTTAAATAATTATTTGTTTAGATTCTGTTCTTCTCGAAATGCAAAAAATCAAATCCACCCGATTTAAGAAAAATGATCAGAAATCAGCAGTTCTGTAGATATTGGCAACTTTTATCAGGTTAAGTAATATTTGTACAAATCATTTTTTATGTGCTGGTATTTTTTTAGGTTTATTAAGATATTTGCTCATGGACTTAGAATTTCAAACATAAAATATAATAAAAATAATAATAATAGTAATTAATTCTAATATAAATGTTAAAGATACTAATGATTATACTAGAAATAATTATAATTAAATAGTAATAATAATACAGTGTAATAATAATCTAATACTGTATAACACTTGCTACTCATATGTAATAAAGAAAAAAGTTTGCTCAAAACTGAATGCTAAATGTTACTCGTTTTTTTACCTTGAGAAAGGCCCGAAATGCGTTGGAACAATAAAGAGCCATTTTGGAAAACTAATTGCTTCTCATTGACAACAGGGCAGCCCATTCAACGTGATATCACCCTCCTCTTCTACAAAGCTGAATGCTGTCATATTCTTTTAATCAGGCCCAATGAAATTAGCTATGTGTTGGAGATTCTGGATTATTGGACAGCTCAGCTGAGCAAAGTGATTGACTCAAATTGAATTTGCTTTAAATTTCATTTAAAAAAAATATTTTCCATGAAGGCTCACAACTAGCGTTGAGCCAGATGACAGCTGTTGCAATGTAGATGGCTGCTGCGGATCATCCTCCTCCGCTTCTGAGCTAGTGGCAGCGGCACCCTCTTCCCCCAATGGCTGCCAATCTGGGTCAACAACTGGGTCATCTATCACCTCCTCCTCAATGTCATGTGCACCTTCCTCAGTGTCACCGTGTAAGGTGCTATAGCGCTCGGGACAGGGCACCATAGTCTCATCAGGGTCACATTCTGGCTCAGTAAACTGCGAGGGCAATGTAGTGATCAGAGTCAATGGAACAGCATAATAATCTAGCTGTGGCTGTGCATCAGTGCACTCCATGTCCGATTCTTCTTGTAATTGGCAGTGTACAATTTCCCTTTCTAACCCAGGCACGGTATGTGTAAAGAGCTCCATGGAGTAACCTGTAGTTTCGTCTGATGCATCCTTCACTTTTGGTTTGGGAGAAGGACAGAAGGAAACGTCTTTTTCCTGACCGGGAGCATCCACTGACGACTGGCTGCTCTTACATTTAGAACTTTGGGAAGAGGAGGCGAAAGAGCTAGAGGGTGAGTCAGCAAGGAAAGACAACACTTTTTCCTGCTTCTCTGGCTTTAAAAGCTGTTTTCCTACTCCCAGGTAAGGGAGCCTTCGAGGCCTTGTGTAGCCAGACGATGACGCAGGCTGAACACCTCCAGCCTTAGGTGCTACTGTGCTTTTGCCACTACCACGAGATGCAGCACCACCAGCACCATCAGTACCAGCTGGCAACCCCCGCCCACGGCCTCTTCCACCAGACTTCCTCATTTTTGGGGGGGAGACACTGAACCACAACTCATATTACACCGTCGTAATATGAGGGGCCCTGTGCCAGTACCGCCACCCACGAGAGAGTGTTCCCCCCCAGCTTGAACAGTGCTCTACCACTTGCAATACTACCTCTCCCAGCTCCACCACTGTGTAGTCTGTGCGATTAAAACCTTAAATGGCACTGCCAATACAAATTATTTGAAATGATAGATGATAGTTAAAATATACAGGGGCCCTGGCCTCCATGTAATACTTTGCGCCTACTACCACTGTCTTTATTATTTGGGCGTAATAACGGTGTCTGCCGCTGCTTCTTTTTTTTCCTTCACTGAACAAAGCTGAACTTCAACTGTTGTCCCGTTTCAAATATTAAACTGCATTTGGCCTACTTGTTGGGTTGGGGCCTACTAACGGTGTCTGCCGCTCCTTGGTGTTCTCCTGGTTTATTTTTCTTGCGCTTCAATCTTCAGGCTTTCGTTTAAATATTTTTTATATTAAACTGCATTTGGCCTACTTGTTGGGTTGGGCCTAGTAACATTGTCTGCTGCCGCCTCTTGTTTTCCTCTACTAAACAAAGCTGAGCTTGAAGCTTCAGGCTTTCGGCCTGTAACAACAATATGAAACTACATTTGGCCTAGTTCTTGGTTTGGGCCTAATAACGTTGTCTGCTGCTGCCTCTTGTTTTCCTTTACTACACAAAGGTGAGCTTCAATCTTCAGGCTTTCGGCCTATATTTAGAATATGAAACTGCATTTGGCCTACTTGTTTGGTTGGGCCTACTAACGGTGTCTGCCGCTGATTGTTGTTTCCACTGAACAAACCAATGCCGCCTGTTTACTCCTGTTACCAATTTTTAACAGCTTTTAGCCCACTTTTTTTTATTTTGGGCCTATATCTGTGTTTCCTCCTCATTCCTGCCCATTGCCCAGCCACTGCTAGATGAGTCTGCTGGTACATTGACACAGACCACTACATTCCCCTTGCACTCTACACAGCCTGAATCTGACCCTGCTGAAACTCAGGTTCCCCTTCCCGCATACTATACCACCTTACATGGGGACAAAGAGGAAGGTGCAGATGAAAGTGCAGGTTCCTTCAACAGGTGGGGGGGCATACTCATTGGCGACTTCACTGGCACAGGGCCCCTCATAGTACGCAAAAGTGTCTCTGCTGGTGGGAGGCGCCCCCGCTGTCAATCACACCGCCGTACTATGAGGGGCCCTGTGCCAGTGGCAATGCGAATGAGTGTGCCCCCCCGCTTGCTCATGATCACAGCACTTGCAAAGTTGAAATACTTACCTCTCCCTGCTCCACCGCCGTGACGTAGTCCGCGTTTCCTGGGCCCACGAAAAACTTGAGCCAGCCCTACTCCCCCCACAATTGTTGCCAAATGACCCCCAAATTTTCAATGGCTAACTATTATTATAAGGTAAATTAAGATTGACAAGCTTAAGTAACAAGAATTGATGTTTTTGGCATTAAAATAGGCTCTGTTGGTGTTTTCCTGTCCTCCACTCACTGCCGACTTTGATTCTCCATTGACTTGCATTGGGTTTCATGTTTCGGTCGGATCCCCGACTTTTCGAAATAATCGGCCAATTTCACCCGACCCGACTTTTGACAAAATCGGGTTTCGCGAAACCCGACTCGATCCTGAAAAAGTAAATGTCGCTCAACCCTACTCACAACTTCATAGGAGCACAGGAGAGGCTCTCTCCATTTATTTCTAAGGAAGTTCTTCAATGAGCTGAGCCCACATCCCCATTATTAACCCAATTACCACGGGGCCAATTTCCATTTTTTTCATGTTCGTTTTTTCCTCCCCTTCTTCCCAGAGACTTAACTCCTTCATTTTTCTCTCCGCGCGCACATTTCAGGGCTCGTTTTTTGCAGGACAAGTTGTACTTTTGAGTGACACCATTCATTTTACCATAGAGTGTACTGGAAGGCAGGAAAAAAATTTCAAGTGAAAAGAAATTGTGGAAAAGAAACACAATTCTGATTTGTATTTTGGGAATTGTTTTAACAGTTTACATTTTCTACTAAAACCTTGAACTTGAGATATGATGCTGCTCATCAGTACAACTACGAGGATACAAAACATGTCCAGTATTTGTTATTATTTTAGAGGTGAAAAAAAATAAGTTTGCAAAGAACCATTTTTTGTGCTTTCATTTTCTGAGCGCCGGAACGTTTTCATTTTTCGAACAATGGAGATGTGTGATGACTTAGTTTTTGCAGGAAGAGATGTTGTTTTTATCGATACCATTTTGGGATAAATGTGATATTTTCATTGCTTGTTTCAGGATTTTTTGTGGACCAAAAAAACTCATAATTCTGGCTTTCTTCATTTTTCTTTCTTTGCTTGTCTGGTTAATTAGTTTTGTATTTTGCTAGATCAGACTTTACCAAACCTGGTGATACCACATATTCTATTGTTTATTTTTTTTAATATTTTTATTTTTATGTGTGATTTGAACTTTTTTTTTAATTATTTTTTAAAACTTTTTTTTACTTTTCTTTGCATTTGATAGTCCCCCTTAGGGGACTTGAAGCTGCCATCGTCTGATATCTGATCACTGCATATAGCTTGTGCTATATGCAGTGACACCACACTCTCCTATGATGATTGGCTACCGGCAGGGTTTCAAAGGAGCTCCGTTACGACAAGCATGGAGATCGTCTACAGATCCCCTGAAGTCATAGCAACCCATTGGCGACCTGCAATCACGTCACGGGTGTGCTGATGGTTGCATCCTATGAGGTGCATGTTAAATATGGCTGAGTTTGACAGCAGCATTTCACAGGTTAACAATTGCGGGCGATATTTATACCCCATGGGCTGGGTGCACTGCATTGTTTTACTGCTTATGATTTCCTACTGGTTTACATTTGCACAAGATACAATTAAGTTGCTTTTTTGCAGTTTTTATTGAAAGGATATTGCTGTCCATTGTGGAATTGTATCGAGTCAATGTATCTGTCAGTGCTCGATTATCGTGATTTTCATGGAGCGGTCCTCCACGCAGAACCTTCCGTTAATGCCTACTAATAGTTGACCATATAGTGCCCAGATAATACAAACCGTGCCCAGAAAACCTGCCTGATACAAGCTAATAAAAGTTTCCAAAATTGTAGGAATAAAATATGAAATCAGAGGTAAAACTCAAGGTAAGTGATCTATTAGGGCTACAACCCTTGGTCCATCTATGACCATGTAAGATTGTCATATTCCCCTCTAAGTCAATGAGGTCCATCAGGATACATTGGGATTCAGTTGAAAACTAATTTGTTAAATCAGAATTTGTGCCTTTTAAGAAAGTAAGCCACGATGATACTAGTGTGACCGGCACAAGGAGAAAACTATTGGGTCGGACGTCTTGAAACCATTGAATTCAGGTTTCTTGTTCAGTCCCTTTGCCCCCAATGTACAATATCCGGCCCCTCGCCATGCCTTCTGCCTTTACTGATGTGTGACAGAATGGCTGGTGGTAAAAAGACCATTGATACCGGCATGTTCTCCGTGACGGTGCCCAATGCCCAAGGACTACAGATAAGTGGATCGGGCAAAGTTAGGACTTATTCGTGCGGATTTTACAGGAAAACTTGATTCACAGAGAAGTTGTTCTCTGTGTATTTGATGCCCCTTATTATACTTTGAGGTTTGTTCAGACCTCAGAAAAAAATAAATATGAGATGGAAAGAAATAAAAAATACTTGTATTCACTGCTTCTCTCTCTGGATGCTCTCGCCGCTCTGCGTCAGCTATCCATCCACATGGTGGAATCTCTGGCCCAGCCTAGAGGAAACACCAGGCAGAGGCTCAGAAGATCAGATGGTAGGCAGGAAGCAGTGGGGGCAGCTGAAGAGGTAAGGAGCCAGCAAATAGTTGAAAATAAAAAAACATACCTTTATGCTCACCTTTCTGGTTGTCCCTGCTGCTCCCTGCTCACTGTCCAGTCCTCCACGCCTCTGTCACGTCGTATCTTCAGCACTTGTTCCTTCTAGGCCGGGACATTCAGGAATGAGCAGGCACCAGAACATGTGCTGTGGACTCAAGGACTTGCGGCCAGAATCTCCAACCCAGAGTGAACGGAGGCGTAGAGGACCCAACATCAGACAGCAAAGGATGGCAAGAGAGGTTAGAGGAGAGGTATGTTTTTTGTTTTTTCAACCTTTTGCCAGCACTCTACTTTTCAGCAAGATGCTGGCCGCCCTTTTTATAAATTTTCAGAGTGTGAATTACAAAAAATCCATAATATCCAGAATGCACATTTTTTTAAAATTCGAGTAGAATTATATTCTGCTCCAATAAATGTGCCCATTTCAAACAAGTATCATAAATAAACATTTGAACTAAGATGGACTTCTTATTAGAGTCTATGGATGTAGATGGAGGACAGAGAAGCCCCCGGAGGTGGATGTGGGGGGCACATACTTTCCTCCATATTAATGACTATGGATGTAGATGAAGACAGAGAAGCCCCCGGAGGTGGAGGTGGGGAGCGGCCATACTTTCTCCATATTAATGTCTATGGATGTAGATGGAGGACAGAGAAGCCCCCGGAGGTGGATGTGGGGGGGTCACATACTTTTCTCCATATAATGTATCTCTTCCACACTTCAACTACAGGAAATGGATTCAGAATACAAATCCCTCCACAATTGTTAATAATCTCTCAGAACAGGAAACGTTTTCATCTTTTCATTTCCAGTATCGCTGTTGTTTCTTTTTTTTTTCTCTTTCCTGCTGATTTCTTGCCGGTGACTTTAATGTGTAATTATCTTTGTATTTTTTCGGGGCCATCAGTAAATGTAGGGAGCGCCATCAGTGAGGCCGTATAATCACATAAAAGTTTCCTCTGCCGCTAATCCCCTTTCTAGCGAGGCTTTGCATTAATATGACGTCCTGTTATTAGGCTCCTTTGTGAGTTTCTCATCTTTCTGATGTGTATTTTTAGCGCCTTCCAATCCGGTTCTGAATATTCATGTAAAACAAAAGTAATAGAAAAGAAGAAGAGGACAAAATAGATTATGATGTCTTATGATTCAAAAACATTAGTACAAATGTCCTATCCGTGTCCAACATTTCTATTAGTGAATGTCTTAAGTTCTGTAATGAGATTCATACAGGGTGTAAAGACTTTACATAGTTAGTAAGGCCGGAAAAAGCCATGTGTCCATCCAGTTCAGCCTATATTCCGTCAGCATAAACCCCCAGATCTACGTCCTTCTACAGAACCTAATAATTGTAAGATACAATATTGTTCTGCTCCAGGAAGACATCCAGGCCTCTCTTGAACCCCTCGACTGAGTTCGCCATCACCACCTCCTCAGGCAAGGAATTCCAGATTCTCACTGCCCTAACAGTAAAGAATCCTCTTTTATGTTGGTGGAAAAACCTTCTCTCCTCCAGACGCAGAGAATGCCCCGTGACAGTCACCTTCCTTGGTTTAAACAGATCCTCGGAGAGATATTTGTATTGTCCCTTATATACTTAAACATGGTTTATAGATCGCCCCTCAGTCGTCTTTTTTCTAGACTAAATAATCCTAATTTTGCTAATCTCTCTGGGTATTGTAGTTCCCCCATCCCCTTTATTAATTTTGTTGCCCTCCTTTGCACTCGCTCTAGTTCCATTATATCCTTCCTGAGCACCGGTGCCCAAAACTGTACACAGTCCTCCATGTGCAGTCTAACCCGGGATTTGTACAGAGGCAGTATAATGCTCTCATCATGTGTATCCAGACTTCTTTTAATGAACCCCATGATCCTGTTTGCCTTGGCTGCCACTGCCTCACACTGGCTGCTCCAGGTAAGTTTATCATTAACTAGGATCCCCAAGTCCTCCATGTGCAGTTTAACCAGGGATTTGTACAGAGGCAGTATAATGCTCTCATCATGTGTAACCAGACCTCTTTTAATGCACCTCATGATCCTGTTTGCCTTAGTAGCCGCTGCCTGGCACTGGCTGCTCCAGGTAAGTTTATCATTAACTAGGATCCCCAAGTCCTTCTCCATGTCAGATTTACCCAGTGGTTTCCCGTTCGGTGTGTATTGGTGATATGGATTCCTTCTTTCCATGTATATTTAACACCAGAACAATTATCAGTACATGAATATGAAATGAAAATCATCATCACAACAGGAATAGAACACCAAAGCCTTCAATGGTACATAAATAGGGGGCCAGAACCATCATTAGTAAATGAATATGTCACTAGAACCACCATCAGTATGTGAATACGTCACCAAAACCATAATCAGTACATGAGTACATCACAAGAACCACCATCAGTACATGACTACATCATACATTACCACATTTATTAAAGCAATCAATTGGAAAGTAATCATCGAAAATGTCTAATAGTTATACACTGTACATTAATGACACAGCTGCAAAGCCATTCATCAGAGAGCGGCTCTAATAATTATCAAAACTTGCTTGGAGTTTACTATAGGTGTAGCTAATACTCACTACAATTCTCCTCTACCATGGCTCAATCTATTGGCACAATGATACAATGTTTTGATGTAGAGATGAGCTAAATACTTTAAATCCAATCAGTCTTCCTTGGCCCGGTCACCAGTGCGGTCTTCACTGAGCCAACTTCCCGCATCTGGTATCTTTGACATCTCTTGTGCTGACCAGACAATAACGTTATGATTTTACACAACTTCATAACATCTCAGCCTAGTGATTGTAGGACAAATAGAAGATACCAGGCACTGGGAAACAGGAAAGATAGCCCAACGAAGACTGCATCAGTGACCAGACCAAAAAAACAACTTGACCGGAGCAGGGCTGCTCGGCAGGACATATGAGAGCTGGGGAGTGTAATTGTTTTTTTTGGGTTTTTTTACATGTTTGTTATGCTCTGGGATCTGGAGAGATCTTAGGGCATAAAAGTGAACAATGTTTGATTTGCAACAATAAATTCAGTGCAAATTTAATTTTCTGTCCAAGTTCGAGAGAGCTGCCGAATTCAAGTTTCAATACATTCACTCATCACTGGTCCATCGTCCTTGGAAATCACTGCAAGAATTACAGGGCTGATCTTTTTTTTGTGCCAGTAGAATTGCTACAAAAGGAAACACACAAAACATCTTGGAAATATCCCAAAGGTCTTCTGCTAGGAAATGACTTCAGAACTGGTAGCCACAAGGATTCAGAAGAAACAATATAAGTGTCATCTTCATTTAGCAGGACTTTCAATTATAAAATTGGGCTCTGAAGGAATGACTGGAGCAGACCCTCAGATGTCCGACTTGTATGAAATTATCATCTTACCAAAGTCACTTTAAATGATTCAATATTTTGGGGTAACCAGGGCTCTTTGTGCTGATCTCAGTTTTCTGGCACATGTTCCGCCATCACAGCGCTCTCAGATCCACGCCCCACTCCAATACTGAAGACACAGCAGACGAGCGATGACTGAGCCGGTGATTGATGCTTCCCATTATGAAACACACACAGGCAATTCCTTCCAGGCTCCCAGTAATGTTCTTCTGTAAGTCTTGCCAAGGCCTTGTCATCCTCCTCTCACATGATTTTTAATCTAAACAACATTTGGCAAAGATACAAAAAAACCAAAGGAAAAATAAATAAATAAGCAAAAACTTTATGTTCTTTTTTATTTTTCTTTGTATCACTTTAATTTTCATAGCTTCATAGTTTTTTAGGTTGAAGGTAGACTTAAGTCCTTCGAGTTCAACCTATGGCCTAACATGTTGAGCCAGAGAAAGTAAAAAAAAAACATAAGACAGACACTAATATTTCCATATTACGGAATTAATTTATTTCCTGACTTCATATATGACAATCAGACAAGTTCCCTGGATCAACGTCCATCAGAGTCACAAGTGATAAATCCTTCTGTAACATTAAATTACCCTCCTCTGTTTTAATTACCCTGCAGAGTTTAGTATTATCGCAACTATAAAAATTGTACTCTATATGCTGCCTAAAAGGTCATTAATAAATGTGTTCAAAAGAAGAGGGCCCAATACTGACCCCCTGTGTTATTTTGGGTCAACTGAATCCTGTTATATACAATGAAATGACACATCATCGGTCCCATAGAATGTAAGTCCGCAAGGACAGGGTCCTCTCCCTTCTGTACCAGTCTGTCACTGTAAACTTGCTTACTGTAAACGATATCTAAACTCTGTATGTAACCCCTTTCTCATGTACAGCACCATGGAATTAAGGGTGCTATATAAATAAATAATAATAAATAATAAATAATAATTAAGACTGATGTATATAACTTTCAGCCTTTACTAAAACCATTTACATGAATATATGATCTCCATTTACAAAGTTGTCTAATACTTTGGGTTACAAACATTGACCTCATCTTAAAATGTAGTTGAAATCACATCCAATGCTGTATTGATCTCTCATGGATGCCATTGGAGGCATTTTTTCTCATGTAAATGCAATTACGTTTGGTTAAAAAAAATATTTGTAACAGGCTTTCATTATAAATGTTGATGCATTTGTCTTTTATATCCTCTATGTAGACAAAACCCAAGATAAAAACATAATAAGCAAATACCCTGCAGTAAACAACTAAATAAATAGCAATAGTGCATGAAAATAATATAGGGTGCTTACTAAGGCTACGTTCACATTTGCGTTGTGCGCCGCAGCGTCGGCGACGCAATGCACAACGCAACCAAAACCGCAACAAAACGCACGCTAAAACGCTGCGTTTTGCGACGCATGCGTCCTTTTTAGCCGAAAGTTGGACGCAAAAAAAATGCAACTTGTTGCGTTCTATGCGCTCAACGCTTGCGGCCATGCGTCGCAAAATGCAGCAAAACGCATGTCCATGCGCCCCCATGTTAAATATAGGGGCGCATGACGCATGCGGCGACGCTGCGGCGCCCGACGCTGCGGCGCCGAACGCTAATGTGAACGTAGACTTAGATGACATTATTTTGATGAAAAAACTCAAAAACCATCTCACCGCATCACGGTGACCCCATGCGGGGAAGTCCTAACCTCTAGAATTAAAACTTTACTATCTGTCATATGATGTGAATGTGAATAAGGGCTGTGAAGGACCGAGACCTAATGAACACTCAGGCATGGGGAGCTGCACGAATGTAATTTTGCAAAAATACAGAAACAAAAAACCTAAATAGAGGAACTGGAAAATAAGTTTGTGTTCATACATCATATCACAGTAATTAGCAGACTGCGGAATGAGGGGACAGAACATTCTCTGCTCAGTAACCTGTATCTCTGTTCTCATAAACCATCTTCTAAACTTATTTATGACCACATGAAAGATCAATCAACTCACTATGAATTAGCTTAGAAGATGGTTCAGGAGAAGAGAGATAAGTTGTCTTTAGTAGCAAAATTGAATCGGTCTCAAAATGTTAAAAAAACTTGTATCCTCCAGACGCCATTTTGCTGTTTTCATCGACCGTCTGAAACGGTGCAAAAAAATGTACAAATTAGTAACTTGTGGCTCACTTGTCCTGCATCCAACACCGTCAGGCTCTTCTTTACTTCTCCAAGACAAGCAACATATTCTTCTTCCATTTTTACCTTTCTGGCTCTGAGGAAGCCTCTGAGGGTTCCATAACATACTTTGTGACATTAGATATCAAAAGTGCTAATGAACAATGAAGACGGAGAAAAAGGATGTTGAATGCTTCAGAGAAGTAAGGAAGAAGGCTAGATGGGGGGTGTTAGTGGGACAGATCAGAGACAAAGGTGAGGAGTTGTTTTTTTTCATGGTTATCATGCTCTTGAGTCTCTTGGGAGATCCCAAAGAATAATAAGGCACATTCGATTCTCAGCAATTAAGAGTTTAATTTCTTGACTAAATTGCTCAATTTGAATTTCGGCAGATTTGCGCATCAGTATTTTTTATCCTTTAACTTAGATTTGATAAATTGATTCCATTGTAATCTGGACCTAGAAGTTGCAATTTTGGAGGCAATGGGGAACCATCTTTCTTGGTTATCCAGTCACTTAGCTCATGAATACATATATAAAGAATCTTAGCTGTGCTCCTAATGATATCAATATTCTACAGAGTTGGTCCTGATGATAAAATACCAGTGGGATCAAGAGTGGTCACAAAAATAGGCCAAAATTGACCTGCAGAAGACAATCCCATTTTAGGTGACTTTGGAGCCAGCACTAGGGTCAATTTCCAATGGTTTTATCGTGAAGGTGCACAATTTCTTTAGAGGTACAGAGGTCTCCTGAATATCTTCTGAAGAAAACTCAATTTGATATTGATCTTCTATGTGTCAAAACTTTTAAATAGGTATTCCACGTTACAAACATGATCATCTTTCTGCTAGATTAGAAGACAGATCTTAGATCTGTATGGGACTGCTGGGATCCTCACCAATTGCTCCAGGAAGGGAAAGCTTGGTCCAACATTTTCTCCTGTTGACAAGACCAAGGCCAGGAAGAGTTCAATGCAGCAACGGTTGCTCTATTTCCTGTCTATGGTGTTGATCGCGATCATTGAATGAATTTGCGGTAGGGCGCATGAGTGGTTGTTTGCTCGGGTCAACACTTCTTGGCTGTGGACACAGTTATTGGACACTGGACCCTTACAATTGTAATCTATACCACTTGAGTACTGTGCAAAGCTCATTTTCAGCACTATGGTGGGTACACTCACATGACAGCCTACATGCTTCCTGAAAGCTATAAATGCACAAATTTACAAAAAAATACGACCTGATCAACCAGAAATGACCAAGAAAGCATTAACATTAGTTATATAATCAACAAATCCTTTTACATACAAATTATGGTGTCTATAAACCTCAAAACATCCATCTAAAGTGGCAGCCACTGGATGTTTTCATTCTGTCTCAGATCCTGTCTGCTGTCAGTTGTAATCCATCTCTATCAGCAAAGAAGTTGGGTGGGAATACAGGAAGTTGTGATGGGGCTTTGTCGCTACAGGAAGTATTGGTGGGGCCTTATTTTTACAGGAAATAAGGGAAGGGTATTGTCTCTATAGGAAGTAGGGGCTGAATTTTTCTCTACAGGATGTATGAGTGTGGCTTTTTCTCTACAGGAAGTAGGGTCAGGGATTGTTCTCTAGAAAAAGTAGGGGCGAGGGTTTGTCTCTATAAAAATTGTGGCAGGACTTTGTCTCTTCAAGAAGTAGGGGCAGGGCTTTATCTCTACCGAAAGTTGGGGAGGGGCTTTGTCTCTACAGTAAAGTTTGGGAGGGTGTTGTGAATTCTGCTTTTCGGTTCCCTCCGGTGGTAGTAGGTGGTAATGCAGTTGTTTTTAAAGAAAAACCAATTACAATAGCTAGGTCTAATATTTAACTGAAAAAACCAAAAACTGACAAAAGACCTAAAACGTATAAATTTTAATGTAGTAATTAAAATCGACTATCACTAATCTCATTAAGAGCAACAGTAGAGAGCCTGCAAGGGGAAAAAAAAAAAAAAAAAAAAAAAAAAAAAAAAAAAGAAAAGATGGGTCTCTGGTGTACCAATAAGAAATTGCAATGCCAGAAGCAAAAATATCTATTCCTTAAAAAATTTATAGGAAAGGGCTAGGGAAGATAGATGTGCCTATCCCTACCCGGAATGCCCTTCCTGACAGCGGAGGTTGGCACCCTGGGATACGAAGTGGCGCCCCCGCTCAACGTGGACTGACCCTAAAATCCCTTGCAGGAGTCCCTACACATAAAAAAAGCCACCACCAACATACAAAAATTACACCAAAAAAAAAGGAAAATGTAGTATATACAGTGCCAGTGCTGCTGATTATTGGCAGTTGGTGCGCAGATAGCACAATTAGGATAATAGATAATATTCTAGTATGGAAAAATGAGATAAAGACAAACAAAAATAGAAGGGTAGAATACTGGTAATTGGTGTGCACTAGTAGGATTGAAATCATGGAATATATATATTGGCGTGTGACATAAAAAGGAGACAAGCAAAAATGAAAAGTAGAAAATAAAATGTCACCTCACTTGAATTTATTTACTCATGTCTGTATCTATTTCAAATATCTGACAGACAATAGAGACATTGTTCTAGGAGGTATATTTCTATGGACACAAATAAAAATAATATTTTGGTTTACTTCTGGTTAATAATACTTTTATCTTGCTGTATTATCACAGTGGCACAAGCTACTCCTCATTTGGGGAATACCCCATAGAGAAGACAGAGACAAACTCTCTCTTTCTCCAGAGTTATTGTGCTCGGTTTGTACATACTGGGCATTTTTACCACCAATAATTTAAAAGTCCTAGAGAGTATTATTTTCTACTTTTCATTTTTGCTTGTCTCCTTTTTATGTCACACGCCAATATATATATTCCATGATTTCAATCCTACTAGTGCACACCAATTACCAGTATTCTACCCTTCTATTTTTGTTTGTCTTTATCTCATTTTTCCATACTAGAATATTATCTATTATCCTAATTGTGCTATCTGCGCACCAACTGCCAATAATCAGCAGCACTGGCACTGTATATACTACATTTTCCTTTTTTTTTTTTTGGTGTAATTTTTGTATGTTGGTGGTGGCTTTTTTTATGTGTAGGGACTCCTGCAAGGGATTTTAGGGTCAGTCCACGTTGAGCGGGGGCGCCACTTCGTATCCCAGGGTGCCAACCTCCGCTGTCAGGAAGGGCATTCCGGGTGGGGATAGGCACATCTATCTTCCCTAGCCCTTTCCTATAAATTTTTTAAGGAATAGATATTTTTGCTTCTGGCATTGCAATTTCTTATTGGTACACCAGAGACCCATCTTTTCTTTTTTTTTTTTTTTTTTTTTTTTTTCCCCTTGCAGGCTCTCTACTGTTGGTCTTAATGAGATTAGTGATAGTCGATTTTAATTACTACATTAAAATTTATACGTTTTAGGTCTTTTGTCAGTTTTTGGTTTTTTCAGGTAATGCAGTTGTCCCTGGGTTGCAGTCCTGGTCAGGTGTGTCTGCTGATTGCAGTTCTGACTGGGGTATTTAGGTGTGCAGGATTCATTAGTCCTTGCCAGTTGTCAATTGTTGTTGGGAGGTGTAGGTCCTCTGCCTGGTTCCTCCTGCCTTTCTGCCAAATCAGCAAAGATAAGTGTCTGTTTTTTTTTTCCTGTGGCACACATGCTGTGTGCTTCACAATTCAGTGCTATTCTTTGTGTTTTCTTGTCCAGCTTAGATTGTGTCAGTATTTTCTCAGTCTTGTTGGATTCTCTGGAGTGGCAGATATACATTCCATGTCTTTAGTTAGATTGTGGAACTTTTTGTATTATCTGTTGTGGATATTTTTGGAAGGGTTTTAATACTGACCGCCTAGTACTCTGTCCTATCCTTTCCTATTTAGCTAGAGTGGCCTCTTTTGCTAAATCCTGTTTTCTACCTGCGTGTGTCTATTCTTCTCCTACTCACAGTCATTATTCGTGGGGGGCTGCCTATCCTTTGGGGGTCTGCTCTGAGGCAAGATAGCATTCCTATTTCCATCTATAGGGGTATTTACTCCTCCGGCTGTGTCGAGGTGTCTAGGGTTTGTTAGGCACACCCCACGGCTACTTCTAGTTGTGGTGTTAGTTCAGGATTGCGGTCAGTACAGGTTCCACCGACTCCAGAGAAAGTTTTCATGCGGCTCCAAGGTCACCAGATCATAACAGGAGGGGCTTTGTCACTACAGGAAGAAGAGTCGGGGCTTTGTCTCTACAGGAATTAAGGGTTGGGCTTTGTCACTACAGGAAGAAAAGGCAAAAATTTTTCTCTACAAGAAGAAGGGGTGGGGCCTTGTACAGGAAGTTGGGGCAGAGCTTTGTCTTCACAGTAAGTAGGGGCAGGGCTTTGTCCCTACAGGAAGTATGGGAAGGGCTTTGTCCCTACAGGAAGTATGGGAAGGGCTTTGTCCCTACAGGAAGTAATGGAAGGGTTTTGGCTCTACAGGAAATAGGTGCAGGAATTTGATTGTCTACAGGAAGTAGGGGTGGAGATATGTCTCTTGAGGAAATGGAGGAGGTTTTGTCCCTTTGTAGAAATTGGTGTGAGCATTTTTCTTTGCAGGAAGCAGGATTGTTCTTTGTCTCTCAAATGGAAGTAGAGATGTTTTTTTGCTTCACTACAGAAAATAGGGGCAGTTCTTTGTCTCTTCAGGAAGAGTAGATGTGTCAGTGTCTCAAAAAAGTGGGATTCTTTCATTCTAGGAAGGAGTTTGCCACTTCGTAGGAAATGTGAGTAGGTCTATTTCTTTCTGCAAAAAGTCAGAGCAAGGTTTTCTCTTCATTAAGGAAAGGTGGGTCTTCTCTTTACTGGAAGTGGAGGCAGGTCTCTTTTTGTCTACAGGAAGTGCGGGATGGGTTTATGCTTCCCTTCAGGAAGTGGAGGCGGGTTTCTTTTTCTCTACAGGAAGGGGGGATGGGTTTATGCTTCCGTTCAGGAAGTGGAGGCGGGTCTCTTTTTCTCTACAGGAAGAGGGGATGGGTTTATGCTTCCCTTCAGGAAGTGGAGGCAGCTCTCTGTCTCTCTTTAGAAAATGGGAGAGGGTATGTTTCTCTCTTCAGGAAGTGTGGGTGGATCTTTGTCTCTCTACAGGAAGTCAAGAAGTTTGTATCCTCTTATAGGAAGTAGGGACTGCTCAAACTGCCTACAGAAATAATGTGAGCATTTAAGTCACTAGTAGGCAAGCTAGTGCAAGATGGCAAAAATGATAGGATGCTGGAAAGTGAGGGGAAGAGAAGTTCCAGCACCTATCATGCTAGCAGAATGCAGATGAAGGGAAATCTACCAATGAAATAGTGTGGATGGCGAGTTATGGCAGGTGAATCTGGATGGTTCCTGCACATAATAGACTGATATTTGCATCTCTTTTAAAAAAAAAAGAGGAGTGTGTGTCTGACCTATTTTGCGGGTACAGTAACCGTGTAAGTTGGGTTAGAATGAGCCATCACTTACTGGAAGATTGGAGACCAATCTATTTAATAAAGTCTTTCACGGCATTTTTTCTTCTCATATTAGATAAAAATGTACCACAAATGATTTCAATTACAAATGAACTTGTTACCTCTTTTCAACTTTTCTTTGCCAGTAAATCAATTCTCTGGTGTCTTCTCCAGTCACTTCACAGAGCGTTTTATCCCCTCACGGCTCTCGCAATAATCCTCTGCAGCTGCTCCTCTCGGCTCTTACAAAGGTAGATACCGGGGAATCAATAAATCTATGAGTCTCCCTGATAAACAGTGAGATTTATGGGGCTGCATCTATGTCTCTGGTGTCATTATAAATAAATGCGTCACTTTCCTAAGTCTCTGCCGGCTGGTTACAGAGAAAGTAGGAAAGAAACAAACTTACTTCTATATTGAAAAATAAATCACCTTATAATTATTAGGGACCCAAAATGATGAGGAAAAGGAGGGCTATACAAGGAAACGGAGCCCCTTGTGTGACCCTCCGTGCTAACGCTCCTCCGTGCACGGTCCGATCTCAACCTCTTCAATGGGTAGAATTGCAAAGTGCTGATAAAATAAACAACTTTGTAATTTATTTCTTATTTAAAATCCTTTCTGTTGTCAAGAATGGAGGGATTTAAAATTCTATGGTTTACTGCTAGTGTTGAGCATTCCGATGCTGCAAGTATCGGGTATCGGCCGATACTTGCTGTATCGGAATTTCCGATACCGAGATCCGATATTTTTGTAATATCGGATATCGGTATCGAAACAACATTAATGTAAAAAGGTGTAAAAGAAAGAATTAAAATAAAAAAAATCGCTATACTCACCTCTCCGACGCAGCCGGGACCTCAGCGAAGGAACCGGCAGCGTTGTTTGTTTAAAATTCGCGCTTTTACTTGCTTACGTGAATTCCCGGCTTCTGATTGGTCAGGGCGGCCATGTTGCCGGGACGCGGACCAATCACAGCAAGCCGTGACGAAATTACGTCACGGCTTGCTGTGATTGGTCCGCGTCACGGCAACATGGCCGCCATTAACCAATCACAAGCCGTGACGTCACGGGAGGCTGGACACGCGCTTATTTTGAAAAGCGCGCGTGTCCAGCCTCCCGTGACGTCACGGCTTGTGATTGGTCACGGCGCCATATTGCCGGGATGCGGACCAATCACAGCAAGCCGTGACGAAATTACGTCACGGCTTGCTGTGATTGGTCCGCGTCCCAGGAACATGGCCGCCATTAACCAATCACAAGCCGTGACGTCACGGGAGGCTGGACACGCGCTTATTTTGAAAAGCGCGCATGTCCAGCCTCCCGTGACGTCACGGCTTGTGATTGGTCACGGCGCCATATTGCCGGGACGCGGACCAATCACAGCAAGCCGTGACGTAATTTCGTCACGGCTTGCTGTGATTGGTCCGAGTCCCGGCAACATGGCCGCCCTGACCAATCAGAAGCCGGGAATTCACGTAAGCAAGTAAAAGCGCGAATTTTAAAGAAACAACGCTGCCGCTTACAATCGCCGAGGTCCCGGCTGCGTCGGACAGGTGAGTATAGCGATATTTTTTATTTTAATTCTTTATTTTACACATTTATATGGTTCCCAGGGCCTGAAGGAGAGTTTCCTCTCCTTCAGACCCTGGGAACCATCAGGAATACCGTCCGATACCTGAGTCCCATTGACTTGTATTGGTATCGGGTATCGGTATCGGATTGGATCCGATATTTTGCCGGTATCGGCCGATACTTTCCGATACCGATACTTTCAAGTATCGGACGGTATCGCTCAACACTATTTACTGCTCTTTTGCTGGGTTTCCAGCCATTTCTGCAGATTATCACAGGTGGCCGGTCTCCTGGGCAATGAGCCCGCGTCATTTGCAGGCTCTATGCCTTAAGGTGTGCAAGTACCGTTCTGAATCTGGCAAGATCCGTCCAGCATCGGTGTCCTACGCTTCTTCTTGCAGCTTGGGCGAGTTCAGGTTGGCGATGTAACCATCACTCCAATATTGTTACTCCAGTTGCTGAATGAAGAAGCTTTTCTGGGGAGATGCATGGAGGCGCGCGTCAGGGAGATGTGCTAAATTCAATAATTGCCATGCGTAATGAATTCGAGGCCATCTTCCCCTACCGCGCACCTTCATTATGATTGGCATGTACAATGACGGCCTTAATGAATCAGCCCTGAAATGTTTTCCAGACAAGTCCTTCCAATTTAGGTGTAAACAGAGCAGATGACAGATGGGACGTGTTGTAGGAGACGAGGCACTTGTCACAGTTTGCATAGGAAGATGCCGGACTATTATTCTTGAATACTGAAGCGTGAGATAAGTTCTGGTCTTTAGGCTTGTGAAACAAAGCCATTAATCACCGCGAGCTCCGGGATGTGCTCCGCGGGCTCCATGGCATATGCCTCTGTCAATATCTGACAGTCTCACTTTACCCTTGAATCCCAAAGGATGGCACAGTGTCGAGTTGTGAATCTGTCTGGGTGTGGGGAAGGGTAGAATCGGCCTTGTTTGACTGCAGCAGAGCGTGCGCTGCTCAAGGACAGTCTCCACCTGCGCACAGTATCTGTATACGATGATGGGCGAGTGCCAGCCTCACTGAAAAATGGAAAAGACAAATCTGCGTGAGCTAGAGATTTCTGTATTATTATTATTGTACTTTTTTTTATAGCGCCATTTATTCCACGGCGCTTTACATGTGAAAAGGGGGCAAATATAGACAAATACAATAAACATGAGCAAAAACAAGGCACTAACAGGTACAGAAGGCGAGAGGACCCTGCCCATGAGGGCTCACAGTCTACAAGGGATACACGAGGAGAGGGTAGAGTTGGTCATGCGGCGGTTCAGTAGGTTGAGGATCACTGCAGGTTGTAGGCTTGTCGGAAGAGGTAGGGCTTCAGGTTCTTTTTGAAGATTTCTATGGTAGGCGAGAGTGATATGTTGTGGTAGAGAGTTCCAGAGTATGGGGGAAGCACGGGAGAAGTCTTGGATGCGGTTGTGGGAAGAAGAGATAAGAGGGGAGAAGAGAAGGAGATCTTGAGAGGATCGAAGGTTGCGTGTGGGTAAGTACCAGGAGACCATGTCACACCATGACCCCTAAATGTCAGATTATGTGGAGCCCTCCTATAATCCCATTTAATCTCCAGGAATGAGCTTTAATTTAGATCATACAGAGCCTCGCGGTTACTGAAAAGAATTCCAGAACTAGTGGAAACTAGGGAGGGTTTTTCAGGAAACTTTCTACAGACCTTAAGTTATATTTTTACTCACTAAGCGGAAGCCATACAGTGATATGTACAATATGATGTGCGGCTGATGATATCGGAGCATAGCAATTTACATAATCCCCTCATGAAGAACACAGCTCACGTTTCATAACTTGGCAAACATAATCCCTCTACGTTTACCAGGGTGCGATAATTCGCTGACCGCGCTTTACTCGGAGATATAAAAAAAATCACATTGTGCATTATAAACACCGCAACATCGGGTTCTGGAACGGCTCCATAATCACCGACTCATGCTACTATGTATCGTATCATCCAGCTTGGCCTAAATAAAGCAAAAATCTAGAAAATAAATAGGTACAAATGGTGACTCGGATCGCTGTAGTCATTTGCACATTTTGCAGACTGTGAGTCCTGCGGGTGCATTTAAGAACCTAATCCGTGGACTATAAGCCCAGACAGGTTTAGATGCCATGTAAAGCGGCGTAAATACAGTGCAGACTGCATGCAAGAACATTTATTCTGACTCCATCACTAGGCTGTGAGTGTGGGGCTCTTGAGACACAGTTTCTATGGGTGTCTTTGTTAACCAGTACTCGCACTAAGAGATTTCATCAGATAGCTTAACTCGATTGCCGCGGCACATATTAAGATTCCAGAAGAAGATTTATTTTCAACCTTAAAGGGAATCTGCACCTTTTCACGCCAATTCATAATTAGTTGCTGATGAATTTATAATAAATCTTTAGATCCCTACAAGCTTCAGATTCCTTGACAGCTTAAAAAACAACCTTTGGCTGAAAATAGTAAAAAAAAAATGCAGCTCATTTATCGATAGCATGCACTTGTAAAGAAGAATGAATTGGTTATTAAATTCATGTTTTCATTTTACAAACAAGTTTAGATTCTTCCAAATCTGAATTTTTTGATTTTGCGTCATCTAGCAAAATGTCCGTCCTCCCGTGCAGCTCCCTCTGTTCTCTTCTTCCGTGTGACATCCTCGCCCTTCATCTTCACTCTGTGCTGGAGTGTTTATCTGATATCACGTCACAATGTTGCACCGTGTTTGTCGTTTGGGATCTTTTCACCCTATACTTATTATGCCCTGTGTGTAGAGGTCTTGGGAGACACTAAAACATAATAAGAGAAATTCAGTTCACATCAAGTTACATAAATGAGTGTTGAATTTCTTTTCCAATTTTGAGCAAAGTTTGGATCGATTTCTGTGTAAAATATTGGTGTGAAGCACCGCAGCTGCGCCATAGTGTGCAGAACGGTCTCCTCCTTCTACTGGGGGCCTCGTGTTTCCAGTATTTTCCACTCGACTAGAAACTGTTGGGAAAGTGTAAGAAGTGTCGCACTCCAAATCTTCAGTGCAATTTCAGAATTGTGCACAAATGAAGCATAATTAAACCTAGAAGTTATATTTTATGTGATGTGTAAATGTTGTGTTGGAGTCGAGAAGAACGAGGACGCTCCGAGCATATGCTCAAAACTCAAAACAATCGGATTCTAGTAGTCGTCTAACCGGCAAACGGACGTTCCCGTCACAGATGGTTTTCAATTGTAGATGATAAATTGGAAGCGCAGGAAGGCTCCGCCGGATAGTAACAAGCATAACTGGCAATGTTTCAAGACGAGCTGCAGACATCATTGTGCTCCCATCCAATTTCAGGCTGCAGATTTGGGGCGTTTATAGAGGCAGGAATTAGCATTTATGCTCATCAATCATCAGTGGCAAAGCTTCCACATGCACAGAGAAAGTGAACAAGGCAAGAACTTTTTATGATTTGGGGGATTTACATACAAATTCTTTACAGCTACAATATTTGGATTGGTAAAATCGTTATTGACCTGGATGCTGTGGATTTATAGTGAAATTGTACTGAAGATGATTGCTGTGTCACACATAGAAAAATATGAAAGTAAAAAATTCTTAGTGAAGTTCTTAGTGACTTTTCAGTCTGAACATAAATTGCTACAAACACCCAGAGTAACCGCAGATTGCTAAATCTTAATATTGTGCAATGTGCGCACTGTAAAGATTCCCCTCCATCAGCAGCCGAGCTGTCGTCACTTGACTGTAAGTATGTGATTTGTACGCTGTCAGCTTAGTGCCATCTAGCAGCTTTTCTAGTTTTTCTGTTCCACTAAGATAATCGGATGAGACACTAGTCAGCATGAGAACAACAGTACGAAAACTCCATATTTGCAGTTATGTAATGACCACTGGAGCTGGTGATAGAAGAGAGTCGTGACAGTGTGCACGTTGCACATTGCTAGGATTCTGCAATATGCAGTCACAAAGAGATGGCAGAAATTTATGTTCATCCCAAAAATCTACTGCAAACCGCTTCTGCGTACTAAGGCACTGAGTCGCTGGGTGACGCAAGCACTCTGCACATGTGTAGCCTAAGCTCCCTACTAGCCCAACTAAGTGTTATACCATGACAGTGGGCAGACAGTGCTGGAGTGCTGTGCAATAAGCATGCCACCTTAAAGGGGTTGTTAACTACTTGGACAACCCTTTCTCAATCCCTATGTCAATCTCTATAAAGACACTTGTACTCACCTCTGGTGCGGGGCCGTTCCAGCAGTGTCTGCACCGGATTTCTTGGGGCTCATGTGACTGGCTTCATTTCTCCCAACCTTCAGACAAATCAGACATCTGGAGGAAATGAGAGCTGAGACTGCTCCCTCACTTCCTCCAGATGTCAAATTCATCCATGGGAGAGGAAAGCCAGCGCTAAGTGGTCGCAATCATTACATTGTTTTGTCAGAGAGAAAAACCCCTCTCCCCCACTTTGTGTAGAGACCTGCCCCACTTACTGCATAGAAACAAACCTCACTTTCCCACTTTCTGTAAAGACAAAGTCCCACCCCCACTTCCTTTAAATACAGGAACCCTCCTCACTTCCTTTAGAGACAAAGACCTTCCCACTTCCTGAAGAGACAAGGACCCTCCCCACTTCCTGTAGAGACAAAGACCTGACCCAATTTCTGTAGAGAGAAACACCCTCCCCACTTCCTGAGACCCGTCCCGACATCCTGTGGAGAAAAGGACTTCCCCACTTCCTGTAGAGAGACAAAGACCCTCCCTATTTCCTGTAGAAAAAAAGCATCCTCCACACTTCCTGTGGGGAGACAAAGACCTATCCCCACTTCCTGTTGAGACAAGTACCCACCACGTCCTGTAGAGAGACAAAGACCTGTCCCCACTTCCTTTAAAGACAAGGTCCCTCCCCACTTCCTTTAGAGAGACAAAGCCCTGCCCCCACTTCCTTTAAAGACAAGGTCCCTCCCCACTTCCTTTAGAGAGACAAAGCCCTGCCCCACTTCCTTTAAATACAAGGTCCCTCCCCACTTCCTTTAGAGATACAAAGCCCTGCCCCCACTTCCTATAAAGACAAGGTCCCTCCCCACTTCGTTTAGAGAGACAAAGCCCTGCCCCACTTCCTTTAAATACAAGGTCCCTCCCCACTTCCTTTAGAGATACAAAGCCCTGCCCTCACTTCCTATAAAGACAAGGTTCTTCCCCACTTCCTTTGGAGAGACAAAGCCCTGCCCCCACTTCCTTTAATGACAAGATTCTTCCCCACTTCCTTTAGCGAGACAAAGCCCTGCCCCCACTTCCTTTAATGACAAGATTCTTCCCCACTTCCTTTAGCAAGACAAAGCCCTGCCCCCACTTCCTTTAAAGACAAGGTCCCTCCCCATTTCCTTTAGAGAGACAAATCCCTGTCCCCACTTCCTTTAGAGAGACAAAGTCCTGCCCCCACTTCCTTTAGAGACAAAGCCCTGCCCCCACTTCCTTTAGAAAGTCAAAGCCCTGTCCCCACTTCCTTTAGAGAGACAAAGCCCTGCCCCCACTTCCTTTAAAGACAAGGTCCCTCCCCACTTCCTTTAGAGAGACAAAGACCTGCCCCCACTTCCTTTAAAGACAAGATTCTTCCCCACTTCCTTTAGCGAGACAAAGATCTGCCCCCACTTCCTGTAAAGAGAGATACCTACCCCCACATTCAATAGAAGTGAATGATGAGCAATGACAGGGTGTTGTAGGCCATTTCTGCAATGCTTGTTGCCAGGGGAGGATGCTATTAAGTCAGGATACTTTGATGAGGGGATTTTGCTACATGACTAGTTGAATTTTTGCCCTGGGTTTTTGGAAACTCCGCTCAGACCCTAGGCTATAAAATACTTCACGCAGCGCCAGTAATGGACCACAATTGAATTCAGACATTGCCGGAGTGCGGATAGATAGGTTTATTACTTCTTACTGTCTGATTCCAGACTGGATAAGAATTAAGATATTCCCTCTCCCGCCGAGGATCGCGGCTACCAGCTGACTGATCACTATAGATGTCTATAGCACTAGGTGGCCCTGTTCTAGAACATACATATTGACATTCCTAATTGAACAGTCCACTAGGGGCGACGGGATTCCATATCATATATCTGAGCCTCCCCCACACACGATGAATTTGCACTTGAAGAGTCAGCGCCTTCAGCAAGCTTATGGGTGCTGCAAACATGAATAAGTGAGCGTAGCGCCGGCGTCCCGGGTGACACTGCAGGAAAATAGTCTGACTTGTCTGGAAGATCATTTAGGCTGCAGTGTAATTCAGTTTGTAAAGGGCACGGCAACAAATAGCGAGCTACAATAGCCAGATCAGTCATATTAATAACTCCACTAATGACCTTCTCGCTGCAGATTAGACGACGGGCGCTGCAGGAGGCGATTGTTCACCCTGTTTTCTGCAGGAAATTAATTCTAATACACAACATTATTATTAGTTGTTAAATGTACTGCAGCCGCACGTACCGGACCTTCCAATGGGAATTCATCAAGGAGGCAATTAGAGATACAGAGGGAATAAGCCAGTCCTTGCGTTGTGTCCCTGCTTGACAATTGCTGGAAATATTCAGAAAAGGGAGAGACCGTAAGGGTCGCGGTCAGAACAGAACAACTATTCGCACCAAGCACAGGCTCTCGGTGCCCCCTTGACTTGGCTGAGCAAGTCAGTGCACTGTCCCAACATCTAGTTTTAATTCAATCTCCACCTTTCTCTCTGGCTCTTATAAAGCCAGAGTGGTCAATCAATGAAGATGAGGGTGGAGACACATGCAAAACAAGTCATGGGATGGTATGATGAACTTTTTGGCAGAGTTACGTGTGCACAAAGTGCTGGTGCTTGCTTTGGACAGTCATTTTGCACTGACAGACGCCTTTATAACATATGATGTACATGATATGCTGGCTCCCTGACTTTGATGCTGGCTCACAAGCTGAGCCCGCATCTTTCCCAGCAGATGATGGCTGATTTAATGAGCCAATATGTGCTTTTAAAAGCCACGGGTGTAATGGAGCTCTGCTCGCTGCTGTTGATCTGTTCAATGTCGTTGATAATGTCTTCCAGCGGCGTTTAACACACATTTGCATGGGTGCACGTCATAACACACTGCCATCGGCACACCTGGAACGTGATTGCGGGGTGCTTATGGATTGCCAAGACAGCCTATGGTCTGCTGAAGACCCCCTCACTTGTCATGATGACACTTTCCCTGTGAAAGCCAGAGTTTAGCTGGCATTTATGTGTGACCATGACTTTCACTATACAGTACATAGCAATGCTAAAGCCCCGCAATGTATAGCACAAGCGATCGGACGATCACTGCTTCAAATCGCAAAAGTCAAATTTATCAATATAAATGAATCTGATTGTTAAACGGCGTAAAGAGAAAAAAAAATGAAATGACTTTTTTTGGCTGCAGCAAAAGAGCAATAAGAGCCGATCAAAGCATTACATCTACCCCAAAATGGTATCAAGAAAAATGTCACGCCTTGTGGAGTGTGTCAATGATTACCTTCTGGACATCTGACAAGTCAGCAGTCTTCCCCATGATTGTGGAGCTACTGAAACAGACTAAGGGGCCTTTATAAACACTTAGGAGTCTTTGTGGGTGTTTTTTGTTAATTATTATAATTTACTGAGATAATGACTTTTGGGTTTTCATTGGCTGTAAGCCATAATCATCAACATTAACAGAAATACGGCACCGCTATGAGAAAGTTCTCACGCAGCGGTGGTGCTGGTGCCATGAGTGAGATCATCGGGGCTCATCAGCTTATGAACTCCAGTGAACTTTCTCACAGCCACTCTGCACTACACACTGCAGGAGTGATTACATGCTCCTGTCAGTGTGTGGCCAGCTGCCAGGTAGAGCAGACTGCTTTCAAAGCCATCAGGATTAGAGATGAGCGAACCCTTTAAGGTTCGGTTCAGCTATGTTCTCCAAACTTTCCGATGATTACCAAACAGTTCTACAAACATAGTCAAATATAATCGTACGGTATTGAATTCAATGGGAGGGAAAACCAAAAGCATAGACAACACCTTCATGGTTGCCCAAAAATAGCCAAAATAGGTCAAATTAGGGGCAGACAACAAGGAAAATTAAAATTATAGGATAAAATAAATTATAAACAAAAAAAATTATAAATTACATTAAATAAATTAAATAAAAAAATTGACATGGGTTCCTCTGTATTTTTGATAACCAGCCAAGCAAAACTGATAACTATGAGCTGCAACCCTCAGCTCTCAGCATCAGAAAGGCTGGTTATCAAGATTAAAGGGGTCCACACTCTGCTTTTTTAATTATTTAAATAAGTAATTTTAAAAAACAGTATGGGGTCCCCTCATTTTTGACAACCAGCCAAGTTAAAGGAGACAGCTGGGGACTGGCATTCTTGGGCTGGTAAGGAGCCATGGATATTGGCCCCCATCCCCTACCTAAAAATAGCAGCCTGCAGCCACCCCAGAAAAGACACATCTATTAGATGCATCAATTCTGGTGCTTTGCCCGGCTCTTCCCACTTGCGCTGTGGCAGTGGCACGTGGGTTTCATATTTGTGGGGTTGATGTCTCCTTTGTATTGTCCGGTGACATCAAGCCCATGACTTAGTAATGGAGTAATACACAGCAGGAATAAAGTCCTTTATTTGAAATAATCATACAGACTCCTTTATTGACTCTAAAATAAACCATACTCACATCATCGCCCATTCCACCGATGCCAATGTCCCCTGCAAATGAACTAAAATAATAAACAACCATACTCCTCATCTGTCCGAAGCCGAAACATTGCCACACTGTATTGTAATAAATATGGATATTTGTTTGGAGGGCCTTGCACCCAAAATAACTTTTTACGGTGCTGTTCCATTTTTTCTGCTATCTATTATCTATCTATTATATATCTATCTATTAACTATCTATCTATTATCTATTATGTATCTATCTATTATCGATCTATCCATTATCTATCTATTAACTATGTATCTATTATCAATCTATTATCTGTTATCTATCTATTATCTATCACGTATCTACGTATCTATCTATTATCTATTGATTCTATCTATTATCTATCTCTTATCTATCTACTGTATCTATTATCTATCTATCTATTATCTATCTATCTATTATCTATCTATTATCTATCTATAATCTATCTTATCTATTATCTATCTATTATCTATCTATTATCTATCTACTGTATCTATTATCTATCTATTATCTATTATCTCTCTATCTATTATCTTGTATCTGTCTATTATCTATCTATTATCTATTATCTATCTATTATCTATTATCTTGTATCTGTCTATTATCTATCTATTCATTACTTTAATACCTTCATATAATCTAAATCATACAATGAAACTATACAAATCATAATAAATTAATTCTAGCTTTCACGGAGCAGAATAACTCGACCACTTCAGCAGAGATCTACCTTTTTGTAGCAGCACAAACCTTTTCACCGGAGGCTCTGTGCACCGTGTTACTTCCGTCCCACTGCCTTCACATTTCCAGCACTCCACACACACAGATGTCAGGCTTTGCGTCGTCTTTGCAGAAGTCAAAAGATTAAAATATAAAGAAAAAAAATTAACAAAGGGAAAAGATAGAAAAAACTGTTGTATTTTTTTTTTCTTTCAAAATGTTTAATGAAAATGTAAAAATATTTGAAATTGTCGAGTTCTCGGCGGAAGCTTCTGTTTTTCTGTGTAAACACCCCTTGAATCCCAACTAATTTCTGACATCACAAAAGCTTCCGAGAATTTTAAGCAGCCAATTTAAATTATAGTGTTGGCTTATTCATAAGCCGCAGCTTTGTACGGTGTGAATCTTTTATTGCCATATGCATTATTTGTATAAATCATGCAGCGTCACGGAAAATAGGCTTAAAATAAAAGAAATGTTCAAAAAACGTCTTCCATAATTTACAGGGCAGATAGAATTTTCTTGGGAAAAGTAAAAAAAAAACGGAAAGAAATGGAAAGAGTTAAAATTTTTTTTTTTTTTTTTTTTTTTTCAATTTCTCAATCTACAGCTCGAATCAAATCGTTACTTGAATATTCAACATTTCTTTTGCTCGGAGCAAAGTATTTCCTTTTTTAAATCACAGGTGCCCCCTCAGAGCTTTTCTGAAAATGTTAAATGAAAATGCTGGAAAATATCGGCGGTGGTTTATAAATGTGCGAGAGGAAATTGGATTAAATTATTAAAAGGTCGGAAAATCATAGATTGTACTTTATAGCTCCCCTGGGACAACCGGACTGCGGAAGGTGAGAGGCAGGAAGAATCTGCGCTATTTGTCCAAGAAAATCCATTCCTGGGTGACAACGGAGAGTAAATACAATCCCCATGAAATATTCACTCCGAGCCGCTGCCGTCACATGGAGCAATCACAGAATCCGGAAGAAAAGACGCAGCTAATAAGCAGGAATGGACTATTGGTAATAAAGGGTTCCAATACAGATGACCTGTTACAGGCATCAGCCATGACTATGAGCAGAATAGTGAGTGCTGCTCCGGAGTATAATACAGGAGGTAACTCAGGATCAGTAATGTAATGTATGTACACAGTGACTGCACCAGCTGAATAGTGAGTGCAGCTCTGGGGTATAATACAGGATGTAACTCAGGATCAGTAATGTAATGTATGTACACAGTGACTGCACCAGCAGAATAGTGAGTGCAGCTCTAGAGTATAATACAGGATGTAACTCAGGATCAGTAATGTATGTACATAGTGACTGCACCAGCAGAATAGTGAGTGCAGCTCTGGGGTATAATACAGGATGTAACTCAGGATCAGTAATGTAATATATGTACACAGTGACTGCACCAGCAGAAAGTGAGTGCAGCTCTGGGGTATAATACAGGATGTAACTCAGGATCAGTAATGTAATATATGTACACAGTGACTGCACCAGCAGAAAGTGAGTGCAGCTCTGGGGTATAATACAGGATGTAACTCAGGATCAGTAATGTAATATATGTACACAGTGACTGCACCAGCAGAAAGTGAGTGCAGCTCTGGGGTATAATACAGGAGGTAACTCAGGATCAGTAATGTAATATATGTACACAGTGACTGCACCAGCAGATTAGTGAGTGCAGCTCTGGGGTATAATACAGGATGTAACTCAGGATCAGTAATGTAATGTATGTACACAGTGACTGCACCAGCAGAATAGTGAGTGCAGCTCTGGAGTATAATACAGGATGTAACTCAGGATCAGTAATGTAATGTATGTACACAGTGACTACACCAGCAGAATAGTGAGTGCAGCTCTGGGGTATAATATAGGAGGTAACTCAGGATCAGTAATGTAATGTATGTACACAGTGACTGCACCAGCAGAATAGTGAGTGCAGCTCTGGGGTATAATACAGGAGGTAACTCAGGATCAGTAATGTAATGTATGTACACAGTGACTGCACCAGCAGAATAGTGAGTGCAGCTCTGGGGTATAATACAGGATGTAACTCAGGATCAGTAATGTAATGTATGTACACAGTGACTGCACCAGCAGAATAGTGAGTGTAGCTCAGGAGTATAATACAGGATGTAACTCAGGATCAGTAATGTAATGTATGTACACAGTGACTGCACCAGCAGAATAGTGAATGCAGCTCTGAGGTATAATACAGGATGTAACTCAGGATTAGTAATGTAATGTATGTACACAGTGACGGCACCAACAGAATAGTGAGTGCAGCTCTGGAGTATAAAACAGGATGTAACTCAGGATCAGTAATGTAATGTATGTACACAGTGACTGCACCAGCAGAATAGTGAGTGCAGCTCTGGAGTATAATACAGATATAACTCAGGAACAGTAATGTAATGTATGTACACAGTGACTGCACCAGCAGAATAGTGATTGCAGCTCTGGAGTATAATACAGGATGTAACTCAGGATTAGTAATGTATGTACACAGTGACTGCACCAGCAGACAAGTGAGTGCAGCTCTGGAGTATAATACAGGATGTAACTCAGGATCAGTAATGTAATGTATGTACACAGTGACTACACCAGCAGAATAGTGAGTGCAGCTCTGGAGTATAATACAGGATGTAACTCAGGATCAGTAATGTAATGTATGTGCACAGTGACTGCACCAGCAGAATAGTGAGTGCAGCTCTGGAGCATAATACAGGATGTAACTCAGGATCAGTAATGTAATGTATGTACACGGTGACTGCACCAGCAGAATAGTGAGCGCAGCTCTCAGCAGAATAGTGAGTGCAGCTCTGGAGTATAATAAAGGATGTAACTCAGGATCAGTAATGTAATGTATGTACACGGTGACTGCACCAGCAGAATAGTGAGTGCAGCTCTAAAGTATAATACAGGATGTAACTCAGGGTCAGTAATGTAATGTATGTAGACAGTGACTGCACCAGCAGAATAGTGAGTGCAGCTCTGGAGTATAATACAGGATGTAACTCAGGATCAGTAATGTAATGTATGTACACAGTGACTACACCAGCAGAATAGTGAGTGCAGCTCTGGAGTATAATACAGGATGTAACTCAGGATCAGTAATGTAATGTATGTGCACAGTGACTGCACCAGCAGAATAGTGAGCGCATCTCAGGAGTATAATACAGGATGTAACTCAGGATCAGTAATGTAATGTATGTACACAGTGACTGCACCAGCAGAATAGTGAGTGCAGCTCTCGAGTATAATACAGGATGTAACTCAGGATCAGTAATGTAATGTATGTACACAGTGATTGCACCAGCAGAATAGTGAGTGCAGCTCTGGAGTATAATACAGGATGTAACTCAGGATCAGTAATGTAATGTATGTACACAGTGACTGCACCAGCAGAATAGTGAATGCAGCACTGAGGTATCATACAGGATATAACTCAGGATCAGTAATGTAATGTATGTACACAGTGACCGCACCAGCAGAATAGTGAGCGCATCTCAGGAGTATAATACAGGATGTAACTCAGGATCAGTAATGTAATGTATGTACACAGTGACTGCACCAGCAGAATAGTGAGTGCAGCTCTCGAGTATAATACAGGATGTAACTCAGGATCAGTAATGTAATGTATGTACACAGTGATTGCACCAGCAGATTAGTGAGTGCAGCTCTGGAGTATAATACAGGATGTAACTCAGGATCAGTAATGTAATGTATGTACACAGTGACTGCACCAGCAGAATAGTGAATGCAGCACTGAGGTATCATACAGGATATAACTCAGGATCAGTAATGTAATGTATGTACACAGTGATAGCACCAACAGAATATTGAGTGCAGCTCTGGAGTATAATACAGGATGTAACTCAGGATTAGTAATGTAATGTATGTACACAGTGACGGCACCAACAGAATAGTGAGTGCAGCTCTGGAGTATAAAACAGGATGTAACTCAGGATCAGTAATGTAATGTATGTACACAGTGACTGCACCAGCAGAATAGTGAGTGCAGCTCTGGAGTATAATACAGATATAACTCAGGAACAGTAATGTAATGTATGTACACAGTGACTGCACCAGCAGAATAGTGATTGCAGCTCTGGAGTATAATACAGGATGTAACTCAGGATTAGTAATGTATGTACACAGTGACTGCACCAGCAGACAAGTGAGTGCAGCTCTGGAGTATAATACAGGATGTAACTCAGGATCAGTAATGTAATGTATGTACACAGTGACTACACCAGCAGAATAGTGAGTGCAGCTCTGGAGTATAATACAGGATGTAACTCAGGATCAGTAATGTAATGTATGTGCACAGTGACTGCACCAGCAGAATAGTGAGTGCAGCTCTGGAGCATAATACAGGATGTAACTCAGGATCAGTAATGTAATGTATGTACACGGTGACTGCACCAGCAGAATAGTGAGCGCAGCTCTCAGCAGAATAGTGAGTGCAGCTCTGGAGTATAATAAAGGATGTAACTCAGGATCAGTAATGTAATGTATGTACACGGTGACTGCACCAGCAGAATAGTGAGTGCAGCTCTAAAGTATAATACAGGATGTAACTCAGGGTCAGTAATGTAATGTATGTAGACAGTGACTGCACCAGCAGAATAGTGAGTGCAGCTCTGGAGTATAATACAGGATGTAACTCAGGATCAGTAATGTAATGTATGTACACAGTGACTACACCAGCAGAATAGTGAGTGCAGCTCTGGAGTATAATACAGGATGTAACTCAGGATCAGTAATGTAATGTATGTGCACAATGACTGCACCAGCAGAATAGTGAGCGCATCTCAGGAGTATAATACAGGATGTAACTCAGGATCAGTAATGTAATGTATGTACACAGTGACTGCACCAGCAGAATAGTGAGTGCAGCTCTCGAGTATAATACAGGATGTAACTCAGGATCAGTAATGTAATGTATGTACACAGTGATTGCACCAGCAGATTAGTGAGTGCAGCTCTGGAGTATAATACAGGATGTAACTCAGGATCAGTAATGTAATGTATGTACACAGTGACTGCACCAGCAGAATAGTGAATGCAGCACTGAGGTATCATACAGGATATAACTCAGGATCAGTAATGTAATGTATGTACACAGTGACCGCACCAGCAGAATAGTGAGCGCATCTCAGGAGTATTATACAGGATGTAACTCAGGATCAGTAATGTAATGTATGTACACAGTGATTGCACCAGCAGATTAGTGAGTGCAGCTCTGGAGTATAATACAGGATGTAACTCAGGATCAGTAATGTAATGTATGTACACAGTGACTGCACCAGCAGAATAGTGAATGCAGCACTGAGGTATCATACAGGATATAACTCAGGATCAGTAATGTAATGTATGTACACAGTGATGGCACCAACAGAATATTGAGTGCAGCTCTGGAGTATAATACAGGATGTAACTCAGGATCAGTAATGTAATGTATGTACACAGTGACTGCACCAGCAGAATAGTGAGTGCAGCTCTCGAGTATAATACAGGATGTAACTCAGGATCAGTAATGTAATGTATGTATACAGATACTGCACCAGCAGAATAGTGAGTGCAGCTCTGGAGTATAACACAGATATAACTCAGGATCAGTAATGTAATGTATGTACACAGTGACTGCACCAGCAGAATAGTGAGCGCAGCTCTGGAGTATAATACAGGATGTAACTCAGGATCAGTAATGTAATGTACGTACACAGTGACTGCACCAGCAGAATATTGAGTGCAGCTCTGGAGCATAGTACAGGATGTAACTCAGGATCAGTAATGTAATGTATGTACACAGTGACTGCACCAGCAGAATAGTGAGTGCAGCTCTGGAGTATTATACGGGATGTAACTCAGGATCAGTAATGTAATGTATGTACACAATGACTGCAGCAGCAGAATAGTGAGTGCAGCTCTGGAGTATAATACAGGATGTAACTCAGGATCAGTAATGTAATGTACGTACACAGTGACTGCACCAGCAGAATATTGAGTGCAGCTCTGGAGCATAATACAGGATGTAACTCAGGATCAGTAATGTAATGTATGTACACAGTGACTGCACCAGCAGAATAGTGAGTGCAGCTCTGGAGTATTATACGGGATGTAACTCAGGATCAGTAATGTAATGTATGTACTCAATGACTGCACCAGCAGAATAGTGAGTGCAGCTCTGGAGTACAATACAGGATGTAACTCAGGATCAGTAATGTAATGTATGTACACAGTGACTGCACCAGCAGAATAGTGAGTGCAGCTCTGGAGTATAATACAGGAGGTAACTCAGGATCAGTAATGTAATGTATGTACACAGTGACTGCACCAGCAGAATAGTGAGTGCAGCTCTGGAGTATTATACGGGATGTAACTCAGGATCAGTAATGTAATGTATGTACACAGTGAGTGCACCAGCAGAATAGTGAGTGCAGCTCTGGAGTACAATACAGGATGTAACTCAGGATCAGTAATGTAATGTATGTACACAGTGACTGCACCAGCAGAATAGTGAGGGCAGCTCTGCTGTATAATACATGATGTAACTCAGGATCAGTAATGTAATGTATGTACACAGTGACTGCACCAGCAGAATAGTGAGGGCAGCTCTGCTGTATAATACATGGCAGCTATCACTTAGTTGAAGTTATATAAGTCTACATTTATGAAGCAAATCCGAATATAAGGTAAATAGTAATATGGAAGCTTCAGGTCGGTTTAGTCTTAGTCTTTGGGGAAAATGTAAGGCATCCAGTATAAAGCTGATTAATTAGGAGAAATCCTTTGGAGATGACACTTCAAACTTCTCTGACTCCCTGCCATTCACCAGGGTCAGCACTCTTTGCTATTACTTTATAACTGATTGGTTTCCACATTACAGTAAGAATCATAAGTTCATTATTTAAATACAAAAGCATTGGGAGTAATCAAATCATGAACCCAGATCTCAAATCAGTCTACAAAGCCGCTCACAACAGAAACTCTGAGACGCTGTTAAAATCACAAGAAATCACCGAGAGTGAATGTAATATAACCCATCACTGCGGATTGTTTATAGAACGTCATGATTGAATGTATAATGAAATATCTATTATCTGTCTATCAATTATCTAGAACCCCTGGCAAAAATTATGGAATCACCGGCCTTGGAGGATGTTCAAAATACTAGTGATGTGTTGGAGGGTTTTTTTGTTTGTTTGTTTTTCATGATCCCGTAATTTTTTCCAAAATAATTGAGTGATTACATAATTTTTCCCCTATGCTAGGTTACATAAAGTAACCATTACTGACGACCACATTTTTTCCTCATGATTTCTTTTAGTGTTTCTTAAATCCAGAAAGTTGCCATTTGAAATGAGTTTAGTTTTGTGCCATGTCTGTGATCTGCTTTTTTTCTACAAAATTAAACAACTGAATGAACATCCTCCAAGGCCGGTGATTCCATCATTTTTGAAAGGGGTTGTAGTATCTATCCATTATCTATCTAAAATCTATTTAATATCTATCAATTATCTATCTCTTATCTATCTATCTATCTATCTATTATCCATCTATCATCTATCTATCTATCTATCTATCTATCTATCTATCATCTATTATCTATCTATCTATCTATCTATCTAAAATCTATTTAATATCTATCAATTATCTATCTCTTATCTATCTATCTATCTATCTATCTATCTATCTATCATCTATTATCTATCTATTTATCTATCTGTTATCTATTATCTATCTTTCTTTCTATCATCTATTATCTATTATCTATCTATCTATCTAAAAAGCAAAAAAGTTTCAAAAAGGTTCTCACTTTTGAACCAAAACGTCGCCATGATGGGCTAATAAGCAGAAGCTCCTTTTTCACTTTGAATGGTGTGCTGGCTCTGATTTTTGGATCTCTATCTATCTATCTATCTATCTGTCTATCTATCTATCTATCATTCATCTATATATTATCTATCTATCTATCATCTATCTGTCTACAGTGAGGGTAAATAAGTATTTGATCCCTTGCTGATTTTGTACGTTTGCCCACTGACAAAGACATGAACAGTCTATAATTTTAAGGGCAGGTTGATTTTAACATTGAGAGAATATCAAAAATAAAATCCAGAAAATCACATTGTATAAATTATATATATGTATTCGCATTTTGCAGTAAGAAATAAGTATCAGGGACGTAGCCGACACACAGCACAATATTATTGATTTCTGGGGGTGTGTATTTCAGCATTTCTGGTGGGATTCCTTATAATAATAATAATCTGGCTTTTCTATAGGCTACAGAAGATAGTCTCTCTGTAGCTTCCTGTTATGTAATTGGTGTATCAGAGGGTTTTTGAGATGTATGACTTTTTCCTTCATTGCCTTTTGTTTTCCATTATATTTTTGAGTTCTTGGCATACTTCTTCTTCGGGATGTCTTTGTAGAGGTTCCTGAAGTACTGGAGCCAGAAGTTGCTGTTTTGGATATGGATGTTCTTTTTCTTTCTTTCTTTTTGTGCCCATGTGGTTCCATAGTTCCCAGAAGAAATTGTCTTGGAGGGCGTCTTGGAATGGGTTAAGTATGGTAGAGATGTAGCTCTGCTTGTTCCTCCTGAGGATGGTTTTGTATTGCCTTTGTATGGTGTCGTAGGCATTCCTCAGATCCGGATGGTTGGGGTCTCTCTGTTTCTTGTTTGAGGCTGTTCTTAGGGTCTTCCATATGGCTTTAGATTCTCTGTCAAACCAACCATTGATCTGTTTTTCTTTTGGACTCTTGTAGTAGACTTTTGTTAGGTCATGCAATCTGGCCATAGTGTAGAATACTCTATATCATTGAGGTTTTTTGCAGCTAGACTCACTTTTTCTTGCTTAGACTTGTACTTAGACCACGCCCCCTGAGGAAGCGGCAATACTTTACTGCGAAACGTGCGTTGGGGTACACGATCCAGGACCCTGGCAGGACCTTACCACACACATGGGTAATTTACTCATCTGACTTTTTATCATTATTGATGTATCCATGGTGTGATGTGGTGATCTTTACCATTTGATCACTGGCAGTATACGTTTTTAGATTTGATCTGATCGCCACTTACCTATGGTAACCATGCTCATGTGTGGGTAGCACTTGCTTTTACATTTATGGTCATTACATTGTGTATCATAGTTACTTCGGTCCTGTCATAATTACCTGGACGTTTGGGTGTATTTATGGATACAGTTACTACATGCTCTTTTAACTAATTTTTTGCTACTATTTATTTTACTTATGTAATGGATTTATTTAATAAACATAATTTTTTGTGAATTTTTTGGCCAGTTTTGACTCTTGGTTCTCCTATATTGCTATTCATTTCATGAGTCGCCATATATATGCACTATATTTCAAACTGACGAATCTTCTGTTCTTGTACTCAAAGTTGTAGAAGTGGTGGAGCATCTCCTGTATTTCGGGTCTGCTTGGAACCTCTTTGTATTTTATTGATGATGTCTTGGACCATTTATAGAATGGAGGCAGGTTGAAGAAGCTGATGCTTTTGTGTGATAGTTCTAAACTACTACATACCTTAAATTCTGGAGTTTTTTTAATCTCTTTTGTTGACTGTCTTCTCATAGCTGTTTCTTCCCTAGTGTACTTAGTCGTGGCCTTCAGTCTCTGCTCCAATTATATACATGTTTCCATCCATGGTCTGAAAGTCTTTTTCTCTTCCTTTTCGTGCATTGAGGTCTCCAAAGGTGAAACTTTGCCCATGACCTGATAGTGGGTGGATTCTCCTTGTAAGATCTCAAAGCTGTCTGAACTGAAGTAGGATGATTCTGGTGGTGGTTTGTAGGTAGCGTTGTAGTAGACATCAGACTGAGAGATGAAGATGGAGTTGCTGGTTCTAATCTCCTCTCTTTACCAGTTTGATGTACTGGTGGATACCAGATCAATATTCCTGTTGATCAGCGGCCCTGTTTGATGTTTTTATTTTTCAGTGCTGGGATAGAGATGTTCATGTCCAATGGGCACCATGGATTCATTTTTAGCTTTGGTTCTTGTTTCTAAGAGGATCTGAATGTCTATATTTTTCAGTCTTTTGTATAAGGTTGGGATCATTTGCTTTACATCCAAAGGCCAAGGTGTTCAGGCCTTGGATCTATCCCGCTAGCTATATACCCATTTATCCATGTATCTTTGTGTAAACTCTGTTACTCGTAGCTGAGATATATTTTAGTGTAACATCATGACCATTCTTCCTTTCTTCCTCCTCGTAAACGGGGGAGGGGATCGGCAGCTTTTTCTGTTCACAACAAATGTGTCAAAGTTTTCATTAGTAATGACAAATGAACACAAGGCAGGAGCGTGTGTGACAGGGGAGGGGGATTAGAGGCCGTTATTAGATTCACAGCATCAACAAAGCTGTGAAAATTTTGTTGCGAATGGAAGGAGCGTTAAAAAGATTATTGTAAATGTCAGCGGGATTATCAAGTTGTGTACGAGGGGGGCACTCTGCCAAGCAAACCCTTTTTCTTTTTTCCTGACCCCCGATGACTAACAGCCTTGTATCACTGTCATTACCCCCCCCCCCCCCAAGGGACAAGTTATAATTTTCTTTTTGGTGGAACCAATGTTACAGAGGTGTGCAGGGACGACCATGTCAGACTTTCATGGCTGAGACTGGGCTGTCTCCATCCAGGTGTTGACTGAAGGAGGTGAAGCTGAAGCTATTGAAACAGTAGAGAGTGTCTGATTACTGTACAAATGAATAGGAGTTTAGAAAATAACATATCTCAGCCACTCTCGGCACATTCAATAGTTCCAATTCCTAGACAAAGTAATTTTAGTCTTTTCCATAAAAGACTGATGTGTGAATAGATCTGGTGTAGGAAAACAAGTTTGCATTTAAAGAGTTGGCTAGGTTGTGGAGACACGGGGGTCAGTGGGTGCTCTCATTCGTTGGCCCAGCTGTCTTTAGAAAGACTTCATGGACCGGAGGTCATACCACAGAACTTCTCTCTCTCCCCATGGGCAGAACACTACTCAGACAACACAGAGTGAAGGTAAAACAGTGTGGTAATAATTTATTGAACCACCAACACACAATAGCATATAGACCAGTCCAAGAAAATATCCAAGATGGTGCAAATTACAGTCTCACCCTTCCGCTGACTCGCTGGGATTAGAGCTGCTTCCAGTGTCACATACCTCCACTAGTATCTCCTCACTTTTGGCGGGCCCCCACAGCAAGAAGGTAACGACAAGCTAAAGAAGCTAACCAAGAGCAGTGAGGTATGTGGCCAGGTGACCCGATTGTCCCAACCTGGATTCTTTAAGATGTTTCTGGGGTTTCAGTGATGGTCAGTGAAGCAGTCCTGTGTTCTTCCAGCTGGGGCCATAGTCCCCTACTCTGATCTGTAGAGTCACATGGCCCAGAAGAAAAAGTATCTTTATATAGTTCACAACTGGACTTCAACTAGCATCTAGAGGTCAGAAAGAGATGTGAATGAGGTCAACCTGCATTGTTCGATTATGTAATCTATTTGCACAGGTCCCCTCCCACAACACAAAAGCTGACTGTAGTTCAAATGATGCATGCAGCTGTGGCCCATTTCTACATGGCAGAAGCCGGGTTGTCTGCTGACCAGGTATCAGGGAACAGAGCTCTTGGGAGCAGATGGAGGTTTTCCCGGTGTCCCCCTTGGGAGGAGAAAGAGATAACAGACACAGAGTGAACTGGGGATATAAGTAATGGAAGAGGTGCTGAATGGAGTTGAAAGGTGAGCGGGCTATGTTATGCTGGTTGCACCTGTGTTATGAAGGCCCAAGTGTCATGGTTCTCAATGGCAAGAGAACATAGTAAAGCATACAAAAAGGACTAGCTCTTGGAAGATGGGAACTCGAGCTGACTGTGAGCTAAACCTACCGCACAACTAACAGTGGCCGGGTAGCGTGCCTACGTTTTATCCCTAGACGCCCAGCGCCAGCCGGAGAACTGACTGACCCTAGCAGAGGAAAATACAGATCTGGCTTACCTCTAGAGAAATTTTCCCCAAAAGGCAGACAGTAGCCCCCACATATATTGTCAGTGATTTCAGAGGAAATTGACATACGAAGTATGAAGATAGGTTTAGCAAATTGAGGTCCGCTTACTAGATAGTAGGAAGACAGAAAAGGGAACTTCACAGTCAGCTGAAAACCCTTTCAAAACACCATCCTGAAATTACTTTAAGACTCTAATATCAACTCATGACACCAGAGTGGCAATTTCAGCTCACAAGAGCTTCCAGTCTCAGAAATAATCAATCACAGAGAACTGGAACAAAAATGCAAAACAAACTTAGGACTACAAGTCCAACTTAGCTGATAGTAGTCTAGGAGCAGGAACATGCAACAGAAAGGCTTCTGGTAACATTGTTGGCCGGCATAGAAATGACTGAGGAGCAAGGTTAAATAGAAAACTCCCACATCCTGATGGAAACAGGTGAACAGAGGAGATGAAGCACACAAGTGCAGTACCACCAGAAACCACCGGGGGAGCCCAGAAACCAAATTCACAACAGTACCCCCCCCTCAAGGAGGGGGCACCGAACCCTCACCAGAACCACCAGGGCGATCAGGATGAGCCCTATGAAAGGCACGGACCAAATCGGAGGCATGAACATCAGAGGCTGTCACCCAAGAGTTATCCTCCTGACCGTAGCCCTTCCACTTGACCAGATACTGAAGTCTCCGTCTGGAAACACGGGAGTCCAAGATCTTCTCGACAACGTACTCCAACTCACCCTCAACCAACACCGGAGCAGGAGGCTCAACGGAAGGCACAACCGGTACCTCATACCTGCGCAACAATGACCGATGGAAGACATTATGAATAGAAAAAGATGCAGGGAGGTCCAAACGAAAGGACACAGGGTTAAGAATCTCCAATATCTTGTACGGGCCGATGAACCGAAGCTTAAACTTAGGAGAAGAAACCTTCATAGGGACAAAACGAGAAGATAACCACACCAAGTCCCCAACACAAAGACGAGGACCAACACGACGACGGCGGTTGGCAAAATGCTGAGTCTTCTCCTGGGACAACTTCAAATTGTCCACCACATGCCCCCAAATCTGATGCAACCTCTCCACCACAGAATCCACTCCAGGACAATCCAAAGACTCCACCTGACCGGAAGAGAAACGAGGATGAAACCCCGAATTACAGAAGAAAGGAGAAACCAAGGTGGCAGAACTAGCCCGATTATTGAGGGCAAACTCCGCCAAGGGCAAAAAGGCAACCCAATCATCCTGATCCGCAGACACAAAACACCTCAAATAAGTCTCCAAGGTCTGATTAGTTCGCTCGGTCTGGCCATTAGTCTGAGGGTGGAAAGCAGACGAAAAAGACAAATCAATGCCCATCCTAGCACAGAACGCTCGCCAAAATCTAGACACGAATTGGGTTCCCCTGTCAGAAACGATATTCTCCGGAATACCATGCAAGCGCACCACATTTTGAAAAAACAGAGGAACCAGCTCGGATGAAGAAGGCAATTTAGGCAAGGGAACCAAATGGACCATCTTAGAGAAACGGTCACACACCACCCAGATGACAGACATCTTCTGAGAAACAGGGAGATCAGAAATAAAATCCATGGAGATGTGAGTCCAAGGCCTCTTCGGAATAGGCAAGGATAACAACAATCCACTAGCCCGAGAACAACAAGGCTTGGCCCGAGCACAAACATAACAAGACTGCACAAAACCTCGCACATCTCGCGACAGGGAAGGCCACCAGAAGGACCTAGCCACCAAATCCCTGGTACCAAAGATTCCAGGATGACCTGCTAACGCAGAAGAATGGACCTCCGAGATGACTCTACTGGTCCAATCATCAGGAACAAACAATCTACCAGGCGGGCAACGATCAGGTCTATCCGCCTGAAACTCCTGCAAGACCCGTCGCAAATCTGGGGAAACAGCAGATAATATCACTCCATCCTTAAGGATACCTGTAGGTTCAGAATTACCAGGGGAATCAGGCTCAAAACTCCTAGAAAGGGCATCCGCCTTCACATTTTTAGAACCCGGTAGGTAAGAAACCACAAAATTAAACCGAGAGAAAAATAACGACCAGTGCGCCTGTCTAGGATTCAGGCGCCTGGCGGACTCAAGATAAATCAAATTCTTGTGGTCGGTCAATACCACCACCTGATGTCTAGCCCCCTCAAGCCAATGACGCCACTCCTCAAAAGCCCACTTCATAGCCAATAGCTCCCGATTACCAATATCATAATTTCGCTCAGCGGGCGAAAACTTACGAGAAAAGAACGCACAAGGTCTCATCACGGAGCAGTCGGAACTTTTCTGCGACAAAACCGCCCCAGCTCCGATTTCTGAAGCGTCGACCTCAACCTGAAAAGGAAGAGTAACATCAGGCTGACGCAATACAGGGGCGGAAGAAAAGCAGCGCTTAAGCTCCCGAAAGGCCTCCACAGCAGCAGGGGACCACTCAGCAACATCAGCACCCTTCTTAGTCAAATCAGTCAACGGTTTAGCGACATCAGAAAAACCAGTTATAAATCGACGATAAAAATTAGCAAAGCCCAAAAACTTCTGAAGGCTCTTAAGAGAAGAGGGTTGCGTCCAATCACAAATAGCCTGAACCTTGACAGGGTCCATCTCAATGGAAGAGGGGGAAAAAATGTACCCCAAAAACGAAATCTTTTGAACCCCAAAAACGCACTTAGAACCCTTTACACACAAGGAATTAGAGCGCAAAACCTGAAAAACCCTCCTGACCTGTTGGACATGAGAGTCCCAATCATCCGAAAAAATCAAAATATCATCCAGATACACAATCAAAAATTTATCCAAATATTCACGGAAAATGTCATGCATAAAGGACTGAAAGACTGAAGGGGCATTTGAAAGACCAAAAGGCATTACTAAGTACTCAAAATGGCCCTCAGGCGTATTAAATGCGGTTTTCCACTCATCCCCCTGCTTAATTCGCACCAAATTATACGCCCCACGAAGATCAATCTTAGAGAACCACTTGGCCCCCTTTATTCGAGCAAACAAATCAGTAAGCAGTGGCAAAGGATACTGATATTTAACCGTGATTTTATTCAAAAGCCGATAATCAATACACGGCCTCAAAGAGCCATCTTTTTTAGATACAAAGAAAAAACCGGCTCCTAAGGGAGATGACGAAGGACGAATATGTCCCTTTTCCAAGGACTCCTTAATATATTCCCGCATAGCAGCATGTTCAGGCACAGATAGATTAAATAAACGACCCTTTGGAAACTTACTGCCCGGAATCAGATCTATAGTACAATCGCACTCTCTGTGCGGAGGTAGTGAACCAATTTTAGGCTCCTCAAAAACGTCACGATAATCAGATAAAAATTCCGGAATCTCAGAGGGAATAGATGACGAAATGGAAACCAAAGGTACGTCCCCATGAGTCCCCTGACATCCCCAGCTTAACACAGACATTGCTTTCCAGTCGAGGACTGGGTTATGAGATTGCAGCCATGGCAATCCAAGCACCAACACATCATGTAGATTATACAACACAAGGAAGCGAATAATCTCCTGGTGATCCGGATTAATACGCATATTTACTTGTGTCCAGTATTGTGGTTTATTACTAGCCAATGGCGTGGAGTCAATACCCTTCAGAGGTATAGGAACTTCCAGAGGCTCTAAATCAAACCCACAGCGTTTGGCAAAGGACCAATCCATAAGACTCAAAGCGGCGCCAGAGTCGACATAGGCGTCCACGGTAATAGACGATAAAGAGCAAATCAGGGTCACAGATAGAATAAACTTAGACTGTAAAGTGCCAATTGAAACAGACTTATCAACCTTCTTAGTACGTTTAGAGCATGCTGATATAACATGAGTTGAATCACCACAATAGAAGCATAACCCATTTTTTCGCCTAAAATTCTGTCGTTCGCTTCTGGACAGAATTCTATCACATTGCATAATCTCTGGCGCCTTCTCAGTAGACACTGCCAAATGGTGCACAGGTTTGCGCTCCCGCAAACGCCGATCAATCTGAATAGCCATTGTCATGGACTCATTCAGACCTGTAGGCACAGGGAACCCCACCATAACATCCTTAATGGCATCAGAGAGACCCTCTCTGAAATTCGCCGCCAGGGCGCACTCATTCCACTGAGTAAGCACAGACCACTTACGAAATTTTTGGCAGTATATTTCAGCCTCATCCTGCCCTTGAGACAGGGCCATTAAGGCTTTTTCAGCCTGAATCTCCAAATGAGGTTCCTCATAAAGCAACCCCAAAGCCAGGAAAAATGCATCCACATTGAGCAACGCAGGATCCCCTGGTGCCAAAGCAAATGCCCAGTCCTGAGGGTCGCCCCGGAGCAAGGAAATTACAATCCTGACCTGCTGTGCAGGATCTCCAGTGGAGCGAGATCTCAGAGACAAAAATAATTTACAATTATGTTTGAAATTCTGGAAGCGAGATCTATCCCCGGAGAAAAATTCAGGTAAAGGAATTCTAGGTTCAGATATAGGAGCATGATTTACAAAATCCTGTAAACTTTGAACCTTCACAGCGAGATTATCCAAACCTGTAGCTAAACTCTGAGGATCCATATTAATCAGGTGAAATCAGAACCATTCAAGGATTAGAAGGAGAGAGAGACGAAGGCTGCAGTAAGCAGAGATGCAAGTGAATCAACTAATGAGCAAACTCAGGAAAAAAAAAAAAAAAAAAAAATTCTCTGCAGGGTTCTTTTCTCTCCTTTCTTCTGCCAATTATTTTAACCCTTGGCCGGCCAAACTGTCATGGTTCTCAATGGCAAGAGAACATAGTAAAGCATACAAAAAGGACTAGCTCTTGGAAGATGGGAACTCGAGCTGACTGTGAGCTAAACCTACCGCACAACTAACAGTGGCCGGGTAGCGTGCCTACGTTTTATCCCTAGACGCCCAGCGCCAGCCGGAGAACTGACTGACCCTAGCAGAGGAAAATACAGACCTGGCTTACCTCTAGAGAAATTTTCCCCAAAAGGCAGACAGTAGCCCCCACATATATTGTCGGTGATTTCAGAGGAAATTGACATACGAAGTATGAAGATAGGTTTAGCAAATTGAGGTCCGCTTACTAGATAGTAGGAAGACAGAAAAGGGAACTTCACAGTCAGCTGAAAACCCTTTCAAAACACCATCCTGAAATTACTTTAAGACTCTAATATCAACTCATGACACCAGAGTGGCAATTTCAGCTCACAAGAGCTTCCAGTCTCAGAAATAATCAATCACAGAGAACTGGAACAAAAATGCAAAACAAACTTAGGACTACAAGTCCAACTTAGCTGATAGTAGTCTAGGAGCAGGAACATGCAACAGAAAGGCTTCTGGTAACATTGTTGGCCGGCATAGAAATGACTGAGGAGCAAGGTTAAATAGAAAACTCCCACATCCTGATGGAAACAGGTGAACAGAGGAGATGAAGCACACAAGTGCAGTACCACCAGAAACCACCGGGGGAGCCCATAAACCAAATTCACAACACCCAAGTCTCCATTGAGACAAGGACCCACGTGTCCGGAACTCCTCTACGGTGATGGCCGTGGATGGCCAAAGTTGTTTCCCCCTTCCCAATTTTTGTTGCACTCATTGTTCATTCCCCTGCTGGATTGCAGAGACACTGCAGCCGCTGGTGGGTCATACATTCTCAGCCCAGGACTGAATCATATAACACCTATTACATAGTGGAATAGGATCTTGGAGATGGGCATACACCTTTAAGGGACTGTGTTACTGTCTCGTGAACCGGAGTCAAAAGATCATCTCACGGACTGATGGGGGACCAATGGACTGTCTTTACAACAAGAACCAATGTTGGGGGAAGGGGGAATAGACAGCCCAATGTTCCAGCAAGGTTGAATCTATCCAAAAGAGTTTTGACTCTTGTTTCTGCAGTCCTAACCAAGAGGACCAGCTGATATGGAACAGAGATGGTCATTAGTTTACGCGATATGCAAGAGAACTTTATATGGTTTAATAAGTTTTGTGTGGCATGCATTGGTGTCTTATATGTGTTCAAATGGTCAAGGATGAACATTATTAAAGAGGGGAGGAATGTAAGGAAGTAGTCTGTTGGTGTAGCATTCCCTTCCCTGAAGACACCAATTGCGTTATTGCAGTGTTACTGAATATGTACCCCATCCTGGTATATATGATTCCTATCCTGGTATATATGTCCCCCTTGTTGGTATATATATCTCCCATCATGATATATACTTCCTTCATCCTGGTATATATGGCTCCCATCCTGGTATAATTTTCCCCATCCTGGGCCCATCCTGGCATATATGTCCCCCCTCTTGGTATAGATATCCCTCATCCTGGGCCCCTTTCTGGAATATATGTTCCAGATTCTGCCTCTACATAAAAAACAAACATTCTACTCATTTTCCTCCAGTCGCTCGACATGCGGTGTCCTCTTCTGTCCTGATGTGGAGGTCGGCAACTGACATCGGTTTGCCTGATATGCTGATGCAGCACTTCACTGTCATGCGACAGCAATGCCTGGCAAGCCGATGTCATCTGCCTGCTTCTGATTGGGCGGTGGTATGTATTGGTACACAGGGATCCTCCTGCATGGGCTCGGTCATGGTCACACCCTTTTCGACCATGAATGTTATGCCCCTACCCATTGGTACTAATAACATGTGACTTCTAGGAGGGTAATATTTGATATCCACAACAGGGATTCAGCAGCTCTCTCCTCCTCTCTTACAGAAGAAAGTCTCAGCACGATACCATCAATCAGAAGATGAATTATTTTTATTATATTTATTTTGGGTCTAATGATCATTTTCTGTTGTGAATTCTGCTTTTGGGCTCCCTCCGGTGGTTGTAGGTGGTAATGCAGTTGCCCCTGAGTTGCAGTCCTGGTCAGGTGTAGCTGCTGATTGCAGTTCTGACTGGGGTATTTAGGTGTGCAGGATTCATTAGTCCTTGCCAGTTGTCAATTGTTGTTGGGAGGTGTTGGACCTCTGCTTGGTTCCTCTTGCCTTTCTGCCAAATCAGCAAAGATAAGTGTCTGGTTTTTTGTTCCTGTGGCACACATGCTATGTGCTTCACAACTCAGTGCTATTCTTTGTGTTTTCTTGTCCAGCTTAGATTGTGTCAGTATTTTCTCAGTCTTGTTGGATTCTCTGGAGTGGCAGATATACATTCCATGTCTTTAGATTGTGGAACTTTTTGTATTATCTGCTGTGGATATTTTTGGAAGGGTTTTAATACTGACCGCCTAGTAATCTGTCCTATCCTTTCCTATTTAGCTAGAGTGGCCTCTTTTGCTAAATCCTGTTTTCTACCTGCGTGTGTCTATTCTTCTCCTACTCACAGTCATTATTCATGGGGGGGCTGCCTATCCTTTGGGGTTCTGCTCTGAGGCAAGGTAGCATTCCTATTTCCATCTATAGGGGTATTTAGTCCTCCGGCTGTGTCGAGGTGTCTAGGGTATGTTAGGCACACCCCACGGCTACTTCTAGTTGCGGTGTTAGTTCAGGATTTGCGGTCAGTACAGGTTCCACCGACTCCAGAGAAAGTTTCATGCAGCTCCAAGGTCACCAGATCATAACAATTTTCACTAAAACGTAACTATTAATAGTTAAAAAGCAGTTCTGTTCTAAGAAAGGAATTTAATAATCAGATTTACAGAAACAAAGTACAAATATAACACTAATATATAGTTATTGGCCAGTATTATAAATGTAAATTAACATGAAGAAATGAGCATTGAATGTTATCCTTTTTTGTGCACTTTTGCCACCAATGAGTTTATTATAAGATAAATTGTCACATTGGATCCACAACATTTTCTATTTTCCTTCCGCGCTGAGGTCGGGGGATGGGTCTTAGTCCTGGAAAGAGAGTTTGACCTTCAGTATGAAATTTCATCTTGGCGCTCCATCCCAGAACTGCTGTAATATTCTGGCGCCGTCAGAGGTGTCAAACAAATTTAAAGAATCTATAAGTGCGGGGTAAATTGAGGTAATGACGGCAGGCATTGTTCATAGTGTCTCTGTCTCATCAGTGTCAGAGTGGCTTGTGAAAGTCTTCAGATAGTGTAAGGGAGGCTGAGATAAGAGGTCAAAGAGTTAAAGAAAGGTTTCTGTGACCCAGTTAGACATTGAAAAGAGCATGAAATTTTCCCTCCCTAAAAAGGCATCAGACCCAAAATAAAATAATATTAACTATTCTCTTTATTATTAATATTGCATTAATTAAATATCATTAAAGGATGAACACATTATCATAACTCTTTCTCGGAAAAATATTAATAGGTTTATTTGTAATTCCACCCCTGGCCACTAAGTGCGCTGTTCTCAAGCAGCAAAAATGAGAAAAGTATACTGATTATACGAGTTGCCACTTTAAGAAAACTTTTTTTTTATACTCCATTTTTACATGAACAGAGAGGTCGGTCCGTTCTTCATGATCCTCATCTCCTGAGTGGAGAGCGATTTTAAAGACTATTTTGTGTCTTTGCATGACACGGACAATGCATGACATATTGTAATACCTCATTTTCCCTATGGTGGTGATGCAGAGGAATGGACCCCAGACTGTACCGCTACAGATTACTGCTCTTTTCTGAGGGTTCAAGCATGGAGACACTTCGTCAGAAGATATTTCTAATAGGTAGTAATGGTCCATAGGTGACTACCTATATGTGCACATCAGTAAATTATCTCCACCGAGTGGTAGTCGGAGACACTTCTAGATTTTTTGCTACTGGAAATAGTTCTGTACTCTCAGCAAATTTTGCAAAATGTAGCAAATCTCATACACGTACGCTGTTATTTTCCTTCACGTCTTATACTTTTTAAGTTGATTCAAGTTGTTCAGTTGATATCCCACTAAAAGCATGACTGCAATTATCCAGAAGAAACCTGGAGCATCAATGCTTCACCAGCATCGATCATCAGCCTTACATGACCCAGCGATCTGCATTCTGCAGCAGAAGCATGAAGAAGATGTCTTACCTCTACATGTCTTGTAGTAATTAGCAAAGTAAGAGCCGGGGAGTCTCATGGGATGTGAAAATGTTCTCCCCGCTGCAAACCCCCAGGAATATTGAATATCAGACTTTCAGTGTGGCTGCTCATTAACTTGGAGTTCAATTAAGTTAAGGGAAAATGCAACAGTTGTTCCTACAGAAGAAAGAGAAAATTACGTAACTCCGACTTCCAGGGATCAAGAGATCGTAACATCCCACATGAAGGGCTTAGAAACAAGCCACAAATAATGTGCTCTAAAGTAATAGATACAACAAAGTCGTAAAGGTGAATCTAGGTTGTCCTACACCTGGAACAACTATTCACTTGGTGCCTCTTACAGAACTTAAGCATGTAAGTAGGCATCATGTGACCACTCATATGCGATTTGCAAACTTAGTCACGTCCTGACGATCTGCTCTTCCCGATTCTTTCGATGTTGTATGAAAATTTTCCGTAAGTATGAAAATCGTATACTATTTGTTAAGTGACGACCGCTAGAACCAGCAAGCAGAGCAAACCTGAGGTTGAGTATATTACACGCTGTTAGGATTTGTGTTCAATGCTTAATTTTATTAAAGCTCCTAAAATAATTACAGATGTAGTCATTCTTAACTTATCAGATGGCACAATACTTTATTAACATAGACATGTATCATGTTATCTGAAAAGTTTTGGTTTGCTACATGTGTACAAGATTACAACCAATATCAGTACATGAATACATCAACAGAACCACTATTGGTACATGAATACATCACTAGAAGCAGCATCAGTACATGAGTGCAGCACCAGAACCACTATCAGTATAGGAATACAGCACCACAACCTGTTGTGGATTCTGTTTTTGGGCTCCCTCTGGTGGTTACAGCTGGTACTGGGTGACTTTGGTGGGTTGCGGTCTCTGGTTTCCACCTGTCCATCAGAGGCTGGGTGTTTCCTATTTAACCTGGCTTTCCTGTCATTCCCTTGCCGGCTATCAATGTATCAGTGTGTCTCTGTTACCTTTGCTACCTGCTCCTAGGCCTTCAAGACAAGCTAAGTCTGGATTTCCCTGTTTCATGTTTGCTTTCATGTTTTTAGTCCAGCTTGCAGATATGTAATTCTTAGCTGCTGGTTGCTCTAGTGGGCTGAAATTACCACTCATGTACCATGAGTTGGCACATGAGTTCAAGTAATTTCAGGATGGTATTTTGAAGGGTTTTAAGCTGACCGCGCAGTTCACCTTTTGTATCCTCTGCTATCTAGCTTAAGCGGGCCTCATTTTGCTGAATCTGTTTTCATAACTACGTTTGTGCCTTCCTCTCATTTCACCGTCATTATATGTGGGGGGCTGCTATTTCTGTGGGAATATTTCTCTGGAGGCAAGATAGGTATGTGATTCTTCTGATAGGGGTAGCTAGATCTCCGGCTGGCGTGAGACGTCTAGAGTCACCCCAGGAACGTTCCCCGGCTGCTGTTAGTTGAGTGTTGAGGTTCAGGATCGCGGTCAGCTCAGGTTCCATCACCCTAGAGCTCGTCCTGTTTTTGCCCGTGTTATGTGTTTAATTCCCTGCCATTGGGAACATGACAGTATAGCCGGCCCACAAAGTGTTAATTGTTTGGGCTGAAGCAGGAGAAAAAGAAGTGTTGAAGGGAATTATTATTTTTTTTTCCTCAGAGTTTTGCTGCCTAGCCCTTAATTGCTGTCTAGCTGCTTCTTACCTCCTCTTAACCCTTGAATGGCTCTGACCTTAGCTGTTTAACATGGATGTCCAGAGTTTGGCTTCCAGCCTGAATAATCTTGCTGCAAAAGTTCAAAACATACAGGATTTTGTTGTTCACACTCCTATGTCTGAACCTAGAATTCCTATTCCAGAGTTTTTTTCTGGAGATAGATCTACCTTCCTGAATTTCAGGAACAATTGCAAATTGTTTCTTTCTTTGAAATCTCGCTCCTCTGGAGACCCTGCTCAGCAGGTCAGGATTGTAATATCTTTCCTGCGGGGTGACCCTCAGAATTGGGCATTTGCATTGGCACCAGGGGATCCTGCATTGCTCAGTGTGGATGCGTTTTTTCTGGCACTGGGATTGCTCTATGAGGAACCTAACCTGGAGATTCAGGCTGAAAAGGCTTTATTAGCCCTCTCTCAGGGGCATGATGAAGCGGAAGTATATTGTCAAAAATTTCGGAAATGGTCGGTGCTTACTCAGTGGAATGAGTGCGCCCTGGCTGCAAACTTCAGAGATGGTCTTTCTGAGGCCATTAAGGATATTATGGTGGGGTTCCCTGAGCCTACAGGTCTGAATGAGTCTATGGCTATGGCCATTCAGATTGATCGGCGTTTACGGGAGCGCAAACCTGTGCACCAGTTGGCGGTGTCTTCTGAACAGGCACCTGAGACTATGCAATGTGATAGAATTCAGTCCAGAAGTGAACGGCAAAATTATAGGCGGAAAAATGGATTGTGTTTTTATTGTGGTGATTCAGCTCATGTTATATCAGCATGCTCTAAACGCACAAAAAAGGTTGATAAATCTTTTGCCATTAGTACTCTGCAGTCTAAGTTCATTTTGTCTGTAACTCTGATTTGTTCACTGTCATCCATTTCCGTCGATGCCTATGTGGATTCGGGCGCTGCCCTGAGTCTTATGGATTGATCATTTGCCAAACGCTGCGGTTTTAGTCTGGAGCCTCTGGAAGTTCCTATTCCTTTGAAGGGAATTGACTCTACACCATTGGCTATGAATAAACCGCAGTACTGGACACAAGTGACCATGCGCATGACTCCCGTTCATCAGGAGGTGATTCGCTTCCTTGTACTGTATAATTTACATGATGTACTAGTGCTTGGTCTGCCATGGTTACAAACTCATAATCCAGTCCTGGATTGGAAAACAATGTCTGTGTTAAGCTGGGGATGTCAGGGGGTTCATGATGATGTACCTCTGATTTCAATCGCTTCATCTACTCCTTCTGAGGTCCCTGCGTTTTTGTCTGACTATCGGGATGTTTTTGAGGAGCCTAAGCTCAATTCGCTCCCTCCTCATAGGGATTGTGACTGTGCTATAGAATTAATTCCTGGCAGTAAGTTCCCTAAGGGTCGTTTATTTAATCTGTCACTGCCAGAGCATACTGCTATGCGGAATTATATTAAGGAGTCCTTGGAAAAGGGACATATTCGTCCATCTTCGTCCCCTCTGGGAGCAGGTTTTTTTTTTCGTGGCAAAAAAAGATGGTTCCCTGAGGCCTTGTATAGATTATCGCCTTCTGAATAAGATTACAGTCAAATATCAGTATCCATTGCCATTATTGACTGATTTGTTTGCTCGCATTAAGGGGGCTAGGTGGTTCACTAAGATAGATCTTCGCGGTGCGTATAATCTTGTGCGGATAAAGCAGGGTGATGAGTGGAAAACCGCATTTAATACGCCTGAGGGCCATTTTGAGTATTTGGTAATGCCTTTTGGACTTTCTAATGCTCCTTCAGTCTTTCAGTCCTTTATGCACAATATTTTCCGTGAATATCTGGATAAGTTTATGATTGTGTATTTGGATGATATTTTGGTGTTTTCTGATGACTGGAAGTCTCATGTTCTACAGGTCAGGAAGGTGTTTCAAGTCCTGCGGGCCAATTCTCTGTTTGTGAAGGGCTCAAAATGTCTCTTCGGAGTCCAGAAGATTTCTTTTTTGGGGTACATTTTTTCTCCTTCTACTATTGAGATGGATCCCGTCAAGGTTCAGGCGATTTGTGACTGGACACAACCTACATCTGTTAAGAGTCTTCAGAAGTTCTTGGGTTTTGCTAATTTTTATCGTCGGTTCATTACTAATTTTTCCAGTGTTGTTAAACCTTTGACTGATGTGACTAAAAAGGGTGCTGATGTTGCTAATTGGTCTCCTACGGCTGTGGAGGCCTTTCAGGAACTTAAGCGCCGGTTTTCTTCTGCTCCTGTGTTATGTCAACCAGATGTTTCACTTCCTTTTCAGGTTGAGGTTGATGCTTCCGAGATTGGAGCGGGGGCGGTTTTGTCACAGAGAAGTTCCGATGGCTCGGTGATGAAGCCATGTGCGTTCTTTTCTAGAAAATTCTCACCCGCCGAGCGCAATTATGATGTGGGTAATCGGGAGCTTTTGGCCATGAAGTGGGCATTTGAGGAGTGGCGTCATTGGCTTGAGGGTGCTAGACATCGTGTGGTGGTCTTGACTGATCACAAAAATCTGATTTACCTTGAGTCTGCCAGGCGTCTGAATCCTAGACAGGCTCGTTGGTCGTTGTTTTTTTCTCGTTTCAATTTTGTGGTTTCATACCTGCCAGGTTCAAAGAATGTGAAGGCAGATGCTCTTTCCAGGAGTTTTGTGCCTGACTCTCCTGGAGACTCTGGGCCTACTGGTATCCTTAGGGATGGGGTAATATTGTCCGCCATCTCCCCAGACTTGCGACGTGCATTGCAGGAGTTTCAGGTGGATAAACCTGATCGTTGTCCACCAGAAAGACTGTTTGTTCCGGATGATTGGACCAGTAGAGTCATCTCCGAGGTCCATTCTTCTGTGTTGGCTGGTCATCCTGGAATATTTGGTACTAGAGACTTGGTGGCCAGGTCTTTTTGGTGGCCTTCCTTGTCAAGGGATGTGCGCACCTTTGTGCAGTCTTGTGAAGTGTGTGCTCGGGCTAAGCCTTGCTGTTCTCGGGCCAGTGGGTTGTTGTTATCCTTGCCTATCCCGAAGAGGCCTTGGACGCACATTTCTATGGATTTTATTTCAGATCTCGCTGTCTCACAGAAAATGTCCGTTATCTGGGTTGTGTGTGACCGCTTTTCTAAGATGGTTCATTTGGTACCCTTGCCTAAGTTGCCTTCCTCCTCTGAGTTGGTCCCTTTATTTTTTCAGAACGTGGTTCGTTTGCATGGGATTCCAGAGAATATCGTTTCTGACAGGGGATCCCAGTTTGTGTCTAGATTTTGGCGGACGTTTTGTGCTAAGATGGGCATTGATTTGTCTTTCTCGTCTGCATTCCATCCTCAGACGAATGGCCAGACGGAGCGAACTAATCAGACCTTGGAAACTTATTTAAGGTGTTTTGTTTCTGCTGATCAAGATGACTGGGTTGCCTTTTTGCCACTGGCCGAATTTGCCCTTAATAATCGGGCTAGTTCTGCTACTTTGGTTTCTCCTTTCTTTTGTAATTCGGGGTTTCATCCTCGTTTTTCCTCTGGTCAGGTGGAGCCTTCGGATTGTCCTGGAGTGGACGTGGTGGTGGACAGGCTACATCAGATTTGGAATCAGGTGGTGGACAATTTGAAGTTGTCTCAGGAGAAGACTCAGCAGTTTGCTAATCGCCGTCGCCGCGTGGGTCCCCGACTTCTTGTTGGGGACTTGGTGTGGTTGTCTTCTCGTTTTGTCCCTATGAAGGTCTCTTCTCCTAAGTTCAAGCCTCGGTTCATCGGTCCTTATAAGATCTTGGAGATTCTTAACCCTGTATCTTTTCGTTTGGATCTCCCAGCATCGTTTGCTATTCATAATGTGTTCCATCGGTCGTTATTGCGGAGGTATGAGGTGCCCGTTGTTCCTTCGGTTGAGCCTCCTGCTCCGGTGCTGGTGGAGGGAGAATTGGAGTATGTTGTTGAGAAGATCTTGGATTCTCGTGTTTCCAGACGTAAACTCCAGTATTTGGTTAAGTGGAAGGGTTATGGTCAGGAGGATAATTCCTGGGTGGTCGCCTCTGATGTTCATGCGACTGATTTGGTCCGCGCCTTCCATAGAGCTCATCCTGATCGCCCTGGGGGTTCTCGTGAGGGTTCGGTGACCCCTCCTCAAGGGGGGGGTACTGTTGTGGATTCTGTTTTTGGGCTCCCTCTGATGGTTACAGCTGGTACTGGGTGACTTTGGTGGGTTGCGGTCTCTGGTTTCCACCTGTCCATCAGAGGCTGGGTGTTTCCTATTTAACCTGGCTTTCCTGTCATTCCCTTGCCGGCTATCAATGTATCAGTGTGTCTCTGTTACCTTTGCTACCTGCTCCTAGGCCTTCAAGACAAGCTAAGTCTGGATTTCCCTGTTTCATGTTTGCTTTCATGTTTTTAGTCCAGCTTGCAGATATGTAATTCTCTGCTGCTGGTTGCTCTACTGAGCTGAAATTACCACTCATGTACCATGAGGTGGCACATGAGTTCAAGTAATTTCAGGATGGTATTTTGAAGGGTTTTAAGCTGACCGCGCAGTTCACCTTTTGTATCCTCTGCTATCTAGCTTAAGCGAAGCGGGCCTCATTTTGCTGAATCTGTTTTCATAACTACGTTTGTGCCTTCCTCTCATTTCACCGTCATTATATGTGGGGGGCTGCTATTTCTGTGGGAATATTTCTCTGGAGGCAAGATAGGTCTGTGATTCTTCTGATAGGGGTAGCTAGATCTCCGGCTGGCGCGAGACGTCTAGAGTCCCCCCAGGAACGTTCCCCGGCTGCTGTTATTTGACTGTTGAGGTTCAGGATCGCGGTCAGCTCAGGTTCCATCACCCTAGAGCTCGTCCTGTTTTTGCCCGTGTTATGTGTTTAATTCCCTGCCATTGGGAACATGACAAAAACCATCATCGGTACATTTAATACAGCATCAGAACCACCATCAGTACATGAACAGCACCAAAACCATCATCAGAATATACATTGTCATAACAGTTAACAATACATGAATACATCACCAGAACCACCATCAGTACATGAATACATCACCATACTTAGTAATGCAATAAATTGAAATATTAGGTCAGCCCCATATATAATTGTATCACATGAACCTACAACTCATAGTATCCCCTTAACAATGATAAGAAGATATTGGAAGTTGTTGTTAACAGCTATGAACAGACTTTGAACTATACAGGAACCACAGTAGTGATCAGACGTAGTCAGTATCACACATAAATATTTATATCCAGGTACCTTATAAATTACATTTTCTCCAGTTTAGAGTTTTCCTCTTTCCTTTCTTCTCTAGCTGGTCCAGACGCCATGATAATAATAATCTTTATTTTTATATAGCACTAACATATTCCGCAGCGCTTTACAGTTTTACACACATTTTCATCGCTGTCCCTAATTGTGCTCACAATCTAAAACCCCTATCAGTATGTTTTTGGAATGTGGGAGGAAACCGGAGAATCCAGAGGAAACCCACGCAAACACGGGGAGAACATACAAACTCCTTGCAGATGTTGTCCTTGGTGGGATTTGAACCAGTGCTGCAAGGCTACAATGCTATCCATTGAGCCACCGTGCCGCCATGATGAATTTTCACAGCCACAGTTCTTCTATGCAGAGTTCCATCTTATCTGGCCTTCTGCAGCATATCCCCACATGGTAACCTTCAATGTAACTGTGCCATTATAATGCTCCCTATTAAAAATATTTGCTCTAAGTTGTATCTCAGAAAAAATAATTGCCCTCGCTATTCTTCCTGCACAAAATAACTCTCCACACCGCCCCTCTTATGATAAATGGATTCTACACTGCCCTTTCCTATAAAATATTGTCTCTACTCCGTCTGTCCCGCACTATGAACTGTCACTACTATTAGCTATACTGAAGTAAATCTGCTGCATGGTCCGCCCTAATTAGTAATGAGCTCCATACTTTCCCTCATTAGATATCACCAGCATGGTGTCCCTATAAGGCTACTTTCACACTAGTCCATTGTACGGGCCCATCGCAATGCGTCGGGCTGACGTACCGACGGACGCTGTGAAGACGTAGGCAGCAGATGCAGTTTTACAACGCATCCGCTGCCCATTCTGCAGTCCGGGGAGGAGGGGCGGAGTTTTGGCCGCACATGCGCGGTCGAAAATGGCGGACACGACGCACAAAAAAGTTACATGTAACTTTTTTTGTGCCGATGGTCCGCCAAAACATGACGGATGTGACATGTGGCAATCCGTCGCAATGCGTCGCTAATGCAAGTCTATGGAGAAAAAACGCATCCTGCGGGCAACTTTGCAGGATGCGTTTTTTCTCCAAAACGACGCATTGCGACGTCCGTCACACAACGCAAGTGTGAAACTAGCCTAAGTGTTCCCCCAAACTCCTCCCTCTCCATACTTCAGCCCTCGCACACTGTGCCCTCATACTGTGTCCTACATATACTGTTCGCTCTCTATACTTTGCCCTCGCCTTACACTTTCCGCCTCTACATACTATCCCACATACTGTTCCCTCACACTGTCCCCCCATGCTGTTCCTTTCTCTACTGTGCCACATAATGTCTCCTACCCATACTGTGCCGCTCTACACATCCCCTGGCATACTATCCACTCCATACAGTGCCCTCACACTGTCCCCCCATGATGCTCCTCTCTCTGCTGTGCCTCATAATGTCTCCTACCCATACTGTGCCCCTCTACACATCCCCTGCATACTATCCACTCCATACAGTGCCCTCACACTGTCTTCATGATGTTCCTCTCTCTACTGTGCCTCATAATGTCTCCTACCCATACTGTGCCTCTCTACACATCCCCCGGCATACTATCCACTCCATACAGTGCACTCACACTGTCCCCCCTAATGCTCCTCTCTCAACTGTGCCTTATAATGTATCCTACCCATACTATGCCCCTCTATACATCCCCCTGCATACTATCCACTCCATACAGTGCCCTCACACTGTCCCCATGATGCTCCTCTCTGTACTGTGCCTCATAATGTCTCCTACCCATACTGTGCCCCTCTACACATCCCCCTGCATACTATCCACTCCATACAGTGCCCTCACACTGTCCCCATGATGCTCCTCTCTGTACTGTGCCTCATAATGTCTCCTACCCATACTATGCCCCTCTACACATCCCCCTGCATACTATCCACTCCATACAGTGCCCTCACACTGTCCCCATGATGCTCCTCTCTGTACTGTGCCTCATAATGTCTCCTACCCATACTATGCCCCTCTATACATCCCCCGGCATACTATCCACTACATACAGTGCCCTCTGTTGTGAATTAGACTTTTTGGCTCCCTCTGGTGGTTACTAGTGATATGACTCTGGGATTGTCTTTCCTCAGTTTGCACCCACCTGGGTCGTTAGTCCAGGGGTGTTGCTATAAAAACCTCTTGGATCCTTAGTCCAGTGCCTGGCATCGTTGTAATCAGATCCTTTTTGTTTGCTCCTATCTGCTGGTCCTGGTTCGTGCAAAATTAAGCTAAGTCCTGCTTCTTTGTTTTTTCAGTTATTTGCTTGCTCTCTTTTTTGTCCAGCTTGTACTAAATGTGATTCCTGACCTTGCTGGAAGCTCTAGGGGGCTGGTGTTCTCCCCCCGGGCCGTTAGACGGTTCGGGGGTTCTTGAATTTCCAGCGTGGATATTTTTGATAGGGTTTTTGCTGACCATATAAGTTATCTTACTATATTCTGCTATTAGCTAGTGGGCCTCTCTTTGCTAAATACCTAGCTCATTCTTACGTTTGTCTTTTCCTCTTACCTCACCGTTATTATTTGTTGGGGGCTTGTATCCAACTTTTGGGGTCTTTTTCTCTGGAGGCAAGAAAGGTCTTTCTTTTCCCTTCTAGGGTTAGTTAGTTCTCCGGCTGGCGCGAGACGTCTAGAATCAATGTAGGCACGTTCCCCGGCTGCTGTTATTTGTGGTGCTAGGATTAGATATATGTCAGCCCAGTTACCACTGCCATATGAGCTGGTTTTTGTGTTTGCAGACTTGGTAACTATTTCTGAGACCCTCTGCCATTGGGGTCATAACAGTATGCCAGGCCAACATTGAATGTTTAATGCATTGCAGAAGTGGGATAATAAGAAAGGAAATTCTGAGTTTTTTTTTTTTTCTTTCCTCTCTTCCTCCCCTTTACCTTTGAGTGGCTTGTGCTTGCTGCAGACATGAATGTCCAGACCTTGATTACAAGTGTAGACCAGCTTACTGCTCGTGTGCAGGGCTTACAAGATTTTGTTACCAGTAGTCCTATGTCTGAACCTAAAATACCTATTCCTGAACTGTTTTCTGGAGACCGATTTAGGTTTAGGAATTTCAGGAATAATTGTAAATTGTTTCTTTCTCTGAGACCCCGTTCATCTGGAGATTCAGCTCAGCAAGTTAAAATTGTTATCTCTTTTTTACGGGGCGACCCTCAGGATTGGGCTTTCTCGCTAGCGCCAGGAGATCCGGCATTGGCAAATATTGATGCGTTTTTTCTGGCGCTCGGTTTGCTTTACGAGGAACCCAATCTTGAAGTTCAGGCAGAAAAAGCCTTGCTGGCTATTTCTCAGGGCCAGGATGAAGCTGAAGTGTATTGCCAAAAATTTCGGAAATGGTCCGTGCTTACTCAGTGGAATGAGTGTGCTCTGGCCACAAATTTCAGAAATGGCCTTTCTGAAGCCATTAAGAATGTGATGGTGGGTTTCCCCATTCCTACAAGTCTGAATGATTCCATGGCGCTGGCTATTCAAATTGACCGGCGTTTGCGGGAGCGCAAAACCGCTAATCCTCTGGTGGTGTTGTCTGAACAAACACCTGATTTAATGCAATGTGATAGAATTCAGACTGGAAATGAGCGGAAAAACATAGACGTCAGAATGGGTTGTGTTTTTACTGTGGTGATTCTACACATGTTATATCAGCATGCTCTAAACGCCTAACAAGGGTTGTTACTCCTGTCGCCATTGGTAATTTGCAACCTAAATTTATTTTGTCTGTGACTTTAATTTGCTCATTGTCTTCTTACCCTGTTATGGCGTTTGTGGATTCAGGTGCTGCCCTGAGTCTTATGGATCTGTCATTTGCCAAGCGCTGTGGTTTTGTTCTTGAACCGTTCGTAAATCCTATTCCTCTTAGAGGTATTGATGCTACGCCATTGGCGGAAAATAAACCGCAGTTTTGGACGCAGGTAACCATGTGCATGACTCCTGAACATCGGGAGGTGATTCGTTTTCTTGTTCTGCATAAAATGCATGATTTGGTCGTTTTGGGTCTGCCATGGTTACAGACCCACAATCCAGTCTTGGATTGGAAGGCAATGTCTGTGTCAAGTAGGGGTTGTCAGGGAATTCATGCTGATTCCCCGCCGGTGTCTATTGCTTCCTCTACTCCTTCGGAAGTTCCTGAGTATTTGTCTGATTATCAGGATGTATTCAGCGAGTCCAGATCCAGTGCTCTGCCTCCTCATAGGGACTGTGACTGCGCCATAGATTTGATTCCAGGTAGTAAATTTCCTAAGGGTAGATTATTTAATCTGTCTGTACCTGAGCATGCCGCAATGCGTTCGTATATCAAGGAGTCTCTGGAGAAGGGGCATATCCGTCCATCCTCTTCCCCTCTTGGTGCGGGATTCTTTTTTGTGGCCAAGAAGGACGGATCTTTGAGACCTTGTATTGACTATCGTCTTCTGAATAAAATCACTGTTAAATTTCAGTATCCTTTGCCTCTGTTGTCGGACTTGTTTGCCCGGATTAAAGGTGCCAAGTGGTTCACCAAGATAGATCTACGTGGTGCGTACAACCTTGTGCGCATTAAGCAAGGAGATGAATGGAAGACTGCATTTAATACGCCCGAAGGTCATTTTGAGTACTTGGTGATGCCTTTTGGGCTCTCTAATGCTCCCTCAGTGTTTCAGTCCTTTATGCATGATATTTTCCGGAAGTATCTGGATAAATTTATGATTGTTTATCTGGATGATATTCTGGTTTTCTCTGAAGATTGGGACTCACATGTGGAGCAGGTCAGGATGGTGTTTCAGGTTTTGCGTGAGAACGCGTTGTTTGTTAAGGGCTCAAAGTGTCTCTTTGGAGTACAGAAGGTTCCCTTTTTGGGGTTTATTTTTTCCCCTTCTGCTGTGGAGATGGACCCAGTCAAGGTCCGAGCTATTCATGATTGGACTCAACCCACGTCAGTTAAGAGTCTTCAGAAGTTCTTGGGTTTTGCTAACTTCTACCGTCGTTTTATCGCTAATTTTTCTAGCGTTGTTAAACCTTTGACGGATATGACCAAGAAAGGTTCTGATGTTGCTAACTGGGCTCCTGCAGCCGTGGAGGCGTTCCAAGAGTTGAAGCGCCGGTTTACTTCAGCACCTGTTTTGTGCCAGCCTGATGTCTCACTTCCCTTTCAGGTCGAAGTGGATGCTTTGGAGATTGGGGCAGGGGCCGTGTTGTCACAGAGAGGCCCTGTTTGCTCGGTAATGAGACCATGTGCTTTCTTCTCTAGGAAGTTTTCGCCTGCTGAGCGGAATTATGATGTTGGCAATCGGGAGTTGCTGGCCATGAAGTGGGCATTTGAGGAGTGGCGTCATTGGCTCGAAGGTGCTAAGCATCGTGTGGTGGTCACAAAAATTTGATGTATCTCGAGTCTGCTAAACGCCTGAATCCTAGACAGGCCCGCTGGTCATTGTTTTTCTCCCGTTTTGACTTTGTGGTCTCGTATTTACCAGGTTCAAAGAATGTGAAGGCTGATGCTCTTTCAAGGAGCTTTGTGCCCTGACTCTCCTGGAGTCGCAGAACCTGTTGGTATTCTTAAAGAGGGAGTTATCTTGTCAGCCATTTCTCCTGATTTGCGACGCGTGTTGCAGAGATTTCAGGCTGGTAGACCTGACTCTTGTCCACCTGACAGACTGTTTGTTCCTGATAAGTGGACCAGCAGAGTCATTTCCGAGGTTCATTCCTCGGTGTTGGCAGGTCATCCGGGAATTTTTGGCACCAGAGATCTGGTGGCTAGGTCCTTTTGGTGGCCTTCCTTGTCACGGGATGTGCGGTCATTTGTGCAGTCCTGTGGGACTTGTGCTCGAGCTAAGCCTTGCTGTTCTCGTGCCAGCGGGTTGCTCTTGCCCTTGCCTGTCCCGAAGAGGCCTTGGACACACATTTCCATGGATTTCATTTCTGATCTCCCGGTGTCTCAGGGCATGTCTGTCATCTGGGTGGTATGTGATCGCTTTTCTAAAATGGTCCATTTGGTGCCTTTGCCTAAGCTGCCTTCCTCTTCCGATCTGGTTCCTGTGTTCTTTCAGAATGTGGTTCGTTTGCACGGCATTCCTGAGAATATTGTGTCTGAGGATCCCAGTTTGTTTCCAGGTTCTGGCGATCCTTTTGTGCTAGGATGGGCATTGATTTGTCGTTCTCGTCTGCCTTTCATCCTCAGACTAATGGACAAACGGAGCGAACTAATCAGACTCTGGAGGCTTATTTGAGGTGTTTTGTTTCGGCAGATCAGGATGATTGGGTGACCTTCTTGCCGTTGGCTGAGTTTGCCCTTAATAATCGGGCTAGTTCCGCTACTTTGGTTTCGCCATTTTTCTGCAACTCTGGTTTCCATCCTCGTTTTTCCTCGGGACATGTGGAGCCTTCTGACTGTCCTGGGGTGGATTCTGTGGTGGATAGGTTGCAGCAGATCTGGAATCATGTGGTGGACAACTTGAAGTTGTCACAGGAGAAGGCTCAGCGTTTTGCCAACCGCCGCCGCGGTGTGGGTCCCCGACTTCGTGTTGGGGATTTGGTATGGCTGTCTTCTCGATTTGTTCCTATGAAGGTCTCCTCTCCTAAATTTAAGCCTCGCTTCATCGGTCCTTACAAGATTTTGGAAATCCTTAATCCAGTTTCCTTTCGCTTGGATCTTCCGGTGTCGTTTGCCATTCACAACGTGTTCCATAGGTCTTTGTTGCGGCGCTACGTTGTGCCTGTGGTTCCTTCTGTTGAGCCTCCTGCTCCGGTGTTGGTTGAGGGCGAGTTGGAGTACGTGGTGGAGAAGATCTTGTATTCTCGTCTCTCCAGACGGAGGCTTCAGTATCTGGTCAAGTGGAAGGGCTATGGTCAGGAGGATAATTCCTGGGTGGTTGCCTCTGATGTGCATGCGGCCGATTTAGTTCGTGCCTTTCACGCTGCTCATCCTGATCGCCCTGGTGGTCATAGTGAGGGTTCGGTGACCCCTCCTTAAGGGGGGGGTACTGTTGTGAATTAGACTTTTTGGTTCCCTCTGGTGGTTACTAGTGATATGACTCTGGGATTGTCTTTCCTCAGTTTGCACCCACCTGGGTCGTTAGTCCAGGGGTGTTTCTATATAAACCTCTTGGATCCTTAGTCCAGTGCCTGGCATCGTTGTAATCAGATCCTTTTTGTTTGCTCCTATCTGCTGGTCCTGGTTCGTGCAAAATTAAGCTAAGTCCTGCTTCTTTGTTTTTTCAGTTATTTGCTTGCTCTCTTTTTTGTCCAGCTTGTACTAAATGTGATTCCTGACCTTGCTGGAAGCTCTAGGGGGCTGGTGTTCTCCCCCCGGGCCGTTAGACGGTTCGGGGGTTCTTGAATTTCCAGCGTGGATATTTTTGATAGGGTTTTTGCTGACCATATAAGTTATCTTACTATATTCTGCTATTAGCTAGTGGGCCTCTCTTTGCTAAATACCTAGCTCATTCTTACGTTTGTCTTTTCCTCTTACCTCACCGTTATTATTTGATGGGGGCTTGTATCCAACTTTTGGGGTCTTTTTCTCTGGAGGCAAGAAAGGTCTTTCTTTTCCCTTCTAGGGTTAGTTAGTTCTCCGGCTGGCGCGAGACGTCTAGAATCAACGTAGGCACGTTCCCCGGCTGCTGCTATTTGTGGTGCTAGGATTAGATATATGGTCAGCCCAGTTACCACTGCTCTATGAGCTGGTTTTTGTGTTTGCAGACTTGGTAACTATTTCTGAGACCCTCTGCCATTGGGGTCATAACAGCCCTCACACTGTCTCCATGATGCTCCTCTCTCTACTGTGCCTCATAATGTCTCCTACCCATACTGTGCCCCTCTATACATCCCCCTGCATACTATCCACTCCATACAGTGCCCTCACACTGTGCTCACATATTTTCCCCTTTCTATACTGTCCCTCCCAAACTGCCCAGTCTCTGTTTCGCTCCCTCACACTCATCCCCATACAGCTTTCCTGTTTTTTCTTTTCTATTGGCGTTCTTATTTACAGCTATCTTCTAGTCCTCCGCGGTGCAGGAGTGCCATCAGCAGGGAGGACAATTGAGTGCAGGGAGTCCGCAATTTACCTGTTCTCAAAATCGGTTGTGAATTTAATAACTGATTCAGACAAGAGCTGAATCCCACTCCCAGAGATTGAGATGCGGCAAAATGACGGCCTATACGAGACACCTTGGACTGCTGCAAAATGCTGCGCCCGGGGCAAATTCCCCCCACTAAACCACTGTTTCCTGGTTTCGCTCCTTCAGGAAAATAACCTCAGATACATTAGCAGCAGCATGCTGACTGTTTCTAATTAGTATCAGTAGATATTTCAGCTTATCTGTCTCATAAGTTATTCATTTAGTCCTTTCCATCTGGGATCTCTGACACATAATACATAATGCTGGGTGTCACGATTCCCGGGGAAGATACCTTTATCGTCCCCACCGCTCACACCAATTTGTCATGAACCAGGGTGGTTTGGTTGCCCCTGGTTCTTTCTGAAGGGGATTTATCTATATCCCCCTTCCCAGCCCTGGTTTGGATCTTGCAGCTCTCTGGCGCTCCCTTACCCTCCGGTCAGTCACGGTACTGCACCTAGGATAATTAGTCGTCAGAAAGGCTGCCTTACTTTGTACTGGCTAGTGGACACAATGCAGCGAGGGGGATACAACTACTCCCACTCAGGCGGGAGCAATAATTATCAACGCCGTCCGTCGCAGCAGAGCCTGCCAGACGCACAGAACAAATCTGCTGCCATCAGCTCCGATTCTTAATCATTAATGGGTCCGAAGCCAACCTAAATTAGTAGCGTAATTCACTTCAGAGGACGTGACCGTACATTATAGAGCAAGGAGAGACAAAGCTAGTAATTTTATATTTTACTCTAAAAAAAGGTAGGCAGTGTTTTCAGAAGGTAAAAGAATATTATAAAAGTAGACAAGTTGTATGTACAAACAATTACAAATAAAATGGGATTAAAGCTGAAGAGAATACTTACATTTCGTTATGTCATTTCATCTCATGGCTGACCGTGTGCTGTGGGGGATGGGCGACACATCTAGATGCATATCACAAATATGTATAGCAGCTAGACCCCAGACAAAAGACCCATGAAAACTACTGCTTCACTCACTTATTTCCTAGCCTAAAACCAAGCCACTCCCCCTGTGGTGACCTCACTTAGAGGCTGAATGCTCCCTTTTATTAGAGTTATGGCAACCATTTTTATGCCCAGCTCGCTATATGAACCTCGTATACGAAAGACACTATGATCAGGATGTTCATCACATCGGGGGAATTCTTTTAAGTGTAAACATGGCATAGTTACACTACCCGCTTATGGAGAAACCTGCTCCTTGCACTTATTGGGTTTAGCTTCTAGCGGTTTCAGTGAGTTATAGATCTTTTAACGGACATCCAGAATACATAATCCTTATATCTCTAGCCCGGTTCGGTGCCAATATATATAACCTGAAAATAACAATAGAATCCTATGCTTTTTGTACCAGTTTTAACCAGTATCGGGTGGGAGACTTGTCTGCCGCAGCACGGAGCCTTATAAAGTCTTGAGGGAGGGGGAGAAATGAGGGGTTTAGGATTTCAGTGTGCTGAGAGGCAGAGAGAAGAAGGGGGGTCGAATCTGCAGCATGTGACTGTACTCAGTTCTTGGTGGTAGCAGTGCTCAGTGTGCGTGATCATAGACAATCAAATATATAATATTCCTGACATTGGAGATCCGAAGACTTTTGCACTGGGGTCCTACAGTTTCAGGTTAAGCTCCGTTCATTCTCAATTCATCCAGATAAATAATCAAACAACAAACTCTGCTCTGCTGCCTCTGGATATATGGCTGTGTATAGTATAATATGTAAGAGCTTGTAGACTTCTACACCCCACCTAGTGGACAGATGTGGTCACTGTGCACCTAAACAGCAGCAATGTTTCTGGGTTTGTAGCACATCTTTGTAAGATGTCATGAAACTTCTCCAGAAAACCCTTTTAAGAAGATTATCATTGTTAGATCTCAAGTTCCAGCAGCATATTTCAATGCAGTTTGGGTGGCAGCAGGTTTTTTATTGTAAGGCTATCTCAGTGAGGCTCGGATTTTGGTCTATAATACACTGCGGCCCCTCGGAGGGAAAAGCGGATGCAGCAAAATAATGCAGAAATAATTTAATCTTTTCTTCCAAAACTAATTGGCCTGTGCCGTTGTGGGACACAGTGTGGTGGGGAGCGTCATGTGTGGTGGGGAGCGTCACGTTATTTCTGCAAGATATGCATTAAATCTCAGCTCCAGAAATCAATACCATGCACTCGGCCGGCGGCCGGCGAGCTATAATTGTTCTGTTCTCTATTCTTGGAAATTAGCACAACCTTGTTTTCTATCCTGCTCCATTTGTTTGATCTGTTTCACCCGAGGGACAAGGCAGAAACTGGACCAGAGTCAGTCCGCAATTATACTTTCTACATCCTTAAAGGATTTCTCCAAGGAAGAGATGTTCACAGCCATGAGAGACAGGAGAGCTGTGTGTGCTGCATGCACTGATAGTATACTGCTGGGAGACAGGAGAGCTGTGTGTGCTGCATGCACTGATGGTATACTGCAGAGAGACAGGAGAGCTGTGTGTGCTGCATGCACTGATGGTATACTGCAGGGAGACAGGAGAGCTGTGTGTGCTGCATGCACTGATGGTATACTGCAGGGAGACAGGAGAGCTGTGCGTGCTGCATGCACTGATAGTATACTGCAGGGAGACAGGAGAGCTGTGTGTGCTGCATGCACTGATGGTATACTGCAGAGAGACAGGAGAGCTGTGTGTGCTGCATGTACTGATGGTATACTGCAGGGAGACAGGAGAGCTGTGTGCTGCATACACTGATGGTATACTGCAGGGAGACAGGAGAGCTGTGTGTGCTGCATGCACTGATGGTATACTGCAGGGAGACAGGAGAGCTGTGTGTTCTGCATGCACTGATGGTATACTGCAGGGAGACAGGAGAGCTGTGTGCTGCATGTACTGATGGTATACTGCAGGGAGACAGGAGAGCTGTGTGCTGCATGCACTGATGGTATACTGCAGGGAGACAGGAGAGCTGTGTGTGCTGCATGCACTGATGGTATACTGCAGGGAGACAGGAGAGCTGTGTGTGCTGCATGCACTGATGGTATACTGCAGGGAGACAGGAGAGCTGTGTGCTGCATGCACTGATGGTATACTGCAGGGAGACAGGAGAGCTGTGTGTGCTGCATGTACTGATGGTATACTGCAGGGAGACAGGAGAGCTGTGTGTGCTGCATGTACTGATGATATACTGCAGGGAGACAGGAGAGCTGTGTGTGCTGCATGTACTGATGGTATACTGCAGGGAGACAGGAGAGCTGTGTGTGCTGCATGTACTGATGGTATACTGCAGGGAGACAGGAGAGCTGTGTGTGCTGCATGCACTGATAGTATACTGCAGGGAGACAGGAGAGCTGTGTGCTGCATGTACTGATGGTATACTGCAGGGAGACAGGAGAGCTGTGTGTGCTGCATGCACTGATGGTATACTGCAGGGAGACAGGAGAGCTGTGTGTGCTGCATGTACTGATGGTATACTGCAGGGAGACAGGAGAGCTGTGTGTGCTGCATGCACTGATGGTATACTGCAGGGAGACAGGAGAGCTGTGTGCTGCATGCACTGATGGTATACTGCAGGGAGACAGGAGAGCTGTGTGTGCTGCATGCACTGATGGTATACTGCAGGGAGACAGGAGAGCTGTGTGTGCTGCATACACTGATGGTATACTGCAGGGAGACAGGAGAGCTGTGTGTGCTGCATGTACTGATGGTATACTGCAGGGAGACAGGAGAGCTGTGTGCTGCATGCACTGATGGTATACTGCAGGGAGACAGGAGAGCTGTGTGTGCTGCATGCACTGATGGTATACTGCAGGGAGACAGGAGAGTTGTGTGCTGCATGCACTGATGGTATACTGCAGGGAGACAGGAGAGCTGTGTGTGCTGCATGCACTGATAGTATACTGCAGGGAGACAGGAGAGCTGTGTGCTGCATGCACTGATGGTATACTGCAGGGAGACAGGACAGCTGTGTGTGCTGCATGCACTGATGGTATACTGCAGGGAGACAGGAGAGCTGTGTGCTGCATGCACTGATGGTATACTGCTGGGAGACAGGAGAGTTGTGTGCTGCATGCACTGATGGTATACTGCTGGGAGACAGGAGAGCTGTGTGCTGCATGCACTGATGGTATACTGCAGGGAGACAGGAGAGCTGTGTGCTGCATGCACTGATGGTATACTGCTGGGAGACAGGAGAGCTGTGTGCTGCATGCACTGATGGTATACTGCAGGGAGACAGGAGAGCTGTGTGCTGCATGCACAGATGGTATACTGCTGGGAGACAGGAGAGTTGTGTGCTGCATGCACTGATGGTATACTGCAGGGAGACAGGAGAGCTGTGTGCTGCATGCACTGATGGTATACTGCAGGGAGACAGGAGAGCTGTGTGTGCTGCATGCACTGATGGTATACTGCAGGGAGACAGGAGAGCTGTGTGCTGCATGCAATGATAGTATACTGCAGGGAGACAGGAGAGCTGTGTGCTGCATGCACTGATGGTATACTGCAGGGAGACAGGAGAGCTGTGTGTGCTGCATGCACTGATGGTATACTGCAGGGAGACAGGAGAGCTGTGTGTGCTGCATGCACTGATGGTATACTGCAGGGAGACAGGAGAGCTGTGTGTGCTGCATGCACTGATGGTATACTGCAGGGAGACAGGAGAGCTGTGTGTGCTGCATGCACTGATGGTATACTGCAGGGAGACAGGAGAGCTGTGTGTGCTGCATGCACTGATGGTATACTGCAGGGAGACAGGAGAGCTGTGTGTGCTGCATGCACTGATGGTATACTGCAGGGAGACAGGAGAGCTGTGTGTGCTGCATGCACTGATGGTATACTGCAGGGAGACAGGAGAGTTGTGTGCTGCATGCACTGATGGTATACTGCAGGGAGACAGGAGAGCTGTGTGCTGCATGTACTGATAGTATACTGCAGGGAGACAGGAGAGCTGTGTGCTGCATGCACTGATGGTATACTGCAGGGAGACAGGAGATCTGTGTGTGCTGCATGCACTGATGGTATACTGCAGGGAGACAGGAGAGCTGTGTGTGCTGCATGCACTGATAGTATACTGCAGGGAGACAGGAGAGCTGTGTGCTGCATGCACTGATGGTATACTGCAGGGAGACAGGAGAGCTGTGTGTGCTGCATGTACTGATGGTATACTGCAGGGAGAAAGGAGAGCTGTGTGTGCTGCATGCACTGATGGTATACTGCTGGGAGACAGGAGAGCTGTGTGTGCTGCATACACTGATGGTATACTGCAGGGAGACAGGAGAGCTGTGTGTGCTGCATGTACTAATAGTATACTGCAGGGAGACAGGAGAGCTGTGTGTGCTGCATGCGCAGATGGTATACTGCAGGGAGACAGGAGAGCTGTGTGCTGCATGCACTGATGGTATACTACAGGGAGACAGGAGAGCTGCGTGTGCTGCATGCACTGATGGTATACTGCAGGGAGACAGGAGAGCTGTGTGTGCTGCATGTACTAATGGTATACTGCAGGGAGACAGGACAGCTGTGTGCTGCATGTACTGATGGTATACTGCAGGGAGACAGGAGAGCTGTGTGCTGCATGTACTGATGGTATACTGCAGGGAGACAGGAGAGCTGTGTGTGCTGCATGTACTGATGGTATACTGCATGAAGACAGGAGAGCTGTGTGTGCTGCATGTACTGATGGTATACTGCAGGGAGAAAGAGCTGTGTGTGCTGCATGCACTGATGGTATACTGCAGGGAGACAGGAGAGCTGTGTGTGCTGCATGTACTGATGGTATACTGCAGGGAGACAGGAGAGCTGTGTGTGCTGCATGCACTGATGGTATACTGCAGGGAGACAGGAGAGTTGTGTGTGCTGCATGCACTGATGGTATACTGCAGGGAGACAGGAGAGTTGTGTGCTGCATGCACTGATGGTATACTGCAGGGAGACAGGAGAGCTGTGTGTGCTGCATGTACTGATGGTATACTGCAGGGAGACAGGAGAGCTGTGTGTGCTGCATGCACTGATGGTATAATGCAGGGAGAGCTGTGTGTGCTGCATGCACTGATGGTATACTGCAGGGAGACAGGAGAGCTGTGTGTGCTGCATGCACTGATGGTATACTGCAGGGAGACAGGAGAGTTGTGTGTGCTGCATGCACTGATGGTATACTGCAGGGAGACAGGAGAGCTGTGTGTGCTGCATGTACTGATGGTATACTGCTGGGAGACAGGAGAGCTGTGTGTGCTGCATGCACTGATGGTATACTGCAGGGAGACAGGAGAGCTGTGTGCTGCATGCACTGATAGTATACTGCAGGGAGACAGGAGAGCTGTGTGTGCTGCATGCACTGATGGTATACTGCAGGGAGACAGGAGAGTTGTGTGCTGCATGCACTGATGGTATACTGCAGGGAGACAGGAGAGCTGTGTGTGCTGCATGCACTGATAGTATACTGCAGTGAGACAGGAGAGCTGTGTGTGCTGCATGCACTGATGGTATACTGCAGGGAGACAGGAGAGTTGTGTGTGCTGCATGCACTGATGGTATACTGCAGGGAGACAGGAGAGCTGTGTGTGCTGCATGTACTGATGGTATACTGCTGGGAGACAGGAGAGCTGTGTGTGCTGCATGCACTGATGGTATACTGCAGGGAGACAGGAGAGCTGTGTGCTGCATGCACTGATGGTATACTGCAGGGAGACAGGAGAGCTGTGTGTGCTGCATGTACTGATGGTATACTGCAGGGAGACAGGAGAGCTGTGTGTGCTGCATGCACTGATGGTATACTGCAGGGAGACAGGAGAGTTGTGTGCTGCATGCACTGATGGTATACTGCAGGGAGACAGGAGAGCTGTGTGTGCTGCATGCACTGATGGTATACTGCAGGGAGACAGGAGAGTTGTGTGCTGCATGCACTGATGGTATACTGCAGGGAGACAGGAGAGCTGTGTGTGCTGCATGCACTGATAGTATACTGCAGGGAGACAGGAGAGCTGTGTGTGCTGCATGCACTGATGGTATACTGCAGGGAGACAGGAGAGTTGTGTGCTGCATGCACTGATAATATACTGCAGGGAGACAGGAGAGCTGTGTGTGCTGCATGCACTGATGGTATACTGCAGGGAGACAGGAGAGCTGTGTGTGCTGCATGCACTGATGGTATACTGCAGGGAGACAGGAGAGTTGTGTGTGCTGCATGCACTGATGGTATACTGCAGGGAGACAGGAGAGCTGTGTGTGCTGCATGTACTGATGGTATACTGCTGGGAGACAGGAGAGCTGTGTGTGCTGCATGCACTGATGGTATACTGCAGGGAGACAGGAGAGCTGTGTGCTGCATGCACTGATGGTATACTGCAGGGAGACAGGAGAGCTGTGTGTGCTGCATGTACTGATGGTATACTGCAGGGAGACAGGAGAGCTGTGTGTGCTGCATGCACTGATGGTATACTGCAGGGAGACAGGAGAGTTGTGTGCTGCATGCACTGATGGTATACTGCAGGGAGACAGGAGAGCTGTGTGTGCTGCATGCACTGATGGTATACTGCAGGGAGACAGGAGAGTTGTGTGTGCTGCATGCACTGATGGTATACTGCAGGGAGACAGGAGAGCTGTGTGTGCTGCATGTACTGATGGTATACTGCTGGGAGACAGGAGAGCTGTGTGTGCTGCATGCACTGATGGTATACTGCAGGGAGACAGGAGAGCTGTGTGCTGCATGCACTGATGGTATACTGCAGGGAGACAGGAGAGCTGTGTGTGCTGCATGCACTGATGGTATACTGCAGGGAGACAGGAGAGCTGTGTGTGCTGCATGCACTGATGGTATACTGCAGGGAGACAGGAGAGCTGTGTGCTGCATGCACTGATGGTATACTGCAGGGAGACAGGAGAGCTGTGTGTGCTGCATGCACTGATGGTATACTGCAGGGAGACAGGAGAGCTGTGTGTGCTGCATGCACTGATGGTATATTGCAGGGAGACAGGAGAGCTGTGTGTGCTGCATGCACTGATGGTATACTGCAGGGAGACAGGAGAGCTGCGTGTGCTGCATGCACTGATAGTATACTGCAGGGAGACAGGAGAGCTGTGTGCTGCATGCACTGATGTTATACTGCAGAGAGACAGGAGAGCTGTGTGTGCTGCATGCACTGATAGTATACTGCAGGGAGACAGGAGAGCTGTGTGTGCTGCATGCACTGATGGTATACTGCAGGGAGACAGGAGAGCTGTGTGTGCTGCATGCACTGATGGTATATTGCAGGGAGACAGGAGAGCTGTGTGTGCTGCATGCACTGATGGTATACTGCAGGGAGACAGGAGAGCTGTGTGCTGCATGCACTGATGGTATACTGCAGGGAAACAGGAGAGCTGTGTGTGCTGCATGCACTGATGGTATACTGCAGGGAGACAGGAGAGCTGTGTGTGCTGCATGCACTGATGGTATACTGCAGGGAGACAGGAGAGCTGTGTGTGCTGCATGCACTGATGGTATACTGCAGGGAGACAGGAGAGCTGTGTGTGCTGCATGCACTGATGGTATACTGCAGGGAGACAGGAGAGCTGTGTGTGCTGCATGCACTGATGGTATACTGCAGGGAGACAGGAGAGCTGTGTGTGCTGCATGCACTGATGGTATACTGCAGGGAGACAGGAGAGCTGTGTGTGCTGCATGCACTGATGGTATACTGCAGGGAGACAGGAGAGTTGTGTGCTGCATGCACTGATGGTATACTGCAGGGAGACAGGAGAGCTGTGTGCTGCATGTACTGATAGTATACTGCAGGGAGACAGGAGAGCTGTGTGTGCTGCACGTACTGATGGTATACTGCAGGGAGACAGGAGATCTGTGTGCTGCATGCACTGATGGTATACTGCAGGGAGACAGGAGAGCTGTGTGCTGCATGTACTGATAGTATACTGCAGGGAGACAGGAGAGCTGTGTGCTGCATGCACTGATGGTATACTGCAGGGAGACAGGAGAGCTGTGTGTGCTGCATGCACTGATAGTATACTGCAGGGAGACAGGAGAGCTGTGTGCTGCATGCACTGATGGTATACTGCAGGGAGACAGGAGAGCTGTGTGTGCTGCATGTACTGATGGTATACTGCAGGGAGAAAGGAGAGCTGTGTGTGCTGCATGTACTAATGGTATACTGCAGGGAGAAAGGAGAGCTGTGTGTGCTGCATGTACTAATAGTATACTGCAGGGAGACAGGAGAGCTGTGTGTGCTGCATGCACTGATGGTATACTGCAGGGAGACAGGAGAGCTGTGTGCTGCATGCACTGATGGTATACTGCAGGGAGACAGGAGAGCTGCGTGTGCTGCATGCACTGATGGTATACTGCAGGGAGACAGGAGAGCTGTGTGTGCTGCATGTACTAATGGTATACTGCAGGGAGACAGGACAGCTGTGTGCTGCATGTACTGATGGTATACTGCAGGGAGACAGGAGAGCTGTGTGCTGCATGTACTGATGGTATACTGCAGGGAGACAGGAGAGCTGTGTGTGCTGCATGTACTGATGGTATACTGCAGGGAGAAAGGAGAGCTGTGTGTGCTGCATGCACTGATGGTATACTGCAGGGAGACAGGAGAGCTGTGTGTGCTGCATGTACTGATGGTATACTGCAGGGAGACAGGAGAGCTGTGTGTGCTGCATGCACTGATGGTATACTGCAGGGAGACAGGAGAGTTGTGTGTGCTGCATGCACTGATGGTATACTGCAGGGAGACAGGAGAGTTGTGTGCTGCATGCACTGATGGTATACTGCAGGGAGACAGGAGAGCTGTGTGTGCTGCATGTACTGATGGTATACTGCAGGGAGACAGGAGAGCTGTGTGTGCTGCATGCACTGATGGTATAATGCAGGGAGAGCTGTGTGTGCTGCATGCACTGATGGTATACTGCAGGGAGACAGGAGAGCTGTGTGTGCTGCATGCACTGATGGTATACTGCAGGGAGACAGGAGAGTTGTGTGTGCTGCATGCACTGATGGTATACTGCAGGGAGACAGGAGAGCTGTGTGTGCTGCATGTACTGATGGTATACTGCTGGGAGACAGGAGAGCTGTGTGTGCTGCATGCACTGATGGTATACTGCAGGGAGACAGGAGAGCTGTGTGCTGCATGCACTGATGGTATACTGCAGGGAGACAGGAGAGTTGTGTGCTGCATGCACTGATGGTATACTGCTGGGAGACAGGAGAGCTGTGTGTGCTGCATGCACTGATGGTATACTGCAGGGAGACAGGAGAGCTGTGTGTGCTGCATGCACTGATGGTATACTGCAGGGAGACAGGAGAGCTGTGTGTGCTGCATGCACTGATAGTATACTGCAGGGAGACAGGAGATCTGTGTGTGCTGCATGCACTGATGGTATACTGCAGGGAGACAGGAGAGCTGTGTGCTGCATGCACTGATGGTATACTGCAGGGAGACAGGAGAGCTGTGTGTGCTGCATGTACTGATGGTATACTGCAGGGAGACAGGAGAGCTGTGTGTGCTGCATGCACTGATGGTATACTGCAGGGAGACAGGAGAGTTGTGTGCTGCATGCACTGATGGTATACTGCAGGGAGACAGGAGAGCTGTGTGTGCTGCATGCACTGATGGTATACTGCAGGGAGACAGGAGAGCTGTGTGTGCTGCATGCACTGATGGTATACTGCAGGGAGACAGGAGAGCTGTGTGTGCGGCTGTCAAGAAATATGAGGAACTTCTTAATGTTCCAATTACACATAAAGATTTCTGCAGCCTGCAGCAGCTTTTCGGTATGTGAATGGCATTCCCCTTGCAGCTTTCCCCCTTTAGCAACTGCAGTTTCCTCTGCCCTCATGTGCCTGTGTGTGATTCCCCTCACCCCTACTGCTATACAGCTTGTGTAACATGGAACCGAAAGTAAAAGGTTAGGAGCACATGGCAAACCAAGGCTTCTTTGTCCTTGCAAACTTAAATATCATAGCACCAATTAATAATAGAGTAGGAAAGCTCTACAGTTTTGATATGTGATCATGTCCTAAAATGAACACTGTACGACTGAGCTACACAGCCACTTCATGTGTGGACTTAATAGAAAGATAATTTCAGAACAAGAATAATGATAGTCCCGACATCACTCTACAAGGTTTCCAGATAGAGCTGTGGAATTCTTAAGCTTTTTCATAACTTTCAAAAGGCGAGTGCATGCCTTAGCTCCTTCCACTCAATGAGATCATGGGACAGAAAGTATTATAAGGCTATGAAGCCCCAATTAGGAAGTTGTCTTTCTGCCTGGGGAATCAGCCAGGAGAGGCTGTGCATTTTGACCTGATTATTTGGGGACGGTTCCCCTCCCCCCACCACTCCACATGGCGTGCCATTGACTGATAAATAAGTTTCATATTTTAATCCCTGTTATTTTGTAATTGCCTGTATATACTGTAACTGCCCCATTTTGTAACATCTTTTATATTTTTGTAAAAAGTGCCTACATTTTTTGGAGTAAAATCTATAAAACTTTTCTAGCTTTGTTCTTCTTACTCTAAACATACCCCACATGTCCTCCATGCTAAAACTACGGTACTGTTGGGTTGGCTCCTGACCCGATATTGATTAGAATTAGGAGCTGGTGGCAGCAAAGTGTGCTCTGGGGTATTTGGGGAGACTCTGGCAGTGAGGGACGGAGGTTATTTTGTGTATTACCCACCTGAGACTGGGGACATACATACCGCCCTCCCTGCAGAGTGCCAAATAGCCAGTACATAGTAAGGCAGCCATTCTGGTGACTACTTAGCCTACATGTAGTTACCTGACTGACCTGAGGGTAAAAGGGCGCCAGAGAGCTGCAAGTTCCAAAACAGGAACTAAAGGTGGGATCATGTAACTAAGGATGGTGCTATACATAATAAGTGAGTACACTATATACTAAGGGACTCTGCTATACATAATACGTGAGTACACTATATACTAAGGGACTGTGCTATACATAAGTGAGTACACTATATACTAAGGGACTGTGCTATACATTATAAGTGAGTACATTTTATACTAAGGGAATTTGCTATGCATAGTAAGTGAGTACACTATATACTAAGGGACTGTGCTATATATAAGTGAGTACACTATATACTAAAGGGAGTGTGCTATACATAATAAGTGAGTACACTATATACTAAGGGACTGCTATACATAAGTGAGTACACTATATACTAAGGGACTCTGCTATGCATAAAAAGTAAGTACACTATATACTAAGGGACTGTGCTGTACATAATAAGTGAGTGGACTATATACCAAGAGACTGCGTGATACATAATAAGGCTTCATCCCTGTTTGCTGTGTTGATGTGCTACACGCTTTTACAGACGCAATGAGCTTGTCCTATTCTGATCAACAAAATCGGATCAGAACAGATCATTCTCTGACCCTCACAGATCTCATTCTCAGAACCGTGATTTTTATATATATGCGAATGGACCTATAAAACTCTGTCTAAAAGTCGGTGTGCCATCATGAAAAAAAAAACCTGGAAGCACACGGACATTTCACACAAATGTAATGTAGAATGTAGAATAAGGGGTTTAAAAAAAAAAAAAAAAATATATATATATATATATATATATATATATATATATATATATATATATATATATATACACTCACCGGCCACTTTATTAGGTACACCATGCTAGTAACGGGTTGGACCCCCTTTTGCCTTCAGAACTGCCTCAATTCTTCGTGGCATAGATTCAACAAGGTGCTGGAAGCATTCCTCAGAGAATTTGGTCCATATTGACATGATGGCATCACACAGTTGCCGCAGATTTGTCGGCTGCACATCCCAAAGATGCTCCATACAAGGCAGGATGGATCCATGCTTTCATGTTGTTTACGCCAAATTCTGACTCTACCATCCGAATGTCGCAGCAGAAATCGAGACTCATCAGACCAAGCAACGTTTTTCCAATCTTCTACTGTCCAATTTCGATGAGCTTGTACAAATTGTAGCCTCAGTTTCCTGTTCTTAGCTGAAAGGAGTGGTACCCGGTGTGGTCTTCTGCTGCTGTAGCCCATCTGCCTCAAAGTTCGACGCACTGTGCGTTCAGAGATGCTCTTAGGCCTACCTTGGTTGTAACGGGTGGCGATTTGAGTCACTGTTGCCTTTCTATCAGCTCGAACCAGTCTGCCCATTCTCCTCTGACCTCTGGCATCAACAAGGCATTTCCGCCCACAGAACTGCCGCTCACTGGATTTTTTTTCTTTTTCGGACCATTCTCTGTAAACCCTAGAGATGGTTGTGCGTGAAAATCCCAGTAGATCAGCAGTTTCTGAAATACTCAGACCAGCCCTTCTGGCACCAACAACCATGCCACGTTCAAAGGCACTCAAATCACCTTTCTTCCCCATACTGATGCTCGGTTTGAACTGCAGGAGATTGTCTTGACCATGTCTACATGCCTAAATGCACTGAGTTGCCGCCATGTGATTGGCTGATTAGAAATTAAGTGTTAACAAGAAGTTGGACAGGTGTACCTAATAAAGTGGCCGGTGAGTGTATATATCACTTCACGTCACACAGTGCAGACAGAATAATATCTAGATCCAGGCACTTACTGCTGACGTCTCGTCTGATTAGAGCCGCTTTCTGCTGTTTCTTCTCCATCTGGTCAGACCTTCATATCCACATCTCCCAGCCACAAGTCGTCTTGTCACAATGATCTTTGCAGCCCTGAAAATAACAAGGTCACATATGTAAGGAGGTGGCAGGGACCCTCATGTGCTTGCTCTCACCTGAACACGGAGAACATGTGTCATGTGCGGCACCCTGACAGTTATTTATGTTCACTGATGTAATGTGCCAAGAGTAAAGAGAGAGAAACGACAGAGATACTGGAGTCTGCCCGTATGGCAGAGGAAGGGAAAGTACAGGAAACTTTGCCCTGTGTGAACTGTGCTGCTGATGTGAAGAATGCAGATAAGAAGATGTCTCTGACTTGTGCTGTCTGTGAGATGAATACACTGCTGTCTAGAAGAGTTAAGCTGTTGGAAAATGACCTCGTCTCTGAAGTGATTTGCGGAGCTCATGAATGCAGAGCCGACATGGCAGCAGCTGAGGGGAATCTGACAGAGCCTGTGAGTGTGCTGTGGGGCATGCTGCACATGCAGCACAAGGGACTTATCTTTTCACGTACAAGGTGCCGGGGTGCTCACTGACTGTTGCTTAGTGAACTCGCCCACGACTACCACCCCGTGCCACATTGTTACATTTGGCGTAGTCAGCAGGATCGAATCCAGAAGCCCTGCAGCCACAGAATTGGTGGAGAATATTCCCTAGACTTGTGGACTGGTGACTGCCAGGAAAGAGTTAAAGATGGTGGCTGATGGTGACTTTAAGATGGTGCCGAACGCTGACAAGGAGACAGCTGTCAGTGGCACAAAGATAGATGGTGGTGCTGCCTTTCGTGGGCATTATGAAAGGAAATTGGCACCAAAAGGAAGGAGGCCACATCCCCCTGTGATTAATGCCAGGCCGAAATGGGTACGGGTGAAGAATAAGCTTCAGCCTTTCCAGCAGAGCATGAGGAAACAGGTGGAGCAGCCAGAAGTATCTCCACCCACGAACGGGTGGAGCCTAGAAGAGCGATGACATTTCCCAGCAAGTTACTAAGAACAGAGACACCGCAGATGCAGAGGAGACAGCGCTTGAAGGAATGACAGAGAAGCCGGAAGTCATGGAGAGAGGGACCGTCATGGCCGTGATTCCAAGATCACATGGCCGCAGTGGAGGACTGTCGCAGCTGACCGGTGCTCTGGTGAGTGAGAGGTCTGCGCCCACCTCAGATCCCACACCGACTCCTGCCCCGTCACCTTCCCCGGCCCCTGCATCATACCCGCGACGTCTACCTGGACCCGGGTTCCCACTGCAGAAGAGGCCTGGTGGGTGGCAGGAGTAATTGAGGAGAGGAATCAGCAGGAGCGCCAAATTTTAAAAGATTTATCTATCTATTATCCATTCATCTTCTATCTATTATCTATTTATCGATCTATTATCTATCTAACTAGTATCTGTTATCTATCTATTAGCTATCTATTGTGTATATATATATATATATATATATATATATATATCGATCTATTATCTATCTATTATTTATCTATTATCTATCAATCTATCTATTATCTATTCATCTTCTATCTATTATCTATTTATCTATCTATTATCTAACTAGTATCTATTTGTTATCTGTTAGCTATCTATTGTGTATATATATATTGTCTATCGATCTATTATCTATCTCTATTATCTATCTATCATCTATTATCTATGTATTATCTAATATCTATGTATCACCTATGTATCTATATATTATCTCTTTGTCTCTATCCTATGATCTCTTCTTCATTTCTGGACTTTCTGGCCTCGCAGTCTGTGGATGTGTAATGGATACTGTCACTTGTGTGTATTGTCTCGTCCTCGGTGAGGATACTTTGCCTTTCCTGAACAGCTTACACAAGATTTGTCGAAATCTCTTTAATAAATAATCACAGAATCTCTGAACAGAAGGTTGAGGGAAGGGATTATAGAGATATCTGGAAACACCAGAATCCATTCATCACACTCTGCGCATCTCAGAGATGAAAACATCTTTTATTTTCTTCTCATTTGTTGTGTATCATTCAGAAACCGCAATATTGTGGCTGTGAATATTCTGCGTTCTGCTCCGTTACATTCTTTCTTCGTTCTTACACTCCTTCCATTATTTGTCCGCTATTTGTATTTTGTATTTATTCTCTTATGTGCCCTCCGCTCTATGTCTGGCTCATCACATTGCGCAGGTCACTTTTTTTTGTGGGCTTGTGTTAACATTTTCGGACACTTGTTAAAATGGCGCATGCTCCCATGATGGAACACACCTCGACACGTGACTTACGGTTCCGGTACCCTGCGTCACGGTTCCTGTCCCTTTTTTCATAAACTGTGACTCCATGGTTGTCGGCAGATTCACCACCATGGTAAGCACGCTTACCTATGAATGACACGGTTGGCTTAATCTTTGATGTACTCCTGCTCCCCGGGTACGGCTTCCATTCATACTGCACTCACTACTGCGTCTTCATTCCACTCAGGTCTTTCTTCTTCTTGGTCTAAATACCTTTGGTTCCAGAAATTATTATTTTTTATTATATCCCTGCTATTTGGCTGATATATATATATATATATATATATATATATATATATATATATATATATATATATATATATATATGTATATTTATTTAATGTACCTCTCCCCATATAAAATCATTATTTTTATGATTTGTTTGAAGATCATTTGATTCATTGATGTATTTGATTGTAATTACTTTATGTTCCCTGTATTGCTATAATTCCAGTGATGAGATTTACGTATGATGTTTTTTCTTTATTGCATATAGATAACCTTGATAAAGGCAAAAACAGCCAAAACGTTGGATACTATTTCACTGGTCTCTTTAACCCCTTCATGACCCTGGGTATTTTAGTTTTTTCATTTTCGTTTTTCGCTCCCCTCTTTCCCAGAGCCATAACTTTTTTATTTTTCCGTCAATATGGCCATGTGAGGGCTTAGTTTTTGCAGGACAAGTTGTACGTTTGAATGACAAATTAGATTTTTGCATGTCATCTACTAGAAAACGGGAAAAAAATTCCAAGTGCATTGAAATTGCAATCTCACACATGTTTTTTGTTTGGCTTTCTTGATAGATTCACTAAATGCTAAAACTGACCGGCTATTATGATTCTCCAGGTCAGTACAAGTTCATAGACACCAAACATGTCTAGGTTCTTTTGTATCTAAGCAATAAAAAAAATTCCAAACTTTGCTAAAAAAAAAAAATCCGCAATTTTCCGATACCCGTAGCGTCTTCAATTTTCGTGACCTCGGGTCGGGTGTGGGCTTATTTTTTGTGTGCCGAGCTGATGTTTTTAATTATACTTTTTTGGTGCAGATATGTTCTTTTGATCGCCTGTTATTACATTTTAATGCAATGGCGACCAAAAAAACGTAATTCTGGCATTTTGAATTTTTTTCTCGCGATGCCATTCAGCTATCAGGTTAATCCTTTTTTTATTGATAGGTCGGGCGATTCTGAATGTGGCGATACCAAATATGTGTAGGTTTGATTTTTTTATTGTTTTATTTTGAATGGGGCGAAAGGGGGTGATTTAAACTTTTCTATATTTTTTTTCATATTTTTTAAAACTTTTTTTACTTTTGCCATGCTTCAATAGCCTCCATGGGAGGCTAGAAGCTGGCACAACTGGATCGGCTCAGCTTCATAGGAGCAATGCATAGATCGCTCCTATGCAGCTGAATTACAGGCTTGCTATGAGCGGCGACCACAGGGTGGCGCTCACAGCAAGCAGGCATCAACAACCATAGAAGTCTTCAATAGACCTCTGGTTGTCATGCCGATGCATCGCTGACCCCCGATCATGTGACGGGGTCAAACGATGCGCTCATTTCCGGCCCGATGGCCACAAGCGGTAGTTAAATGCCGCGGTCAACGTTTGACAGTGGCATTTAACTAGTTAATAGCGGCGGGTGAATCGCTGGACATGTCCGGGCTTTGATGCGGGCTCACCGCTGGAGCCTGCATCAAAGCAGGGGATCTGACCTTGGACGTACTATCCCATCCGATGTCAGAAAAGGGATAATAAATTTATTTGAAAATAATTTTTTTCTCTTGTACATTTATAAATATGAATAAATTAATCAATAAAGTCACAAAGCTGCCATGTAAGCAGCTATCTCTGCAGAAATCAACTGTCCAGTAAGCATATGAAGAGCAAGACTCGGGGCGTTTTGATTATTTTTGTGGTAGCTGCATTTTAAAAGGATCTAATGAGACCGTCCCTTTAAGATCTTGGATTTAATATTACTATTTATCAAACTAAAAGTAGCAAAGTGTGAAGTGCAACAATGAAAGTGTAAATAGTAAAGTGCAAAGTGTGAAGTGCAAAGTGTGAATTGTAAAGTGTAACATGCAAAGTGTAACATGTAAAGTGTAACAAGTAAAGCGTGAATTGTAAAGTGCAAAGTGAATTGCAGAGTTTGAATTGTAAAGTGTAGCATGTAAAGCGTGAATTGTAAAATATAGTGTGTAATGTTTAAATTGTGAATTTTAAAGTGTGGAATAGAAAGTATGAATTGTAAACTTCAATGTGTAAAATGTGAATTGTAAAGTGTAACAGGTAAAGTGTAACATGCAAAGCGCAATGTGGAGTGTGAAAGCGTGAATTGTAAAGTGCAAAATTGTTAAGTGTAATGTTTGAATCGTAAAGTATAAAGTGTGAATTAAAAAGTGTAACACACAAAGTGCAACATTTAAAGTGTGAAGTGTAAAGTGTGAACAGAAAAGAGTAGCATGTAAAATATAAAATGTGAAGTGTGAATTGTAAACTGCTAATTGTGAAGTGTAAAATGCCAACTGTAAAGTGTGAATTGAAAAGTGTAACATGTAAATTGTGAATTGTAAAGTGTAACATGGAACAATTGAATCATAAAGTGAAAAGTGTGAATTGAAAGTGTAACAAGTGTAAAGTGTAATATGTGAAGTGTGAATTGTAAAGTGCAAGCTGCGATGTTTAAAGTGCAGTGTTAGAGTGTACATGATACTGTAGTTGTATGTTTCTGTCTCTTGTGCAGAGCTGCCGGGCGCAGTCCTGAGCTGGACAGACATCATATGAGGAATATTTTTACACTAATTTGAGCGTTGTTGATAAAGTGCAAAGTGTGAATTGTAAAAGTGTGAAATACAAAGTGTGAATTGCAAACTGCAACGTGTAAATTGTGAATTGTAAAGTGTTACATGTAATGTAAAGCGCAATGTGGAACATGAAAGAGTGAATTGTAAAGTTCAAAATATGAATTGTAAAGTTTAACGTGCAATGTTTGAATCGTAAAGTGTGAATTGTAAAGTGTGAAATGCAAAGTGTGAATTGTAAACTGCAACGTGTAAATTGTGAATTGAAAAGTGTAACATGTAAAGTGCAAAATTAAAAGTGTGAATTGTAAAGTGTTAACTGAAAAGTGTAGCATATAAAATGTAACATGTAAAATGTGAATTGTAAAGTGCCAAGTGTAAATTGTAAAGTGCAAATTGTAAAGTGTGAATTATAAAGTGTAACATGTAAAGTGTAATATGTGGAGCATGAATTGTAAAGTGTAAAATGTAAAGTTTGAATTGCGAAGTATAAAGTGCAGTGTTAGAATGTACATGATACTGTAGCTATATATGTTTCTGCTGTTTCAGTCTCTTGTGCGGAGCTGCCGGGTGCAGTCCTGAGGTGGACAGACATCATATGAGGATTATTTTTACACTAATTTGTGGGTTGTTGATATTTTGAAGGACCTCGATGAGGTCTGAATGTTTCCATATGCTAAATATGTTACGTCTTGTGGAATGGTCATGGAGTAAAATTTGTCACTTCCGGGTTTCGTCACCTCAGGTTTTTCTCCATAGATAAATTCTCCAATTTAGTGCTTTCTGTCAATAATCTCCACATCATTCCCTGATTATGAATGTATAAAAAAAATATATCTGGCTTTCTAAAATAATGATTTCACTTAAATATTTTTAATAAAACAAAACAATCAATGAATTAATAAAAGAGAGAACAAAAAATGAATTATTTAGTGGAGGAATTCATAAAAATTGAAATGTATAAAAAAAAAGGAATGAGTGAATGAAGTCATTGAAAGAGTCGATAAATATAAGAAAATCAATGACTGAATGATAACATTCATGAAAAAAAGTGATGATGGTGAAAACCAATAAGTGAATTAAGAAATGAAAAAAATGACACAAGACTAATTGATGTAACAAATGAATATAAGAACGAAAATTGAACAAATTAATGAAATATCCCCGCAACAGCCACGAGAAGTGCAGCCGCGGGGACTTGAACATATTTTTCGAGCACGCCAAAGACACTTGGTTTTCACCCAAGCATGCTCAATAACTCCTTATCCAGCACGTCCGCTCATCAGTCATCACTAAAAATGATTGAATTGGTGATTAGTAGAATTATGGAATGCAAACAAAATAATAAATTAATTAATACATATGTAATTATTGGTTAAATATGGAATGTCTCAAAACATGAATAAATGAATGAATGAATCTATAAACAAATGAAATAAAGAACCAACAAATAATTGAATAATGGTATGTATGAAAATAAATGGAGGAGAGAACTAATGAATGAGAGTACTAATGAGTTAATTACTAATTGAACAACAAACGAAATATAGTAAAATGAATGAATCTTTAGTAGATGTAAAGAAAAAATGAGTGAGTGAATAGGTGAATGATTAAATGCATAAAAATGAACAAGTGAGTGAAGGAATGAATTAAATAATCTAATAAATGTCAGAAACAACAGAAGAATGAATGAATGAAACGAACAAAAAAATGTGAATGAATAATAAAATAAATGAATTACTTGAAAAACATCTAACAAAAGAAACAATACATTTACAAATTAATTAGATAAATTATAGAAATAAATGAAGCAACAAAAAGTAAAAGAAGAGAGGGTGCCAATCTATGCATGAAAGGAATGAAAAAATTATGAATGAATGAATGAGACTCAATGAATACAAGAATGAATAAACCAAACTAATATAACGATGGAGTAAATGAATTATTGAATGAAAACAAATCAAAGAAATTAACCTATGAATTTATGAATCAATTAGATAATTAAGACAAATAAATAAAGCATGAAAAAATAAAAGTAGAGAGTGCCATTTATGGTTAAAATGAATGAATCAATTAATGAATTAAATATACACTGAAGAAATAATAAATTAAGTAATCAATGGAAAAATAAAGAGGAATTAACTAAGGAATGAAACATTTTGCTAGAAATGTAAATCTTTGTGGAATATTGGATTGTCTACAAGGAAACAATTGCTGAATTGTACGGACACTGTAGGATATGACACTTGTAGATACTTAACTACTGTTACCCTCAGAAATGTGAATGATGAATATTTTTTTCACTTTGCACAATATAATGAATTCTTTTGTCATTCTCTTTGTTGTTTTTTATTGAAGGATGATCCCTGCTTCAAACAAAGCCTTTGTGGTGAACAACCTGGTGTCGGGGACGGCTTACGATCTGTGCGTCTTGGCCATTTGGGATGACACGGCAACAACTCTAACAGCCACCAACATCGTGGGATGCTCTCAGTTCTTCACCCAAGAGGACTATCAGCAGTGCCAGTCCATGCACAGCCAGTTCTTAGGGGGAACAATGATTCTAGTTATTGGCGGCATCATAGTTGCTACATTGCTGGTCTTCATTGTTATCTTAATGGTAAGATATAAAATTTGCAACAATTCCCAGGGCAAGATGGCCAATGTCACCGATGTCTATTCCCAAACTAATGGCGGAAATTCAGTGCAGAATGGCTTGCCACCACAAGTCAACCCAAAAGTGGTGGTGAGGAATGAACTAATGGAATTCAGATGTGGCTCAGTGCACAGTAGTGTCTCATCCTCTTCTAGTTCGGTGAATAGTCCAGAGGGTGATGACTATAGTCTACAGAGTAACCAAAGCACTCTGTCCAATAAATGGAGATCAGTCTCCAGGTCTAAACATAACATTGATAGACTTATGGGAGCGTTTGCCTCCCTGGAGCTGAGGTGTCAAAAAAAGGAGGATACTATAGACTCCAGGACTTCTACCACAGCCCACCAGTCAGACAAAGAGCCTTTGTTGGGCAACCAAGAGTCCAAAGTCCGTAGCCTCCTTATGTTACCTCTGGAGGGAAAAGCAAAACGTAGTCATTCTTTTGACATGGGGGACTTTGCCACAACTCAGTGTTGTAGTTACCCAAGAAAGATGACAAATATTTGGACTAGGAGAAGCCTCTCAGTTAATGGGATGCTTTTACAATATGATGATAGCGAATTTACAGGGAACACAACTAGAAGCACGTACGACAGCTCAGAATGGGTAATGGAAAGCACAGTGTAAATACGGTTCTTCTCCTTTATTGGCAGGCTTGCTGTTTCCTACGGCAAGTATAGCATACAAGAAAATACCCTATGAATTGAGTAGGTCTCTGACATCAGAGATGGGCAACACCAAAAGCCTCAGCAAGCGTTGCCAAGTCGAGACAGTTGTGTTAAGCCCCGGCAGTTGTGGACTGTTCCGAAGAAGCACGTGGTATAATCTAAGTGCTCCTTACCATAGAAACCCAAGAAAAAGACGTCTGAAGAAGGAATTATCATTCCTGTCTTTAAGTTCAAACCTATGATGAAGATCCACAGAGGCATCAGTAATGTGACGATGACGCCACCAACCATCCAAAAAACAGCACCATTTTTGGTCACCTCAAATTTTTTTTCCCTTCATTTCCTTTTAATGTTTTATTTCATTTTCTTTATTTCCCTATTTGTTTCTTTTTTTTCTTATCTGTTGTCGTCATATTGTTTTCTAGTCATTCCGATCTGCTTAATAAAGGGAAAGCGTTAACCAAATATATATTTTCAGACAAAAAAAAGTTATGTAGATCATTTACATATATACATTTTTTTTTTTCATACCAGCAGTGTTTCTGTTCGTTAGACATTTGAAGAAAAGGCAAAAAAATAAAAATTTGGGGATGTATTTAATTTTCAAAATTAAAAAAAAAAACAACTAAAAATTAGAATTGAATTTGTAAATTTATCGGGAAGAGGGGTTTATTATATTTTACAAGTGTGATCATTTTATGGGGTGGAGGGAAAGAGGATGTACAAACTTTAGAAACTTTGCTGTTGCTGATCTACCTATAATTATTATTAAAGCACCTAAAGTACGGTCTTGGCTCAAGAGTCGGTAAAGGTAATTTTTTTATTTAAAAATTTGTTTTTCAAATTTTGTGTTTTTTTTAAAACAAACCATATAGTTACTCTTTTCTGGCTCTGGAGATCCCAAAATATGGAAAAATGGCCGCTGCTATAGAAACACTGTAGCAACAGCTGAAAATCCAAAGCTTGTCCATCCATAAAACAATGAGTGAAGCCTTGTCATCCCCCTGAGGGTACTAGCTAACAAAATATATAGTGCTCAGAATTTAATAAGATATGACAAGATAAAAATTGTCATTCCAGATGTCAGCAACACAGTCAACCGTATCGTCCGGGAGTAGCAGGATTTCATTGACGGCTTGCACTTCCTAGTTAAAAAATACCTGGAGAGTACCAACGTTTTACGAAGGACTAAAATGGATTTTTGAGTCGTCCACCACCATTCTCATTAATGACTTTCTTGTGACTGAAAGGGAGAGAAAAAAAAAAAGTACTGTCAGCCATCATGGACTTGGTTAGCTCTGTTTTAATTTTGTTTCTACGATTTCTCCGGTCATTGGCATTTTTGTACAGGAAAAAAAAACAAACTAACAAGGTGAATATAATGTATAATGTTTTTTTATATCACAAAAGAAAAAAAAGAAAAAGAAAAAAAAAAGAAACGAGAGCTATATTGTGAGCCGGCTGTGTACTTCTCTTGTATGGTCATGTTTCCTACTTGGAATTTTAGAATATGACATTCATGTGGAAAAAGAAACATTTTTGCTACGAATTGTACAGTAAAAAAAATAATAATTCTGCAATGAAATCTGGGCTATTTTACTTACATAGAAATTTTATTATTTTTGGAATATTTGGAAAAATACAGGGAATAGAGTCACTAAGGACTATTCAACCCCCCGGGTCATGTATGGGATAGGGGCCCATAGAAATAGTCATACCTGCCAACTTTGGTAGGATCACTAATGACCACTACTCTTTGGGACATCTCAACCCTGAACTTGTGTTTTTGCCTCATACTCGCCCCATTCCACACCATCCATAATGTATGATTGGATGGAGTTCCACCTAAAGATGTAGCATCCCGTCACCGGGCACAAGAATGGAGGTTTAGCAGCACTTTAGCCAAATCTTCTGGGAGTCCGGGAGATTTTCCATTTTTTCCGGGAGCCTCCATAAGACTTGGCAATTGTGCAAAAAGTTCTGGAGTGACTTTGATACAGTTCCAAGGAGACACAGTAGGAAATGTTGGCGTCTAAATATATTTCAGATCCCTCAACATAGTGCGAATCATTCACTGTTGTGTCGCTAATTCATTCACATAAGTCGTTTACATCTTACATGGTCCTCAGGGTGCAGTTTATTGGACAGTATGTAAAAAAAATATTTAAAAGGATTGTTGTCGTATTCTTAAAAAAAGGCTGCTTTGTTATTAAAAAACAAACAAACATCGCCACACTGGTCTACAGGAAGTCTTTGGTATTGTAGCCGAGCCCCCTTTGAATTAAAATAGAGCTTAGCTACAAAGCTACACATAATCCCCGGACAGAGGTGACACTATTTTTGGGCTATGTATTTTTTTGTTAATGTTTAGGGTTTTATTTGGAGTTTTTAAAATTATAATAAAGAATTATTTTTTTTTCCATCAGTTTTTCATTGAATTTCTGTATTTTTAACAAAGCACACAAGAAAACTCATCCAAAGTATTAGGGAGGAAGGGAAAAAGTTATGGAAGGAGGGCGGGAAGATACATTTTAATGAGAATGGAATGAAGGAGAAGGATTAGATGCAAAGGAAAGGAAAAAAGGAACAAGGAGAACTAATAGATATCAAAATAAGTCATTTAGAACTTTTGTCAATTTTTGCATCAAAATGAAATGTTTATCTTTAGTATTCAACAAGATGTAATGTGCCGTTCGCATTATGATATGACTAGAGATGAGCGAACCCGAAGTGAAAAGTTCTGGGTTCTTACCTGACAGTTAGTGTCCGGTGCTAAAATCCAAACACGGACGTCTCTTGGCAATCCGTTGCAATGCTCGGAGTTCCAGGAGAAGAGCGAGAGACAGATTTTTCCAGCTCAAAAGTCCATGTCCCCATTGTTTTCAATGAGGACCTGAGGGTTCTGGTTTAAGTTCGGGTACAGCTTCGGTGCCCAAACCGAACTTTGGTCTAAAGCTTGGGTCTGGTAGCAGAACCTGAACATCCACAGGTCCGTTCATCCCTAGATATGATTAAACACAAGTGAAATAAGCGGAAGAAAGTTTTCATGAAAACTGGAGAGATATAATAAAGGGGGAAGGTTGTTTAGAGGAACTTCGATTAGATAAGACCACATTGACCCAAGGTTCCCATCTCTCGTAATATCTTGGGAAATAGATGTTTATGGTATTGTTTTTTAAAGAATTATTTTTGATCTACAGAATTGGAATATAGAAGTTAGTGAGTCCTGCTTTGAGCAGGGGGTTGGCCCAGATGACCCAGGAGGTCCCTTCCAACTCTAACATTCTATGATTCTAAGTTAGTGAACCATTTCATCAGATTACCATCTTCACACTACAGATAAAAGACCCCGCTAACCCAAAAACAATACTTCTGTAGAAGAGAAAAGCCAATATTTGAGGTGAATCAAATCTGTTTGAAATGTATAAGAAAAAAAAATTAGATTCTTAAAAATGCATGCCAACAAAATGCCAGCTGGCTGCCATTTTGCTAGAATTCTAAGGGCTTAGACGTGATATAAAAAAGGAATACTCACCAGCCTTCACCTGTCTTCATTGGTCCTGTTACTGGTGCTGTCTTCACTAGCATCTTTAGCATCTCCAATGTAGCAGGAGTCCAGGAGGCCATGACAATGCCGGCACCAGAAGACAACGAGGATGGTTCAATGAAGACCACACCGGTGACTGGAGCAAAGGAAAAGACAAGAAAAAAGTGAGGACCACCCATGTATCTTGGGCTCTGAGGTTTGTAAAAATCTCACCGTATAATTGTATATACTGCCTTGAAAAATTATTCATTCTCCGTGAACTTTTCCACATTTTTTCACGATACACCTACAAACATAAATGGATTTTTTTGATTATACAGGGTTTTCTAATTGTCTTAAAAATATAAATCTGAAAATTATGAGGTGCAGTTATATTCAGCCCCTGAGGCAATGCTTTGTAGGATCACCTATCACTGCAGTTACATAGAAGACTGATAGGATTTAGGTCTGGACTGTGACTGGGTCGTTCACACACATGAACATGCTCTGAACTAGACTATCCATTGTAGATCTGGCAGGATGTTTAGGGTCCTTGTCCTGATGGAAGGTGAACCCCAGTCTCAAGACTTTTACAGCCTCTAGCAGGTTTTCCTCCAGGAATGCCCTGTATTTAGCTCCATCTATCTTCCCTTCACCTCTGACCAGTTTCCCTGCCCCTGCTGAGGAAAAGCCTCCCCACAGCATGATGCAGCCACCACCATGTGTGACGGTGGAGATTTTGTTTTCAGGATGAAGTTCAGTGTTCGTTTTCCGCCCCACATATCGTTTTGCATTTAGGACAAAAAGTTCTCCTTTGGTCTCAACTGACCACAGGACCTTCTTCCACATGCTCTCTGTGCCCCCTACATGTTTTTGTTTTTTTGCAAACTGCAAACAAGACTTCTTATGGCTTTTAAAAATGTATTTTTTTCTGCCACTCTTCCTTAAAGCCCAGATTTGTGACGTTTAAAGCTAATAGTTGTCCTGTGGACAGATTCTCCCCATTGAGCTGTGGATCTCTGCAGCCCCTCCAGATACCACAGGCCTTTTGGCTGCTTCTATAATTAGTGCTCTCCTTGCTTGGGATGTCAGGTTAGGTGGACGGCCATGTCTTGGGAGGTTTGCAGTTGTGCTATACTCCTTCCATTTTTGCATGATGGATTGTACATCGCTCTGTGAGATATTCAGAGCTTGGGCTATTTTTTATAACCTAACCCTGCTTTCCTCTTCTCGACAACTTTATCCCTGACCTGTCCGGTGGGCTCCTTTATTTTCATGATATTGTTTGATCTTTAATATTCTCACACAAACCTCTGAGGCCTTCACAGAACAGCTGTAGTTACAGTATACTGAGAAGACATTGCACACAGGCAGATTCAAATTACTAATTATGCGACTTCTGAAGGTGATTGGTCACTCAGAATTTTATTTAGGTGTATGAGACTACAGGGGGCTGAATACAAATGCCCCTCCCAATTTTCAGATTTATGTTTTTTAAATAATTAGAAAACCAGGTATCATTTCCTTTACACGTCACAAATACTTGATACTTTGTGTTATTATCACATAAAATGTCAATGAGATACATTTAAGTTTGTGAAAAAAATGGAAAAGTTCACAAGGTGTGAATATTTTTACAAGGCACTGTGCATTCAATTTACTTCAAATATTTATTTAATGCAAATCGAATTTCCCGGCCAAATTTGAGTAAATCTCCTGAATTTGAATTTCTGCCGATTCATTCATCTCTTCTCACCATACAGGATAGAACCTGTAGAGTCCGTTCCTGTAGACTCCAAAGCAAAGCATTTAAAGGGGTTGTCTACCTTTGGGAATGATTATTATTATTTACTTTCATGCTTGTATTTGGGGCTTAAAAAATCATTTTGGCAATTGGGTTTCATTTAAAAAAAAATGTGTTTTGCTTTTATAGGGTCCTTACTTTGCTGCACATTCATCTTTGATGTGGTCTGCGGCCATAAATCAACTCAGAAAAAAATAAATAAATAAGAGTTACAAACTTTCTTGTCATTCAATCTGCATGCCGCCCAGTTATTTGCTAATCGATTATGGAGGGTCATGCGCAGAATCACAGCTTGTTATCGAATCTCCAGACTGATTCTGAATTTGTAATTAAATTCCTGATTTTCTGATTGTCGACCGCTACGATATGTGGAGGAGGAACATCATGTTTAAGTGGCAGAGTTGCGGCGCCTGCTGGTCACATGATACCGCGCCCTGAGTTCCCTTCTGTAAAATTGTGTAAGATGTTCTACGATATATTTTCTCATCACGAAGAAGCACTTTATACATAAAATACACGAAAAAAAGTAAACTATCATATATAAAAAAAAAAGTCTAAATTGCAGTCATAAAGAAAAAAATTAAATATCTTGAGTATCAATCTGGCTGCAAGAAAAGGTTTATTTTTCTCAGTATTTTTTTTTTTTTTTTAGAAATGGAATATGAGAAATGTTCACAATTATATTTTGGGGTTTTGTACTAAAACAAAATGAAGAAATGTGAAAACATATAAAATATATATATAAAAAAAAATCATGCTCTTTATCTACTTGACAAACTCCAACCTGAACACCCCGAAAGTGAAATAAAAGTGTCAGCTTTTCACCAGTGTACAGAATAATTATTTACCAACACTTTAGGAATTATTGCAACTTCTTGGTTTTAACATTTTGCTTTTCAGGAGATTTTTTTTTATTCACATTTTTAGACACAGTTGCGAAATGCATGGGAATATATTGGAGGAAAAAAAGAACTGAAACATAATGATACTTTATATTATTGATGATTTATTATCATTATTATTAATAATATGTCAATTATTCCCAAATGTTTTTTTGGAAGTTAGTTATATTTGTTATATTTTTATGGCAGAAAAACATTTAAATGATAAACGTGACCTTATCAATTCATTAATGCAACTTTCAAAGGTCTATGCACATGAAAACTGCAAATACTGATGTATTGTCAGCAAAAATGCAGCATAAAATACAAACATTTTTATGGAATGTTTAAACATTTTAGGCATCTTTATTTTTTTTTTTTGCATTTTTGATGCATTTTTTCCCCACTCTTTATGGGTGAAATCTGCAGCAAAAACGCTAAAATAATTGACATGCTGCACATTTAAGTCTGCAAGAAAAAAGTAAGCAGTGTGTGCACGAGACCTTAGGAATCTCATTCACTTTCCTGGCACTAGGAAATCCTTCAGGTTTTGTGAGAAAACTGCAGAAAAAATGTGACAAAAAGCGTAAAACATTTAAGGGTCTGTGCACACGTTGTGTTTTTGTCGCATTTTTTCTGCACAGTTTTGTCACAAAATGTGAAGTATTTCTTAGTACCAGTAAAGTAAATTTGTCACCAGATTTTTGACCTCTAATCTGAGAGCAGAATACTGTAGAGACAGAGATCCTGATTCCAGCCATATATCATTTACTGGGCTGCTTTGCTAAAATCGCAGTTTTATCAGCAGGCGATTATCACTAGAGGACTAGTAAACCTGCTGCCATGTAGTCCTCCATATTATTGAATTCTGTATAACGCCACCTCCATCACTGATTGGCAGCTTTCTGCCTATGCACAGCGGACACAAAAGCTGTCATTTAGTGGTTTGGGCGAGGATATACACGGCTCAACATTCAGAGCTCTGCTAGATCCTCAGGGATTTTTATCAAAACTGCAGCAAGTAGCCCAGTAAGTGACACATGGCTGGAATCAGGGTCTCCGTCCTGATATCATACTGCTCTTAATGGGGGGAGCAATAACCTGTTGACAGATTCACTTTAAAAGAAAAAGTAATACTGAGAGAATTGCATTATTTGGCACAACCTTTAATCAAACAGGTGGGAATCAGTGATAAGAGAAGCCGAGGTCCCGGCACATTGAGGAGAGAGGTGACGTGACGATGGCAGGTAAGTCTCACCGGAGTCATTGTAAAAGGATCCGACCATGAACTCGGGGAGGAATAAAGAAGATGAGACCTCAGCAGAAACCATTGACATTGTGAATGTAGACTACAGAGCCAATGTGACATCGTCGGCTCCCACCAGGGATGAGACAAATTCTATTTTGTCACTTAAAGGGGAGGTCCGAAGCACAAACTAATTGTGTTCCTAAATTTCAATCCATTTATTACCATATGTAATCTGTTTTCTAATATTGATTAATTAAAATATTCCCTATCCTTCACTAACTGATTTGTTTTTCTACTACTACTACCTCTCAATGATGCTTTGTTTGAGGATCCCCAGTGCATGCTGGGATACTGAAAAGAATGGTCACCAGTGAGCAGTGACATTCCTTTCAGGGGCTAATCCCTGCTCTACTCAGCATCCATCGATTTTCTCCATTCCTACTCATGCTCAATAGATTCTGATCACTGTGTGACGTGCACAGTGACAGTGCGCTCCCACTGATACTTATTATAAGTAATGAGCTGGAAAAAGCGCACTGTCAGTGCACATTATAAGAGCATTACCGGGTGTGCAAAGACCAGTGCCGCAAAGTAATGTCTCATGTACTGGGATTCTCAAAGCGTCATCAAAAAGGAACTAGAAAAGAAAAGCAGTTAGATATAGATATGTAGTGAGGGAATAATATGGACTTTTGTAAGCTAAAAATGTATTAGAAAATAGATTATATTATGGCTTTAAACAGATAAGCATTTAGAATGAAAACTTTTCGGACCACCCCTTTATCTCAAATCTGTCCAGAAAAGTGTCATCCTCTCCGGAGTATAATATACCGGACATAGGATCATTTTTTTAAATTAACACTCACCTGTCCACAGCCCTCACCTTGTCCTTGGTAATTCCAGATTTTCATTCACGAGCTGCCGGTCATCTTCATCCTACAGTATTTATTTATGACGCTCACTTATTATATAGTGCCATCATATTCTGCAGCACTTTACAGAAACCAGAGACCTAAAGGACCGAAAGGAAACCCGCGCAAACATTGGGGGAACACACAAACGCTGCACAGATGTTGTCCTTGGTGGGGTTTGCATCCAGGGCTCCAGTACTAACCACTGAGCCACCATGCTGCCCATGGATCCAATAGCATGGATCTGCCCCTGATACCCACTGTACCTTATGGCTTTACGACATGGCGATGCCCAGTGGAGACACAGTGAAGATCCAACATGGTAACATCAAGAAAGCTGGTAACTTGTGAATGAAGACCGGACCAGAGCGACCAAGCAGGACTGTGTAGACAACGTGAGGCTTGGGGGATATGACTGTATTCTATTTTTTTAATACTTCGTGGCCCTTTTGAAGCTCACTGCCATTTTCTGGTTCATGCAAAATGAATTAAAAAAACTGAGATTCAGATGAATCAATATTTTTTTGTAAAATGTGAAATGAATTCGATTAGTCTCAAAGCGATTCATTTATTTCTAGATATCACCTGCTGGATGGGGAAATGTCTCAAGTGCTTTTCTTTCTTTTTTAAGCTGGTTGGCCCCAGGTCCTAATTAAAAAGGGGGTAAACCTGTTATACGAGAGGGGGTCTGTCCGATTCCGGTCATAGTAGTAACAAAGTAGCAACAAAGACTTTCAAGGAAGTCAAAGAAAAGGAGTCCGGCAACATCGTCAAGACACTAGTAATCGGTGGAAGAGAGAATAGTTATGTACAGGCTCGGTAAAAAACAGGAACATCAGATCAGAGGATCACCCAAAACGGTCAAAGGTGAGATATAAAGGAGAGGTCAGGAAGGTCATCCAAGGAAGGTCACGCTGGTGGATAAATGTAATCTACTATGGGTAAAGAAGGGTCAAGACGCGCGTCTGGACCAAGGAAAATACATAAAATAGAACATTCTAAGCAGGAGTGAAATTTCAAAATTGGAATCCTGTTACCTTGTTGTATCTATCGCTCTTCTGCAGGTTCTAATGCTGTTTGCAAAGATAATTGAAAAACTACTGACTCAGAACTATGAGAAACTAATGGATTCCCAACAGTTAATTATCATTTCACACGTTTATGTGTTACATAAAATTCTCTCTTGTTGCTGATTCACATATTTGCAGGTTTTTTTATGTAAAACTTCTCCTCCACATAGTCTCTATGTATCTTGTAATATTAATAGTACTAAATATTCATTCAGGCTGTTATAAAGGTAAAAAGGATAGAAACATAGATAGATAAAAGATAGATAGATAGATAATAGAAAGATAATAAATAGGTAATAGATAGAAAGATAATAGATAGATAGAAAGATAATAGATAGATAATAGATAGAAAGATAATAGAAAGATAATAAATAGGTAATAGATAGATAGATAGATAGATAGATAGATAGATAGAAAGATAATAAATAGATAATAGATTAGATAAAAAGCACCAACAAATGTTCATCATTGAGGACTGTATATGTAGTGGTTGGCCAAGGAAACTCAGTGCAGGGGATGAAGGACACAGTGTGATTATTTTTCTTCAAAATCAGAAGATGTCCAGTAGTGCAATCAGCTTAGAATTGACAGGAGCCAATGATATCAACTAAACCAATGTAGTGCCGGTGCCCCTGCGCGCTGCTCCTCTACTCCAGCAGGGATGCCAGCCCACACCCCCCCCCACTGCCTCTGTCCCACACATCCTCCTCATCTTTCTCCGGCTAATGCCCAGGCACTGCGCACTGCACGCAGATCCCTGGGCACTGAGCTTAGGGTGCATGCACACACTCCCCTCTTTTAAAAGAGGCTGCGCGGTGTCCTAAAGTGTCCCCAAACAATGTCTGGGAGACACTTATTAACTTAGCATTTAAGGCACCTCCACCTGCATGGAGGTGCCTGTGCAGCAAAGTTAGTTTGTTCCCAACACGCTTACTAATTCTCAGGTCCCTTTCTGTCAGTTCCTGCCTAGTTCCACTAGTGTCTGTCCGTCCCTATCCTCCATGCCAGTACCTGCCTTGTTAGTCTGTATTTCAGCTGGACCCGCCTGCACCTGTCATGCCTATCTGTATATCAGCTGGATCTGCCTTCACTTGCCAGTGACTATCTGTATACCAGCTGAACTAGTCTGCACCAACCAGTGCCTATCTGTATACCAGCTGTACCCATCTGCATTGGTGGTACCTGTGTTCCTGCCATGCCTGCCTGTATCAGCTGTACTCTGCTACCAAGCCTTTCCAGCTACCTGACCCTTGGGGGTCAGCTGCTGTGCATCCGATGTCTGTTCTGAAGTAGCACCTGTTGTCGATCGGGAGCCAAGCCTAAAGAGTAAAGAGTCAGATGCTCACCTTGTCATGCCCTTGCAGGCTCTCCTTGGACCATGGCACAGTGGATCCACCATTCCTGATACAGTTTGCACAGACCATGGAATCCGCTGGCTCTCAGACCTGTACCAGGAGGTCTCACATCAGAAAGACCAGCAGGATAAAATCCCCTACCTGCAAACAGTAAGCACCCATCTAGAAATGCTAACAACATCCGCACATACCCATGCTGCACACTGCACTTCGAACTCTTGGCTCATCAGTTCATCTCAGATCGGGCCAACGTGACTTTCATCATGTCCCATCTAATTTGAGAAGCTCTGGCCTGGCTCAACCCCATATGGGAGAGAGGGGATACTCTTGTGTTAACCTCCAGTCCTTTCTTGAAGCCCTCCATAAGGTCTTCGTTGAGCCTGTGTTTTTTCCGCAGCATCTTCTCATCTCAGACTGTTCCAGGGAAAGCTCACAGTGGGCTAGTATGCAGTTAGCTTCCATACCCTGTCATCCGAATTCAACTGGAATAATGAGGCTCTGGTGGCCACCTTCAGGAAGGGACTTTCTGGGCAAATCAAGAAAGAGATGGCTGGTCATGATATACCCACCTCACTAGATGACCTGATGTCCCTGGCAACTTGGATCAACATTAGGTTTCAGGAGCGTTCCAAGGAGGTGTCCCGTGAGAGAAGACCTGTGCACCTGGCTCCTATCTTTAACAGGTTGATCTTACAGAAAGCCTCCACTTCATCATCCTCCTTAGAGTCCATACAAATTGATCAGGTGAAGATGGCCAAGCATTGTCAGGAGGCCTATTAAGCCGAGGGAAGGTACTGAGACACTACCACCTCATAGACCGTATGCCCTGGACTAAAAATCTGGAGAAGCATGCCGTTGGGGACAGGAGTGCTACGAGACTTGTCTAGGTCCCATTCATCCTGCTTGACCTTGGCTTCTATATCTAATTTGCCTGGCTTGCCTGCTGCATATTTGATATATTCTGATATCTTTTACAAGAAGGAGGCTGAGACACTACCACTTCATAGACTGTATGACTGCCTTATCAATCGTCTTCCTGGTGCTTACCCTCCACAAGGTCGGATCTACCCACGATCGCAGGCTGAGAGCCGAGCCATGTCCAAGTATGAAGGGACAGGGAGTCACCATGCAAGTAGCCTAGGGCTGGAATCAAGTTGAGGTTGCTGATACATAGCCTGTGGGTGCCGATCCTGCTGATGAGCGCAGCAATCAGAAGAAAGGGGAAGGATGTGTTTCCGGCACATCAACCATTTAAAATCCAGAATTTTAGTCAAACATCATTAAGGTCACATTGCCGCTCCAGAAATGAGTAAGGTTGTTTTATTGTTTTTGTTTAAATCCTGTTTGCATAAAATTCTGGATTTTACCTGGTTGGTGTGCCAGATACACATCCTTCCCCTTTCTCTCATGTCCAAGTATATTAAAGAGAATCTTTCCAGGGAATTTATCTGGAAGCCACCCTCCCCAACCGGAGCTGCATTCTTTTTTGTAAAGAAGATGGACGGTTCTCTTTGACTCTGTATCGATCATAGGTGACTCAACCAAATAATGATCAAGAATAACTGTCCTCTGCTTCGCATCTCCAAGCTGTTTGATCACCTTAAAGGTTCCAGAGTCTTCATGAAACTCGATATCCAGGGGGCATATAACCTGATCCGAATAAGCCATGGAGATGAATGGAAGATGGCCTTTACTCGCAATGACCATTTTGAGTATCGTGTAATGCCATTTGGACTCTGTAATGCCCCTTCAGTCTTTCAAGACCTGGCGAATTACATCTTTCAGGACCTTCTCTACGTGTGTGGTAGTTTACTTAGACTATATTTTGTTGTCCTCTCCAGGTTTGCCTTTCCACCGGAGGTATGTTCTCCTCTTCTGCAGAGATTAAGGAAGAACCATCTGTGCACCAGTTATGAAAAGAGCGTCTTTGAGGAGACTTCTCTTCCATTCTTGGGTACATCATCTCCGAGCCCAGCCTGAAAATGAATCCCGAGAATGTATCCGCCGTCTTGAAGTGGCGGTCTGAAAAATATTCAGCGGTTTCTCGGATTAGCAAACTAATTCATTTCATTTCGTATTTTTCCTCTTGGATTAATCCTATTTCTTCTTTGACCTGCAAGGGGGACAGCTCTAAGATATGAACTCCTGAGAAAAAGAATGTCTTTGTGTTTTTAAAACCGGCTTTCTGTGCTCCGGTGCTGCATCAACCGGACAATAATAAGCAGGCCTTCTTGGAAGTGGATGCTTCTTCCTCAAGGACCGGAGCCGTTCTTACCCAGAAGTCTCCCTCCGGCCATATGGTGACCGGCGGCTACTTTTCTAAACTCTTCTCAGCTCCAGAACGCAACTACTCAATAGGTGATCGAGAACTGTTAGCAATAAAACTGGCTCTGGAGCAGTGTCGGTTCTTGCTTGAAGGAGCAATACACTTGGTGGTCATTTACACTGACCACAAGAATCTATCCTATCTGCACAGTAGCTGAATCCATGACAAGCCAGGTGGTCTCTGTTCTTCGACCGTTTCAACTTTACTCTTTATCAAATCGGATGCACTCTCTAGGTCTTTTCTGTCTTCGGATCATGAGGAAGAGCCTCCACACATCGTCTAGCCCTCCAAGATAATTACGGTCACTCTGTTGGATTTGTTGTGGCTCCCATTTGGAAAAACTTACGGTGCCTAACCAGACAGGAAGCGGGTTCTTCTGTGGGGTCACTCATCTAAGTTGGCTGGCCATGTCGGACAGAAGAAAACGGCTCCCCATTTCCTGACATTACTGGTGGCTGACTCTGCGCAAGCATATTGTGGATTTTGTCTCTGCCTGTTACTCTTGTGCCCAAAACAAAACTCTGAAACAGCTTCCTACTAGTCATCTACTTCCTATTTCACTAACATCTGCTCCCTGGCAGCATATTGTGATGGATGTCATCACTGATCTTCCAATATCAGCCGGCTGTACCGTCATCTGGGTGGTAGTGGATCACTTTTGCTCTACCCAGTCTCCTGTCTGCTCCGATGCTTGTAGAGAAGTTTATTCTACATATTTTCCACCTCCATGAATTACTGCTCTGTATTGTCTCGGATAGAGGCGTCCAGCTTACTTCTCGCTTCAGGAGAGCAACTTTCAAACTACTGAATGTCACTTTAGATTTCTCCTACCATCCTCAATCCAATGGCCATGTAGAGCGTGACAATCAGATCCTGACTAACTTTCTGAGGCACTTTGTCAATGCCCACCACAGTGATTGGGCCAAACTCCTATCTTAAGCCAAATTCTCATGCAACAACCATGTGAGTGAATCCTCTGCTACATCTCCATTTTTTGTGATCTATGATCTGAATAAAAATATCCTGTTTCCTGTAGGATGACTCCAAGACCACCTTATTGAAATCCTCTGAACGGATGAAAAGACACACAGACAAGAGACCACTGGATTCACCTCTGTTTCATCCTGGGGACAAGTTATGACTGTCATCTAAGTATGTCAGTCTTAAGAAACTGTCAATTAATACAAGGTCAAGCAATCCACTGTGCTTGAAAACAAGCGAAAGAAAGGATTACTGTAACCGAAACATGGCCGCTTAATTATCTATCTATTATCTATCTATCTATTATCTATCTATCTACTATCTATTATCTATCTATTATCTATTATCTATCTACTAGATGGTAGCCCGATTCTAATGCATCGGGTATTCTAGAATATGTATGTAGTTTATTTATGAAGATTTTAGAATAATACATTGAATACACAGGATTCGGCTGGCTGTGACCAATTAGTGAAGCGTGGCTCAAATCCCGCGCCAATTTGCAGCCGGACTGCACCTGTCGCTGATTGCTAACTGCCGGCCACATAGTATATAGCACAGCCACGTAGTATATAACAACCCACGTAGTAAATAGCACAGCCACGTAGTACATAGCACAGCCACGAAGTATATAGCACAGCCACTAGTATATAGCACAGCCACGTAGTATATAGAACAGCCCACGGAGTATATAGCACAGCCCACGTAGTATATAACACAGCCCACAGAGTGTATAACAGCCCACATAGCATATAACACAGCCACGTAGTTTATAACAGCCCACGCACGCAGTATATTACACAGCCCACGTAGTGTATAACACAGCCCACGTAGTATATAGCACAGCCACGTAGTATATAGCACAGCCACATAGTATATTGCACAGCCCACGTAGTATATAACACAGCCCATGTAGTATATTGCACAGCGCACGTAGTATATTGCACAGCCCATGTAGTATATTGCACAGCCCACATAGTATATTGCACAGCCCACATAGTATATTGCACAGCCACATAGTATATTGCACAGCCCACATAGTATATTGCACAGCCCATGTAGTACATTGCACAGCCCACATAGTATATTGCACAGCCCACATAGTATATAGCAATATGGGCATCATATCTGTCACGGGTTCCTTCTCCGGTACCACACAATTAACAGAGCCAGCGAAGAGTGAACAATCCCAAGACCCTTAGGCAAAATTACCAAAGGTCCATATACGATCCACCACTGTTGTGAACTCTGTTTCCGGGCTCCCTCCTGTGGTCATGAGTGGTACTGTGTGAGTTCTCTCTTTGGGCTCCTCCTGGTGGCTCTTTTTGTTATTTTGCAGGTTTCTGGCAGGATCAGCTGTCTCGTCATCTGCTAGTTAGGTTTCCTATTTAATCCACCTGGTCCTTCATTCCTTGCCTGTTGCCGTTGTATTCAGTGCTATTCTGATTGCTCCTGTCTATATCCGTTATCAGTCTCTCCAAGAGAAGCTAAGTTCTGTTTGCTTATTTTTGCTCATCTGTGTTCAAGATTTTTCCTAGTATATGATGAGTTTTTGTCCAGCTTGCTAATATGTGATTTCCTTGCTTGCTGGTGCTCTGGGGTGCTGAGTTGCTCCCCCCACATCGTTAGTTGGTGTGGGGGTTCTCGCATTCTCTGCGTGGATATTTTTGCATAGGGTTTTTTACTGACCGCACAGATCCCTTGCTATTTTCTGCTATCTAGCGTTAGCGGGCCTCATTTGCTTAACCTGTTTCATCTCTGCGTTTGTCTTTTCCTCTTAACTCACCGTTATTATTTGTGGGGGGCATCTATATCTCTGGGGGATTTCTCTGAGGCAAGTGAGGTTTTTACTTTCTCTTTAGGGGTAGTCAGTTTCTCAGGCTGTGAAGAGACGTCTAGGATTTCAGGAAACGTTCCACGGCTGCCTATAGTGTGTGCGGTTAGGATCAGGTTTGCGGTTAGTCCAGTTACCACATCCCCAGAGCTCGTCCTATTATTTTCTACTTAGCTGGTTAGATTTGTGATCCTAAGCCACTAGGATCATAACACACCACACAAAGGATAAAATAGTCCAGGACACGAATGCAGTTCAGTTACAGAATAAAAGTCCAACAATCCAGCACAGAGGATAACAGTCCATATTCCCTTCTTTCTCTCTCTGACGTGCTGTCTTCACATCATGGTTCCACACAGGATCTGAATTCCCCCCAGCTCCTGTCCTCTCCTTATGTCCAGGAGTAGTCAGACAGGTTGGGGTGGTTTTCAGGCCTCCCACACCTGACAAAGGTGCCTGGTGGATTAAGGCGCTACAGGGGGTCATTGTTTCGACAAGCTAGTTCAATATGTCATTAGCATATTAGCAAACAGGTTTATTCACTGACCCTGTGGAGAGATAACAGTACAGGAATATGGGAGCTGATATCAGATGACAAATAACAGCAATTCATCAATTGGCAAATAACTCATCCTGCAAGAGAACACCAAGATAATCAGTAAAATATAAATATACACAAAATGATACCCACATAACATATCACACCATCACAACCTCTCCCCCCTCATAATAAGTGAGCACGCCATTAGGTCTACACAGACCACTGGCCTGCTCACTTTAGTCCACTTTGCTCCACTGTTTATAGTTCCTTGTACCGTAGCAGGGGTTGCAATAATCATGAGCACTTGCCCATAAATTCCCGGGTCCTGGCTTTATGGTCATACCAGGCTTTTTGACTGTACTGGGCTGTTCACTGATGTTCTTTAGCCAAGGTAGTTAGCTGGGCGTGACAGCCTCTGAACTCTAGAACGTAGGGAATGATGGGCATTCTGGTATCTGTGATATCTCCCTCCAATTGTTCTTTCACAAGAAGAAGAAGAGGCCCACGGACCTTCTGCTCCCACAAAATGACTTTGCAACTCCCCAATGTCATTTCCAAGGAGGTTATCTGCAGGAAGTCCTCCCATAACGCCAATCCAAAACAGTTTTTTTCCAAAACCAAAATCCAAACGTACCAAAGCTCGCTATATATATATTTGCGGACACCCCCCGCCAGGACAATGGGAATTCCCTGGCCCTGGTGAATTGCCTCTGGTCAAACCACACGGGGGTCAGCAATAGTCAGGAATGCCCCCGTGTCTCTAAATCACACTTTGTATCCATCAATTAAGACATCTTGCAGGTGGCAATGCCGTTGCTCTGTATTTCTGATGGACAAAGGCCAGAGTCCGTATACTCCAGGAAGGGTATCTATGGTGCCGTGGTCAGTGGTCCACTCTGGTGGGGGTGGTGTTAGCTCTTCCTCAGGCGGGATGGAGTGCACAAGATGCACTGGACGAGGTGGGGCTGCGTGGGGCTCCCTCCAAATCCTTGAGGGACAGCCAGACTGCAAATGTCCAGGTTGCCCACACCCGTAACATCTCCTCTCTGTGATACCCCCTGGTCGTTGTCGGAACTTTTGGGGCCCAGGATTGTGAGCTGTGATTGTCATCGGCCTGCGGCTGGGTGGAGGGGCAGATATAATCGGAGGGGAACAGGGTGCGGGAGAAGGCCATGGTTCATTGTCCAGAAGCCTCCTCCATTGCGGTTGGATAGTAAGGGCTTCATTGGCCAGAGCTGCAGCTCTATCCACGGTGCACGACGTGCACTCCCGGACCCATTTCCGTACTTCTGCGGGGCACTTGGCAAGAAATTGTTCTATAAGGAACGCCTGTATAACATCTTCCACAGTAAAGGCATTTTCTGCTTCCAGCCATCTCCGACATGCCTGGGACATCTTATGGGCATACATCCTAAACGATCCCCCCGTGGTGCATGGGAGGTCTCGGAACTTGGCCCTATATGAGTCTGGGGTGATAGCATGGTAATCCAGGATAGTCTGCTTTATAATGTTATAATCCCGATTCCGCTGTGAGTCAAACGTTTGGTAAGCCTCCGCCAGGCTACCGTTCAGGAGCCCCACTAAGAAACGCATCCAGCCAGAGTGGGGCACCTCCATCACAGCACACTGCTGCTCAAAGTCCTTGAAGAACCCCTCCACATCTCCGGAAGCTTCATCAAATGGCTTAAACTCTATCCGGGTGATAAGTACAGGCTCCCGGATCGTTGGGTTTACATTCCACATTGCGTTATTCCCTCTTTCAAGCTCCATTGCTTCTTGTCTCCGCTGTGCCCGGCGGGCAGCCTCCTCCTTGTACTCCTGAGACGCCTGGGCCCAGAACCTCCATCTCTTCTTCGTACCACACCACCCACTGGCTTTTTGGGGTGGGGGTCCTCGTCTCCAGTGCTCGTCCTTCAGACATATGGGAGTAGGTGGTCTGGCTAGCACCCACCAGTAGATCAATTAAGGCCTCTTTAGTCAGTCCCTGGTAGTTCAGGCCCAGGTCTCTGGCTCTCTCCTGTAAACTGGATACAGTCCAATTTCTGTACTCACTCTGTGGGTGGTTCTCCATTAGGTTATGCTCTGTTGACCCCGCTGCTTGCCACCAGTTGTCACGGGGTCCTTCTCTGGTATCACACAATCAACAGAGCAAGAGAATAGTGAACAATTCCAGAACTTTTATTTAGGCAAAAACACAAAAGGTCCATATAATCCACCACACAAAGGATAAAATAGTCCAGAACAAGAATGCAGTTCAGTAACAGGATAAAAGTCCAACAATCCAGCAGACAGAGGATAAAAAATGGTCCATATGCTTCCCCTTCTCTCTGACGTGCTGTGTTCACATCATTCCACACAAGACTGATCTCTGTCTCACCTCCCTGATATTTTCAAGTCCCTCTCCTCATTCACAGGTTAGGGGGGTGGGTGCAGGGGCTCATTGTTTCAACAAGCTAGGTCAACGTCATTAGCATATTAGCAAACAACATTATTCACTGACCCTGTGGAGAGATAACAATACAGAACTGTGGGGAGAATATCAGATGGCAAATAACAACTCATCCTACAAGAGAACACCATGAAAATAAGTAAAATATAAATATACACAAAAATGATACCCACATTGCATATCACACCATCACAATATCCCTGTTAAAAAAAAGAATTAAAATAAAAAATAGTTATATACTCACATTCTGTTGGCCCCCAGTTCCAGGCAAAGCGTTTACCGATGCTCCTCACGCGCTCCGGTCCCAAGAGTGCATTGCGGTCTCGTGAGATGATGACGTAGCGGTCTCGAGAGACCGCTATGTCATCATCTCACGAGATCACAATGCATGGAGCGGTCACAGGGGCGTCACGAGGAGCGGGAAAGGCCGGTTCTGGATCCGAGGGGCCAACGGACGGTGAGTATATAACTGGTTTTTATTTTTTTTTATTATTTTTAACATTAGATCTTTTTACTATTGATGCTGCATAGGCAACATCAATAGTAAAAAGTTGGTCACACAGGCTTAATAGCAGCGTTAACGGACTGCATTACAGCGCGGCATAACGCGGTCTGCTAACGCTGCCATTAACCGTGTGTGAGCGCTGACTGGAGGGGAGTATGGAGCAAGCACTGACTGCGGGGAGGAAGGAGCGGCCATTTTGCCGCCGGACTGTGCCCGTCGCTGATTGGTCGTGGCTGTTTTGCCGCGACCAATCAGCCACTTGGGATTTCCGTGACAGACAGACATAAAGGAGGAAGTGACCCTTAGACAATTATATAGTAGATTATCTATCTATTATCTATCTATCTATCTATTATGTATTATCTATCTATTATCTGTCTATCGATTATCTATTATCTATCTATATATTATCTATTATCTATCTATTTTTTATTATCTATTATCTGTCTCTTATCTATCTATAATAATAATAATCTTTATTTATATAGCGCCAACATATTCCGCAGCGCTTTACAGTTTAACAGTTTCAAACACAACAGTCATAGGTAACAACGTTAAAATACAATAATAAAGCAAAGTAAGACGACCCTGCTCGTGAGAGCTTACAATCTATAACGAGGTGGGGAGATATAAAGTACAGGTGTGTATTTACAATGATGTATTTACAATGATGGTCCAGCCATCTTCAGGGGGGCGGGGGATAGATGGAGATAGTGAATAGGCTACACACACACAAACATAAAATGACTTTGATTAGTTAATGTGGTAGGCCACTCTGAACAAATATGTTTTGAGCGAGCGCCTAAAACTATGTAAATTGTGGATGGTCCTAATATCTTGGGGTAGAGCATTCCAGAGGATTGGCTCAGCACGGGAGAAGTCTTGGAGTCGGGAGTGGGAGGTACGGATTAATGCAGAGGTTAGTCGAAAGTCATTTGCAGAGTGCAGTGGTCGGTTAGGCCGATAGACCGAAATGAGGGAGGAGATGTAAGGGGGTGCCACACTGTGGAGAGCTTTGTGGGTGAGAACAAGTACTTTGAATTGTATCCTGTAATGAATGGGCAGCCAGTGTATTGATTGGCGAAGAGCGGATGCATCTGAGTAACGAATAGCCAGTTGGATAACCCTGGCTGCTGCATTAAGGATGCACTGGAGAGGAGAAAGTTGAGTAAGGGGGAGGCCAATTAATAGAGCATTACAGTAGTCCAGGCGGGAGCGGATTAAGGCAACAGTGAGGGTTTTTGTTGTCTCCATGGTGAGAAAAGGGCATATTCTAGAGATGTTCTTTAGGTGTAAGTGGCATGGGCGGGCAAGAGATTGTATATGGGAGGTGAAGGAGAGATCGGAGTCAAACATAACACCCCGACAGCGTGCCTGCTGCCGGGGTGTTATTATGGTGCCACCCATGGAGAGGGAAATGTCAGATTTAGGGAGGTTAGTAGAAGGCGGGAGCAGAAGTTCAGTTTTAGAGAGGTTGAGTTTCAGATAGAGAGCGGACATGATGTTGGAGACTGCAGACAGACAGTCAGTGGCGTTCTGTAGTACAGCTGGGGTAAGGTCAGGGGATGACGTGTATAGTTGTGTGTCGTCGGCATAAAAATGGTACTGAAAGCCAAATCTGCTGATGGTCTGTCCAATTGGGGCTGTGTAGAGGGAGAAGAGAAGGGGCCAAGGACTGAGCGCTGAGGCACCCCGACAGTGAGAGGAAGAGGAGATGAAGTGGAGCCGGAGAACAGAACACTGAAGGAGCGGTCAGAAAGATAGGAGGAGAACCAGGATAGAGCAGTGTCCTTAATGCCTAGTGACTGGAGCCTAGAGAGTAGGAGAGGGTGGTCAATAGTGTTGAAAAGCTGCAGAAAGATCGAGGAGAATGAGCAGAGAGTGATCACATTACATTTTGCTGTCAGAAGGTCATTGGTCACCTTGATGAGTGCAGTTTCTGTCGAATGTAGGGGGCGGAAACCGGACTGTGAAGGGTCTAAGAGGGAATGAGTGGAGAGGTAAGGGGTAAGGCGGGAGTAGACCAGGCGCTCCAAGAGTTTTGAGATGAAGGGGAGATTGGAGACCGGTCTGTAGTTGTTTGTGCAGGATGGGTCGACGGTGTTTTTTTTTAGTAATGGAGTAATGATAGAGTGTTTGAAGGAGGAGGGGAAAATGCCAGAGGAGAGGGAGAGATTAAAAATTGTAGTTAGGTGAGTTGTGACGACTGGAGAGAGAGACTGGAGGAGGTGTGAGGGAATGGGGTCGGTGATGCATGTAGTCGGGCGAGAAGAGGAGCTTGAAGACTTCTTCTTCCGTGATGGGATCGAATGTGGAGAGTGAGCCAGGGGAGATGCAGGGAAGGATGGGAGTCATTGCACTTGGTGTCTGGGAGCGGATTTCCTGACGGATATTGTCTATTTTCTCTATAAAGAGGGAAGCCAAGTCATCAGCACAAATGTCTGTGATAGGGTCTTGTGCTTTTGGCCTGAGGAGGGAGTGAAAGGTGTTAAAAAGTTCCTTGGGGTTGTTGGATAGTGAGGAGATCAGGGTGGTGTAGTAGGACTGTTTGGCAAGGTGAAGGGCAGAGTTATAGGTCCTTAACATAAATTTGAAGTGTATGAAGTCTTCTGGTGTGCGTGTTTTCCTCCATAAGCGTTCAGCACTCCTAGAGCATCGCTGGAGAGATCGGTTTGCGATGTGAGCCAGGCTGTTTCACTCTGTGTTTGGAGGTTCTGAGGGTGAGGGGAGCTACTTGGTCAAGGGTGCTTCTAAGAGTGTCGTTGTAGTGATGTACAGCCAGATCAGAACAGGAAAAAGAAGAGATTGGGGACAATGATGAGTGTAGGGAGTCTGAAAGTGTATGAGGGTTAATGGCATGTAGATTTCTGAATGTGTGGTAGGTAGGAGAGTGCTGGGGTGGGCAAGGAATTGAGAGTGTGAAGGAGAGAATGTTGTGGTCAGAGAGGGGAAGCGGTGAGTTATCTAGGTAGGAGATTGAACAGAGTCGGACAAAGACCAGGTCCAGGGTGTTACCGTCTTTGTGTGTTTCAAAGGTTTAGAGCTGTGAGAGGCCTAGAGAAGTGGTTAGTGATAGAAGCTGAGATGCAGATGTGGAAGTGGGGCTGTTAATGGGGATGTTGAAGTCTCCCAGGATAAGGGTTGGTAGTTCTGAGGACATGAAGTGGGCATCCAGGCTGAGAAGTGGTCCAGGAAGTGGGTGGGTGAGCATGGGGGCCGGTATATGACCGCCACTCTGAGGGAGAGGGGACAAAAGAGCCTGATGGTGTGGACCTCAAAATAAGGGAATGAGAGTGATGGAACTGGGGTTATAACCTGGAACGTGCATTGGGGGGACAAGAGTATGCCGACTCCACCACCAGGTCTGTTTGTGGGTCTCAGGGAATGGAAGAATTGTAAGCCACCATGGGAAATGGCAGCAGGGGAGACAGTGTCAGAGTCCTGGATCCAGGTTTCAGTGAGGGCCAACAGATTCAGAGAGTTGTTCACAAAGTAGTTGTGCAGGAAAGGAAGCTTGTTACATACAGACCGTGGATTCCAAAGGGCACAATTGAAAGAGAGAGATGAGGGAGTGTAAGTAATATTAATAAGGTTAGTATGGTTTTGATATGAGGTAGGGTAGCAGTTGAGGTTGGGGGATGGGGGACCGAGGTTGGGGGAGATGTCCCCCGAAATCAGTAGGAGTAAGAAGATAAAAAGCAAGTAGTTTTTGGAAGTGTATGAAGTTTTCTTGTGCAGTGTGTTTGGGCAAGATGGGCTGAGATTTTTAAGGAAGGTGAGAAGTGCATGGGAGCTGTACATGGGAGAGGGAAGGAGAGAGGAGCTGATGTATATGAGTCGTAGTGGAGGGGGGATTGGGCGGTGGATGTGGATTGCAAGGGAACATAGGAGGATAGGAATATAGCACATGGGTAAAAGGAAGAGCAGAGTGTGGGTTACCTGACTCCTGCCCTGACTAACTGCCATGGAATAACTGCTGTATCATGACGCTTACCTTCGTGACGCTTTGCTTCTGTGATGCGTGCACCCCCACATCTATTATCTATCTATCTATCTATTATCTACTATCTATCTATCAACTATCTATTATCTATCGATCTATTATCTATCTATTATCTATCGATCTATTATCTATCTATTATCTATCTATCTATTATCTATTATCTATCATCTCTTTATTATCTATCAATCTATTATCTATTATCTATCTGCTATCTATTATCTATCGATCTATTATCTATCTATCATCTATCTATCTATTATCTATCTATCTATTATCTATCTATCTATTATCTATCATCTAACTATCTATTATCTATCTATTATCTATCATCTATCTATTATCTATCTATTATCTATCATCTATCTATCTATTATCTATCATCTATCTATTATCTACCTATTATCTATCTATAATCTATCATCTAACTATCTATTATCTATCTATTATCTATCATCTATCTATTATCTATCTATCTATTATCTATCTATCTATCTATCTATCGATCTATTATCTATCTATTATCTATCTATTATCTATTGATCTATTATCTATCTATCTATCTGCTATCTATCTATCTATCTATCTATCTATCTATCTATTATCTATCTGCTATCTATGTATCTAGTTATCTATCTATCTATCTATCTATCTATCTATCTATCTATCTATTATCTATGTGTTCCTCTCTTTCTGTGTTTTTCTTGCTCCCTCTGCATGTTCCATTCCCCTCGGTCTGAGAACATCACTCCCATCATTACTGCAATATTTACAGAGAGACTTTGATGCAGCAAATAAAAAATCTGCTATTTATGTGAAATGAAAATTTTAAAAAAACAATCAGCAGAGAATAATCAGCATTTTGTGGCTTTCATCTTCACGCTATTTGCATAGTAATCAACTTCTGAAACAAATTATTTAAGGAACGCCAATATCAGAATAAATAATTACAGATGTTCATTTTAGCAAAAGAAAAAAAAAAGAAATAGTTTCCTGAAGTTTAAAAAACAAATTGTTCCCCAGGGTGAGACAGAGTTCACCTTAGGCCGGTTTCACACGTCAGTGGCTCCGGTACGTGAGGTGACAGTTTCCTCCCGTACCGGAGACACGGACACACGTAGACCCATAAAAATCAATGCATCTGTTCAGATGTCATTGATTTTGTGCGGACCGTGTGCGGACCGTGTCTCCGTGTGCCAAACACGGAGACATGTCAGTGTTCGTGGGAGCGCACGGATTACACGGACCCAATAGAGTCAATGGGTCCGTGTAAAACACGCACCTCACACGGACATTCTCCGTCTGGGGACCGTGTGGCGTGCCGGAGACAGCGCTACAGTAAGCGCTGTCCCCCCCCACATGGTGCTGAAGCCGCCATTCATATGTTCCCTGTAGCAGCGTTTGCTACAGAGAAAATATGAATGATAGTGTTTAAAATAAAGATCCATGTGTCCGCCGCCCCCCCACCCCCTGTGCGCCCCCCCCGCTGGTCAGCAAATACTTACCCGGATCCCCCGTCGGCAGTCGCTCCTTCCTGGTCTGGCCGCGCCTCCTACTGTATGCGGCCGATTACACTCATGAATATGTGGCTCCACCTCCAATAGGGGCGGAGCCGCCTATTCATGAGTGTAAATGAGCGGCCCCACGTGACCGCATACAGTAAGCCGCGGCCAGACCAGGAAGGAGCGACTGCCGACGGGGGACCCGGGTAAGTATTTTCTGACCAGCGGGGGGGGCGCACAGGGGGTGGGGGGGCGGCGGACACATGGATCTTTATTTTAAACACTATTCTTCATATTTTCCCTGCAGCAAACGTTGCTGCAGGGATGATATGAATCGCAGCTTCAGCACCATGCAGAGTGGGTACCACACGCTCCGTGTGGTACCCACTCGCCATACGGGCGGCACACGTGTGCCGCAGGTATGGCCTCCGTGAGTTCCCAGGCACACGGACACGGATAACTCCGGTACCGATTTATTCCGGTACCGGAATTATCTGGACGTGTGGGACAGCCCTTAAAGGGTAAACACACAGAAGTCGAGTTGTAGCAATCATTTCCACATTCTTAACCAACCAATTTATTTTAAATGAAAAAACTCAAAAAACTTTGTCTTTGTTTCAAATTTCCTGCAGTTTTGTGTACATGGCTCCCATGCAGAATAATATGTCTCCATAGCGATAGTATGCAAATAAACCCTGTGCAGTCTCTTCATGTGTTACCCCGTTGCAATTATCTTCCACTCTGTTATATATACAAGTCAGGTGCAGCCTACAAAGAGTTAATTTGTAGTGAGTAACAATGAAGGCTCAAAGATCTCTATGCATAAATTGATTGGCTGCAGCGGTCATGTGAATGATGGACATGATGCAATTGTTGCAAGAACCACCAGAGTGTCATCCCCATTATTTTATAATATTAACACATTGCCAGCTTGAAGCCATTGCCTTCGAATCCTCTTCTTTCCCTTTAAAGGATACATTTTGTTTTTACTTAATATATATTTTTCCAGATAAAATATTTGTTGCTGTTTCGTTTTAGTAAATATGTTGCACCTTGACTTTCATACACTTTTTTCCTCCCATATTGCTGGCTGCAGAATGAGGTAACTTGGAATCTATCAGTGAGCTCATTATGATAGCGAGTTTATAACTCTTTCATCTTTCATTCTGTGAACTCCTATTTTCTGATTCATGATCAGAGGCCGCAGCAAAGTTGAGCTGAACTTTTATGTGGTCAGAAATCAGGTCACAGGTTCAGAAAAAGACGGAGAAAAAAGTTATAAACTCCTGTCTGAGCTCCATGACGGACTCTCAGTTAACTCATTCTGTAGTCAACAATTTGCAGAACAATAAAGAGCCTGTAAAAGCCACCTGTTCCCGACTGTTTGTATAAAAGTATTGCAAAAAATATTTTTAGCCCAGGCCAAAACACATTTAAGTAAAAAAAGTCTTAAAGGCAACCATATCTTAAAGGTCAAGATATTCAATGACTGAAAGGAGTCATTGCCCGTCCTTACAACAAAATAACGTTTAGTCTAGACTTTCTTTTAGCAGAAAGTAAACTCCAGAAAGAACTGACACTGTGTATGCTGCTCGGTGTAGGGTCAGAGGGGAGGAGCTATGTGTCTATCGGGGTCATGCTCCGCCCCCTCAGGTATAACACAATGTATCAGTTTTGCACAGAATGTTCTGTAATTATGTATTGGATGACCTGTATGCCATCTATAAGCTTTTCTACGTCTTCAACTCCAGGCATTGCGGTCGTAGACTTCAGGAGCGGCCGCATCTACCGTCCCCCTGTGCCTGTTAAGCTTTCACACCATATTTTTTGACATTTTAGATACCTCCGGGGAGTTCTCCTTTGACCTTCGTCTCACACTTTCCTCGGCTTGGCAGGATAGCTGGAAACAAGTTATCAAAAGGGAGGAAAAAGGCGACTTCCAGGCGTGACGGCTGATGGGATGTGACACCAATCCGCGTCACCCTCTTCATACACTCCGACACATAGAAGATGTCAAGGACAACAACACTTTGCATAACCAAATCCTTATATAACACGAGTCCAGGAACAGGAGGACACAACACAGCAAAATATCACAGGGCTCAGAAGGTGAAGAAGATCTGGACATCTGAGCTCACAATCGAAACAAGCTGGACCATGCGTGACCACAACCATGGCCAGAAGACGGCTCCTGTCCAAGAACGGTGCATGGGCCCTGTGAAGTCCAATGGCTCCTCATAAAGTACAAGCCCACCTGCTATGGAGGCAGCGATGGCCCTTTCATCTCTAGGGTCCAATCTAGAGCTTACAACAGCCACCAATCAAAAAGAGCCCCGACCATATGAGCCAGCAATCTAGTGGAGCTATTCCCATGAGTCCACCCTGCCTACATGAACCTCCCATGTAAGTAAGCCTTGTCTTTGCATGTTTGTGTAACACCCCAGGTTCCTGGTTGTTACAGTGGCATTGCTTTCCTCATGGGGAGAGTGGTGTCACGCTTGGAAGCGAGGAAGGATTCCTTTCATCAGGTATTCACAAACATGCAACATGTAAGTTGTAAAGTGCTGCGGAATATGTTGGCGCTATATAAATAAAAATTATTTTTATTATTATTATTTACTCCAGGCCAGAAGGGGGAGCTCTGATCCAGCTTGTGGGTGGCTCCCCTATATATATATTCTTGTCTGGAGGGGAAGTTAGTGAGTGGGTGTGAGGAGTTAGTGTGTGCCAGACAGCATACTTGAGAAGTCTGAGGCAGAGAGTCTGAGAAGAGCAAGAGAGGGGCCGTGCAGCCACGAGAGGCGCTGCAGCTCCTGGAAAGAGAGAGAGGAAAGCAGAACAGATTGTAGAGGGCGTGAAGGAGAAAAGAAGCACAGGCGAAGTGAAGGACTGGAGAGAGAAGCTACGACTGGGCTTCCTCCATGCTGAGCGCAGAAACCGGTAGCCGGAAGACCGAGGTAGTGCAGTACTCTACGTCTCACAGCAAGAACCGGCGGGACAGCAGATTGCAAGTTACCTGTCCACCATACACCTGAAGACACAGTAACACATAGAGCCCGGGTCATGATAGAGATCCTGTAAAAAGGCTTGAGTTACCTGTCACACGGGTTAGTGTCCTACCTAAAGGGGGACAGGAAGAGAACGTGAGGACCTTGTGGTGTGAGGCCTAAGGCAGCAAGAGACTGCGCCACAGCGCTAGAGGGAAGGCTTCTAACCCCACTTCGTAAGGGGGATTCCAGACTCGTTTCCAAGCCGGCCGGACCACACCTGCATCCGTGATCTGGCACCCTGGACTGTGGCTGCCTGAACCCTTCAGTAAAGATTTAAAAAGACTTCAACCCTGTGTACTCCGTTTCTTTCTAAACCACCTACCACCTGTCCCTACTACACCGGGAGCCCTGGGGACCCAGCTTCACCTGTGGGAAGCCATACCATCCCTGCTGCCACAACATCACCCCAGAGGACCCCTTTAAGCAGCGTCGGTCACCCCTGACCAAATACCACAGGTGGCATCACAAACACAAGCTTTATTTCCCATTTCAAATCCCCTTTTACAGGGGCGCCCAGGGCCACGGACTGGTTCGCCACCGCCGTGACACATCCCTTTAAGTACCGGACCCTGTACCTAGTACCCCATGGCCCTGGCGGGCGTTCCATATGTAAACGTAAAGGATAATTAATTGCTCTATAAAATTTCAGAACAACCTGACGTGTGGGCTTATATAAGGACTAGCACTATTTCTGGCTCTTATACAGGGTTGGACTGGCCCACCAGAGAACCGGAGAATCCTCTGGTGGGCCCTGGCTTCTCCTTCAGGAGAGTTCATAGTGCAAACCTTGCTGCTGCTGCTACAGGGCCAATGAGTGGGAGAGGAAGGTGGTCCCTCAGAATCAGATCCTCTGGTGGTCCCAATGTTCTTCAGTCTGACACTGCTCTTATATACCTTGTATCCCACATTCACACCATCTTTTTTGCGCAGCTCACGTTGTACATTGCGCAGCCCACGTTGTATATTGCGCATCTACAGGCTCTATGTCTAATGTTCTGTTGTCTCTGAGCTAGTGAGTGAAGACTAGCCTATATGCGCAGCCAACGCAGTACATTGCGCAGCCCACGCAGTACATTGCGCAGCCCACATTATACATTGCACAGCCCACGTTGTACACTGCGCAGCCCACGTTGTATATTGCGCAGCCCACGTAGTACATTGCACAGCCCACGTTGTATATTGTGCAGCCCACGTTGTATATTGCGCAGCCCACGCAGTACATTGCGTAGCCCACGTTGTACATTGCGCAGCCCACATTGTATATTGCGGAGCCCACGTTGTATATTGCGCAGCCCACGTAGTACATTGCGCAGCCCACGTAGCACATTGCGCAGCCCACGTTGTATATTGCGCAGCCCACGTTGTATATTGCGCAGCCCACGTTGTATATTGCACAGCCCACGTAGTATATTGCGCAGTCCACGTAGTATATTGGTCAGGCCATGTGGTATACTGCGCAGCCCACATAGTATATTGCGCAGCCCACGTTGTACATTGCGCAGCCCACGTTGTATATTGCGCAGCCCATGTTGTATATTGCGCAGCCCACGTAGTATATTGCGCAGCCCACGTTGTACATTGCGCAGCCCACGTAGTATATTGCGCAGCCCACATAGTATATTGCACAGCCCACGTTGTATATTGCGCAGCCCACATAGTATATTGCGCAGCCCACGTATATAGCAATGTGGGCATGATATCCCTGTTAAAAAAAAAGAATTAAAATAAAAAATATTTATATACTCACCTTCCGTTGGCGCCTGGATCCAGGAAGCGGGTACCGATGCTTGGGATCCACCGAAGCTCCACCGAGCCGCTCGCACGGCTGCCGCCATCTTCCGTTCCTAGGATGCATTGCGAAATTACCCAGAAGACTTAGCGGTCTCGCGAGACCGCTAAGTCTTCTGGGTAATTTCGCAATGCATCGCCAGGAACGGAAGATGGCGGCCGGCGCGAGCGGCTCGGCGGACTACGGAGTGTGAGTATAGCAGGTTTTTTGTGTTTTTATTATTTTTAACATTACATTTTTTTTACTATTAATGCGGCATAGGCTGCCTCAATAGTAAAAAATTGGGGACACACAGGGTTAATAGCAGCGGTTACGGAGTGCGTTACCCGCGGCATAACGCGGTCCGTTACCGCCGACATTAACCCTGTGTGAGCAGTAATCGGAGGGGAGTATGCGGGCGCAGGGCAGTGAGTGCGGGGAGTAAGGAGCGACCATTTTCTTCCGGACTGTGCGCGTCACTGATTGGTCGTGGCAATGGTCGTGGGCGTTTTGCCAAGACCAATCAGCGACTTGGATTCCATAACAGACAGAGGCCGCGACCAATGAATATCCATGACAGAAAGAAAGAAAGACAGACAGAAGGACAGACAGAAAGACAGAAGTGACCCTTAGACAATTATATAGTAGATGGTCAGAGCTTTGGGTTTTTATATGGAGCTCCTGCATGGACATATAGTCAAATGCCTTCAGACACCACTGGGGGGCGCTCAGGGACTTACGGCTTTCCATTTCATCATAGAGTTCACTGCATGAATGCACTGTAATCACCTGAGAGCCCCCTAGTGGTGACCAGTATATTATCACTTAAAGGTTTTTTTTCTCTATATACATTAATCAGTCAAATTAATCAGATTCTCTCAAATGTGGCTGACAAACCAGATTCGCTATTAATGAAGTCGGTGAAAATCGGATCTGCCAGTAAGGAGTTAAACAATTCTAATACCTCCATTTGGCGCTCCCCTTATATCCCACTGCTGCTTGGTCTCTTTTCTTCTCTCTTTGGATTCGGAGCCTTCACTATACCAGCCTGTTATTGATATTATTGTAACCTGGCAATGTTGGAAGCCCGCAAAAAGGAAAAGGTCAAATATAAGGAAGCAGGAGACTTGACTCTGTAGCCGGGACAGATGCCCTCCTCTGTGTCTAGCTATCACCCGATATCTCTTCTCCCTTATGCCTCCAAATTACTGGAGCAACACGTCCATCTTGAACTGTCCTCCCACCTCTCCTCCTACTCCCTCTTTGACCGGTTACAGTCTGGCTTCTGACCCCATCATTCAACTGAAACTGCCCTAACTAAAGTCACCAACGACCTACTAACTGCCAAGAGCAAGCGACACTACTCTGTCCTCCTCCTCCTCCTGGACCTGTCTTCTGCCTTCGACACTGTGGACCACTCCCTCCTGTTACAGATTCTCTCATCCCTTGGCATCACAGACTTGGCCCTATCCTGGATCTCATCATATCTAACAGACCGAACATCCAGTGTCTCCCTCTCCCACACCACCTCCTCACCTCGCCCCCTATCTGTCGGTGTTCCTCAAGGTTCTGTTCTAGGACCCCTACTCTTCTCCATCTACACCTTTGGTCTGGGACAGCTCATAGAATCCCACGGTATGCAGTACCATCTCTACACCAATGACACACAGATCTACCTATCCGGACCTGACCTCACCTCCTTACTCACCAAAATCCCACACTGTCTGTCTGCTATGTCAGCCTTCTTTTCTGCTCGTTTTCTAAAACTGAACATGGACAAAACAGAATTCATCATCTTTCCCCATCTCACTCTACCCCTCCACCCGACCTATCCATCAATGTCAATGGCTGCTCACTTTCCCCAGTCCCACACGCCCGGTACCTCGGGGTGATCCTTGACTCTGCCTTCTCTTTCAAGCCACATATCCAAGCCCTTGCCTCCTCCTGACGTCTCAGACTCAAAATTATTTCCCAGATCCGCGCATTCCTTGACCGTGACACCACAAAAACACTAGTGCATACCCTTATCATCTCCCGCCTCGACTACTGCAACCTCCTACTCTCTGGCCTCCCCTCTAGCACTCTGGCACCACTCCAATCCATCCTACACTCTGCTGCCCGCCTAATCTACCTGTCCCCCCGCTATTCCCCGGCCTCTCCCCTATGCCAAGCCCTTCACTGGCTTCCTATCGCCCAGAGACTCCAGTTCAAAACCCTCACAATGACATACAAAGCCATCCACAACCTGTCTCCTCCATACATCCAAGGTCAGAAGCCCCTCTTTGATGCGGGCTCCGGCGGTGAGCCCGCATCAAAGCCGGGACATGTCAGCTGTTTTGAACAGCTGACATGTGCCCGCAATAGGCGCGGGCAGAATCGCGATCTGTCCACGCCTATTAACTAGTTAAATGCTGCTGTCAAACGCAGATAGCGGCATTTAACTACCGCTTCTGGCCGGGCGGCCAGAAATTAGCGCATCGCCGACCCCCGTCACATGATCGGAGGTCGACTATGCTTCAGAATAGTATCCATAGAGGTCCTTGAGACCACCCTGTGGTCGGCGCTCATAGCACACCTGCAATTCTGCTACATAGCAGCGAACATCAGATCGCTGCTATGTAGCAGAGCCGATCGTGCTGTGCCTGCTTCTAGACTCCCATGGAGGCTATTGAAGCATGGCAAAAGTTAAAAAAAATAGTAAAAAAATGTGAAAAAATAAAAAAAAATATAAAAGTTTAAATCACCCCCCTTTCGCCCCAATCAAAATAAATCAATTAAAAAAAAAATCAAAACTACACATATTTGGTATCGCCGCATTCAGAATCGCCCGATCTATCAATAAAAAAAAGCATTAACCTGATCGCTAAACGGCGTATCAAGAAAAAAATTAGAAATGCAAGAATTACGTTTTTTTGGTCGCCGTGACTTTGCATTAAAATGCAATAACGGGCGATCAAAAGAACGTATCTGCACCGAAATGATATCATTAAAAACGCCAACTCGGCACGCAAAAAATAAGCCCTCAACCAACCCCAGATCATGAAAAATGGAGACATGAGTATCGGGAAATGGCGCAATTTTTTTTTTCTTTAGCAAAGTTTGGAATTTTTTTTCACCACTTAGATAAAAAATAACCTAGTCATGTTAGATGTCTATGAACTCGTACTGACCTGGAGAATCATAATGGTCAGTTTTAGCATTTAGTGAACCTAGCAAAAAAGCCAAACAAAAAACAAGTGTGGGACTGCACTTTTTTTGCAATTTCACTGCACTTGGAATTTTTTTCTCGTTTTCTAGTACACGACATGGTAAAACCAATGATGTCGTTCAAAAGTACAACTCATCCCGCAAAAAATAAGCCCTCACATGGCCAAATTGATGGAAAAATAAAAAAGTTATGGCTCTGGGAAGGAGGGGAGTGAAAAACGAACACGGAAAAATGGAAAATCCCAAGGTCATGAAGGGGTTAATGACCTATTCTAATGGTTCATCATCATTATATTAGTTCTTAACCCCTTTACCCCCAAGGGTGGTTTGCATGTTAATGACCGGGCCAATTTTTACAATTCAGATCACTGTCCCTTTATGAGGTTATAACTCTAGAACGCTTCAACAGATCCTGATGATTCCGACAATGTTTTCTCGTGACATATTGTACTTCATGATAGTGGTAACACTTCCTTGACATTACTTGTGTTTATTTGTTAAAAAAATGGAAATTTGGCAAAAATTTTGAAAATTTCGCAATTTTCCAATTTTGAATTTTCATGCCCTTAAATCACAGAGATATGTCACACAAAATACTTAATAAGTAACATGTACCTAAACAGTAGAAACCCCCCACAAGTGACCCCATATTGGAAACTAGACCCCCCAAGGAACTTATCTAGATTGTGGTGATCACTTTGAATCCCAAGTGTTTCACTAAAGTTTATAATGCAGAGCCGTAAAAATAAAAAATCCTTTTTTTTTTCCACAAAAATTATTTTTTAGCCCCCAGTTTTGTATTTTCCCATGGGTAACAGGAGAAATTGAACCCCAAATGTTATTGTCCAATTTGTCCTGAGTACGCTGATACTCCATATGTGGGGGTAAACCACTGTAAGGGCGTACGGCAGAGCTCGGAAGGGAAGGAGCACCTTTTTACTTTTTCAACTCAGAATCGTATGGATTGAGATCGGATGTCATGTTGCGTTTGCAGAGCCCCTGATGTGCCGAAACAATGGAAACTTCCCAATTCTAACTCCAACCCTAACCCCAACACACCTCTAAGCCTAATCCCAACCTTAACCACACCCCTAACCCCAACATACCCCTAACCCTAATCCAAACCCTAACCACACCCCTATTCCAAACACACCCCTAGCCCTAATCCCAACCCCAATGCACCCCTAACCCCAACACACCCCTATTCCTAATCCCAACCTTAACAATACCCCTAACCCTGACACACCCTTAACCCAACTGTAAACGCAATCCAAACCTTAACCCCAACTGTAGCCCCAACCCTAACTTTAGCCCCAACCCTAACTTTAGCCCCAACCCAAACCCTAACCCTAATGGGAAAATGGAAATTAATGCATTTTTTTAATTTTATTATTTTTCCCTAACTAAGGGGGTGATAATGGGGGTTTGATTTACTATTTATAGCAGGTTTTATAACAGGTTTTAATGATTGGCAGCTCTCACACTAAAAGACGCTTTTTATTGCAAAAAATATTTTTTGTGTTACCACATTCCGAGAGCTATAATTTTTCCATATTTTGGTCCACAGAGTCATGTGAAGTATTGTTTTTTGCGGGACGAGTTGACGTTTCCATTGGTAACATTTTCGGGCACATGAAATTTTTTGATCGCATTTTATTCCGATTTTTGTTAGGCAGAATGAACAAAAAACAGCAATTCGTGAATTTCTTTTGGGGGGGCGTTAATACCGTTCCGCGTTTGGTAAAATGGATAAAGCAGTTTTATTCTTAGGGTCAGTACGATTACAGCAATACCTCATTTATATTTTTTTATGTTTTGGCGCTTTTATACAATAAAAACTATTTTATGGAAAAAAAAAATATTTTTGCATCGCTTTATCTGAGGGCTATAACTTTTTTATTTTTTCGCTGATGGCGCTGTATGGCGGCTCGTTTTTTGCAGGAGAAGATGATGTTTTCGGTGGTACAATGATTATTTATATCTGTCTTTTTGATCACGTGTTATTCCACTTTTTCTTCGGTGGTATGATGACAAAGCGTTGTTTTTTGCCTAGTTTTTTTTTATGGTGTTCACTGATGGGGTTAACTAGTGGAAAAGTGTTATAGGTCGGGTCGTTACGGATGCGGTGATACTAAATATGTGTACTTTTATTTTTTTTTTATTTACATAAAGAAATGTATTTATTGGAACAATATATATTTTTTTATTTTTTTATTTCGGATTTTTTTTTTTTTTTTACACATATAAATATTTTTTTAACTTTTTTACTTTGTCCCAGTGTGGGACATCATGTTATAGTGTCCGGCGCAAGCTCTGAGCAGGCGCTTGCAAGCCACCTCCCTGCAGGACCTGGAAGGAGCCCCGCGGCCATTTGGATCCGGGGCCTGTAGGGAGGAGGACGGAGGAGACATTCGGAGCAACACGATCACATCGCGTTGATCCAAGGGTCTCAGGGAAGCACGCAGGGAGCTCCCTCCCTGTGTGATGCTTCCCAATGCCGCCGGAATGCTGCGATCATGTTTGATCGCAGTGTTCCGGGGGTTAATGTGCCAGGAGCGGTCCATGATGCCGGATGTCAGCTGTGATGGTCAGCTGACACCCGTCTGCGATCGGCAGCGCTCCCCCCGTGAGCGTGGCTAATCGCGTTAGACGTACTATCCCGTCGGTGGTCATACGGGCCCATACTACCTCGACGGGATAGAACGTCTAATGTCAGAAAGGGATTAAAGTCCCTTACAAGATGGGGTTAATCCTGCCCATAATAACCTACAATCTCAGAGAAACCTGCTACTCATTGGTCCTTGGAATTCCATAATCTGAAAGGTCAGTTATCTTCTGAAATGAAATATACAATGTGACGATTTATAAGTCTAGAAAACCATATAAAAAAAAGAAGAAAAGAGATAATTCAATACAAGAATGCAAAACAAAATACAAAAAGTATGAAAAAGTAAAAAAATAAACTAATCAAGCCCAAATAAATAAATCCCCTTCTTGCATTGAAGCTGAGAATATAAAAGTCATCAGCTGCGTTTTGTATGTATAATTTATTTACTCCGCTCTAAGCGTGTGCGGCACTACTGAAAAATTACAATTCGCAGACAAGCAATTAGAGCCTAAACTTGACACTAATAAATTTCCCACGACTGTAGAATCCTCAGCCGCTAATACACATAAAACAAGTGGAGTGTTTCTACAGCGCCGAACCGAAGGCGAGATCAAACGCTAGACGCAGAGATTACGCTGCGGAGGACGCGCCCGACTCTCACCTCATTATCTTACAGCTAACTACGGCGCTCTTGGGAAGTTCAATCCACTATTATTTTTTTTTTATAAGGAAATATTTTTTGTTGCAGTGAAAAGAAATCATCCAATGATCAATAGGAACGTGACTTTGATCAGGATGCATTTTTTTTATTCCCGAAATCAGTCCAGACCTCCATGATGTGACTCCTCTCACACAGATAATTACACATCTATTTAACCATATTGTCCTTCATACTATCCACATCCACATTACTAGATAAAGGACCGTCGAAACACAACTATTGTTCTGCATTACTCTATATATGATTTACATTTTGGCATCATAAGACACAACCACTGAGTGACCGAACAAAGAAACACAAGACGTAGGCGTCGCCCATCAAAGTATCACAAAATAATGTCATTTTTTAATATATTAAGTCAATGGGATGGATAAATAAAGATCAATTGGAAGCGTCATGTCCACAGGATACCATCTACCTGATTAATGCAAATGTATCACTAAACGAAAAAAGCTGCCTACACATTTACATCGATCATTTATGAAAATCTTAATGGGTTAGAGGACTGATTACTAATTACTTCCTTAGACTGCATTGGAGAAGGCCACATGTACTAATGGCCAACTAACCTAAATACCACTGTGCGGTTCCAGTTCCCAAAGTGGAGTAGAATCTAGCATTTATTATAAATCTATATGAAAGTTGCCTTTACATTCCCTCCATATACAGATACATTATAAGATCCTGTCTGCAGCCACCACTAGGGGGAGCGCCCTGTATACAGAGATACATGATAAGATCCTGTCTGCAGTCACCACTAGGGGGAGCTCCCTGTATACAGAGATACATGATAAGATCCTGTCTGCAGTCACCACTAGGGGGAGCTCCCTGTATACAGAGATACATGATAAGATCCTGTCTGCAGTCACCACTAGGGGGAGCTCCCTGTATACAGAGATACATGATAAGATCCTGTCTGCAGCCACCACTAGGGGGAGCTCCCTGTATATAGAGATACATGATAAGATCCTGTCTGCAGTCACCACTAGGGGGAGCTCCCTGTATACAGAGATACATGATAAGATCCTGTCTGCAGCCACCACTAGGGGGAGCTCCCTGTATACAGAAATACATGATAAGATCCTGTCTGCAGTCACCACTAGGGGGAGCTCCCTGTATACAGAGATACATGATAAGATCCTGTCTGCAGTCACCACTAGGGGGAGCGCCCTGTATACAGAAATACACGATAAGATCCTGTCTGCAGTCACCACTAGGGGGAGCTCCCTGTATACAGAGATACATGATAAGATCCTGTGGCGCCCCTAGGGGTATTTGCCACAAAAATAGTTATTGACACCAAATACAAATATTAAAATAGCAAGACAGCGCTACCATCTCCGACCAGAAGGGGGAGCTCCAGAGACTCCCCTTGATCTATTCTGGTCTGAGAAAAGGACTGGCAGTTGGGTTGAGGAGCTGAAAGTGAGAGGTCGTATAACTGAACTCCTAACAGCCCTATGACGGATTATAGGCCCGTAATACCCATAGTAGGAAAAGAGGAGTAGAGAAAAAGGACATTGTGAGAACCGGGTAGCAATAATTTCTACCCAGAATAGGTGCAGAGACAGATACCGGATCCGTGGCTATATTCATTATATATAATACAGCAACCGGAAGGAAGTGAGGTGATATCAGCTTCACCAGGGTAAGACGCAGCAACAGACACAGAGTTCAGCGGTACTCCCAGAGGGGGTAAGCCGACAAAAAGGACTCGGGTTGTCCGTCGAACCAGAGTACAGAAGAGACAGATTGGGTCGGCAGTCAGTTCACAAACAGCAGCAGGGCCATACAGAAACTGCGCATAATAAGAGGTGGAAATCCTGACAGGGTCAAAGTAATTCAGAGTTCTTATACAGACTCCGGTGACAGTATTGGTTACAAATCCCTTTTTGTTGAAGTAAACTGGTTAAACGTTTCAGCGCCTCAGTCTTTCATTTGGACAATAGCCTTCGATCCAGGATCTGGGTCATCACAGCTGAGAGGACCTGCTGCTGATCAAGTAAGTGTCTGTTCCTTCATGATATCCCTTACACTGTGCATCGCCTGAGGCCACGGCACCGGGTCAAGCCACTAGTGACATCCCCCTCAAGAGACGGACCTCATTGATCTGGTGCTGGGTACCTCGGTCTCACGGGCGTCACAACTGGCGTCACGAACAGGATCGGGCCAGACCGTACACCGGGTATTGTGTGCCGTAATTGGAGTCTGAAACGGTAAAAATTTGGATGAAAAATCTTGGAAATTGACTTTGTTAAAGAAAATCCCGTTCCCCATTGAAAACTATTGAAAGTGACTTTTTTCCATTGGTTATAATGGGGTAAAAATGGCCGCCATCCCCTGAAGTAATCATCTCATAACCGTTAGGCACAAAACTGTTAATCGAGCTACGTCATTACCCAAGCCCCAGTCTAACTGAAAAACTTCAAAATCCACCATCACAGAGCGTGTGGCAGTTAGAGGCAGCAGGGGCCGTGTCATTGTCATCCTGCTGCACAGAGGAACGAATCTACATTATCTAGACGGAAGCTGGGACCGGAGGGGTCTGGATTAACTAAGGGGGTACAGTATGTCGCAGCACGGAGACGCCGCAGCACCCGGCGACGCTAATGCAGCTGAAAGACAGAGTGTCGATAGAGAGCCTGGCAGCGCAGCAGTGCAAGGAGTGGCGCCTGTTGTGAACTCTATTTCTGGGCTCCCTCTTGTGGTCACAAGTGGTACTGTGTGAGTGCTATCTTTCTGCAGGTTTGTGACTGGCATCAGCTGTCTCGTTATATGTGGGCTGGTTTCCTATTTAAGCTCACTTGGACTCTCAGTCTATGCCTGCTGTCAATGTATTCAGTGCTACTCTGATTCCTTCTGACTACCTTGCTACCAGTCTCTTCAAGAGAAGCTAAGTTTCCGTTTGTTAATTTTTTGATCATCAGTGTTCAATTTATTTCTTGTCCAGCTTGCTAATATGTGATTTCCCTGCTTGCTGTTAGCTCTAGGGGGCTGAGTTTCTCCCCCCACACCGTTAGCTGGTGTGGGGGTTCTTGAATTATCAGCGTGGATATTTTGTAGGGTTTTCTGCTGACCGCACAGTTCGCTATCTGTCTTCTGCTATCTAGTATTAGCGGGCCTCATTTGCTGAATCTGTTTTCATTCCTACGTGTGTCTTTTCCCCTTACCTCACCTGTCATGATTCCTAATGGCAGGGACATGGGCAAAAACGGACTAGCTCTAGGAAGATGGTATCTCAGGTAAACGCGATGCTGAACCTAACACGCAAATAAAAGTAGCCAGGGGGTGTGCCTACGTTGTATCCCTAGACACCTCGCGCCTGCCGGAGAGCTAACTACCCCTATAAGAGGAATACACAGACCTGGCTTGCCTCCAGGGAAACCCCAAAAGTTATAGTAGCCCCCCACATGTAATAACGGTTAGGTAAGAGGAAAACACAAACGCAGTATGAATATAGATTCAGCAAAGTGAGGCCCTCTGACTAGATAGATGAAAATACAAAAGAGGACTTCGCGGTTACCTCAAAACCCTAAGCAGCCATCCTGAAACCACCTTAACTCCGTTATCAACTCATGACACCGGAGTAGTAATTTCAGATCACTAGAGCTTCCAGCAGCACGAGAAATATAAATGCATGCTGGACAAAACAAACACAAAAAGCCAAAGATTTCAACTTAGCTGAATTGCAGACTTGGAGCAGGTAGCAAGCAACAGAGATGCTCTGGTAACATTGATTACTAGATTGGCAATAGAGTGACTGAGAAGCCAGACTAAATAGGAAACTCCCAATTTCCTGATGAAAACAGGTGCACTGGAAACACAAGACCAAAGTCAACCAGTACCACCAGTAGCCACCAGAGGGAGCCAAAAACAGAATTCACAACAGTACCCCCCCTTAAGGAGGGGGCACCGAACCCTCATGAGAACCACCAGGGCGATCTGGATGCGCCCTATGAAAGGCGCGAACCAAATCAGAGGCATGAACATCAGAGGCAGTCACCCAAGAATTATCCTCCTGACCGTATCCCTTCCATTTAACCAGATATTGAAGTCTCCGTCTGGAAATACGAGAGTCCAAAATCTTCTCCACAACATACTCCAATTCACCCTCCACCAGCACAGGAGCAGGAGGCTCAACAGAAGGAACAACCGGTACCTCGTACCTCCGCAACAACGACCTATGGAAAACATTATGAATGGTGAAAGATGCTGGAAGGTCCAAACGAAAAGATACAGGATTAAGAATCTCCAAAATCCTATAAGGACCTATGAACCGAGGTTTGAACTTAGGAGAAGAGACCTTCATAGGGACAAAACGAGAAGACAACCACACCAAGTCTCCAACACGGAGATGATGACCCACACGACGATGACGATTAGCAAACTGCTGAGTCTTCTCCTGAGACAACTTCAAATTGTCCACCACATGACTCCAAATCCGGTGCAGTCTATCCACCACAGAATCCACTCCAGGACAATCCAAAGACTCCACCTGACCAGACGAAAAACGAGGGTGAAACCCTGAATTGCAAAAGAAAGGAGAAACCAGAGTAGCAGAACTGGCCCGATTATTGAGGGCAAACTCTGCCAACGGCAAAAAGGCGACCCAATCATCCTGATCAGCAGACACAAAACACCTCAAATACGTCTCCAAGGTCTGATTAGTTCGCTCCGTCTGGCCATTAGTCTGAGGATGGAACGCAGATGAAAAAGACAAATCAATGCCCATCCTGGCACAGAACGCTCGCCAGAACCTAGACACAAATTGAGATCCTCTGTCAGACACGATGTTTTCCGGGATACCATGTAAGCGAACCACATTCTGAAAAAATAAAGGAACCAACTCCGATGAAGAAGGCAATTTGGGCAAGGGTACCAAATGAACCATCTTAGAAAAACGGTCACACTCCACCCAAATGACAGACATTTTCTGAGAAACCGGGAGATCCGAGATAAAGTCCATAGAGATGTGCGTCCACGGCCTCTTCGGAATAGGCAAGGACAACAACAATCCACTAGCCCGAGAACAGCAAGGCTTGGCCCGAGCACAAACATCACAAGACTGTACAAAGGTACGCACATCCCGAGACAGGGAAGGCCACCAGAAGGACCTGGCCACCAAATCTCTGGTACCAAAAATTCCAGGGTGGCCCGCCAACACAGAAGAATGAACCTCTGAGATGACTCTACTGGTCCACTCATCTGGAACAAACAATCTCCCAGACGGACAACGATCAGGCCTATCAGTCTGAAACTCCTGCAAAGCACGTCGCAAGTCTGGGGAGACAGCAGACAAAATCACTCCATCCTTAAGGATACCCGTAGGCTCAGAATCACCAGAGGAGTCAGGCTCAAAACTCCTAGAAAGAGCATCTGCCTTCACATTTTTCGAGCCCGGCAAGTATGAAACCACAAAATTAAACCGAGAGAAAAACAATGACCAGCGCGCCTGTCTACGATTCAGACGCCTGGCGGACTCAAGGTAAATCAGATTCTTGTGATCAGTCAAGACCACCACCTGATGTCTAGCACCCTCAAGCCAATGACGCCACTCCTCAAATGCCCACTTCATAGCCAAGAGCTCCCGATTACCGACATCATAATTTCGCTCGGCGGGCGAAAACTTTCGAGAGAAAAATGCACATGGTCTCATCACTGAGCAATCGGGACTTTTCTGCGACAAAACCGCCCCCGCTCCAATCTCGGAAGCATCAACCTCAACCTGAAAAGGGAGCGAAACATCAGGCTGGCGCAACACAGGGGCAGAAGAAAAGCGGCGCTTAAGCTCCCGAAAGGCCTCCACAGCCGCAGAGGACCAATTGGCAACATCAGCACCCTTCTTAGTCAAATCAGTCAGAGGTTTAGCAACACTTGAAAACCCAGTTATAAATCGACGATAGAAATTAGCAAAGCCCAAGAACTTCTGAAGACTCTTCAGGGAAGTAGGCTGCGTCCAATCACAAATAGCCCGAACCTTGACAGGATCCATCTCAACAGAAGAAGGGGAAAAAATATACCCCAAAAAGGAGATCTTCTGAACCCCAAAGATACACTTTGAACCCTTTACAAACAGAGAATTGGACCGCAAAACCTGAAAAACCTTCCTAACCTGTTGAACATGCGACTCCCAGTTATCCGAAAAAATCTAAATATCATCCAAATACACAATCATAAATTTATCCAGGTATTTACGGAAAATATCGTGCATAAAGGACTGAAAGACTGAAGGAGCATTAGAAAGACCAAAAGGCATTACCAAATACTCAAAATGGCCCTCGGGCGTATTAAATGCAGTTTTCCACTCATCTCCCTGCTTGATCCGCACCAAATTATACGCACCCCGAAGATCAACCTTAGAGAACCACTTTGCCCCTTTAATACGAGCAAATAAATCAGTCAGTAGTGGCAAAGGATACTGGTATTTGACTGTAATCTTATTCAACAGGCGATAATCAATACAGGGCCTCAGGGAGCCATCTTTTTTACCCACGAAAAAAAACCTGCTCCTAAAGGGGATGAGGATGGACGGATATGTCCCTTTTCCAAGGACTCCTTAATATACTCTCGCATAGCAGCATGCTCAGGCACAGATAGATTGAACAAACGACCCTTGGGAAACTTGCTGCCCGGAATCAAGTCTATAGCACAATCGCAATCCCGGTGAGGGGGGAGAGAACTAAGTTTAGGCTCCTCAAAAACATCACCATAATCAGACAAAAATGCCGGAATTTCAGAGGGAGTAGATGAAGCAATGGAAACCAAAGGTACTTCCCCATGAGCCCCCTGACATCCCCAGCTTAACACAGACATTGTTTTCCAGTCAAGGACTGGATTATGAGTTTGCAACCATGGCAATCCAAGCACTAAGACATCATGCAAGTTATGCAACACAAGGAAGCGAATCACCTCCCGATGGTCAGGAGTCATACACATAGTCACTTGTGTCCAGAACTGTGGTTTATTCCTAGCCAAAGGTGTGGAGTCGATACCCTTCAGAGGGATAGGAACTTCCAAAGGCTCTAGGCTAAACCCACAACGTCTGGCAAAGGACCAATCCATAAGACTCAAGGAAGCGCCAGAATCCACATAGGCATCCACAGTAATAGTTGATAATGAACAGATCAAAGTTACAGACAAAATAAACTTAGACTGCAAGGTGCCAATTGCAAAAGACTTATCAACCTTTTTTGTGCGTTTAGAGCATGCTGATATAACATGAGCAGAATCACCACAGTAGAAGCACAACCCATTTTTACGCCTATAATTCTGCCGTTCACTTCTGGACAGAATTCTATCACATTGCATAATCTCCGGTGCCTGCTCAGAAGACACCGCCAAATGGTGCACAGGTTTGTGCTCCCGCAAACGCCGATCAATCTGAATAGCCATAGTCATGGATTCATTCAGACCTGTGGGCGTAGGAAACCCCACCATGACATCTTTAACGGCGTCAGAGAGACCTTCTCTGAAATTCGCCGCCAGGGCGCACTCATTCCACTGAGTAAGCACAGACCATTTTCGAAATTTTTGACAATATACTTCAGCTTCATCATGCCCTTGAGAGAGGGCTAGCAAGGCCTTTTCAGCCTGAATCTCCAAATTAGGTTCCTCATAGAGCAACCCCAGTGCCAGAAAAAACACATCCACATTGAGCAGCGCAGGATCCCCTGGTGCCAATGCAAATGCCCAATTCTGGGGGTCACCCCGCAACAAGGCAATAACAATTTTAACCTGCTGAGCGGGGTCTCCAGCGGAACGAGATCTCAGAGAAAGATACAATTTACAATTGTGCTTAAAATTCAAAAAGCGAGATCTATCTCCAGAAAAGAACTCAGGTATAGGGATCTTGGGTTCAGACATAGGAGCATGTATCACATAGTCTTGGATATTTTGAACCTTAGAGGCAAGAGTATTAAGATTAGAAGCTAAACTCTGGATATCCATTTCTCAACAGCAGAGATCTGAGCCATTCAGGGGTTAAGAGGAGAGAAAAAAAAAACAAAAAAAAAAAACAGCAGATTGCAATTATGGCTAGACAGAACCTCTGAGTAAAAAAAAAAAAAAAAAGGGTCAGAAACTTCTTTTTTTCTCTCCTTCTTTAGCCAATACCTTTAATACATTATGGCCGGCAATACTGTCATGATTCCCAATGGCAGGGACATGGGCAAAAACGGACTAGCTCTAGGAAGATGGTATCTCAGGTAACCGCGATGCTGAACCTAACACGCAAATAAAAGTAGCCAGGGGGTGTGCCTACGTTGTATCCCTAGACACCTCGCGCCTGCCGGAGAGCTAACTACCCCTATAAGAGGAATACACAGACCTGGCTTGCCTCCAGGGAAACCCCAAAAGTTATAGTAGCCCCCCACATGTAATAACGGTTAGGTAAGAGGAAAACACAAACGCAGTATGAATATAGATTCAGCAAAGTGAGGCCCTCTGACTAGATAGATGAAAATACAAAAGAGGACTTCGCGGTCACCTCAAAACCCTAAACAGCCATCCTGAAATTACTTTAACTCCATTATCAACTCATGACACCGGAGTAGTAATTTCAGATTACTAGAGCTTCCAGCAGCACGAGAAATATAAATGCATGCTGGACAAAACAAACACAAAAAGCCAAAGATTTCAACTTAGCTGAATTGCAGACTTGGAGCAGGTAGCAAGCAACAGAGATGCTCTGGTAACATTGATTGCCGGCACTAGAGTGACTGAGAAACCAGACTAAATAGGAAACTCCCAATTTCCTGATGAAAACAGGTGCACTGGAAACACAAGACCAAAGTCAACCAGTACCAACAGTAGCCACCAGAGGGAGCCAAAAACAGAATTCACAACACTCACCGTTATTATTTGTTGGGGGCTTCCTATATCTGTGGGGTTATTTCTCTTGAGGCAAGTGAGGTCTTGCTTTCTCTTTAGGGGTAGTCAGTTTCTCAGGCTGCGTCGAGATGTCCAGGATTTTAGGCACGTTCACCGGCTACCTTTAGTGTGTTTGGATAGGATCAGGATTGCGGTCAGTCCAGTTACCACCTCCCTAGAGCTTGTTCTTTGTTCAGTAACTTAGCTAGTATTTCTAGTGATCCCCAGCCACTGGGATCATAACAGTACATCAGGCCGAAAAAGTGTTTAATGCATCGCAGAAGTGGGATAAAAGAAGTCCTGAGTACAATTTTTTTTTTTCTCCTTTGCTGCAGTCAGTCCAGCTTCTCTCATCCCCTTAATCTCTGGGTGGTTTTGAGCTCAGCTGCAGACATGGATATTCAGAGTCTGACTTCTAGTGTGGATCATCTTGCTGCAAGGGTGCAAAATATTCAGGATTTTGTTGTTCATAGCCCTATGTCTGAGCCAAAGATTCCTGACTTGTTTTCTGGAGATAGATCTAGGTTTCTGAATTTTAAGAATAATTGTAAATTATTTCTATCTTTGAGACCTCGTTCCTCTGGTGACTCCGCTCAGCAAGTTAAAATTGTTATCTCCTTGTTACGCGGCGACCCTCAGGATTGGGCTGTCTCTCTGGCGCCAGGAGATCCTGCATTGCTGAATGTGGATGCGTTTTTTCTGGCACTTGGACTGATTTATGAGGAACCTAATCTTGAGAACCAGGCAGAAAAGGCTTTGCTGGCTATCTCTCAAGGTCAGGATGAAGCTGAGGTGTACTGTCAAAAATTTCGGAAATGGTCAGTGCTTACTCAATGGAATGAGTGTGCCCTGGCTGCAAATTTCAGAGAAGGTCTTTCTGAAGCCATTAAGAATGTTATGGTGGGGTTCCCCACGCCTGCAAGTCTGAGTGATTCAATGGCTTTGGCCATTCAGATTGATCGGCGTTTGCGGGAGCGCAAATCTTCACATCCTCTGGCGGTGTTCTCTGAACAGAGACCTGAGGCAATGCAATGTGACAGAATTCTGACTAGAATTGAGCGGCAAAGTCATAGACGTCAAAATGGGTTGTGCTTTTACTGTGGTGATTCTACTCATGTTATCTCAGCATGCTCTAAGCGCTTAAAAAAAATCGCTAAACCTGTCACCATTGGTACTTTACAGCCTAAGTTCATTTTGTCTGTTACTTTAATCTGTTCTTTGTCATCCTATTCGGTTATGGCTTTTGTGGATTCAGGTGCTGCTCTGAATCTTATGGATTTGTCGTTTGCCAAGCGCTGTGGTTTTGTTCTGGAGCCTTTGGAATTTCCTATTCCACTGAGGGGAATAGATGCTACACCATTGGCTGAGAATAAGCCTCAATATTGGACTCAAGTGACCATGTGCATGACTCCTGTACATCAGGAGGTGATTCGCTTTCTTGTGCTGCATAATTTGCATGATGTTGTAGTTTTGGGTCTGCCATGGCTGCAGGCCCATAATCCAGTTTTGGATTGGAAAGCTATGTCTGTGTCAAGTTGGGGTTGTCAGGGGATTCATGGCGATGTCCCTTTGGTGTCAATTGCTTCTTCCACTCCTTCTGAGGTCCCTGAGTTTTTGTCGGACTACCAGGATGTATTTGATGAGCCCAGATCCGGTGCCCTGCCTCCTCATAGGGATTGTGATTGTGCTATAAATTTGATTCCTGGCAGTAAGTTCCCTAAGGGACGACTTTTTAATTTGTCTATACCAGAACATGCTGCGATGTGGAGTTATATAAAGGAGTCTTTGGCGAAGGGACATATTCGCCCATCCTCCTCCCCTCTTGGTGCAGGATTTTTTTTTTGTGGCCAAGAAGGATGGTTCTCTGAGACCTTGTATAGATTATCGTCTTCTAAATAAAATCACGGTCAAATTTCAGTATCCTTTGCCATTATTGTCTGATCTGTTTGCTCGGATTAAGGGATCCAGTTGGTTCACCAACATAGATCTTCGTGGTGCGTATAACCTTGTGCGTATCAAGCAGGGGGACAAATGGAAAACAGCATTTAATACGCCCGAAGGCCATTTTGAGTACTTGGTGATGCCTTTTGGACTCTCTAATGCTCCTTCTGTGTTTCAGTCCTTTATGCATGACATTTTTCGAGAATATCTGGATAAATTTATGATTGTGTATCTGGATGACATTTTGGTTTTTTCTAATGATTGGGATTCCCATGTGAAGCAGGTCAGGATGGTGTTTCAGGTCCTGCGTGCTAATGCTTTATTTGTGAAGGGCTCAAAATGTCTCTTCGGAGTACAGAAGGTTTCCTTTTTGGGTTTTATTTTTTCTCCTTCTACTATTGAGATGGACCCAGTCAAGGTCCAGGCTATTCATGACTGGACTCAGCCTACATCTGTTAAGAGTCTTCAGAAGTTCTTGGGTTTTGCTAATTTTTACCGTCGCTTCATCGCTAATTTTTCTGGCGTGGTTAAGCCCTTGACGGATTTGACCAAGAAAGGCTCTGATGTGACTAATTGGTCTCCAGCGGCAGTGGAAGCCTTTCGGGAGCTGAAGCGCCGGTTTTCTTCAGCTCCAGTCTAATGTCAGCCTGATATCTCTCTTCCTTTCCAGGTCGAGGTGGATGCTTCTGAGATTGGAGCAGGGGCTGTTTTGTCGCAGAGAAGCTCTGATGGCTCTGTGATGAAGCCTTGTGCCTTCTTTTCAAGAAAGTTTTCGCCTGCCGAGCGGAATTATGATGTTGGTAATCGGGAGTTGTTGGCTATGAAGTGGGCATTTGAGGAGTGGCGACATTGGCTCGAGGGAGCTAGGCATCGTGTGGTGGTCTTGACTGATCACAAAAATCTGATTTATCTCGAGTCTGCCAAGCGCCTGAATCCTAGACAGGCTCGTTGGTCGTTGTTTTTCTCCCGTTTCGATTTCGTGGTCTCGTACCTGCCTGGTTCGAAGAACGTGAAGGCTGATGCCCTTTCTAGGAGTTTTGTGCCTGACTCTCTGGGAGTTTCAGAGCCGGCTGGTATCCTCAAAGAGGGAGTGATTTTGTCTGCCATTTCCCCAGATTTGCGACGAGTGCTGCAGAAATTTCAGGCTGATTGACCTGACCGTTGCCCACCAGAGAGACTGTTTGTCCCAGATAGATGGACCAGCAGAGTTATTTCCGAGGTTCATTCTTCGGTCTTGGCAGGTCATCCTGGGATTTTTGGTACCAGAGATTTGGTGGCTAGGTCCTTCTGGTGGCCTTCCTTGTCGCGGGATGTGCGTTCCTTTGTGCAGTCCTGTGGGATTTGTGCTCGGGCTAAGCCGAGCGAACTAATCAGACGTTGGAAACTTATTTAAGATGTTTTGTTTCTGCTGATCAGGATGATTGGGTGACTTTTTTGCCATTGGCCGAGTTTGCCCTTAATAATCGGGCTAGTTCTGCCACTTCGGTTTCGCCTTTTTTCTGCAATTCTGGTTTTCATCCTCGTTTTTCCTCGGGTCAGGTTGAGCCTTCTGACTGTCCGGGGGTGGATTCTGTGGTGGATAGGTTACAGCAGATTTGGAACCATGTGGTGGACAATTTGAAGTTGTCACAGGAGAAGGCTCAGCGCTTTGCCAACCGCCGTTGCGGTGTTGGTCCCCGACTTTGTGTTGAGGATTTGGTATGGCTGTCTTCTCGGTATGTTCCTATGAAGGTTTCCTCTCCTAAATTCAAGCCTCGCTTCATCGGTCCTCATAAGATCTTGGAAATCCTTAACCCGGTGTCTTTTCGTTTGGATCTCCCAGCATCGTTTGCCATTCATAATGTGTTCCATAGGTCTTTGTTGTGGAGGTATGTGGTACCTGTGGTTCCTTCTGTTGAGCCTCCTGCTCCGGTGCTGGTCGAGGGCGAATTGGAGTACGTGGTGGAGAAGATTTTGGATTCTCGTATCTCTAGACGGAGGCTTCAGTATTTGGTTAAGTGGAAGGGCTATGGTCAGGAGGATAATTCCTGGGTTGTCGCCTCTGATGTTCATGCGGCCGATTTGGTTCGTGCCTTCCACGCGGCTCATCCTGATCGCCCTGGGGGTCTTGATGAGGGTTCGGTGACCCCTCCTCAAGGGGGGGGGTACTGTTGTGAACTCTATTTCTGGGCTCCCTCTTGTGGTCACAAGTGGTACTGTGTGAGTGCTATCTTTCTGCAGGTTTGTGACTGGCATCAGCTGTCTCGTTATATGTGGGCTGGTTTCCTATTTAAGCTCACTTGGACTCTCAGTCTATGCCTGCTGTCAATGTGTTCAGTGCTACTCTGTTTCCTTCTGACTACCTTGCTACCAGTCTCTTCAAGAGAAGCTAAGTTTCCGTTTGTTCATTTTTTGATCATCAGTGTTCAATATATTTCTTGTCCAGCTTGCTAATATGTGATTTCTCTGCTTGCTGTTAGCTCTAGGGGGCTGAGTTTCTCCCCCCACACCGTTAGTTGGTGTGGGGGTTCTTGAATTCTCAGCGTGGATATTTTGTAGGGTTTTCTGCTGACCGCACAGCTCACTATCTGTCTTCTGCTATCTAGTATTAGCGGGCCTCATTTGCTGAATCTGTTTTCATTCCTACGTGTGTCTTTTCCCCTTACCTCACCGTTATTATTTGTTGGGGGCTTCCTATATCTTTGGGGTTATTTCTTTTGAGGCAAGTGAGGTCTTGCTTTCTCTTTAGGGGTAGTCAGTTTCTCAGGCTGCGTCGAGACGTCCAGGATTTTAGGCACGTTCACCGGCTACCTTTAGTGTGTTTGGATAGGATCAGGATTGCGGTCAGTCCAGTTACCACCTCCCTAGTAGGGTTGAGCGACTTTCATTTTTTTAAGGTCGAGTCGGTTTTGTGAAACCCGACTTTGTCCAGAGTCGAGTCGAGTGCAGTCGGCCGATTATCGCTAAAAGTCGGGGATCGACCGAAACACGAAACCCAATGCGTCAATGGGGAAGCATAGTCGGCAGTGAGTGGAGGCCAGGAAAACACCTACAGTGCCCATTTTAATGCCAAAAACATCCATTCTTGTTTCTGAAGCTTGTCAATCTTAATTAACTTTATAATAATAGTTGGGCATTGGAACTTGGGGGTCATTTGGCAAAAGTTGTGGGGGGTAGGGCTGGTTCAAGGTTTTAGTGGGCCCAGGAAACGTGGACTACGTCACGGCGGTGGAGCAGGGAGAGGTAAGTATTTCAACGTTGCAAGTGCTGTGATCCTGAGCAAGCAGGGGGGGCCCACTCGTTCGCATTGGCACTGGCACAGGGCCCCTCAAAGTACAGCGGTGTGTTTGCATGGCGGGGGCGCCTCCCACCAGCAGTGACACTTTTGCGTACTCTGAGGGGCCCTGTGCCAGTGACGTCGCCAATGAGTATGCCCCCCCCACCTGATGAAGGAACCTGCACTTTCATCTGCACCTTCCTCTTTGTCCCTGTGTCAGGTGTTATAACATGCGGGAAGGGGAACCTTACTTTCAGCAGGGTCAGATTCTGGCTGTGTAGAGTGCAAGGGGAATGTAGTGGTCTAGGTCAATGTACCAGCAGACTCATCTAGCAGTGGCTGGGCAATGGGCAGGATGAGGAGGAAACAGATACAGGGCCAAAGAATATAGTAGGTTAAATGCAGTTCAAAATTGGTAACAGGACTAAACAGGCGGCATTGCTTTGTTCAGTGGAGTAGCAAACCCAAGAGCAGCAGACACTGTTTTAAGGGCCCAACCACACTAGTAGGCCAAATGCAGTTTAATATCTGCTACTGTAGGCCAAAAGCCAGAAGGTTGAAGCTCAGCTTAATTCAGTTGAGGACAAACAACATGGAGGGGCAGACACCGTTAGTAGGCCCTAATTACCAATTTTTAAAAACACAGCACTTAATGAGAGCCAGAAGGTTTAAGCTCAGCTGTATTCAGTTGAGGTCAGACTCAACACCAGGGAGGGGCAGACACCGTTAGTAGGCCGTAGCCAAAGTTGAAGGTCAAATGCAGTTTAATATCTGATACTATAGGCCGAAAGCCAGAAGGTTGAAGCTCAGCTGTATTCAGTTGAGGGCAAACACCAGGCAGGGGCAGACACCGTTAGTAGGCCCTAAACACCAAGTTTTTAAAAAACAGCACTTAATAAGAGCCAGGTAGAAGCTCAGCTTTATTCAGTTGAGGACAAACACCAGGCAGGGGCAGACACCGTTAGTAGGCCCTAAACACCAAGTTTTTAAAAAACAGCACTTAATAAGAGCCAGAAGGTAGAAGCTCAGCTTTATTCAGTTGAGGACAAACACCAGGGAGGGACAGACACCGTTAGTAGGCCGTAACCAAAGTTGAAGGTCAAATGCAGTTTAATATCTGATACTATAGGCCGAAAGCCAGAAGGTTGAAGCTCAGCTGTATTCAGTTGAGGGCAACACCAGGGAGGGGCAGACACCGTTAGTAGGCCCTAACCACCAAGTTTTTAAAAAACAGCACTTAATGAGAGCCAGAAGGTTGAAGCTCAGCTGTATTCAGTTGAGGGCAACACTAGGGAGGGGCAGACACCGTTAGTAGGCCGTAACCAAAGTTGAAGGCCAAATGCAGTTTAATATCTGATACTAGAGGCCGAAAGCCAGAAGGTTGAAGCTCAGCTGTATTCAGTTGAGGGCAAACACCAGGGAGGGGCAGACACTGTTAGTAGGCCCTAAACACCAAGTTTTTAAAAAACAGCACTTAATAAGAGCCAGAAGGTTGAAGCTCAGCTGTATTCAGATGAGGGCAAACACCAGGCAGGGGCAGACACCGTTAGTAGGCCGTAACCAAAGTTGAAGGTCAAATGCAGTTTAATATCTGATACTATAGGCCGAAAGCCAGAAGGTTGAAGCTCAGCTGTATTCAGTTGAGGGCAAACACCAGGGAGGGGCAGACACCGTTAGTAGGCCCTAAACACCAAGTTTTTAAAAAACAGCACTTAATAAGAGCCAGAAGGTTGAAGCTCAGCTGTATTCAGTTGAGGGCAAACACCAGGGAGGGGCAGACACCGTTAGTAGGCCGTAACCAAAGTTGAAGGTCAAATGCAGTTTAATATCTGATACTATAGGCCGAAAGCCAGAAGGTTGAAGCTCAGCTGTATTCAGTTGAGGGCAAACACCAGGCAGGGGCAGACACCGTTAGTAGGCCCTAAACACCAAGTTTTTAAAAAACAGCACTTAATAAGAGCCAGAAGGTTGAAGCTCAGCTGTATTCAGTTGAGGGCAAACACCAGGCAGGGGCAGACACCGTTAGTAGGCCGTAACCAAAGTTGAAGGTCAAATGCAGTTTAATATCTGATACTATAGGCCGAAAGCCAGAAGGTTGAAGCTCAGCTGTATTCAGTTGAGGGCAAACACCAGGCAGGGGCAGACACCGTTAGTAGGCCCTAAACACCAAGTTTTTAAAAAACAGCACTTAATAAGAGCCAGAAGGTTGAAGCTCAGCTGTATTCAGTTGAGGGCAAACACCAGGCAGGGGCAGACACCGTTAGTAGGCCGTAACCAAAGTTGAAGGTCAAATGCAGTTTAATATCTGATACTATAGGCCGAAAGCCAGAAGGTTGAAGCTCAGCTGTATTCAGTTGAGGGCAAACACCAGGGAGGGGCAGACACCGTTAGTAGGCCCTAAACACCAAGTTTTTAAAAAACAGCACTTAATAAGAGCCAGAAGGTAGAAGCTCAGCTTTATTCAGTTGAGGACAAACACCAGGGAGGGGCAGACACCGTTAGTAGGCCGTAACCAAAGCTGAAGGCCAAATGCAGTATAATATCTGATACTATAGGCCGAAAGCCAGAAGGTTGAAGCTCAGCTGTATTCAGCTGAGGGCAAACACCAGGGAGCAGCAAACAGAGCTATTAGGCCCCAACCAGCACTTAAAAAAAAAAAATATATATATATATATATATATATATATATATATATATATATTAGAGCCAGAAGGTTGAAGCTCAGCTGTATTCAGTTGAGGGCAAACACCAGGGAGGGGCAGACACCGTTAGTAGGCCCTAAACACCTATTTTTTGTTAAAAAAAAAGCTTAATAAGAGCCAGAAGGTTGAAGCTCAGCTTTATTCAGATGAGGACAAACACCAGGGATCAGCAAACAGAGGTATTAGGCCCCATCCAGCAATTAAAAAAAAAATAAAATTAGAGCCAGAAGGTGGAAGCTCAGCTTTATTCAGTTGAGGACAAAAACCAGGCAGGGGCAGACACCGTTAGTAGGCCCTAAACACCAAGTTTTTTTAAAAAAACAGCACTAAATGAGAGCCAGAAGGTTGAAGCTCAGATTTATTCATTTGAGGACAACTTGAATTAGGGACTGCAGACAGACTTACCAGGCTGTCCCCTGTGTGGACCATGCATCCAATACATTAACCCATTGCGCCACAAAGGACACGTAACCTTCCGTGGCCATGCCTACAGGTCCATGTGTCTGTTGTCAGGTGTACCTTTGGACTCACAGATTGACAGAGTGCATGGACAATGCGGTCTTTTACATGCTGGTGGAGGGGTGGGATGGCTTTTCTCGCAAAAGAATTGTCAACTGGGTAGCTCATAGCGTGGTACAGCGTAGTCCATCATGGCTTTCATAATATTAAATAAAATAAAAAAATAGGCTCTATGCACTGTAAAATAGGTTCCAGGGGTAAACGGGCAGCATTGGTGTGGTCAGTGGAGGAGTAATGGAAGTAGGGACCGCAGACAGGCTAACAAAGGCCTAAAATAACAAACAATAGGCTCATGGCAGTTTTACATCGGTTACATGGATACACAGGCATGCAGCATTGTGTTCAGTGGAGGAGGAGTAATGCAAGTAGGGACCGCAGACAGGCTAACAAAGGCCTAAAATAACAAACAATAGGCTCATGGCAGTTTTACATCGGTTAAATGGATACACAGGCAGGCTGCATTGTGGTCAGTGGAGGAGTAATGCAAGTAGGGACCGCAGACAGGCTATCAAAGGCCTAAAATAACAAACAATAGGCTCATGGCAGTTTTAAATCGGTTACATGATGCACAGGCAGCATTGTGGTCAGTGGAGGAGTAATGCAAGTAGGGACCGCAGACAGGCTATCAAAGGCCTAAAATAACAAACAATAGGCTCATGGCAGTTTTAAATCGGTTACATGGATGCACAGGCAGCATTGTCGTCAGTGGAGGAGTAATGCAAGTAGGGACCGCAGACAGGCTATCAAAGGCCTAAAATAACAAACAATAGGCTCATGGCAGTTTTAAATCGGTTACATGGATGCACAGGCAGCATTGTGGTCAGTGGAGGAGTAATGCAAGTAGGGACCGCAGACAGGCTATCAAAGGCCTAAAATAACAAACAATAGGCTCATGGCAGTTTTAAATCGGTTACATGATGCACAGGCAGCATTGTGGTCAGTGGAGGAGTAATACAAGTAGGGACCGCAGACAGGCTATCAAAGGCCTAAAATAACAAACAATAGGCTCATGGCAGTTTTAAATCGGTTACATGGATGCACAGGCAGCATTGTGGTCAGTGGAGGAGTAATGCAAGTAGGGACCGCAGACAGGCTATCAAAGGCCTAAAATAACAAACAATAGGCTCATGGCAGTTTTAAATCGGTTACATGGATGCACAGGCAGCATTGTCGTCAGTGGAGGAGTAATGCAAGTAGGGACCGCAGACAGGCTATCAAAGGCCTAAAATAACAAACAATAGGCTCATGGCAGTTTTAAATCGGTTACATGGATGCACAGGCAGCATTGTGGTCAGTGGAGGAGTAATGCAAGTAGGGACCGCAGACAGGCTATCAAAGGCCTAAAATAACAAACAATAGGCTCATGGCAGTTTTAAATCGGTTACATGATGCACAGGCAGCATTGTGGTCAGTGGAGGAGTAATACAAGTAGGGACCGCAGACAGGCTATCAAAGGCCTAAAATAACAAACAATAGGCTCATGGCAGTTTTAAATCGGTTACATGGATGCACAGGCAGCATTGTGGTCAGTGGAGGAGTAATGCAAGTAGGGACCGCAGACAGGCTATCAAAGGCCTAAAATAACAAACAATAGGCTCATGGCAGTTTTAAATCGGTTACATGGATGCACAGGCAGCATTGTGGTCAGTGGAGGAGGAGGAATGGAAGTAGGAACCGCAGACAGGCTATCAAAGGCCTAAAATAACAAACAATAGGCTCATGGCAGTTTTAAATTGGTTACATGGATGCACAGGCAGCATTGTGGTCAGTGGAGGAGTAATGCAAGTAGGGACCGCAGACAGGCTATCAAAGGCCTAAAATAACAAACAATAGGCTAATGGCAGTTTTAAATCGGTTACATGGATGCACAGGCAGCATTGTGGTCAGTGGAGGAGGAGTAATGGAAGTAGGGACCGCAGACAGGCTAACAAAGGCCTAAAATAACAAACAATAGGCTCATGGCAGTTTTACATCGGTTACATGGATACACAGGCAGGCAGCATTGTGGTCAGTGGAGGAGGATTGCAAGGACTGTCTGACACAGTTAGTACTCCAAAAAAAAAAATACATGTTAATGTCTCGCAAAACAACTATAAGTAAAAAAAGGGTGGCATGCTTAGGTAGAGGGGTGGGCTCATCTGCAGAGTTTATGACAAAGTAATTTGGCAGTAAATTAGTATTTACTGGGGTCAATATAGGACACTGCCCCAGACTACTTTAACTAGCATCATAGATGCAAACAAATTGGTATTGTTTGTCAGTGCCAGGCATTGAATGATGTCAGTGCATAGACTAAACATTGGTGGAGCTGTGCGAGATAATTTTGCACGTGGTAGAGCACAGTTTGAGCTGGGGGGGGGAACTCTCTTGTGGCCGGCGGTACAGCCCCAGGGCCCCTCATGTTACAACGGTGTGTCTGACGTTGGGTGCGCACCACCACCGCCAGAGACACTACATTGTACTATGAGGGACCCAGTGGCAGTGCCGTCGACCAAAAGCGGGCACACCCACCTCTTCAGACAAACAGCACTCTAACGGGTGCATGCGCCAAGTGGCGAGACAACGGCCCCGTGGGGGGATTTTTCCCATTGGGGGAGGTGTAAACATGTCGTATGCTAGACAAACAGCTGCTGCAAATTAAGAGATTGGAACACTCAGTAAGACCAGTCCACAAGCAAGACCTTTTTATAGGAAAGCTAGGTGTCAGCCGGGAAAGGTGGGGCAAAATAATTTAAAATCCAGGAGTGGTTCATTTTAATGAAGGTGAGATCATCCACATTTTGGGTAGCCAGACGAGTCCTTTTTTCGGTTAATATTGAACCTGCAGCACTGAATACTCTTTCTGATAGGACACTTGCTGCCGGGCAAGCAAGCTCCTGCAACGCATATTCTGCCAATTCAGGCCAGGTGTCTAATTTTGATGCCCAGTAACCAAATGGGAATGACGGTTGAGGGAGAACATCGATAAGGGATGAAAAATAGTTAGTAACCATACTGGACAAATGTTGTCTCCTGTCACTTTGAATAGATGCTGCAGTACCTGTCCTGTCTGCGGTCATTGCGAAATCACTCCACAACCTGGTCAGAAAACCCCTCTGTCCAACGCCACTTCTGATCTGTGCACCTCTAACACCTCTGCCATGTAGCCCCCTGCAGCTTGTGTGAGACTGAGAACCATCACCGGCGCTGTGTGCTGGGAATGCCTGAATCAAACGGTCTACAAGAGTAGCTTGTTTGGTTGCTAATATTTGTTCGAGGTTCTCATGTGGCATAATATTTAGCAATTTGCCTTTATAGCGAGGGTCAAGGATGCAGGCCAACCAGTAATCGTCATCGCTCATCATTTTAATAATGCGTGTGTCCCTTTTGAGGATACGTAAGGCATAATCCGCCATGTGGGCCAAATTTCCAGTTGTCAAATCTGCGCTAGTGCTGATTGGAGGGGCTGTTACAGGCAAATCTACATCACTTGTCTCCCTTAAAAAAACAGAACCCGGCCTTGCAACGCCACTAATTTCTGTTGGCCCAGGAGAAGCTTCCTCATTCAAAAAGTAGTCATCCCCATCATCCTCCTCGTCCTCCTCCTCCTCTTCGCCCGCTACCGCGTCCTCTACACGGCCCTGACCAGACAATGGCTGACTGTCATCAAGGCTTTCCTCTTCCTCGGCTGCAGACGCATGCTCCTTTATGTGCGTCAAACTTTGCATCAGCAGACGCATTAGGGGGATGCTCATGCTTATGATGGCGTTGTCTGCACTAACCAGCCGTGTGCATTCCTCAAAACACTGAAGGACTTGACACAGGTCTTGTAGCTTCGACCACTGCACACCTGACAACTCCATGTCTGCCATCCAACTGCCTGCCCGTGTATGTGTATCCTCCCACAAAAACATAACAGCATGCCTCTGTTCGCACAGTCTCTGAAGCATGTGCAGTGTGGAGTTCCACCTTGTTGAAATGTCGATGATTAGGCGATGCTGGGGAAGGTTCAAAGACCGCTGATAGTTCTGCATACGGCTGGAGTGTACGGGCGAACGGCGGATATGCGAGCAAAGTCTGCGCACTTTGAAGAGCAGGTCGGGTAACCCCGGGTAACTTTTCAGGAAGCACTGCACCACCAGGTTTAAGGTGTGAGCCAGGCAAAGAATGTGTTTCAGTTGGGAAAGGGCTATGGCAGCCATGAAATTCCTTCCGTTATCACTCACAACCTTGCCTGCCTCAAGATGTACAGTGCCCAGCCATGACTGAGTTTCATTCTGCAAGAACTCGGACAGAACTTCCGCGGTGTGTCTGTTGTCGCCCAAACACTTCATTGCCAATACAGCCTGCTGACGCTTGCCACTAGCTGTCCCATAATGGCACACCTGGTGTGCAACAGTGGCAGCTGCGGATGGAGTGGATGTGCGACTGCGGTGTGTGGACGAGCTCTCGCTTCTGCATGAGGAGGAGGAAGAGGAGGAGGGGGGGCCAACGCCTACAGCCAACTCTTTCCTTGACCGTGGACTAGGCAAAACTGTCCCAATATTGCTGTCCCCTGTGGACCCTGCATCCACCACATTCACCCAGTGTGCCGTGATGGACACGTAACGTCCCTGGCCATGCCTACTGGTCCATGCATCTGTTGTCAGGTGCACCTTTGTAGTCACAGACTGCCTGAGTGCATGGACGATGCGGTCTTTAACATGCTGTTGGAGGGCTGGGATGGCTTTTCTAGAAAAGAAGTGCCGACTGGGTAGCTCGTAGCGTGGTACAGCGTAGTCCATCAGCGCTTTGAAAGCTTCGCTTTCAACTAACCGGTAGGGCATCATCTCTAATGAGATTAGTCTAGCAATGTGGGCGTTCAAACCCTGTGTACGCGGATGCAAGGATGAGTACTTCCTTTTCCTAACAAGAGTCTCATGTAGGGTGAGCTGGACTGGAGAGCTGGAGATCATGGAACTAGCGGTGGTGCCGGTGGACATGGGTGAGTGAGAGAGGGTTGGAGATGGTATTCTTGCCGGTGCCCTACATGCAGTGTTTCCTACTGCAAACCTGGTGATTCCCTGACTGCTTTGGCCTGGCGATGAAAGCTGCACAGATACTGCCGATGGTGCAGGAAATCGTGGGTTTACAGTGAGGGAAGGGATGTAGCGTTGCTGACTAGCTTCATTGGCCGAGGGTGCTGCAACCTTTATTGACATTTGGTAGTTATTCCAGGCTTGCAAATGCATGGTGGATAAATGTCTATGCATGCAACTTGTATTTAGACTTTTAAGATTCTGACCTCTGCTTAAGGTAGTTGAACATTTTTGACAGATGACTTTGCGCTGATCATTTGGATGTTGTTTAAAAAAATGCCAGACTGCACTCTTTCTACTATCGGATAACTTTTCAGGCATTGCAGACTGAGCTTCTTTAACCGGATGGCCACGCTGTCCTCAATCAGGTTTTGGTTTTGCCACGCGTTTTTGGCCAGATACGGGCCCGGTAGATGGAACCTGTTGTGATGTTGATGCCTGCTGCGGCTCCTCCTCCTCCGCTTCTGAACTACTGCCGCCTGCACCCTGTTCCCCCAATGGCTGCCAATCGGGGTCAACAACTGGGTCATCTATGACCTCCTCTTCTATGTCGTGTGCAACTTCGTCTGTGTCACCGTGTAAGCCGGTGGTATAGCGTTCGTGACGGGGCACCATAGTCTCCGCTGGGTTTGATTCTGCCTCAGTACACTGCGAGGGCAATGTTCTGGTCTGAGTCAAAGGAACAGCATAGTAATCTGGCTGTGGCTGTGCATCTGTGCACTCCATGTCCGATTCAACTTCTAATGGGCATGGCCTGTTAACTGTTTCACTGTCTAACCCAGGAACGGTATGTGTAAAGAGCTCCATGGAGTAACCTGTTGTGTCGACTGACGCATCCTTCACTGTTGTTCTGGGTGAAGGACACAAGGAAGCGACTTGTTCCTGACCGGGAGCATCCACTGATGATGCACTGCTCTGACATTTGGCACTTTCCGAGGAGGAGGCGAAAGAGCTAGAGGCAGAGTGAGCAATGAAAGCCAATACTTGTTCCTCCTGCTCCGGCTTCAAAAGTGGTTTTCCTACTCCCAGAAAAGAGAGCGTTCGAGGCCTTGTGTAGGCAGACGACGTTTTTGGCTCAACAACTCGAGACTTAGGTGCTGTACTGCTTTTACCATGACCACGTGATGCTCCACCACCACTGCCATCATTACCAGCTGACAATGACCGCCCATGGCCACGACCTCTTCCACTAGACTTCCTCATTGTTTGCAAAACGTAACCAAAGTAACGCTATTTGTTACTGTAAAACAACTTATAAGGTGAACTCAAACTTCTGTAGGATTTATATATACCTTTATAGGTGCCTGACACTGAAAGGAAAATCAGGCCCAATGTTACACACTAGGTTTTCTGTGCCCCAATAATTTGAGACAGATGGCACACACAGGAGCAGCACTCAAGCAGACTTGCCAATATTTATCTCCCACTAATTATTTTTTTTTGAAAAGGGAGAATGTACCCAAAAACAAAAAAAATGGCCAAGTATCACACACTGGTTTTCGGTGGCACACAATGAGAGACAGATGCCACACACAGGACTGGCACAGAGGCAGAGTTGCCAATATTTATCTCCCACTTATTATTTTTTTTTTAAAAGGGAGAATTTACCCAAAAAAACCAAAAAGGCCCAGTATTACACAGTGCTTTTCGGTGGCACACAATGAGAGACAGATGCCACACACAGGACTGGCACAGAGGCAGAGTTGCCAATATTTATCTCCCACTAATTATTTTTTTTTGAAAAGGGAGAATGTACCCTGTTGTGAATTCTGTTTGTGGGCTCCCCCGGTGGTGTTTTATGGTATTGCCACTTATTTGCCTTCTTCTATCCTTGATCACCTGTTGACACCCATTAGGGGAGTTTCCTATTTAAGGCTGCTTGGCTGCTGGTCCGATGCCGGCCAACAATGTATCAGTAGCATTCTGTTGCATTCTCCTGCCTCAAGTTCCAGTTCAGCTAAGTTGAATTTTGTTCCTAGTTAATGTTATTTTTTGTCCAGCTATCTGCAATGTGACTCTCTGCAGCTGGAAGCTCTCGTGGACTGAAATTGCCACTCCAGTGGCATGAGTTGTCACTGGAGTTTTAAAGTAATTTCAGGATGGTGTTTTTGAGTAGTGTTTTGAAGTTGACCGTGAAGTAACTCTTTCCTGTACTTCTGCTATCTAGTAAGCGGACCTCACTGTGCTAAATCTGCTGTTCATCCTACGTATGTCTTTTCCTCTTGACTCACCGTCAATATTTGTGGGGGCCTGCTATCTCCTTTTGGGGTTCATCTCTGGAGGTAAGGCAGGCCTGTATATTCCTCTGATAGGGGTAGTTAGATCTCCGGCTGGCGCGTGGTGTCTAGGGCATCGTAGGAAACACTCCCCGGCTACTTCCAGTGTCGTGTCAGGTTCAGGTCACGGTCACTTTAGTTTCCATCACCCGAGAGTTAGTCCGTTTGTTATTTTTGATTTCCCTGCCATTGGGAAAATCATAACAGTTTGGCCGGCCCACATGTGTTAAAACTATGCACTAAAGCAGGAAAGGATATGAAAAGGTTTTTTTTTCCTTCTGTGTTTGGAAAGTGCACCTTAGTGCTTATTTGTACTCCTTGCTTAAACTGCAGTCTTCAGCCTTTTTTTTTTTCCTCTCCTCTTAATCTTTGAATGGCTTTGGTTATACCTGTTTGAATCATGGATCCACAGAGTTTGGTTGCAGGTCTGAATAACCTGGCTTCAAAGGTCCAGAACTTACAAGATTTTGTTATACGTGCTCCAATGTCTGAACCTAAGATCCCTATGCCTGAATTTTTTACCGGAGACAGATCCCGTTTTTTGAATTTCAGAGAGAATTGTAAATTGTTTTTGTCTCTGAAATCTCACTCTGCTGGTGATCCTGCGCAACAGGTTAAAATTGTTATTTCTCTATTGCGGGGTGACCCACAAAGTTGGGCATTTGCATTGTCGCCAGGGGATCCTGCGTTATTAAATGTAGATGCGTTTTTTCTGGCTTTGGGGTTGCTTTATGAAGAACCTAATTTAGAGATTTTGGCTGAGAAAGCCTTGATAGCTCTTTCCCAAGGGCAAGATGAAGCTGAGATATACTGCCAGAAGTTTCGTAAATGGTCGGTACTTACTAAATGGAATGAGTGCGCTCTAGCAGCTAATTTCAGAGAAGGTCTCTCTGATGCCGTGAAGGATGTCATGGTGGGGTTCCCTGTGCCTACAGGTCTGAATGATGCCATGAAATTGGCTATCCAGATTGATCGGCGTTTACGGGAGCGCAAATCTGTGCACCATATGGCGGTATCCTCTGAGCAAAAATCTGTGCACCATATGGCGGTATCTTTTGAGCAAAAACCTGTGCACCATATGGCGGTATCTTCTGAGCAAAAACCTGTGCACCATATGGCGGTATCTTCTGAGCAAAAACCTGTGCATCATTTGGCGGTGACCTCTGAAAAGGCACCAGAGCATATGCAATGCGATAGTGTATTGTCTAGAGGCGAACGACAGAATTACAGGCGCAAAAATGGGTTGTGCTTCTATTGTGGAGATCCAGCTCATGTTATATCAGCATGCTCTAAACGCATAAAGAAGGTTGATAAAAAGGTTGATAAATCTTTTTCTATGGGTACCTTGCAGTCTAAATTTCTTTTGTCCGTGACATTGATTTGTACTTTATCATCTGTTACTGTGGATGCTTATGTGGATTCTGGCGCCGCTCTGAGTCTCATGGATTGGTCCTTTGCCAAGCGTTGTGGGTTTGATTTAGAGCCTCTGGAGGTTTCTATTCCCTTAAAGGGTATTGATTCTACACCTTTGGCTAGCAATAAACCACAATATTGGACACAAGTGACTATGCATCTTTCCCCAGACCATCAGGAGATTATTCATTTCCTTGTGTTATATAATCTACATGACGTATTAGTACTTGGATTACCATGGTTACAAATTCATAATCCAGTCTTGGACTGGAGATCAATGTCTGTGCTGAGTTGGGGATGTCGGGGGATTCATGGGGATGCACCTTTGGTTCCCATTTCTTCATCTACTCCCTCTGAGATCCCAGCATTTCTGTCAGATTTTTATGATGTCTTTCAGGAGCCTAAAACTGATTCTCTCCCCCCTCACAGAGAGTGTGACTGCGCTATTGAGTTGATTCCCGGTAGTAAATTTCCTAAGGGTCGCTTGTTTAATTTGTCTGTACCTGAACATACTGCTATGCGGGAGTATATCAGAGAATCTTTGGAAAAGGGTCATATTCGCCCCTCTTTGTCTCCATTGGGGGCAGGGTTTTTCTTTGTGGGTAAAAAGGATGGTTCATTGAGACCTTGTATCGACTATCGACTTCTGAATAAGATTACTGTTAAATACCAGTACCCGTTACCTTTACTGACTGATCTTTTTGCTCGCATAAAGGGGGCGAAGTGGTTCACTAAGATCGATCTACGTGGTGCGTATAATTTGGTGCGGATTAAGCAGGGGGATGAGTGGAAGACCGCATTTAATACGCCTGAAGGCCATTTTGAGTATTTGGTAATGCCTTTCGGTCTCGCGAATGCCCCTTCCGTTTTTCAGTCCTTTATGCACGATATTTTCCGTGAATATCTGGATAAATTTATGATTGTGTATTTGGATGATATTTTGATTTTTTCGGAGGACTGGGAATCTCATGTTCAACAGGTCAGGAGAGTTTTTCAGGTTTTACGAGCTAATTCTCTATTTGTGAAGGGCTCAAAGTGTATTTTTGGGGTTCAGAGAATTTCCTTTCTGGGATATATTTTTTCCCCTTCATCTATGGAGATGGACCCTGTTAAGGTTCAGGCTATTTGTGATTGGATACAACCTACTTCTCTAAAGAGTCTTCAGAAATTCTTGGGATTTGCTAATTTCTATCGCCGATTCATAGCGGGTTTTTCTGCCATTGCTAAACCTTTGACTGATTTGACCAAGAAGGGTGCTGATGTTGCTAATTGGTCCTCTGCGGCTGTGGAGGCCTTTCGGGAGCTTAAGCGCCGCTTTTCTTCTGCTCCTGTGTTGCGCCAGCCTGATGTTTCGCTCCCGTTCCAGGTTGAAGTAGATGCTTCCGAGATCGGAGCAGGTGCAGTTTTGTCGCAGAAAGGTCCTGACTGCTCAGTGATGAGACCATGTGCGTTTTTCTCTCGAAAGTTTTCGCCCGCTGAGCGAAATTATGATGTTGGAAATCGGGAGCTCTTGGCCATGAAGTGGGCATTTGAGGAGTGGCGTCATTGGCTTGAGGGTGCTAGACACCAGGTGGTGGTCTTGACTGACCACAAAAATCTAATTTATCTTGAGTCAGCCAGGCGTCTGAATCCTAGACAGGCGCGCTGGTCGTTGTTTTTCTCTCGATTTAACTTTGTGGTCTCATATCTGCCTGGGTCTAAGAATGTGAGGGCGGATGCCCTCTCTAGGAGTTTTGAGCCTGACTCGCCTGGTGATTCCGAACCTACTGGCATCCTGAAGGATGGGGTGATATTGTCAGCTGTCTCCCCAGACCTGCGGCGCTCTTTGCAGGAGTTTCAGGTGGATAGGCCTGATCGCTGTCCGCCTGGTAGACTGTTTGTCCCTGATGACTGGACCAGTAGAGTTATTTCGGAGGTTCACTCTTCCGCGTTGGCAGGTCATCCTGGAATTTTTGGCACCAGGGATCTGGTGTCTAGGTCCTTCTGGTGGCCTTCCTTGTCTCGAGATGTACGTATTTTTGTGCAGTCTTGTGATGTTTGTGCTCGGGCTAAGCCCTGCTGTTCCCGGGCCAGCGGGTTGTTGTTGCCCTTGCCTATTCCTAAGAGGCCTTGGACGCACATCTCTATGGACTTTATTTCTGACCTTCCTGTTTCTCGTAGGATGTCCGTCATCTGGGTGGTGTGTGACCGTTTTTCCAAGATGGTTCACTTGGTACCTTTGCCCAAATTGCCCTCCTCCTCTGAGCTGGTCCCTCTATTTTTTCAGAATGTTGTGCGTTTGCATGGTATTCCTGAGAATATAGTTTCTGACAGGGGTACTCAGTTTGTGTCTAGATTTTGGCGGGCGTTCTGTGCCAGGATGGGCATCGACTTGTCGTTTTCGTCTGCATTCCATCCTCAGACTAATGGCCAGACTGAGCGTACTAATCAGACCTTGGAGACTTACTTGAGGTGTTTTGTGTCCGCTGATCAGGACGATTGGCTTGATTTTTTGCCATTGGCAGAGTTTGCCCTTAACAATCGGGCCAGTTCTGCCACTTTGGTTTCTCCATTTTTTTGTAATTCAGGGTTTCACCCTCGCTTTTCGTCCGGTCAATTGGAGTCTTCGGATTGTCCTGGAGTAGATGCTGTGGTTGATAGAATGCATCAGATTTGGGGACAGGTTGTGGACAATCTGAAGTTGTCCCAGGAGAAGACTCAACAGTTCACTAATCGTCATCGGCGTGTCGGTCCTCGTCTTTGTGTTGGGGACCTGGTTTGGTTGTCTTCTCGATTTGTTCCTATGAAGGTCTCGTCTCCTAAGTTTAAGCCTCGGTTTATCGGCCCTTATAGGATTCTGGAGGTTCTCAATCCTGTGTCCTTTCGTTTGGACCTCCCAGCATCTTTTACTATTCATAATGTTTTTCATCGGTCATTATTGCGGAGGTATGAGGTGCCGGTTGTTCCGTCTGCTGATCCTCCTGCTCCTGTGCTGGTTGAGGGTGAGTTGGAGTATGTGGTAGAAAAGATCTTGGACTCCCGTGTTTCCAGACGGAAACTTCAGTATCTGGTTAAGTGGAAAGGCTATGGTCAGGAGGATAATTCTTGGGTGACAGCATCTGATGTTCATGCTCCTGATTTGGTTCGTGCATTCCATAGTGCTCATCCAGATCGCCCTGGTGGTTCTGGTGAGGGTTCGGTGCCCCCTCCTTAAGGGGGGGGTACTGTTGTGAATTCTGTTTGTGGGCTCCCCCGGTGGTGTTTTATGGTATTGCCACTTATTTGCCTTCTTCTATCCTTGATCACCTGTTGACACCCATTAGGGGAGTTTCCTATTTAAGGCTGCTTGGCTGCTGGTCCGATGCCGGCCAACAATGTATCAGTAGCATTCTGTTGCATTCTCCTGCCTCAAGTTCCAGTTCAGCTAAGTTGAATTTTGTTCCTAGTTAATGTTATTTTTTGTCCAGCTATCTGCAATGTGACTCTCTGCAGCTGGAAGCTCTCGTGGACTGAAATTGCCACTCCAGTGGCATGAGTTGTCACTGGAGTTTTAAAGTAATTTCAGGATGGTGTTTTTGAGTAGTGTTTTGAAGTTGACCGTGAAGTAACTCTTTCCTGTACTTCTGCTATCTAGTAAGCGGACCTCACTGTGCTAAATCTGCTGTTCATCCTACGTATGTCTTTTCCTCTTGACTCACCGTCAATATTTGTGGGGGCCTGCTATCTCCTTTTGGGGTTCATCTCTGGAGGTAAGGCAGGCCTGTATATTCCTCTGATAGGGGTAGTTAGATCTCCGGCTGGCGCGTGGTGTCTAGGGCATCGTAGGAAACACTCCCCGGCTACTTCCAGTGTCGTGTCAGGTTCAGGTCACGGTCACTTTAGTTTCCATCACCCGAGAGTTAGTCCGTTTGTTATTTTTGATTTCCCTGCCATTGGGAAAATCATAACAGTACCCCCCCCCCAAAAAAAAGGCCAAGTATCACACACTGGTTTTCGGTGGCACACAATGAGAGAGAGATGCCACCCACAGCAATGGCACGGAGGCAGACTTGCCAATATTTATCTCCCACTAATTTTTTTTTTTGAAAAGGGAGAATGTACCCCCCAAAAAAAAAATGGTCAAGTATCACACAGTGTTTTTCGGTGGCACACAATGAGAGAGAGATGCCACACACAGCAATGGCACGGAGGCAGACTTGCCAATATTTATCTCCCACTAATTTTTTTTTTTGAAAAGGGAGAATTTAGAAAAAAAAAAATGGCCAAGTATCACACAGTGTTTTTCGGTGGCACACAATGAGAGACAGATGCCACACACAGCAATGGCACAGAGGCAGACTTGACAATATTTATCTCCCTGCAGTAATCTCAGAAAAGTATGGCAGGCAGCTATAAAAAGGACTGCTGCACACAAAAGTGTGGACAAACACACAAGATAGCTGTGCAGAAAGGAAGGAAAAACAGGATTTGTGCTTTGAAAAAAGCAGTTGGTTTGCACAGCGTCGTACACACACAGCAATACAGCTATCAGGGTCAGGGAGCCTTCTAGGGCAGCCCAATGAGCGACAGCGCTGAGGAAAAAAAAACGTAGCTTCCACTGTCCCTGCAAACAAAAGGTGGTGTTGGACAGTTGAAATCGCTACAGCACAAGCGGTTTGTAGCTTTATGTACCCTGCCTATCACTATCCCTGCTTCTGAAGAAGCGGCAGCAACCTCTCCCCACACTCAGATCAGTAGCAGTAAGATGGCGGTCGGCGGGAATGCCCCTTTATAGCCCCTGTGACGCCGCAGAAAGCAAGCCAATCACTGCAATGCCCTTCTCTAAGATGGTGGGGACTGAGATCTATGTCATCACGCTGCCCACACTCTGCGTCCACCTTCATTGGCTGAGAAATGGCGCTTTTAGCGTCATCGAAACGCGACTTTGGCGCGAAAGTCGCGTACCGCATGGCCGACCCCACACAGGGATCGGCTCGGTTTCATGAGACGCCGACTTTGCCAAAAGTCGGCGACTTATGAAAATGAACGATCCGTTTCGCTCAACCCTACTCCCTAGAGCTTGTTCTTTGTTAAGTAACTTAGCTAGTATTTCTAGTGATCCCCAGCCACTGGGATCATAACAGGCGCCCATCATGCCGGTGTTGATGCCATATACCCCGGGTGGCCCGTGGCTTCCAATGTATGAAGGTGAACCTAATACCCTTGATGGTTTCAGGGAAAAGATGCTGGCTCATTTTGATATGTTCCCCGTGGGTGAAGCTCAGCGTGTTAGTCTCCTGATGATGCAGTTAAGTGGCCATGCTAAGCGAGAAGTCACGGCATGGGCAACTGATCTAAAAGGTACTGTTGAACGCATGTTTGCTGGATTAAAAGCTACATTTGAAACCACTGACAGCAGCAAAGCTAAAGTACGATTCTTTAATTGCAAACAAAAAGCTAATGAGGGCGTGAGAGATTTTGCCTTAAACCTGCAGGAAGCCCTTAAATCACTTACACTGGCTGAACCCATTTTTAACACAGGAGCCGATAAACTGCTAAGAGATCAATTTATTGAGGGACTCTACACCCCTTCTCACCGGGGGCATGTGAGCATGCTTGTTTTTAAGAACCCTGAATTGACATTTGCCCAATTAAAGGAGAGCGCTATACGTCTCCAGCTGGCAGAGGCACCTCGGGATCAGGATCTCACACAACCCATGGCAGATGTACTTCAGCAACGGGGAATGCCAGTGACATCAGCTACGTCCAGTGCCAGTGCTAAGTCCCTGGGGCCCATTACTAATGAGGCTCTTCAGCAAAAGCTTGACTCTTTAACTGATGTTGTTGCTTCAATGGCTAAAACCATGCAGGAGACGAGAGAACCCAAGATGGAGTTGGCAAACCGTAGAGAGGATGTTCCATGGATGAGGTCCCGGAGATACCCGACATGGAGAGAACGGCCCCGTGACCGCTACCAAACGGATGGACAGCCCATTTGCCGCCATTGCCAGCAGCCAGGCCACTTTGCACGAAATGGTGATTTAAATGGGAATCCCCTGGGAATGCGGGCAGCTTCGCAAGAATGGAAATGCCGATGCCCTATCCCGGATGCCACACTTGAGAGATGTAGAAGAAGAAACGGGGGAGCTTGAAGAAATTGAACTACCAGCCTTTCATCAGCCCAAGGCAAAACATCGTCAGTCAAATACCTATCAGAAACAACAAGAAGTGAATTTTAATCCGTTAGCACACCATAGATGGGCTGACACCCAAGATAGCAATCCGGCTGTGAAGCTAGTGAAGGAACTATTGACTGAGCAAAGTGCATATCCCGATGAGAATGCCCCAGAAGAGACGCATCAACTCTGGAAAGAGAGAGGCAAAATGTTCCTGTATCAAGGGAAACTCTGTAGAAGATACACCAATCCGAAAACACATGAATTGGTTTGGCAGATTATTGTGCCTAAACAAGATGTGAAGATGGTCCTCGAGGCTTTCCACAATGGTGCTGGTCACTTTGGTTGGAAAAAGTTAGAAGTACTTCTGAGAGAAAGATTTTATTGGGTCGGGATGAGAAAATCAATCGAACAGTGGTGTAGAAACTGTGGCCCGTGCAACCTCAGAAGGAACGATCAAAAGAGCCAAAGAGCACCACTGCAGCCCATAATCACCAAACAACCACTTGAACTGGTAGCCATGGACCACGTGAAGTTGACACTGAGCCGGTCCGGTTACGTCTATGCCTTGACCATCGTGGACCATTATTCACGCTTCTTGGTAGTAGTACCTGTAAAAGATCTAACTGCAAAAACAGCAGCCAAAGCGTTCCAAACGTATTTTTGTAGACCCCATGGATATCCGGAACAGGTTCTCACTGACCAGGGTACAGCCTTTGAATCAGAGATCTTCAGAGAATTCTGTAATATGTATGGTTGCAAAAAGATCCGGACGACGGCCTATCATCCGCAAACAAACGGCTTATGTGAGAAGATGAACCATATTGTGATAGACCTACTAAAGACTTTACCTGAAACGGAAAGGAATGAATGGCCAGAGAAATTGCCTGACTTGGTGGATCTGTATAATCATGTCCCGGTGAGCTCTACCAACTGCACCCCAGCTTATCTTATGCGTGCAAGACCCGGCCAATTGCCAATCGATCTAGAAATGCGAATTCTGAAACCAGACGCAGAAGTTCAAGACTCCAATTGGGATGTCGTAAGGCAAAAGCAGTATCACCAAGTGCAAGAGAGTGTGGAAAGAAGCCTCCAGCAAACCAGAGAAAGACAAGAGCGAACTTTCAACCAGAATGCTCTAGCAACTCCATTAAGACCGGGTGACCAAGTACTCAAGAGGAATCGTCGAACCAATAAACCGGATAATCAATGGGAAGCCGTACCCTACACAGTTTTACTAACAAGAATGGATAATCCTAAAATGTGTCTCATTAGCAAAAACGGAGGTTTAACATCTGTACTAGTGTCAAGAGACAATCTTAAATTTTGTCCGGAAACGTTGAAAGAGCCAGAAGTTGTCGAGCCAGAATCAGAAGTTATTCAACCTATACAGGTTCAACCAGTAAAGGAAAAAGAGGAGGAAATGTATCACACCTGTATAGGAGACTTTCCCAAAACCCTACTAACATACCATGGTGCAGTAGTGGTTCCCATGGTGGCCTTTTATCCAACACCGAATCCAATATTAGAAGTCCCAAGACAGGAAGAGGCTGACCCCATACTACAAGAGGTTCCAGGTCAGCAAGAACAGATTCCTGATCAGAGTGATCCCATTCACGGTGGACTTGCCAACCCCATATGTTGTGAATTTGGATTCTGGGCTCCCCCGGTGGCTACTGGTGGAATTGAACTGGTGTCTTCATCTTCTCTGTTCACCTGTTCCCATCAAGATGTGGGAGTCGCTATATAACCTTGCTGCTCTGTTAGTTGCTTGCCGGTCAACAATGTTATCAGAAGCCTCTCTGTGCTTGTTCCTGCTCCTAGACAACTACTAGATAAGTTGGACTCTTGTCCATGTTTGTTTTTGCATTTTGTTCCAGTTCACAGCTGTAGTTTCGTTACTGTGTCTGGAAAGCTCTTGTGAACGGGAATTGCCACTCTGGTGTTATGAGTTAATGCCAGAGTTTTAAAGTAATTTCTGGATGGTGTTTTTTGATAGGGTTTTCAGCTGACCATGAAAGTGTCCTTTCTGTCTTCTGCTATGTAGTAAGTGGACCTCAAATTTGCTAAACCTATTTTCATACTACGTTTGTTATTTCATCTCAACTCACCGCCAATACATGTGGGGGGCCTCTGTCTCCTTTCGGGGTATTTCTCTAGAGGTGAGCTAGGACTAATATTTTCCTCTGCTAGCTTTATTTAGTCCTCCGGCTGGGCTGGGCATCTAGAACCAACGTAGGCATGCTACCCGGCCACTGCTAGTTGTGCGTTAGGTTTAGTTCATGGTCAGCTCAGTTCCCATCTTCCAAGAGCTAGTTCCTATATATGCTTATGCTATGATCTCTTGCCATTGAGATCATGACAGTTTGACCGGCCAGCAAAGTGTTAATCGTTTGGGCTGAAGCAGGAGAAAAAGAAGTGTTGAAGGGAATTTTTTTTTTTTCCCCCTCAGAGTTTTGCTGCCTAGCCCTTAATTGCTGTCTAGCTGCTTCTTACCTCCTCTTAACCCTTGAATGGCTCTGTGTCCACCTGTTTGTAATGGATCTTCAGAGTGTAACTGCAGGTTTGAATAATCTTGCCACGAAGGTACAAAATTTGCAAGATTTTGTTTGTCATGCACCTGTATCTGAGCCGAGAATTCCTTTGCCGGAATTTTTCTCGGGGAATAGATCCGGGTTTCAGAATTTTCGAAATAATTGCAAATTATTTTTGTCTCTGAAATTTCGCTCTGCCGGAGACCCTGCACAGCAGGTCAGGATTGTGATTTCCTTGCTCCGGGGCGACCCTCAAGACTGGGCTTTTTCATTGACACCAGGGGATCCTGCGTTGCTCAATGTGGATGCGTTTTTTCTGGCCTTGGGGTTGCTTTATGACGAACCTCATTTGGAGCTTCAGGCAGAAAAAACTTTGATGTCCCTATCTCAGGGGCAAGATGAAGCGGAAATTTACTGCCAAAGATTCCGTAAATGGTCTGTGCTTACTCAGTGGAATGAGTGCGCCCTGGCGGCGACTTTCAGAGAGGGTCTCTCTGATGCCATTAAGGATGTTATGGTGGGGTTCCCTGTGCCTGCGGGTCTGAATGAGTCCATGACAATGGCTATTCAGATCGATAGGCGTTTGCGGGAGCGCAAACCAGTGCACCATCTGGCGGTGTCCACTGAGAAGTCGCCAGAGAGTATGCAGTGTGATAGAATTCTGTCCCGAAGCGAGTGGCAGAATTTTAGACAGAAAAATGGGTTGTGTTTCTATTGTGGTGATTCTACTCATGTTATATCAGCATGCTCTAAGCGCACTAAAAAGCTTGGTAAATCTGTTTCCATTTGCACCTTACCGTCTAAATTTATTCTATCTGTGACCCTGATTTGCTCTTTGTCATCTATTACCACGGACGCCTATGTCGACTCTGGCGCCGCTTTGAGTCTTATGGATTGGTCCTTTGCCAAACGCTGTGGGTATGATTTAGAGCCTTTGGAGACTCCTATTCCTCTGAAGGGGATTGACTCCACCCCATTGGCTAATAATAAACCACAATACTGGACACAAGTAACTATGCGTATTAATCCGGATCACCAGGAGATTATTCGCTTTCTGGTGCTGTATAATCTACATGATGATTTGGTGCTAGGATTGCCTTGGCTGCAATCTCACAACCCAGTCCTCGACTGGAGAGCTATGTCTGTGTTGAGCTGGGGATGTAAGGGGGCTCATGGGGATGTACCTGTGGTTTCCATTTCATCATCCATTCCCTCTGAAATTCCTGAGTTCCTGTCTGACTATCGTGACGTCTTTGAAGAATCCAAGCTTGGTTCGTTACCTCCGCACCGAGAGTGCGATTGTGCCATAGATTTAATCCCGGGTAGTAAATACCCAAAGGGTCGTTTATTTAATCTGTCTGTGCCTGAACATGCTGCTATGCGAGAATATATAAAGGAGTCCTTGGAAAAGGGACATATTCGTCCATCGTCATCTCCCTTAGGAGCCGGTTTTTTCTTTGTGTCAAAAAAAGACGGCTCTTTGAGACCATGTATTGATTATCGGCTTTTGAATAAAATCACTGTTAAATATCAATACCCATTGCCGTTGCTGACTGATTTGTTTGCTCGCATAAAGGGGGCCAAGTGGTTCTCTAAGATTGACCTTCGTGGGGCGTATAATTTGGTGCGAATCAGGCAGGGGGATGAGTGGAAAACCGCATTTAATACGCCCGAGGGCCACTTTGAGTATTTAGTGATGCCTTTTGGTCTTTCTAATGCTCCGTCAGTTTTCCAGTCCTTTATGCATGATATTTTTCGCGATTATTTGGATAAATTTATGATTGTGTATCTGGATGATATTCTGATTTTTTCGGATGACTGGGACTCTCATGTCCAGCAAGTCAGGAGGGTTTTTCAGGTTTTGCGGTCTAATTCTTTGTGTGTGAAGGGTTCTAAGTGTGTTTTTGGGGTACAGAGGATTTCCTTTTTGGGATATATTTTTTCCCCCTCTTCCATTGAAATGGATCCTGTCAAGGTTCAAGCTATTTGTGATTGGACGCAGCCCTCTTCTCTTAAGAGTCTTCAGAAATTTTTGGGCTTTGCTAACTTTTATCGTCGATTTATTGCTGGTTTTTCGGATATTGCTAAGCCATTGACCGATTTGACTAAGAAGGGTGCTGATGTTGCTGATTGGTCCCCTGATGCTGTGGAGGCCTTTCGGGAGCTTAAGCGCCGTTTTTCCTCTGCCCCTGTGTTGCGTCAGCCTGATGTTGCTCTACCTTTTCAGGTTGAGGTCGACGCTTCTGAGATCGGAGCTGGGGCAGTGTTGTCGCAAAAAAGTTCTGACTGCTCCGTGATGAGGCCTTGTGCCTTCTTTTCCCGTAAATTTTCGCCCGCTGAGCGGAATTATGATGTTGGGAATCGGGAGCTTTTGGCCATGAAGTGGGCTTTTGAGGAGTGGCGCCATTGGCTTGAGGGGGCCAGACATCAGGTGGTGGTATTGACTGACCACAAAAATTTGATTTATCTTGAGACCGCCAGGCGCCTGAATCCTAGACAGGCGCGCTGGTCATTATTTTTCTCTCGGTTTAATTTTGTGGTGTCATACCTACCGGGTTCTGAGAATGTTAAGGCGGATGCCCTTTCTAGGAGTTTTGAGCCTGACTCGCCTGGTAACTCTGAGCCCACAGGTATCCTTAAGGATGGAGTGGTATTGTCAGCCGTTTCTCCAGACCTGCGGCGGGCCTTGCAGGAGTTTCAGGCGGAGAGACCTGATCGTTGCCCACCTGATAAACTGTTTGTTCCTGATGATTGGACCAGTAGAGTCATCTCTGAGGTTCATTCTTCTGCGTTGGCAGGTCATCCTGGCATTTTTGGTACCAGGGATTTGGTGGCAAGGTCCTTCTGGTGGCCTTCCCTGTCACGAGATGTGCGAGGCTTTGTGCAGTCTTGTGACGTTTGTGCTCGGGCCAAGCCTTGTTGTTCTCGGGCTAGTGGATTATTGTTGCCCTTGCCTATTCCTAAGAGGCCTTGGACGCACATCTCGATGGATTTTATTTCAGATCTGCCTGTTTCTCAGAAGATGTCTGTCATCTGGGTGGTGTGTGACCGTTTTTCTAAGATGGTCCATTTGGTTCCTCTGCCCAAGTTACCTTCTTCTTCCGAGTTGGTTCCTCTGTTTTTTCAAAATGTTGTTCGTTTGCATGGTATTCCTGAGAATATCGTTTCTGACAGAGGGACCCAATTCGTGTCTAGATTTTGGCGGGCATTCTGTGCTAGGATGGGCATAGATTTATCTTTTTCGTCCGCTTTCCATCCTCAGACGAATGGCCAGACCGAGCGGATTAATCAGACCCTGGAGACATATCTGAGGTGTTTTGTGTCTGCTGACCAGGATGATTGGGTTGCTTTTTTGCCATTGGCGGAGTTCGCTCTCAATAATCGGGCCAGCTCTGCCACTTTGGTGTCCCCGTTTTTCTGTAATTCGGGGTTTCATCCTCGATTTTCCTCTGGTCAGGTGGAATCTTCGGATTGTCCTGGAGTGGATGCTGTGGTGGAGAGATTGAATCAGATCTGGGGGCAGGTGGTGGACAATTTGAGGTTGTCCCAGGAGAAGACTCAGCTTTTTGCCAACCGCCACCGTCGTGTTGGTCCTCGGCTTTCTGTTGGGGATTTGGTGTGGTTGTCTTCTCGTTTTGTCCCTATGAGGGTCTCTTCTCCTAAGTTTAAGCCTCGGTTTATCGGCCCGTATAAGATATTGGAGATTCTTAACCCTGTTTCCTTCCGTTTGGACCTCCCTGCATCCTTTTCTATTCATAACGTTTTTCATCGGTCATTATTGCGCAGGTATGAGGTACCGGTTGTGCCTTCCGTTGAGCCTCCTGCTCCGGTGTTGGTTGAGGGTGAGTTGGAGTACGTTGTGGAGAAAATTTTGGACTCTCGTGTTTCCAGACGGAGACTCCAGTATCTGGTCAAGTGGAAGGGATACGGCCAGGAGGATAATTCTTGGGTGAATGCATCTGATGTTCATGCCTCCGATCTGGTTCGTGCCTTTCATAGGGCCCATCCTGATCGCCCTGGTGGTTCTGGTGAGGGTTCGGTGCCCCCTCCTTGAGGGGGGGGTACTGTTGTGAATTTGGATTCTGGGCTCCCCCGGTGGCTACTGGTGGAATTGAACTGGTGTCTTCATCTTCTCTGTTCACCTGTTCCCATCAAGATGTGGGAGTCGCTATATAACCTTGCTGCTCTGTTAGTTGCTTGCCGGTCAACAATGTTATCAGAAGCCTCTCTGTGCTTGTTCCTGCTCCTAGACAACTACTAGATAAGTTGGACTCTTGTCCATGTTTGTTTTTGCATTTTGTTCCAGTTCACAGCTGTAGTTTCGTTACTGTGTCTGGAAAGCTCTTGTGAACGGGAATTGCCACTCTGGTGTTATGAGTTAATGCCAGAGTTTTAAAGTAATTTCTGGATGGTGTTTTTTGATAGGGTTTTCAGCTGACCATGAAAGTGTCCTTTCTGTCTTCTGCTATGTAGTAAGTGGACCTCAAATTTGCTAAACCTATTTTCATACTACGTTTGTTATTTCATCTCAACTCACCGCCAATACATGTGGGGGGCCTCTGTCTCCTTTCGGGGTATTTCTCTAGAGGTGAGCTAGGACTAATATTTTCCTCTGCTAGCTTTATTTAGTCCTCCGGCTGGGCTGGGCATCTAGAACCAACGTAGGCATGCTACCCGGCCACTGCTAGTTGTGCGTTAGGTTTAGTTCATGGTCAGCTCAGCTCCCATCTTCCAAGAGCTAGTTCCTATATATGCTTATGCTATGATCTCTTGCCATTGAGATCATGACACCCATAGTGGTGGAATTATCTATAGCAGAGAGGGCAGATACTATATCCGCAGTAGACAGTAGTACACCACATAAAGAGACACTGCTATTACGTAGATCCCAGCGTAGTACCCGGGGTCAATTACCGGCCAGGTATGCGGATTACCAACTATAAGACTATAGTCATTGTTATCGTTCTGTAACGTTTAAGCCCAGTACCTACAGAGACTTACCTGTATGAACTTCTTGCATATTCTTGAACTTTTATCAGCCCGAAAACACTAAATCAAAGCTCCGGAAAGACTGCTTTGTGAACTTTGCTTCCTAGTACCTTCAAGGATAAAACTGTATTAATGGACGCTATTTGAAGTGACTTTTTACAGAATTCCATTTTTTTTGTTTCTTTGAGTGGTTTTTGTAACTTTTCATTTTTAAGACTCTGTACATATCAATTGTTATTTCAAAATGTTATCGTCCTACAGTCCCGGAGTACTGTTCTTAACTAAGGGGGAATGTGGCGCCCCTAGGGGTATTTGCCACAAAAATAGTTATTGACACCAAATACAAATATTAAAATAGCAAGACTGCACTATCATCTCCGGCCAGAAGGGGGAGCTCCAGAGACTCCCCTTGATCTATTCTGGTCTGAGAAAAGGACTGGCAGTTGGGTTGAGGAGCTGAAAGTGAGAGGTCGTATAACTGAACTCCTAACAGCCCTATGACGGATTATAGGCCCTTAATACCGATAGTAGGAAAAGAGGAATAGAGAAAAAGGACATTGTGAGAACTGGGTAGCAATAACCTCTACCCAGAATAGGCGCAGAGACGGATACCGGATCTGTGGCTATATTCATTATATATGATACAGCAACCGGAAGGAAGTGAGGTGATATCAGCTTCACCAGGGTAAGACGTAGCAACAGACACAGAGTTCAGCGGTACTCCCAAAGGGGGTAAGCCGACAAAAAGGACTCGGGTTGTCCGTCGAACCAGAGCACAGAAGAGACAGATTGGGTCGGCAGTCAGTTCACATACAGCAGCAGGGCCATACAGAAACTGCGCATAATAAGAGGTGGAAATCCTGACAGGGTCAAAGTAATTCAGAGTTCTTATACAGACTCCGGTGACAGTATTGGTTACAAATCCCTTTTTGTTGAAGTAAACTGGTTAAATGTTTCAGCGCCTCAGTCTTTCATTTGGACAATAGCCATCGATCCAGGATCGGGGTCATCACAGCTGAGAGGACCTGCTGTTGATCAAGTAAGTGTCTGTTCCTTCATGATATCCCTTACACTGTGCATCGCCTGAGGCCACAGCACCGGGTCAAGCCACTAGTGATATCCCCCTCAAGAGACGGACCTCTTTGATCTGGTGCTGGGTACCTCGGTCTCCCGGGCGTCACAATCCTGTCTGCAGTCACCACTAGAGGGAGCTCCCTGTATACAGAGATATATGATAAGATCCTGTCTGCAGTCACCACTAGGGGGAGCTCCCTGTATACAGAGATACATGATAAGATCCTGTCTGCAGTCACCACTAGGGGGATCTCCCTGTATACAGAGATACATGATAAGATCCTGTCCGCAGCCACCACTAGGGGGAGCTCCCTGTATACAGAGATACATGATAAGATCCTGTCTGCAGCCACCACTAGGGGGAGCTCCCTGTATACAGAGATACATGATAAGATTCTGTCTGCAGCCACCACAAGGGGAAGCTCCCTGCATACAGAGATACATGATAAGATCCTGTCTGCAGCCACCACTAGGGGGAGCTCCCTGTATACAGAGATACATGATAAGATTCTGTCTGCAGCCACCACTAGGGGGAGCTCCCTGTATACAGAGATACATGATAAGATTCTGTCTGCAGCCACCACAAGGGGAAGCTCCCTGCATACAGAGATACATGATAAGATCCTGTCTGCAGCCACCACTAGGGGGAGCTCCCTGTATACAGAGATACATGATAAGATTCTGTCTGCAGCCACCACTAGGGGGAGCCCCCTGTATACAGTGATACATGATAAGGTCCTGTCTGCAGTCACCACTAGGGGGAGCTCCCTGTATACAGAGATACATGATAAGATCCTGTCTGCAGCCACCACTAGGGGGAGCTCCCTGTATACAGAGATACATGATGATGATGCGAGGGAGGCTTTTTCAGACATTGAGGGCACGGGGAGCTCGGCGACCACACCTGTTATGATCCTAGAGGCAAGGATCGTAGGTCGGACTAGCTAAGTAACTGAACTGACTACTAGCTCTGGGGAAGTGGTAACTAGATTGACCGCAACCTGATCCTATCCGCACAAAACTATAGGCAGCCGTGGAACGTTACCTAAAAATCCTAGACGTCTCTTCACGGCCTGAGAAACTGACTATTCCTGGAGGGAAAGAAAGTCCTCTCTTGCCTCAGTGGAATGACCCCACAGATATAGAATAGCCCCCCACAAATATTAACGGTGAGTTAAGGGGAAAGCACAAACGCAGAGATGAAATCAGATTTAGCAAATGAGGCCCACTAATACTAGATAGCAGAAAATAGGAAGGGAACTGTGCGGTCAATAAAAAACCCTATTCAAAATATCCACGCAGAGATTGCTCGAGCCCCCGCACCAACTAACGGTGCGGGGGAAGCAACTCCGTACCCCAGAGCTTACCAGCAAAAATAAATCACATATTAGCAAGCTGGACTAGACTCATCATACACAGAAATCATATTGCAGGCAGATGAGCAAAAAAATATTCAAACAGAACTTAGCTTATCCTGAAGAGGCAGAAAACGAGATAATCAGGAGAAATCAGAATAGCACTGAATACATTGACAGCCGGCAACAAGTGGAAGTGAAACAGAGCTAAATAGGAAACTCCCAAGTGAATAACGAGGCAGCTGATCCAGCCACAGACCCGCAGGATAACAAACAAAGCCACCAGGGGGAGCCAAAAAACCAAAGTCACACAATACCATCTGTGACCACCAGAGGGAGCCTGAAAACGGAGTTCACAACACACACCTACCTTGAAGGGTCTATTCTCTGACCTCTTGAAGGCCTATAAGAATAATGTCAAGTCTTGGTGGGAGGTCCAATCTCTTGATAATTATATTAAGAATAAAATCATACCTTTTGGCCTAAGGATACATTTGTTACCAGCACCTAGATGTGCATCTCCAACACTTTAAAAAAAATGGGAGGAGGAGTCTATCTCATCGTCTGTTAGATTTATGCAGATCCTGGTAGAAGAGGAGCAAAATACTTTTGAGAAAACGGCCAAGACTTTGAAGGAACTGATTGAGAAAACTCTTAAATTTAAGACTGATCCGGACTTTTCGACTAGGGAGGAATCCTTAAAAATAGCGGTGGACAGGTTTCACCTAGAAATTAAGGACAGGAAACAAACGGTTTTTGAAGGATAGTGCCAAATTTAAGGAGAAACGGGCTTATCCTTCATTACAGGTTCCTCAGACGAGTGGCAACGAGGTATCCTCCTCGGATATTGAATCTTCTGACGTTGATTCCGCCTCAAGAGGGTTTGCGCCCAGACAACAGTCAAGCAACAAAGGGCGCGGTAAGCAAGGCCGGAGATGGCAAAATCGAAGCTCAGAAAGGGGTTATCCCTCTGCTTCCTCCTCATCCTCTTTTTTAGAGGATCGAGGGAACATTCCCTACTATCTGAGAACTCGACCTCTTCTAGGTCAACCAAGATAGGGACTATTGAAGACAAGAATCAGATTGTGAACCTGTCCTCCCATGATTTAACATCGATTAAGAGGGGTGTCCTGTCCCTTGGCCTTAGTTTTGTTCCGACCACCAGATTCGATCCCTTTAACTGGGTTAAAGATCTCAATTTGTTCACCAGGAAATTAAAATGGAAACGCTTTTTCCAAAAGAATGATGCACAGAAATGCCAACAGTTAGGCATCTCTCAGTCTGATCTTGCTGACCTGGAAACATTGGAGGATCTTGCAGAGGAGGGATCCCGTCCATTGGGTGAGGGTCCGTTTTCAGAATTGAAGCCCATCAGTAGAAGAATGCCTCCGCCGAGTGAATATGGCAGTATTGAGATTTTTCAAAAACTGGTGACTGACGAGATCAATAAGATAGACCCAAGTTTTGACTCAACTTTCCCTAATTTGTCGGGTGGGAAAAAAGAGCGTTGTATGGTCTGAAAAACAATCACTCAATTGTGATTAAGCCTTCAGATAAAGGCGGAAACGTGGTTGTTATGGATACCCGGGGATATGTGGATATGTGCTTGGCTATTGTGTCTGACAGGGACTCATATGACATCCTCAGATGTGACCCGACTCAGGTATTTTGCAGGAACTCTCAGGAATTCTGACACTAACATTAGAACAGAGATTAACCTCTAGGAGTGAGTTTGATTTTCTTTTGCCTAAATCACCCACTATTGCTACGTTTTATGCACTCCCAAAGGTGCACAAGGGCACTACCCCTTTGAGGGGTCGCCCTATTGTATCAGGGGTGGGTGCTCTAGCACAGAACTGCAGTATTTACTTGGACAAGCTTCTGCGCCCCTTTGTGTTGGCCCTACTGTAGCGCCCCCACTGCCGCAGGGCCGAGGGGTACCCGGTACCGGGCCTCTGAGTCTCTGCTCTGGGGTTGTCACGGTGGCTAGGCCCGATCCGTGACCCTGCCGAGGGGCGCACAGTCAGTGGTAGATATGATGGATGATGGTAGTGGTGGTGGTGCGGTGCAATAAATAACGAGGACACCAGGTTGCAGTCTCTTTACCTCTTTACTGAAGATCTCTGGGTCCTCAGTCCGGAATCCGGATAACCAGGCTGCGCAAATCCGGCCGGTCCAATGGCACCTCCAGAGTTCTCTTTACAGGTGGAAATCTGTGCCTTCCTTCTAGCGCTATGTGTTGCGGTCCTTCCCTGCTGTGCTTACGGAAAGTCCCCACAACTGTTGTGTCTGTTTCTTAAGTTCCCTCACAACACGATTAGATGATGTTCTGCTAATCCTCCGTCCCTCCCTGATGTTACGGTTAGGACGGCACCCGTTTGACGGGTAGGCTCGGAGCTCTTCCGGGACCCTAGAGTCGCCCCTCTCCACAAGTTGCCCCCCAAGACTGCATAGGTGATTTAGGTGAGACAGCCCGCCTGAGACTGACTGTCCTGCCGTAGGTTCGAAGTATTGCCTGAAGCTGTATATAGAAATACTTCCTTCGGCGTTCCGGCCACCGGTTGTTTGCGCCTCAGTAGGATGTTGCCTCGATCTTACAGCACGACCCCTACTGGTATTCTCCTTGTTGCTTTGATCTCTTTCTCACTCAGCACAATCTATCTCGCTTCTAGTCCTTCCTTGGGCACCGCCGCTATACTGAGCAGGCACGGTCCCGTTACGTTCTCTCAGTTTGCCAAGCCTCTGTCAGGATCCCACCCCTGACAGAGACCCTACCGAATCTTCTCCTGCAACACCCTCTGCCACAAGGTGTTGCCTGGTTCCAACCCAGTCAGCTTTCTGTCTAACTTCCTGCCTGACCCCCAGTTTTACCAGTGTTGTGGAGACTGGCCTAGTAAATAGAACCCTTAGCTCCCCCTGGAGGCCCGGCGGTGAAATGTATTGGTGTCTGTGATACCTGCTCAGATGAACTCCTTCAGTGCCATCAGACGTACCATGGCTCCCCTTAGTGGTGGAGCCACAGTACTGCAACGACCAGGACTCTGGGGCGCTGCACTCCCCCCCGGTTAAATCCAGTACTCCGGGACTGGGAAGAAAACAACAATACAGATTAGCAAAAAGACATACAATTTGTTGAGTGCAATAACAATAAGTATACTTGAACAGAGCTTCCCTTTATGGGAGGTGAGGACACTTGAACGTTACAAACATGGTTACATATCATAGCAACATGCTATAAGTAACTTTTCTTACCCAACCGGGTATTCTACTTAGTACAAATTCTTGAACAATAATTTAACATTGCCTTTAAGGACGTACACTCAATATCCGCTAAAGACCCTCTTACAATCACATTATAAGGCAATTTAACTTTTTCATTCTCCTTCTTTAAATCTGCAGGACCGCCTGTCCTAATGGCACCAGACCTACTGCCTCTCCTTTCTTACAGGACCGCTCCTTTCAGCCCAAGCCTTCTGTCTTTTCAACTACTATACACAGTATAGAACATAACATTACTTTCAGTTTAGGAACACTGGGCCATCTTCATATGGCTCCTAGGAGGACTCAGGGTTCACCTTCTATCCTCATTTTCTATCAACGTGTTCAACATTTTCTTAAAGCATTAACTTCCATCATTACTTTCTTACTAGCAACTATGCAGGACACTACGTCTACCCCTACGGGCCCACTGCATCTTTCTTCTAACTTTCACTTTCCGTCGGGAAACATTATCAGCATTCTTTTACAATTAACTAGTTCAATACATATAACTTTTACATGTAAACATTATCATTTTCTTTCAAGGCATCGTTATCACTTTACTGTTCTAAGGCAGTATTACTCATAAGTACACAGATGGACATCCCCTTTAAGAGGGGACCAAGTCTTTATGAGGTAGCATATCTTCTCAGGCTACCAGTCCATACTCATCAAAGGCTCCGGTGCGGTATCTTCGCAAAGAGTCTCTCTTTAAGTAAAACCAGTAGGGAGCACCTTTAAGAAGGTGCAAACTATTTACAAAAAGTTTGTATCATGCACTGTTCATGATTGCGGCAGTTCTGAAAACTTGTGCAAAACTTAGAAAAACAAACAAAACAATAGGGATCCCGGGTCAACAAAGGGATCCCTTTAAAAGTTAACCCAGGACGGGTTTAAAGCAAACAGCAAGGAAATAAACAGTTAATTATTTACATTTTCAGGTTTCCGAGGTTTAGTTGGACGGCTTCCAGGGCTGCACCTGGCACTTAACCCCTCTTGGCCCGGGAAGGGTGAAGTCCAGGGTTGCACCCAGTGCTGGACAAACGCCGTTAATCCGTCTGTCATGTACGGTTAGGTCATGCACAGCGATGGAAGTCTGCGCAGCTTGAGTAGGGGCATTTGCTGCAGCAGAGGTAGCGGCTGCTGCAAGATCAGTCACTGGAACGGAGTCAGCAGCTGTGGCACTAGCAGTCACGAGAGTGGTGTCAGTCATCAGGGCAGGGTCGTCCTTCATACCTGCTTCAGATGCGGTCCCTCCGGTGCCGATCTGCTCCGTCTCCGCTGGGGTCTGGAACGCTGGTTGCAGGGCCTTGCGCTGCGGCGCTGTCATCTCCGTTTGCAGCATCTCGCTTTCCGGCAGTGCATGGCTTTCTGGCTTTGGAGCGCTGGAGCTTCTTTCTTGCTCCGGACCAGACGAGGCTGCCGACAGATGTCTGGTGAGGCTCCCGATGATGGTCTTCTTCCACCCGGCCTCAGTGCTCAGCTGCGTCTGCAGGAGTTGGTGGATCAGCCCGTCTGCTCCGGTCTGCAGGAGGTCAGCGTGGGCTGTGGAGGTCTGGCTGCGGTGCCTCTCCGGGTAGCTGGGGGAGTCCTCGGCTCCGACCCCACGCTCCGGCTCCGGGCGGCTGGCCATGGCGTCCTCCATGTCGCTAACTCCTTCTTCCTGGTCCTTTTCCCGTTCTCTCCTTCGTGGGCGGTTTCGTTTTCTCTGTCTCCGCCCACCATTGAGAATCAGGAGGCAGATCTCGGCTGCTGACGGACACGTCCTCAAGGGGCAGGAATATTTAGACTGGGCGGCCATTGTCTTTCGCGCTCTCCAGCTTGTCTACGCCCACTCCACGCCCCTCTTCTCCTCCTGCGCTCTCCTTAGCGCTGTAATGGCGGCGGTTTTGGCGGGAACTTCTGGCGGCAACTGGCAATCCACAGTCTTTGCAATAAGTCACAGTCCAAGCACAATAAATCACAGTTCCAAGGCACACATGACCTGATTCTTCAGGCTTAAGTAAATCCTGTTCGTGACGCCAAGTTGTAGCGCCCCCACTGCCGCAGGGCCGAGGGGTACCCGGTACCGGGCCTCTGAGTCTCTGCTCTGGGGTTGTCACGGTGGCTAGGCCCGATCCGTGACCCTGCCGAGGGGCGCACAGTCAGTGGTAGATATGATGGATGATGGTAGTGGTGGTGGTGCGGTGCAATAAATAACGAGGACACCAGGTTGCAGTCTCTTTACCTCTTTACTGAAGATCTCTGGGTCCTCAGTCCGGAATCCGGATAACCAGGCTGCGCAAATCCGGCCGGTCCAATGGCACCTCCAGAGTTCTCTTTACAGGTGGAAATCTGTGCCTTCCTTCTAGCGCTATGTGTTGCGGTCCTTCCCTGCTGTGCTTACGGAAAGTCCCCACAACTGTTGTGTCTGTTTCTTAAGTTCCCTCACAACACGATTAGATGATGTTCTGCTAATCCTCCGTCCCTCCCTGATGTTACGGTTAGGACGGCACCCGTTTGACGGGTAGGCTCGGAGCTCTTCCGGGACCCTAGAGTCGCCCCTCTCCACAAGTTGCCCCCCAAGACTGCATAGGTGATTTAGGTGAGACAGCCCGCCTGAGACTGACTGTCCTGCCGTAGGTTTGAAGTATTGCCTGAAGCTGTATATAGAAATACTTCCTTCGGCGTTCCGGCCACCGGTTGTTTGCGCCTCAGTAGGATGTTGCCTCGATCTTACAGCACGACCCCTACTGGTATTCTCCTTGTTGCTTTGATCTCGTTTCTCACTCAGCACAATCTATCTCGCTTCTAGTCCTTCCTTGGGCACCGCCGCTATACTGAGCAGGCACGGTCCCGTTACGTTCTCTCAGTTTGCCAAGCCTCTGTCAGGATCCCACCCCTGACAGAGACCCTACCAAATCTTCTCCTGCAACACCCTCTGCCACAAGGTGTTGCCTGGTTCCAACCCAGTCAGCTTTCTGTCTAACTTCCTGCCTGACCCCCAGTTTTACCAGTGTTGTGGAGACTGGCCTAGTAAATAGAACCCTTAGCTCCCCCTGGAGGCCCGGCGGTGAAATGTATTGGTGTCTGTGATACCTGCTCAGATGAACTCCTTCAGTGCCATCAGACGTACCATAGCTCCCCTTAGTGGCGGAGCCACAGTACTGCAACGACCAGGACTCTGGGGCCCTCTTACATCAGGGATACAGGAGACCTCCTTACAAAATTGGAGGGTATTACAATTGATGTTGATACGATCATTGCCTCGATTGATGTCGAGGCACTGTATAGTAGTATCAGACACCAAGATGGTTTGAGAGCCGTGGAATTTTTTTTGAGTGAGAGGGGTATACATCTTGGGCCACATAATGGATTCCTGATGGAGCTCCTGAATTTTGTGCTGAGGCGGAATTTCTTTCTTTTCAATGGTAAGTTTTACCACCAGCTCAGGGGCACAGCAATGGGGAGCCCTTGTGCCCCCACTTATGCTAATTTGCTCCTGGGCTGGTGGGAGGACACATTTGTTTTTCGAGATGAGGATGATCTATGGGGCCCCAGGATAATTTTCTGGGGCCGTTACATAGATGATATCCTGGTTTTTTGGAAAGGGGACATTGAGTCCTTTAAAGGATTTATGCAATACCTCAATAGCAATATCAAAGGTATGGTATTTACATACGAGATTGGGGTGGATAAGATCACCTTTCTCGATGTTCTCATCTCGAGACAAAGTGATGGCCTCCTGAGTACCACCATATTTAGGAAACCAACGGCAACTAATAGCCTGTTAAGGTGGGAGAGCCATCACCCATGCCCTCTGAAGAGAGGGATCCCTAAGGGGCAGTTTCTGAGACTACGTAGAAACTGCTCAAGGATGGGTGACTTTGAAACAAAATCCCTGGACCTTAAACATCGGTTTGAAGATAGGGGTTACCCCAGGGATATTGTGAATTCCGCTTACCATACCGCATATAGTACTAACCGGACCTCTCTGTTAATACAGAGAGGAAATGAGGATGTGGCACCAATTACACGTTTAATTGGGACTTATGATGACCAGTCTGGTCGGATTTCTCAGATCCTTAGGAAGTACTGGCAAATTCTGAGATCGGATCCTGATATCTGCGAGCACATATCCCCATATCCCTCGGTCACATACAGACGTGGTAGGTCAATAAGGGACATAGTGGTGCGGAGCCACTTTGAACCCCCTAAAAGACCAGGTACTTGGCTTGAGAACAGGTCCCTTGGAACTTTCAGATGTGGACACTGTTCCTTCTGTAAACACATTAGAGTCACAAATATGTTCAGAAGTTCGGCAACTGGAAGAGTATTTCGGACAAGACAGTTTGCGAATTGTAGAACGAAGGGGGTGGTGTATCTCTGCACTTGTGGGTGTCCCAAGGATTACGTGGGAAAAACTAAACGCGAATTTCGATTGGAGAACATTTGGGGGACATTAGGCACAAAAGAGATACCCCCCTGGCTCGACATGTGAATACAGTACATGGGGGTGATCCTGGGTCCCTGTCGTTTATGGTTATGGAGGTTATCTCCCCTTCCGTCAGAATGGGGGATTGGGATCAGAGAATTGTTCAACGTGAGACAAGGTGGATCTATCTAATGGGGTCGGTGAGTCCTTCTGGCCTCAATGAACAGTTGTCCTTCGTGAGTTTCATCTAACACGGTTTAAGTTATGTATTGTTAACTGCCTGGGTCGATTGTGGCCCCTTTAAAAATGTTAAAAATGTTAAATGTTTATAATTGTTACATTATAGTTCTCTTTTTGCTTTTATGCTCAATATTCTTTTGTCCTCATTCCCTTCATATATTATGAGAGTATCTTTATTTGATTATAGGGACTGCTTAGATTGATATCTCTTTGGTGGCTTTATAATAAGTGATATATCTGTTTTGTACCAACTTTGGGTATATTGTAGATAACATTGCGGTATGTGATTTTTTGGAGGTACAGGTGACCTGCTATGCGCACCTCTATGCAAGAACCGACACGGTCCTCATATGCCACTGAAGTATATGGGAGGCGGGGTTGGGTTGCCCGGCCCTTCTAGGTGTTTGGCCCCCTGGTTTTGTTTATCTATATCTGCGGTCCAGCAGTGCTCTTTATTATACATCATCTCCTGTTTTTCAGGAGGGCCGGAGTACGATTGTGACCCCATGAGGAATTTTTTTTGGCCCATTTAGTAGTACTGTCTCCGGCTAGGCTGGAGTGCAGCTGCGGTCCATATGACGCATGCGCTGTTTGGTGTGTTCTTGCAGTGTTGATGTCATCTGTGTGGGCTGGAACGCATTTGCGTTCCAGTGATAGGGACTGCGGCGCACACACCGGTGGGCGGAGACTAGTCCCACGTGGAAATGCAGCCGGTAAGAGGTTATATATGAAGTATGGATGAGCGGCGTGGCACCATCCTTGCATCATTTGGACGGTCAATACCCCCTGATGAACCCCGGGTTTTCCCACGGGGGGAAACGCGTTGGGTACTATAAGGGATGTTATCCTGTATGGAGATGCTTGTCGGTGGCTGGACTGATATCCGCAGCGCTACTGAAGGACTTCTATGAATCAGATGAGTAAAGCGCTTGATGTGGCCCAGTGCTTGCTTTAGTTACATAGCATATGGCCATCTAAATGACTATATGATGCATTATACATATATCTCCCTGGGATAAGGGTTTTTTTGCATTATACTCTGGGGTTTCCATTCCATGAAATGATCTTATCGTAAATAGGAATTAGCCAGTTTATTAAGGTGGGCTTGTTGCATCTAGCTTTGACTGACTTCACCATTGTGTGATAATTCTATATTGGTACTACTGTCATTTGAGTGGTTCCCCATAACTGAGTCTTTTGCATAAATGGGACATTATTATTTTCCCTCTCTGTCTACCCAAAAAGGCATGTTTTGTTTGAGTACCCTACTAAGGGTTTCCAGGCTGTTGGTTATTAAACTACTTTTTTTTGCTTAGTTTGTTTTTTCTGATTTTTTCTATTATGTTTTTCATACAATCTTTTTGCTAATTTTTTATATTATTTTTGGTTTTTGGGTAAATTGTTATGCCACTGAAACTATCATATGTGGCACTGAGGTTTCTACTGTATGATTTTATGGCTGACTTCACTATTGTGGGATAAGTCTATGTCAGTATTGCTGTTATCTGAGTGGTTCTTCATAATTGAGTTGTTTTGTATAATTGGGATATTAATATTTTCCCCTTTTTATACCCCAAAAAATGGTACACTGTATATGAGTACCCTATTAAGGGTTTTTCAACCTGTTGGCTATATAACTACTTTTGAGTTTTTTTGTTCAGTTTGTTTTTTCTTCTATTTGTTACACAAACTGTTTTGCTAATTTTTTATATTATTTTTGGTTTTTGGGTCTATTGGTATCTGTAACACTACCTATTAGGGACTATAGGGAATTTGTAGGGCCATCAGGGCCAGTCTTCGTGGAGCGGGGGCGCCAACCGCAGAAACTTAGGGTGCCAACCTCCGCAAATAGGTAGTGGACAGGAGTAGGGTATTTGATAGGGGTCAGTTAGTCCCCCTGTTGGTTATTTATTTTTCATTGTGTTGTCTTCAATTTTAGAACTGTGTGGTTTTAACTTTATACATTAAAAGTTACATTTTAGGAATCCTTGTGTTTTGGTTTGGTTTTGCTTTTGGTCTTTTTCATACAGAGATACATGATAAGATTCTGTCTGCAGCCACCACTAGGGGGAGATCCCTGTATACAGAGATACATGATAAGATCCTGTCTGCAGCCACCACTAGGAGGAGCTCCCTGTATACAGAGATACATGATAAGATCCTGTCTGCAGTCACCACTAGGAGGAGCTCCCTGTATACAGAGATATATGATAAGATCCTGTCTGCAGCCACCACTAGGGGGAGATCCCTGTATACAGAGATACATGATAAGATCCTGTCTGCAGCCACCACTAGGGGGAGATCCCTGTATACAGAGATACATGATAAGATCCTGTCTGCAGCCACCACTAGAGGGAGATCCCTGTATACAGAGATACATTATAAGATCCTGTCTGCAGCCACCACTAGGGGGAGCTCCCTGTATACAGAGATACATGATAAGATCCTGTCTGCAGCCACCACTAGGGGGAGCTCCCTGTATACAGAGATACATGATAAGATCCTGTCTGCAGTCACCACTAGGGGGAGCTCCCTGTATACAGAGATACATGATAAGATCCTGTCTGCAGCCACCACTAGGGGGAGCTCCCTGTATACAGAGATACATGATAAGATCCTGTCTGCAGCCACCACTAGGGGGAGATCTCTGTATACAGAGAGACATGATAAGATCCTGTCTGCAGCCACCACTAGGGGGAGCTCCCTGTATACAGAGATACATGATAAGATCCTGTCTGCAGTCACCACTAGGGGGAGCTCCCTGTATACAGAGATACATGATAAGATCCTGTCTGCAGCCACCACTAGGGGGAGCTCCCTGTATACAGAGATACATGATAAGATCCTGTCTGCAGCCACCACTAGGGGGAGATCTCTGTATACAGAGAGACATGATAAGATCCTGTCTGCAGCCACCACTAGGGGGAGCTCCCTGTATACAGAGATACATGATAAGATCCTGTCTGCAGCCACCACTAGGGGGAGCTCCCTGTATACAGAGATACATCATAAGATTCTGTCTGCAGTCACCACTAGGGGGAGCTCCCTGTATACAGAGATACATGATAAGATCCTGTCCGCAGCCACCACTAGGGGGAGCTCCCTGTATACAGAGAAACATGATAAGATCCTGTCTGCAGCCACCACTAGGGGGAGCTCCCTGTAGACAGAGATACATGATAAGATTCTGTCTGCAGCCACCACTAGGGGGAGCTCCCTGTATAAAAGAGATACATGATAAGATCCTGTCTGCAGCCACCACTAGGGGGAGCTCCCTGTAAACAGAGATACATGATAAGATTCTGTCTGCAGCCACCACTAGGGGGAGCTCACTGTATAAAAGAGATACATGATAAGATCCTGTCTGCAGCCACCACTAGAGGGAGATCCCTGTATACAGAGATACATTATAAGATCCTGTCTGCAGCCACCACTAGGGGGAGCTCCCTGTATACAGAGATACATGATAAGATCCTGTCTGCAGCCACCACTAGGGGGAGCTCCCTGTATACAGAGATACATGATAAGATCCTGTCTGCAGTCACCACTAGGGGGAGCTCCCTGTATACAGAGATACATGATAAGATCCTGTCTGCAGCCACCACTAGGGGGAGCTCCCTGTATACAGAGATACATGATAAGATCCTGTCTGCAGCCACCACTAGGGGGAGATCTCTGTATACAGAGAGACATGATAAGATCCTGTCTGCCGCCACCACTAGGGGGAGCTCCCTGTATACAGAGATACATGATAAGATCCTGTCTGCAGCCACCACTAGGGGGAGCTCCCTGTATACAGAGATACATCATAAGATTCTGTCTGCAGTCACCACTAGGGGGAGCTCCCTGTATACAGAGATACATGATAAGATCCTGTCCGCAGCCACCACTAGGGGGAGCTCCCTGTATACAGAGAAACATGATAAGATCCTGTCTGCAGCCACCACTAGGGGGAGCTCCCTGTAGACAGAGATACATGATAAGATTCTGTCTGCAGCCACCACTAGGGGGAGCTCCCTGTATAAAAGAGATACATGATAAGATCCTGTCTGCAGCCACCACTAGGGGGAGCTCCCTGTAAACAGAGATACATGATAAGATTCTGTCTGCAGCCACCACTAGGGGGAGCTCACTGTATAAAAGAGATACATGATAAGATCCTGTCTGCAGTCACCACTAGGGGGAGCTCCCTGTATACAGATACATGATAAGATTCTGTCTGCAGCCACCACTAGGGGGAGCTCCCTGTATACAGAGATACATGATAAGATCCTGTCTGCAGCCACCACTAGGGGGAGCTCCCTGTATACAGAGATACATGATAAGATCCTGTCTGCAGCCACCACTAGGGGGAGCTCCCTGTAGACAGAGATACAAGATAAGATTCTGTCTGCAGCCACCACTAGGGGGAGCTCCCTGTATAAAAGAGATACATGATAAGATCCTGTCTGCAGCCACCACTAGGGGGAGCTCCCTGTATATAGATACATGATAAGATCCTGTCTGCAGTCACCACTAGGGGGAGCTCCCTGTATACAGAGATACATGATAAGATCCTGTCTGCAGTCACCACTAGGGGGAGCTCCCTGTATACAGAGATACATGATAAGATCCTGTCTGCAGCCACCACTAGGGGGAGCTCCCTGTAGACAGAGATACAAGATAAGATTCTGTCTGCAGCCACCACTAGGGGGAGCTCCCTGTATACAGAGATACATGATAAGATCCTGTCTGCAGTCACCACTAGGGGGAGCTCCCTGTATACAGAGATACATGGTAAGATCCTGTCTGCAGCCACCACTAGGGGGAGCTCCCTGTATACAGAGATACATGATAAGTTCCTGTCTGCAGCCACCACTAGGGGGAGCTCCCTGTATACAGAGATACATGATAAGATCCTGTCTGCATTCACCACTAGGGGGAGCTCCCTGTATACAGAGATACATGATAAGATCCTGTCTGCAGCCACCACTAGGGGGAGCTCCCTGTATACAGAGATACATGATAAGATCCTGTCTGCAACACACTGCAGCGCTAAGACATGCAAACATGAAACATGAAAACTGAACTGCAATACTGCACTAGAAATATGAAAAATCATTTTTCATATTTCTAGTGCAGTATTGCAGTTCAGTTTTCATGTTTCATGTTTGCATGTCTTAGCGCTGCAGTGTGCTGCCTTTTTTTACTTGACTATATATGAGTTGGTTACTCTAGGTTCAGCACCTGTTCACACTTAGTCTATGTATGGATGTGACGGTCAGTTTTTTCAAATAAAAGATCCTGTCTGCAGTCACCACTAGGGGGAGCTCCCTGTATACAGAGATACATGATAAGATCCTGTCTGCGGCCACCACTAGGGGGAGCTCCCTGTGTACAGAAATACATGATATGATTCTGTCGATCTGCAGATTCTTTATTTTGTTCATTGCCCTCAGTATTGAAATATTTTGCAGTAAGCTTCCTAGATTCCTTAAGAAGAGTCTGAATTTTTTTTTAGTATGTTACGTTTCTATTTAGGGGATCAGAATCCTCATATTAGAGAAAGGATGCTCGGACTTTTTCTTCCCAAAATAATGAATGATTACAATTTTTTTTTCAAAATATATCCTCCCTTTAGGATTAGAATGATTTTTTCATCTGAAGGTTAACTTTCTTCCTTACTTTTTTCTCATGGTAAAATAACGTGAACTAAAATAAGCTGTTTATAGACTCGTTAGTGAAGGACGTCTCCATCTGCGGAGACTTCAATTAATTTCTGACATCCAATGTAGAGAAAGCTAAATTGACATTAGTGTGGATTAGAGCTGGACATGCAGGTCGGAGTTACCGGTGACCTGTGTCCTTCATCAGCAATCACTTATATATTCCTGAATATAATCAATCCTTGCGGGGTCATTCCCCTCCCGGAGGTCTCCGCGGGGCACATATCAGTACATTGCCCTGGTTTATTTGACCTCTATTAGCTGCTGCGGAGTCAAAGCCAAGAAAAGGCAAAAAGTAGTAAGAAAGCTACAAGGACAGTAATGTTCTATGTCTCCTAATCAAAGCTGGATCGAATGTGTGTATTGTGCCATACGGTAATATCGCCGCTCAGGCAAAGTTCCGCAATAGCTGGATAAAAAAACTGAAAGTGGCTGTCCAGATTCAGAGAAGAGCGAATGTGATGAAAGTCGCATTCAGCAAATTTGCTCAAATTTAGTTAGGAAATTGGATACATATAGAATTTATTTAATATGGATCTATTGTGGGTTATTATTCTCTGACTTTTGTTTAGACACTAAAACTAAATAAATGTGCTTTTTTTCTCCTTAACGGTAAAGCTCCAATCACTACTGTTAACTATTAGCTGCCATGTGCTCCCCGCAACACAATCACAGGGAGCAGATGGTTCATCATGGCAGCCGGGAGTCTGCTGAAGACCCTCGTAATTGCCATCTCACTCCTTCTGTAAAACTCAGCATAAGACTCAAAGTAGAACACAATTACACTATATGTTACAGTACAATAGTATGGTGTACGTGATCGAACAGTCATTGGGTTGTTATAAGGCAAAGTAAAAATTAAAGTAACAATGGAAAAAAATATTTTTAAATATGTAATAAAATTAAAAATGTCCTGTCCTCAGCACTGGAAATTATCCAACAGAGATGTCACTGATCTGCAAATAGTGAAAAACTGGAATCAAGATTATCACAAACTGTGAATTTCTCCAGTCTGGAGTTTGAGCCTCGAGCAGAAATCTCGGCACCTCCGGCCTCGGCTGCTGTCACTGAGGTCATTAATGGTCGTCTCAGGAAGGTGCTGAGCAATATTGAGGACCGTATAAAAACTTCAATCACCCTCTTTTTTCAACTTTCATAAAATAAGAAATAAAACATTTAAAAAATAAATATATTTGTTATTGTCATGCTCAATAGACGTCCAGTCATATAAAAACATAAAAACAATTGCAGTATTGTGTTATTTTCACCATATCACAACACTTGGATTTTTTCAATTTTTCAATAATTGGACAGGAACCAAATGGTGTCGTTCAAAACTACAACTCGTCCCAAATAAGTCTCATAGAGGTATCGAGACATAAAAATAAAAAGTTATGAGTTTTGGAAGAAGGGGGCGGAAAAGACAAAAGTACCAAAATGGAAAATCCCCAGATTCTTAGATGGTTCTTATAAGATACTTATACTCGAGTACAAGCCGACTCGAGTATAAGCCGAAACCCCTAATTTTGCCACAAAAAACTGCGAAAACTTAATGACTCGAGTATAAGTGCAGCGCCCCCACTGCCGCAGGGCCGAGGGGTACCCGGTACCGGGCCTCTAAGTCTCTGCTCTGGGGTTGTCACGGTGGCTAGACCCGGTCCGTGACCCTGCCATGGGGCGCCCAATAATAGGGGTGAATGACGGTAATGTTGTGGGAGGTGGTGAGGATGTGGTGCAGTGCCGGTCGCAGTAATTAACAAGGACACCAGGTTGCAGTCTCTTTACCTCTTTACTGAAGGCTTCAGAATCCTCAATCCGGAATACGGTTAACCGGGCTGCGCAAGTCCGGCCGGTCCGATGGCACCTCCAGAGTTCCCTTTGCAGGTGGAAATCTGTGCCTACCTTCTAGCGCTTATGTGTTGCGGTCCTCCCCTGCTGTGCTTACGGGATAGTCCCCACAACTGTTGTCTGTTTCTCGTGTTCCCTCACAACTCGATTATGAAGTTCTTCTTCTTCGTCCCCCAGATGATATGGCTAGGACGCACCCATATGACGGGTAGGCTCGGAGCTCTTCCGGGACCCTAGTGTCGCCCCTCTCCAAATGTTGCCCCCTATGTCTTCTTAGGTGATTTGTGTGAGACAGCCCGCCTATAACTGACTGTCCTGCCGTAGGTTTGAAGTTAGGCTTGGAGCTCTATACTTCCTCGGCGTTCCGGCCACCGGTTACGCGCCTCAATAGGATGTTGCCTCGTCTTACAGCACGACTCCTACTGGTGTTTCTCCTTGTTGCATTGATCTCGTTTCTCACTCAGCACAATAAACCTCGCTTCTTGTCCTTTCTTAGGGCACCGCCGCGATCAGGTGCAGGCGCGGTCCCGTAACGGTCTCTCTGTTCGCTAGGCCTCTGTCAGGATCCCACCCCTGACAGGGACCCCCCTGAGTCTCTCCCCGCAACACCCTCTGCCACAGGATGTTGCCTGTTCGATTCCCAGTCAGCTTTCTGATCTAACTTTCTATCCAACCCCCAGTTTTACCAGATTGTGAGGAGTGGCCTAATAAATAGAACCCTTAGCTCCCCCTGGAGGCCAGACTGTGAAGTGTATTGGTGTCTGTGATACCTGGTCAGGTGATCTCCTTCAGTGCCATCAGACTTACCACAGCCCCCCTTAGCGGCGGAGCATCAGTACTGCAACGACTAGGACTCTGGGGCGCTGCATAAGCCTAGGGTGGGAAATGCAGCAGCTACCGGTAAATGTCAAAAATAAAAATAGATACCAATAAAAGTAAAATTAATTGAGACATCGGTAGGTTAAGTGCTTTTGAATATCCATATTGAATCAGGAGCCCCATATAATGCTCCATACAGTTCATGATGGCCCCATATAATGCTCCATATTAAAATATGCCCCATATAATGCTCCATACAGTTCATGATGGCCCCATATAATGCTCCATACAGTTCATGATGGCCCCATAAGATGCTCCATACAGTTCATGATGGGCCCCATAAGATGCTCCATACAGTTCATGATGGACCCCATAAGATGCCCTATACAGTTCATGATGGACCCCATAAGATGCTCCATACAAAATACGCCTCATATAATGCTGCACAAAGGTTAATAATGGCCCCATAAGATGCTCCATAGATTATGCCCCATATGCTGTTGCTGCGATTAAAATAAAAAAAATCACATAGTCACCTCTCGTCGCTCAGGCCCCCGGCACCTGGGATAGTCATCTTCCCCGTTCCACCGCTGCGGGGTATGTGACAGCTGCCGCTCCCCGTCCCCCGCCGACAATGACTCGAGTATAAGCCGAGAGGGGCACTTTCAGCCTAAAAAAATGGGCTGAAAATCTCGGCTTATACTGGAGTATATACGGTATATTGAGGTCTCCCCTGCTGTCTCTTGTACCTTTATGCTGCTTCCCTTGTACTGCTTGTTCCTCTGGTCGCCTATTCTGACTGCCGTCAGCGCTCTCTAGGCCAATTCTGCTAAGGCCCCTTATATCTAAGCCATGACTAACCCACTCAGGGGTCGGGCATATTTGGAATTTGCACAGGTCCCCCATCCTCAAAGTGACCCCAGTGAGCCTTGAGGAACTTGAATGTGTGTGTAGCATGGAATCTGTGTGCAGAACATGTAGGGTGCATGTAACATGGCGTCAATGTGTACCATGCAGTGTGATTAGTACGGAGAATGTGTGTAACATGCAGTGTGTGTAATATATATTGTGTGTAGCATGCAGTGTGTGTATAGTGTCTGTTACATACAGTGTGATATATACAGTGTACATATATCTGTAGCATGGAGTCTGTGTGTGCAGCGCAGTGTGTGTAACATGGAGTGTGTCTAATATATGTAAGGAGGTTGCTTTCCCTGCTCCTTGCCTGGAACCACATAGTCAGACAGCTGGGTTGTTGGGGGGAAGGCTTTCTGCCCTGGAAAGAGGGGACGAGGGGACTGCTGGGAAGAGAGAGGTGTGGTCAGAAAAGTGCAGGAGAGCAGAGAGAAGGCAGCGCGCCAAAGAGAGGGCAGGCTGCAGCGCCGTGCTCCCCTAAAAGTAGTGCTCCCCATGAGGGCACTGAGGCTGAGATACCCACCAGAGTGTAGGCTGAATGTGGGGGTGTAGATTTGGAAGCCTCCTGAATCAGAGACAGTGAATGTGCAGCCCTGGTGACCGCAGTGACAAGCAAAGATCCCTGAGTGTGATAAGTAACTGCCAGTGTGTGTGTGACACCGTTACTACAGAGAGACTGTCAGCCTGGTGCACAGAGGCTCTTGCAGCAGCAACGGAGACTGTGCTATTTCCTGGTTCCAGTTTCACTTTGAGAAGAACAGGCTGCAAAAGTTTAACCCCGGAGTCTCCAGGAGTCTCTAGTTCTCAGAAGACCGGAAAGACTTCAGACTCTTCAAGTGCTGCTGGTGACTGTACCCACAATTTGCAGACATTGTGTTCCGGGGTACTGCCCCTCATCAGTGTAAAGTTTGAGATCTGGTTTGGCTGATTGAGAGGCGTCTGACCGGGATCCTAGAAGTATCGTTTCTCCTTGCGGAGAGTGAGATGTTAAGCATGTCTAGATGAGGAGACTTAACGCCGCAATGCTTCTCTGGGAAATATTCAAATTGAGCTGAAACTTTTTGGTTACTATGGAGCAGCTTGGTTCACCTCCATAAAGATAGTACTTCCAGGGGCCTCAGGACCTGGTCATGGGGAGTGATGCCCTATCCAATGATTGTTTGAGTCTTAGACAACCCTTTAAGTTAGTTATGCCCCTTTTTGCTCCCTTTTACAAGAGACCCTCTAAGTGAAGGCCTACTTAGCCTCAATCTTTCCATTCCTGTAAATGTGCCATCATCTTGTCATGTGATTTGGGCAGATTTCTCTGAGGTTGCACTCCGCAAGGACAAGGTCCTCTCCCCTCTGTACCAGTCGGTCATTGTTAGTTTGTTTACTGTTAACGATATCTATAACCCCGTATGTAACCCCTTTTCACATGTACAGCACCATGGAATTAATGGTGTTATATAAATAAATAATAATAATAATCTGTAAATTATGAAATCTTCTTAAAGCACAAGGTGAGATAAGCACAATGTAATATTTTGTCTACCTCTGAAAATAATCACGGACACTAAGGCTGAAAAAATAATATTTTTTTTTCTCTATTTAAATTCTAGTTTTTCTAATTTAATGGCTGAGTGTTTTCTGCGTGTAATTACCCCGGTGTGGCGCAGGATGTGATCGGAGCCACGGACGGTGATTAAAGCCCGGCAATAACTGAAGAGCACAGCACCGCTGCTGTATAATGTGCCCAAGTGCTCATTATATAAATGGTCACATGACACCGGACGGCCATCACCGGTAATTGTACGGTGTCTCCCCAATCAGTCTTACAAATTACAGACTTTCTGGAATGGAAAAGACTAGACACCGCTGGGGAGAGATTGTAATTTGCTTTGGAAATTTAAGAAACGCTCCAGATAACAATAATACCCCATCTATCACAAAGAGAATCACCTTGTCTGTTAGCCAAGCACCAAGTGTATCAGCCACCGTATCAGAAAGAATCATCTAGCATATCACCACGTGTATCACTGAGTGTGTCACTAAGTGTGTCACCAAATGTATCCCCGAGTGCATCACCAAGTGTATCACTGAGTGTGTCACCGAATGTATCACCAAATGTATCCCCGAGTGCATCACCAAGTGTATCACTCAGTGTGTCACCGAATGTATCCCCGAGTGCATCACCAAGTGCATCACCAAGTGCATCACCAAGTGTATCACCAAATGTATCACCGAGTGCATCACCAAGTGTATCACTGAGTGTGTCACCGAATGTATCCCCGAGTGCATCACCAAGTGTATCACTGAGTGTGTCACCGAATGTATCCCCGAGTGCATCACCAAGTGTATCACTGAGTGTGTCATCGAATGTATCCCTGAGTGCATCACCAAGTGTATCACTCAGTGTGTCACCGAATGTATCCCCGAGTGCATCACCAAGTGTATCACTGAATGTGTCACCGAATGTATCCCCGAGTGCATCACCAAGTGTATCACTGAATGTGTCACCGAATGTATCCCTGAGTGCATCACCAAGTGTATCACTGAGTGTGTCACCGAATGTATCCCCGAGTGCATCACCAAGTGTATCACTGAGTGTGTCACCGAATGTATCCCCGAGTGCATCACCAAGTGTATCACTGAGTGTGTCACCGAATGTATCCCCGAGTGCATCACCAAGTGTATCACTGAGTGTGTCACCGAATGTATCCCCGAGTGCATCACCAAGTGTATCACTGAGTGTGTCACCGAACGTATCCCTGAGTGCATCACCCAGTGTATCACTGAGTGTGTCACCGAATGTATCCCCAGGTGCATTACCAAGTGTATCACTGAGTGTGTCACCGAATGTATCCCCGAGTGCATCACCAAGTGTATCACTGAGTGTCACCGAAAGTATCCCCGAGTGCATCACCAAGTGTATCACTGAGTGTGTCACCGAATGTATCCCCAGGTGCATTACCAAGTGTATCACTGAGTGTGACACCGAATGTATCCCCGAGTGCATCACCAAGTATATCACTGAGTGTGTCACTGAATGTATCCCCGAGTGAATCACCAAGTGTATCACTGAGTGTGTCACCGAATGTATCCCCGGGTGCATCACCAAGTGTATCACTGAGTGTGTCACCGAATGTATCCCCGAGTGAATCACCAAGTGTATCACTGAGTGTGCCACAGAATGTATCCCCGGGTGCATCACCAAGTGTATCACTGAGTGTGTCACCGAATGTATCCCCGAGTGAATCACCAAGTGTATCACTGAGTGTGTCACCGAATGTATCCCCGAGTGCATCACCAAGTGTATCACTGAGTGTGTCACCGAATGTATCCCCGGGTGCATCACCAAGTGTATCACTGAGTGTGTCACCGAATGTATCCCCGGGTGCATCACCAAGTGTATCACTGAGTGTGACACGGAATGTATCCCCGAGTGCATCACCAAGTGTATCACTGAGTGTGTCACCGAATGTATCCCCGAGTGCATCACCAAGTGTATCACGAGTGTGTCACCGAATGTATCCCCGAGTGCATCACCAAGTGTATCACTGAGTGTGTCACCGAATGTATCCCCGAGTGAATCACCAAGTGTATCACTAAGTGTGTCACTGAATGTATCACCAAATGTATCGCCGAGTGCATCACCAAGTGTGTCACTGAGTGTATCCCCAAGTGCATCACCAAGTGTATCACTGAGTGCATCACCAAGTGTATAACAGGGTGTGTCACCAAGTGTATCACCAAGTGCATCACCAAGTGTATCACCAAGTGCATCACCAAGTGCATCACCAAGTGCATCACCAAGTGTATCACCGAGTGTGTCACTGTGTGTGTCACTGAGTGTATCACTAAGTGTATCATCAAATCTATCACTGAGTGTATCACCGAGTGTATCACCGAGTGTATCATTGAGTGTATTACCGAGTGTATCACTGAGTGTGTCACCGAATGTATCCCCGGGTGCATCACCACGTGTATCACTGAGTGTGTAACTGAGCGTATCACCAAATGTATCACCGAATGCATCACCAAGTATGTCACCGAGGGTATCCCCAAGGGCATCACCAAGTGTACCACTGAGTGTGTCACCGAGTGTATCCCCGAGTGCATCACCAGGTGTATCACTGAGAGCGCCACCGAGTGTATCATCAAGTGCATCTCCAAGTCTATCACCGAGTGTATCACTGTGTGTGTCACTGAGTGTATCACCGAATGTATCACTGAGTGTATCAAGTTTATCACTGAGTGCATCATTGAGTGCATCATCGAGTGTATCATCGAGTGTATCGCCGAGTAAATCACCGAGTGTATCACTGAGTGTATCCTCGAGTGTATCACCGATTGTATCGCTGAGTGTATCACCGAGTGTATCACTGAGTGTATCACTGAGTGGATTATCGAGTGTATCATTGAGTGTATCATTGAGTGTATCATCGAGTGTATCATCGAGTGCATCATCGAGTGTATCGCAGAGTAAATCACCAAGTGTATCACCGATTGTGTATCACCGAGTGTATCACTGAGTGTATCATCGAGTGCATCATCGAGTGTATCACCGAGTGCATCATCAAGTGCATCACCGAGTGCAACACCAAGTGTGTCATTGAGTGTATCATAGAGTGTATCATCAAGTGCATCATCGAGTGGATCATCAAGTGTATCATTGAGTGCATCACTGAGTGTATCATAGAGTGTATCAAGTGTATCATGGAGTGTATCGCCGAGTGATTCACCAAGTGTATCACCGAGTGCCTCACCAAGTGTATCACTGAGTGTATTATCGAGTCTATCATTGAGTGTATCACTGAGTGCATCACTGAGTGTATCATCGAATGTATACCCCGAGTGCATCATCAAGTGTATCACTGAGTGTGTCACCAAGTGTATCAGCCATTGTATCAGAAAGAATCATCTAGCATATCACCATGAGTATCACTGAGTGTGTAACTGAGTGTATCACCAAGTGTATCACCGAATGCATCACCAAGTGTGTCACCGAGTGTACCCCCGAGTGCATCACCAAGTGTACCACTGAGTGTGTAACCGAGTGTATCCCCGAGTGCATCACCAAGTGTATCACTGAGTGTGTCACCGAGTGTATCACCAAGTGCATCACCAACTGTATCACCGACTGTATCACTGTGTGTGTCACTGAGTGTATCACCAAGTGTATCATCAAATGTATCACTGAGTGAATCACCGAGGATATCACCGAGTGTATCATTGAGTGTATCACAGAATGTATCACTGAGTGTATGAAGTGTATCACTGAGTGCATCATTGAGTGCATCATTGAGTGTATCATCGAGTGTATCGCTGAGTAAATCACCGAGTGTATCACTGAGTGTATCACTGAGTGTATCACCAAGTGTATCATTGAGTGTATCATCGAGTGTATCACTGAGTGGATTATCGAGTGTATCATTGAGTGTATCATCGAGTGTATCGCCGAGTAAATCACCAAGTGTATCACCGTTTGTGTATCACCGAGTGTATCACCGAGTGTATTACTGAGTGTATCATCGAGTGCATCATCGAGTGTATCACCGACTGCATCATCGAGTGTATCACCGAGTGTATCATCAAGTGCATCATCGAGTGTATCACTGAGTGTTTCATCGAGTGTATCATCGAGTGTATCATCGAGTGTATCACTGAGTGTATCACTGAGTGTATCATCGAGTGTATCATCGAGTGTATCATCGACTGCATCATCGAGTGTATCACCGAGTGCAACACCAAGTGTATCATTGAGTTTTGCCGAGTGAATCGCCAAGTGTATTTTCGAGTGTATCACCAAGTGTATCACCAAGTGTATCACTGAGTGTATCACTAAGTGGATTATCGAGTGTATCATTGAGGGTATCATCGAGTGCGTCATCGAGTGTATTGCCGAGTAAATCACCAAGTGTATCTCCGATTATGTATCACCGAGTGTATCACTGAGTGTATCATCGAGTGTATCATCGAGTGCATCATCGAGTGTACCACCGAGTGCAACACCAAGTGTATCACTGAGTGTATCATCGAGTGTATCATCAAGTGCATCATCGAGTGCATCATCGAGTGTATCACCGAGTGCAACACCAAGTGTATCATTGAGTGTATCATACAGTGTATCATCAAGTGCATCATCGAGTGTATCATCGAGTGTATCACTGAGTGTATCATAGATTTTATCATCAAGTGTATCATCGAGTGTATCATCGAGTGTATCACTGAGTGTATCATAGAGTTTATCATCAAGTGTATCATCGAGTGTATCGCCGAGTGAATCACCAAATGTATCACCGAGTGTATCACCAAGTGTATCACTGAGTGTATCATCAATTGTATCACTGAGTGTATCACTGAGTGCATCACCGAGTGTATCACCGAGTGTATCATCGAGTGTATCATCGAGTGTATCGAGTTTATCACTGAGTGTATCACCAAGTGTATCACTGAGTGTATCATCGAGTGTATCATCAAGTGCATCATCGAGTGCATCATCGAGTGTATCACCGAGTGCAACACCAAGTGTATCATTGAGTGTATCATACAGTGTCTCACCAAGTGCATCATCAAGTGTATCATCGAGAGTATCACTGAGTGTATCATAGATTTTATCATCAAGTGTATCATCGAGTGTATCATCGAGTGTATCACTGAGTGTATCATAGAGTTTATCATCAAGTGTATCATCGAGTGTATCGCCGAGTGAATCACCAAATGTATCACCGAGTGTATCACCAAGTGTATCACTGAGTGTATCATCAATAGTATCACTGAGTGTATCACTCAGTGCATCACCGAGTGTATCACCGAGTGTATCATCGAGTGTATCATCGAGTGTATCATCGAGTTTATCACTGAGTGTATCACTGAGTGCATCATTGGGTGTATCATCAAGTTTATCAGCCACTGTATGACAGAGAATCATCTAGTGGATCACCAAGTGGATCATCAAGTGTATCAGTTAATATATCAGCCAGTGCATCAGATAGGGTATCATCTAATGTATCATCTAGTAAATCACCTATTGTATCATCTAGCGTATCAGTTAGAGTTTAATCTGGTGTATCCACTAGTATATCAGATAGTATATCAGACATAGTATCCGCTAGTATATAATCTAGTGTATTATCTGATGCATCAGCTACAATATCAGCTAGAGAATCAGAATGTGTATTAGCTACAGCTTTGGGTAGCGCAGCATCTAATGAATCAGCTAAGTAGGCATTAATTGTATCATGTGGATTATAATCCAGCCATTAAACCTGTCATTGTATCAGCTAGGACAGGGGTCCCTGACCTTTCTTACCTTGAGGGCCACATTTAGCTCTGAGAGATGTTCTCAAGCCAGATCCAGTTCCCCCTTCCCCCGCTGTGACACCCAGTGTCCTCCTTTGCCTGTATAAGGACAGCCAAATCTACCCCACAGTAGACTCACCGAGACCTTGTGCCCGCTCCCTTATAGGCAGTGCAAATCCCACTTTACGCACATTCAGTATTCTTCTATTAACTATAAATGCTGCAGTTTTGCACCCAACTTCAAGCACCCCTCTATCTGTTAGTATCATCCTCTCGTCAGCTTACCTTATTCATCTTCCCCCAGCAATATATGAACATCCACATCTGCTCTACTGCGCAGTGCTACTATCAAAGGTCACCAAAAGGAGACCTGCTCTTCATTACTGTGTGCTAGACCTGGTGCTAATGCATCAAGCGTGTGAACATCCCTAGACCCATATATAATTGTATTACATGAACCGACACCTCCCAGTATGTCATTAACAATGGTAAGGAGATGCTGGGAGATGTTGTTATCAGTCATTATCAGACTGCGGATCATACAAGAACCTGTTGTGAATTTACTTTTTGCTCCCTCTAGTGGTTACTAGTTTTTTGACTCTGGTTTTTCTGTCATTCCTTTTATCCGCACCTGGGTCGTTAGTTAAGGGTGTTGCTATTTAAGCTCCCTGGACCTTCAGTTCAATGCCTGGCAACGTAGTTATCAGAGCTAGTCTGCTGTGCTCTTGTCTACTGATCCTGGTTCCAGTTATATCAGCTAAGTCCGCTTTTTGCTTTTTGCTATTTTGTTTTGGTTTTGTATTTTTGTCCAGCTTGTTCCAAATATATATCCTGACCTTTGCTGGAAGCTCTAGGGGGCTGGTGTTCTCCCCCCGGACCGTTAGACGGTTCGGGGGTTCTTGAATTTCCAGTGTGGATTTTGATAGGGTTTTTGTTGACCATATAAGTTACCTTTCTTTATTCTGCTATCAGTAAGCGGGCCTCTCTGTGCTAAACCTGGTTCATTTCTGTGTTTGTCATTTCCTCTTACCTCACCGTCATTATTTGTGGGGGGCTTCTATCCAGCTTTGGGGTCCCCTTCTCTGGAGGCAAGAAAGGTCTTTTGTTTTCCTCTACTAGGGGTAGCTAGATTCTCCGGCTGGAGCGTGTCATCTAGAATCAACGTAGGAATGATCCCCGGCTACTTCTAGTGTTGGCGTTAGGAGTAGATATATGGTCAACCCAGCTACCACTGCCCTATGAGCTGGATTTTTGTATTCTGCAGACTTCCACGTTCCTCTGAGACCCTCGCCATTGGGGTCATAACAGTTTGCCAGGACAGTATTAAATGTTTAATGCATTGCAGAAGAGGGATTATAAGAAAGAAGATTCTGAGTTTTTTTTTTTTTTCTTCTTCCCCTTTACCTCAGAGTGGCTATGCTTGCTGCAGACATGAATGTCCAGACCTTGATTACAAGTGTGGACCAGCTGGCTACTCGTGTGCAGGGCATACAAGACTATGTTATCAGAAATCCTAGGTCAGAACCTAAAATACCGATTCCTGAACTGTTTTCCGGAGACAGGTTTAAGTTTAGGAATTTTGTGAATAATTGTAAATTGTTTTTGTCCCTGAGACCCTGTTCATCTGGAGACTCTGCTCAGCAAGTAAAAATTGTTATTTCGTTCTTACGGGGCGACCCTCAGGATTGGGCTTTTTCGCTGGCGCCAGGAGATCCGGCATTGGCTGATATTAATGCGTTTTTTCTGGCGCTCGGTTTACTTTATGAGGAACCCAATCTTGAGATTCAGGCAGAAAAGGCCTTGCTGGCTATGTCTCAGGGGCAGGACGAGGCTGAAGTGTACTGCCAAAAATTTCGGAAATGGTCCGTGCTGACACATTGGAACGAGTGTGCACTGGCCGCTAATTTTAGAAATGGCCTTTCTGAAGCCATTAAGAATGTTATGGTGGGTTTTCCCATTCCCACAGGTCTGAATGATACTATGGCACTGGCTATTCAAATTGACCGGCGGTTGCGGGAGCGCAAAACCGCAAATTCCCTCATGGTGTTGTCTGAACAGACACCTAATTCGGTGCAATGTGATAGAAAAACCGCAAATTCCCTCATGGTGTTGTCTGAACAGACACCTGATTTAATGCAATGTGATAGAATCCTGACTAGAAATGAGCGGAAAATTCATAGACGCCGGAATGGCTTGTGCTACTACTGTGGTGATTCTACACATATTATCTCAGCATGCTCTAAACGTATAGCTAAGGTTGTTAGTCCTGTCACCGTTGGTAATTTGCAACCTAAATTTATTCTGTCTGTAACTTTGATTTGCTCACTGTCGTCTTTTCCTGTCATGGCGTTTGTAGATTCAGGTGCTGCCCTGAGTCTTATGGATCTGTCATTTGCTAAGCACTGTGGTTTTACTCTTGAACCATTAGAAAATCCTATTCCTCTTAGGGGTATTGATGCTACGCCATTGGCAGCAAATAAACCGCAGTATTGGACACAGGTTACCATGTGCATGACTCCTGAACACCGCGAGGTGATACGTTTCCTGGTTTTACATAAAATGCATGATTTGGTTGTTTTAGGGCTGCCATGGTTACAGACCCATAATCCAGTCCTGGACTGGAAGGCTATGTCAGTCTCAAGTTGGGGCTGTCGTGGTATTCATGGGGATTCCCTGCCTGTGTCTATTGCTTCTTCTACGCCTTCGGAAGTTCCGGAGTATTTGTCTGATTATCAGGATGTCTTCAGTGAGTCTGAGTCCAGTGCACTGCCTCCTCATAGGGACTGTGACTGTGCTATAGATTTGATCCCGGGCAGTAAATTTCCTAAGGGAAGACTGTTTAATCTGTCGGTACCTGAACATACCGCTATGCGTTCATATATCAAGGAGTCTCTGGAGAAAGGACATATTCGTCCGTCTTCTTCCCCTCTTGGTGCGGGATTCTTTTTTGTGGCAAAAAAGGACGGATCTTTGAGACCTTGTATTGATTATCGGCTTTTAAATAAGATCACTGTCAAATTTCAGTATCCTTTACCGCTGTTGTCTGACTTGTTTGCCCGGATTAAAGGTGCCAAGTGGTTCACCAAGATAGATCTTCGTGGTGCGTACAACCTTGTGCGCATTAAGCAAGGTGATGAATGGAAAACCGCATTCAATACGCCCGAAGGTCATTTTGAGTACTTGGTGATGCCTTTTGGGCTCTCCAATGCGCCTTCAGTTTTTCAGTCCTTTATGCATGACATTTTCCGGAAGTATCTGGATAAATTTTTGATTGTTTATCTGGATGATATTTTGGTTTTTTCTGATAATTGGGATTCGCATGTGGAGCAGGTCAGGTTGGTCTTTAAAATTTTGCGTGAAAATTCTTTGTTTGTCAAGGGCTCAAAGTGTCTCTTTGGTGTACAGAAGGTTCCCTTTTTGGGGTTCATTTTTTCCCCTTCTGCTGTGGAGATGGACCCAGTCAAGGTCCGAGCTATTCTTGATTGGACTCAGCCCTCGTCAGTTAAGAGTCTACAGAAGTTCTTGGGTTTCGCTAACTTCTACCGTCGTTTTATCGCTAATTTTTCTAGCATTGTGAAACCTTTGACGGATATGACCAAGAAGGGCTCCGATGTAGCTAACTAGGCTCCTGCTGCCGTGGAGGCTTTCCAGGAGTTGAAACGCCGGTTTACTTCGGCGCCTGTTTTGTGCCAGCCCGATGTCTCACTTCCCTTTCAGGTTGAGGTGGATGCTTCAGAGATTGGAGCAGGGGCCGTTTTGTCGCAGAGAGGCCCTGGTTGCTCTGTTATGAAACCTTGTGCCTTTTTCTCTAGGAAGTTTTCGCCTGCCGAGCGAAATTATGATGTGGGCAATCGGGAGTTGTTGGCCATGAAATGGGCATTTGAGGAGTGGCGTCATTGGCTCGAGGGTGCTAAGCATCGTGTGGTGGTCTTGACTGATCACAAAAATCTGATGTATCTCGAGTCTGCTAAACGCCTTAATCCGAGACAGGCCCGCTGGTCATTGTCTTTCTCCCGCTTTGATTTTGTTGTCTCGTATTTACCAGGTTCAAAGAATGTGAAGGCCGATGCTCTTTCTAGGAGCTTTGTGCCTGATGCTCCTGGAGTCGCTGATCCTGTTGGTATTCTTAAAGATGGAGTTATCTTGTCAGCTATTTCTCCGGATCTGCGACGTGTGTTGCAGAGATTTCAGGCTGATAGGCCTGAGTCTTGTCCACCTGACAGACTGTTTGTCCCGGATAAGTGGACCAGCAGAGTCATTTCCGAGGTTCATTCCTCGGTGTTGGCAGGTCACCCGGGAATTTTTGGCACCAGAGATCTGGTGGCCAGGTCCTTTTGGTGGCCTTCCTTGTCAAGGGATGTGCGGTCATTTGTGCAGTCCTGTGGGACTTGTGCTCGAGCTAAGCCTTGCTGTTCTCGTGCCAGCGGTTTGCTCTTGCCCTTGCCTGTCCCGAAGAGACCTTGGACACATATCTCCATGGATTTCATTTCTGATCTTCCGCTATCCCAGGGCATGTCCGTTATCTGGGTGATATGTGATCGCTTCTCAAAGATGGTACATTTGGTTCCTTTGCCTAAGCTGCCTTCCTCTTCCGATCTGGTTCCTGTGTTTTTCCAGAACGTGGTTCGTTTGCACGGCATCCCTGAGAATATTGTGTCAGACAGAGGATCCCAGTTCGTTTCCAGATTCTGGCGATCCTTTTGTAGTAGGATGGGCATTGATTTGTCGTTTTCGTCTGCTTTCCATCCTCAGACTAATGGACAGACGGAGCGAACCAATCAGACTTTGGAGGCTTATTTGAGGTGTTTTGTCTCTGCTGATCAGGACGATTGGGTGACATTCTTGCCGTTGGCTGAGTTTGCCCTTAATAATCGGGCTAGTTCCGCCACCTTGGTTTCGCCTTTTTTCTGCAACTCTGGTTTCCATCCTCGCTTTTCTTCGGGTCATGTGGAGCCTTCTGACTGTCCTGGGGTGGATTCTGTGGTGGATAGGTTGCAGCGGATCTGGAATCATGTGGTGGACAACTTGAAGTTGTCACAGGAGAGGGCTCAGCGCTTTGCCAACCGCCGCCGCGGTGTGGGTCCCCGACTACGCGTTGGGGATTTGGTATGGCTTTCTTCCCGCTTTGTTCCTATGAAGGTCTCCTCTCCCAAATTTAAACCTCGTTTTATTGGGCCTTACAAGATATTGGAAATCCTTAATCCTGTATCTTTTCGTCTGGATCTTCCTGTGTCGTTTGCTATTCACAATGTATTTCATAGGTCCTTGTTGCGGCGGTACATTGTGCCTATAGTTCCTTCTGCTGAGCCTCCTGCTCCGGTGTTGGTTGAGGGCGAGTTGGAGTACGTGGTGGAGAAGATCTTGGATTCTCGCCTCTCCAGGCGGAGGCTTCAGTACCTGGTCAAGTGGAAGGGCTATGGTCAGGAGGATAATTCCTGGGTGGTCGCCTCTGATGTTCATGCGGCCGATTTAGTTCGTGCCTTTCATGCCGCTCATCCTGATCGCCCTGGTGGTCGTGGTGAGGGTTCGGTGACCCCTCACTAAGGGGGGGGTACTGTTGTGAATTTACTTTTTGCTCCCTCTAGTGGTTACTAGTTTTTTGACTCTGGTTTTTCTGTCATTCCTTTTATCCGCACCTGGGTCGTTAGTTAAGGGTGTTGCTATTTAAGCTCCCTGGACCTTCAGTTCAATGCCTGGCAACGTAGTTATCAGAGCTAGTCTGCTGTGCTCTTGTCTACTGATCCTGGTTCCAGTTATATCAGCTAAGTCCGCTTTTTGCTTTTTGCTATTTTGTTTTGGTTTTGTATTTTTGTCCAGCTTGTTCCAAATATATATCCTGACCTTTGCTGGAAGCTCTAGGGGGCTGGTGTTCTCCCCCCGGACCGTTAGATGGTTCGGGGGTTCTTGAATTTCCAGTGTGGATTTTGATAGGGTTTTTGTTGACCATATAAGTTACCTTTCTTTATTCTGCTATCAGTAAGCGGGCCTCTCTGTGCTAAACCTGGTTCATTTCTGTGTTTGTCATTTCCTCTTACCTCACCGTCATTATTTGTGGGGGGCTTCTATCCAGCTTTGGGGTCCCCTTCTCTGGAGGCAAGAAAGGTCTTTTGTTTTCCTCTACTAGGGGTAGCTAGATTCTCCGGCTGGAGCGTGTCATCTAGAATCAACGTAGGAATGATCCCCGGCTACTTCTAGTGTTGGCGTTAGGAGTAGATATATGGTCAACCCAGCTACCACTGCCCTATGAGCTGGATTTTTGTATTCTGCAGACTTCCACGTTCCTCTGAGACCCTCGCCATTGGGGTCATAACAAGAACCACTGTACTGGAGAGAATTAGTCAGTATTAGTGTTGAGCGATACTTTCCGATATCGGAAAGTATCGGTATCGGAAAGTATCGGCCGATACCGTCAAAATATCGGATCTAATCCGATACCGATACCCGATCCCAATGCAAGTCAATGGGACGAAAATATCGGAATTAAAATAAACCCTTTATAAACTTGGAGGTTCATTCTACATGAAAGGAAAACAACTAAGAATAATGTAGGATGTATTGGGGGACGTGGCGGAGACATTAAAGGCACAGAGGTTTAGCCCAATGTAATAGAATAGCAGGATTTTGGTTTTTTTATGACGTTCGGCGGTAGAAAGATTTTGACTATGTTAATTTTTTTTTAATTTTGTCAGATATTGATGTTTCACTACTTCCACGCCCTTCACCTTCTTTTTTACTTCTCCCACACTTTCTTCTTCATTATCCTCATCATCAGCTTCTTTGACATCAACTTCTTCACCTTATTCATCTTCTTCTTCATCTTCTACCTATTATTTTTTTGGTTACATTGTTCATATTCTTTTTATTTTACTATTATCTTCATCATATTCTACTTCTTCATCATATTCTTATTTGTGACAGGCATTCCCGTAGTTGTTATCTATAAAAGTTTGAAGATTACACCTTCCGTTCTGCCTGTCACAAAAGAGTTACATTTGTCCGCGTTCAGTTTGGCCTGCAGCATCAGGCTTTATCCAGGGGCACCACGAGGAGGAACGGACTCACCCCCATACACTGCTTAGTCTTCTTCTGCTTATAATTTAGATAATATTTTTTGCTCTGATATTTAGTGTTATGCTTAATGTTCTTCTGCTCTTTGTTCTGCAGCCTCTTGTTCTTCTGCTTCTCGGTCTTCCAGGTCGTCGTCGTCTCCAGGGTCGTCGTCTCCGGGGTCGTCGTCATCGGGGTGGTCTTCAGGGTCGTCGTCTCCGGGGTCGTCGTCATCGGGGTGGTCTTCAGGGTCATCGTCTCCAGGGTCGTCGTCATCACGGTGGTTGTCGTCTCTGGTGTCGTCGTCATCTTAGGGGTGGTCTTCCGGGTCATCGTGTTTAGTCTCTTGAACTTGGAAATGTAGCAGAAGGTACAAGAAGGCTGAGAAAATGCCGAGAACCAGCTGATGGAACTGGAACTCGGATGGCTACCCGAAGGTCCAAGAGCCAATGGAACTACCGAGGACCAGCTGACGTTACTGGAACCCGGTTACTAAGCAGGAGGTACCCGTGCCTGAAAGCACTACCAAGGACCACCTGACGTTGGTGGAACTCGGATACCCAGAGGGAGGCACCTAAGCCAAAGGCTCTGCCCGGAACCAGCTGACGGTACTGGAACCAGGATGGGGAGCAGAAGGTACAAGAGCAAAAGACACTGCCGAGAACCAGCTGACGGTGCTGGAACCCGGATGGGTAGCCGAAGGTCCAAGAGCCAATGGAACTACCGAGGACCAGCTGACGTTACTGGAACCTGGTTACTAAGCAGGAGGTACCCGTGCCTGAAAGCACTACCAAGGACCACCTGACGTTGGTGGAACTCGGATACCCAGAGGGAGGCACCTAAGCCAAAGGCTCTGCCCAGAACCAGCTGACGGTACTGGAACCAGGATGGGGAGCAGAAGGTACAAGAGCAAGTGTCTGCGTGGCTTTTGCAGGACAAGATGCCGGCTGCACAGCAGGGGAACAGCTGGCGGTGCTGAACCCCACTGACACATTGGCTGGTGTTTTTCTCTGTGCAGCTAGCAGTACCGGGCCCCAACTGGCGGTGTTAGAGCCCGGGGTCAGCAGGAGGAGGAGATGGAGCAGAGTGTAGGCCGAAGCCTGCACTGGCGGCAGCTTTGGGTCTGTTGTGCCTGCGTGGCAGTTGCAGGACACGTTGCCGGCTGCACAGCAGGGGAACAGCTGGTGGTGCTGAACCCCACTGACACATTGGCTGGTGTTTGGCTCTGTGCAGCTAGCAGTACCGGGCCCCAACTGGCGGTGTTGGAGCCCGGGCTCTGCATGGGGAGCAGAGTGTAGGCCGAAGCCTACTTGAACCAATTTCAAAGGTAACCTTTAACCCCACCTCAGGGGTTACAAAGTAGAAGAGCCACAGCTTATGCAGCAGTAGTGCTGCACAAGTCAAAGGTTGCTCTTTTAATTTTGCTCCTTGCACACGCTGAATGAAACACGTATAACATTTAGCCCTTTATACAGTCAAACTGTGTTGGAGGCGCGAGTTCCCTTCGTAATGAGACGCAGCAAAGATGTCAAGAATCCCACCTTGGTGCTGGGTGCAGCCTCCTGAGCGTTGTTATTTGCTGTACAGGAGTCTGCACTGTCGTGTTATCCCCTGGCCTAGCGCTGTTAGCGCTGCCCATCTTCTGACCTCATTTAATGTCGGCCGGTGCGGTTCGCGATGACCATGAATCCCAGCCCCGCAGTGTCTTAACATTGTTAAAACACTGCGGGGCTGGGATTCATGGCCTGGCGCAGCACATATGTTCGCCTCTCGCACTCGGGTCCTTACACCCGCTTCAGACTGTGCGGCGTCAGCTGATCCCTTATCGCATGCCGCGGCCATGAAGCCGCACAGTCTGAAGAAGGCGGAAGGAGATGAGGGACAGGCGAAGTGATGCACCGCTCATGCCCATCAATCACACCCTCGCAGTCCCAAGAAATAAGACACCGAGGGGCGTTGTGTGGGTCAGGGCGGCCGCAGAGGCGCAGGCAGCCAAACAATGATGCCAGAAGACAGGCAGCGCTACCAAGGGGGTTGCAGCGTGTCATTACAAAGGAAAGTCATACCACCGGGACGGTTAAATGGTCACACAGAGGACACATTTTAGACGTGTTTTCAGTTCCACATGTGCGAGGAGAATACGTTTATGAGCCACCTTGCACACATGCAGCATTACCGCTGTACAAGGTGGCCTTAAAAACATACAAACGCCTGGGGGAGGGGGGACAGGTTCCCTTCAATTTCAGTTCTTGTGTCTGCGTGGCTTTTGCAGGACACGATGCCGGCTGCACAGCAGGGGAACAGCTGGCTGTGCTGAACCCCACTGACACATTGGCTGGTGTTTTTCTCTGTGCAGCTAGCAGTACCGGGCCCCAACTGGCGGTGTTAGAGCCCGGGGTCAGCAGGAGTAGGAGATGGAGCAGAGTGTAGGCCGAAGCCTGCACTGGCGGCAGCTTTGGGTCTGTTGTGCCTGCGTGGCAGTTGCAGGACACGTTGCCGGCTGCACAGCAGGGGAACAGCTGGCGGTGCTGAACCCCACTGACACATTGGCTGGTGTTTGGCTCTGTGCAGCTAGCAGTACCGGGCCCCAACTGGCGGTGTTGGAGCCCGGGCTGTGCAGGGGGAGCAGAGTGTAGGCCGAAGCCTACTTGAACCAATTTCAAAGGTAACCTTTAACCCCCCCTCAGGGGTTACAAAGTAGAAGAGCCACAGCTTATGCAGCAGTAGTGCTGCACAAGTCAAGGGTTGCTCTTTTAATTTTGCTCCTTGCACACGCTGAATGAAACACGTATAACATTTAGCCCTTTATACAGTCAAACTGTGTTGGAGGCGCGAGTTCCCTTTGTAATGAGACGCAGCACAGATGTCAAGAATCCCACCTTGGTGCTGGGTGCAGCCTCCTGAGCGTTGTTATTTGCTGTACAGGAGTCTGCGCTGTCGTGTTATCCCCTGGCCTAGCGCTGTTAGCGCTGCCCATCTTCTGACCTCATTTAATGTCGGCCGGTGCGGTTCGCGATGACCATGAATCCCAGCCCCGCAGTGTCTTAACATTGTTAAAACACTGTGGGGCTGGGATTCATGGCCTGGCGCAGCACATATGTTCGCCTCTCGCACTCGGGTCCTTACACCCGCTTCAGACTGTGCGGCGTCAGCTGATCCCTTATCGCATGCCGCGGCCATGAAGCCGCACAGTCTGAAGAAGGCGGAAGGAGATGAGGGACAGGCGAAGTGATGCACCGCTCATGCCCATCAATCACACCCTCGCAGTCCCAAGAAATAAGACACCGAGGGGCGTTGTGTGGGTCAGGGCGGCCGCAGAGGCGCAGGCAGCCAAACAATGATGCCAGAAGACGGGCAGCGCTACCAAGGGGGTTGCAGCGTGTCATTACAAAGGAAAGTCACACCACCGGGACGGTTAAATGGTCACACAGAGGACACATTTTAGACGTGTTTTCAGTTCCACATGTGCGAGGAGAATACGTTTATGAGCCACCTTGCACACATGCAGCATTACCGCTGTACAAGGTGGCCTTAAAAACATACAAACGCCTGGGGGAGGGGGGACAGGTTCCCTTCAATTTCAGTTCTTGTGTCTGCGTGGCTGTTGCAGGACACGTTGCCGGCTACACAGCAGGGGAACAGCTGGCGGTGCTGAACCCCACTGACACATTGGCTGGTGTTTGGCTCTGTGCAGCTAGCACATCTGGGCCCCAACTGGCATTGTTAGAGCCCAGGGTCAGCAGGAGGAGGAGAGGGAGCAGAGTGTAGGCCGAAGCCTGCACTGGAGCAAGTTGAAAGGGAAACTTTAACCCCCCCCCCAGGCGTTTGTAGCTGAAAGAGCCATCGTGTACAGCACTAATGCTGGAAAAGGTAAACTTAGCTCTTTTAATTATGGTCCTTGCACATGCTGAACCTAACACTTATAAAAAGTGTCCCCTCCTACCGTGATACCGTCCGGTAGGTGGAACTTTCCTTTGTGATGTGACGCAGCACAGCCGTCATTCTTACCCCCTTGGCGCCGTGCGCCGCCTCCTCAGCGTTGTTTGAATCAGTCCCGGAGCCTGCGCTGTTAGGTTAGCCCTTGGCCATGCACACATTTTGCGCTGCCCGTCTTCTGACATCATTTGGTGTCAGGCTGGCTGCGCCTGTGCGGCCGCGCTGGCCGAGAGCCCGCCTCGTATTGTCTTCTGATTTAATCCGACTGGGGGCCTGAGATCCATGGACATGCGCAGTGCATATCTGAACCTCCACCTCTCACTCATCTCCCTACGGCTTCTTCTGACTGTGCGGTGTCACGGCCGTGGCATGCTATTAGGGACCAGCTGACACCGAACAGTCTGAAGAAGCCATAGGGAGATGAGTGAGAGGTGGAGGTTCAGATATGCACTGCGCATGTCCATGGATCTCAGGCCCCCAGTGGGATTAAATCAGAAGACAGTACGAGGCGGGCTCTCGGCCAGCGCGGCCGCACAGGCGCAGCCAGCCTGACACCAAATGATGTCAGAAGACGGGCAGCGCAAAATGTGTGCATGGCCAAGGGCTAACCTAACAGCGCAGGCTCCGGGACTGATTCAAACAACGCTGAGGAGGCAGCGCACGGCTCCAAGGGGGTAAGAATGACGGCTGTGCTGCGTCACATCACAAAGGAAAGTTCCACCAACCGTACGGTATCACGGTAGGAGGGGACACTTTTCATAAGTGTTAGGATCAGCATGTGCAAGGAGCACCACGAAAAGAGGCACTTTTTCCCTTTGCATCATTACTGCTGCACAAGGTGGCTCCTTCAGTAACAAACGCCTGGGGGGGGACAGGTTCCCTTAAATTTAACTTGTTGTGACTGCGTGGCGGTCGCAGTACACGTTGCCGGCTGCACAGCAGGGGAACAGCTGGCGGTGCTGAACCCCACTAACACATTGGCGAGGTGTTTGGCTCTGTGCGGACAGCACTTCTGGATGGCAATTAGCGGTGTTGGAGCCCAGGGACAGGTGGAGGAGGAGGAGATGGAGGAGGTAGGAGGGATTGCCACACACACAGCAGGGGAACAGCTGACGTTACTGAACCCCAATAACAGAGGAGGGACTGTTGGGACTGTGCGTACAGCACTACCAGGCAACAACTAGCGGTGTTGGAGCCCAGGGACAGGTGGAGGAGGAGGAGGTGGAGGAGGTAGGAGGGATTGCCACACACACAGCAGGGGAACAGCTGACGTTACTGAACCCCAATAACAGAGGAGGGACTGTTGGGACTGTGCGTACAGCACTACCAGGCAACAACTAGCGGTGTTGGAGCCCAGGGACAGGTGGAGGAGGAGGAGGTGGAGGAGGTAGGAGGGATTGCCACACACACAGCAGGGGAACAGCTGACGTTACTGAACCCCAATAACAGAGGAGGGACTGTTGGGACTGTGCGTACAGCACTACCAGGCAACAACTAGCGGTGTTGGAGCCCAGGGACAGGTGGAGGAGGAGGAGGTGGAGGAGGTAGGAGGGATTGCCACACACACAGCAGGGGAACAGCTGACGTTACTGAACCCCAATAACAGAGGAGGGACTGTTGGGACTGTGCGTACAGCACTACCAGGCAACAACTAGCGGTGTTGGAGCCCAGGGACAGGTGGAGGAGGAGGAGGTGGAGGAGGTAGGAGGGATTGCCACACACACAGCAGGGGAACAGCTGACGTTACTGAACCCCAATAACAGAGGAGGGACTGTTGGGACTGTGCGTACAGCACTACCAGGCAACAACTAGCGGTGTTGGAGCCCAGGGACAGGTGGAGGAGGAGGAGGTGGAGGAGGTAGGAGGGATTGCCACACACACAGCAGGGGAACAGCTGACGTTACTGAACCCCAATAACAGAGGAGGGACTGTTGGGACTGTGCGTACAGCACTACCAGGCAACAACTAGCGGTGTTGGAGCCCAGGGACAGGTGGAGGAGGAGGAGGTGGAGGAGGTAGGAGGGATTGCCACACACACAGCAGGGGAACAGCTGACGTTACTGAACCCCAATAACAGAGGAGGGACTGTTGACTGTGCGTACAGCACTACCAGGCAACAACTAGCGGTGTTGGAGCCCAGGGACAGGTGGAGGAGGAGGAGGTGGAGGAGGTAGGAGGGATTGCCACACACACAGCAGGGGAACAGCTGACTTTACTGAACCCCAATAACAGAGGAGGGACTGTTGACTGTGCGTACAGCACTACCAGGCAACAACTAGCGGTGTTGGAGCCCAGGGACAGGTGGAGGAGGAGGAGGTGGAGGAGGTAGGAGGGATTGCCACACACACAGCAGGGGAACAGCTGACGTTACTGAACCCCAATAACAGAGGAGGGACTGTTGACTGTGCGTACAGCACTACCAGGCAACAACTAGCGGTGTTGGAGCCCAGGGACAGGTGGAGGAGGAGGAGGTGGAGGAGGTAGGAGGGATTGCCACACACACAGCAGGGGAACAGCTGACGTTACTGAACCCCAATAACAGAGGAGGGACTGTTGGGACTGTGCGTACAGCACTACCAGGCAACAACTAGCGGTGTTGGAGCCCAGGGACAGGTGGAGGAGGAGGAGGTGGAGGAGGTAGGAGGGATTGCCACACACACAGCAGGGGAACAGCTGACGTTATTGAACCCCAATAACAGAGGAGGGACTGTCGGGACTGCGCGTACAGCACTACCAGGCAACAACTAGCGGTGTTGGAGCCCAGGGACAGGAGGAGAAGCAGAGGAACACAATGTAGGCCGAAGCCTGATTGGAGAAAGTCGAAAGGGAACCTTTAACCCCCCCCCCAAGGCGTTTGTAGCTGAAAGAGCCAGCTTGTGCAGCAAAAAAGATGCAAAAGGAAAAGGTGGCTCTTTTCATGATGCTCCTTGCAAACACAGAACTAAACACTTATAAAATGTGTCCCCTGATACCGTGTGACCGTCCCGGATGTGGGACTTTCCTTCGTAATATGACGCAGCACAGCCGTCATTCCTACCCCCCCGGCGCCGCGCCCCGGCTCCTCAGCGTAGTTTGATTCCGTCCCGGAGCCTGCGCTGTTATGTTATCCCTTGGCCAGGCACACTTAGCGCTGCCCATCTTCTGACATCATTTGGTGTCAGGCTGGCTGCGCCTGTGCGGCCGCGCTGGCCGAGAGCCCGCCTCGCAGTGTCTTCTGATTTTATCCCACTGGGGGCCTGGGATCCATGGCCATGCGCATGCGGCTTCTTAAGACTGTGCGGTGTCACGGCCGTGGCATGCTATTGTCAAGGTGAAAATGTATTTTCTTATATACCTTTTATACTTTTATATATCTTTATATTCTTTTTGTACTGCTATACTCTTATACTGTGAAACAATAAGTTTTCCCCTGCTAATGTAAATGTAATTGTATTTAAAAATGGCCACTAGTGTTCAGTTTCGTTTCACCCTTGTGTCCGAAGGGACAAGATTCATTTCTTTGGAAACGAAACTAAAGGAATGTGAAGAAGAGGAGGAATCCACCAGGAGACGTTCGACGAATCAAAAGGACTGAGCACTAGACGTATACTGCTTAAACCCCACCTATTGCATTCCCTTTTTAGTATTGTGTATTGGAAAATAAAGGTTAGTTGCTGCTCGGCTCCTCACTGAGGTGAACGCAAGAGCATCAGCAAAGATTGAATCAGCTACGTGTCTGAATCATTTCTTTTTCCGGTACCAGAAGTTCTGCGCTCACATTACAATTTGGAATGACTGGTGAATGAGGATTAATTGTCGTTTTACGACCCCGACAATTTTGGCAGCCCAACGGGCGGCGTGGCCAGCGATCCGAGACCCTCTGGACCCATGCCTGGATGTCTGTGGATGATACCCGTAGTGGCTGACCTCGAGGACTGATCACCCTCTGAACACGGTAAGTGGCGATCATATACACTGTATATGTCACACTTGCTAGTGTCTCAGCCGTTATTGGTTTGTCTGTAGTCTCCTTGGGTCCGGGAGGTGAATGATCGAGTGGTGAGATCAAACGTGATCCTGTGCCACGCTCTGAACCAGCAACTGAGAGACGTCGCATCCTGTGCGACCTCTGTACACCACACCTCCCCCACCGGTCATTGTACTCCATTCAACCATCCTACCCGTGACTATTGTCTAGTAGTGAAGTGGAGTGATAAATTGAGCTAGTTGTAGATTGTGGGGCGGCTTAGAGAAGGGATAGGAGACGCAGCCTCTGTGATATTGTACCAGCTAGGTAATTAAGACGTCCCGAGCAGGGACCACCTGTATTTCTGTGGAGGGCTCTCACTAGGAGACCGCCTCCCGACTGTTTAGAATATCATGGCAGGATAGTCTGTTAATCGCTGGTGTTCAGGTTAGGGACAGAAAATATTGAGCGCGAGGCTCCTTTTTTTTCTAATACGTTGAGCGAGTTTCCGTATTGCAGAACACCAGCGTTGAAGATCGCTGCCAGCGATCCTGAGCTATAGCAGGGCGTAGTATTCTGTGAGTCATGCTGCGTATCTTACAGCAAAAGAAGTCTGTGCCCCACAAGTTAGATGAGGATGCCGTGGAAGTCAAGGCAATAGTGGAGTCACGGGAGGGCAAGAGACAGTCTTATCAAGAGAAGCTTATCTGCGAGTTGCGCGAGGCTTAAAGAACAAAGGATGAAAATAGGTTGATGGAGAGGAAGGATCAGATAATGTAGAGCCCGTATTTGGTTATAAAATGCCTTTGAACTGTGATCTTATAGATTGTAAAATGGCCGCCGTGCCACTGATGATGAAAATGCAGTCTCAGCCAGCGCCCTGTAATGGTGGCGAGACGAGCTCTCCAGAAGCATAGGGGTGTCCTGTTTGTGTTGTGCAGAATCCAACCTGGGTGGAAACCTGCCGTGTGTGTGCGTACGGACCATCCTTGGGGCTCCGCCCAGACCACGGAGGATTATAGGAAAGTTTTGTAGAAATTAGGTCTGAAAACTGCTGTAATTTGTGACTTTGTAGAGGATACGGAGCTTTGTATCAGTGCTGTGTAGTGTAGGGGAGGGGCGAGGCAGACCGCTGCGAGATTTCTTTGTCAGTTCTCCTCTCTTCTCCTTATCTACGCTTCGTGCCGGAGAAGGAGGGGGAGCAAAGAGCTGGGCTCAATATTCTCCCTTGTACGCTGAGGAATTCTGTGCTGTTTCTAGTAGTCTCTTTTCTCTGTGTAGAGGAATGCTGTGATCTCTCTTATCTCTGTGTCCTTGGAATGGAGAGAGCACATACTGTAACGGTGTTCTCTGTATTTTCTCTGGTAGATCTGTGTCTGGTTTAAAGCGACAACATTGTTTTGAAGTATGAAGAAATATTATAATCTGGAATTTGAAAGTGAAATATAGTGCCTGGTTTTATAAGGAAATTTGTATCAGTGTAATTGAAAGATTGGTAAAAGAGTTGAGTAAAGCAAGCAATTAAAAATTTGGGATAGGGGGGGTCTCCCTGCTGGATAATATGGTCCCTCCCCAGGAAATTAAGCCTCTACTCCCGACTGTAAACCCTGTGCCCCTTACAGCAATATATATCCTGGATTGCTGAGAAGTTCTATGGGCGTCTTATGGTAGTGTTTGAAGATCTGGGATTCTCACTGTAACAAAAAGCCCATTCATACTTTTTTGTAGTAGACCCGATATTGAGATTTCCACTCCGGATGATGCATTGCAAATAGTAAAAGGTTTTCAAAAGAATTTAGCTTAGCAGGAAAGATAAGGGTTAAATCACTAGCCTAGTAATTCTTGCTCGCTCACTGGCCCCCACCGCTGTAGCTGCGAGGTCATAGTGTTCCTTATCTCCATGTAACAGACTCTAGTTTCTGTCTCCTCCTATCGTACATGCAAGTCCAGCTTCCTTATGTCAATTTTCAGACCAAGAGCTTGTTTTAATCGGTGTAAATGGCAGACCCCCCCCAGCCCGGAAAGGCCCCTAGATCTCCTCTTCCAGTGAAACCTTCACACTTACAAGGTCAGACTCTCCAAGAACCTGAAGTTGGTTCCCCTGTCATTCACGCTACTACATTACACCTCAGGGCTCCCAGGTTCTTTTCTCAGTAGGGGTATGGGGACATAATTACCCACCAGGCAGGAGCCATAGTGAACCCAGTCAACTCTACCCTGTCACATAGAGGTTGTTTGGCCCAGCAGATAGCCAACAAGGGAAGCCCAGTCATAGCCCAAGAGTGTCAGGCCTACCTTGCCACTTATGGCCCCTTGCAACCAGGAGAAGCTATGGTCCACACTCCACACGATGTACATAGTATCTTTAACCAAGTACAACCTGGCCACATGTCCATGGCTGGACAGCTGCGACTTCGGTGTGCTATTCTCATGCCTACTAATGTGACTTTGAAAAGGTGTGCTGTCCTGAACCCCGCTACTCTTCTCCTAGTTCCTATGGATCCAAAGGGGGGAGGAGTAGGTGACAGGTGACATGAAAAAGGACACTCTTTTTCTTTCTAGAATGGATCCAGAGGAACAAGATTAGGTTTCCAAACCCCATGATTGTCTAGAATTGATGTCTCAGGAAACGGCTGGTCTCTAGTGTGCCTATTCTAATGCTGATTTTGAGCTTTTTGTAGATGGATCCCGTCACCAAGATGACCAAGGACGCTTCTGTACCAGATATGCTGTGGTCTCAGAACATGAGGTAATCAAGGCAGAGTTAATGCCAGCTCATATGTCTGCACAAGAAGCAGAGCAAACTAGCAGAAGGTAAGACTGTAAATATCTACACTGATTCCAGGTATGCTTTTGGCATTGCACACGGTTATGGGCCTATCTGGAGAGCCAGGGCTTTCCTGACAGCAAATGGCCACCCCATTAAACGTGCTGAGGCAGTCCAGCAACTTATGAATGCACTACAGTTTCCCACCCATTCAGGCATCATAAAGGTAAAGGCACATACCAAAGGCACTGATGGACGGACAAAAGGGTAACGCACTGGCAGACCAGGCTGCCAAGAAAGCAGCAAGCACTCCTGTAGCCTCTCAAGTACATCACCTAGACACCCCACCATCTCCACTTGTGTTGAAAGACATCTTAGCCCGGTTACAAGAACAGGCAAGTAAGGAGGAGAAAAATAGGTGGCAAAAGATAGGGGCTTGCTCTGATACCGTCACTGGACTATGGGGGAGGGGTGAAAAGGTCTGCCTACCACAGGTACTGTACCCAATGATGGCACAGGTTCTGCACGGGAATGTGCACCACTCGAAGACGGCCATGTGTGACACCCTACAGAAACAATGGATTTCCCACGGGTTTTCCACCTGCGCAGAAAGGCAGGTACAGAGCTGCATGATATGTGCCACACATAATCAGAGTAGGACAGTGAAAACCCCATCCAAACACACTCCCCGGCCCTTTAACCAATTCCAGAGACTGCAGATTGATTATATTCAGTTACCCAGGGTAGGGACGTATGAGTATGTGTTGGTCTGCATTGATTTATTTTCAGGTTGGCCAGAAGCCTACCCAGTTGACAAAGCTACGGCTAAGACAACGGCGAAGAAACTGATGGCTGAGATCATATGCAGGTATGGAGATCCTGAAGTCATTGAAAGCGATCAGGGTTCCCATTTTACTGGAGAGATCATGTCAGAGGTAATGGCAACACTGGGGGTAAGTCAAGCATTGCATACTCCATCCGCAGAGCAGTGGAAAAGTGGAGAGACTAAATGGAACTCTTAAGCTTAAAATCCAGAAGGCAATGACAGAGACTGGTAAACCATGGACAGAATGCCTTCCTCTGGCTTTGTTTTCAGTAAGATATACCCCAAACAGGAAGACAGGACAGTCACCGTATGAGATTCTGTTTGGCAGGAGCCCCAATCTTGAATGTTTCTTTCCACAACAGTTGCAGCCCAAGTACCAGGACTTGACTAGCTATGTGCAGGCCTTACATGGACACCTTGCCAAAGTGCATTTAACTGTCTTCAGTTCTCTTCCAGACCCAGACAAGGTTCCTGGACACCATGACTTTGTGCCAGGAGACCTGGTGTATGTGAAAAAGTTTGTGTGCAGAGATTGTCTCCAGACAAGATTTGAAGGACCCCACACGGTGATCCTGGTCACCCCCACTGCAGTAAAACGTGAAGGAAAGAGCACCTGGATCCACGCCTCACACTGTAAAAGAGACCGAACCAGTGTGTAGTCACAGTGGTGACTGAAGGGAAATGTGGCTGTTGTTTTTGGTCCTGGAACTGAGGGCCATCCTCGCCCCTACCTCTTTGTTCCCTATTGTAAAAATAAGAATTCTGGTCCCACTATTCTCTGGGTAAACCTGACAGCCCCGGTAAATATCTGGCGATTTGATTTCTGTGATGTAGTCAAGTGCCTCGAGACTGAATGGGTGGTAGAGGGAATCATCCAGTTTTATATATGTGTCACCAGAAATGACAACAATAACTGTTATTATTAGACAGATGCTGCCTGGAATACGGGAGATGATTGGGGATATAAACCTAGTGAAGCCATGTTCCCAAGGATGGGACGGGTAGGAGTCTTCGTGGGAGAATGCATCTAACAGCCCTTCTGCAACCACCTAGAGGCTGTAAATGGGGTAAAAGTTGTCACCCCTCCTCCTAAATCTTGAAAGTCCCCAATCTGCTGACCTGCAGACGTTTGTACTAGGAAGGCATTATAATTATGTATTTAGTAGTGGATATCATGAGAATTTAGGCCATATACAGCTCCAGGATATTAGCTCTAGACCAACCAAGGCCCCTGTTACCAGTACACCTAAAACAGGCCCAGGTGAGCGTTTGCAAAATATAGTTAATGAAGTGATCCCCATTCCAGGTCTCAGTTGGCAAGAGGTTTTCTCCATAGAAACACAAACAGCCCCAAGGAAAAACCTGTGGTTAGAATGGGTGAGATACAATGTAAGAGTCCAGAATATCTCTGTAGGATGTATTGCTTGTGCTGCTGTGAATACGCATCTATACACGCATGCATTGCTTTTTCCTGATGACAACACCACCGCCTGTGTCATGAATTTGTTGAAAGGTTTGAAGTCCACTGATTGCCCAGATTATGTCCCACTAATTCATAAGGAACCTAAACTAAAGGTCCCAGGAGAAGTAACCGTATTGGCTGACAATTACACCTGCTACAATTCCCACGACACCACAGGTACACTAGTAGGGATCTTCGAGACAGGTTTCTGCAAAGGGAACAGTTCTTTAGATACTGATTTGCTAATTAAATATACACAATATATGTACACCAAAGATACCTGATGAACCTACCAGAAAGAGGAGAAGTTTTGATCAGCTCTATATAAGTTATGAAGAAGATCCACTAGTATATATTGATGCCATTGGAGTGCCAAGGGGGGTGCCTGACCAGTTTAAAGCCCAGAACCAGATCTATGCTGGCTTTGCTTCTATAATCCCACAAGTGCAGATAAATAAAAATGTTGAATGGATCAAATATATATATATTACAGTGAACAAAGATTTGTCAATTATAGCTGTGATGCCTTCCAGGATATAGTTGAGGGCTTGGGCCCTAACACTTGTATGACCCGTGCTGCAACCCGACCTAAGAGAATTACACTGAATCCTGTCCAGACAAGATCACATGCAGTGATATAAGAAGCTGACACAGGATTGTGGTTGGTGGATAGTGGAGACATTAACTTTTGGGAGTAGGCTGACAGTAATCCTTTTGGGAAGGAGCTGTAGACCAGCATGTCATGTCGTCCCCACCACCAGAGAACCAACCACATCAGGTAGGGTAAGACAGATACAGGAGTATTATCCCTGGAGGCCCTCTGACTAGCTAGCTACGCAAAAACAATTGCCTGACCCTGAGAACCAAACTTTCTCATTCTACAGACGAACAATGACAATATGATGGATGTATAAGTGCACCTAGGCAGGCCTAGGTAGCTAGTGAGCACAAAAACAGGTGACGTGCTAAGACGCAAATTAAGATTTTCTACAAATGTGACAAAGGAGAGAGTGTAGAGCTATACTTTGGACGGTTACAGCTGAAATGGGAAGACATGAAGTACAGTCCCATAAACCCACTTGATGTTAGAGTATTGGTAAATACATTCATTGACAGTATGACCAAAGATTTACGAGACGAAATATAGACAGCCAGACCTGAATGGCGAAATGTAGATCCGAAAGACCTGAAGGTTTCTAAAGAAGTTGAACAAATTAGGACAATAAGACGACGTGTCATGTATGCTGGAGCAGACACATCTTTCTTCTCCAGTTGGTTAGGTGGGATCAAGGGATTCCATCAATAAGCTTGTTTAGTACTGATTGCTTTCCTTGTAATTGGATCAATAATTCTCTGTTGTGTTATTCCCTTGTATAAAAAGGTTATTGCCAAAGCAACTCCGACTGGCACCTTCCTCAATCAAGAAGTAGACCCACCAGAGTACGATGGTACTGATCCAGGGGAGATCCCGAAGTATATTCCTCTCAAGAGAGTAGACAAAGCCCCCATTCTCAGATGATGCTAAGAGATTTAGTTTAGGGACAGTGGGAGAACTCCATGTGAGGTTAGTGAAGGGTTCAGCTGCCTGGAGGCCTCTCGCTAGGGGAGAGCTTCTGAGGTGTCTGGATGAAGAAATCCACCTCCACTTTCCCATCACATGGACAGTCTCGAAGGATCCTTCTTTAAGGGAAAAACTTAGTGTTTAGGGGGGATTGTCAAGGTGAAAATGTATTTTCTTATATACCTTTTATACTTTTATATATCTTTATATTCTTTTTGTACTGCTATACTCTTATACTGTGAAACAATAAGTTTTCCCCTGCTAATGCAAATGTAATTGTATTTAAAAATGGCCACTAGTGTTCAGTTTCGTTTCACCCTTGTGTCCGAAGGGACAAGATTCATTTCTTTGGAAACGAAACTAAAGGAATGTGAAGAAGAGGAGGAATCCACCAGGAGACGTTCGACGAATCAAAAGGACTGAGCACTAGACGTATACTGCTTAAACCCCACCTATTGCATTCCCTTTTTAGTATTGTGTATTGGAAAATAAAGGTTAGTTGCTGCTCGGCTCCTCACTGAGGTGAACGCAAGAGCATCAGCAAAGATTGAATCAGCTACGTGTCTGAATCATTTCTTTTTCCGGTACCAGAAGTTCTGCGCTCACATTACAATTTGGAATGACTGGTGAATGAGGATTAATTGTCGTTTTACGACCCCGACACTATTAGGGACCAGCTGACACCGAACAGTCTGAAGAAGCCATAGGGAGATGAGTGAGAGGTGGAGGTTCAGATATGCACTGCGCATGTCCATGGATCCCAGGCCCCCAGTGGGATTAAATCAGAAGACACTGCGAGGCGGGCTCTCGGCCAGCGCGGCCGCACAGGCGCAGCCATCCTGACACCAAATGATGCCAGAAGACGGGCAGCGCTAAGTGTGCCTGGCCACAGGATAACATAACAGCGCAGGCTCCGGGACGGAATCAAACAACGCTGAGGAGCCGGGGTGCGGCGCCGGGGGGGGGGAGGAATGACGGCTGTGCTGCGTCATATTACGAAGGAAAGTCCCACCTCCGGGACGGTTTTACGGTATCAGTGGACACATTTTATAAGTGTTAAGTTCTGCGTGTGCAAGGAGCTAAACAAAAATAGCTACCTTTTCCTTGTGCAGCATTACTGCTGCACAAGGAGGCTCTTTCAGTAACAAACGCCTTGGGGGGGGGACAGATTCCCTTACATTTCAGTTGTTGTGTCAGCGTGGCGGTCGCATGACACATTGCCGGCTACACAGCTGGGGATCAGCTGACGTTACTGAAACCCAATAACACTGGGTCGTATGTTTTGACTGTGCAGACGGCACTTCTGAGCCTCAACTGGCGGTGTTGGAGCCCAGGAATTTAAGTTCAGGTGGTAGAAAGATGAACACAACAGGAGACCTGGATAACGTATACAGTGACCTAATTATTTAATCAGGAGGAGGAGTGGCAAATTCCTGAGAGATCCAGGCCTTGTTCATTTTCAGGAAAGTAAGCCGGTCAACGTTATCGGAGGATAGTCGCATGCGACGGTCAGTTAGTACACCACCTGCAGCACTAAAGACACGTTCCGATAATACACTGGCCGCAGGGCAAGACAGCACCTCCAATGCATACTGGCTTAGCTCTGGCCATGTATCCAGCTTTGAGACCCAAAACTTGAAAGGGGAAGAGCCGTCTGGGAGTACAGCAAGAGGGCAAGACATGTAGTCTGTCACCATCTGACGGAACCGTTGCCTCCTGCTGACTGGAGCCATCTGTGATGGTGTAGACTTTTGTGGGGGGCACAGAAAACTGTGCCACAGTTGGGCCATACTGGTCTTGCCTTGGGCAGAGGCACTGCTTCTGCTCCCTCTTTGTGCAGAGCCTCCACCACTGCCTGGACGCACTGAGCTGCTTTGGAATGCACTAGCAGCACTTCTCTCAGTTGGAATGGAGAAGATGATGGAATTGACCAGTGTGTCTTGGTACTCCCGCATTTTTCGCTCCCGGTTCAACGGTGTGATGAGGCTTTCTACGTTGTCCCGGTAGCGAGGATCGAGGAGGGTGAACACCCAATAATCAGACATGTTGAGAATGTGGGCGATGCGGCGGTCGTTTCTCAGGCACGGCAGCATGTAATCCACCATGTGCTGCAGACTGCCAACTGCCCAAGAAACGCTGTCCCCTGCTGGAGGCGTGATCTCTGCCCGCTCGTCATCACCCCACCCTCGCTGTACACACTGACTACTGGACAATTGTGTAACTCCTTCCTCTGGACGGATGTCTTCCTCCTCCATTGACTCCTCCTCATCCTCCTCACAAACTGTCCCCTGCCTACGCGTTTGTGAGGAACCACGTGGCGCTGACTGTCCAGAAGATGATGGAAATGGTGAATCCTCATCCTCCACCTCTTCCACAACATCATCCCTTAGCGCTTGCAGTGATTTTTCAAGCAGGCAGATAAGGGGGACAGTCATGCTGACTAGTGCATCATCTGCAGCACTAAAGACACGTTCCGATAATACACTGGCCGCAGGGCAAGACAGCACCTCCAATGCATACTGGCTAATCAAAGGGACGCAAAACCTGGCAGACGTCATTCATAGTGGCCCACTCTGTGGTTGTGAAGTCTGTACGGCGCTGACTGCGACTTCTTTGCGCCTGAAGCAGCTGGTACTCCATTACAGCTTGCTGCTGCTCACACAACCGCTCCAACATATGTAACGTGGAATTCCACCTGGTAGGTAGGTCACATATGATGCGATGTTCCGGCAGGCGGTGTCGGCGCTGCAGAGCCGCAATGTGCGCTTTTGCCGTGCTGGAACGCCGCAAGTGAGCACACTCTAGGCGGACCTTGTGCAGCAGTGCATCAAGATCCGGATAGTCCCTCAAAAAGCTCTGTACGACCAAATTGAGCACATGTGCCAGACATGGGATGTGAGTGAGGTTGCCGAGGCCCAGAGCTGCCACCAGATTTCGGCCATTATCACACACTACCATGCCTGGCTGGAGATTCGCTGGCACAAACCACACATCGCTCTCCTGCTTGATGGCATTCCAGAGCTCCTGCGCTGTGTGGCTACGATTCCCCCAAAAAATTAATTTCAAGACGGCCTGTTGACGTTTGGCCACGGCTGTGCTCATGTCGGTCGTAACAGGTACACGTTCATCACGGGTCCATGTGGAGGTGGACTGTGATGGCTCCTGCAGCGATGATTCTGAGGAACTGGTGTAAGAGGAGGAGTCAATGCGTACAGAATGGATTCCTGCAATCCTTGGAGTGGGCAGGACACGTCCTGCGCCACTCGCACGGTCTGTACCCGGCTCAACGACATTAACCCAATGGGCAGTGAGGGAAAGGTATCGCCCCTGTCCATGTTGACTGGTCCACGCATCGGTGGTGAGGTGGACCTTGCTACTGACGGCGTTCAGTAGCGCGTGTTTTATGTGTCCCTCCACATGCTTGTGCAGGGCAGGGACGGCTTGCCTGCTGAAGTAAAAGCGGCTGGGCACATTGTACTGTGGGACTGCCAATGACATCAAGTCACGGAAGCTGTCAGTCTCCACCAGCCTGAATGACAGCATTTCCAGTGACAGAAGTTTGGCAATGCCTGCAGTCAGAGCCTGTGCTCGTGGGTGGTTTGATGAGAAAGGCCGCCTTTTCTCCCATGCCTGTACTACCGATGGCTGTACACTGGGCTGGGAGTGTGTGGATGACTGGGAAAGTGGTGCTGCGGGTGGAATTACAGCGGGTCTCTGGACAACAGGGCCAGAGGTTCTTCCACGGCGATCCTGGGAGGAAGCCGAACCAGCTGCGTGTGAGCTAGAGGAAGAGGCAACGCGAGCTGAAGAGGTGGTAGCTGCCGCTGTTGGTTGGCCTAGCTCTTCAGTGTGTTTTTCTAACTCCGCCGGGTGCCTGTTGCGCACATGTTTCCACATGTTGGAGGTATTGAGGTTGCTGACATTTCGACCTCTTTTGACTTTTTGATGACACACCTTGCATCTGACATAGCAAATGTCATCTGCAACTGTGTCAAAAAAGGACCAGGCACTGCAAGTCTTGGGAGCGCCCTTTTTGGCTTTTGGAAGAGACATGCTCCTAACGGGTGCCAAAGCGGAGGCTGCAGGATCCGCAGTCTTCCCCCTCCCTCTCCCTCTTTGGGCCGTACGGGGAATCTCTTCCTCAGAGCTGCTCCCACCACCTTCCTGTCCCTCACGCCAAGATGGGTCAAGGACCTCATCATCTACACTACCCTCTGCCCCCAACTGCTCCTCCTGGGTAGTCTCAGCAGCAGAGCACGCACCAGTAAGTGGCACCTGAGTGTCATCATCAGCTGATGCGGCCTGCGATGTGGTGACCGGAGCCACTGGCCCACCCGCCTCTTCAGAGGAAGAGAGAAAAAGCTGTTGGGCATCACTGCACCCTGCCTCTTCTTCCATTTCTCCAATGCTGCTTGGCTGGCCCCCTGTTTCCAAGCCAAGAGATTCAGAGAACAGAAGTAGAGACGGCTCCTGTCCTGGGCTCTCTGTCTGCCTGGGCAATTTGGCAGGTGGTGAAGAGACAGATGGCTGCTCTCCAGTGCTCTGTGTCTGAGAGGATGTGGCACTAATTGAAGTTGATGCATTAGCTGCCATCCATCCGACAACGGCTTCAATTTGTTCTTCACGCAGCAGCGGTGTACGGCGCTCTGACACAAAGCTGCGCATGAATGACTGTTGCCTGGTGAAAGTGGGTGCTGATGAGTCACCGGTGCCCGCAGCAGGCACAGAATCCCCACGTCCCCTCCCTGCTCCGCGCCCACGCCCACGTGCCTTACTCACTGCCTTCTTCATCTTGGTTGACTGATAAAGATAAGCAGAAAAGTACTAACGGCTTTGTGTGCTTATTCCTGAGCAACTCCTCCTAACAGGTATAAGAAACACTAATTTTCTAAAGTGTGGACTAGACTTTAATATGAGCTAATGTGGCCTACACAAATGTAAAGTGGTGTAACTGGTGTGTTTGGTGAACTTTATTATTTATTTATTTTTTGGGGGCTGAACTGACAACGGATAGAGCTGCAGTCACACGGAGACCGTGCAGACAGACGTAAACGGCGCTGCAAGGCCCAAAAACCCTCCTCTACGTTATCCTATGTAGTGTTTTTCCACAAGTTAGCTGGAGACGGGTGGAAAGACACTAATAGGATTTTTTTGAAAAAATGTGCAGCAGCCTGCACTACTTAAAACAAAATGAAAATTGATTTGGCGGTATGACGCAGTGAAGAACCCTGAGCTGGAGACAACCAGGCTATGGCTGCTCACAGACTACAGGGCGAGCTGCAGTCACACGGAGACCGTGCAGACAGCCGTAAACGGCACTGCAAGGCCCAAAAACCCTCCTCTACGTTATCCTATGTAGTGTTTTTCCACAAATTAGCTGGAGACGGGTGGAAAGACACTAATAGGAATTTTTTGAAAAAATGTGCAGCAGCCTGCACTACTTAAAACAAAATGAAAATTGATTTGGTGGTATGACGCAGTGAACAACCCTGAGCTGGAGACAACCAGGCTATGGCTGCTCACAGACTACAGGGCGAGCTGCAATCACACGGAGACCGTGCAGACAGCCGTAAACGGCGCTGCAAGGCCCAAAAACCCTCCTCTACGTTATCCTATGTAGTGTTTTTCCACAAATTAGCTGGAGACGGGTGGAAAGACACTAATAGGATTTTTTTGAATAAATTAGCAGCAGACTACACTACTTGAAAAAAAAAAAAAAAAGAACAGTATGAGGCAATGAACCACCCTCACTGAACTGAATACAACCAGCTATGGATGGCCTATGTGGCTGCACTCAGACTAGAGAGTGGGCCTCACTCACACACACACACACACAGACCTTGCAGATCGCTGTGAAAACAGCGCTACAAGGCAAAAGCAAGGTGAATAGTAGGTGAACACAGCGGTTGCTAAATTAGCCTTTGGAAAGCACAAAGAAGCAAATCGCTATCTCTAAACTGGCCCTCAGTCAGCAAACAGCGTCCTGTCACTAACTGAATTCACAGCAGAGTGAGCGCAAAATGGCGCCAGCGACTTTTAAACTGCATCATGACATCATTTCAGCAGCCAATCACAGCCTTGCCAGTAGTTTCATGCCCTCCATGCTAAACAGTATGTGCCCACACTTGGAATCATTCTCATTGGCTGAATTTCTGCATTTTGAATCTTGGAACTTCCGATTCCGGTATCCGATACGCGGCAAGTATCGGAATCCCGGTATCGGAATTCCGATACCGCAAGTATCGGCCGATACCCGATACTTGCGGTATCGGAATGCTCAACACTAGTCAGTATCACAAAAAACATTTACATCCAGGTACCTTATGGATGACATTGCCTCTAATTGAGGTCGTTCTCTTTCTTTTCTTCATCTTGTCCAGACACCATGATAACTCCACACAGCCACATCTCGTCTCTGCAGACCTCCATCTTCTACGGCCTTGCGCAGCACATCCCCACACGATTGCCTTCAAAATGGCAGTGTCATTATAATGCTCTTGGATACCAAATATCTGCCCTACGCTGAGCCACTGAATAAATAATTGTTCATCAATGTGATCCCTGCACAATACATGACCCACACACTGTCCCTCTTATTGTACATGCCCTTCACACTGCCCTCTCCTTTCCAGACTTGACTCCATCATCACATCTCACTCTGTGTCCCTCTATGCTGCCCAGTCTCTATACTACATTCCCGCATCACACTTCCTCTCCTCAGCATACTGTCCCCTTCTTGCTGTGACCTCAAACTGTTCCTCCATTATGTCCCCTCTGCATACCACCCCCCCCCCCCCCCACATTACCAAGTCTCTGTTCTGGGCTCTGTCACCTTTTTCTCATCCCATACTGTCACCTTACACTATTTCCCTCAATAGTCTCCTGACACATCCCCCCTGATCCTCATACTGTTTCCGTACTCATCCAGCCCCCTGGCTCCCCATACTGTGTCCTCAAATTTACCCCCTCACGCTCCATAATGTCCCCAAATTTTACTCCCTTGCTCCCTGTACTGGTTCTACCATCATTCCCCTTTAGTCCCCATACTGTGTCCACATACATTCCTACCACCCTCTCTCCCCATAATGTGTCCTCCAATTTTTTTCCCCCTTCTGCTCCCTATTGTGTGTCTACATACACTCCCCCCCTTGCTCATCATACTGTGTCGGCATCCATCTTCCCTTGCTTCCCATAATGTGTCCACTTACATTCCCCCCACCCTCTCTCCCCATAATGTGTACTCAAATTTTTTCCCCTCTTCCCCTAAGCAAATAAATCTTTGGTGTCTTCAATTCCATTGGAGCACTTACCACATCAAACTTCTGCTGCCTATGTGGTGCCAAGGAGCGATGTCAGCAGTGTGATGACAACAGGCAACTCCTACAATGGAGGATAGCAAAATGCAGCTGCCAGGTAAACACCTCGGACCGCTGCATCCGGCAGCCCGAAGGCATCCCCTGCTAGATATGCCCAGGGCAAATTCCTCCCCTAAATATGCCCCTGGTTACACAACTATGCAGCAATCAGGTTTAAATGGCACTTATTGAGGGTGTCTGAGCCCATCGTAGTTCTGTGACCTTTGTCATTATAGAACATTTAGTGGTGGTTCCCCATGAGATTAGTTCTTGGAAACAGGTTCCAATGGAACCCAATTAAATTTTGTCACTATGTCCAACATATTCCATATCTAAATAATCCAACTGTCTACATCTCACTATAAAAAATCAACAACATTAAATTGCAGATTAAAAACAAAATGTTTAAGGTACTAAAAAGTGTAAAATCTTAAAAAGGTAAAAATCTAAAGTTTCAGCACAAGAACTAAACTAAAGTTGTTACTGGTCAACTCTTTGTTGCTCTCCCGTCCAGGAGGCTCGTTAGGCATTCATGTCCTGTTCTTCACTGCCATTTTCACCATTTCCCCGTTGTCCACCTGTCACATTTCATGATATCATTTATGACTCTGCCGCAGACAGGATGGGATCATTTAAGTACAGGGAGAGCGACTTTATTGTACATGTTTTATTTTAAAGTGAATTTCTTTAGCAGCCGACATTTGGAGGCTTTGATTTATTCCTTTGTGAAGCTTTCGCTTGGACAGCAGTTTTGGAAATAGGTGTAAAATTTCATTTATTTTAGTATCTTTTTTTATATGTCAAGAACTTTCTTTTGTAGTTTTTCACTATTTTCTTTATACTGTCAAAACTAGTCTATGTATTATAGATACGTCTCACTTATATGAATCAGTGTCTGTTGTCATGAACTAACCCGAAAAGTATTTACCTCCGTGTTCTAACTTCACACTGAAAGGTGTGTAATCTCCATAGACCACCATCGTCAGCAGAATGGGTCCTAAAAAAGAGCTCAGTCACTTTAACCAAGACATTGTCTTTAGGTCCCCATACACATTAGGCTGAGGTCGACTGAACTCATTGAAGTTGGCCGAGTTTAGGAGCAGGAGGTGAGAAGTTTTGCCACATCCTCTTATCCCCTAAGCAGAATAATCCCTGTCAGAGATGTGTTGCAGACGCTTACTCTGCTGCCCCATAGAGAACACATGAATGTTCTCTATGGCCAAACTGATTGCTTACATCTACAGAAGGGTCCGAAGAAATAGATGTCTCCACTTTATCTAAGGTGTACAAGTGGAGACACAGGGCTATTGGGTGCTCTCGTCCATTGGTCCAGCTGTCTTTAGAAAGACTGCATGGACCAGGGCTCATATCACTGAATGTCTACTCTCTCTTGCCATGGGCAGAACACTACTCAGACAACACAGGGTGAGGGTAAAACAGTGTGGTAATAATTTATTGGACCACCAGCAAACAATAGCATATAGAACAGTCCCAGCAAATACCCAAGATGGTGCAAATTACAGAGTCTCATCCTTCCGCTGACTCACTGAGATTAGAGCTGCTTCCAAGATCGACTACCCCACCAGTGGCACCCCACTTTTGGGGAGCCCCCACAGAGAGGAGGTATCGACAAGCTTAGGAAGTTAACAAACGGCAGTGAGGTATGTGGTCAGGTGACCTCATTGTTCCAACCTAGATTCTTCAAAACATCTCTGAGGGTTCAGTGATGGTCCATGAAGCAGTTCTGTGTTCTTCCAGCTGGGGATGTGGTCCACTAAGCTGACATCCTGTAGAGTCTCTTGGAACAGAGGAAAAAGTCTCCTTATATAGTTCACAACTGTCCTTCAAGCCAACATCCAGAGGTCAAGAGAAAGATGTGAATGAGGTTAACTTGCATTGCTTATTTATAGTTTATCCTTCAATGTTCGCAAGTCAACAAACTGCATGGCCCAATATAACGTGTAATCAACATATCAGCAAACATCATTGTTCAGTGACTCTGCATCCCTATTTTGCAAAGATAGCAGTACAATAAAGTGTAGGAGCTGATATAAGATGTAAATAACCATTCGTCCATTATCACATATCAATTCAACCAACAACAAGAGTCAATACTTCAGACAACAGTTTATGATTCTGGGCCTCCTGAATTTATATCTGGAATAATTAACAAGCAATGCTGCGTCATCACAGTATATATACTATTAGTGTACAAGCATTAAAAAAAAGTCAGTGCATCAATTTCTTTTACTGCTACTCACCTTTAAAAGGGCTTGTCCAGGACTTTAACATTACTGAGCTATCCTTAGGATAGGTCATCAATGTCTGATCAGTGGAAGTGTGATATCCGACACCACCACTGGTCAACTGTTTCCAGTGTTGGCGTTTTGGCCAGAACTTCTCAGCTATGGAACTGCACAACACAACGTCCTCAAAAGAAAAGTGGCTGCAGCCATGTACTGCACATTCACCCCCTAATAAATTGAAAAGGGGGCGGATCTGCAGTATCAGTTGTGGCCACTATACAATCATCAGATGTGTGCTATGAAGCTTGATAGCCGAGTCACCGACGATGACACCGGGAACAGTTGACTAGCAAGGGTGCCGGATGTCACATCCACGCCAATGAGACAATGCTGACCTATCCTAAGAATAGCCCATCAATAGTGTTGAGCATTCCGATACCGCAAGTATCGGGTATCGGCCGATACTTGCGGGTATCGGAATTCCGATACCGAGATCCGATACTTTTGTGGTATCGGGAATCGGTATCAGGATTAATATCAATGTGTAAAAGAAAGAATTAAAATAAAAAATAGGGATATACTCACCTCTCCGACGCAGCCTGGACTTTACCGCAGTAACCAGGAGCCGTTGTACCTAAAAATGCGCGCTTGAAGGGCCTTAGATGACGTCACGGCAGTCTGATTGGTCCGTAGCGGTCGCGTGACCACTACGCGACCAATCACAAAGCAGTGACGTCACATAAGGTCTTTCAAGCGCTTGAAATACCTTAGAAGACGTCCGCAGCTTCTGATTGGTCACTGCTTTGTGATTGGTCGCGTAGCGGTCACGCGACCGCTACGCGACCAATCAGAAGCTGCGGACGTCTTCTAAGGTATTTCAAGCGCTTGAAAGACCTTAGGTGACATCACGGCTTTGTGATTGGTCGCGTAGCGGTCACTCGACCGCTACGGACCAATCAGAGCGCCGTGATGTCATCTAAGGCCCTTCAAGCGCGCATTCTTAGGTACAACGGCTCCCGGTTACGGCGGTAAAGTCCAGGGCGCGTCAGAGGGTGAGTATATCCCTATTTTTATTTTAATTCTTTCTTTTAAACATTGATATGGATCCCAGGGCCTGAAGGAGAGTTTCCTCTCCTTCAGACCCTGGGAACCATACAGGATACCGTCCGATACTTGGTGTCCCATTGACTTGTATTGGTATCGGGTATCGGTATCGGATTAGATCCGATACTTTGCCGGTATCGGCCGATACTTTCCGATACCGATACTTTCAAGTATCGGACGGTATCGCTCAACACTACCCATCAATGTTAAAGTACCGGACAAGCCCTTTAAGCAGTTGCATTGGGACTTATAGACTTTAAAGTGAGCAACTTCTCTGTAAAGTGAGGAACAAAAGAGGACCAAACAGGAGAGCATATTAATATGCAAAAGCCTAACATTACCATGCTCAACGCTCAATATATATATATATACTGCTCACTGATTGACAATCAATGTCACATGCTGTTGTGCAAATGGAATAGACAACAGATGGAAATTATTGGCAATTATCAAGACATCCTCAATAAAGGAGCGGTTCTGCAGGTGGGGACCACAGACCACAGCTCAGTACCAATGCTTTCTGGCTGATGTTTTGGTCACTTTTGAATGTTGGTTGTGCTTTCACACTCGTGGTAGCATGAGATGGACTCTACAACCCACACAAGTGGCTCAGGTAGTGCAGCTCATCCAGGATGGCACAACAATGCGAGATGTGGCAAGAAGGTTTGCTGTGTTTGTCAGTGTAGTGTCCAGAGGCTGGAGGCGCTACCAGGAGACAGGCCAGTACACCAGGAGATGTGGAGGGAGCCGTAGGAGGGCAACAACCCAGCAGCAGGACTGCTACCTCCGCCTTTGTGCAAGGATGAACAGGAGGAACACTGCCAGAGCCCTGCAAAATGACCTCCAGCAGGCCACAAATGTGCATGTGTCTACACAAACGGTTAGAAAGCGACTCCATGAGGATGGCCTGAGTGCCCGACGTCCACAGATGGGGGTTGTGCTCACAGCCCAACACCGTGCAGGACACTTGGCATTTGCCACAGAACACCAGGATTGGCAAATTCGCCACTGGCGCCCTGTGCTCTTCAAAGATGAAAGCAGGTTTACACTGAGCACATGTGACAGACGTGACAGAGTCTGGAGACGCCGTGGAGAGCGATCTGCTGCCTGCAACATCCTTCAGCATGACCGGATTGGCAGTGGGTCAGTAATGGTGTGGGATAGCATTTCTTTGGAGGGTCGCACAGCCCTCCATGTGCTCACCAGAGGTAGCCTGACTGCCATCAGGTACTGAGATGAGATCCTCAGACCACTTGTGAGACTATATGCTGGTGCGGCTGGCCCTGGGTTCCTCCTAATGCAGGACAATGCCAGACCTCAAGTGGCTGGAGTGTGTCAGCAGTTCCTGCAAGATGAAGGCATTGAATATATGGACTGACCCGCCCGTTCCCCAGACCTGAATCCAATTGAGCACATCTGGGACATCATGTCTCGCTCCATCCACCAACATCACGTTGCCCCACAGACTGTCCAGGAGTTGGCGGATGCTTAAGTCCAGGTCTGGGAGATCCCTCAAGAACCATCCGCCGCCTCATCAGCAGCATGCCCAGGCATTGTGGGGAGGTCATACAGGCACGTGGAGGCCACACACACTACTGAGCATCATTTCCTTGTCTTGAGGCATTGCCACTGAAGTTAGATCAGCCTGTAATTTGATTTTCCACTTTGATTTTGAGCATCATTCCAACTCCAGACCTCCATGGGATATTAGCTGTGATTTACATTGATCATTTTTAGGTTTTACTGTTCTCAACACATTCCACTATGTAATGAATAAAGATTTACAACTGGAATATTTCATTCAGAGATATCTAGGATGTGGGATTGTAGTGTTCCCTTTATTTTTTTGAGCAGTGTATATTACTATATCACACTGATTAGGAGATCATATTACTATGTATAACAATATATCATCACTAAGGAGAAGTGTGATCTTATTACTATATATATTGCCATATCTCCCTGTTTTTTGTGAAATATCATAAATGTATTTTGTACATTGAGTTGTTTGGTTTTTATTCTCACTGTAACTGATGGAAAGTAGCAATTTCGATTAAATGTTTACATTTTACATTTAGTTACATTAAAATCCACATTGTGACTTTCTTACATGTTCAAGTTTCAGGCTTATTAACCTGTTGGACTGATGACACTGGAGATGATAAGTAATAAAATTATCCTAAAAAATACAAACGGCTTAATAATTGTGCACAAAGTATACAAGGAAACATGAATTCTAGGGGAGAATATCTCCGAACATGAAGAACCTGATCCAGTCTGTTCGGTCTTGCGGAGTAGCACCGAGGAGCTGCGTCATCAGATGGTCAATGACTATGTCATCATCCCAGGATATAGATGGCACAGAGGGGTCGCATGAGCCGAGTTTAATTTTAGGTGATTTTCTACATTTTATGGTCCAGGCACTTATTATTGGTTAGTTATTTTCGGTAAGTGAGTGGGTGACGTCCCATGTGGAGAGTGGCCTGAGAAAGCCTTCTGTGAAATGCATCTCTCAGCAATGGAGCAATCCTCGCACTTCTATTAATATTCCCATCATCGCATGATGTGGATAAAGCAAATCATAACATTGTCTTATGCAAATGTGTTAATTAAACTTTCAAACAGAATAGGAAACTATTTGGAGAAACTTTGTGTTCTGAGGTCGGTCCGGTCCCACGTTGACGTCTTCAGGTCAATGATATCATTGGGGACGATCAGTCGCCACTTATTCATGGGGATGTTGGAAAGAAGCTTTGAAGTAGAGCTGTTACTTTGACTCTTGGTCTCAGCCGCTGATGAAGATTGACGGGAACGTGATAACCTGAAGAAATGTTCTCGCAGAGCAAAGTTCAGTGATGACTTATTCATAAACCTCTGCGGTCACAGTCGAATGTCAGATCCTAACGAGGACTCTAACTTCTGGCTGAATGAGACGAGAGACCCATCATGGTAAGTTCAGCTGTTTTCATAGCTTTCTTGGACCAGAGCTGCGCCAAAATCGTCCGCAGCAAAAACTTCCGTTGAATATGGGTAGGAGACCATCTGTAGTATTCAGAATATTTTTTCTTTGACAATCTGTAGTATTTAGAATATTTTTTTCTTTTCTGACGATGTTATGTAAAATACCTGGTGAAAAAAAAACAAACATGTCACTTCTTTGAAGCGGATCTTCATGGAATCCACTCAAAATGATTCACTGTCCAATGAAAAGTCTGCAAAGAAAACCTTGTGGAAAATTAAGCCACAAAGCCTTCAAATTTGCATCAGAAAATACTTGGAGAAAAGAAAAATTAATCAAAAAATGAGCTTTTATTGAACAAGTTTCTTCTTGAATGCTAATAAACCCTTTTTCAAGAAGGAGGCCTCCTGAAGAAGAAGTCATAATGACTTCGAAACGCGTTGAGTGAATAAACCATCAATTTTTTCTTACAACCGTGTGGATCGTGATTTACACAGCAGCGCAGGTGATATCCAAGAATTTCTCCAGTTTGATACGTCGTTCTTTGGACATCGGATCCTTTGACCAGTGGATCTGCAGCAGCTGTCAACTCTGATGAGTTTCCATGCTCTAAAGTAAAGATACCTCAGGTGGGTGCAATCTGATTGCAGCTATCTCCACCGGATAAGACCCTATTTGCTCTTTTTTCTCTCCTACAGTACTTCTTATTATAATAAACCCTTTTTCAACGTCTCAAAAAAACTAAAAACTCCATGTGAACAAAACCTAATAAATATATGGTGCAGCTGGTAGGGCCACAGGGGTCAGACAGATATGTCCTTGTTAACTTCTCCTTGCTCAACAGATCTGAAATTGATTGTCGGCTCAGCTTCACGATACGCTGTCCGGAGTTTAGCAGTAGGTAGCACCCAGATATCCAGATGCTTGACACTACAGATGTGTCTTCCCTTTCCTTCTGTCTGCAGTCTATTGTCAGACGTGAGGTGTGAGGATGACCTACGGAAATACAACAACGGTTTTCCCATACATTGTCGGGAGTTGGTTATCTGTAGATAGAACCATCCGGATACTTGAAACCACAGATTTGCCCTTCAGTATCTTCAGTCTTAGCTCAATGTATCGAGATGTAAGCTGCAGCTCTGAAACACAAACATGATTTTGGAGACTCTGTTGAGAGTTGCTTGGTATTAGGTGTCCCCATCTGGACACTTATCACTACATATATATCCTTTCTTATAAACTCCAAACAGAGTATCCAAAGTCATGTGTTTGGTGTTTGCAAAGTTGGTCATCCGTGTTCCAAACATCTCAAGATATGTTCCATGAGGGGGAACTTAATTGACCATATCCTGAGATGTTTGGAACACGGATGACTTTGGATACTCTGTTGGGAGTTTCTTTGTTGTAGGTGCCGCCATACAGACACTTGATACTAGGGATTTTTTCTTCCTTGCCCCTTTCCTTCCTTTTCTATAAGGATCCAGAGGCACAATAATCAGCATCTCTCATTACTCTGTCAGGAGAGGTTTAGTAGTAGGCGGCACAATCTGGACTCTTTACATCACAGATGTGTAATTTCTTATCTTTCCTTTTAGATGGACGTATCATAAGATTTGTGGTTTCAGAATGATTAACTAGAGATAATTCTGAGATACTTGGTTGGGATTCTTTCAGTTGTAGGTGGCACAATATTAACATTTGTCCTTCTTTACTTCTCCACTTATTGAACGTATTTCAAGATGTGTGCTGCAAGGATGATAACCAGCTTTGAAAGATAAACCATGATCTTGTGATACTCTGTCGGGAGTTGCTTAGCTAGAGGTGACACCATCTAGTCATTTGACACCTCCGAATTGTTCTTGCAGACCTTGTATATTTTCTGTCCAATCAAATCATGCAGCTGTGGGGACACAAACATATTTTACAAGCACGCCCAAAATACTCGCAGACCACCCGAGCATGCTCGGAAAGCTCGAGCGCACACTCGCTCATGACTAGTAATGAGCCTTCAGTTATGAGGCTGTGAAATAATCTTGATAATTTCATAATATAGACATATACACAATACAGTGATGCATTCCAGATTTGGGGGAGCAATCCCACTGTCCCTGGAGGTCAGGGAAATAACCCGACTTTCACTCACACTGTTATATGGTGTTTTGTCTCCTGCAGTCTTCATTGCTCTGTACAGCTCTGCTTCGGTTTTACTTGAAGTCTTATCTCCCTGAGATTTGATCTCCCAGCCTGTATCATTAGAGGAAGCAGAATATAAGCTGAGACACAGCAGGCAGGGGCAAGCATGAGAGTATTCTACACTTGATAATGCATTGCAATCTTCTTCTTTACAGGCACATTGTACTGGTACATGGAGTTATATCTCCTTATGCCATTCAAAGGGGGAATGTGGAAACCACAAGAAAAACGACAAAAGGAAAAAGAACTATATACTGTATAACAAATAAACCTTTATTAATACAAATGACATACAAGATAAAATATGGACCATAACTTGGAACAAAGTGCCATGATAATGCAAACCACAGGAAAACTGCTACCTGTGCAATAAGGACATGCAGCTTGAGAAACTGGCTACCTATGGAACTAATCCAAAATAATGGGGTAGGGATAGTAGCTAGCCAGCTAGGGAATCAACTAAAGATGGTGTCCATGTCCACCTGGGCGTAAACCCTGTACACAAGTGTGCAAAACGCTAATACGGCTCCAACGGTAATAACCTAACTGCAAATGCACTCAAATGAGCCAACATCTTGTACCTATAGTCAAAGGGGGGTAATGCACATACATGGAGGTCATACACATGAGACCCAGTAAGACCCAGTACGCAGATAACAATCAGAGCTACAACCACATAGCCGCAACCATAAAGGTACACTAATTGATTACATGATGTAAAGCAGACAATGCTGCTGCAAGATACATTAACTGTACGTGCGGCTGATAGTACTCTGCCAGGACCCGAAGCTGCACGTCCGCCCGACGCGCGTTTCAGAGGAAAAATCCTTCGTCAGGGGGCGTGACGAAGCTTCGGATCCTGGGAGAGTACTATCAGCCGCACGTACAGGTAATATATCTTGCAGCAGCTTTGTCTGCTTTACATCATGTAATCAATTAGTGTACCTTTATGGTTGCGGCTATGTGGTTGTAGCTCTGATTGTTATCTGCTTACTGGGTCTTACTGGGTCTCATGTGTATGACCTCCATGACTACAATCAACATTGCCAAGACACTTCATCGTGATTGTGGCGCCCCTAGGGGTATTTGCCACAAAAATAGTTATTGACACCAAATACAAATATTAAAATAGCAAGACTGCACTACCATCTCCGGCCAGAAGGGGGAGCTCCAGAGACTCCCCTTGATATATTCTGGTCTGAGAAAAGGACTGGCAGTTGGGTTGAGGAGTTGAAAGTGAGAGGTCGTATAACTGAACTCCTAACAGCCCTATGATGACGGATTATAGGCCTGTAATACCCATAGTAGGAAAAGAGGAATAGAGAAAAAGGACATTGTGAGAACCGGGTAGCAATAACCTGTACCCAGAATAGGCGCAGAGACGGATACCGGATCCGTGGCTATATTCATTACATATAATACAGCAACCGGAAGAAAGTGAGGTGATATCAGCTTCACCAGGGTAAGACGCAGCAACAGAGACAGAGTTCAGCGGTACTCCCAGAGGGGGTAAGCCGTCAAAAAAAGGACTCCGGTTGTCCGTCGAACCAGAGCACAGAAGAGACAGATTGGGTCGGCAGCCAGTTCACATACAGCAGCAGGGCCATACAGAAACTGCGAATAATAAGAGGTGGAAATCCTGACAGGGTCAAAGTAATTCAGGGTTCTTATACAGACTCCGGTGACAGTATTGGTCACAAATCCCTTTTTGTTGAAGTAAACTGGTTAAACGTTTCAGCGCCTCAGTCTTTCATTTGGACAATAGCCATCGATCCAGGATCGGGTCATCACAGCTGAGAGGACCTGCTGCTGATCAAGTAAGTGTCTGTTCCTTCATGATATCCCTTACACTGTGCATCGTCTGAGGCCACAGCACCGGGTCAAGCCACTAGTGACATCCCCCTCAAGAGACGAACCTCATTGATCTGGTGCTGGGTACCTCGGTCTCCCGGGCGTCACAACTGGCGTCACGAACAGGATTGAACCAGCCCGTACACTGGGTATTGTGTGCCGTAATTGGAGTCTGAAACTGTGAAAATTTGGATGAAAAATCTTGGAGATTGGCTTTGTTAAAGAAAATCCCGTTCCCCATTGAAAACGATTGAAAGTGACTTTTCTCCATTGGTTATAATGGGGTAAAAATGGCCGCCATCCCCTGATGTAATCATCTCATAACCGTTAGGCACAAAACTGTTAATCGAGCTACGTCATTACCCAAGCCCCAGTCTAACTGAAAAACTTCAAAATCCACCATCACAGAGCGTGCGGCAGTTAGAGGCAGCAGGGGGCATGTCATTGTCATCCTGCTGCACAGAGGAACGAATCTACATTATCTAGACGGAAGCTGGGACCGGAGGGGTCTGGATTAACTAAGGGGGTACAGTATGTCGCAGCACGGAGACGCCGCAGCACCCGGCGACGCTAATGCAGCTGAAAGACAGAGTGTCGATAGAGAGCCTGGCAGCGCAGCAGTGCAAGGAGTGGCGCCCATCATGCCAGTGTTGATGCCATTTACCCCGGGTGGCCCGTGGCTTCCAATGTATGAAGGTGAACCTAATACCCTTGACGGTTTCAGGGAAAAGATGCTGGCTCATTTTGATATGTTCCCCGTGGGTGAAGCTCAGCGTGTTAGTCTCGTGATGATGCAGTTAAGTGGCCATGCTAAGCGAGAAGTCACGGCATGGGCAACTGATCTAAAAGGTACTGTTGAACGCATATTTGCTGGATTAAAAGCTACATTTGAAACCACTGCCAGCAGCAAAGCTAAAGTATGATTCTTTAATTGCAAACAAAAAGCTAATGAGGGCGTGAGAGATTTTGCCTTAAACCTGCAGGAAGCCCTTTAATCACTTATACTGGCTGAACCCATTTTTAACACAGGAGCCGATAAACTGCTAAGAGATCAATTTATTGAGGGACTCTACACCCCTTCTCACCGGGGGCATGTGAGCATGCTTGTTTTTAAGAACCCTGAATCGACATTTGCCCAATTAAAGGAGAGCGCTATACGTCTCCAGCTGGCAGAGGCACCTCGGGATCAGGATCTCACACAACCCATGGCAGATGCACTTCAGCAACGGGGAATGCCAGTGACATCAGCTACGTCCTGTGCCAGTGCTAAGTCCCTGGGGCCCATTACTAATGAGGCTCTTCAGCAAAAGCTTGACTCTTTAACTGATGTTGTTGCTTCAATGGCTAAAACCATGCAGGAGATGAGAGAACCCAAGATGGAGTTGGCAAACCGTAGAGAGGATGTTCCATGGATGAGGTCCCGGAGATACCCGACATGGAGAGGACGACCCCGTGACCGCTACCAACCGGATGGACAGCCCATTTGCCGCCGTTGCCAGCAGCCAGGCCACTTTGCACGAAATTGTGATTTAAACGGGAATCCCCTGGGAATGCGGGCCGCTTCGCAGGAATGAATTTTCAAGGCCCAACACCCTGGCACGACAGGTACATCGGAGGATGACCCATCATCCCTATCGTGCTGGACGGAATTCCCCTCAACGCTTTGCTGGATACAGGTTCCCAGATTTCATCTATACCATATATCCTTTATAAGAGGTACTGGGCTGATGTAGATATTGATAAAGGACCCTCTGATGTTGAACTAGATATATGGGCCAGTAATGGTAAGTTGGTACCGAAACTAGGATTCAGGGAGATGACCATAAAGATTGGTAAAGCAGAATTGAAGAAACAGGGTATAATTGTCGTTGATGTTGACCGACAGAACTGTGAACCAACTGTATTGATAGGAATGAATGTGTTAGAGAACTGCTTTTCCGAAGTTATTTCTGTCTTACAACAAATTGCTGAAACTGCCCGATCCTGCCAGCAGAGAGTTCTCCGGAGGGAAATAAAAGTATTAATGTTAAGGCAACAGATAGAAGTTGCAGGTGGAGAAATCGGCAGTGTGAGGGTGAGTGATCCAACGTCTATTGTAATCCCACCAAAAACAGAAATGCTGGTATGGTGTAGAGCGGCCATTGGTACTAAAGGACGAGACTATCAAGCCTTAATAGAACCAGCGTACACCGACAGCAGGCCCACTATACTCACGGCACGAGGGGTGGTCGAGGTACACCGGGGACGGGTGCCGGTACGACTTTTGAACTGTGGAGAGGAAGAGGTCACTTTGCCAAGGTACGCTACAGTGGCAAAGTTATATACTGTTGACAACAATGCCATCACAACCGTTGAGCCCTTAGAATCGACCTGTCAGGTGGAAAATAACAGCTCAGATGGAAAATTGGAGGATTGGTGCCAACAGCTAGACGTAGGTGTAGATTCAACACCTACCCATCAAAGACAAGGGGTGTATAGATTAGTGACGGAATATGAACAGGTCTTCAGTAAACACCCATTGGACTTCGGACGGATAGAAGGGGTGGAACATACAATCCCCACTGGTGACCATCCCCCGATAAAAGAAAGATATAGACCCATACCGCCCGCTCACTATCAATGCGCGAAGGACATGCTGAGAGAGATGAAACAGGCCGGGGTAATAAGAGATAGTTGTAGCCCTTGGGCGGCCCCTCTGGTGATTGTCAAAAAAAAGGGCGGAACCATGAGAATGTGCGTAGACTACCGGCGGATTAATAACATCACCCATAAAGACGCCTATCCCTTGCCTAGGATAGAAGAGTCCTTGACTGCTTTGAAATCGGCTAATTATTTTTTCACCTTAGACTGAACAAGCGGGTATTGGCAAGTCCCTGTGGCTGAGAGAGATAAAGAAAAAACGGCATTCACCACACCAATGGGTCTAAGCGAATTTAATCGCATGTCGTTCGGACTCTGCAACGCATCCGGTACTTTCCAGCGACTGAAATTCCTTACATTGTGCATCGCCTGAGGCCACAGCACCGGGTCAAGCCACTAGTGACATCCCCCTCAAGAGACGGACCTCATTGATCTGATGCTGGGTACCTCGGTCTCCCGGGCGTATCATGATCATCACACAATCAAGAAGTATGTAGCTGATTCCCAGCACACACGTGTGCGTGCTGATAAGGAAAAATTGAGGATTCTTTCCAACAGGCAATTGTGTAAGGTTAAAAGAGCAGCTGCAAAAATGCCTTGTCATAGCAGCAGACAAGTTTTTGAAGCTGCTGGTGCCTCCAACGTCCCCAGAACAATAAGATGCAGGGTCCTTCAGAGGTTTGCAGCTGTGTGTAAGCCATCCTATCGACCACCTCTATCCACTGCACACAAGCAGAAACGGCTCCAGTGGGCCAAACAATACATGAAGACTGACTTCCAAACTGTTTTGTTCACCGATGAGTGCCGTGCAACGCTCGATGGTCCAGATGGATGGAGTGGAGGATGGCTGGCTGATGGACACCCCATGAAAACACGGCTAAGGCGCCAACAAGGAGGAGGTGGAGTAATGTTTTGGGCTGGAATCATGGGGAGAGAGATTGTCGGCCCCTTTATGATCCCTGAAGGGGTAAAGATGAACTCCATAATCTATGTGGAGTTTCTAAAACAACACTTCCTGCCATGGTTCAAGAGGAAGAACCGTGCTTTCTGCAGCAAGATCATTTTCATGCATGATAATGCACTGTCTCATGCTGCAAAAAACACATCTGCATCTCTGGCTGCTATGGGCATAAAAGAGGACAAACTTATGGTGTGGCCACCATCTTCCCCTGACCTCAACCCCATTGAGAACCTCTGGAGCATCATCAAAAGGAGTGTCTATGATGGCGGGAGGCAGTTCACATCTAAGCAACAGCTCTGGGAGGGGATTCTGTCCACATGCAAAACAATTGGAGCAGAAACCATCCAAAAACTGACAAATTCAATGGACGAGAGAGTTCAGAAGCTTCTTTCGAACAAGGGGTCCTATGTGCAAATGTAACATCACCTAGAATAAAGTTTTCACTTGAAAACGGTTTGATTTCATTTTGTAATAATCTGATAATGCTTAGAACTTCACAATTGACCATTTTTTTGGTCAAAATAAAAAAAATTATTTGGAACCTGCATTTTGAGTGTTTATTTTTTTTTTAAAAGATACTGTTTTCATAGGCAGTTTGTTCCAAAACATTGCAATTATACTAGAATAGTAGATGACTGGAAAATAACAATGACTGTAATTCAGATAGGTAATTTAGAGAAAATAGGAGGAAATATTATTTGCATAATAATTTGGAACACAGTGTCCTTTCTTAGGAGGCTGCCGCACGTGGGGTAGGCGCAGCTCTGTGTCTTTCTGTCCCGCTAGGCCTCTGTCAGGATCCCACCCCTGTCAGGGACCCTCTGTCTGCAGCTCCGATATTCCTCCTTTCCCCCTGTCTGCCTGACAGGTGTTGCCTGGGCAAAGCCCAACCAGCGTCTCTCTAACTTCCTATCCAACCCACCAGTTTTACCCTTCTGTGAGGAGTGCCCTAGTAGATTTCTACAATACCCGCACACAAAAAAACGTATACCATAAAGGAATTTATTAATTGTAAATCCAAAGGAGTGGTGTATCGAGCTGTATGTACCTGTGGTATCTCCTACATTGGCAAAACTACCCGGGAACTTAGGAGACGGGTAGGGGAGCATCTGGGGGACATCCGCAATCGGAGAGATACCCCCATTGCCAGACATGTGAATACTGACCATGGTGGAGATGTTGGGGCTATGAGTTTCATGGGGATTGACAAGGTTATCCCGCCACCTAGGGGAGGTGATTTTGATAAAATCCTGTTGCAAAGAGAGGCAAGGTGGATATTTCTGTTGGATACCTGTCACCCCCGTGGACTCAACGAGCAGCTCAACTTTGGCTGTTTCCTTTAGGCCTTAGTGGACCCTAAATCTCTGTGCCCCTTCTGGTCTTCTCTCCCGGGCCATATAGCTCTCTCCTCCCAGGTTTTTTGTTCTTTTTCTATTTTTAATCCTCTTCAGTAAGGATTACATTACTAGCTTTATGATATGTTTGTACATGTGGCGGTGTCTGGACCTGCTGGTCTTCTAAATCAGTTATAATAAACAAAACCTTTGCAATGTGTTGGTGCAGGATCATTATCCTGTTCCTTGGCGTCCCTCTACAGAATAAATCTGGTACCGATGGCTTAAAGTTTCTCTGTGACATCGGGTTACTTTCCAGTAATGAGGGATATGTATGTCATTTGTGGACAAAGTTTATAACATGTGAGAAGTATGGTACTATTTTTGCTGTCAAGTGACAACAGTTTTCTGCTTACACCTAATGGTCGTCCAATTTCCCTGGGTTTATTTTTCTTTACATCTCCACCTCTATATCATTGATACTGGTATTGACCTAGAAACTTGAATCTGTGTATTTCCTGTCATTGAATAGGATATACTCTTGTTTACCACATCGTCTGGACACTTCCAGCCACATATATATGTATTCCCTCTGCTATATAACAGGATATATTCCTGTATACTATGCGGTCTGGACACTTCCAGTTACATATGTTTTAATACCTCCTGCTATACAACAGGCTATACCCCTGTCTGGACATTTCCAGCCACATATACCTTTATATATAAAAGGATTTTTCTGGTAATGGTTATACTGTTGCTAAATAACTTATATGTGATAGAGAGTAGGATCAATCTTTTTCATACGGTATCTTGAATTGTTGAAGGCTTCCAATTTCAGACATAGAATGCCCTTCAATATTTTCTAGGGCGCCTCTGTGCCTCTGTATTAAGCGGCGAGCATATATAGCAGTGCGCATGCGGTTATGTCCTGAGTAGGTACCCTGGTGGGGGCGGCCGCTTACGTCCCACTTCTGGAGCGCATAATCACAACGCCGCACCGTAAATCAGTCAACTAGTATGACGCTCGCATTCCCGGCCTGTGCCCGGATTAGGCTTGCATTCTACCTTTGGAGCGCGCAACTGTAGCGGCGCACCGGAAGTGAGTCTTTCATGATGGTGCCGGGACTTCCGGTTTGCACGATGCGCTGAGATTGGGTGGTTGCCGCACGTGTGTTATGGAGGGGAGCTGGCGTGCGTTCCAGGGCTGCAGCGTGGTCCGGTGAGTTTTAACAACAATGGACGGTGGGGGTGGCTAATAATTACCTGACCCCCCTCTGGGGGTGGGATGGCCCATTTCATAAGCAGGCAGCAGGTGCCATAGCTGGCTTACTCACTGATTGTGGCGGACTGCCACATTGGAACATCATTTTTGTTGGATGGTATACAGCCACTGCCTATACCTGGAACCTTATGGACTTTTGAGCATAACATGCTTATGGATTCCTGAACTCCCCTGATGAATCTCCGTGATCGGAGAAGAAACGCATTGGGAGGCGTTTACTACACGACATTTGGTGGGGGGTGTCCATAGTAGGGCTCATTCGGGCCTGTCCTTGTAAGGACAGGAGTCATTGCTGGGGCACGACAGGGGAGTAGCAAATAGGTCCCCGTCCCTTATTTTCACGGTATCTACTAATATTGGACCCTCCCTGGGACCCTCTTTCATCTATGTGGGTACCCTCTGTCTACAATTGGTGAGATTCAACCAGTTTTTTATTGTGCACAGTTTTCGGCATGAGCACTTTCTATTGTTATGTACTGTTTGTCCATTTTAACATTATTAGTAAAAGTTATGTTTTATATTTATGGGTTATACTCTTCCAGCTGATATTTATTGAGTGGCCTAGTAGATAGGAGCAAGGCTCCCCCTGGTGGTCTGGAGTGTGAAGTGTAGTGCATGGTTTGTGATACCTGGTAGGAAGATCTCCTTTATTGCCATCAGACGAAACATCACTCCCCCTGGTGGAAGAACGACATTACTGCAATGACCAGGACTCTGGGGCGCTGCACGTTTTTACTGTATGGTGTCACCTTCACAAAATAATAATCCTTATTTGATAAGTTTTGGTGCAGATGTGAAGCGGCCTTTAAGGATTTTTATAGTACAGTAAAAGTTTCATTCTGCACTGAAAAACACAACTGTGCCATTTTTCTTTTTTTTTTCCAGTTCAACGTAGAAGCCTATAGAGAAAAAATGTCTGAAAGCTGCACAGTTGAACGACAGTTTTAGACGTACAGCAGGCGGTGTTTTCATGAAATCACATTCACTTTGCTTTGACAGTGTGTTCACATGTAGTATAAATTCTGCGTATTTTCTGCTGCATCTATTTATGACGAAATTCTGCTGCGTTTCCATGTCCAATCAAAGTGGATGTGATTTCATGGAAACTTCTCTTAGTCCGTTGGGCAGCACTTTCCACCTTACTGTCCCCGGCAGCCGCCCATCGGTATCATGAATTCTAAATGTGGTGTGATTTGTGTCTTATCGGATATTTTTCATGGCATAAACATAATTTTCCCTTCTGCTCCATCTCCATGAGATCTGATTGTGTCATGATGACGATGCAGTGAGGCGTGGAGACATTTATGAGGCCATTTATGAGGCCATTTATGAGGTTCTGGAGAGATTTGCAGAGCTGCGTAAACCTCACACCTGAGTGATCCTGGGGACAAGAGAAGGAAACTCAATGAGTCCGAGACAGAAGAACGTAGAGGAGGAGCAGAGACTTCTGTGTAGAGTTATCTCAGCCATGAAGTCATGGACTATAATCTCCACCAGCTTCTCATCCATTATAAAGCTGCCGGGAATCATTTCCTACTTTACAGGGACTAAGAAATTCAATAGCGACGGCTGTAAACCCTTATGTCCGATGTCAAACAAATGCTTTGTGGCGTTACTTTATTTCTCCGGGAGTCATCGCTTTATGGCGAGAATAAAACAATCGTGAAATCCAAAAGCGTTACATCCGACATGAAAGTACGGTATATAAAACGGGAGAACTCAATGGTGAGGATTATATAGACGAGGAGCCAAGGACCGGACGCAGCTCCGAAGACAACTATCATGTCTTCACTATTCCATCAGGCAGGCGCAGCAGAGCTGAAAATGTCTGACATTCTGTGACTGATACACTGGTTATTCGACGTTACAATTAATTCAACCTCCAGGTGTAAAATAAATTATCGTCCGGTACGTGTGACCTCTACTGTGGGTAAGGTCCTTGTGGGTTTCCTCAGAGATGCTATCCTGGAGTATCTCAGTAACCTGCGGAACCAACATCAACATGCTTTTATGAGGGAAAGGTCCTGTCAAATCTGATCAGCTTCAGTGATTGTCATCTATGTGGATTTTTCAAAGGCGATTTATATGGAGGCACACAAAAGGTTGGTGTATAAAATGAGAAGATGGGACTAGGTGAAAATATGTGCAACTGGGCTAACCACTGATGCAGTGATAGGAAACATAGGGTGGGTATTAATGGAACACACTTGGATCGGGTCAAAAGTAACAGTGGAGCACCACAGGGGTCAGTATTGGGTACCACAGGGTCAATATTGTGTATCACAGGGGTCAGTATTGGGTACTACAGGGGTCAGTATTGGGTACCACAGGGGTCAGTATTGTATACCACAGGGGTCAGTATCGTGTACAGCAGGGGTCAGTATTAGGTACCACAGGGGTCAGTATTAGGTACCACAGGGTCAATATTGGGTACCACAGGGGTCAGTATTGTGTATCACAGGGGTCAGTACTGGGTACCACAGGGGTCAGTATCGTGTACAGCAGGGGTCAGTATTAGGTACCACAGGGGTCAGTATTAGGTACCACAGGGTCAATATTGGGTACCACAGGGGTCAGTATTGTGTATCACAGGGGTCAGTACTGGGTACCACAGGGGTCAGTATCGTGTACAGCAGGGGTCAGTATTAGGTACCACAGGGGTCAGTATTAGGTACCACAGGGTCAATATTGGGTACCACAGGGGTCAGTATTGTGTATCACAGGGGTCAGTACTGGGTACCACAGGGGTCAGTATCGTGTACAGCAGGGGTCAGTATTAGGTACCACAGGGGTCAGTATTAGGTACCACAGGGGTCAGTATTAGGTACCACAGGGGTCAGTATTAGGTACCACAGGGGTCAGTATTGTGTACCACAGGGGTCAGTATTGGGTACCACAGGGGTCAGTATTGGGTACCACAGGGTCAATATTGTGTATCACAGGGGTCAGTATTGGGTACTACAGGGGTCAGTATTGGGTACCACAGGGTCAATATTGGGTACCACAGGGGTCAGTATTGGGTACCACAGGGGTCAGTATTGTATACCACAGGGGTCAATATTGGGTACCACAGGGTCAATATTGTGTATCACAGGGGTCAGTATTGGGTACCACAGGGGTCAGTATTGGGTACCACAGGGTCAATATTGTATATCCCAGGGGTCAGTATTGGGTACCACAGGGGTCAGTATTGGGTACCACAGGGGTCAGTATCGTGTACAGCAGGGGTCAGTATTAGGTACCACAGGGGTCAGTATTAGGTACCACAGGGGTCAGTATTGGGTACCACAGGGGTCAGTATTGGGTACCACAGGGGTCAGTATCGTGTACAGCAGGGGTCAGTATTAGGTACCACAGGGGTATTAGGTACCACAGGGGTCAGTATTAGGTAAAACAGGGGTCAGTATTACGTACCACAGGAGTCAGTATTGGGTACCACAGGGGTCAGTATTGGGCACCACAGGGGTCAGTATTGTGTACTACAGGGGTCAGTATTGTATACCACAGGGGTCAGTATTGTGTACTACAGGGGTCAGTATTGTGTACTACAGGGGTCAGTATTGGGTACCACAGGTGTCAGTATTGTTTATCACAGGAGTCAGTATTGGGTACCACAGGGGTCAGTATCATGTACAACAGGGGTCAGTATTGGGCACCACAGGGGTCAGTATTGGGTACCACAGGAGTCAGTATTGGGTACCACAGGGGTCAGTATTGGGTACCACAGGAGTCAGTATTGTGTACTACAGGGGTCAGTATTGTGTACTACAGGGGTCAGTATTGTATACCACAGGGGTCAGTATTGTGTACTACAGGGGTCAGTATTGTATACCACAGGGGTCAGTATTGTGTACTACAGGGGTCAGTATTGTGTACTACAGGGGTCAGCATTGTGAACCACAGGGGTCAGTATTGAGTACCACAGGGGTCAGTATCGTGAACCATAGGGGTCAGTATCGTGAACCATAGGGGTCAGTATCGTGAACCACAGGGTCAGTGTTGTGTACCTCAGGGGTCAGTATCGTGAACCACAGGGCTCAGTATTGTGTACCACAAGGGTCAGTATTGGGTATGGGTACTACATGGGTCAGTATTGGGTACAACAGGCGTTAGTATTGTGGACTACAGGGGTCAGTATTGGGTCCTCTTCTTTTTAACACATTTGTTAATGACCTAGTATGGGGCATATAGAGAAGAATTACAATATATTCAGGGGATACTAAATTCTCAGGGAAATCAACACAGAGGAGGATAATTTAATAATGCAGGAAGATTAATGTAAGCTGGAGACTTTGGCTGAGAAATGGCAATTGATGTGTAATGTTGAAAAACGTAAGGTCAGGCACTTGGGATGTAATAGATATAATTATGTGTTAAAATTGATAAACACTGGATAAAACTGTCACTGTGAAAGACTTGGGTGTAGTGATCAATGTCAGGCAGCTGCTGCCATGGCAAATAAAATAATCGGATGCATTAGAAGAGGCAGAGATGCTGATGGTGAGAACACAGTTTTGCCTCTATACAAGTCACGCATGCGGTCACATTTAGATACTGGGTAAAATTTTAGATGATAGGTTTGAACTCGATGGACTTAAGTCTTCCTTCAGCCTTATCCACTATGAAGCCCCAAGCTCTTCACTAAAGGTCTCATACACATTGGACTAATGTCAACTGAACTTGCCGATATCAACAGGTTTGGCCGACAGTCTAATGTTTACGTGGTCACCAGACAATTTATAGTGGGGACGATGTCCGATTTTGGACTGCTGATCACATTGTTCTCCTGGGGATAAGTCGCCGGCTGACATTGGGAAGCGCCTCTCGTAGTGTTGAGCAGAACAAGCGCTGCTGTGTATGGGAGAGTCGGCTGAGATGGCTGTGGGCCTAAAAATTGGCCGATGCATCGTTCACAGGTTGAAATCAGCGGATCTGTCAAAATTTGAGTTTGCTAGATTGCAGGGATTTTCCAGAGAAATTCGACTTGCTGAGAAGTTGTGAGAAGTTATTCTCTGTAAATTGAATGTCCCTTATTACGCTCTGTGGTGTGGAGAGACAACAAATCTTAAGGCCACATTCAGACGTGTGATTCTCACGAACCAGCGTTATCCGTATTTTTTTACAGACAGCTCGTAACTGTGATAACCTATGGGGCCATTCATATGTCAGTGATTTTGGTAAAGTTGTGGATATGTGACCGATTTTGACCAAGGGTCTCATACAAGTCAATGGAGCCCAGTCCAACTTTTCCATGGACTGCTAGAATGGAAGAGGTGGGGAAACTTTTTTATTTTTCTCCACGTACGAGAAGAATGGACGACACTTGAGCCACACTCTGATCAAGGTCTGATCGAAATAATTGGTCTGTTTATCTCGTACATGAAAAAATCGGAGACGTGAATGAGCCCTAAAGGACATTCAGTCTGCGCTGAATAATTTCTCAGCAAATCCAATTTATTGGGAAAATCCACGTGAACAAGTAAATGTAAATAATAAACATGATATGTAATAATGTAACTAATACATCATCGTTCACCCTTTTCCTCTCATTATTGCCGCTGTTTTCATTAAATTATTATGGTTCATAATTGGTGTTGAGCATTCCGATACCGCAAGTATCGGGTATCGGCCGATACTTGCAGGTATCGGAATTCCGATACCGAGATCCGATACTTTTGTGGTATCGGGTATCGGTATCGAAACAACATTAATGTAAAAATGTGTAAAAGAGAGAATTAAAATAAAAAATATTGCTATACTCACCTCTCCGACGCAGCCTGCACCTTACCGAGGGAAGCGGCAGCGTTCTTTGTTTAAAATTCGCGCTTTTCTTTCCTTTACGTGAAGTCCCGGCTTGTGATTGGTCGCGTCGCAGTCACATGGGCGACGCAACCAATCACAGCAAGCCGTGACGTAATTTCAGGTCCTTAAGGATTTTAAAATTACGTCCCGGCTTTGTGATTGGTTGCGTCGCAGTCACATGGGCGACGCAACCAATCACAAGCCGTGACGTCACGGGAGGCTGGACAAGCGCGCATTTTAAAATGCGCGCGTGTCCAGCCTCCCGGCTTGTGATTGGTTGACCGCGACGCAACCAATCACAAGCCGGGACGTCACGGGAGGCTGGACAAGCGCGCATTTTAAAATGCGCGCGTGTCCAGCCTCCCGGCTTGTGATTGGTTGACCGCGACGCAACCAATCACAAGCCGGGACGTCACGGGAGGCTGGACAAGCGCGCATTTTAAAATGCGCGCGTGTCCAGCCTCCCGTGACGTCACGGCTTGTGATTGGTTGCGTCGCCCATGTGACTGCGACGCAACCAATCACAAAGCCGGGACGTAATTTTAAAATCCTTAAGGGCCTGAAATTACGTCACGGCTTGCTGTGATTGGTTGCGTCGCCCATGTGACTGCGACGCAACCAATCACAAAGCCGGGACTTCACGTAAGGAAAGAAAAGCGCGAATTTTAAGCAAACAACGCTGCCGATTCCCTCGGAGAGGTGAGTATAGCAATATTTTTTATTTTAATTCTTTCTTTTACACATTAATATGGTTCCCAGGGCCTGAAGGAGAGTTTCCTCTCCTTCAGACCCTGGGAACCATCAGGAATACCGTCCGATACTTGAGTCCCATTGACTTGTATTGGTATCGGGTATCGGTATCGGATTGGATCCGATACTTTGCCGGTATCGGCCGATACTTTCCGACACCGATACTTTCAAGTATCGGACGGTATCGCTCAACACTATTCATAATTCATTTACATATGTTCACAATAATGTCACTAACCTCTGACCACACTGCATGTTTTTTCAAGTTTTATGGGGTTTTTTAATTAATTTTTTGTCTTTGTAAATAGTAACATAATATGTATTGTGGATAATGACATTTTTCTACTAAATATTTTTGACTTTGGTGAATTATTTACAGGTTCACACATCCTGTGATTTATATTTGTAGCTTTTAGCATGAGAAAGTCAAGTCTGGTAAGTATTAATTTAAGGTCCCATGGGAGAAAAGTCGCCTTGTCGTGGCTGGTGGGCTCTTGGCCAATTTGTGCTCCCAGCCCCTTCATGTTCTGTTCCATACAGCAGTAATGCGGGGCAATAGTCTTATAGTCAATGTCTACAGACGTCTTAGCGCTTACAGAACGCTGTATGCTTTGGTTTCAGTCTGTCCATTATTCCTCCCAGTCTTTCGTTGCTCGGCTGTAATTTGCTTCCAATAACTTTTTCTGTATCTCAGTGTAGAGTGGGAACAAGAAGTCTAAACATTTCCAAACAGAAAAATGTGAATAATTTAACTACACAGTAAAACATACAGTCCGGTGAATTATTAACTAAACATCACTTCTCAGCCGCCGCATCTCGAAGGGTCTCGCTGATAGGATGTCTGAGACGTCGTTCTGTCACCGGCTCTGACTTTGTCACATGAATATTGCAGTGTTTGGAAGAGTCAACTTTTCTCATCTGTGAGCTCATTCTCCGGCTTCAATCCCCAGAATCCGGATATTCACCCTCCATTATCTGCAATAAACACGTATGTGCAAAACAGAGCAACACATGTCATCTATTGGATGTGTTACAGATTAAATATAAAATGTGTCTACAAAGAGGCACAGCGTACACATGTAACATTACTGATCCTAGGCGATACTCCAGAGCTGCACTCACTATTCTGCTGGTGCAGTCACTGTGTACATACATTACATTACTGATCCTGAGTTACATCCTGTATTATACTCCAGAGCTGCACTCACTATTCTGCTGGTGCAGTCACTGTGTACATACATTACATTACTGATCCTGAGTTATATCCTGTATTATACCCCAGAGCTGCACTCACTATTCTGCTGGTGCAGTCACTGTGTACATACATTACATTACTGATCCTGAGTTACATCCTGTATTATACCCCAGAGCTGCACTCACTATTCTGCTGGTGCAGTCACTGTGTACATACATTACATTACTGATCCTGACTTACATCCTGTATTATACTCCAGAGCTGCAATCACTATTCTGCTGGTGCAGTCACTGTGAACATACATTACTGATCCTGAGTTACCTCCTGTATTATACCCCAGAGCTGCACTCACTATTCTGCTGGTGCAGTCACTGTGTACATACATTACATTACTGATCCTGAGTTACATCCTGTATTATACTCCAGAGCTGCACTCACTATTCTGCTGGTGCAGTCACTGTGTACATACATTACATTACTGATCCTGAGTTACATCCTGTATTATACTCCAGAGCTGCACTCACTATTCTGCTGGTGCAGTCACTGTGTACATACATTACATTACTGATCCTGAGTTATATCCTGTATTATACCCCAGAGCTGCACTCACTATTCTGCTGGTGCAGTCACTGTGTACATACATTACATTACTGATCCTGAGTTACATCCTGTATTATACCCCAGAGCTGCACTCACTATTCTGCTGGTGCAGTCACTGTGTACATACATTACATTACTGATCCTGACTTACATCCTGTATTATACTCCAGAGCTGCAATCACTATTCTGCTGGTGCAGTCACTGTGAACATACATTACTGATCCTGAGTTACCTCCTGTATTATACCCCAGAGCTGCACTCACTATTCTGCTGGTGCAGTCACTGTGTACATACATTACATTACTGATCCTGAGTTACCTCCTGTATTATACTCCAGAGCTGCACTCACTATTCTGCTGGTGCAGTCACTGTGTACATACATTACATTACTGATCCTGAGTTACATCCTGTATTATACTCCAGAGCTGCAATCACTATTCTGCTGGTGCAGTCACTGTGAACATACATTACTGATCCTGAGTTACCTCCTGTATTATACTCCAGAGCTGCACTCACTATTCTGCTGGTGCAGTCACTGTGAACATACATTACATTACTGATCCTGAGTTACCTCCTGTATTATACTCCAGAGCTGCACTCACTATTCTGCTGGTGCAGTCACTGTGTACATACATTACATTACTGATCCTGAGTTACATCCTGGATTATACTCCATAGCTGCACTCAATATTCATTTCTTGCCCTAATATTTTTTTCATGATGTTCATATATGTCAGTTAACACGTCCATTCAGGGACTTAGCATTTGGAGCGCCCCCACGTTAAGGGCAATGGGGTACTCGGTACCGAGTCCTTCGGTTCGGGGGATGTCACGGTGGCCCAACCCGGCCCGTGGCCTTTTGAGGGGCGTCCAATTAAAGGTGAAGTTTGTCTAGTGTTCGTGACGCCACCTGTGGTATTCGGTCGGGGTGACCGACGCTGCTAGGGGGTCCGCTAGGGTGATGGAATGGCAGCTAGATGGTATACCTTCCCACAGGTGAAGTAGGTCGCCAGGGCTTCCCAGATGTATAGGTGGTGATGGTGGACGGTGTAAGGCGCAATGAATTGTGTTGAGCATTCCGATACCGCAAGTATCGGGTATCGGCCGATACTTGCGGTATCGGAATTCCAATACCGAGTTCCGATATTTTTGTGATATCGGAAATCGGAATCGGAAGTTCCCAGTGTATGATTCCCAAGGTCTGGAGGAGAGGAGACTCTCCTTCATGCCCTGGGATCCATATTCATGTAAAAAATAAGGAATTAAAATAAAAAATATGGATATACTCACCTGTCCTGCGGCCCCTGGACCTTACCGCTGTTAACCGGCAGCCTCCGTTCCTAAGAATGAGGAGTTTAGGACCTGCGATGACGTCGCGGCTTGTGATTGGTCGCGTGAGCGGTCACATGAGCGGTCACGCGACCAATCACAAGCCGCGACGTCATCGAAGGTCCTAAACTCCTCATTCTTAGGAACGGAGGCTGCCGGTTAACAGCGGTAAGGTCCAGGAGCCGCCGGAGGGGTGAGTATATCCATATTTTTTATTTTAATTCTTTATTTTTTACATGAATATGGATCCCAGGGCCTGAAGGAGAGTTTCCTCTCCTTCAGACCCTGGGAACCATCCAGGATACCTTCCGATACTTGAGTCCCATTGACTTGTATTGGTATCGGGTATCGGTATCGTCGATATCCGATATTTTTCGGGTATCAGCCGATACTATCCGATACCGATACTTTCAAGTATCGGAAGGTATCGCTCAACACTAGCAATGAATAACGAGGACACAAAGATTGCAGTCTCTTTACCTTTTACTGAAGACTTCAGTTTCCACAGTCCAGAGCACCGATCACAGGGCAGGCAGAGTCCGGCCGGTCCAAAGGCAAATCCAGAGTTCCCTTAACCAGGTGGAAATCAGTAGCCTTCCTACTAGCGCCTGTGTGTTGTAGTACCTCCCTGCTGAGCACCATGGGATAGTCCTCACAACTTTCGTAGATGTTTCTGATATTCTCTCTCTCTGTGTCCCAGATGGTATGGATAGGACGACCTGTATGACGGGGTAGGCCTGGGGCTTGTTTATAGGGACCCTAGAGACGCCCCTCTCCCACAATTTGCCACTGTGTCTTCTTAGGTATTAAGGTCGGGCAGCCAACTTGGAACTGACTGTCCTGCCGTTGTCTGGAGTAATGCGTAGAGTCAATTACTCCCTCGGTGTTCCGGCCACCGGCTACGCGCCTCAGAAGGAGGCAGCCAATCTCGGGGCAGAACTCCTCCCGGTGTTGTCTCCTTGTGCTGTGACTTCGTTTCTCACTCTCCACAATATACTTCGCTTCTTGTCCTTTCTTAGGATGCTGCCGCACGTGGGGCAGGCGCAGCTCCGTAGCTTTCTATCCCGCTAGGCCTCTGCCAGGATCCCACCCCTGACAGGGACCCTCTGTCTGCAGCTCAGATGTTCCTCCATTCCCCCTGTCTGCCTGACAGGTCTTCTCTGGGTCTCACCCAGGCAGCTTCTGACTAACTTTCTATCCAAACCACCAGTTTTACCCGTGTGTGAGGAGTGCCCTAATAGATAGAAGCAAGGCTCCCCCTAGTGGACTGGAGTGTGAAGTGTAGTGTGTGCCTTGTGATACCTGGTCAGGTGAACTCCTTTAGTACCATCAGACGTAATATCACTCCCCCCGGTGGAAGAGCGACATCACTGCAACGACCAGGACTCTGGGGCGCTACACATTCTCTGTGCAGCGCCCCAGAGTCCTGGTCGTTGCAGTACTGTGGCTCCGCCACTATGGGGAGCTACGGTGCGTCCGATGGCACTGAAGGAGTTCATCTGATCAGGTATCACAGACACCAATACATTTCACAGCAGGGCCTCCGGGGGGAGCTAAGGGTGCTATTCATTAGGCCACTCCTCACCATAGTGGGTAAACCGGGGGTCAGGCAGGAAGTTAGATCAGAAAGCTGACTGGATTGGACGAAGCAACACCCAGTGGCAGAGGGTGTTGTGGAGGAAGAGACAGTAGGGTCTCTGTCAGGGGTGGGATCCTGACAGAGGCTTGGCATTGAAAAGAACGTAACGGGTCCGCGCCAGCTCCGGGAAGCGGCGGGACCCAAGAAAGGACTAGAAGCGAGATAGATTGTGCTGAGTGAGAAACGAGATCAAGCAATAGGAGAATTCCAGTAGGGGTCGTGCTGTAAGACCGGAGCAACACCCTACTGAGGCGCACTACCGGTGGCCGGAACGCCGAGGGAGTATTATAACATTCAGCTTCAAGCAATACTCTAAACAGCGGCAGGACAGTCAGTTTAAGGCGGGCTGTCTAACACATATCACCTATGAAGTCTTGGGAGGCAATTGCGGGAGAGGGGCGTCTCTAGGGTCCCGGAAGAACTCCAGGCCTATCCGACAAACGGGTGCCGTTCTAACTGTAACATCAGGAAGGGACGGAAGATTAGAAGAACATCATTTAATCGAGTTGTGAGGGAACTTAAGAAACAGACACAACGGTTGTGGGGTACTTTCCGTAAGCACAGCAGGGAAGGACTACAACACATAGCGCTAAGAAGGAAGGCACAGATTTCCACCTGTGAAGTGAACTCTGGAGGTGCCATTGGACCGGCCGGACTTGCGCAGCCTGGTGAACCGTATTCTGGACTGAGGACTCAGAGATCTCCAGTAAAGAGGTAGAGAGACTGCAACCTGGTGTCCTCGTTATTTACCGCGACCTGCACCCCACAACTGCACCGTTACAACACCACTTATTGCACCGGACGTCCCCCACTGACAGACAGGGCCGCGGACCGGGTCTAGCCACCGTGACAACCCCAGAGCAGAGACCCAGAGGCCCGGCTCCGGGTACCCCTCGGCCCTGCGGCGGTGTGGGGGCGCTCCATCTGCAGTCTGTGCATTTCTCGCATTTTTTGGGCTCTTCGTCATTTTTGCTCTCCCCGCCTTCTTTGCTCACGTCTGGGACCTTTCTGAAGGATTTACACAATATTGCGCTGACATTTCATGTGCAATTTTGTCGATCCACTAAATGTGAAACTTTGATTTCTTCTAATTATGCAAACCAAAGCTGAACCGGGATCTGAATATGATAAACATTGACATTTTTAAAATGTTTTTTATCTTCATAAAAAAAAAGAAAAAAGAAATCTCCTAACAGCAGAAGCCTCCAGACTTCAAGATCACAAACTATTCAGAGCATTAACTGTTTAATAGATGTTATATGACTGCAGAGAAAAGTGATCTGCCATAGATATAATATGACAGCGCAATGCAGAGCAGGGGCCAGAATACAGCAGAGCGGGGGGCAGAATACAGCAGAGCAGGGCCTAGAGCATGGCAGAGCAGGGGGCAGAATAAAGCAGAGCAGGGGGCAGAAAACAGCAGAGCAGGGGGCAGAATACAGCAGAGCAGGGGGCAGAATATGGCAGAGCAGAGGCAGAATACAGCAGAGCAGGGGGCAGAATACAGCAGAGCAGGGGGCAGAATACGACAGAGCGGGTAACAGAATACAGCAGAGCAGGGGCAGAATACAGCAGAGCAGAGGCAGAATACAGCAGAGCAGGGACAGAATACAGCAGAGCAGGGGGAAGAATACAGCAGAGCAGGGGCCAGAATACAGCAGAGCAGGGGGAAGAATACAGCAGAGCAGGGGGAAGAATACAGCAGAGCAGGGGCCAGAAGACAGCAGAGCAGGGGCAGAATACAGCAGAGCAGGGGGAAGAATACAGCAGAGCAGGGGCAGAATACAGCAGAGCAGGGGCAGAATACAGCAGAGCAGGGGGCAGAATACGGCACAGCAGGGGACAGAATACAGCAGAGCAGGGGCAGAATACAGCAGAGCAGGGAGAAGAATACAGCAGAGCAGGGGGCAGAATACAGCAGAGCAGGGGGCAGAATACAGCACAGCAGGAAGCAGAATACAGCAGAGCAGGGGCAGAATACAGCAGAGCAGGGGGAAGAATACAGCAGAGCAGGGGCCAGAATACGGCAGATCAGGGGACAGAATACAGCAGAGCAGGGGCAGAATACAGCAGAGCAGGGGGAAGAATACAGCAGAGCAGGGGCCAGAATACAGCAGAGCAGGGGCAGAATACAGCAGAGCAGGGGACAGAATACAGCAGAACAGCGGCAGAATACAGCAGAGCAGGGAGAAGAATACAGCAGAGCAGGGGGCAGAATACAGCAGAGCAGGGGGCAGAATGCAGCACAGCAGGGGGCAGAATACAGCAGAGCAGGGGCCAGAATACGACAGAGCAGGGGCCAGAATACGGCAGAGCAGGGGCAGAATACAGCAGAGCAGGGGGAAGAATACAGCAGAGCAGGGGGCAGAATACAGCAGAGCAGGGGGCAGAATACAGCACAGCAGGGGGCAGAATACAGTACAGCAGGGGGCAGAATACAGCAGAGCAGGGAGAAGAATACAGCAGAGCAGGGAGAAGAATACAGCAGAGCAGGGGCTAGAGCATGGCAGAGCAGGGGACAGAATACAGCAGAGCAGGGGGCAGAATACAGCAGAGCAGAGGCTAGAGCATGGCAGAGCAGGGGACAGAATACAGCAGAGCAGGGGACAGAATACAGCAGAGCAAGGGACAGAATACAGCAGAGCAGGGGGCAGAATACGGCAGAGCAGGGGGAAGAATACAGCAGAGCAGGGGCAGAATACAGTAGAGCAGGGCACAGAATACAGTAGAGCAGGGCACAGAATACAGCAGAGCAGGGGACAGAATACAGCAGAGCAGGGGCTACAATACAGCAGAGCAGGGGGCAGAATACAGCAGAGCAGGGGGCAGAATACAGCAGAGCAGGGGGCAGAATACAGCAGAGCAGGGGCCAGAATACAGCAGAGCAGGAGTGGGAATGTTACAGATAAGGACAAGAACATTACAAACTAGGTGATGAAGCATGGCAGAACAAGGGAAGAAAAACTGCAGAGCGGGGAGGGAACAATGCAGAACAGAGTATGGCACATTGCAGACAAGATGCTGAAGTATAGAAGAGCAGGGGAGGGGATATTTCTGAGCAGGGGCAAGAACATTGCAGAGTAGGGAGGGAGCAATGTAGAGCAGCAGAGGGCACTTTGCAAAGTAGTGGCTGAAACACTGCAAAGCAGATGCAGGGACATGGTAGAGCAAAGTAGAGACTGTGCAGGAAGGTGGTGTGAACATTGCAGAGCAGAGATGGGTATATGGCTGAGAATATGGACGGGCATTAGAGAGCAGGGAACATTGTAGATAAGAATGGTTACATTGCACAGCAGGACGTAAAATTTGCAAAGCAGGGGCAGGAACATTACAGATCAGAGTGGTCACATTGAACAGTAGGGTGTAAACATTGCAGAGCAGGGGCGGGAACATTTCAGAGTAGAGTTGCAACTTTCAAGAGAAGGGTGGAAACTTTGCAGGGAAGTGGTGGGAACATTGCAAAGCAGAGACGGGTATATTGCAAGGAACGTGGATGTACATTACAGAGCAGAGGCAGGTGCACTACAGATCAGAGTAGTCACATTGCAGAGCAGGGGCAGGAACATATCAGATTAGATTGGTCACTTAGGAAAGCAGGGCAGGAACATAGCAGAGCAGAGGTGGGAATACCAAATGGTAGAGATGGGAACATAGCAGAGTCGGGGTGGGAATACCAAATGGTAGAGATGGGAACATAGCAGAGCCGGGGTGGGAATATCCAATGGTAGAGATGGGAACATAGCAGAGCCGGGGTGGGAATATCCAATGGTAGAGATGGGAACATAGCAGAGCCGGGGTGGGAATATCCAATGGTAGAGATGGGAACATAGCAGAGCCGGGGTGGGAATATCCAATGGTAGAGATGGGAACATAGCAGAGCCGGGGTGGGAATATCCAATGGTAGAGATGGGAACATAGCAGAGCCGGGGTGGGAATATCCAATGGTAGAGATGGGAACATAGCAGAGTCGGGGTGGGAATATCCAATGGTAGAGATGGGAACATAGCAGAGCCGGGGTGGGAATATCCAATGGTAGAGATGGGAACATAGCAGAGCCGGGGTGGGAATATCCAATGGTAGAGATGGGAACATAGCAGAGCCGGGGTGGGAATATCCAATGGTAGAGATGGGAACATAGCAGAGCCGGGGTGGGAATACCAAATGGTAGAGATGGGAACATAGCAGAGCCGGGGTGGGAATATCCAATGGTAGAGATGGGAACATAGCAGAGCCGGGGTGGGAATATCCAATGGTAGAGATGGGAACATAGCAGAGCCGGGGTGGGAATATCCAATGGTAGAGATGGGAACATAGCAGAGTCGGGGTGGGAATACCAAATGGTAGAGATGGGAACATAGCAGAGCCGGGGTGGGAATACCAAATGGTAGAGATGGGAACATAGCAGAGCCGGGGTGGGAATACCAAATGGTAGAGATGGGAACATAGCAGAGCCGGGGTGGGAATACCAAATGGTAGAGATGGGAACATAGCAGAGCAGAGGTGGGAATACCAAATGGTAGAGATGGGAACATAGCAGAGTCGGGGTGGGAATATCCAATAGTAGAGATGGGAACATGGCTGAGCAGTGGTAGACACATCATATATGCAATCTGTGCACAGGCAGAAAGCAGGTAAGGGCTGCTCACTGTTACCCGAAAAGGAGCTAGTAGCTTCAAATATATATATAATATAAATAACAATATATTTTCAGGAAGTCATAAAAGGGCCCTATAATTAGAAAATTGGGGGCCCATGCACTGTTCTTGCAAGAAGGCACTGTTTGCAGCTGTAGGGGAGGTGGAGGTGATGTTTTACTCCCGACATCCCAAGGTTAAGCGTGGTTAAGGGTATCACATATTGATGTTTGTTATCTGAGAGTTTAGACTACATAAAGTTAACTGATGGCCGGCCCAGCTTGGGGAGGGGGAGCTGGGAGTTTGTGCCAATGAAAGTGTCAAAGGCAGTTAGAAAAAGGGTGAAGTGACAGCATCGGTCACAGGATATAGGCTGCTAGGGACAGCGTGATCCTGTTATTCAGGCCTGTGGATTGTTAAACAGCCCTCCTGTGTGAGTTCGTCTTTCGGCCTGGGAACCTCGAGCTAGATATTGGAGACTAAGCCTTCGGAGCTGTAGGGAATAATAGACTAAAACTCTCAGAGGTGGGAGGTGATGGAATCCGGGTACTCTGCCTGTGGTGGAGAAGAGTTCCTAGTGCTAGAGGAGTTAGCAAGAGGGATGCTCTACCCATGCCGAGAACTGGGGCTGAAGTTAAGTCTGGTGCCTTTAGGAAAGACTTCAACCCTTTGGGCCTTATCCTAAATGCCTGATTCTAATGACCAAAACCTGCCAAGTAAAAGTTTAACTGTTTTAACAAATTCAGTGTCCCCTGAATTGTGTGCTGCTAGGGTTCTGGAAGATGAAAGCCTAGAGACAATGGACGCCAAAAGTAATTAGATTGCACCCCACACACAGCAGCATACCGGGACCAGGACGTGTTTTGTCTGTAGGGTGCCAGATCATGCAGAAGCAGCAGGGGCTCCAGATCTGTGGTTCCGCTGTTTCCCCTCTACAGTGCTGTCCTTGAGGCTGTCAGCAGCAGTACCCTCCACAGCGGCAGGTCCTGAGAGCCACTGCCGACCCTCCATTCTCAGAAACAGAGAAGGTCCCAGAGGTGAAACCCTCTCCATTCATACATTTTGTGGCATACCCTGCCAGTATGCTATGTTATATGGGAATACCCTTTTAAATATGGCAAGAATAATGCCCATTAATTGCCCTTTGTGCTGTTCGTTTCTACTTGTGGAGCGCCCCCACACCGCCGCAGGGCCGAGGGGTACCCGGAGCCGGGCCTCTGGGATCTCAGTCCTGGGGTTGTCACGGTGGCTAGACCCGGTCCGTGGCCCTGTCTGTCAGTGGGGGACGTCCGTTGTAAATAGGTGCTGTTAACGGTGGTGTAGCGGTGCAGTTGTGGGGTGCAGGTCGCGGTAAATAACGAGGACACCTGATTGCAGTCTCTTTACCTCTTTACTGGAGATCTCTCGGTCCTCAGTCCGGAATCCGGTCCACCAGGCTGCGCAAGTCCGGCCGGTCCAATGGCACCTCCAGAGTTCTCCTCACAGGTGGAAATCAGTGCCTTCCTTCTTAGCGCTTTGTGTTGTAGTCCTTCCCTGCTGTGCTTACGGAAAGTACCCCACAACTGTTGTGTCTGTTTCTTAAGTTCCCTCACAACTCGATTAACTGATCTTCTGCTAATCTTCCGTCCCTTCCTGATGTTACAGTAAGAACGGCACCCGTTTGTCAGGTAGGCCTGGAGTTCTTCCGGGACCCTAGAGACGCCCCTCTCCCGCAATTGCCCCCCAAGACTTCATAGGTGATATGTGGTAGACAGCCCGCCTGAGACTGACTGTCCTGCCGCTGTTTGGAGTATGGCTTAAAGCTGTATATTATTCCACTCCCTCGGCGTTCCGGCCACCGGTAATGCGCCTCAGCAAGGTGCTGCCTCTTTCAACAAAACCCCTGCTGGTATTCTCCTTCTGCTTGATTTCGTTTCTCACTCAGCACAATCTATCTCGCTTCTAATCCTTTCTTAGGGCACCGCCGCTATTCTGAGCAGGCACGGTCCCGTTACGTTCTTTCAATGCCAAGCCTCTGCCAGGATCCCACCCCTGGCAGAGACCCTTCTGTCTCTTCCTCCACAACACCCTCTCTCACTAGGTGTTGCTTCGTTCGATCCAGTCAGCTTTTTCTACTAACTTCCTGCCTGACCCCCAGTTTACCCACTATGGTGGGGAGTGGCCTAATGAATAGCACCCTTAGCTCCCCCCGGAGGCCCAGCTGTGAAACATATTGGTGCCTGTGATACCTGATTGGAGGAACTCCTTCAGTGCCATCGAACGCACCATGGCTCCCCTTAGTGGCGGAGCCACAGTACTGCAACGACCAGGACTCTGGGGCGCTGCACTTGTGTCCATATTTTTTACGTACCATGATGCAAAGCCTCGGCATCCAGGAGAAAATTCAGGGGGCTGGAGTGAGATTTTGATCACGGCTGGACGATTTGAAAAGGGGTTGGTAAAAGGTTGAAACCCTATCCTATCATCGGTAAGTAATCGGTGACTGCCGGGATGGTCCTCTAGGAGCTGGACACTAAATCCTTGGGAGGCATTATGGCATGCTTCCCACCGATCACATCCCATAGATCTCTCAGCAGCCTTCTCCTTATTAGACCAGATGGGAGTGATGAACGACAATGAGCCGCTCGCTTTATTAGTGATAATTACAGATCGTGTTTTACATAAAGATACAATTAACATATTTTACCCAAAGTCAGTGATTCCACGCTCAACAAGCAAAAAATAGCCACAAAAAAAAATTGTTTTAATTAGTGAGCTGCTCTTCAGACAGAAGGTGTAAAACCTTCCCAGGGGCACGTTATAGGTGCCATCGAGAACAACTTGTAAGTGCCAGCCCGCCCCATCATCTGCCGCACAAGACAAAGATAAAGTAGGAAACTGGGGATTCAAGTTTGCACATAAAGAGAACAAGAACTCTTCTCCAACCCTTCACTTCAGGATAAGACCTCCATGTGCAGACACCTGTTTCAGGATTGTAGCCCCTCATTAGTGCAAAGTTGGAAATTCTACAAGCCACACAGACTTTGCACTGATGAGGGGCGCAAATCCCGAAACAGCTGTCTCGAAGTGATTTTGATGAAGATTTCTGATTTGGCTTTATGTAACAAGGCTCTTTAACCCCTTCATATTTCATTAGATCATGGAGTAGGTGCAGTTGTACGGAGAGGGGTCAGGAGCTGAGGCTGCTCCACATAAGGCAGAGGACAGCGTGAATCTTTCTCTCCAAGCAACGATTGGAGCGAGCTCTGATTAATGCTGTTAACCCATTAAAAGCTGCTGTCAATCACTAACAGTGGCACTTAAGTCATGTGATCCTGCTTAAAAGTCTGTGATAGACCCCCACACTCCATTGATGCGATCAGTGGGCTGCCATGTCAGGAGGGGTCATGCTGATGCCCCGCATAATTCCCATTTTTGTATTCCCCTGAGTTTAATAGACACTGCTCTTTACAGTGCACACTGCAATGTATAAAAAGATCAAAAGTAACAATCTCTTATGTGGACTAATAAAAAAGAAAAGGTATTAAAAAATGAAAACATTGAATCACCTTTCTTTAAAAGAAAAAGAAAGTAAAATAAACATACTTTGTACCACTTCATCCCAAAAAAGTCAGATCTATCAAAATACTAAATTGTTTAACTTGTACAGGATGTGAAATGAAAAAAAAATTAATGCTAAAATTGTAATGTTTTAGTCACAGCACCACAAACAAATGCAATAAAAAGAAATCAAATCTCTTTACAAAGTTCAGAATTACGCCACTGAAATAAAAACAAAAATGTCATGTTTGGTATCAATGTAACCAAATCTAGAGAATCAGTTAATCAGGTAATTTTTACTGCAGAATTAACACAATAAAAGCAAAACTCAAAGAAAGAAGGTAGAATTCCATTTTTCTCTTTTTTTCTCGCTTGGAATTTTTCCCCATTTCTTAGTACATAATGCAGTGAAATGAAAGGTGTCAATTAAAACTGAAAATCATTCTGCAAGAACAAGTCTTCATACGTAAGGGTTTGTCAACAGAAGAATAAAGAAAGCGATGGCTCTATGAGGAAGGGGAGGAAAAAATAAAAATTGGCTGCAGCTTTATGGGGTTGAGTGAATATTGAGCGCTAGGATTGCTGGGGCCTGTAGGCGGCGCTGCAGATTCTGGTCTCTTCTGTCAAGAGGATATTTGATTATTCCCTTTCCCTGGAACATCACACGGCCAATCATTCTTCAGCTCCTGCTGGAAGTAAAAGTGACAATTCAAGAACATCAACTACGGTAACTATGGAGCATAGAACATTTATATAATTCTTCGCTCAGTGTATAATACATATATACTGTATACATAAATCTGCAAGATTAAATGACGGAATACATTTGTTTAACAGTTCACTACCTAGCTCGGGATTTACACAAAAAAAATATAAAAATCAACCTAAACTGTGTAGGCGAAAATCCATCGTGATGCCCCTCGGTGAACACATTGTATCATTCACTCCTGCGAGCAGGATGCGGAGCTTTTCGAGATTAATTTCCACCATTGCTGAGGGCAGAAAACAATAAATAGAATCTAGATTCTGTCAATATCAGATTGCATCAAGTTTCGCTGCTTGGCGGAAATCGCTTTCTTCTCTTCCTCGGAGCTATTCTCATTCGCCCAAATTAAAAAGTGTGTAATGCACGGAAGGCAGAGCTGTCGAAATTCACTAGGAAATTACCTTTTCTTGCTCTCTGTGAACTGACATACAATAGTTTACTTACAGGCGCTGCACTGACCTAATATATGAAGGGTTTATCACAATTGTATCCAGTGTGGACACTGATCCGCAAGAGAACAAACGGACAATTGTTACTGACACTGATACATTTTGACATCAGCTGGGCAGGAAGAAAGGGTTAGCTAATCTAGATACAATCGCAGCAAATTCTCCTCTGTAAAACATTAAGAAACTGTACTTTTCATTCTTTTTTCTATCAGTGTGCTTCTGATATGTGTCCGTAAGTCTTTTATCCAGATGAATGCTTCTGCAAAAGTGTTACAAATCTGTCACAACTCCGACTCCTGATTTCTTCTCACCTTCTCTTTTGCGGCAGTTTTACAGATATCAGGAGGGAAGAGGAGAAGGAATACATAGAATTACACTGGGGAGAGTGGTATACACAAACTATCACTGTGGAGAAAACATGCACAGTCTTAGGGAGGGCGCATAAAAGGCTGTAAATAAGGAGGGGATAATTCAGGCAGAAATATTTACAATTTGGAGCTGTGCAGAAATATAAGAGAATGAAGCCAATAGAACCATGGATATATAGATCCTACATCCAGCCTATATTACTGAGAGACACACAGACCTCACATCCAGCCTATATTACTGGGAGAGACACACAGAGCTCACATCCAGCCTATATTACTGGGAGAGACATACAGACCTCACATTCAGCCTATATTACTGGGAGAGACACACAGAGCTCACATCCAGCCTATATTACTGGGAGAGACACACAGACCTCACATCCAGCCTATATTACTGGGAGAGACACACAGAGCTCACATCCAGCCTATATTACTGGGGGAGACACACAGAGCTCACATCCAGCCTATATTACTGGGAGAGACACCCAGATCTCACATCCAGCCTATATTACTGAGAGAGATACACAGACTTCACATCCAGCCTATATTACTTGGGAGAGACGCGCAGACCTCACATCCCACCTATATTACTGGGAGAGACACACAGACCTCACACCCAGCCTATATTACTGGGAGAGACACACAGGGCTCACATCCAGCCTATATTACTGGGAGAGACACACAGACCTCACATTCAGCCTATATTACTGGGAGAGACACGCAGGCCTCACATCCCACCTATATTACTGGGAGAGACACACAGACCTCACATCCAGCCTATATTACTGGGAGAGACACACAGATCTCACATCCAGCCTATATTACTGGGAGAGACACGCAGACCTCACATCCCACCTATATTACTGGGAGAGACACACAGACCTCACATCCAGCCTATATTACTGGGAGAGACACACAGATCTCACATCCAGCCTATATTACTGGGAGAGACACGCAGACCTCACATCCCACCTATATTACTGGGAGAGACACACAGACCTCACATCCCACCTATATTACTGGGAGAGACACACAGACCTCACATCCAGCCTATATTACTGGGAGAGACACACAGATCTCACATCCAGCCTATATTACTGGGAGAGACACGCAGACCTCACATCCCACCTATATTACTGGGAGAGACACACAGAGCTCACATCCAGCCTATATTACTGGGAGAGACACACAGACCTCACATTCAGCCTATATTACTGGGAGAGACACGCAGGCCTCACATCCCACCTATATTACTGGGAGAGACACACAGACCTCACATCCAGCCTATATTACTGGGAGAGACACACAGATCTCACATCCAGCCTATATTACTGGGAGAGACACGCAGACCTCACATCCCACCTATATTACTGGGAGAGACACACAGACCTCACATCCAGCCTATATTACTGGGAGAGACACACAGACCTCACACCCAGCCTATATTACTGGGAGAGACACACAGAGCTCACATCCAGCCTATATTACTGGGAGAGACACACAGACCTCACATCCAGCCTATATTACTGGGAGAGACACACAGAGCTCACATCCAGCCTATATTACTGGGGGAGACACACAGAGCTCACATCCAGCCTATATTACTGGGAGAGACACCCAGATCTCACATCCAGCCTATATTACTAGGAGAGACACACAGAGCTCACATCCAGCCTATATTACTGGGAGAGACACACAGACCTCACATCCAGCCTATATTACTGAGAGAGATACACAGACTTCACATCCAGCCTATATTACTGGGAGAGACACACAGACCTCACATCCAGCCTATATTACTAGGAGAGACACACAGACCTCACATCCAGCCTATATTACTAGGAGAGACACACAGATCTAACATCCTGCCTATATTACTGGGAGAGACACACAGACCTCACATCCAGCCTATATTACTGGGAGAGACACACAGAGCTCACATCCAGCCTATATTACTGGGGGAGACACACAGAGCTCACATCCAGCCTATATTACTGGGAGAGACACCCAGATCTCACATCCAGCCTATATTACTAGGAGAGACACACAGAGCTCACATCCAGCCTATATTACTGGGAGAGACACACAGACCTCACATCCAGCCTATATTACTGAGAGAGATACACAGACTTCACATCTAGCCTATATTACTGGGAGAGACACACAGACCTCACATCCAGCCTATATTACTAGGAGAGACACACAGACCTCACATCCAGCCTATATTACTAGGAGAGACACAGAGATCTAACATCCTGCCTATATTACTGGGAGAGACACACAGAACTCACGTACCATCTATATTACTGGGAGAGACACAGACCTCACATCCACCCTATATTACTGGGAGAGACACACAGACCTCACATCCAGCCTATATTACTAGGAGAGACACAGAGATCTAACATCCTGCCTATATTACTGGGAGAGACACACAGACCTCACATCCAGCCTATATTACTGGGAAAGACGCACAAAGCTCACATCCAGCCTATATTACTGGGAGAAATGCACAGAGCTCACATCCAGCCTATATTACTGGGAGAGACACACAGACCTCACATCCAGCCTATATTACTGAGAGAGATACACAGACTTCACATCTAGCCTATATTACTAGGAGAGACACACAGACCTCACATCCAGCCTATATTACTAGGAGAGACACAGAGATCTAACATCCTGCCTATATTACTGGGAGAGACACACAGAACTCACGTACAACCTATATTACTGGGAGAGACACAGACCTCACATCCACCCTATATTACTGGGAGAGACACACAGACCTCACATCCAGCCTATATTACTAGGAGAGACACAGAGATCTAACATCCTGCCTATATTACTGGGAGAGACACACAGACCTCACATCCAGCCTATATTACTGGGAGAGACGCACAAAGCTCACATCCAGCCTATATTACTGGGAGAAATGCACAGAGCTCACATCCAGCCTATACTGTTACTACGCATGCGCAGAAATTGAGTGTGTTAAGATGAGATCTCAGAGTTAAAGGAACTGGTTAACCAGAGGGACAGATGGTTGGTGCCTGGGTTTAGATGTAATTGGTGATGCAGGCAAATAAATTAGCAAATTTTGAATGAAAAGGAAACAAGTAGGAAGCAAATTTTATTAAAAAAATAACTTCAGTTACAGACTGTGGCTAGTTTCGTCTGGATGACTAGTTGTCAGGAATCCCACTGGATATGTCAAGGATCCCACCACTATGTCACATTTCATGGGGAAGATACCTTTATCATCCCCACCAATCACACCAATTTGTCACGAACCGGGGTTGTTTGGTTGCTCCTGGTTCCTTCTGAAGGGGATATATCTATATCCCACTTCCCAGTTCCAGTTTAGAACTTGCAGCTCTCTGGCACCCCCCCTTTACCCTCAGGTCAGGTTAGGTACTGCATCTAGGGTAATTAGTTGTCAGAAAGGCTGCCTGCTATGTACTGGCTATTAGGCACGCTGCAGCGAGGGGGATATAACTACCCACACACAGGCGGGAACAATAATTATCAATGCCGGCGGTCGCTGCAAAGATGCCTAATTGCACAGGACAAAGTATGCTGCCACCAGCTCCGATTCTCTTAATTGTTAACGGGTCCAGAGCCAACCCAAATTAGTAGCATAATTCACCTCAGAGGACACGACAGTTCGTTATAGAACAAGGAGAGGCAAGCTAATAAATTGTATATTTTACTCCAAAAAAGGTAGGCAGTGTTTACAAAGTATAAAAAAATTATAAAGAAGACAAATCATGTGTACCATACAATTACAAATAAAAAAAGGGATTAAAATTGAAAAGAACACTTACAGGTCGCTATGTCATTGCACCATCATGGCCGGCCGTGTGCTGAGGAGGATGCACACATCTAGATGCATAGCACATCTGTACAGCAGCTAGACCCCAGACACAAAGACACTGCAAGAATGCTGTCTCACTAAGTTATTCCTAGCCCAAAGCCCAGGCACTCCCCCTGTGTTGAGATCACTTAGAGGCTGAAACCTCCCCTTAGAATATGAAAACTCTTTTTACGCATATCTCGCTATATGAACCTCGTATAAGAAAGACATGATGATCAGAATGTGCCCCACATCATGGAGATTCTTTTAAGTGTACATGTGGAGTAATTACCTGAACCACTTATGAAGAAATCCGCACTTTTCTCTCATTGCGTTTAGCTTCTAGCGCTTTCAGTGAGTGATAGATCTATCAATGGACATCTGGAATATATAATTCTTATATCCCTAGCCCGGATCGGTGCACCTATATATCCCGTTAATAGAACAAAGAAATGCTTGCAGTTTGGAAGTGGCTATACCAGTTCGGGCTGGTATTGGTTGAGACAAGGGAATGAGTAGTTTTAGGGAGATTTGGTCTGATGCAGCTAAAAGCCATAAACTGCTCACACATTGGTATCAAGTTGCACAGAGTGTCCGCCATTGGGCTTTGTCTTTGTATGATCGAATGCAGAAGGGGAGAAAGGGGAGTCGAATCTACAGCGTGTGTCTGGAAAGCCGTTTAACCTTCTGAAACTAAATTCATAATATGACATTTTTACATTACATCGTGACATTAGTAGAGCAATTTTCTTTTTTGCAATTAGACTTGACTGATTTAATTTAATGATCTATCAGACTAGTTTTAGGTACATGCATGGAAAGGTTTGCTTGCAGTGAGTAAGCAGAGAGACATTGTTGTGCATAGGTGCTGCATACAAACAACGGGAGGGGATTTCTCTAATTACAGGTACTTGTAGAGCTGCTTTATTTTTAGTTAAACAGAAAATATTGCTTGTGATGGTGAATTAAATTTGTAAATCATTTTCAGCATCAGCCGCCGCTGACTGGAAACGCAGCGAGTCCTGGTACACCTTCTCGGACAGCTTCCAGTTATTTACTGCGGCTGCATCAGCGCTCCACGGCTCAGTTATCAGGGAGGCATTAGTGGGAATTACTGCAGAATATGGCTTCTCTATGATCTGCTTGGCAATGAATTACCCTTTCCTTCTTCTGCTCTAAACAGAGGAAAATGATGATAAATTACAGAAGCCGCGACTGCGCCAAAACCTCCGCTGCTCACTCACAAGATGTAAAGTTCTGTCTAATGAGGGCCGAGACCTCAATGTCCTGAATGCTGTCAAATACTTTATCTCAATAAGGAGAATTCTTCAACTTCTGGGAGTTAATGAAGAGATAAAATCTGGAGATCGACAATCCGAGACCTTGTATTGGATGTAGCAAATATGAGGGCGATAGAGAATGTAATCACGCGTGGTAAGTAATACCAACAAGATAGTAGATGGTGTGAGGATATGGCCGCCTACTAAAGACTATAGGACTACTAGATACAGACTTTTTCCAGCACGGAGCACCGGATGCGTCGATATTTTATTAGTGTTTTATTAGATATTTTCTTGCTGTGATTTATGAGAGATTTGCTTGCTCGCCAGTTCATCCTCAGGAATCAATGTTAACATTCATGACTTTTGGATATGGGATGGACCCCCACTCCATCTTAAAACAGCCATAACAATAGTAAACCTAGGCATTAGAATAAATACACAAGCACATTATTTTGGTTGTCAAAGCTCAAAGCTGTGACGGGTTATAAATTCCAAGTCACATTTAACACTTTTTTATTTTAATTAAGTCACTTTTGTAAACTTAAAAACTAGAATTCCCTGCAAAAGCATTAAGGAGATTAAACTTGGCAAACCTCCGACTCACAAAGAGTCATGCTACAGCTCTCAGGAGAGGAAAAAACCCCTGTGGAGGAAACCTCTAGGGAACCATGGCTGAAGGATTGCCCTTCCCTTGGGCCTAGAGGTTAATGCTAACGTTAACTCTTTATTGCAATGATAAAATTGGACCTGGTAAAAGATATACAATAGCAAATTCAAAAATACAATAACGCATTCATCATTATACAAGCAGTAATTAAAATGTTTTAGGACAGTGATTATAACCAGGCACTGCTCATCACCTGCCCAATACAATCCCAACAGTGAAGCATGGTGGTGGCAGCATCATGCTATGGGGTTGTTTTTCAGCTACAGGCACAGGATGACTGGTTGTCATTGAAGGAAACATGAATGCGGCCAAATACAGAGATATCCTTGATGAAAACCTCTTCCCGAGTGCTCTGGACCTTAGACTTGGCCGAAGATTCACCTTACAACAAGACAATGACCCTAAGCACACAGCTAAAATAACAAAGGAGTGGCTTCACAACAACTCTGTGACCATTCCTGACTGTCCCAGCCAGAGCCCTGACCTAAACCCAATGGAGCATCTCTGGAGAGACCAGAAAATGGCGTCCACCAACGTTCACCATCCAACCTGATGGAACTGGAGAGGATCTACAAGGAAGAATGGCAGGGGATCCCCAAATCCAGGGGTGAAAAACTTATTGCATCATTCCCAAGAAGACTCATGGCTGTACTAGCTCAAAAGGTGCTTCTACTCAACACTGAGCAAAGGGGCTGAATACTTATGGCCATGTGATATTTCAGTTTTTCTTTTTTAATAAATTTGCAAAAATGTCTACATTTCTGTTTTTTTCAGCCATGATGGGGTGCAGAGTGTGCATTAATGAGATAAAAATGAACTTTTCTTTTTACCAAATGGCTGCAATGAAGCAAAGAGTGAAAAATTGAAAGGGGTGTGAATACTTTCCGTACCCACTGTATACTCTATAAACAGCATGGCTTTCCCTATAATTTTAGCTACATACCCTTAAATACAGTGTCTGATTTACAAAATTACCTTCCACATCCACATAGCCATATGGTCTCATTACATAGTGCAGCCACATGGGCAACTGTAAATAATGTCCAATATACTTTCTTATTAACCTCATATATATGCTCCATAAACAGTGCAGTCATGTATCAGTAAAGTAGCTGCTCTCACAGTTATCATCCAGATGCCCACATAGACTGATGGTCTCCATATATATTTACTGTACAAAGTACCTATCACATCCTCCATATGCAGTGCATGAAATATGCCATTCTATACAGTGCAGCCACAAGTTCATCACAAACACAAAGCTTACTGAAGAATCTCAGCCTACTTGTTGACGGTTTCCAGATTTAACACTTAAAAATAAAACAAAGTAAAGAAAAACTAACAGCAAAGCATGAGAAAGACACCGTGATAATATTCTACATTCCACATTTGCACTTTCCTGTGTGATGCGACATCTGTGGGAATCATCAGATCTTTCAGGCCGCAGCTTCCGGGGTGATATGTGCGCCGCAGACTTTTTGCAGCCGTTTTTAGCCACATCTCCATGGACAGGCCATCATTAGTACATTACAGGCGCAGCAGGAGGCAATTTTGCTTCTGACAATTGTTATTCTGTATCTGAAAGAAATTCTTTTTGCTGCAAACACATCCGGAGAGCGACAGAGAGAAAAGACACAATGACTGACAATAAACCCAGAAGAAAGGACAGTCAGCACTTTGAACCTGACCTAAAAGTGCCCAGCAATGGAGACTGACATCCCGAATATATCTGCGCCTGGAGAAAGAGGAAACAGAAGGCTTCTAACATTACACCACAGCAAATAAGGGGAAAAGGCGCACGGCAAGGCATGCAGATAGTGGAGACAGATGCTTGAAGAATTAGACCAATATTTCACACATTTATAAATGGATAAATCAATATATATTATATTCTGTATTATACCCCAGAGCAGCTGCACTCACTATTCTGCTGGTGCAGTCACTGTGTACATACATTACATTACTAATCCTGAGTTACATTCTGTATTATACTCCAGAGCTGCACTCACTATTCTGCTGGTGCAGTCACTGTGTACATACATTACATTACTAATCCTGAGTTACATCCTGTATTATACTCCAGAGCTGCACTCACTATTCTGCTGGTGCAGTCACTGTGTACATACATTACATTACTGATCCTGAGTTACCTCCTGTATTATACTCCAGAGCTGCACTCACTATTCTGCTGGTGCAGTCACTGTGTACATACATTACATTACTGATCCTTAGCTACCTCTATATTATACCCCAGAGCTGCACTCACTATTCTGCTGGTGCAGTCACTGTGTACATACATTACATTACTGATCCTGAGTTACCTCCTGTATTATACTCCAGAGCTGCGCTCACTATTCTGCTGGTGCAGTCACTGTGTACATACATTACATTACTGATCCTGAGTTACCTCCTGTATTACACTCCAGAGCGGCACTCCCTATAGTGCTGGTGCAGTCACTGTGTACATACATTACATTACTCATCCTGAGTTACATCCTGTATTACACTCCAGAGCGGCACTCACTATTCTGCTGGTGCAGTCACTGTGTACATACATTACATTACTGATCCTGAGTTACATCCTGTATTATAGTCCAGAGCTGCACTCACTATTCTGCTGGTGCAGTCACTGTGTACATACATTACATTACTGATCCTGAGTTACCTCCTGTATTATACTCCAGAGCTGCACTCACTATTCTGCTGGTGCAGTCACTGTGTATATACATTACATTACTGATCCTGAGTTACATCCTGTATTATACCCCAGAGCTGCACTCACTATTCTGCTGGTGCAGTCACTGTGTACATACATTACATTACTGATCCTGAGTTACATCCTGTATTATAGTCCAGAGCTGCACTCACTATTCTGCTGGTGCAGTCACTGTGTACATACATTACATTACTGATCCTGAGTTACATCCTGTATTATAGTCCAGAGCTGCACTCACTATTCTGCTGGTGCAGTCACTGTGTATATACATTACATTACTGATCCTGAGTTACATCCTGTATTATAGTCCAGAGCTGCACTCACTATTCTGCCGGTGCAGTCACTGTGTACATACATTACATTACTGATCCTGAGTTACATCCTGTATTATACCCCAGAGCTGCACTCACTATTCTGCCGGTGCAGTCAGTGTATATGTAAGGTGACCACGGGTGGTAGTCATGGTCGAGCTGTTATTCCATAACACCCTGGCACTTTTCATGAATACAGTGTCCCAGTCCCAGTGTGCTGTCATGTGTGTGGTGCATCATGCTCACTTGTAGGCTGCAGGCTTCCGCTATCTCCTGGCCTCCATCTTCACGCACCGCCTTACATAGTTCAAGGGTCACTCGGTTCATTTTTACAACCAAAAGCTTACTGGACAGTTCAAGGTCAGCAGATTGTAAAACACAGCATCGGACACAACTAGTGTTGAGCGATACCGTCCGATACTTGAAAGTATCGGTATCGGAAAGTATCGGCCGATACCGGCAAAGTATCGGATCTAATCCGATACCGATATCCGATACCAATACAAGTCAATGGGACTCAAGTATCGGACGGTATCCCTGATGGTTCCCAGGGTCTGAAGGAGAGGAAACTCTCCTTCAGGCCCTGGGATCCATATTAATGTGTAAAAGAAAGAATTAAAATAAAAAATATTGCTATACTCACCTCTCCGACGCAGCCTGGACCTCACCGAGGGAACCGGCAGCGTTGTTTGCTTAAAATTCGCGCGTTTACTTCCTTACGTGAAGTCCCGGCTTGTGATTGGTCGCGTGCCGCCCATGTGGCCGCGACGCGACCAATCACAGCAAGCCGTGACGTAATTTCAGGTCCTTCAGGATTTTAAAATTACGTTCTGGCTTATGATTGGTTGCGTCGCGGTCACATGGGCGACGCGACCAATCACAAGCCAGAACGTAATTTTAAAATCCTGAAGGACCTAAAATTACGTCACGGCTTGCTGTGATTGGTCGCGTCGCGGCCACATGGGCGACGCGACCAATCACAAGCCGGGACGTCACGGGAGGCAGGACACGCGCGCATTTTAAAATGCGCGCGTGTCCAGCCTCCCGTGACGTCACGGCTTGTGATTGGTCGCGTCGCCCATGTGACCGCGACGCGATTAATCATAAGCCAGAACGTAATTTTAAAATCCTGAAGGACCTGAAATTACGTCACGGCTTGCTGTGATTGGTCGCGTCGCGGCCACATGGGCGGCACGCGACCAATCACAAGCCGGGACTTCACGTAAGGAAGTAAACGCGTGAATTTTAAGCAAACAACGCTGCCGGTTCCCTCGGTGAGGTCCAGGCTGCGTCGGAGAGGTGAGTATAGCAATATTTTTTATTTTAATTCTCTCTTTTACACATTTTTACATTAATGTTGTTTCGATACAGATACCCGATATCACAAAAATATCGGATCTCGGTATCGGAATTCCGATACCCGCAAGTATCGGCCGATACCCGATACTTGCGGTATCGGAATGCTCAACACTAGACACAACCCTTCTTGTTTCTCGTTTCCTTATTACAGTACGTTTTCAGCATTGCTATCTGTTCCTCTTGGACTATCCTTGCACTTACTGATTCTCTCAGCCCCAGGGATTTCCTATCTTTTCCCGCAGTTCACCAGGCATCCATTATGTTTCCTTCATGTGATTCCATGTCCATTGTCCTCTGTACACTAGATAAGACATTCTTCATTGTACTTGTACCGAGCCTTGAGCTCCAGACATTGCAGGAATGTCCACAAGAGATTACAGTTAGGCCTCCCACTGCCTCAAACGATAGGTTCCTGTGGCAACTAGCAGCCCACTGCACTAGAAATTTAACTTGGTATCTCTCTGTCTGAGTAACTATCTGGAAGCAGTCCATTTTTATGGGACTTGTCCCTCTCACTATGGGCTACTCCCAAACCTTAACTATGTCTGTCCCTACAGTATGTAGCTGGGCAGATCATATTCACAACACTGTAAATTGCATACTGCACTAACAACACTTATCACACTTTATACATCAAATACGCTACATTTCGATTGCTTACAACGTCTACCTTATGTCCTAAATCTTAACTGTGACAACACAGGATTTTATCTTAATTATCCAGACGTGTATTTTCAGTAAGCCAGGATGCATAGACTGTTAACTATATGTTGACTTTTGAATGTATGTTTTCTTTCTTCGATTGGTCAAGAATCCGAAATGTTGACTCTTCTTGTTAAATTGATACTTGTAAATTGATGAATGGCTGTTACTTACCTCTAATATCAGCTCCTACAGTTTATTGTCCTGTTATTTTTGCAAAACAGGGATGCAGGGTCACTGAACAATCATGTTGATTACCCATCGAACCAGGAACACAAATTTGACATTCTACAGGATGCCAGCTTAGGGGACCACGGCCCCGGCTGAAAGAATACAGATCTGCTCTATTTACCATCACTGAACATGGATACATTTGGGATAGTTAGGATTTGGAACCACTGGTCACTTGAGCCTCATGGAATAAAAAAACATTTTATAATAGGCTGCGTGGCTGGAATAATGTTCTTTTATTGAGCAATGCATTTCTTCACCGTGCTGGTTTCTTTTTCAAGTGAAAAAAAAAATAGCAAAATGGATAGGGAAACGCATGATATTGATAGACTGTGGGGCTACAGCAACTATGACCCATGTGAACGACCCTCAGGCCCCAGGACTGACCCCACTACTGGAGTATAGCCAGACTGTAAAACGTAGCTGTCTTCTGCCCGGTTGTGACCACCAACTGTTGCACCTGTAATGAGTCGTAACCACTTAGCGTTTGATCTCCTCGAGGGCGAGTAAAGACTTTGGGTATAGACAAATCTTTGTGTCTGATGACCCATCATTACTATTCTCATGGGAAGAAAAAGGCTTCAAAGCACAAGACACAAACCTTGTGGAGAATCAGCCCTGTATCATCCTTAACCTTTCATGATCACTCTTTGTGACAAGGCATAAAAGGATCATCGGAGCAGGAGATTCGCCTTTTAACGCTTCCGTATGTCTGGAGATTTGACTCTATACACAGTCGAGATGGGAAATGTAATTACGAAAGGAGAACAAAATTTGGCCTCACCTTTGTGGGGTGATATTTCAGACTGGATCTGTCTCAGCAGATTGTATCCTCAGATCTTCTCATTCATTTTTCTTTGTTGACCCAATAGAGATGTTTCCCAACTGGTATCAGACCCTAGAAAGCCAAGGGTTGTAAATGTCGGTTATTATTTTCCCTGTATATATCCCAACATTGGATTTAAATGGAATCTGTCATTAGGATCAACCCTCCTAACCTGTCTATATGGGCACACAGGTCATGGGAAGCAGAAAAAAATGATACCTTGATATCTATGATCCGATGTCTTATTCCAGAGAAAAACATGTTTTCCCCTAAAATGTAAATGAGCTGTTAAGATCTATGGGTTGGACAGAGATCTCCCGAGAATCTGCCTCCAGACACTCCTCTGTCCTGATCTACATGTCTCACACTGGTAATGGCACCTTTCGTTTACAATAATCTCTTGAGGCAGATTCTGAGGGAGATCTATGTCCGGCCCAGAGATCTTAACAGCTCATTTTCATAGAGTTGATATTACTGGCAGATTTCCTATAAGTTTTTCAAGTTTTTCAAACCCCAGTCTGCATAAATCTACCCAGCAACAACAACAACAAAAAAAGTTGGAGAACTTTTCATTTTGCAGTAATACATTTTTTTATTTTTATATATGATCGGCCGAGCCCTTGAAGTCATTTTAATATCCACTCCGACTTCTTCCCCACAAGATGGAGAAACAGACACTTAACGGAAATGATCCATCACCACCTGCATTCTGCCAGGTGTAAGAGAAATAATCAAGCCCGACGCCAGCAGCGAGGAGAGCGCCGATGACTTTAGAATGCAAATACCATGCGTCTGAAAAATAATGAAAGGCAGCAGCCGCGTAACCTTGTGGACCCCACGGGGGGCTGCAGGTGAATTATGCAGTAAAGAGCGTGATGAGATCCTCTACTCCAGCAGAATACGCGAGCAGGCCATGTCATCTCGAATCACAACAGGGACGTCCCAGACATCGCTGCTCGGCAGATATAATTACGGATAAAGTGCACGCTCCTATAAATACGCCCCCGGATCCTGCCCGGAGGAAATGTATGAAAAATGTACAGAACGACCTGCAAACGGAGCGAGGGCTCATGTCTCCTGCGGCTGGGACACTGATACATGGGGCTGGTATGGCAGGGGACGAGTTATAGGGCGCATGGGCCAAAAAGAGGCATTTCCTCTCCGTGCCCCCTCTATTCGCAGGGTTATTCTGGCTGATGCCCCTGGGACAAAAGCATCTGTGAGGAAAGGGTTTCTTGCCAGAGAGACCCCAAGACCAATGGATCTACACAAGAGTGACCCATCACAGTGACAACTAACTCCATGAATATAGACAGTAATGGTACCTCCATGTCTAGGTGTTCACTCGCCTCTAGATTTGTTAATGTCTGCTCAAAGAGATCAGATCAGTCGCCTCATAACAGTGCCAGAGGATCTACATCACAGCGTACGACAGGGTGAACCCATGAAAGAGCCCAGAACAGGGCGAAGAAGGGTCTACTGATGCAAAGACCCCATGTAACAGTGCCAGAGGATCTACATTACAGCGTATGAGAAGGTGACCCCATAAAAGTGCCAAGAAAAGCGCAAAGAAGGGTCTACTGATGTAAAGACCCCACGTAACAGCGCCAGAGGATCTACATCACAGCGTACGACAGAGTGACCCCATGAAAGTGCCAAGAACAGCGCAAAGAAGGGTCTACTGATGTAAAGACCCCACGTAACAGTGACAAAGGATCTACATCACAGAGTAAGACAAGATGACCCCATAAAAGTGCCAAGAACAGCGCAAAGAAGGTTCTACTGATGCAAATGCAGCGCCCCAGGGTCCTGGTCATTGCAGTAATATCATTCTCCACTAGGAGGGTTATGTTTGGAGACAATAAAGGAGATCTCACTACCAGGTAACACCAACACACAACACACTTCATACTTCAGTCCAACAGCGGGAGCTATGCTCCTATTTATTAAGGCACTCTTCACAATTAGGTAAAACTGGTGGTCTGGATAGAAAGTTAGGCAGTCGCTGACTGAGCTTGGCTCAGGCAGTTGCTATCTGAGCTCCGCTCAGGTAGTTGGTCCCTGACAGGGGTAGGATCCTGTCAGAAGTCTAGACAGAAGGCCACTGAGCTGCGCCTGCCCCACGTGCGGCAGCTTCCTGAAAGAGACATGAATAGAGAACTGTATTGTAAAGCATGAGGAAAAGTCACAGCAAAAGGAGAGGAAACCAGGAGGAGTTCTGCCCTGCATAGGCTGCCTCCTTCTGAGGCGCAGAAATCTGGTAGCTGGAACACCGAGGGAGCAACAGTCCTTTATGTCTTGCTCCAGAGACCGGCAGGACAGCTAATTTCAAGTTACTGATCCGCCCTATACCCAGGAGGCACGGTGGCAACTTTTAGGGGCCGAGGCTTGCTAGAGTCCCTGTAAAAAGCCTCAGGCCATCAGTCATACGGGTTTGTCCTATCCATCTGGGGGACAGAGAGAAAGAGACATAACATCTAGAACAGCTGTGAGGACCTTATGAGAGGCTCAGCAGTAAGGTGCTACAACACCCAGGCACTAGAGGAAGGCTACTGATTTTCACCTGGATAAGGAGACACTGGATTTGCCTCCAAACCGGCCGGACTCTGCCTGCCCTGTGATCTGGTGCTGTAGACTGTGGATGCTGAAGCCTTCAGTAAAGGTAAAGAGACTGCAACCTCTCACCATCACCACGTACATACTGGGAAGCCCTGGGGATACACTTCACCTGTGGGAAGGTATACCATCTGGCTGCCATAACATCACCCCAGTGGACCTCTAAGCAGCATCGGTCACCCTGACCGAATACCACAGGTGGCGTCACGAACATTTCCCCTTTAAAGACCTTTCCCACCTTTTAATACGGACGTCCCGAGGGCCACGGACCGGGTCAGCCACCATGACATCCCCCTTGAGAACCGAAGGACCCGGTAGCGAGTACCCCACTGCCCTATGGGGGCGATCCAGCTTTGGCGTCATGAACAGGATCTACTTAAGACTTAAAATCGGGTCATGTGTGCCTAAGAACTGTGCCAGAATTGTATTTAAACTGTGATTTACTAAAGGACTGTGTATTGCCATTTACCGCCCAAAATTCCCGCCAAAACCGCCGCCATTACAGCACCACGAGGAGCACAGGAGAAGAAGAAGGGCTTGTCGTCGTGGGCGTGAACGAACTGAGAAGCGCGAAAAATAATGTCTGCCCAGTCGTAACCTTTAAGCTACAAGGAGGATGGGGTTTCATCAAAGAGCAGGGACTCTATGCGGAGATCTTTGTTAACCGGAGGGATGTAGATCTCATCTCTGGGAAGGACATCCAGATAGAGACCTGTATCCAGGAGACAATGTCACCTACACCAGGCACTTTCGTGAAAAGGGATGGTTTGCCCTGAATGTGCACAAGCAAAGAAGCCTGTGACATACCACACTAAAACCCCTGCTATGCTGTCTCCCGTCACAACAGCGCCACCTTGCGTTAAGACAACTGCCACTACAACCACTACCACTGTAACTCCTATATGCACTTTACTAGGACCACTGTGTGTACTGTTACCACTACAGAAACTGCGGTAACTACTGAACCCATTCCAACGGTAGCCTGTGCCAAGGTTACCCCAGAACAGAACTCAGTGGGCGCTCAGACCCCCATCTGGAGTGAGGGAGCCCCATATGTAGCACCTGGTACCCGCCGGTATCCAAGAGGACTGCCCCCACCAGTGCTACCGCCAGAACTGTTCCAGTCATTTAGAAGTCTGAACACTGAATCTAAATAGTTAACTGTTCATCCTTTGCTGCTACTTTCAAGTACTGAACCCGTCTAGGGTTAACTCTTAAAGGGGTCCCGCATTAAAGGGATCCTCAGTTTTGCTTAAGATGATCGTTGCCTTAAAGACATTTTGAATCATGGACGGTGAATGATTCAAAAACTGTCCTTGTATATAGTTGGCACCTTCTTAAGGGTGCTTTCTACTGGTTTTACAAAGGAGGCTTTTACAGAGACTGCCTCCATTGGAGACTACTACTAATCTTGTTGTAAGAATTACTTTGCCTTTCAGACCTGAAGAAAAACCCGTTGGTGTGGCAGAATTCCGGGTCAGGATACACATCTTGTAGCCCACCCAAGCCAACGTTGGGGGTTCGTAACGGGTCCCTCGCTCACGTCACCTTTGTTGCTAAACTGACTTGAATATTCATGATGTGATTAATATGTTTCACTACCTCAGAAAAGACTTGAGATTGCCCTTAAAGGGAATGTTCATTTATTGCACTTTGCCTGAAAGTGATACCCCACTGCCCTATGGGGCGATCCACAAAGACCCCACGTAACAGTGCCAGAGGATCTACATCACGGCGTACGACACAGTGACCCCATAAAACTGCCAAGAACAGCGCAAAGAAGGGTCTACTGATGCAATGACCTCACATAATAGTGCCAGAGGATCTACATCACAGGGTATGACAGGGTGACCCCATAAAAGTGCCATGAACAGTGCAAAGAAGGGTCTACTGATGCAAAGAGCCCACGTAACAGTGCAAGAGGATCTACATCACAGCGTACGACACAGTGACCCCATAAAAGTGCCAAGATCAGTGCAAAGAAGGGTCTACTGATGCAAAGACCCCACGTAACAGTGCAAGTGGATCTACATCACAGTATACAACAGGGTGACCCCATAAAAGTGCCAAGAACAGGGTAAAGATGAGTCAACTGATGCAAAGACCCTGCATAACAGTGACAGAGGATCTACAACACAGTATACAACAGGGTGACCCCATAAAAGTGCCAAGAACAGGGTAAAGATGAGTCAACTGATGCAAAGACCCCGCATAACAGTGACAGAGGATCTACAACACAGTATACAACAGGGTGACCCGAAAAAAGTGCCAAGAACAGGGTAAAGAAGGGTCTACTGATGCAAAGACCCCAAATAACAGTGACAGAGGATCTACATCACAGCCTACGACAGGGTGACCCCATAAAAGTGCCAAGAAAAGGGCGAAGAATGGTCTACTGATGCAAAGCAAAGACCCCACTTAACAGTATCAAAGGATCTACATCACAGCGTACAACACAGTTACACCATAGAAGTGCCAATAACAGTGCAAAGCAGGGTCTACGGATGCAACACAACAGTGCCAGAGCATGTACATCATAGCGTATGACAGGGTGACCCCATAAATGTGCTAAGAACAGGGCAAAAAAGGATCTACTGATGCAAAGACCCCGCATAACAGTGCCAGAGGATCTACATCACAGCATACGACAGGGTGACCCCATAAAAATGCCAAGAACAGGGCAAAGAAGGGTCTACTGATGGAAAACAAAGACCCCTCATCACAGTGCCAGAGGATCTACATCATAGCATATGACGACATGACGTTACCCTCTAAAAGTACCAAAAACAGTGCAAAGCCGGGTCTACTGCTGTAAAGTCCCCATGTAAAGAGTGCCAGAGGATTTTTATCACAGCGTACGACAGCATGACCCCATAAAAGTGCCAGTAAGAGTGCAGAGCTGGGTCTTCTGATGCAAAGTCCCCGTGCAACAGTGCCAGAGAGTGCAATTATAGAAGAGCCGAAGTGTCCATGTAACAGTGCCAGATCGCTCACATACAGTGCCAGACAGGGTGGTCTTATAGCAGAGCCAATCTCAATAGTGCCAGGGTGCTCACATGCACGGCCAGAAATACAGAGTACCCATATAGCAGTGCTGGGGGGTTCACATACAGTGCCAGACCAAGTTCTCTAATAACAGAGCCAAAATATTAACATGACAGTGCCACCGGAGAGGGGTCCAGTTGCTGATGACTGGAGGTTCGACCTCTGCGGCTCCCTCCAGTGCTGAGATATGGAACCAGGAGAATGAGGCTCTTCAGTATGCTCTTGATTGGAGCGGAGGTGGGCATGCTCGGCCTCCATGCCATTCATTGTCTAATTGATCCTCTGTTTCTCAGTCCTTCAGACAATGAATGAAGTGGGGGTCGAGCATGCCCACCTCCGCTCCAGTCAAGCTCGTAGTTGAGTCACATTCTCAGCATGGCTGGCGGTCTCCGCAGTCTGACCCCCAGTGATCTGCTTTTTTATATTTAGGTGATACGTTTATTTTTCTTTGCTTCTTTTAATTCTATCATTTATAGTGCAATAATTAGACACATCTCTGTCTCTCTGGGTCCTGGTTGTCTAAAAACATAGTATGCACCACAGTGCTCTGTACATGGTGCAGACAATGATGGTGACACCTCCAAGAACATAATATAGACGGATTGTGTTATGCTCAGATAGTGCTGCCTCCCCCTCACTCCTTGTCATTACTGCATCCCTGTCTCTCCTAATATAAGCCGGGGGTACAGAAGATAGTACTGCCCAACTGTCTTTCCTTTAAATCACACAGGCATAGAAAGTACTACCTCCAAGTCTCTTCTAGTAAATGCGGTAGGCACAGATAGTACTGTCTCCCTGTCTCTCCCTGTAAACGATTTTGGCACACATAGTACTGTCTCCCTTTCTTTCTCAATAAATTATATGAGCACATTTAGTGCTGCTTCCCTGTCTCACCTTGTATTTTGTGCTGGCTTATGTAGTACTGTCTTCCTGTTATTTAACGTCTATATGATGCTGGCACAGATCATTCTGCCTTCCCATCTCTACCTGTAAATACTGCTTTCCCTTCTCTCTCTGTATATTATGGTGGCTCAGATATTACTGCAACCTTGTCTCTTTTTGTAAACTACATAGAAACAAATTGCATTGACCAATGTAATATAGGCACAGATATTACTGCCTCCATAGTTCTCTCAAAAAATATGCTGGCACAGACAGTACTACCTCCACGTCTTTCTCACTATATGATGTGAGCACAAAAGGTACTAACTCCTCATTTATTCGAATAACAATGTAGAAGGATAGTACTACATCCCTGTCTGTTTATGACAAAAAATGTAGTCACAGACAGTACTGCTTATCTGTTATTCTTGTAAATGATGTAGACAAAGATATCGCTGCCTCCCTGTTTCTCCATATAAATGATGTGGGCTAGGAAAGTACTGCCTCCGTATTTCACATGTTCAGTATTTGGTCAGAACTTCATCAGTATTTGTAAATCAAAACCAGGAGTGGGTGATAAATACTTATGTGGTGACATGTTTCTATTATACTTTTCCCCTGATTGTTCCTCTTCTGGTTTTGGCTTATAAATACTGATGTAAAGCACTGACCAAATGTAGGCACAGATAGTGCTGCCACCATGTTTCTTCTGATATATTATTTAGGCACATATAGTGCTGCCTCCATGTTTCTTCTGATATATTATTTAGGCACAGATAGTGCTGCCTCCATGTTTCTTCTAATATATTATTTAGGCACAGATAGTGCTGCCTCCATGTTTCTTCTAATATATTATTTAGGCACAAATAGTGCTGCCTCCACGTTTCTTCTGATATATTATTTAGGCACAGATAGTGCTGCCTCCATGTTTCTTCTGATATATTATTTAGGCACAGATAGTGCTGCCTCCACGTTTCTTCTGATATATTATTTAGGCACATATAGTGCTGCCTCCATGTTTCTTCTAATATATTATTTAGGCACAGATAGTGCTGCCTCCACGTTTCTTCTGATATATTATTTAGGCACGTATAGTGCTGCCTCCATGTTTCTTCTGATATATTATTTAGGCACAGATAGTGCTGCCTCCATGTTTCTTCTGATATATTATTTAGGCACATATAGTGCTGCCACCGTGTTTCATCTGATATATTATTTAGGCACAGATAGTGCTGCCTCCATGTTTCTTCTAATATATTATTTAGGCACAGATAGTGCTGCCTCCAAGTTTCTTCTGATATATTATTTAGGCACAGATAGTGCTGCCTCCATGTTTCTTCTGATATATTATTTAGGCACAGATAGTGCTGCCTCCATGTTTCTTCTGATATATTATTTAGGCACAGATAGTGCTGCCTCCATGTTTCTTCTGATATATTATTTAGGCACAGATAGTGCTGCCTCCATGTTTTTTCTGATATATTATTTAGGCACAGATAGTGCTGCCTCCATGTTTTTTCTGATATATTATTTAGGCACAGATAGTGCTGCCTCCATGTTTTTTCTGATATATTATTTAGGCACATATAGTGCTGCCTCCATGTTTCTACTGATATATTATTTAGGCACAGATAGTGCTTCCTCCATGTTTCTCCTGATATATTATTTAGGCACAGATAGTGCTGCCTCCATGTTTCTCCTGATATATTATTTAGGCACAGATAGTGCTGCCTCCATGTTTCTCCTGATATATTATTTATGCACACACATTGTTGCATCCATGTTTCTGCTGATATATTATTTAGGCACAGATAGTGCTGCCTCCATGTTTTTTCTGATATATTATATAGGCACATATAGTGCTGCCTCCATGTTTCTCCTGATATATTATTTATGCACACACATTGTTGCATCCATGTTTCTGCTGACATATTATTTAGGCACAGATAGTGCTGCCTCCATGTTTCTTCTAATATATTATTTAGGCACAGATAGTGCTGCCTCCACGTTTCTTCTGATATATTATTTAGGCACAGATAGTGCTGCCTCCATGTTTCTTCTGATATATTATTTAGGCACAGATAGTGCTGCCTCCATGTTTTTTCTGATATATTATTTAGGCACAGATAGTGCTGCCTCCATGTTTTTTCTGATATATTATTTAGGCACAGATAGTGCTTCCTCCATGTTTCTCCTGATATATTATTTAGGCACAGATAGTGCTGCCTCCATGTTTCTCCTGATATATTATTTAGGCACAGATAGTGCTGCCTCCATGTTTCTCCTGATATATTATTTATGCACACACATTGTTGCATCCATGTTTCTGCTGATATATTATTTAGGCACAGATAGTGCTGCCTCCATGTTTTTTCTGATATATTATATAGGCACATATAGTGCTGCCTCCATGTTTCTCCTGATATATTATTTATGCACACACATTGTTGCATCCATGTTTCTGCTGATATATTATTTAGGCACAGATAGTGCTGCCTCCATGTTTTTTCTGATATATTATTTAGGCACAGATAGTGCTGCCTGTCATGATTCTCAATGGCGAGAGAACATAGCCCAGCATATATGAGAACTAGCTCTTGGAAGATGGAAACTATACTGACCATGAACTAAACCTGCCGCACAACTAGAAGTGGCCGGGTAGCATGCCTACGTTTTTTATCCCTAGATGCCCAGCGCCAGCCGGAGAACTACCTAATCCTAGCAGAGGAAAAGACAGTCCTGGCTCACCTCTAGAGAAATTTTCCCAAAAGGCAGACAGAGGCCCCCACATATATTGGCGGTGATTTTAGATGAAATGACAAACGTAGTATGAAAATAGGTTTAGCAAAATCGAGGTCCGCTTACTAGATAGCATGAAGACAGAAAGGGCACTTTCATGGTCAGCAGAAAACCCTATCAAAACACCATCCAGAAATTACTTTAAGACTCTAGCATTAACTCATAACACCAGAGTGGCAATTTCCGCTCACAAGAGCTTTCCAGACACAGTAACGAAACAGCAGCTGTGAACAGGAACAAAATGCAAAAACACACAAGGACAAAAGTCCAACTTAGCTAGGAGTTGTCTAGTAGCAGGAACATGCACAGAAGGCTTCTGATTACATTGTTGACCGGCATGAAACTGACAGAGGAGCAAGGTAATATAGCGACTCCCACATCCTGATAGGAGCAGGTGAACAGAGGGGATGATGCACACAAGTACAATTCCACAAGTGGCCACCGGGGGAGCCCAGAATCCAATTTCACAACAGTACCCCCCCCTCAAGGAGGGGGCACCGAACCCTCACCAGAACCACCAGGGCGATCAGGATGAGCCCTATGAAAGGCACGGACAAGATCGGAGGCATGAACATCAGAGGCAGTGACCCAAGAATTATCCTCCTGACCGTATCCCTTCCATTTGACCAGATACTGGAGTTTCCGTCTGGAAACACGAGAGTCTAAGATCTTTTCCACAACGTACTCCAACTCACCCTCAACCAACACCGGAGCAGGAGGCTCAACGGAAGGCACAGCCGGTACCTCATACCTGCGCAACAATGACCGATGAAAAACATTATGAATCGAAAAGGATGCAGGGAGGTCCAAACGGAAGGACACAGGGTTAAGAATCTCCAATATCTTGTACGGGCCGATGAACCGAGGCTTAAACTTAGGAGAAGAAACCCTCATAGGGACAAAACGAGAAGACAACCACACCAAGTCCCCAACACAAAGCCGAGGACCAACACGACGACGGCGGTTGGCAAAAAGCTGAGTCTTCTCCTGGGACAACTTCAAATTGTCCACCACCTGCCCCCAAATCTGATGCAACCTCTCCACCACAGCATCCACTCCAGGACAATCCGAAGATTCCACTTGACCGGAGGAAAATCGAGGATGAAACCCCGAATTACAGAAAAACGGGGACACCAAGGTGGCAGAGCTGGCCCGATTATTGAGGGCGAACTCCGCCAAAGGCAAAAAAGCAACCCAATCATCCTGATCCGCAGACACAAAACACCTCAAATATGTCTCCAAGGTCTGATTAGTCCGCTCGGTCTGGCCATTAGTCTGAGGATGGAAAGCAGACGAAAAAGACAAATCTATGCCCATCCTAGCACAGAATGCCCGCCAAAATCTAGACACGAATTGGGTCCCTCTGTCAGAAACGATATTCTCCGGAATACCATGCAAACGAACAACATTTTGAAAAAACAGAGGAACCAACTCGGAAGAAGAAGGCAACTTAGGCAAGGGAACCAGATGGACCATCTTAGAGAAACGGTCACACACCACCCAGATGACAGACATCTTCTGAGAAACAGGCAGATCCGAAATAAAATCCATCGAGATGTGCGTCCAAGGCCTCTTCGGGATAGGCAAGGGTAACAACAATCCACTAGCCCGAGAACAACAAGGCTTGGCCCGAGCACAAACGTCACAAGACTGCACAAAGCCTCGCACATCTCGTGACAGGGAAGGCCACCAGAAGGACCTTGCCACCAAATCCCTGGTACCAAAGATTCCAGGATGACCTGCCAATGCAGAAGAATGAACCTCAGAGATGACTCTACTGGTCCAATCATCAGGAACAAAGAGTCTACCAGGTGGGCAACGATCAGGTCTATCCGCCTGAAACTCCTGCAAGGCCCGCCGCAGGTCTGGAGAAACGGCAGACAATATCACTCCATCTTTAAGGATACCTGTGGGCTCAGAATTACCAGGGGAGTCAGGCTCAAAACTCCTAGAAAGGGCATCCGCCTTAACATTCTTAGAACCCGGTAGGTAAGACACCACAAAATTAAACCGAGAGAAAAACAACGACCAGCGCGCCTGTCTAGGATTCAGGCGCCTGGCAGACTCAAGGTAAATTAAATTTTTGTGGTCAGTCAATACCACCACCTGATGTCTGGCCCCCTCAAGCCAGTGACGCCACTCCTCAAAAGCCCACTTCATGGCCAAAAGCTCCCGATTCCCAATATCATAATTCCGCTCAGCGGGCGAAAATTTACGGGAAAAAAAGGCACAAGGTCTCATCACGGAGCAGTCGGAACTTCTCTGCGACAACACCGCCCCAGCTCCGATTTCAGAAGCGTCGACCTCAACCTGAAAAGGAAGAGCAACATCAGGCTGACGCAACACTGGGGCGGAAGAAAAGCGGCGCTTGAGCTCCCGAAAGGCCTCCACAGCATCAGGGGACCAATCAGCAACATCAGCACCCTTCTTAGTCAAATCAGTCAATGGTTTTACAACATCAGAAAAACCAGCAATAAATCGACGATAAAAGTTAGCAAAGCCCAAAAATTTCTGAAGACTCTTAAGAGAAGAGGGTTGCGTCCAATCACCAATAGCCTGAACCTTGACAGGATCCATCTCGATGGAAGAGGGGGAAAAAATGTATCCCAAGAAGGAAATCTTTTGAACCCCAAAAACACACTTAGAACCCTTCACACACAAGGAATTAGACCGCAAAACCTGAAAAACCCTCCTGACCTGCTGGACATGAGAGTCCCAGTCATCCGAAAAAATCAGAATATCATCCAGATACACAATCATAAATTTATCCAAATAATCGCGGAAAATGTCATGCATAAAGGACTGGAAGACTGAAGGGGCATTTGAAAGACCAAAAGGCATCACCAAATACTCAAAATGGCCCTCGGGCGTATTAAATGCGGTTTTCCACTCATCCCCCTGCTTGATTCGCACCAAATTATACGCCCCACGGAGATCAATCTTAGAGAACCACTTGGCCCCCTTTATACGAGCAAACAAATCAGTAAGCAGTGGTAACGGATATTGATATTTAACCGTGATTTTATTCAAAAGTCGATAATCAATACACGGCCTCAAAGAGCCGTCTTTCTTAGACACAAAGAAAAAACCGGCTCCTAAGGGAGATGACGAAGGACGAATATGTCCCTTTTCCAAGGACTCCTTTATATATTCTCGCATAGCCGCGTGTTCAGGCACAGACAGATTAAATAAACGACCCTTAGGGTATTTACTACCCGGGATCAAGTCTATGGCACAATCGCACTCCCGGTGCGGAGGTAGTGAACCAACCTTGGGTTCTTCAAAAACGTCACGAAAGTCAGACAAGAATTCAGGAATCTCAGAGGGAATAGATGATGAAATGGAAACCAAAGGTACGTCCCCATGAGTTCCTTTACATCCCCAGCTTAACACAGACATAGCTCTCCAGTCGAGGACTGGGTTATGAGATTGCAGCCATGGCAATCCCAGCACCAAAACATCATGTAGATTATACAGCACCAGAAAGCGAATAACCTCCTGGTGATCCGGATTAACACGCATAGTCACTTGTGTCCAGTATTGTGGTTTATTACTAGCCAATGGGGTGGAGTCAATCCCTTTCAGAGGTATCGGAGCCTCCAATGGCTCCAAATCATACCCACAGCGTTTGGCAAAGGACCAATCCATAAGACTCAAAGCAGCGCCAGAGTCGACATAGGCGTCCGCGGTAATAGATGACAAAGAACAAATCAGGGTCACAGATAGAATAAACTTAGACTGTAAAGTGCTAATTGAAACAGACTTGTCAGGCTTCTTAGTACGCTTAAAGCATGCTGATATAACATGAGTTGAATCACCACAATAGAAGCACAACCCATTTTTTCGTCTAAAATTCTGCCGCTCGCTTCTGGACAGAATTCTATCACATTGCATATTTTCTGGCGTTTTCTCAGTAGACACCGCCAAATGGTGCACAGGTTTGCGCTCCCGCAGACGCCTATCGATCTGAATAGCCATCGTCATGGACTCATTCAGACTCGCAGGCACAGGGAACCCCACCATAACATCCTTAATGGCATCAGAGAGACCTTCTCTGAAAATCGCCGCCAGGGCGCACTCATTCCACTGAGTAAGCACAGACCATTTGCGGAATTTTTGGCAGTATATTTCAGCTTCATCTTGCCCCTGAGACAAGGACATCAAGGCCTTTTCCGCCTGAAGCTCTAAATGAGGTTCCTCATAAAGCAACCCCAAGGCCAGAAAAAACGCATCCACATTGAGCAACACAGGATCCCCTGGTGCCAATGCAAAAGCCCAGTCCTGAGGGTCGCCCCGGAGCAAGGAAATTACAATCCTGACCTGCTGTGCAGGGTCTCCGGCAGAGCGAGACTTCAGGGACAAAAACAATTTGCAATTATTTTTAAAATTTTGAAAGTGAGATCTATTCCCCGAGAAGAATTCAGGCAAAGGAATTCTAGGCTCAGACATAGGTGCATGAACAACAAAATCTTGCAAATTTTGTACCTTTGTGGCGAGATTATTCAAACCTGTAGCTACACTCTGAAGATCCATTTGAAACAGGTGAACACAGAGCCATTCAAGGATTAGAAGGAGAGAAACAGAGGAAGGCTGCAGTATAGGCAGAATAGCAAGTGATTCAATTAAGAGCACACTCAGAACTAGAGGGAAAAAAAAAAAAAAAAAATTGTAGCAGACTTCTTTTTTCTCTCCTTTCTCAGCCAGTAATTTAACCCTTTTTTGGGCCGGTCAAACTGTCATGATTCTCAATGGCGAGAGAACATAGCCCAGCATATATGAGAACTAGCTCTTGGAAGATGGAAACTATACTGACCATGAACTAAACCTGCCGCACAACTAGAAGTGGCCGGGTAGCATGCCTACGTTTTTTATCCCTAGATGCCCAGCGCCAGCCGGAGAACTACCTAATCCTAGCAGAGGAAAAGACAGTCCTGGCTCACCTCTAGAGAAATTTTCCCAAAAGGCAGACAGAGGCCCCCACATATATTGGCGGTGATTTTAGATGAAATGACAAACGTAGTATGAAAATAGGTTTAGCAAAATCGAGGTCCGCTTACTAGATAGCATGAAGACAGAAAGGGCACTTTCATGGTCAGCAGAAAACCCTATCAAAACACCATCCAGAAATTACTTTAAGACTCTAGCATTAACTCATAACACCAGAGTGGCAATTTCCGATCACAAGAGCTTTCCAGACACAGTAACGAAACAGCAGCTGTGAACAGGAACAAAATGCAAAAACACACAAGGACAAAAGTCCAACTTAGCTAGGAGTTGTCTAGTAGCAGGAACATGCACAGAAGGCTTCTGATTACATTGTTGACCGGCATGAAACTGACAGAGGAGCAAGGTAATATAGCGACTCCCACATCCTGATAGGAGCAGGTGAACAGAGGGGATGATGCACACAAGTACAATTCCACAAGTGGCCACCGGGGGAGCCCAGAATCCAATTTCACAACAGCTGCCTCCACGTTTCTTCTGATATATTATTTAGGCACAGATAGTGCTGCCTCCATGTTTTTTCTGATATATTATTTAGGTACAGATAGTGCTGCCTCCATGTTTTTTCTGATATATTATTTAGGCACATATAGTGCTGCCTCCATGTTTCTCCTGATATATTATTTAGGCACAGATAGTGCTGCCTCCATGTTTCTTCTGATATATTATTTAGGCACAGATAGTGCTGCCTCCATGTTTTTTCTGATATATTATTTAGGCACAGATAGTGCTGCCTCCATGTTTTTTCTGATATATTATTTAGGCACAGATAGTGCTTCCTCCATGTTTCTCCTGATATATTATTTAGGCACAGATAGTGCTGCCTCCATGTTTCTCCTGATATATTATTTAGGCACAGATAGTGCTGCCTCCATGTTTCTCCTGATATATTATTTATGCACACACATTGTTGCATCCATGTTTCTGCTGATATATTATTTAGGCACAGATAGTGCTGCCTCCATGTTTTTTCTGATATATTATATAGGCACATATAGTGCTGCCTCCATGTTTCTCCTGATATATTATTTAGGCACAGATAGTGCTGCCTCCATGTTTCTTCTGATATATTATTTAGGCACAGATAGTGCTGCCTCCATGTTTTTTCTGATATATTATTTAGGCACAGATAGTGCTGCCTCCATGTTTTTTCTGATATATTATTTAGGCACAGATAGTGCTTCCTCCATGTTTCTCCTGATATATTATTTAGGCACAGATAGTGCTGCCTCCATGTTTCTCCTGATATATTATTTAGGCACAGATAGTGCTGCCTCCATGTTTCTTCTGATATATTATTTAGGCACAGATAGTGCTGCCTCCATGTTTTTTCTGATATATTATTTAGGCACAGATAGTGCTGCCTCCATGTTTTTTCTGATATATTATTTAGGCACATATAGTGCTGCCTCCATGTTTCTTCTGATATATTATTTAGGCACAGATAGTGCTGCCTCCATGTTTTTTCTGATATATTATTTAGGCACAGATAGTGCTGCCTCCATGTTTTTTCTGATATATTATTTAGGCACAGATAGTGCTGCCTCCATGTTTTTTCTGATATATTATTTAGGCACAGATAGTGCTGCCTCCACGTTTCTTCTGATATATTATTTAGGCACAGATAGTGCTGCCTCCATGTTTCTTCTGATATATTATTTAGGCACAGATAGTGCTGCCTCCATGTTTTTTCTGATATATTATTTAGGCACAGATAGTGCTGCCTCCATGTTTTTTCTGATATATTATTTAGGCACAGATAGTGCTTCCTCCATGTTTCTCCTGATATATTATTTAGGCACAGATAGTGCTGCCTCCATGTTTCTCCTGATATATTATTTAGGCACAGATAGTGCTGCCTCCATGTTTCTCCTGATATATTATTTAGGCACAGATAGTGTTGCATCCATGTTTCTGCTGATATATTATTTAGGCACAGATAGTACTGCCTCCCTCTCTCTCACCCTGTAAATCATGTAGGCACAGACACTGCTGTCCCTCTTAGCAAAGGAAGCAGAAATAATGAGAAAAGGCTAAGAAAGTGGCTCTTGTAAGAACACTTTTCTGTAAACTTCCAGATCTACAGAAGACAACTATAGTTTTTTCTTAACGTGACATTATGATGCACTAACTCCATAACAGTCGTACCTCTCTCCAGCTTCAAACATGGAATATAATGTAAAAAAAAAATGATGAAAAATAAAAATAATAACAAATTCTGAGAATTTCCTTCCTTGTTACGTTAAGCAACACCATTATTCTCCATGGGAGCTCGGGGATCCAGCTGCGTCACCTGCGGGACGTAGAATTCGCTGCTAAGCAACGGGCTGGATGTATATATGGAGCACTATCTGGCGGCAAACAGGCACAAAAAAAATCATTAGGGAAGGTAAAAATCTCAAGGACTCCCGAATGAATAGGCATAAAGGAATTTTTGCTTTTTTTGTAGCTTTCCTTTAGCAGGTGGAGTTTTTTGTGTCTTTTCTATACATTTCTGTATGATTTCATTATCCGATGATGTGAGCCATCCGTAACGCTGAACGACATTGTTACCGTTGAGTTACAATGTAATGTTTTATGTTCGGTATTTCAGCTTCCGACTTTCTGACACAAAATGCAGCAAATCTTAAAAAAAGAAGAAGAAATAAAAGCTTCGGAGAAAAATAAAGTCTGATATTGTGGAGGAGAAGAGCCGGGATTTCCAGGGCTGAAAGTTTGATTGTAGAGATTCAGTCTTATATAAAGCTGAGTTATTCCTTAATAAAAACCACTTCCAATAAGGAGACTCAATTACCGGAAAACAAATAACAAGCGACTTACGCCGGCCCGCCGCGGCTTAGTGGCATCACCGCCATGGCAGAGGTCGCAGAAACTTTATGTGCTGCAATATTTAATAAGACTCCGAAAACAACTGTAAGGACAGAAATCTGCCGCACCGGCAGGAAAAAAAGCTGAAGGTTCCTTACCCCCAAAAATAAACGCAGTCCCATGCAAAAGGATCACTGTTTTTCTTAGAATTTCCCCCAGTTTTACCATTTTGCAGTCTCTACAATGGCTCTGTATCAAACTCTGTGTCCAGACAGTGCCGAAGGCAGCGCTCTCCTCCCCTCTCCCAGCAGCACTAACCTCAAGGTAAGTCCTAGTGATGAGCAGATCTGCCGGAGGCAGCACTCTCCTCCCCTCTCCCAGCAGCTCTAACCTCATGGTAAGTCCTAGTGATGAGCAGATCTGCCGGAGGCAGCGCTCTCCTCCCCTCTCCCAGCAGCACTAACCTCAAGGTAAGTCCTAGTGATGAGCAGATCTGCCGGAGGCAGCACTCTCCTCCCCTCCCCCAGCAGCTCTAACCTCATGGTAAGTCCTAGTGATGAGCAGATCTGACAGAGGCAGCGCTCTCCTCCCCTCTCCCAGCAGCTCTAACCTCATGGTAAGTCCTAGTGATGAGCAGATCTGCCAGAGGCAGCGCTCTCCTCCCCTCTCCCAGCAGCACTAACCTCAAGGTAAGTCCTAGTGATGAGCAGATCTGCCGGAGGCAGCACTCTCCTCCCCTCTCCCAGCAGCTCTAACCTCATGGTAAGTCCTAGTGATGAGCAGATCTGCCGGAGGCAGCGCTCTCCTCCCCTCTCCCAGCAGCTCTAACCTCATGGTAAGTCCTAGTGATGAGTAGATCTGCCGGAGGCAGCGCTCTCCTCCCCTCTCCCAGCAGCTCTAACCTCATGGTAAGTCCTAGTGATGAGCAGATCTGCCGGAGGCAGCGCTCTCCTCCCCTCTCCCAGCAGCTCTAACCTCAAGATAAGTCCTAGTGATGAGCGGATCTGCCGCAGGCAACGCTCTCCTCCCCTCTCCCAGCAGCACTAACCTCATGGTATGTCCTAGTGATGAGCAGATCTGCCGGAGGCAGCGCTCTCCTCCCCTCTCCCAGCAGCACTAATCTCAAGGTAAGTCCTAGTGATGAGCAGATCTGCCGGAGGCAGCGCTCTCCTCCCCTCTCCCAGCAGCTCTAACCTCATGGTAAGTCCTAGTGATGAGCACATCTGCCGGAGGCAGTGCTCTCCTCCCCTCTCCCAGCAGCTCTAACCTCATGGTAAGTCCTAGTGATTAGGGTTGAGCGAAACGGGTCGGCCATTTTCAGAAGTTGACGACTTTTGGCAAAGTCGGGTTTCATGAAACCCGACCCGACCCCTGTGTGGGGTCGGCCATGAGGTCGGCGATCTTCTGAATCTGGTATCGGAATTCCGATACCGAGTTCTGATATGTTTGCGATATCGGAAATCAGTATCGGAATCCACATTTAAGTGTAAAATAAAGAATTAAAATAAAAAATATTGATATACTCACCTCTCTGGAGGCCCCTGGACATCGCCGCTGGTAACCGGCAGCCTTCTTTGCTTAAAATGAGCGCGTTCAGGTCCTTCCATGATGTCACGGCTTCTGATTGGTCGCGGCTGCCCATGTGACCGCCACGCGACCAATCACAAGCCGTGACTGGGCTCCTTTTTTGGTGCGGTCACCGATGTGATCTTCAAGGACGCGACATCCGAGATCTCCATCTTTGACGCCTTCTGCACTGATGTCTCGATGTCATGTGACGACATCGTGGTCCAGGCAGAAGAATGGTGCTGGTGTCGAAGAAGATGGCGAAGTGACAACCACACCGGTGACTGCACCAAAGCTGACAGATGAAGGCTGGAGACAAATTAATTTATATGTAACACCTTCGCAGCCGGTCTAATTACAGCACAATGGTGGTCAGCTATCCTTTTGCTGGATTTGTGTTATGATCCGGTGGCGTTGGAGCCGCATGAGACCTTCTCTGGAGAAGGTGGTACCTGTACAGACCGCAACCCTAAACTGACACCGCAACTAGAAGTAGCCGTGGGATGTACCTAACAAATCCTAGACACCTCGACACAGCCGGAGGACTAAATAACCCTATAGATGGAAATGGGAATTCTATCTTGCCTCAGAGCAGAAACCCCAAAGGATAGGCAGCCCCCCACAAATATTGACGATGAATATAAGAGTAAAGACACACACAGGCTGAAAACAGGATTTAGCAAAAGAGGCACTTCTAGCTAAATAGTAAAGGATAGGACAGAGTACTAAGCGGTCAGTATTAAAACTCTGAAAATATCCACAGCAGAAAATACAAACAATTCCACATCTAACTAAAGACATAGAATGTATATCTGCATCTCCAGAGAATCCAGCATGACTGAAAAAAATCCAAGCAAGTCTGGGCTGGACAAGACAAAACAATAAATTGTTCTGAACTGAAAAGCACACTGCAAGTGTGCTGCAGGAAAATAAACCAGACACTTATCTTGGCTGAATTGGCAGCAGAGCAGAAGGAACCAGACAGGGATGTAAACCCTCCAAGAACAATGGACAACTGGCACTAACTAATGAATCCAGCACACCTAAATACCGAATAGAGCTGCAATCAGCAGAAACACCTGCCCTGGAACAACCCAGAGACAACTGCACTATCACAAACAACCACCGGAGGGAGCCCAAGAACAGAATTCACAACAGATTTGTATGAATTAAGTAATAAAATATGTGGAGTCTAAAAGAGATTCGCTCTTCTCCAGTATATACAACTGCATGCACAGCGGACCAGTGGAAAATCTGTCACATGCCCCTATATAAGGTCCAGTAACCCTGTTATATGCCTGAGACCCTTGCAGGGCTCCTGATGAGGGTGAAGCATTTCCACATCTCGCACTCATCTGCACGTAACCAATGTCTTGTCTTTGGACGTCTCCTGAGGACTAAATGTAACACTAATATGGACAACGTTGATACATTCATAGTTCCGTCCATCGATCATCATCTCCTTGCCGTCCTGTAATACCATGGGGTGATTTATCTGCAGTATCCTCAGTTAGACTGTGCTACTGATAAACTTCAAAGGCTTGTCCATCTTAGAGTCTATCGACTGCAAGGTGGCGCATGTGCTGTCCCACATCATGGGGTGTGCTGTCTCATGGGGATCACCCGACCCATGGGGATCACTGGCCCATGGGGATGACCCAAGTCTTGGGGATGACCCTGCCCATAGAGATCACCCAGCCCATAGGGATCACCCGGCCTATAGGGATCACCCAGCTTGTAGGGATCACCCGGTCCATGGGGATGACCCAGGGATCTTAGAGGACTCTGAACTGATTATATTGGTTATTTTTCATTGTGGCCGCTGTCTGTGATCTGTAATACCCATCTGGCTTATCTGACTACTCCTCTGACTACTCCATGTATCCCATACCTGGCATGCCTGAGCCCTATTACCTGACTTTAGCTTGTCTGACTACTCCTCTGACTACTCCTCTGATTACTTGGTTCCCCATACTTTTTTGTCTAAGCTCTGTTTTTTACCCTGACTCGTGACTACTGTTCTGACTACTCCTCTGAAAACCCCACGTACCCCATCTCAGTCATGACTAAGCCCTATTACTTGACATTTGCTTATCTGACTACTCCACTGAATACCAGAGATCTTTCTTTGCTCCGTTACATGATCTTGGCTTACCTGACTACTGTTCTGACTACTCCTCTAACTACTCCTCTGACTACTGTTCTGACTACTCTTCTGACTGCTGTTCTGACTACTCCTCTGACTACAGTTCTGGCTACTCCTCAGATTACTCCTCTGACTACTATTCTGACTACTGTTCTGACTACTCCTCTAACTACTAGTGATGACAGAATATACTCGTTACTCGAGATTTCCCGAGCACGCTCGGGGGTCCTCCGAGTATTTTTTAGTGCTCGGAGATTTAGTTTTCATCGCCGCAGCTGAATGATTTACATCTGTTAGCCAGCAAAAGTACATGTGGGGGTTGCCTGGTTGCTAGAGAATCCCCACATGTACTCCCCCTGGCTAACAAATGTAAATCATTCAGCTGCGGCGATGAAAACTAAATCTCCAAGCACTAAAAAATACTCGGAGGACACCCGAGCGTGCTCGAAATCTCGAGTATCGAGTATATTCACTCATCACTACTAACTACTCCTCTGACTACTGTTCTGACTACTCCTCTAACTGTTCCTCTGACTACTGTTCTGACTACTGTTCTGACTACTTCTCTAACTACTGTTCTGACTACTCCTCTAACTACTGTTCTGACTACTGTTCTGATTACTCCTCTAACTACTCCTCTGACTACTGTTCTGACTACTCCTCTGACTACTGTTCTGACTACTCCTCTGACTACTGTTCTGACTACTGTTCTGACTACTCCTCTAACTACTCCTCTGACTACTGTTCTGATTACTCCTCTGACTACTCCTCTGACTACTGTTCTGACTACTCCTCTGACTACTGTTCTGACTACTGTTCTGACTACTCCTCTAACTACTGTTCTGACTACTGTTCTGATTACTCCTCTAACTACTCCTCTGACTACTGTTCTGATTACTCCTCTAACTACTCCTCTGACTGCTGCTCTGACTACTGTTCTGACTACTCCTCTAACTACTGTTCTGACTACTGTTCTGATTACTCCTCTAACTACTCCTCTGACTACTGTTCTAACTACTCCTCTGACTACTCCATACCTGGTGTGCCTGAGCTGATGTACTTTGACTCTACTTTTGGCTACTTCACGGTACCACACCTCACTTCCCCTGACCTTCTTTACCGACTTTTCCAGATCTTAGTAGGTCTACTCTCTGCTAGCACAGCTCTTAAGTGTCCTCCATCCTCCATCCATCCCTCCAGGTCAGGGGCGGACATATCATTGGTGCAACCTGTGCAGCCACATAGGGGCCCAAGGGGTCAGGCGGCCACAACCAACTCCATAGCAGGTGAAATGGTGCATTTTCCAGAGCTATTGAGCTGTAAAGGGCCCATATGCTGTTCTTGCACAGGGGTCTCTTCTCCACCACTTCTTCAGGTCATGGAGCGTTGGATGAGTCTCGGGCACCATGTCCTGGTGCCGGCTGAGTGCCCAGATGTAGAGCCCGGTCACAGGTCAGGGGAGCGATGCATGAATGGTGCCATGAGGGTGAGCTTCCTGCAGGCCCATGGAGTCCACATGGAGATGATGATCGGACGTCATGTGGATTCTTACAATCTGCAGCTGGACGCCTCCGTTGTGTCTCACGTTCCTCTCGGCGCCTCCTTCTCCCATCTGTAGGGATTGAGTCGTAATCTGAGTCATTTTGTTATTGAATGTAATTTCCAGGATCCAAAATAATAATGACACGTTCTTTCTACTGTACGTGGCAATTAGTCCCTCGTTAGAAAACATGAGCCACAAAGTTCTATTTGTTTAAAGCCTGTTGATGCGACCAATTACCATCTAGATACATATAATTAGCAGCAATTTGCATATTTCTGCAGTGAATCATTTGCTATCTTTAGAGGAACTTACTATGAAAAAATGTATTAAATGAGTAACTGCATATTAATGTACTGCGCTATTCACAGGCGCGGGAGGCACGGAGTCTGTGCTGTGACCATGGAAGTGTATGTCTTCTTCATATCCATAGCATGTCACTGGCCCAGACCCTGCTCTTCCTGCAAGGTCAAAGTAACACCCTTCTGAAATCCTCTGCACTGCTGTGAGACCCTGCTGCTTACATTGTTTGACTGTAACCCTCTGCATAAGTAGCATTCTCCTCTACTGAAATACTCAGGGGACCATGCTCCATGCACTGTGTATCTTTCACCTTCTACAGGATAAGCACTCTCCTCTCCTGAAATCCTCTGCACTGATGTGAGACCCTGCTACTTACACTGTTTGACTGTGGCCTTCTACATAAGAAGCACTCTCCTCTTCTGAAATACTCTGCACTACTGTGGATCCTTACACTTTGTTCTGGGTAACTTTGATCTCTCACCAAACAAACATTTTCCTCTCCTGAAATACTCTGCACTCTATGTGACTCTAATCTTTGGAGGTATGTGACATGCAGTAACAATCAGAGGAGTACAATCAGCACTCTCCAGAATGAAATGGTTGATAACAGGGAGCAATAGATCCTTATCTTCCGTACAGTCAGCTTCTTCATGGCCTTCGTGGCTGATAACAGTGAGCAGTAGAGAGTAGTCATATTTTGAAGATCATCGTAATGGAATGTAACATCTAAATAGCACTCGATTAATGTATAATAAAGAGCATTCCAACTTTTTAATATTTTGTGCCTCATTCTTCACCATTCTCAAGATCTCTACTTGCTGTAAATTAATGATGACATTCATTGTATAAAACCAGTGATTTCAAGCCAGTACAGACCAGAGAGTTGGAAACATTGTACCAAACCATCAGAACAAGGGAGACATTTGTTCAGGTCAACTTCAAAGAATGATACAATTGCTACAAAGCGTCAGTTGTGTCCCCGATGTGATAAAGATGGATGTCTTCACCTGATACAAACCCTCAGCTGTAAGACTGATGTGATAGAGATGAATGCCTCCACCTGATACAATTGTAACAAACCCTCAGCTGTAAGACTGATGTGATGCAGGTGGATGTCTAGTAACAGACCACATACTGTGAAATTAGAAATGATGATGAATTGTATCTCCGAGTTTCTTATAAAGTTGCAGAACTTTCTGTCCCCAATGATTAGCGCTGATTTCCATAAGAATATCAGCGTCCTATAAGTAAATGATTGTTTCCAGAATTGCTGACAATCGCTGATTATTCCCCGCAGCCGGGATAAAACCTCAGCCGAGAACACGTCCAATATATTCATTAGTTACTTTACATTTATTTGACTCAGCAAGAAATTAACACAATGGTGCAGAATGTAAGAAGGCGCAAAATACAAACACTGGTGCTGAGAGATAAAGCACGGGGCGTCATCAGCAGACAGCGCAGAACAAACGACGCTGCTCCGCACTCATCATACAGCAGGTTCTGTATATACAAATACAAGTCCTACCTGTGCCGCATCGGATCCATAACACCGATACATTCACATCAAGCACAGAACACACAGGATCATCCTGTGCAGAAGACCCACAATGTGGAGTGCACAGAGGAGAGGCGGCTCATCCGGAACACCGCACTGCACGTGTATACCGGCCGCTTCATATACAGCAGTGTAATAGTGAGAGACATCACTGGTGAAGTCACAGGTGCTATATGTACACAGTGACTGCACCAGCAGAATAGTGAGTGCAGCTCTGGGGTATAAAACAGGATGTAACTCAGGATCAGTAATGTAATGTATGTACACAGTGACTGCACCAGCAGAATAGTGAGTGCAGCTCTGGGGTATAATACAGGAGGTAACTCAGGATCAGTAATGTAATGTATGTACACAGTGACTGCACCAGCAGAATAGTGAGTGCAGCTCTGGAGTATAATACAGGATGTAACTCAAGATCAGTAATGTAATGTATGTACACAGTGACTGCACCAGCAGAATAGTGAGTGCAGCTGTGGGGTATAATACAGGAGGTAACTCAGGATCAGTAATGTAATGTATGTACACAGTGACTGCACCAGCAGAATAGTGAGAGCAGCTCTGGGGTATAATACAGGATGTAACTCAGAATCAGTAATGTATGTATACAGTGACTGCACCAGCAGAATAGTGAGTGCAGCTCTGCCATATAATACAGGATGTAACTCAGGATCAGTAATGTAATGTATGCACATTGTGACTGCACCGGGAGAATAGTGAGTGCAGCTCTGGAGTATAATACAGGATGTAACTCAGGATCAGTAATGTAATGTATGTACCCAGTGACTGCACCAGCAGAATAGTGAGTGCAGCTCTGGAGTATAATACAGGATGTAACTCAGGATCAGTAATGTAATGTATGTACACAGTGACTGCACCAGCAGAATAGTGAGTGCAGCTCTGCCGTATAATACAGGATGTAACTCAGGATCAGTAATATAATGAATGTACACAGTGACTGCACCAGCAGAATAGTGAGTGCAGCTCTGGAGTATAACAGGATGTAACTCAGGATCAGTAATGTAATGTATGTACACAGTGACTGCACCAGCAGAATAGTGAGTGCAGCTCTGCCGTATAATACAGGATGTAACTCAGGATCAGTAATATAATGAATGTACACAGTGACTGCACCAGCAGAATAGTGAGTGCAGCTCTGGAGTATAACAGGATGTAACTCAGGATCAGTAATGTAATGTATGTACACAGTGACTGCACCAGCAGAATAGTGAGTGCAGCTCTGGAGGATAATACAGGAGGTAACTCCGGATCAGTAATGTAATGTATGTACACAGTGACTGCACCAGCAGAATAGTGAGTGCAGCTCTGCCGTATAATACAAGATGTAACTCAGGATCAGTAATATAATGAATGTACACAGTGACTGCACCAGCAGAATAGTGAGTGCAGCTCTGAAGGATAATACAGGATGTGACTCAGGATCAGTAATGTAATGTATGTACACAGTGACTGCACCAGCAGAATAGTGAGTGCAGCTCTGGAGGATAATACAGGATGTAACTCAGGATCAGTAATGTAATGTATGTACACAGTGACTGCACCAGCAGAATAGTGAGCACAGCTCTGCAGTATAATACAGGATGTAACTCAGGATCAGTAATGTAATGAATGTACACAGTGACTGCACCAGCAGAATAGTGAGTGCAGCTCGGGGGTATAATACACGATGTAACTCAAGATCAGTAATGTAATGTATGTACACAATGACTTCACCAGCAGAATAGTGAGTGCAGCTCTGGAGTATAATACAGGATGTAACTCAGGATCAGTAAAGTAATGTATGTACACAGTGACGAAGCTGCGTCTTCAGCGATACGCGTGGGGCTCTCGCCTCACCCCTTAAGCCTGTCTTCTGTCTCTATTAGGTATCTGGGCTCATGGTATACCATTGTTCAGAGTTCATGCCATTCCTTTGAAATATTTTTTCCTCTCTTTACTCTCCCCATTTTTTCTTACATCTTGGCACCCATTGGGTTATTAATATTATTTGATTGCAGGGCAGTACCAGTGTATGCCTATTTGAGGCTTTTGGGCACATGCTTGTAGCCCGCATCTATATACCTATCTTGGTATTGCTATCATCTTGGCTAAACAGCATGCTGATATAACACTTTATACTGTTATATACCAAACACTGAATTGCAGTAATTTTATTGATAGATTATCTGTTAGTGTACGACTACAGGTTTACGTATGCATTTGTTCCGGCCTTTATATATTCATGTATGTCATACTTGAGGCTTTTTAGCACATGCTTGTAGCCTGCATGTACATACCTATCTTGGTACTGCCATCATCTTGGCTAAACAGCATGCTGATATAACACTTTATTCTGTTATATACCAAACACTGAATTGCAGTAATTTTATTGCTAGATTATCTGTCAGTGCACGACTACAGGTTTACACATGCATTTGTTTCAGCCTTTATTTATTCATGCACAGTGACTGCACATGCAGAATAGCGAGTGCAGCTCAGGAGGGTAATGCAGGAGGTAACTCAGGATCAGTATCTTTATCTCTGGGACTTTGATGCTGCAGATCTCAGATATCAGGATAATAATAGCATGTTTCAGAGTTTACTGGGCAGAGTTTGTGGATTTGTGAATTATCCATCAGTTGGAAGTAAACAACAGTTCTGAGAAGCGCCCTTGTTCTTGAAGACTTTGGCTCTTCTTTGCCTTTGACATTTCTAGAAATTATTCCTCTTAAGTGATAACCAGACATAAATTATCTCCTCTTCTGACAGGTTGGAGGAGATGTCTGCGACCTTGAGCGCAGGTTGTATGTATATCGCTGGCCCCATCCATCACACGTCAGTTTCCATATGTCGGTTTTACATTGTAATCAGATATGGAGCCGTTCTTTCCACTCACCGGGTTATTGGAAATTAGAAATGGAAATTCAGCTGCAAATTGGAGGGTGAAGTGTCCGCCTCCATCAATCATCTGTGCCTTGTGTGCTGAGCAATGTCCATCAGTCTACTGATAGTAAACTATATGGATGCACTGGGTAGATGCGACTCCTGGGCTGACGAGACCCCGGGTGGGCACTAAATCACAGATGGGGCTCTAGTCCCTCGCACAAGCGGCAATCTGCCCTGCGCACTTTCTTCACTTCTGATATTGGAAATGTTTTCTATTTGAAGAGCTTTCTGTCCCATCAATACATCAGACTGTCTCATCAGGGACAACAGACATTATGTCAAATGCCCCTTCTGCCCCCTTTACCTCTTACTTGTCCCCACAGACCCCCTATAACCTCCAGTGTCCTCCTCATCCAACAGGACCTCCAATACATTTTTCATTCATTCCCATTTCTCCTCTAAGACTCTTTTTCACAACTTCTGGCCCTCTGAGCCTTTGCCCCTCACCTCTACTTTTTTTGATCACTCTTTCCTTTTCATGGTACCCCTAAATCCTTCTGTGCCCCTTCTTAAAGGAACACATCCACCATTTTTCTTTTGTGTCTCTGGTCCTCTTACTGTATAAAGCCCCTGGCACTGTTCTTCTTTTATTAGTGTGTAAGGGGTGCACCGGGACCGTGAGATACCCTACTCCCTTTCTTCATAAATTGCCTTGTATGTATTATTGTATAATTATTGTATAATTAGTGTTGTTTCTAGCTATTTGTACATTATTAATAGGGAAAGTGCAATACCTCATTTATTACACTAGATAGGGGTACATTAGTGAGTACAGTTATTTAGGAGGAGCCAACCGTGGACAAGAAAGGGGGATTTTCCTGTTTTTAGCAGAAGGGCCTTAGAGCCCGTACAGTGTGGTTGCCTCCGCAATGTTAGAAGTGAGAAGCCAAGCCGTCCAGGGCCAGTGGACCAGAAGGGCAGCAGTGACAGCAGCAGTGGGAACAGAAGCTGTAGCCAAAGCCACCGCAGTACAGGGATGCAGGTCGCTCAACATGTGGTGGCTTACATCATGGGCAAATGCCCTCTAGCCTGGGGCGAAGCGGATGAGGGAACATCTGAATGCAGTGAAGCTGAACAGGGAAGACGCTGCAGTACCGGATGAAATGGTACGATCCGAGCACCCACTGAAAAGCATAGGGAAGAATACATGGAAAGTGAAGGCTGTGAATTGCATGGAACCCTACACTGATGCTGTATCTGATATGGACATGCTGCGAAAGAAAAGAAGTAAAGTTACTTGTTTACAGTTGAAATTGGACTGTGTCTGTTTGTGCACAATCGTATGTAGGGGGTCTTCAGCAACTCAGTGGAGACCCTGAATGGAGACCCTGAATGTCCAGAGAGAAGAGAGGCAAGTACATTGATGAAAGAACATTGTTTATATGTGGTGGGAGACCAGGGTGCGCAAGAGCCATTAGTCTCAGCCACGGCTATGGCCCTGGCGCTCCCCCACATGTGTCCCCCTTATTACCCTTCTGTCTTTTGTTCTTCCATCCCTTACTGAGATCGTGGCATCTTTTTTCCATATGCTCAGACAAGGGCGAGGCCCCAGACCCCATTTACTAGACCCAGCGGTTTTCAATTCCACTAGTACGTGCACCGAGCTGAAGAATGCACCCCACCCAAATCAATTTTACTGATGGAATGTGGAGCCGAGTCATTCCAACACTGACGGACATCTTGGTTGTGATGATGAACGGTAAGAGGAAATGGAGAGTTATTCTCCAAATAATCACAGAAAGTGGTGGAAAGACAATGGCATTTATTATTCACATTGAAAGGCACAGTCTGCTTGGTAGTCACCATACACCCAGCAGGGTGCACAATCAGCGTGGTGGTCGCCATATACCCAGCAGGGTGCACAATCAGCGTGGTGGTTATCATACACCCAGCGGGGTGCACAATCAGCATGGTGGTCACCATACACCCAGTGGGGTGCACAATCAACATGGTGGTCACCATACACAAGGCGGGGTGCACAATCCTAATTATCCTAGGTACAGTTCTTGACTGATCTCAGGGTAAGGGGGGAGCCAGAGAGCTGCAAGTTTCAAACCAGAACTTGGAAGTGGGATATAAATAAATCCCCTGAAGAAAGAATCAGGGCAACCAAACACCCCCGGTTCAAGACATATTGGTGGCAGCGGTGGGATGATAAAAATATCCCCCCTGTGATTCATGACATATTGGTGGCAGTGGTATACCTTTACAAAAGGTATAAAAAGATATTACTAAAATGAGACAATCTAGTATGTACAGACAATTACAAAATAAAAGGGATTAAAAGAAGAAAATAAACTTACAGTTCTCTCATATCATGGCAGACCATGCGGCGTGAGGGAGGGGTGACATCAAAATACATCACAGAGCATCTCTTAGCTAGCTTCCTGGGCAAAAACTAGTGAAAAATGAGTGTAATAATTATAGGGGATAACTCAGGAGACTCTTTGCGTGGAACAAGACAACTACAGGACACAGTTTTATAAGTGGTAAAGTCTATATTATCACACGGTGATTCAAACAGGTGCAGAGAGAAACTCAAGTCCACAACACTTGGTGCAAATATCAAATGCAGCTCAACAGTCTATAGGAAACTTCAGAGGAAAATGTAATCATGCAGAAAGTCTATGAAGCACAATTATTCTTGAGGATACTTGGCAAGAATAAGTCCTTGGTAGTCCAAACACAGATAGATATGCTTATAAGGCAGTTCAAATAATAGCTCAACCAGGGAGGTCTGGGTAATAGTCTCAGGTTCTTGCAGAGCAGAAACAGCTTACATGTCCAGCAAATGCAGATGGAAGTAAACACGAGCAGCAGATGAAGGAGGATTACTGGAACTGGTGTATGCAGCAGGAACTCAGAGCAGAGTAGCAGGATCACCACACAGGTTCACAGGAGCAAGTATATAGCCAGGGAGTCACCAGAGGTCAGGAGCTGGATGCAAGGCAGAATACTCTAGCACAGACATAAGGCTGGGGTGGAATTTTATAGCAGGAAGACACAGTGCACATGAGACCAAAGATGCCATCTTGGAAAAGGGCAGTGATGCACAAAAAGGTAATAAAAAATGTTCAGAGTCCTGACATTACTCCCTCCTTAGAAGCGGCCTCGGGATGATCCTGGACCTGGTTTCTCAGGGAATCTCTGATGAAAACGAGAAATCTTCTGTTGGGCATTGATGTTTTCCACAGGTTCGCAAGAGTCTTCGGGGATATCCGTGCCATCTTATCAGATATTGGAGCCGATTCCTGGAATCAACAATTTTCTCCACCATGAATTGTTCTTGCCCAGCAATCACCACAGGCTGCGTAGGTGGCACAACATGTCCCTGGAAGGTATTAGGAGATACAGGCTTTAGTAAAGATACATGAAAAACTGGGTGTACCTTCATAGTCCTAGGCAGCTTCAGCCGGCAGGCCACAGAGCTCACAATACCGTTGATCTTGAAAAGGCCAATGAATTTCTGTCCAAGTTTTTGTGAAGGAACGTTTAACTTCAGATTCTTAGTTGCTAACCACACAGAATCTCCTACCTTGAACATGGGTGCAGGTTTACGGAATCTATCAGCCGATCTCTTATAACGTTCTTGAGCTGTGGTCAGGGATTCCATCAGAACCTCCAGATTTTGCCTCATCGCAGTCAGCCTTTCCTCTACTGCCGGAACCGGAGAATTAATTGGAGACCTAGGTAAGATACACGGATGATAACCCAGACTGGCAAAGAAAGGTGTAAATAAAGTGGAGGCGCTCTGAGAATTGTTATATGAAAATTCGGCTAACGGCAGCAACTCCAACCAATCATCCTGGAGATGGCTGACATAGCATCTTAGATATTGTTCCAGCGTCTGGTTGGTACGCTCAGTCTGACCATTTGTCTGGGGATGGAAAGCGGAAGAGAGACAGACATTAATATTGAGTGCAGAGCAAAACCCCTTCCAGAATCTTGAAGTGAACTGCACTCCATGGTCAGAGATGATCTCATCCGGAACCCCATGCAACCGAAAGACATTCTGTATAACCAAGTTCACTGTATCTTTAGCTGAGGGGAGGCCGGTGCACGGAACAAAATGAGCAGCTTTAGTCAGACGATCAACTACCACCATGATTGTATTCATGTCCCCCGATGTAGGCAGCTCCACAATAAAGTCCATTGATATAGACCCCCAAGGGTGGGACGGAACAGGTAATGATTGTAGAAGACCTGTAGGTGCCACATGAGGAGTCTTGTACCGAGCACATACCTCGCAAAAGAGAACATAGTCCTTGGTATCCTTCAGGCAAGTTGGCCGTCAGAAGAATCGGCTCAGGAACTCTTGTGACTTCTGTACCCCCCTGTGACCAGCCAACTTGGAGTCATGCACCAACTTGAGGATCTGCAGACGGACGACCTCAGGGACGTAGATACGTCGATCTCTGAACCACATGCCACCCTTAAAGACAAGATTAATATCCACAGGTGGGTTGGCCAGAAATACATCACCGTCATAGGCCTCCCTACACTCGTTCCACAAGTCCTGATCATGGATAACTCCGATGAAATTAGCATCAGATAGAATGGTCTTGGACAGGGCTCCAGGAATCCGCAGCATGGATTCGGGATAAAGCATCAGACTTCCCATTACGAGAACCCGGACGGTACGAGATAACAAAGTTAAATTGATTTGAAAATAACTTCCAACGAGCCTGACGAGGAGAAAGACATCTAGCGGATCTAAGGAACTCTAGATTGCGATGGTCAGTTAGCACTATGATCTGTTGTGCAGCTCCTTGCAGATGATGCCTCCATTCTTTGAAAGCCGCAATAATAGCCAGCAATTCCTTGTCTCCCACGTAGTAATTCTTCTCTGCTGAGGTTAGTCTACGGGAAAAGAAAGCACAAGGATGTAGCAGACCCTTCTCTCCAGTTCTTTGGGAAATAATAGCCCTCAAAGCATTATCAGAAGCATCCACCTCCACAATGAAAGAAAGTGTTGGATCTGGGTGTATCAACAGCGGTGCTGATGTGAAACAGATCTTAAGCCGATCAAAAGCTTCTTGAGCCTGTGATGACCACTTAGAGGGCTTTTCCTTCTTTGTCAAGGAAGTAATGGGATGGACGATATCAGAAAAATTTCGAATGAAGCGTCTGTAGAAATTTGCAAAACCAATAAAACGTTGGACCTCCTTAACGTTCTTGGGTACCGGCCAGTCAAGGATAGCCTGAATCTTACCAGATTCCATGTTCAGCCCCTGGGGAGAGATGATATAACCTAAGAACTGTATCTCAGAACGATGGAACTCGCATTTCTCCGGCTTAATATACAGATGGTTCTCTTTCAGATGTCTTAAAACAGTTTTGACATGTTCTTCATGTTCCTGTAGAGAGTCAGAAAAGATTAGCATATCGTCCAAATAGATCACTACAAACTAGTCCAACAAATCTCTGAAAATGTCATTAGCAAGGTGTTGAAGCGTTGCAGGGGCGTTACAAAGCCCGAAGGGCATCACAAGAGATTCAAAGTGTCTATACCGGCATCTGAATGCTGTCTTCCACTCATCCCCTGGACGAATACACACCAAATTATAATCCCCACGAAGATCGAGTTTAGAGAACACCTTAGCATGGCGGACTCTTTCCAGTAATTCGGGAATCAGAGGCAAAGGGTAACGGTTTTGTACGGTTACCTTATTGAGTTCCCGATAGTCAACACAGGGTCTCAGGGTCCCATCCTTCCTCTTTACAAAAAAGATAGGTGCCCCTGCTGGTGAGGAAGAAGGACGTATGATGCCTTTGGTCAGATTTTCATCAATATACTCCTTTAAGGCTTGAAGCTCAAGTTCCGCCAAAGGGTATACGTTACCAAAAGGAATAGCTGCCCCAGGAAGCAACTCAATGGGACAGTCATAATGCCTGTGTGGAGGAAGCTGATCTGCATTCTTCTTGTCACAGATGTCAGAGAACTCTTTATATGCTGGAGGTAAAGAAAATACCTGTACATGTGGTTCTGTAGCCGTGGACTCAGGGACAGCTTCTGTTTACGCTGAGTTGCTCCTTGTTGGAAAGATAATCTCCTTGGTCTCCCAGTTGATAATTGGGTTCTGAGAATGCAACCAAGGAATGCCTAAAATCACAGGCAAATGAGAAGAAGAAATTAGCAAGAAAGAAAGTTGCTCCTGATGATTAGGCTCCAACAAAATTTCAAGGGGTACGGTCTCCTGATCCACAGGCCCAGAGATTAAAGGTGACCCATCCACTGTTTCCATGGTAATTGGAGAGGCTCTTTGCTGAATTTCAATAACATGTTCCTTGGCAAATGCGATATCCATGAAATTGCGACCTGCACCAGAGTCAATCATAGCTGAACTGGAAATCCACTGTCCTGAACACAGGATCTTAATAGGGAGAGAACAATGAGAGTTCTTCTCCTTTAGCTCCTTGGGGGGTGAAGTCATAGAAAGTGAATGGAATACAGCATTTAAAGGCAGGCTACATTCAGAGATGTCAGATTCATCATCACAGTTGTCATACTCCCCTACTGCTGCTAGCACCTTGTTAGGCCATCTAGGACACTTAGGACAATTGATCAAGAAGTGGTCAGACTGGTCGCAGTAGAAACATAGACTTTCACGAAGGTGATGCTCCCGGCGCTCATTGATCTCGCGCCTCTGAACGGAATCAATTTGCATGGGCACCTCCTCCACCTCCCGAGAGGTTTTACCTGCAGGCTCTTTGGAAGGAAGGGAAAAGTTAGAAATACGGTTATATGCAGCAAACTTCTCCTGCCTACGCTCAGTAAGGCGAATGTCAATGCGCACACAATGCTGTATAAATGTCTCTAGCTCTTGTGGTGACTCAGAGCGAGCTAGTTCATCTTTTACAATACTAGACAGACCCCTTTTAAAAATAGGCATTTGTGCATAACTGTCCCAATTGGTATCTACCGCTAATCTCCAGAATTCAGTAGCATACTCAATAACAGAACGTTTTTCCTGGCGTAAAGACAATAAAGTAGATTCAGCGGTTGCACGGCGATTAGGATCATCAAACATTAATGCCATAGCGGCCAAGAAATCATCCAAGTTATTTAACCGTGGGTCATGAGACTCAATCATCGGATTCGCCCAGTGCTCTTGCGGTCAGTAGCATTATTACACACAATACTTTGGATCTATCATTAGGAAAACGGTCAGCATGCACATCAAAATATAGCATACATTGATTCACAAAGCCACGAAATTTGTCACGATGACCATTAAATCTGAATGGGGGCAACTTAGGTGGGCTATCTGGTGGCGGTTGCCCAGAGGGAAAAGTCACTTGTGCAGCTATTTGCGTGCTTATGTCCTGAAAAGCCCGTCCATACTGGGACTCTATGCCAGCAAGTTTGTTTTCCTGGGCTGCCATGCGGGTGCTTAAGTCCTGCAAAGTCTGTCCAAAAACTTGTTGATTGTGTTCAAAGCTTCCAAACTTCTTTAGCAGACCTTCCACATCTTTCTGCAGTGATCTAATTATGGAAAACACCTGCTCTAGTCTGCTTTCTGCAGTCATTGTTCCAGCAGTCTCCTTTTTTTTTTAGGCTAGAGTATCCTGTAATTATTATATTGGATAACTCAGGAGACTCTTTGCGTGGAACAAGACAACTACAGGACACAGTTTTATAAGTGGTAAAGTCTATATTATCACACGGTGATTCAAACAGGTGCAGAGAGAAACTCAAGTCTACAACACTTGGTGCAAATATCAAATGCAGCTCAGCAGTCTATAGGAAACTTCAGAGGAAAATGCAATCATGCAGAAAGTCTATGAAGCACAATTATTCTTGAGGATACTTGACATCAATAAGTCCTTGCTTAGTCCAAAACACAGATAGATATGCTTATAAGGCAGTTCAAATAATATCTTAGCTCAACCAGGGAGGTCTGGGTAATAGTCTCAGGTTCTTGCAGAGCAGAAACAGCTTACATGTCCAGCAAATGCAGATGGAAGTAAACACGAGCAGCAGATGAAGGAGGATTACTGGAACTGGTGTATGCAGCAGGAACTCAGAGCAGAGTAGCAGGATCACCACAGAGGTTCACAGGAGCAGGTATATAGCCAGGGAGTCACCAGAGGTCAGGAGCTGGATGCAAGGCAGAATACTCTAGCAGAGACTGAAGGCTGGGGTGGAGTTTTATAGCAGGAAGACACAGTGCACATGAGACCAAAGACGCCATCTTGGAAAAGGGCAGTAATGCACAAACAGGTAATAAAAAATGTTCAGAGTCCTGACAATGAGGTCCCACTATCTTATACCCCCCTGGTCATGGCATCACTGAGTGGGCTGCGCCATGGACTCCATTCCCCTTTCCAAAGAGACTCAGAACTTTATTAAAACTCATATCCATCACAGTGTATGTTGGGAACCTAGTAGAGTGACAGTGAAAGTCTTACATGTCTTCTCACGAGGTTAGCTTCTATTTACGTCTACACATGGGGTAGCAGTGTGACCCGGTTAAGTAGTAATCCATTTCTCCGTTTCTGCTAGGCGCTGAGCTTAGAAAAATATTGTGCGTGTCGCTCTACCCTGGCACATCCCAAATATGTAACTTTTGCACCTATCTCACTACAAGGTGTCGAATTATTCCATCTTGAATAACTCTCTGATTCACAATGAAGCACTTGTTTGAGACAAATGAAGGTTTTCTGCTAATTCACACAGTCTTGAGGGAGAGGGGTAAGAGTGGTATAGAATTACAAAGACAGAGTTGAGAAGGAGAGCTTTCTAGGCAGTGAGAAGGGGGAGGAGGGGGGGTCAAAAGCCCACAGCGTGTGTCTGTACACAGACCTAATGGATGTAGCAGAGCTCAGTGTGCGTGATAATATAGAATCAAATACATCATATTCCTGACACCTCCCCTTTTGGACTGCGCTACAGAGGCAGGACCTCTCGGTACTCCTCCAGGCGTACCTCGGCAGGTTCGCACCGGTGGGACAACCCATCTGCATTGCCATGCTCACTGCCTTTTGTGTTTAGGACTGTAGTTGACATCTAGTACATTATCTGTACTCAGAGCTATCATTGTATTAACTGTGGTGTTACATAGGACTGCAGGTAACATCTACTACATTATCTGTACTCAGAGTTATCACTGTATTAACTGTGGTGTTTCATAGGACTGAAGGTGACATCTACTACATTATCTGTACTCAGAGCGTTATCACTGTGTTATCTGTGGTGTTACATAGGACTGCAGGTGACATCTACTACTTTATCTGTACTCAGAGATATCATTGTGTTTTCTGTGGTGTTACATAGGACTGCAGGTGACATCTACTACATGACCTATACTCAGAGTTATCATTGGTTACATAGGACTGCAGATACCATTCAATGACTGGCTGCTCCATCCATCTCCGTGTTTGGATATTTTTGATACCCTGCATGTTCCCCATTCCTCGGCGGCGCTCTCTTGTGTCGGTGGCTCCGGTGTGTGATTATTGCAGAATTATTATGCTTTCTGTGTGATTACCGCTCCTCCGTTCTGCTCCGGAGATTGATCGATCATTACAGTATTAACACTGTGACTTATCATTGGGAATTGTTACTTGTACATGGAATTAAGAATCTAGCGCAGTGTTGCTCTCTGATCCGCTGCTCCATGTACAGCATGCAGGAGGTTAAGTGTGTAATTATCCAGGCAGTCATTATTCTGTACATTGCTGAACAGGCGAGTGAGGCTCCCATCAGGCGGCCGGCGAGACCCCGGGATAACGCGCTCAAACTCCTGTTTACATTACAAGATTGAGATGGATCCTGAAGTCGGCACAAAATGCAACAATTATTCCATCAATCCGTATGTGCAGGGTTCTATCGCCGGGGCCATTACTGACGGCGTTCTGTCGCCTTGCACTCGTCTTATGCAACGTCTATTAAAAAGGAAACAGAAAAATATTCACACTTCATCTGGACTTCCTGACCAGTCAATCACAATTTATTTATCCAGATTTTATTTTTACATTGATCAGCACATAAATGTTTCTTTAATGAAAAAATATTCATGTATTTATGACCCCACCAGCTGAGGGCAGAATAAAGTAGTGACAGATGCTCATTCCAGCAACCTCCTGCTTAAACTGTACCTGTCTCTGCAGGTGACTGTTCAGATTGTGCTGTTACCAGTATGTATCTCAGGACTATTTCTGGCCATTACATGATGTGTATCCTGCATTTCTCACCCATTTTCCCTTCTGTAGTCTATATTTTCAGTTGTCTCTGAGCTGGTGAGTAGGCTCTAGATCCTGTGATGTCTCCCATGCAAGAAAGATTCCTTCCGTCCTGTCTCTACATTGCACAGTTTCAGAATGTATGAGGGCATTTTACAGCAGTACTGAGCAGTGTAACTTTGAATCCAGCAATGGGTTGAAATAAAACACTTAAAGTAGCAGTAGTAAGAAGGACAGTAATACAGTGCCTTGCGAAAGTATTCGGCTCCCTGGAACTTTTCAACCTTTTCCCACATATCATGCTTCAAACAAAAAGATACCAAATGTAAATTTTTGGTGGAGAATCAACAACAAGGGGAACACAATTGTGAAGTTGAACGAAATGTATTGGTTATTTTAAATTTTTGTGGAAAATCAAAAACTGAAAAGTTGGGCGTGCAATATTATTCGGCCCCTTTAATTTAACACTTTGTTGCGCCACCTTTTGCTGCAATTACAGCTGCAAGTCTCTTGGGGTATGTCTCTACGTGAAGTCCTTCATCTTTGCTTTTCATCTTCATCCAGCACAGACCGCCGTTACTTCTTACAGCCAGGGCTTATCTCTGCAGGAAATAACACAGTTATCTAGAGCTCCGCTTGCAGAACACATTACTTTTTTTTCCTCCAAATTCTAAACTACACCAGATGAAGAAAAAAAGGCGACAGTGTTGCTCTGCACAGTAACAGGACTGCCTCCTCCATTTAAAACACTATCCTCAAAAAATAGAATAAATACCTCACTGCAGTAATAATATCCCCCATCTTTTCCCCGTGTGTCTCATTCCTTGCTCCTGCCATATGTTCTCCCATCCTGCCTCCATGTGATGTCCCATCCTGCCCCATCTACCCCATGATCCAAGCCCAATCTGCCCCATGATCCTGCCCCATCTGTCCCATGATCCTGCCTCATGATCCTGCCCCATGATCCTGCTCCATCTGCCCCATGATCCTGCCCCATCTGTCTCCATCATATCCATCCTGCCCCATGATCCTGCACAATGTGTCTCCATCGTGCCCCATGATCCTGCCCCATCTGTCTACATCCTGCCCCATGATCCTGCACCATCTGTCTCCATCCTGCCCCATCTGTCTCCATCCTGCCCCATGATCCTGCACCATCTGTCTCCATCCTGCCCCATATTCCTGCACCATGTGTATCCATCCTGCCCCATGATCCTGCCCCATCTGTCTCCATCCTGCCCCATGATTCTGCACCATCTGTCTCCATCCTGCCCCATGATCCTGCACCTTGTGTCGCCATCCTGCCCCATGATGATGCCCCATCTGTCTCCATCCTGCCCCATGATCCTGCACCATGTGTCTCCATCATGCCCCATGATCCTGTCCCATCTGTCTACATCCTGCCCCATGATCCTGCACCATGTCTCCATCCTGCCCCATCTGTCTCCATCCTGCCCCATGATCCTGTACCATCTGTCTCCATCCTGCCCCATATTCCTGCACCATGTGTATCCATCCTGCCCCATGATCCTGCCCCATCTGTCTCCATCGTATCCATCATGCCCCATGATTCTGCACCATCTGTCTCCATCCTGCCCCATGATCCTGCACCTTGTGTCGCCATCCTGCCCCATGATGATGCCCCATCTGTCTCCATCCTGCCCCATGATCCTGCACCATCTGTCTCCATCCTGCCCCATGTTCCTGCACCATTTTTCTCCATCTTGCCCCATGTCTCCTGCACCATCTGTCTCCATCCTGCCCCATATTCCTGTCCCATCTGTCTTCATCCTGCACCATGTCTCCATCCTGCCCCCTGTCTCCATTCTGCCCCATCTCCATTCTGCCCGTTTCTCCCATCTGCCAACATGTCTCCATTCTGCCCCTTGTTTCCATTCTGCCCCCTTGTCTCCATTCTGCCCTGTGTCTCCATTCTGCCCTGTGTCTCAATTCTGCCCCGTGTCTCAATTCTGCCCCTTTTCTCCATTCTGCCCTTCGTGTCTCCATTCTGCTCCCCGTGTCTCCATTCTGCCCCATGTCTCCCATCCTGCGCTGTGTCTCCCATCCTGCCTTTGTTTCTCCATTCTCACCCGTGTCTCCAATCCTGCCCCTTGTCTCCATTCTTCCCCCTTGTCTCCATTCTGCAGTGTCTCCATTCTGCTCTGTGTCTCCATTCTGCCCCCATGTCTCCATTCTGCCACTTGTCTCCATTCTGCCCCCGTGCCTTCCATCCTGCCCTGTGTCTCCCATCCTGCCCCCTTGTCTCCATTCTGCCCCCTTGTCTCCCATCCTGCACCCATGTCTCTATTCTGCCTCGGGCAGGATGGAGACACATGGATGGAGACACATGGTCCATGTGTCTCCATCCTGCCAGTAAAACGTGTTGCTTTAAAAAATAAATAAATAAAAAATAAAAAAACAACTTTCTTCGGACCTTGCCGCGCTCCTGCGGTGATGATGATCCCTCTAGACGTCTCAAGCGCGTACTTGTCGGAGAATGACAATAACATCATACGCCGGTGAAGTGCGCGCTGACGTCAGCTGCCAGCCTCCAATTGGCTGGCGGCTTTAACTATTGCTGTGCGGGCCTGGGCCCACACTGCAATAGAGTAACTGAACCTGCGTCTCGGACGCAGGTTCAGTTACTGCACGGAGCAGAAGCCTGCCGCTGGGGCCCGATGTGGGCCTCCTCTGCTGATAAGGCCCCATACGCCAGTCAGGGCAGTAATGCCCTGATGGCAGCCCTGGTGGCGTGGGTCACTGTGCTCTATTGAAGCCGCAGTGACCAAAGTTTTGCAAGATTTGTGAAGTCTCGCGAGACTTTGTGTGGCTTCAATAGAGCACAGTGACTACTGCGCAAGAGTGAATGCAGTCAGTGATTGACACAGGAGGGGCGGCATATTACCATCGGCGGGGCGGGTATTACAGGCGGTGGGGCGGCTCCCTGGGGACTTAACACAGTCTTCTTTCCGGTGACCGTCGGCGAGCCACATTTCAGGAGCAGGAGAGCCACATGTGGCTCGCGAGCTACAGGTTGGGGACCCCCTGGTCTGAAGGATAAAGATCATTAGATCCTATTTGTCAAACTTTCGTGGTTGTAATTTGAAATAAATGGTTCAAAGTTTTTACCACGGGTCCATCTCTTCCCCTCCATTTCTCAAACCCTCCAAACGCAGTTTCCTGCCAACTCTAACGTGTGATCATATACAGGGCCATGGAAATGTTCTGCTACTGCCTGGAATCTGGGAGGTCCCAACTTTCCAGGGACCCTCCCAGATAGATGTTATGGATCTCTGCATTGCACTGTCTCTCATAATTGACAAGGCTCATTACTGTTTATTCTGGAGCCGAAAATCGCATTTGAGATGAGTCAATAAAAGTATCGAAACTTTTTTGTATTTACTTGAATTGCTGCTATATTTCTCTATATGTTCCATAATGAACCTCATATTGCTCTCCAGGAGCCTGCACCCAAATATCCACAACCAGACTAATATTATTTGTTCTAGATAAAGAGAAAAGTGAAAAGCATCCGCCGCGCAATGAAGGCTCATGTAGACGACCGAGCAAATCGCTCCGAGCATGGACGGCTAATGCACGGGCCTGCTGGGGGTCTCCTGACCATGACAGCTTCATATAGTTCTAGGAGGCTGTCACTCTCAAATCGGAAGAGCCGCGGCCGGTCCGTGCATTACAGTCCTTACTCAGACAGGTTTGCTCGGACTCCTGCGTGAGCGCTTAAACAGGTAATGGCAGCACACAGGTGGCAACCCAACAACATTACTTACAGTACATCTTGACTTAATCTTAAAATATTGAAGATTTCTATAGATAGATATGAGAGATGAATGGATCAAGCGATTGACATACAGATGATGGAGGGATGGAGGGAGGGATGGATGGAGGGATGAATGGATACATGGATGGATGGATGGAGGGAGGGATGGATGGGGAGGGAGGTATGGTGGGATGAATTGATGCATGAATGGATGGATGGAGGGATGGAAGGGTGAATGAAGGGATGAATGGATACATGGATGAAGGGATGGATAGATGGATGAAGGAGTGATAAATGGATACATGGATGGAGGGATGGATAGAGGGATGGATGGATGGATGTATGGAGGGATGGATGGAGGGAGGGATGGATGATGGATGGATGAGGACGGAGGAATGAATGGATACATGGATGGAGAGATGGATGTATAGATGGAGGAATGGATACATGAATAGAGGGATGGATGGAGGGAGGCAGGCAGGGATGGATGATGGATGGATTGGATGGAGGAAGGGAGGGATAAATGGATACATGGATGGTTGGAGGGATGGATAGATAGATGATGCTCTATGATTGAAAATGGATATACTGTAAATGTATTACTCTTCTATCATTGCTTTAATGATATACCATGAAATGTTGACTGTGGGAAATATCGTTTGTCATCACTATAAAGTCCACAGCGGAATATTCTAGAAGCATTATTGCAGGGCTCCATCATTGATAAGGTCACAGCCTCCAGACAAGACCTGCAATTTGTACAAGCATCGGGGGAACAGATTGGAACCTGCCGTCAGCCTTTCTTTGTGGCCCCTGCCATGGGCCGACATCACATTAATAAACAGCATGAATTTTTCAGAGAGGTGAAGCGGCCGTGTTTAGAATTCTCTTCCATCTTCCATGCCGCACGTGATTCCCCCGACAAAGCAGCCTCCATCCGCCAACACATAATCCACAGCGGCTGGAGCTGTACTTGCCCCATCACCCATCAAAGCAACAAGACAGACCGTGCATGGACAATGATGGATAAATGTACTGGGAGAATGACCCCGATGGAAGCAGAGGTGCAGTATATACTGGGTATGTGATAGAGAAGACTGATGGATCCGCTGATCTCCGCTCTTACATCTTATTCCGGGTAGTTGGAGCGCCCCCACACCGCCGCAGGGCCGAGGGGTACCCGGAGCCGGGCCTCTAGGTCTCAGTCCTGGGGTTGTCACGGTGGCTAGACCCGGTCCGTAGCCCTGTCTGTCAGTGGGGGACGTCCGGTGCAATAAGTGATGTTGTAGCGGTGCAGTTGTGGGGTGCAGGTCGCGGTAAATAACGAGGACACCAGGTTGCAGTCTCTTTACCTCTTTACTGAAGCTCTCTGGGTCCTCAGTCCGGAATACGGCTCACCAGGCTGCGCAAGTCCGGCCGGTCCAATGGCACTTCCAGAGCTCTCCTTGCAGGTGGAAATCGGTGCCTTCCTTCTAGCGCTATGTGTTGCAGTCCTTCCCTGCTGTGCTTACGGAAAGTACCCCACAACTGTTGTGTCTGTTTCTCGTGTTCCCTCACAACAACTTAATTCGCAATGATCTTCCTCGTCCCTCCAGATACTATGGTAGGAACGCACCCGTATGACGGGGAGGCTCGGAGATCTTCCGGGACTCTATCTGCGCCCCTCTCCTGTTGGTACCCCCCTTTGCCTTCCTGGGTGATGCGTGAGACAGTCCGCCTCAAGCTAACTGCCCTGCCGTAGGTCTGAGGTATGGCTTGAAACTCTTTACCTCCTCGGCGTTCCGGCCACCGGTAGTGCGCCTCAGTAAGGTGCTGCCTCTTTCAGCACAACCCTCACTGGTATCTCCTTTCGCTTGATTTCGTTTCTCACTCAGCACAATCTATCTCGCTTCTTAGTCCTTCCTTGGGCACCGCCGCTATGCTGAGCAGGCACGGTCCCTTTACGTTCTTTCCATGCCAAGCCTCTGCCAGGATCCCACCCCTGGCAGAGACCCTACAGTCTCTCCCTTCACAACACCCTCTGCCACCAGGTGTTGCTCCGTTCAATCCCGTCAGCGTTCTCACTAACTTCCTGCCTGACCCCCAGTTTACCCACTATGGTGGGGAGTGGCCTAATGAATAGCACCCTTAGCTCCCCCCGGAGGCCCAGCTGTGAAATGTATTGGTGACTGTGATACCTGCTCAGAGAACTCCTTCCGTGCCATCGAACGCAGCATGGCCCCCCTTAGTGGCTGAACCATGCTACTGCAACGACCAGGACTCTGGGGCGCTGCACTCCCCCCTGGTTAAACACAGTACTCCGGGACTGGGAAGAAAAACAACAATACAGGTTAGCAAAAAGACATACAATTTTGTTGAGTGCAAATAACAATAAGTATACTTAAGTAGGCTTCCCTTTATGGGAGGTGAGGACACTTGTAACGTTACAAACATAATTAACCTTATAATTTACAGAGTATAAATAACTTCTGTTACCCAACCGGGTATTCTATTTAGTGCAATTTTTGCAATAATAACTTAACATTGCCTTTAAGAAACTCACACTCTTAGTCTATCAAAGGCCTTCCTATAATCACATTATAAGGCATTTCAACTTTACATTCTCCTTCTTGTGAACCTGCAGGACCGCCTGTCCCTACGGCACCAGACCTACTGCCTCTCCTTTCTTCTACAGGACCGCCCTGTTCAGCCAGGGCCTACTGCCTTTCGCTACTATACACAGTATAGACATAACATTCCTTTCGGTTGAAGAACTCTGAGCCAGCTCTACTCGGCTCCTTTAAGGACTCACTCTCTAACCCCTACGGGTTCACTCTCTGTCCTTAGCAATAAAGTAACTTTTCAATGGGGACGCAGGGTTTACCTTCTATCCTCACCCTCATTATTACTTCTCTTACTTTCAACTATGCAGACCTCTACTTCTACCCCTACGGGCTCTCTGCATCTTTCCTGTCTTCAAAACATTATTCAAATTTCACATTTTAACAAATTCAACACATATAACTCGGCATGTAAAACAGTTACATTTTCTTTTTAAGGCATCATTACCACATTACTGTTCTGTAACAGTATCGCTTTCAAGTACAATTCTTCACATCCCCTTTAAGAGGGGACCAGGTCTCTCTGAGGTAGCTCGTCTTCTCAGCCTACCAGTCTCATGCAAAGTTCCGGTCCGGTATCTTCACAAAGTGTCTTTAACTAGGACCAGTAGGAACGGTTTCTTCGCAAAGTGTCTTTTGACTGAAACCAGTAGGGAGCACCTTTAAGAAAGTGCAAACTATTTACAAGGGAAAGTTTGAATCATGCGCAGTTCATGATTTCTGCAGTTCTCTTTTTTAAAACTGTATAAACTTCAGGAAAACAACAGTGACCCCGGGTCAACAAAGGGGTCACCTTTAACCCTAGACGGGTTTAGCAGCAAACAGGAACAGTTAAAGGAATGAACAGTTAACTATTTACATTTTCCATCCAATGATAGCACTTTCAAAACTTTCCACGAGGCACCACCCGGCAGGTGGATCCCTGCAGTTCAGGGTTCAGATCCACTCCTACTGCCAGGTACACCCCATGTGTTCGGGTCTGTTGTATGACCAGATCGTGCGCAGCGATGAAGGTCTGGGTTCCCACTGCTCTCTGCGCTGGCTCCTCAGGAGTCTCAACCACCCAAAGAGGCACTCCCTTGGCCACTGCTGTGGTGGCGGTGATCAACCTGCGGGCTCCAGGTTCTGCAGCCAGGCAGGTGGAGGCGACCGGAGTGGCTTCAGATCGATCACACGGTGACACCTTGGCTACAGGGGCTGGCCTCTCCTGCTTGTACACATTCAGAGCAAACCACCCCTTCTCTCCAAAGTGCCGGGTGTAGGTAACGCTGTCCCCCGGGTAGAGGTCCCGATCCGGGTGACCTTCTCTGAGGTGCGACTCCACATCCCGGCGATTGACAAAGACCTCCGCATACAGCCCCGGTTCCTTGATAAAGCCCCAGCCTCCTCGGAGCTTGAAGATGGTGACAATGCCCTGCCTGCGCGGGGCCTGATGGGTGGTGGGGTCCTTGCGGGCCCGATCCTTAACCGCCAAATCTTTTTGATGGTAGGCCTCCCGTTTGGCCTGATGTATTCTCTCTTCCTCTTGCCACCGCTGTTCTAGCTGGGTCTGATATTCTTCCCAGCTTAGGGCCTGTACCATTTCTCCCTTCTGGGTCTCCACCCCGGGGAACCCCATGAGATTGGATCCAGGGTTCACCCAGCGGCACACCGTGCGCTCCGCACTGACCTCACACGGCAAGGGAGTAGGGGTGATAGGGGCTCGCATACGGTGTTCCATGCCCGTGGCTTCCTCCCATGGTAACAGGCGCTGAAGTCTATGGGTCCCCGGGAGAGGCGGTGCTGCTACGGGACCCACTAACACACCCTCGGCTGGTGGGGCAGGACCGGGGGACTCACTCACCGGTACGAATCCACTTTCCGCAACAGGTCCCGCTGGTTCCTCCGATGTCCGGGAACCCGCTGCCGGCACCGCCTGATGCGGGGCCTGGATTCTCACATGCAGTTGGAGGAGCTGGTTATATAAATCCTCCATCTCGGCTCTCAGGAATTTGGTGTTATCCACGGAGGACAAGCCGCTGGGCTCAGCCGGGTAGTCAGGGGAGACTTCCACTTCAACCCCGCTGTCGGGTTCGGAGCCGCTGGCCATAGCGTCCTCCACGTGGGTCGCTTCCTGGTCTTTTTCCCGCTCTCTCCTGCGTGAACAGTTTCGTTTTCTCTGCCTCCGCCCCCCATTAAGGATCAGGAGGCGGATCTCTGCTGCTGACGGACACGTCCTCACTGCAAAGAAATATTTAGACTGGGCGGCCATTATTCTTCGCGCTCTCCAGCTTGTCTACGCCCACTCCACGCCCCTCTTCTCTTCCTGCGCTCTCCTCAGCGCTGCAATGGCGGCGGATTTTGGCGGCAACTGGCACAGCACACAGTCTTGCAATAAAGTTCAGTCCACACACAATAAATCACAGTCTCTAGGCACACATGACCTGATTCTTCAGGCTTAAGTAGATCCTGTTCGTGACGCCAAGTTGGAGCGCCCCCACACCGCCGCAGGGCCGAGGGGTACCCGGAGCCGGGCCTCTAGGTCTCAGTCCTGGGGTTGTCACGGTGGCTAGACCCGGTCCGTAGCCCTGTCTGTCAGTGGGGGACGTCCGGTGCAATAAGTGATGTTGTAGCGGTGCAGTTGTGGGGTGCAGGTCGCGGTAAATAACGAGGACACCAGGTTGCAGTCTCTTTACCTCTTTACTGAAGCTCTCTGGGTCCTCAGTCCGGAATACGGCTCACCAGGCTGCGCAAGTCCGGCCGGTCCAATGGCACTTCCAGAGCTCTCCTTGCAGGTGGAAATCGGTGCCTTCCTTCTAGCGCTATGTGTTGCAGTCCTTCCCTGCTGTGCTTACGGAAAGTACCCCACAACTGTTGTGTCTGTTTCTCGTGTTCCCTCACAACAACTTAATTCGCAATGATCTTCCTCGTCCCTCCAGATACTATGGTAGGAACGCACCCGTATGACGGGGAGGCTCGGAGATCTTCCGGGACTCTATCTGCGCCCCTCTCCTGTTGGTACCCCCCTTTGCCTTCCTGGGTGATGCGTGAGACAGTCCGCCTCAAGCTAACTGCCCTGCCGTAGGTCTGAGGTATGGCTTGAAACTCTTTACCTCCTCGGCGTTCCGGCCACCGGTAGTGCGCCTCAGTAAGGTGCTGCCTCTTTCAGCACAACCCTCACTGGTATCTCCTTTCGCTTGATTTCGTTTCTCACTCAGCACAATCTATCTCGCTTCTTAGTCCTTCCTTGGGCACCGCCGCTATGCTGAGCAGGCACGGTCCCTTTACGTTCTTTCCATGCCAAGCCTCTGCCAGGATCCCACCCCTGGCAGAGACCCTACAGTCTCTCCCTTCACAACACCCTCTGCCACCAGGTGTTGCTCCGTTCAATCCCGTCAGCGTTCTCACTAACTTCCTGCCTGACCCCCAGTTTACCCACTATGGTGGGGAGTGGCCTAATGAATAGCACCCTTAGCTCCCCCCGGAGGCCCAGCTGTGAAATGTATTGGTGACTGTGATACCTGCTCAGAGAACTCCTTCCGTGCCATCGAACGCAGCATGGCCCCCCTTAGTGGCTGAACCATGCTACTGCAACGACCAGGACTCTGGGGCGCTGCATAATGATCAGTGGAGATCAGCTAATCAATTCTAAACTAATCTAATTCGCTACAAATTTCCGCAAATAGTAAAATTCTAACAAGTCCAAATCTGGGGGCATTCATTAGCGATCACAATTTTACTGAATTCTGAGGGCCAGGAAGAGATTGCAAAACAGTAACGTTTTTTTTCTGATGTCACTATCTTCGTTGCCCACTCAGTCCTCCAGTCGGCTCCTCTTCGGTCTTGTTCTCCCTCTCTAAAACCACTAGACCCCACAAAGTCACATGGGGTGCAACAGGTGCCCGTTACACCAGGAACGCTTGATCCCAGATGCAGAGGATTAAGCCTACCCTTACTGGATGAAATCTGAGTGCTGTAAGGAATAAAACAAGGAGCTCCCTCCGATGAGGCTCAGTATAACGTTTGTATCTTGTTGGTATACTTTGTATCTTTTCATGATGTCTTTTGATACCTTGTATATTTTTTTCACATCTTCTATATTTGTTGTTTGTTTTCTTAGTGCAAGTAAACTTTATTATTTTCTTTCGAAGTTGTGTTCACTAGAGATTGGAGAAACTTATTTCTTGCATTTTTTTGTAAATAATTGCATTGGTAAGAAATCAATTTGCTGTGAAATACAAGTACTGGAGACACCTGTGTAACACTCTGAGGTCTCCTAGGACTGAGATAATAAACACTTCAAATTCTAGAAGGCAAACCCGACCATAGTAATATTAACCCCTCTCTTTGATGTGGGCTCTGGCGGTGAACCCACATCTTTCCCGGCACATGTCAGCTGTATTGAACAGCTGACATGTGCCCAGAACAGCCGCGGGTGGAATCACGATCCATCCGCGGCTATTAACCCGTTCAATGCTCCTGTCAAGCGCTGCCATGCTGTCCACACAGCCATGCCTGAGGCCATGTGAGTCTTCTCCTACCATGTGAAGAATGTTATTGGGCATATCTTTGGGGATTTGTGCAAATCAAATAGCAACTTGCTCACATTTTCCAATTCCGGAAAGTTTTGTAAAATCAGACACTGAATCGATTTGCATTGAATCGATTCCTTCATCTCTACTGTTCACCTATTTATTCTCGACTCCAGTGAATCCACTGTAAAACACTGGCTATATAAAGCCTAAAAAATACATACAGTTTTGTCAGAATCTCGTGGATCAAAATGTCCTGTCAGATATTTCCTCACATCCTTCTACCCAACTACTAATCATTAACCTCCACATTACATTTCCTAATCTGCTGAAATTAACCTTTCGCTTGGTTACGGCGGCGCCTGCAGCAATTCCCGTTACAATATTTCCTCTATTATAAGAGAAGCTTAAAACTTTCACTGGTGTTTATAACGGAAAAACAAGTCAAATGAGTAATAAAGACGCCGAAAGGAAAGGTGACGGGTGAAGGCGAAGCTGAAATATTAAACGTCGATCGCCGTGCGGCTGCTTATATTACTGTGCCGCGCATCCTACATTGCCCTTTACCACGATACATATTCATGGCGTCACATTCATCACGGCTGCCAGGAATCCGCCCCATGCATCTTAACCATGTTGTAAGATACATTGTTATTCACCAGGCCGGAGGCGCTGCAGCTTCCACTCGTGCTCCGCAATGGGATCACGCTGTGATGGGGCCTGTGTCTGAGTTCTACTGGAACTATCTCTCGAAGTATCTCTCGAAGTATCTCTCGAAGTATCTCTGGAAGTATCTCTAGAAGTATCTCCAGAAGTATCTCCAGAAGTATCTCTAGAAGTATCTATAGAAGTATCTCTCGATGTATCTCTAGAAGTATCTATAGAAGTATCTCTCGATGTATCTCTAGAATTGTCTCTAGAAGTATCTCTCAATGTATCTATAGAAGTATCTCTAGACGTATTTATAGAAGTATCTCTCGATGTATCTATAGAAGTATGTATAGAAGTATCTCCAGAAATATCTATAGAAGTAGGTATAGAAGTATCTCTAGAAATATCTCCAGAAGTATCTCCAGAAATATCTCTACATGAAGTTGTTATTGAAAGCAGAAACCCCTTAGAAAAATAAATGATATATACATCTTTGGGGGCAGTTTTCTTTTAACTTAACTGTAATAGTGTGCAGGGTTGAGTATGTCACCACGGAACAGACAGACCAACTGTTGGGGGGGAATTTATTAACAGGGACAATATTTTCCTTGCAGGGAGAAAACAGTAGAATATCAACTGAAAAGATAACGGTGCAAAATATAGGAGTCAAACAGTATAACAGAATTAAGCAGGATTTCTTGAGGAAGAGAACACTTATCAGTCTGATGAGGACTTGCTTGAAGGGTCGTCTTCTCCAACGCAGGTGCCGAGAAACAGCGGCACTTGTCGTCCCTCGGTTGTCCGTGGGCTGAGTAGTCTCTAGGAGCCTGCTGCCTGTGGTTTCGGGAGTTAATGTGGTATGCATAGGCTCTGAGTCTTTAGATTTTGCAGCACAGCCTATCCTGGGAAAACGATGCTCAGTCTATTATTAAGTCTCTTAACAGGAATCAGGGGCTCTGCACTGATACTGTGGGTACCAGGGGTCACAGTCTCTGTACTGATACCGTGGGTACCAGGGGGGTCACAGTCTCTGCACGGCCACTGTCTCTGCACGGATGTCAAGGCGCCCCTCTCCAGTCACAGCAGAGTCCGCTTTCATGTACTCACAAGATGCAGTCTTTCTGGGCAATCTCCCTGCATTTGTCCTCTGACCGGGAGCCCTCTCTCCTCCCCGAAGCGCAGCTGCGTCCTGCCCTGCCCGCTGCACACACTGCTCTGACTCTTGCGCGCGCACCTTTCCCGCTCTCTGCCCGGCTTCCTTCCTGTCCCAGTCTCTAAGTCTGCCCCCCGGGGAACCTGTAGCACAGCTCAATGGTTCCAGGCATGGAGCAGAGAAGGTAACCACCCCCGGACTCTTCTTGTGTTCCACCTCCTTACATTCCCCCTCTCTTAAAGTTCGCCATTCCACGTGTGAGGACTCTTCGTGCTTCTCTTTTGAGGGGAGACTGATTCCTGCAATTCTCGCATCTCCTTCTGCCTATCTCCTTGCACACACTGCCAAACTAAATGGTTGAGGAGTTGTTCATCAGTCAGGTTGAGATATGCCTCCTCTACTTCATTGACAACTGCTGGCCTCTTCTTTTTCTTCTTCTTATTAGCTTTTCCGCTAGCAGATGTCTGTGTAGATGATTCATCCTCTTCCTTGTCGCCATCTAGGAAACTCTAGGGGCTTCTTGCTCGGGCTCCTCAGTTTGGGGGCTTAGTACAAGTAATTCTTCTCCACAGCTCCCCCTCTCTTTGACAGCAGCTGTTATGACCTGGTGGTTAGGAGCACCCGAAGTGACCTGATGGTTAAAACAGAAAACCTGGGACAAGCTCTGAGGGAGTGGTAACTCTACTGACCGCCATCCCTAATCCTATCACACACACTAGAAATAGCCGTGGAGCGTACCTAACTCTCCCTAGACGCCTCTTCACAGCCTAAGAGCTAACTACCCCTAAAGATAGAAATAATAGCCTACCTTGCCTCAGAGAAATTCCCCAAAGTAAAGGTAGCCCCCCACAAATATTAACTGTGAGTTAAGAGGGAAGTGACAAACACAGGAATGAAACAGGTTTTAGCAAAGGAGGCCGAATCTTCTCTAGAAAGACAGAGGATAGGAAAGGGAACTATGCGGTCAGTATAAAAAACTACAAAAACCACGCAGAGTGTGAAAAAAGATCTCCACACCGACTCACGGTGTGGAGGTGCAGCTCTGCACCCCCAGAGCTTCCAGCTAGCAAGGACATATCATAATAGCAGGCTGGACTGAAACATAACATGTACTGAAAAATATATTCAAAAAACCAATGAACAGCAAATGATTAGCAAGGACTTAGCTTCTGCTGGAGTAGTCAGGTCATCTGAGAATTCCAAGAGAGATCTGAACCAGTACTGAGACATTGACAGCTGGCATGGACTAACGACCTGGGCAGAGTTAAATAGGGAAGCGAGCAGAAGCAATAAACGAGGGCAGCTGAGAAAGCCAACCTCAAAGATCAGCAGTTCCACTCAAAGCCACCAGAGGGTGTCCAAGGACAGAACTCACCAAAGTACCATTCACGACCACAGGAGGGAGCCCGAGAACGGAATTCACAACAGTATCCCCCCCTTGAGGAGGGGTCACCGAACCCTCACCAGAGCCCCCAGGCCAATCAGGACGAGCCAAATGAAAGGCACAAACCAAATCGGCAGCATGGACATCGGAGGCAACAACCCAGGAATTATCCTTCTGACCATAGCCCTTCCATTTAACCAGGTACTGCAGCTTCCGTCTCGAAATACGAGAATCTAAAATCTTCTCCACCACATACTCCAACTCCCCCTCAACCAACACCGGTGCAGGAGGATCAACGGAAGGAACCATAGGCGCCACATACAGGTCCTTCTCAAAAAATTAGCATATAGTGTTAAATTTCATTATTTACCATAATGTAATGATTACAATTAAATTTTCATATATTATAGATTCATTATCCACCAACTGAAATTTGTCAGGTCTTTTATTGTTTTAATACTGATGATTTTGGCATACAACTCCTGATAACCCAAAAAACCTGTCTCAATAAATTAGCATATTTCACCCGACCAATCAAATAAAAGTGTTTTTTAATACCAAACAAAAAAACAATCAAATAATAATGTTCAGTTATGCACTCAATACTTGGTCGGGAATCCTTTGGCAGAAATGACTGCTTCAATGCGGCGTGGCATGGAGGCAATCAGCCTGTGACACTGCTGAGATGTTATGGAGGCCCAGGATGCTTCAATAGCGGCCTTAAGCTCATCCAGAGTGTTGGGTCTTGCGTCTCTCAACTTTCTCTTCACAATATCCCACAGATTCTCTATGGGGTTCAGGTCAGGAGAGTTGGCAGGCCAATTGAGCACAGTAATACCATGGTCAGTAAACCATTTACCAGTGGTTTTGGCACTGTGAGCAGGTGCCAGGTCGTGCTGAAAAATGAAATCTTCATCTCCATAAAGCATTTCAGCCGATGGAAGCATGAAGTGCTCCAAAATCTCCTGATAGCTAGCTGCATTGACCCTGCCCTTGATGAAACACAGTGGACCAACACCAGCAGCTGACATGGCACCCCACACCATCACTGACTGTGGGTATTTGACACTGGACTTCAGGCATTTTGGCATTTCCTTCTCCCCAGTCTTCCTCCAGACTCTGGCACCTTGATTTCCGAATGACATGCAAAATTTGCTTTCATCAGAAAAAAGTACATGGGACCACTTAGCAACAGTCCAGTGCTGCTTCTCTGTAGCCCAGGTCAGGCGCCTCTGCCGCTGTTTACCTGGGGAATGCGGCACCTGTAGCCCATTTCCTGCACACGCCTGTGCACGGTGGCTCTGGATGTTTCCACACCAGACTCAGTCCACTGCTTCCTCAGGTTCCCCAAGGTCTGGAATCGGTCCTTCTCCACAATCTTCCTCAGGGTCCGGTCACCTCTTCTCGTTGTACAGCGTTTTCTGCCACATTGTTTCCTTCCAACAGACTTACCATTGAGGTGCCTTGATACAGCACTCTGGGAACAGCCTATTTGTTGAGAAATTTCTTTCTGGGTCTTACCCTCTTGCTTGAGGGTGTCAATGATGGCCTTCTTGACATCTGTCAGGTCGCTAGTCTTACCCATGATGGGGGTTTTGAGTAATGAACCAGGCAGGGAGTTTTTAAAAGCCTCAGGTATCTTTTGCATGTGTTTAGAGTTAATTAGTTAATTCAGAAGATTAGGGTAATAGGTCATTTAGAGAACCTTTTCTTGATATGCTAATTTATTGAGACAGGTTTTTTGGGTTATCAGGAGTTGTATGCCAAAATCATCAGTATTAAAACAATAAAAGACCTGACAAATTTCAGTTGGTGGATAATGAATCTATAGTATATGAAAGTTTAATTGTAATCATTACATTATGGTAAATAATGAAATTTAACACTATATGCTAATTTTTTGAGAAGGACCTGTATCTCCGCAACAACGACCTATGGAACACATTATGGATGGCAAAAGAAGTTGGAAGGGCCAAACGAAACGACACAGGATTGATAATTTCAGAAATCTTATAAGGACCAATGAAACGAGGCTTGAACTTAGGAGAAGAAACCTTCATAGGAACATAACGAGATGACAGCCAAACCAGATCCCCCACACGAAGTCGAGGACCAACACGGCGACGGCGGTTAGCAAAACGTTGCGCCTTCTCCTGAGACAACGTCAAATTGTCCACCACGTGAGTCCAAATTTGTTGCAACCTGTCCACCACAGAATCCACACCAGGACAGTCAGAAGACTCAACCTGCCCTGAAGAAAAACGAGGATGAAAACCAGAATTAGAAAAAAAAGGCGAAACCAAAGTAGCAGAACTAGCCCGATTATTAAGGGCGAACTCAGCCAATGGCAAGAAGGTCACCCAATCATCCTGATCAGCAGAAACAAAGCATCTCAGATAGGTTTCCAAGGTCTGATTGGTTCGTTCGGTTTGGCCATTTGTCTGAGGATGGAACGCTGAAGAAAAAGACAAATCAATGCCCATCTTAGCACAAAAGGACCGCCAAAACCTGGAAACAAATTGGGAACCTCTGTCCGACACAATGTTCTCCGGAATGCCATGCAAACGAACCACATGCTGAAAAAATAATGGAACCAAATCAGAGGAGGAAGGCAATTTAGGCAAGGGTACCAAATGGACCATCTTAGAAAACCGATCACAAACCACCCAGATGACAGACATCCTTTGAGAGACAGGAAGATCAGAAATAAAATCCATGGAAATATGTGTCCAGGGCCTCTTCGGGACAGGCAAAGGCAAAAGCAACCCACTGGCACGAGAACAGCAAGGTTTGGCCCGAGCACAAGTCCCACAGGACTGCACAAAAGAACGCACATCCCGTGACAAGGAAGGCCACCAAAAGGACCTGGCAACCAATCTCTGGTACCAAAAATCCCAGGATGACCAGCCAACACTGAACAATGAACCTCAGAAATTACCCTACTAGTCCATCTATCAGGGACAAACAGTTTCTCCACTGGGCAGCGGTCAGGTCTATCAGCCTGAAACTCCTGCAGCACCCGCCGCAAATCAGGGGAGATGGCAGAAAGAATCACCCCTTCCCTAAGAATGCCAACCGGCTCAAGAACTCCAGGAGAATCAGGTAAGAAACTCCTAGAAAGGGCATCAGCCTTCACATTCTTAGATCCCGGAAGGTATGAGACCACAAAATAGAAACGGGAGAAAAACAGTGGCCATCGAGCCTGTCTAGGGTTCAACCGCTTGGCGGACTCGAGGTAAGTCAGATTCTTGTGATCAGTCAGGACCACCACGCGATGTTTGGCTCCCTCAAGCCAATGTCGCCACTCCTCAAATGCCCACTTCATAGCCAACAACTCCCGATTGCCGACATCATAATTATGCTCGGCAGGCGAAAACTTTCTAGAAAAGAAAGCACACGGCTTCATCAAGGAGCCATCAGAACTTCTCTGAGACAAAACAGCCCCTGCCCCAATCTCAGAAGCATCAACCTTGACCTGAAAAGGGAGCAAAATATCTGGCTGACGCAACACAGGGGCCGAAGTGAAACGATGTTTAAGCTCCTGAAAGGCCTCAACGGCCGCAGGGGACCAATTCACCACATCAGCGCCTTTCTTCGTCAAATCAGTCAAAGGCTTAACCACACTAGAAAAATTAGCGATGAAGCGACGGTAAAAATTAGCAAAGCCCAGGAACTTCTGAAGACTCTTCACAGATGTAGGTTGACTCCAATCATAAATGGCCTGAACTTTGACAGGATCCATCTCGATAGTAGAAGGGGAAAAAATGAAGCCCAAAAAGGAAACCTTCTGAACTCCAAAGAGGCATTTAGAGCCCTTCACAAACAACGCATTAGCACGAAGGACCTGGAACACCATCCTGACCTGCCTTACATGAGACTCCCAATCATCCGAAAAGACCAAAATATCATCCAAATATACGATCATGAACCTATCCAGATACTTCCGGAAGATGTCGTGCATAAAGGACTGAAACACAGATGGAGCATTAGAAAGCCCGAATGGCATCACCAGGTACTCAAAATGGCCCTCGGGCGTATTAAATGCTGTTTTCCATTCATCGCCCTGTTTAATACGCACAAGATTATACGCCCCTCGAAAGTCAATCTTGGTAAACCAACTAGCCCCCTTAATCTGAGCAAACAAATCAGACAACAGAGGCAAAGGGTACTGAAATTTGACCGTGATTTTATTGAGAAGGCGGTAATCTATACAGGGTCTCAGAGAGCCATCCTTCTTGGCCACAAAAAAGAACCCTGCTCCCAACGGCGACGAAGACGGGAGAATATGCCCTTTCTCCAAGGACTCCTTTACATAACTCCGCATAGCGGTATGTTCTGGCACAGACAAATTGAACAGTCGGCCCTTAGGGAACTTACTACCAGGAATCAAATTAATAGCGCAATCACAGTCCGTATGAGGAGGTAGGGCACTGGACTTGGGCTCATCAAATACATCCTGGTAATCCGACAAAAACTCAGGGACTTCAGAAGGAGTGGAAGAAGAAATTGACATCAAAGGAACATCACCATGTATCCCTTGACAACCCCAATTAGACACAGACATTGATTTCCAATCCAGTACTGGATTATGAACCTGTAACCATGGCAAACCCAACACGACAACATCATGCAAATTATGCAACACCAAAAAGCGGATATTTTCCTGATGTGCGGGAGCCATGTACATGGTCAGCTGAGTCCAGTACTGAGGTTTATTCTTGGCCAATGGCGTAGCATCAATCCCCCTTAAGGGAATAGGACTCTGCAAAGGCTCCAAGGAAAAACCACAGCGCCTGGCAAACTCCAAGTCCATCAAGTTCAGGGCAGCGCCTGAATCCACAAATGCCATAACAGAGTAGGACGACAGTGAGCAAATCAGGGTAACAGATAAGAGAAACTTAGGCTGCAAAGTACTAATGGTGACAGACCTAGCGAACCTCTTAGTGCGCTTAGGACAATCAGAGATAGCATGAGAGGAGTCACCACAGTAAAAACACAGCCCATTCTGACGTCTGTGTTCTTGCCGTTCAGCTCTGGTCAAAGTCCTATCACATTGCATAGGCTCAGGCCTCCGCTCAGAGGACACCGCCAAATGGTGCCCAACTTTGCGCTTGCGCAAACGCCGATCAACCTGAATGGCCAAAGACATTGACTCATTCAGACCAGCAGGCGTGGGGAACCCCACCATAACATCCTTAAGGGCTTCAGAAAGACCCTTTATGAAAATTGCTGCCAGGGCACACTCATTCCATTGAGTAAGCACAGACCACTTTCTAAACTTCTGGCAATATACTTCTGCCTCATCATGACCCTGACATAGAGTCAGCAAGATCTTTTCTGCCTGATCCACAGAATTAGGTTCGTCATAAAGCAATCCAAGCGCTAGAAAAAATGCATCCACATTAAGCAATGCAGGATTTCCTGGCTCAAGGGAGAATGCCCAGTCGTGCGGGTCACCACGCAACAAAGAAATAATAATCTTTACTTGCTGAATGGGGTCACCAGAGGAGCGGGGTCTCACAGCAAGAAACAGTCTGCAATTATTTTTCAAATTCAAAAATTTAGATCTATCCCCAGAAAACAAATCAGGAATTGGAATTCTAGGCTCTAACATTGGAATCTGAACTACATAATCTGGAATACTCTGTACCCTAGCAGCGAGTCGATCCACACAAGAGGACAAACCTTGAATATCCATATCTACACCTGAGTCCTGAACCACCCAGAGGTTAAGGGGAAAAGAAAGACAAAACAGGCTGCAAAGAAAAAAAAATTGACTCAGAACTTCTCTTATCCCTCTTTTGAGATGCATTAACACTTTGTTGGCCAGCTGTACTGTTATGACCTGGTGGTTAGGAGCACCCGAAGTGACCTGATGGTTAAAACAGAAAACCTGGGACAAGCTCTGAGCGAGTGGTAACTCTACTGACCGCAATCCCTAATCCTATCACACACACTAGAAATAGCCGTGGAGCGTACCTAACTCTCCCTAGATGCCTCTTCACAGCCTAAGAGCTAACTACCCCTAAAGATAGAAATAATAGCCTACCTTGCCTCAGAGAAATTCCCCAAAGTAAAGGTAGCCCCCCACAAATATTAACTGTGAGTTAAGAGGGAAGTGACAAACACAGGAATGAAACAGGTTTTAGCAAAGGAGGCCGAATCTTCTCTAGAAAGACGGAGGATAGGAAAGGGAACTATGCGGTCAGTATAAAAAACTACAAAAACCACGCAGAGTGTGCAAAAAGATCTCCACACCGACTCACGGTGTGGAGGTGCAGCTCTGCACCCCCAGAGCTTCCAGCTAGCAAGGAAATATCATAATAGCAGGCTGGACTGAAACATAACATGTACTGAAAAATATATTCAAAAAACCAATGAACAGCAAATGATTAGCAAGGACTTAGCTTCTGCTGGAGTAGTCAGGTCATCCGAGAATTCCAAGAGAGATCTGAACCAGTACTGAGACATTGACAGCTGGTATGGACTAACGACCTGGGCAGAGTTAAATAGGGAAGTGAGCAGAAGCAATAAACGAGGGCAGCTGAGAAAGCCAACCTCAAAGATCAGCAGTTCCACTCAAAGCCACCAGAGGGTGTCCAAGGACAGAACTCACCAAAGTACCAATTACGACCACAGGAGGGAGCCCAAGAACGGAATTCACAACAAGCAGCATTCTTGTCCAGAGTAGAATCAGATGAATTAAGACCATGCAAGCTGGATTCTTCGTCATCTGCGCAGGGCTCTGCGGGCATCACTTCCCAGGGCTTCTCAGCCACACGCCACATCTCACACAGCTGTTCCACGTCCTCCATCCGATCAGGATCTTGTGAACTGACAGCCAGTACACTCTTCACCTCAGGGAATGATATTAGTGGTTCCTCCTTCTCATCAACAAGGACCTCGAAAACGAGCATCGCAGGAACACTTGGCACTTTCCTTCTTCGGGAACTCGTGCTGGGCGAGGTAGTAAAGCACTTCAGTGGTCTTCTCGAGTGGACGTCCCTTTCTTTCCTCCGGGCTGAGTCTCACAGACAAGACCTTCAGACCCAGGCTGGAGTTCCACCAGGCTCGCCTTCACTCGTCGGGACAGTGCAGTCATTTCAACAGAGATGCTTGACACCTTCTCCACCTCTCCTTGGCGTCCGACATTGTGGTACTGTCTTGCCTTAGGTGGAACTCTTTTCTTCCTGCCGCACCATTCTCTCCAGTGGCGATGTTCCCTCCAGTTAGCAGGACCCTCAGAGGGGTGAGCGGATCTCTGCCACCGCTCTTCTCGGGTAGGGCAATTTCTGGACATGTGTCCCACCCTTCTGCACGACCAATACTCACGTCTGTCTGGAGGGTGCTTCAGTCTGGATCATCGACCTCGGCGGGAGACATCTCTCATCTGCGGTTGCTCTTCACCCCAGAATACGGAGTTACACTCTGGGGCCACCACTGAAGCCTTCTTCATGCTATGCACCTCTCCTCTATCTCTTTCTGGCGGCTTCCACACTTTACCTCGGGGTATGCCGCTGGTCCCCAAAAAGGCAGTAAGGCCTTTCCCCAGACTCTCAATCTCCTCCCAGATTCTTCTTATCTTCAGCTGAGAATCTCGGGTCCACATCGGCTCTTCTTCATTTTGACAGGGTGCTCTGCAATTGTAGCATGTAGGCAGTCTTCTTCACCGAGCGGCACTAGTCTCACTTTGGGGCCGATCTCTCTTTCTCGCACTGGAGGGCTGTACTCCGCAGCAGGGGTCTTCTTATATTCAGCCACTTCCTCACGGACTCGCTTAACCTCCTTCTTCAAGTCTTCCACCCATTGAGGAGCAGTTACCTCCCCGCTCCAGACCTTCCCCACTGGCACTATCACCTCTTGCTCTTGCTCGCGCGTGCATGCCTCACTCCCGACCTCAGAGAAAGTCATATCTGGCTTTACGCGCATGCGTTCTCGCAGGGCCTGTTTCATCAACATATCTCGCAAGCCTGTCACCAGTTGGTCTCGCAGCACAATGTCAATTGACCCCACACCCACGCCGTCCTTCCATATAATGGCAGTATGAAGCTCCTGCATGGCATTCATATATTGTGTCACGGTCTCCCCCTCTCTTTGTACCCGGCGGAACAGTCGCATGCACAGCTCCCCTACGTCAGTGGGGTCCCCATGCGTCTCCTCAAGTATGCGTAATACTTTGTCCAGGGTATCTCTCGCCTGGGGGGGTCTGAGCATAACCGAGTCCCGTGCATCCCCCTCTAGGGCCATCACAGCTATTTCCGCCTGCAGAGCCGGCATCGTAGGATGCACCGGCATCATCCCTCGGATGCGCTCCGTCCAACTCCACAACATGACATCGCTCCCTGAAAATGTTGGCAGGTTAACTAACATGGCTCCCAGGGAGATGCTAGACCTGGGGCCTCCCCCAACTGCTTGGTCTGCCCCTTCCACGCTACCGTGTGACATCCTGCTGACTACGCCAAGTGTAATAGTGTGCAGGGTTGAGTAAGTCACCACGGAACAGACAGACCAACTGTTGGGAGGGAATTTATTAACAGGGACAATATTCTCCACGCAGGGAGAAAACAGTAGAATATGAACTGAAAAGATAACAGTGCAAAATATGGGAGTCAAACAGTGTAGCAGAATTAAGCGGGATTTCTTGAGGAAGAGAACACTTATCAGTCTGATGAGGACTTGCTTGAAGGGTCATCTTCTCCAACATAGGCGCCAAGAAACAGCGGCACTTGTCGTCCCTCTGTTGTCTGTGGGCTGAGTAGTCTCTAGGAGCCTGCTGCCTGGGGTTTCGGGAGTTAATGTGATATGCACAGGCTCTGAGTCTTTAGCTTTTGCAGCACACCCTATCCTGGGAAAATGGTGGTCGGTCTATTATTAAGTCTCTTAACAGGAATCAGGGGCTCTGCACTGATACTGTGGGTACCAGGGGTCACAGTCTCTGTACTGATACCGTGGGTACCAGGGGGGTCACAGTCTCTGCACGGCCACTGTCTCTGCAAGGGTGTCAAGGCGCCCCTCTCCAGTCACAGCAGAGTCCGCTTTCATGTACTCACAAGATGCAGTCTTTCTGGGCAATCTTCCTGTATTTGTCCTCTGACTGGGAGCCCTCTCTCCTCCCCGGAGCGCAGCTGCGTCCTGCCCTGACCGCCGCACACGCTGCTCTGCCATTTGCGCGTGCGCCTTTCTCGCTCTCTGCTCGGCTTCCTTCTTATCCCAGTCTCCAAGTCTGCCCCCCGGGGAACCTGTAGCACAGCTCAATGGTTCCAGGCACAGAGCAGAGAAGGTAACCGCCCCATGTATTTTGGGCTAAAAACTTTAGATTTCATTGAATATGTTGCACCAGCCTTTGTGCTGCACTGTCTATAAAAGGCTGCAGAATGGGTTAACTAAGAAGCCATCGGTAAGCCCATTCTGATGCTCTTTGTAACGCTGCTCTTTGTTGTTCCTGAGCTTCTTCTTCTTTTGACCACATCAATGTTCTGCTCAACTTCCCTGTGGTCTTTTGGTCATGATCAGTTAAAGTGAGTTCAGAATCAATGATTGTAGTGAGCTGTAGTTGTGCATGTAAGACTGTAAAGGGGTCTTACCATCTTGGAAAGTGAAAGCAAAGATTCCTTGCATAGGGTCCTGTGGATTTCAGCTATTAGTGCACAGTCAGTTGGCCACACCGTAATTCTCGGACTGGCCGGCAGCTCTTCTGACCCTAGTGTGACAGCATGTATTCCTATGCAGCTGTCACGCTCGGGTCAGGAGAGCCACCGTCCAGTCTGAGCATTGCGATGCTCTAGTCATCCATGTTATACTGCCGTTTGACTCTTCCTTTATTGTCGGGCCACAGTGTTGCACGTTGCTATAATTCAGAGCACATAGTAGCCTATGAGGGCTGTTGAATCATTGTATCTGGGAGAGTAGACCTCCAATGTTTGCCGTCCGGTCTGGCTATTGATGTATTCAATGTTCTCCATGCAGGAGCCTGAATCATTCCAGGTTTGGATGTCGCTAGGACATTGTTGGAGAATCCAACAGCTGCAGGCTTGTGCCGTGACGGATATCTTGTGTTCACGGTTAGACTTTGTCAGCGCTGCACTGTGTGACCTCTCCAGTTTGTGTGAATTTCTCCTGTGTTCTCCATGTTGTGATAATGACAATAGTCTGAGGGGCAGGGCCAGACTGGGACTAACATTCAGCCCTGGCATTTGAAAATACACAGGCCCACTTGTCACATGGTGACTGTATAATATCTTTGTACACTTGTAGGTTACAAGAAGTGAGGGGAGTGTAACACGACTATATAACATATAATCACAGCTGTATCCAGCATTACAGCTCAGTCCTATTTATGGCTTTTAGTTGCAGTACCAAGAAAAGCCGATACTTTACCTACATAACTGGATCTCGTAGATAATGAGGGGATTGTGGAACCTCATTCTGCTGCTCCATAAACTTTGCCTACAGCCACTTTTGGTTCCGCTGCGCAGCACGAGACACGGTGACTCTGAAGAGCGGTGACATCAGTAACGTCACCGCTCTTCAGATATTCGGGGTCTTGCGCTGAGCTCGGCGACTGTAAAGAGCGATATTGTTACTACCGTCACCGCTCTTCAGAGTCGCTGGGTCTCGCCAGGTCTGGGCTAGTAGTGGGGGTGTCTGATAGGCACTTCTCCATTACTTACACCAGGGATTGATAGCAGCTGACATTACGCAGCTGACATTACCCCTAAAAATCATTACACATACCAGAATTAAATGCTCTGGCGGCTGGGAAAAGCAGTAGAGTTAGCGCTATTCCCAGGCGTCGGGTGCCAACTACAACTGTCATCATCCTTGCCTGGTCTCCCTGCGAAGCATTTCTGCTGCATTTACATGCGCTGATCTCAGGCCACTAAACGAGTGTGATCGACAATAGTGAAGTCGTTCTCTTGTTTCCCGGCCTCTTTACACCAACTGAGAAAGAATGAAGAGAACAGAACAATCACAATTAGATCAATCTGTCCCCATACAGTATGATGTTATTAGCAGCACAACTACAGTTTACACGGGCGATGTGCTGCTGAGAACAAGGATTTATGTTCCCACATAAACAATCCAATCACTCGATGAATAGGCAGCAATAGTATAATACACTCCTCAGTCCTCCATATAGTAGAATACACTCCTCCATATAGTATAATACACTCCTCATAGTCCATCATGTAGTATAATACACTCCTCAGTCCTCCATATAGTAGAATACACTCCTCCATATAGTATAATACACTCCTCATAGTCCATCATGTAGTATAATACATTCCTCAGTCCTCCATATAGTAGAATACACTCCTCCATATAGTATAATACACTCCTCATAGTCCATCATGTAGTGTAATACACTACTCAGTCCTCAATATAGTATAATACATTCCTCATAGTCCTCCATATATTAAAATACACTGCTCAGTCCTCCATATGGTATAATACACTCCTCAGTCCTCCATATATTATAACGTACTGTCGCAGTCCTCCAAATAGTATAATACACACCTCATAGTGTTCCATATAGTATAATGCACCGCCATTGTCATCCATGTAGCACAATTCACTTCCCATAGTATAATGCACCCCATAGTTCTTCATATAGTATAATGTATTCCCCATAGTCCTCGATACAGTATAATGCAGCCCACATATAGTATAATGATGCCACCCCAGAGTATAATGCAGCCACTCCACAGAATATATTGTAGCCCCCTGAGTATAATGTAACCCCCCAGAGAATATAATGCAGCCCCCTCATATAATACAATGCAGCCCCTGCATATATCTGGTAGCCCCCTCATAGAGCATAATGCAGCCCCCATAGAATTTAATGTAGCCCTTCCATAGAATATAATGCAGCCCTCCTCATATAGTATAATGCAGCTCCCCATAGAATATAATGTAGCCCCCTCATAGTGTATGATGCAATCACCCCTCATAGAATATAATACAGCCCCCCATAGAATATAATGTAGCCCCCAGAGAATGTAATACAGCCCCCATAGAATGTAATACAGCCCAGCCCCCACAGAATGTAATACAGCACAGCTCCCATAGAATGTAATACAGCACAGCCCCATAGAATGTAATGCAGCCAGCCCCCACAGAATGTAATAAAGCCCCCCAATAGAATGTAATGCAGCCAGCCCCCATAGAATGTAATAAAGCCCCCCAATAGAATGTAATACAGCACAGCCCCATAGAATGTAATGCAGCCAGCCCCCATAGAATGTAATGCAGCCAGCCCCCAAAGAATGTAATGCAGCCAGCCCCACAGAATGTAATGCAGCCAGCCCCCATAGAATGTAATACAGCACAGCTCCCATAGAATATAATACAGCACACCCCCCATAGAATGTAATACAGCCAGCCCCCATAGAATGTAATAAAGCCCCCCCATAGAATGTAATAAAGCCCCCCATAGAATGTAATACAGCACAGCCCCCCATAGAATGTAATACAGCCCCCATAGAATGTAATACAGTCAGCCCCCATAGAATGTAATGCAGCCAGCCCCATAGAATGTAATGCAGCCAGCCCCCATAGAATGTAATAAAGCCCCCCCAATAGAATGTAATACAGCAATGTAATGCAGCCAGCCCCCATAGAATGTAATGCAGCCAGCCCCATAGAATGTAATGCAGCCAGCCCCATAGAATGTAATGCAGCACAGCCCCATAGAATGTAATACAGCCCCCCCAATTGCCCCACAATCCAGTTATCACTCACTGATATATATATATATATATATATATATATATATATATATATATATATATATATAAAAACACACTATCCTCACCTCTACTCGTGCCCCCGCGATGCTCCCTGCTCCGGTCTCAGCAGCTGCAGTCTGCCCGCCCGACACACTGCAGGTGCCCGATGATATGACATCATCCCACACCCACAGTGTCAGCGCCAGGCAGAGTGGGGAATGATGGGAGAGAGAGCGACAGTGGACGCTCTCTCCTCCATCATTGCATTCAGCTGTACCGGCGTCATAGACGCCAGTATAGTTGAATGCGGGGTGGGCGATCAGGGGGGGCGAGTTGGCGCTGGCGGGAGGAGTCGGCTCTGGTGCCGCTGATAGCGGCAGCGGCCCACTCCTGGCACCGGCCCTTCTGGCATTTGCCAGAAGTGCCCGATGGCCAGTCCGGCCCTGCTGAAGGGCAATGGTTCAGCTGAAAGCCGAAATCTGCAACAGGTTTGATGTTACTTTATGGCCCGTGAGGGTCACAGGGTGATGAATATTTCTAGTGATGTCCAAACAGGCATAAATGAAGGCTCCAAGAGAGTGAAGATGTCACAGCGCTGGTTTAGCAGTGCATCTATGTCTGTGCATGCTGCGGTGCAGAGGTTGTGCGCTCCCTTCATAGGTACCTGGCTGTGCAGGGAGCTGGGTGTCCGGGGGCCACTGTGGCACTGCGCGGCACTGCGCTTCATTCACTGTAAGGATTATATCGAGTACAGGAGGGCTGACAAGCAATGATCATAAACATATGACTTCTACTGGAAAGACTTAGCGCTTATTCACATGTAGCTTTTTTATGTGCTTTTTTTCACATGCATATTTTCAAATGGAAAAAGAAAATCTTTTTAACGTAACGGTACAATGAATGAGATTTCTAAAATCTCCGTCACATTGCGCTTTTTTACATGTTGCGTCTTTAAAAATGTGGCGTCAATTCTTTTCGGATTTTTTACTGCAGTTTTTCACCATTCAGTTTAAAATATCTAAGTGCAAAAAACATTGCGCCAAAAATGCATTAAAAAGTTGCAAAAAAATGCGATAAAAACATGGAATTGTTGGAAAGTCTGCGTTTCTCATGCAGAAAAAAAATCCATCAAATAAGCTTTGTGTGAACATGCCCTTAGACTCCTGCCTATCACAAATAATTCCGCAGCAGACAGAGCACCTGTTGCTCCACAGCGGGAAGCGGTTGGAGATTTCTTTTCCTAGACACAGTTATTCTAGGTGGTAATTCCTCCATTATATCGGTGAAATCGGTGGTAACGGGGGTAGTACTAGTAAGGTCTCGGTATGACCACTTCTTGCTACACCACTTCCCGACTGTAAGGGGTTACGACTCCGAGAACCCTGCAGCCTGTCCTTGGTCTCTGTCATTGTTATTAAATGTTAAAACATTAGTCACTCCCTGAGAATTATTGACAAAACTGATAATTTTTTACCATAAACAAACAAGAACACAATGTCGGGGGTTCCGGCATCGCTGCTTCTTCTGCCCACACATCACACAAAGAGAATCGAAGGCAGAACGCAACTGTGGCACAATAGTCAGAGCGTCGGAGCCGAGGACAAGTGTTGTGTTGATTTCACCATAAGAATATATCACATAAAACTAACAAGTGGACTCGCACAGAATCCCACACATCCCTGATACGTGGCGCACGCTCCTGACTCCGCGCTCTGCGGCCGATCCCCCGTGGCCAGTTACCGGAGGTCAACTTGTTTCTGTGCCGTGCATTTGACACACACGTTCACCCCGTTACTTTTCATAGGGTTGCGCTCGGCTCCTTTTCACCTTGCTCCTTCGCTCTTACGCTTTTGTAGCCTTGAGTGGTTTTCTTTTCAGTTCTTTAAAAGGTTAGAGAATCATTGTGCAGCCGCATCTGCCTCACGGGGAATTTCTCTAAAAGGAAGATGAAGGCCACCGTGTGCGGAGGTCTCGTTACTATTTGTAGACGCTTTTATGGCAGATTTCCACTTGAGATGAGTTTTCATACAGATTGAATGGCTTGAAAGTAAATTATCTGGTATCCATTATCATAAATCGCACTCTATAACAAGTACGTGAAAGGCGTGGGTGGGTTGTTGCTGTTGAGATAATATCTTGGTCAACTCTCTTGACCATTTAATGTTGGGCTGTAGCTTGTTTGGAAAATTTGTGCATCTCAACTGGAGAGATGGATCATCGAACACCTTGGTCCGGATAAGCTGAAATAATGGCAATTTGATACGCTGAAATGGAAAAATGATAGCAGAGCTGGACCTGAGATGTAGCAGAATTGTCAGCAATGTAGCAAGATAGAATTAGGAACCAGTGTAGAAGACCTGAGTTTGCAATGGAAGCTAAATGCAGGCATGGCAAAGTTTACTAAGTGAGTTGGATCAAGATCTGAGTGTTCCATGGAGGCTGGTGTAGAAGTGCAGCAACCATAACATAGTAGCGTTGGACACCATGGCTTAGGTTATCAGTGGAATGCCCTTGTACCAGCAGAGTTGTACAGCGTGGCTTCATCTATGAGTGCTGGGGCCTTGAAGACCAGATTTGCTTTTGTGGTGGTGATGCAGTATAGTGTCAGGAATGCAAAGTACCTGAATACTCCGTTGGTGTCTTGCCACCAGAGACTGACATAAATGACGGGCATGTATGACTTCATCAGATGCACAGGAGAAAAGATAGTATCAGCTGCCCCCTACAATGCCGGAACATTTCACTCCAGCCATACGCATACAGTGGCTGAATATCAGTCCTGCACGCTTGGGTTCCAGTCTTTCTCATGTCTATCTCAGGCATGGCATTATCCTGTAGAGTCCGCACTCTTCTCGACCCCCTAGGAGCAGCTAATATCACCTCTCTGGCAGATACACTCTTCACTTACAGGGTTAGGGTTAGGGTTACAGTTAACCCTAACCCTAACCCATGCCCCCCCGTGTGGTGGTGCAGCACTGTGGCTCAGAACTAGAGTCTTTTGTAACACTGGGGTCCTGGGCTCAAATCCATGCACGGTATATATTTATATATTTCCATACAACTCATATGTTCAGCCTGTGCTTGTATGGATATTCTGTCTCCAAAGACCTTCTAAGACTGATAGGGAAAATACACTGAAAGTCATTACAGTATCTATAAAGCTCTGCGGAATATGACGGCACTATATAGGAAAGACTAATAAATATCAGTAGTGTCTCTCTAATGGGGATGAGCTTCTTACTGTCACCTGGGACAAGCTACATGGACAGCAGTAAATCATAGACTTTTTTTGCCACGTTCCTCTTCTCTTTATTCTTGCGTTAACTCATCATATCTAGCGAGTGCTACTCACCCCCACTCACTTGCTATCTATGATGCAGGCTCTCTTTGCTTTCTACATTTCTCCATCCTTTACTCTATGTATCTGTGTGTGTCTGACCCCTGCTGTAGGAAAACAATTTTCATGAAATATTTCACATTACCAAGGTTCATTGCATATGAATAATGACCCCCTGCTGCCCTTATGTTAATAACCCAGCAGCGTTTCTATCAACTCAGTGCATTCACTTCTAAAGAACACCACGCAACAACCCTCAAACCTAATGAGCTGCATACTTTAGATGCTTTGTATAACTCATGCAAAAAACTGGATGAGCAATATGTCGCAGGGCTGCTTCACTTAAAGTCAAAGAACTCACACCCATCGGCAGCAATAGACATTATTAATAGTTTTCAATCTTCATAAGTGACTGCTCCGCTGCCTCCCAGGTTCCTGCATGCCAGGAGGCTAAATGCTCTTGATGAACAGCTCGCAAGCATGAATTCTTTGCCAAGAAAACTGGCCACCTTGGCAACAAGCTGCACATTATTCAATGGTTTTATAAACACATTACAATTTCATACAAATTCAGATGAGACAATGGATCGCCCCCCCATAGGGCAGTGGGGTACTCGGTACCGTGTCCTTCGGTTCTCAAGGGGGATATCACAGTGACTGACCCGGTCCGTGGCCCTAGGGACGTACATATTAAAAGGGAAAGATCTTTAAAGGGGAAATGTTCGTGACGCCACCTGTAGTATTCGGTCAGGATGACCGACGCTGCTTAGGGGTCCACTGGGGTGATGTGATGGCAGCTAGATGGTATACCTTCCCACAGGTGAAGTATGTCCCCAGGGCTTCCCAGAAGTGTAGATGGTAGTGTTGAGCAATACCGTCCGATATTTGAAAGTATCGGTATCGGATTGGATCGGTCGATATCCAAAAAATATTGGATATCGCCGATACCGATACCCAATACCAATACAAGTCAATGGGCCACAAATATCGGAAGCTATCCTGGATGGTTCCCAGGGTCTGAAGGAGAGGAAACTCTCCTTCAGGCCCTGGGATCCATATTCATGTAAAAAATAAAGAATAAAAATAAAAAATATGGATATACTCACCCCTCCGACGGACCCTGGACCTTAGCGGTGCAACCGGCAGCCTCCGTTCCTAAGAATGCAGTGAGTGAAGGACCTTCGATGACGTCGCGGTCACGTGAGCGGTCACATGAGCGGTCACGCGACCAATCACAAGACTGCGACGTCATCGCAGGTTCTGTACACTCACTGCATTCTTAGGAACGGAGGCTGCCGGTTGCACCTCTAAGGTCCAGGGTCCTTTGGAGGGGTGAGTATATCCATATTTTTTATTTGTATTCTTTATTTTTTACATGAATATGGATCCCAGGGCCTGAAGGAGAGTCTCCTCTCCTCCAGACCCTGGGAACCATACACTGGGAACTTCCGATTCCGTTTTCCGATATCACAAAAATATTGGAACTCGGTATCGGAATTCCGATACAGTGAATATCGGCCGATACCTGATATTTGCAGTATCGGAATGCTCAACACTAGTAGATGGTGAATGGTGTGAGGCACAGTGAAGAACAAGGACACAGGGTTGCAGTCTCTTTACCTTTTTACTGAAAGCTTCAGCGTCCACAGTCCAGAGCACTGCTAACAGGGCAAATCCAGAGTCCCCTTAACCAGGTGGAAATCAGTAGCCTTCCTCTAGCGCCTGGGTGTTGTAGTACCTTACTGCTGAGCCTCTCATAAGGTCCTCACAACTGTTGTAGAGGTTCTAGATGTTATGTCTCTTTCTCTCTGTCCCCCAGATGGATAGGACAAACCCATATGACTGGTGGCCTGAGGCTTTTTACAGGGACTCTAGCACACCCTGGCCCCCTCAAGTTGCCACCGTTCCTCCTGGGTATATGGAGGATCAGTAACTTGAAATTAGCTGTCCTGCCGTTCTCTGGAGCAAGGCATAAAGGACTGTTGCTCCCTCAGTGTTCCGGGTACCGGATTTCTGCGCCTCAGAAGGAGGCAGCCTATGCAGGGCAGAACTCCTCCTGGTTTCCTCTCCTTTTGCTATGACTTCTCCTCACGCTTTACAATCCAGTTCTCTGTTCGTGTCTCTTTCTGGAAGCTGCCGCACGTGGGGCAGGCGCAGCTCCGTGGCCTTCAGTCTAGGCCTCTGACAGGATCCCACCCCTGTCAGGGACCAACTGCCTGAGCGAAGCCCAGTCAGCATCTGCCTGAGCCGAAGCCCAGTCAGCATCTCCCTGAGCCGAAGCCCAGTCAGCATCTGCCTAACTTTCTATCCAGATCACCAGTTTTACCTAATTGTGAAGAGTGCCCTAATACATAGGAGCATAGCTCCCCCTGGTGGACTGGAGAATGAAGTGCGTTGTGTGTTGGTGTTACCTGGTAGTGAGATCTCCTTTATTGTCTCCAAACATAACATCACTGCCCTCTAGAGGAGAACGACATTACTGCAACGACCAGGACCCTGGGGCACCGCACTCCCCCCCCCCCTTCACGTTAAATCCAGTACTCCGGGACTGGGAAATGAAAACAGCAATATATTAGCAAAAAGACATGCAATTTTTTAAAAATGCTAGAAAACAAGTTAATATATACTAAGCTTCCCTTTATGGGAGGTGAGGGCACTTGGACATTGCAAACAGAAACATATTTGCATTGCCAGCCTACTCCTAAAAATAGAACATCCCAGCAACAGATATATTAACTAACTATAAAATGCAATTACCCATATGGGTATACTATCTATTAAGTGCAAAGGCAAACATTTTATTTTTATTCAAGAGCGAAACAATTATTCCTTTCTAAGTGCAAATTTTTAACTAACCCCCACGGGTCCACTTTATTCAATTGCAGATCAGTCTATTAACCCTCACGGGCTCACTGCATTTTCTTTCAATATATTCACAAGTACATCATTTCAGACTATCTAACTTTTAACTCTATAATACATTCTATCGACTATGTAAGTCACAATTCTATCTAACTATTCAATACTTTCAAACATTATCACTTTTAGGCAAAGTGCAACAAATGAACATTCCCTTTAAGGGCAAGTCTTTTCTGAGGTAGTGCAACATATTAATCACATCATCAATATTCAAGTCAGTTTAGCAACAAAGGTGACGTGATGCGAGGGACCCGTGACAAACCCCCAACGTTGGGCATGGGTGGGCTACAAGGCGTGTATCCTGACCCGGAATTCTGCCACACCAACGGGTTTTTCTTCAGGTCTGAAAAGCAAAGCAATTCCCACAACAAGATTAGTAGTAGTCTCCAAAGGAGGCAGTCTCCGTAAAAGCCTCCTTTGTAAAACCAGTAGAAAGCACCCTTAAGAAGGTGCCAACTATTTACAAGGACAGTTTGTGAACCATTCACTGTCCATGATTCAAAATGTCTTTAAGGCAACAATTATCTTGTGCAAACTGAGGATCCCTTTAAACATGGGACCTCTTTAAGGAATAACCCTGGACGGGTTTAAAACTTGTAAAACAGCAAAAAGAATGTTTTTAGCAACTATTTACACTCAGTGTTCAGATTTCTAGATTACTTAAACAGTTCTGGCGGTAGCACTGGTGGGGGCAGTCCTCTTGGATACCGGCGGGTACCAGGTGCTACATATGGGGCTCCCTCACTCCAGATGGGGGTCTGAGCGCCCACTGAGTTCTATTCTTGGGTAACCTTGGCACAGGTTACCGTTGGAATGGGTTCAGTAGTTAACGCAGTTTCTGTAGTGGTAACAGTACTCACAGTGGTCCTAGTAAAGATGCAGGTAGGAGTGACAGTGGTAGTGGTTGTAGTGGCAGTTGTCTTAACACAAGGTGGCGCTGTTGTGACAGGAGAATGCATAGCTGGTTTCTTAGAGCTGGGTGTCTTGGGATCTCTGCGCTTGTGTACATTCAGAGCAAACCATCCCTTTTCACTGAAGTGCTTGGTGTAGGTGACACTGTCTCCTGGATACAGGTCTCTATCTGGATGTCCTTCCCAGAGATGAGATTCTACATCCCTCCGGTTCACGAAGATCTCTGCATAGAGTCGCTGCTCTTTGATAAAACCCCATCCTCTTTGTAGCTTAAAGGTTACGACTGTGCCCTGCTTACGCGGGGCCTGGCTAGCGGTGTGGTCCTTGCGGGCCTGGGCTTTGACCTGTAGGTCACGTTTGTCAAAGGCTCTGCGTTGGGCCTGATGTTTTTCCTCCATTTCCTCCCACTAGCGGGCAAGCTGGGACTGGTAGTCCTCCCAACTTAGGACGTCCACGGTTTCTCCTTTCTGCATTTCCGCCCCAGGGAACCCCATAAAGTCTGGTCTAGGATTCATCCAGCGGTACACTGTCCGCTCTGCATATAGCTCACCCGGCAGGGTGGTGGGCGCAATTGGGGCCTTCATGAATTGCTCCATTCCCGTGGCCTGGTCCCAAGGCTCAAGACGCTGGAGCCGGTGGGTATGCAGGGAGGCGGCACTGCTGCGGGGCCTATCAGCAGATCCTCTGTCACCGGGGCAAGGTCAGCATCCTTACCTGCCACTGCGGTGTCTTCAGTGCTGGTCGGTTCCCCTGGTGGCGGCGTCTGGAGCGGGGCTGGCGTCGGCTCTGGAAGCGGTGCAGGGAGCGGTGTTGGAGGCGTGCTGGTGGATCCTCTTCAGGCGTCGTGCGGTATGTGGCCTTGGTGTTCAGCCACATCTGCAGGAGCTGGTCAATTAACTCCTCCATGCCGGCCTGCAGGAAGTCAGGGCCAACGGGTGATGCCTGGCTGCAGTGTCCCTCCAGATGGCTGGGGGAGTCCTCGGCCTCTACCCCACGGTCTGGTTCCGGACGGCTGGCCATGGCATCTTCCACGTGGCTTGCCCCTTCCTCTTCCTTTTCCCGCTCTCTTCTCCGGGGGCAGTTTCTGTTTCTTTGTCTCCGCCCGCCCTTGAGGATCAGGAGACGGATCACGGCTGCTGATGGACACGTCCTCAAGGTGCAGAGATATTTAGACTGGGCGGCAATTATTTTTCGCGCTTCTCAGTTTGTTCACGCCCACAACGACATGCCCTTCTTCTTCTCCTGCGCTCCTCGTGGTGCTGTAATGGCGGCGATTTTGGCGGGAAATTTTGGCAGTGTTTTGCAATACACAGTCCTTTAATAAATCACAGTTCAAGCACAATTCTGGCACAGTTCTTAGGCACACATGACCCGATTTTTCAGGCTTAAGTAGATCCTGTTCGTGACGCCAAAGTTGGAGCGCCCCCAGTAGGGCAATGGGGTACTCGGTACCGGGTCCTTCGGTTCTCAAGGGATGTCACGGTGACTGACCCGGTCCGTGGCCCTAGCGAAGTCCATATTAAAAGGGAAAGGTCTTTAAAGGGATAATGTTCGTGACACCACCTGTGGTATTCGGTCAGGGTGACCGACGCTGCTTGGGGGTCCGCTGGGGTGATGTTATGGCAGCTAGATGGTACACCTTCCCACAGGTGAAGTATCTCCCCAGGGCTTCCCAGTGTGTAGATGGTGGATGGTGTGAGGTGCAGTGAAGAACGAGGACACAAGGTTGCAGTCTCTTTACCTTTTTACTGAAGGCTTCAGCATCCACAGTCCAGAGCACCAGATCACAGGGCAGGCAGAGTCCGGCCGGTTTGGAGGCAAATCCAGAGTCTCCTTTACCAGGTGGAAATCAGTAGCCTTCCTCTAGCGCCTGGGTATTGTAGTACCTTACTGCTGAGCCTCTCATAAGGTCCTCACAACTGTTGTAGATGGAATGTCTCTTTCTCTCTGTCCCCCAGATGGATAGGACAAACCCGTATGATTGGTGGCCTGAGGCTTTTTACAGGGACTCTAGCACACCCTGGCCCCCGCAAGTTGCCACCGTGCCTCCTGGGTATAGGGCGGATCAGTAACTTGAAATTAGCTGCCCTTCCAATCTCTGGAGCAAGGCATAAAGGACTGTTGCTCCCTCGGTGTTCCGGCTACCAGATTTCTGTGCCTCAGAAGGAGGCAGCCTATGCAGGCAGAACTCCTCCTGGTTTCCTCTCCTTTTGCTGTGACTTCTCCTCACGCTTTACAATGCAGTTCTCTGTTCGTGTCTCTTTCTGCAAGCTGCCTCACGTGGGGCAGGCACAGCTCCGTGGCCTTCAGTCTAGAACTCTGACAGGATCCTACCCCTGTCAGGGACAAACTGCCTGAGCAAAGCTCAGCCAGCTTCTGCCCTGAGCCAAGCCCAGTCAGCGTCTGCCTGAGCCGAAGCCCAGTCAGCATCTGCCTGAGTCGAAGCCCAGTCAGCATCTGCCTATCTTTCTATCCAGACCACCAGTTTTACCTAATTGTGAAGAGTGCCCTAATAAATAGGAGCATAGCTCCCCCTGGTGGACTGGAGTATGAAGTGCGTTGTGTGTTGGTGTTACCTGGTAGTGAGATCTCCTTTATTGTCTCCAAACGTAACATCACTCACCCCTAGAGGAGAAAGATATTACTGCAATGACCAGGAACCTGGAGCGCTGCAACAATGTATCTAATTGTTCTTACTAAGATACTACCGAGCAATTTTCTGCAGTTTCTCATGGGGTTAAAAGTTATGGCTGCAGACAGAGGAGTCGGTGACCATGTCGTATTATTCTGGAAAGGGGTTTAGCTCCTGTTTCCATCACTTTGGAGGCGTTGTACGGTCTCCCCATCCACACTATTGTTTTTTGTTTGTTTGTTTTTTTCTATCTCATTTTCTTTAGTTAAATCACCCATAACTGATGAAAGCCAGTAAAGCCGGTGGCACTTCTAGAAAAAATGCCGTAGGCAGAAAAATGCATCGATTTTCAGCGGTCGCCGTAAATACAATGTGTGTGAATAACCCTCACGGTCTTATGAATCGAAAGAAATTGAATTGTGTTTCCCATTTTAAGTTAATTCATCCTAAATGAATCGGTCGTGATTGTGCAGAGCTCATTTTTATCATCACTGCGGGACATTTCACGTTAATTCTCTAGAGTTCTACGTCTACATTCAGATTCAAAGTTTTATTCATGAAAAAATATAAAAGTACAAAAATATTTCCAGGCACCGGGGGTAAAGAAAAGTAGACATATAACAAAGCTGCATGAGGTTCTATAGAGAACTGCAAGTGTAAAGAGTAATGCTGTGAAAAAGAAAATAATAAAAAGCAATAAACAACTACTACCCAACAATAATGGTCAAGTACTACAGAGTATGCTGTGCAAAAAAGATTATAAGTATAAGTGCAAATAGTAGCTGCAAACACTAACTACATCACTTCTACATGCATTGTCTTACACATATCACTGTATACAGGGAGCTCCCCCTAGTGGTGGCTGCAGACAGTATCTTATCATGTATCTCTGCATACAGGGAGCTCCCCCTAGTGGTGACGGCAGACAGGATCTTATCATGTATCTCTGTATACAGGGAGCTCCCCCTAGTGGTGACTGCAGACAGGATCTTATCATGTATCTCTGTATACAGGGAGCTCCCCCTAGTGATGGCTGCAGACAGGATCTTATCATGTATCTCTGTATACAGGGAGCTCCCCCTAGTGGAGACTGCAGACAAGATCTTATCATGTATCTCTGTATACAGGGAGCTCCCCCTAGTGGTGACGGCAGACAGGATCTTATCATGTATCTCTGTATACAGGGAGCTCCCCCTAGTGGTGACTGCAGACAGGATCTTATCATGTATCTCTATATACAGGGAGCTCCTCCTAGTGGTGGCTGCAGACAGGATCTTATCATGTATCTCTGTATACAGGGAGCTCCCCCTAGTGGTGACGGCAGACAGGATCTTATCATGTATCTCTGTATACAGGGAGCTCCCCCTAGTGGTGACTGCAGACAGGATCTTATCATGTATCTCTATATACAGGGAGCTCCCCCTAGTGGTGACTGCAGACAGGATCTTATCATGTATCTCTGTATACAGGGAGCTCCCCCTAGTGGTGACGGCAGACAGGATCTTATCATGTATCTCTGTATACAGGGAGCTCCCCCTAGTGGTGACTGCAGACAGAATCTTATCATGTTTCTCTGTATACAGGGAGCTCCCCCTAGTGGTAGCTGCAGACAGGATCTTATCATGTATCTCTGTATACAGGAAGCTCCCCCTAGTGGTGGCTGCAGACAGGATCTTATCATGTATCTCTGTATACAGGGAGCTCCCCCTAGTGGTGACTGCAGACAGAATCTTATCATGTATCTCTATATACAGGGAGCTCCCCCTAGTGGTGACTGCAGACAGGATCTTATCATGTATCTCTGTATACAGGGAGCTCCCCCTAGTGGTGGCTGCAGACAGGATCTTATCATGTATCTCTGTATACAGGGAGCTCCCCCTAGTGGTGGCTGTAGACAGGATCTTATCATGTATCTCTGTATACAGGGAGCTCCCCCTAGTGGTGGCTGTAGACCGGATCTTATCATGTATCTCTGTATACAGGGAGCTCCCCCTAGTGGTAGCTGCAGACAGGATCTTATCATGTATCTCTGTATACAGGGAGCTCCCCCTAGTGGTGACTGCAGACAGGATCTTATCATGTTTCTCTGTATACAGGGAGCTCCCCCTAGTGGTAGCTGCAGACAGGATCTTATCATGTATCTCTGTATACAGGGAGCTCCCCCTAGTGGTGGCTGCAGACAGGATCTTATCATGTATCTCTGTATACAGGGAGCTCCCCCTAGTGGTGACTGCAGACAGGATCTTATCATGTATCTCTGTATACAGGGAGCTCCCCCTAGTGGTGGCTGCAGACAGGATATTATCATGTATCTCTGTATACAGGGAGCTCCCCCTAGTGGTGACTGCAGACAGGATCTTATCATGTTTCTCTGTATACAGGGAGCTCCCCCTAGTGGTGACTGCAGACAGAATCTTATCATGTTTCTCTGTATACAGGGGGCTCCCCCTAATGGTAGCTGCAGACAGGATCTTATCATGTATCTCTGTATACAGGAAGCTCCCCCTAGTGGTGGCTGCAGACAGGATCTTATCATGTATCTCTGTATACAGGGAGCTCCCCCTAGTGGTGGCTGCAGACAGAATCTTATCATGTATCTCTGTATACAGGGAGCTCCCCCTAGTGGTGACTGCAGACAGAATCTTATCATGTATCTCTATATACAGGGATACAGGGAGCTCCCCCTAGTGGTGACTGCAGACAGGATCTTATCATGTATCTCTGTATACAAGGAGCTCCCCCTAGTGGTGGCTGTAGACAGGATCTTATCATGTATCTCTGTATACAGGGAGCTCCCCCTAGTGGTGGCTGTAGACAGGATCTTATCTGTTATGGATCCCAATGGCTAGGGGATCGCACTGGACAAGCAAAAAATAACTCAAATAACGGACGAGCTCTAGGGTGATGGAACCTTGGCTGACCGCTGCCCTACTCCTGACAAACACAACTAGAAATAGCCAGGGAGCGTGCCTACGTTGATTCTAGAAGCCTCGCGCCAGCCTAAGAGCTAACTAGCACTGCAGAGAAAATAAAGACCTAACTTGCCTCCAGAGAAATAAACCCCAAAGGTATAGTTGCCCCCCACATGTATTGACGGTGAAAATGAGAGGAAGGCACGCACATAGATATGAAAATAGAGTTAGCAAAACGAGGCCCGCTATAACTAGAAAGCAGAAGGATACAAAAGGGGTCTGAGCGGTCAGCAAAAAACCCTAATCAAAAACCATCCTGAGATTACAAGCACCCATGTGCCAACTCATGGCACATGGGGAGCACCTCAGCCCACTAGAGCTTCCAACTAGCATAGAGTAATATTTAGCAAGCTGGACAAAAAACAAAACAACTGAAAAGCATAACTTAGCTTATCCTGAGAGATCTGGAAGCAGGTAGTCAGAACCAAACTGAGCACATCTGAGTACATTGATAGCCGGCAAGGGAATGACAGGAAAGCCAGGTTAAATAGGAAACACCCAGCCTCAGATGGACAGGTGGAAACCAGAGACCGCAACCCACCAAAGTCACCCAGTACCAGTTGTAACCACCAGAGGGAGCCCAAAAACAGAATCCACAACAGTACCCCCCCCTTGAGGAGGGGTCACCGAACCCTCACAAAAACCCCCAGGGCGATCAGGATGAGCTCTATGGAAGGCGCGGACCAAATCAGTCGCATGAACATCAGAGGCGACCACCCAGGAATTATCCTCCTGACCATAACCCTTCCACTTAACCAAATACTGGAGTTTACGTCTGGAAACACGAGAATCCAAGATCTTCTCAACAACATACTCCAATTCTCCCTCCACCAGCACCGGAGCAGGAGGCTCAACCGAAGGAACAACGGGCACCTCATACCTCCACAATAACGACCGATGGAACACGTTATGAATAGCAAACGATGCTGGGAGATCCAAACGAAAAGATACAGGGTTAAGAATCTCCAAGATCTTATAAGGACCGATGAACCGAGGCTTGAACTTGGGAGAAGAGACCTTCATAGGGACAAAACGAGAAGACAACCACACCAAGTCCCCAACACGAAGTCGGGGACCCACGCGGCGACGGCGATTAGCAAACTGCTGAGCCTTCTCCTGAGACAACTTCAAATTGTCCATCACCTGATTCCAAATCTGATGTAGCCTGTCCACCACCACGTCCACTCCAGGACAATCCGAAGGCTCCACCTGACCAGAGGAAAAACGAGGATGAAACCCCGAATTACAAAAGAAAGGAGAAACCAAAGTAGCAGAACTAGCCCGATTATTAAGGGCAAATTCGGCCAGTGGCAAAAAGGCAACCCAGTCATCTTGATCAGCAGAAACAAAACACCTTAAATAAGTTTCCAAGGTCTGATTAGTTCGCTCCGTCTGGCCATTCGTCTGAGGATGGAATGCAGACGAGAAAGACAAATTAATGCCCATCTTAGCACAAAACGTCCGCCAAAATCTAGACACAAACTGGGATCCCCTGTCAGAAACGATATTCTCCGGAATCCCATGCAAACGAACCACGTTCTGAAAAAATAAAGGGACCAACTCAGAGGAGGAAGGCAACTTAGGCAAGGGTACCAAATGAACCATCTTAGAAAAGCGGTCACACACAACCCAGATAACGGACATTTTCTGTGAGACAGGGAGATCTGAAATAAAATCCATGGAAATGTGCGACCAAGGCCTCTTCGGGATAGGCAAGAATAACAACAACCCACTGGCCCGAGAACAGCAAGGCTTAGCCCGAGCACACACTCCACAAGACTGCACAAAGGTGCGCACATCCCTTGACAAGGAAGGCCACCAAAAAGACCTGGCCACCAAGTCTCTAGTACCAAATATTCCCGGATGACCAGCCAACACAGAAGAATGGACCTCGGAGATGACTCTACTGGTCCAATCATCCGGAACAAACAGTCTTTCTGCTGGACAACGATCAGGTTTATCCGCCTGAAACTCCTGCAATGCACGACGCAAGTCTGGGGAGACGGCGGACAATATTACCCCATCCCTAAGGATACCAGTAGGCCCAGAGTCTCCAGGAGAGTCAGGCACAAAACTCCTGGAAAAAGCATCTGCCTTCACATTCTTTGAACCTGGCAGGTATGAAACCACAAAATTGAAACGAGAAAAAAACAACGACCAACGAGCCTGTCTAGGATTCAGACGCCTGGCAGACTCAAGGTAAATCAGATTTTTGTGATCAGTCAAGACCACCACACGATGTCTAGCACCCTCAAGCCAATGACGCCACTCCTCAAATGCCCACTTCATGGCCAAAAGCTCCCGATTACCCACATCATAATTGCGCTCGGCGGGCGAGAATTTTCTAGAAAAGAACGCACATGGCTTCATCACCGAGCCATCGGAACTTCTCTGTGACAAAACCGCCCCCGCTCCAATCTCGGAAGCATCAACCTCAACCTGAAAAGGAAGTGAAACATCTGGTTGACATAACACAGGAGCAGAAGAAAACCGGCGCTTAAGTTCCTGAAAGGCCTCCACAGCCGTAGGAGACCAATTAGCAACATCAGCACCCTTTTTAGTCAAATCAGTCAAAGGTTTAACAACACTGGAAAAATTAGCAATGAACCGACGATAAAAATTAGCAAAACCCAAGAACCTCTGAAGACTCTTAACAGATGTAGGTTGTGTCCAGTCACAAATCGCCTGAACCTTGACGGGATCCATCTCAATAGTAGAAGGAGAAAAAATGTACCCCAAAAAAGAAATCTTCTGGACTCCGAAGAGACATTTCAAGCCCTTCACAAACAGAGAATTGGCCCGCAGGACTTGAAACACCTTCCTTACCTGTAGAACATGAGACTCCCAGTCATCAGAAAACACCAAAATATCATCCAAATACACAATCATAAACTTATCCAGATATTCACGGAAAATATTGTGCATAAAGGACTGAAAGACTGAAGGAGCATTAGAAAGTCCAAAAGGCATTACCAAATACTCAAAATGGCCCTCAGGCGTATTAAATGCGGTTTTCCACTCATCACCCTGCTTTATCCGCACAAGATTATACGCACCGCGAAGATCTATCTTAGTGAACCACCTAGCCCCCTTAATGCGAGCAAACAAATCAGTCAATAATGGCAATGGATACTGATATTTGACTGTAATCTTATTCAGAAGGCGATAATCTATACAAGGCCTCAGGGAACCATCTTTTTTAGCCACGAAAAAAAAACCTGCTCCCAGAGGGGACAAAGATGGACGAATATGTCCCTTTTCCAAGGACTCCTTAATATAATTCCGCATAGCAGTATGCTCTGGCACTGACAGATTAAATAAACGACCCTTAGGGAACTTACTGCCAGGAATTAATTCTATAGCACAGTCACAATCCCTATGAGGAGGGAGCGAATTGAGCTTAGGCTCCTCAAAAACATCCCGATAGTCAGACAAAAACGCAGGGACCTCAGAAGGAGTAGATGAAGCGATTGAAATCAGAGGTGCATCATCATGAACCCCCTGACATCCCCAGCTTAACACAGACATTGTTTTCCAATCCAGGACTGGATTATGAGTTTGTAACCATGGCAGACCAAGCACTAGTACATCATGTAAATTATACAGTACAAGGAAGCGAATCACCTCCTGATGAACGGGAGTCATGCGCATGGTCACTTGTGTCCAGTACTGCGGTTTATTCATAGCCAATGGTGTAGAGTCAATTCCCTTCAAAGGAATAGGAACTTCCAGAGGCTCCAGACTAAAACCGCAGCATTTGGCAAATGACCAATCCATAAGACTCAGGGCAGCCCCCTTATCCACATAGGCATCGACGGAAATGGATGACAGTGAACAAATCAGAGTTACAGACAAAATGAACTTAGACTGCAGAGTACTAATGGCAAAAGATTTATCAACCTTTTTTGTGCGTTTAGAGCATGCTGATATAACATGAGCTGAATCACCACAATAAAAACACAATCCGTTTTTCCGCCTATAATTTTGCCGTTCACTTCTGGACTGAATTCTATCACATTGCATAGTCTCAGGTGCCTGTTCAGAAGACACCGCCAACTGGTGCACAGGTTTGCGCTCCCGTAAACGCCGATCAATCTGAATGGCCATAGCCATAGACTCATTCAGACCTGTAGGCGCAGGGAACCCCACCATAATATCCTTAATGGCCTCAGAAAGACCATCTCTGAAGTTTGCAGCCAGGGCGCACTCATTCCACTGAGTAAGTACCGACCATTTCCGAAATTTTTGACAATATACTTCCGCTTCATCATGCCCCTGAGAGAGGGCTAATAAAGCCTTTTCAGCCTGAATCTCCAGGTTAAGTTCCTCATAGAGCAATCCCAGTGCCAGAAAAAACGCATCCACACTGAGCAATGCAGGATCCCCTGGTGCCAATGCAAATGCCCAATTCTGAGGGTCGCCCCGCAGGAAAGATATTACAATCTTGACCTGCTGAGCAGGGTCTCCAGAGGAGCGAGATTTCAAAGAAAGAAACAATTTGCAATTGTTCCTGAAATTCAGGAAGGTAGATCTATCTCCAGAAAAAAACTCTGGAATAGGAATTCTAGGTTCAGACATAGGAGTGTGAACAACAAAATCCTGTATGTTTTGAACTTTTGCAGCGAGATTATTCAGGCTGGAAGCCAAACTCTGGACATCCATATTAAACAGCTAAGGTCAGAGCCATTCAAGGGTTAAGAGGAGGTAAGAAGCAGCTAGACAGCAATTAAAGGCTAGGCAGCAAAACTCTGAGGGAAAAAAAAAAAAAAAAAAAAAAATTCCCTTCAACACTTCTTTTTCTCCTGCTTCAGCCCAAACAATTAACACTTTGTGGGCCGGCTATACTGTTATGGATCCCAATGGCTAGGGGATCGCACTGGACAACCAAAAAATAACTCAAATAACGGACGAGCTCTAGGGTGATGGAACCTGGGCTGACCGCTGCCCTACTCCTGACAAACACAACTAGAAATAGCCAGGGAGCGTGCCTACGTTGATTCTAGACGCCTCGCGCCAGCCTAAGAGCTAACTAGCACTGCAGAGAAAATAAAGACCTAACTTGCCTCCAGAGAAATAAACCCCAAAGGTATAGTTGCCCCCCACATGTATTGACGGTGAAAATGAGAGGAAGGCACGCACATAGATATGAAAATAGAGTTAGCAAAACGAGGCCCGCTATAACTAGAAAGCAGAAGGATACAAAAGGGGTCTGAGCGGTCAGCAAAAAACCCTAATCAAAAACCATCCTGAGATTACAAGCACCCATGTGCCAACTCATAGCACATGGGGAGCACCTCAGCCCATTAGAGCTTCCAACTAGCATAGAGTAATATTTAGCAAGCTGGACAAAAAACAAAACAACTGAAAAGCATAACTTAGCTTATCCTGAGAGATCTGGAAGCAGGTAGTCAGAACCAAACTGAGCACATCTGAGAACATTGATAGCCGGCAAGGGAATGACAGGAAAGCCAGGTTAAATAGGAAACACCCAGCCTCAGATGGACAGGTGGAAACCAGAGACCGCAACCCACCAAAGTCACCCAGTACCAGTTGTAACCACCAGAGGGAGCCCAAAAACAGAATCCACAACACTTATCATGTATCTCTGTATACACGGAGCTCCCCCTAGTGGTGACTGCAGACAGAATCTTATTATATATCTCTGTATACAGGGAGCTCCCCCTAGTGGTAGCTGCAGACAGGATCTTATCATGTTTCTCTGTATACAGGGAGCTCCCCCTAGTGGTGTCTGCAGACAGGATCTTATCATGTTTCTCTGTATACAGGGAGCTCCCCCTAGTGGTGACTGCAGACAGAATCTTATCATGTTTCTCTGTATACAGGGAGCTCCCCCTAGTGGTGACTGCAGACAGAATATTATCATGTATCTCTATATACAGGGAGCTCCCCCTAGTGGTAGCTGCAGACAGGATCTTATCATGTATCTCTGTATACAAGGAGCTCCCCCTAATGGTGACTGCAGACAGGATCTTATCATGTATCTCTGTATACAGGGAGCTCCCCCTAGTGGTAGCTGCAGACAGGATCTTATCATGTTTCTCTGTATACAGGGAGCTCCCCCTAGTGGTGGCTGCAGACAGGATCTTATCATGTATCTCTGTATACAGGGAGCTCCCCCTTGTGGTAGCTGCAGACAGGATCTTATCATGTTTCTCTGTATACAGGGAGCTCCCCCTAGTGGTGGCTGCAGACAGGATCTTATCATGTATCTCTGTATACAGGGAGCTCCCCCTAGTGGTGGCTGCAGACAGAATCTTATCATGTATCTCTATATACAGGGAGCTCCCCCTAGTGGTAGCTGCAGACAGGATCTTATCATGTATCTCTGTATACATGGAGCTTCCCCTAGTGGTGGCTGCAGACAGGATCTTATCATGTATCTCTGTATACAGGGAGCTCCCCCTAGTGGTGACTGCAGACAGAATCTTATCATGTATCTCTGCATACAGGGAGCTCCTCCTAGTGGTAGCTGCAGACAGGATCTTATCATGTATCTCTGTATACACGGAGCTCCCCCTAGTGGAGGCTGCAGACAGGATCTTATCATGCATCTCTGTATACAGGGAGCTCCCCCTAGTGGTGACTGCAGACAGAATCTTATCATGTATCTCTGTATACAGGGAGCTCCCCCTAGTGGAGACTGCAGACAGAATCTTATCATGTATCTCTATATACAGGGAGCTCCCCCTAGTGGTAGCTGCAGACAGAATCTTATCATGTATCTCTATATACAGGGAGCTCCCCCTAGTGGTGACTGCAGACGGGATCTTATCATGTATCTCTGTATACAGGGAGCTCCTCCTAGTGGTGACTGCAGACAGGATCTTATCATGTATCTCTGTATACAGGGAGCTCCCCCTAGTAGTGGCTGCAGACAGGATCTTATGTATATCTGTATACAGGGAGCTCCCCCTAGTGGTGGCTGCAGACAGGATCTTATCATGTATCTCTGTATACAGGGAGCTCCCCCTAGTGGTGACTGCAGACAGGATCTTATCATGTATCTCTGTATACAGGGAGCTCCCCCTAGTAGTGGCTGCAGACAGGATCTTATGTATATCTGTATACAGGGAGCTCCCCCTAGTGGTGGCTGCAGACAGGATCTTATCATGTATCTCTATATACAGGGAGCTCCCCCTAGTGGTGACTGCAGACGGGATCTTATCATGTATCTCTGTATACAGGGAGCTCCTCCTAGTGGTGACTGCAGACAGGATCTTATCATGTATCTCTGTATACAGGGAGCTCCCCCTAGTAGTGGCTGCAGACAGGATCTTATGTATATCTGTATACAGGGAGCTCCCCCTAGTGGTGGCTGCAGACAGGATCTTATCATGTATCTCTGTATACAGGGAGCTCCCCCTAGTGGTGACTGCAGACAGGATCTTATCATGTATCTCTGTATACAGGGAGCTCCCCCTAGTAGTGGCTGCAGACAGGATCTTATGTATCTCTGTATACTTGGAGCTCCCCCTAGTGGTAGCTGCAGACAGGATCTTATCATGTTTCTCTGTATACAGGGAGCTCCCCCTAGTGGTGTCTGCAGACAGGATCTTATCATGTTTCTCTGTATACAGGGAGCTCCCCCTAGTGGTGACTGCAGACAGAATCTTATCATGTTTCTCTGTATACAGGGAGCTCCCCCTAGTGGTGACTGCAGACAGAATATTATCATGTATCTCTATATACAGGGAGCTCCCCCTAGTGGTAGCTGCAGACAGGATCTTATCATGTATCTCTGTATACAAGGAGCTCCCCCTAGTGGTAGCTGCAGACAGGATCTTATCATGTTTCTCTGTATACAGGGAGCTCCCCCTAGTGGTGGCTGCAGACAGGATCTTATCATGTATCTCTGTATACAGGGAGCTCCCCCTTGTGGTAGCTGCAGACAGGATCTTATCATGTTTCTCTGTATACAGGGAGCTCCCCCTAGTGGTGGCTGCAGACAGGATCTTATCATGTATCTCTGTATACAGGGAGCTCCCCCTAGTGGTGGCTGCAGACAGAATCTTATCATGTATCTCTATATACAGGGAGCTCCCCCTAGTGGTAGCTGCAGACAGGATCTTATCATGTATCTCTGTATACATGGAGCTTCCCCTAGTGGTGGCTGCAGACAGGATCTTATCATGTATCTCTGTATACAGGGAGCTCCCCCTAGTGGTGGCTGCAGACAGAATCTTATCATGTATCTCTGTATACAGGGAGCTCCCCCTAGTGGTGACTGCAGACAGAATCTTATCATGTATCTCTGCATACAGGGAGCTCCTCCTAGTGGTAGCTGCAGACAGGATCTTATCATGTATCTCTGTATACACGGAGCTCCCCCTAGTGGAGGCTGCAGACAGGATCTTATCATGCATCTCTGTATACAGGGAGCTCCCCCTAGTGGTGACTGCAGACAGAATCTTATCATGTATCTCTGTATACAGGGAGCTCCCCCTAGTGGAGACTGCAGACAGAATCTTATCATGTATCTCTATATACAGGGAGCTCCCCCTAGTGGTAGCTGCAGACAGAATCTTATCATGTATCTCTATATACAGGGAGCTCCCCCTAGTGGTGACTGCAGACGGGATCTTATCATGTATCTCTGTATACAGGGAGCTCCTCCTAGTGGTGACTGCAGACAGGATCTTATCATGTATCTCTGTATACAGGGAGCTCCCCCTAGTAGTGGCTGCAGACAGGATCTTATGTATATCTGTATACAGGGAGCTCCCCCTAGTGGTGGCTGCAGACAGGATCTTATCATGTATCTCTGTATACAGGGAGCTCCCCCTAGTGGTGACTGCAGACAGGATCTTATCATGTATCTCTGTATACAGGGAGCTCCCCCTAGTAGTGGCTGCAGACAGGATCTTATGTATATCTGTATACAGGAAGCTCTGTTGTGATCCGCTTTTTGGGCTCCTCTAGTGGTGGCTGGTGGTACTGGAGACTTGTGTGTTCTTTTCTGCCTCAGCTCACCTGCTTCCATCAGTTTTGGGAGTTCCCTATTTAGCCTTGCTCTCCAGTCACTTCGTTGCCGGTCATCATTGTAACCTGAGTCTTTCAGTTGCATGTTCCTGCTACCAGTCTGCTGATCAGCTAAGTGGACTCTTGTCCTTTTTGTTTTGTATTTTTGTCCAGTTTACAGTTTGTCATTTCCTGTTACTGGAAGCTCTTGTGGACTGAAATTGCTACTCCTGTGTCATGAGTTGACACAGGAGTCTTAAAGTAATTTCAGGATGGGTTTTTGAAAGGGTTTTTCAGCTGACCGTGAAGTCCTCTTTTGTATCCTTCCTCTATCTAGTAAGTGGACCTCGCTTTGCTACATCTACCTTCATACTGTGTATGTCTTTTCCTCTGAACTCACCGTTAATATATGTGGGAGCTACTATCATCTTTGGGGAATTTCACTAGAGGTAAGCCAGGTCTGTTCCTTCCTCTTCCAGGTGTAGTTAGTTCTCCGGCTGGCGCATGGCATCTAGGCAGCCGTAGGAATGCTTCCTGGCTACTGTTAGTTGTGTGGTAGATTTAGGTCACGGTCAGCTTGAGTTTCCATCACCCGAGGGCTAGTCTGTTATTTTGTGTTTCTGATGTTCCCATGCCATTGGGGAATCATGACAGAGCTCCCCCTAGTGGTGGCTGCAGACAGGATCTTATCATGTATCTCTGTATACAGGGAGCTCCCCCTAGTGGTGACTGCAGACAGGATCTTATCATGTATCTCTGTATACAGGGAGCTCCCCCTAGTGGTGACTGCAGACAGGATCTTATCATGTATCTCTGTATACAGGGAGCTCCCCCTAGTGGTGACTGCAGACAGAATCTTATCATGTATCTCTGTATACAGGGAGCTCCCCCTAGTGGTGGCTGCAGACAGGTTCTTATCATGTCTCTCTGTATACAGAGAGCTCCCCCTAGTGGTGACTGCAGACAGAATCTTATCATGTATCTCTGTATACAGGGAGCTCCTCCTAGTGGTGACTGCAGACAGAATCTTATCATGTATCTCTGTATACAGGGAGCTCCCCCTAGTGGTGGCTGCAGACAGGATCTTATCATGTCTCTTTGTATACAGAGAGCTCCCCCTAGTGGTGACTGCAGACAGGATCTTATCATGTATCTCTGTATACAGGGAGCTCCCCCTAGTGGTGACTGCAGACAGAATCTTATCATGTATCTCTGTATACAGGGAGCTCCCCCTAGTGGTGGCTGCAGACAGGATCTTATCATGTCTCTCTGTATACAGAGAGCTCCCCCTAGTGGTGACTGCAGACAGAATCTTATCATGTATCTCTGTATACAGGGAGCTCCTCCTAGTGGTGACTGCAGACAGAATCTTATCATGTATCTCTGTATACAGGGAGCTCCCCCTAGTGGTGGCTGCAGACAGGATCTTATCATGTCTCTTTGTATACAGAGAGCTCCCCCTAGTGGTGACTGCAGACAGGATCTTATCATGTATCTCTGTATACAGGGAGCTCCCCCTAGTGGTGACTGCAGAGAGGATCTTATCATGTATCTCTGTATACAGGGAGCTCCCCTAGTGGTGGCTGCAGACAGAATCTTATCATGTATCTCTGTATACAGGGAGCTCCCCTAGTGGTGGCTGCAGACAGAATCTTATCATGTATCTCTGTATACAGGGAGCTCCCCCTAGTGGTGACTGCAGACAGGATCTTATCATGTATCTCTGTATACAGGGAGCTCCCCCTAGTTGTGGCTGCAGACAGGATATTATCATGTATCTCTGTATACAGGGAGCTCCCCCTAGTGGTGGCTGCAGACAGGATCTTATCCTGTATCTCTGTATACAGGGAGCTCCCCCTAGTGTTGGCTGCAAACAGGATCTTATCATGTGTCTCTGTATACAGGGAGCTTCTTCTAGTGGTGGTTGCAGACAGGATCTTATTATGTGTCTCTGTATACAGGGAGCTCCCCCTAGTGGTGGTTGCAGACAGGATCTTATCATGTATCTCTGTATACAGGGAGCTCCCCCTAGTGGTGGCTGCAGACAGGATCTTATCATGTATCTCTGTATACAGGGAGCTCCCCCTAGTGGTGGCTGCAGACAGGATCTTATCATGTATCTCTGTATACAGGGAGCTCCCCCTAGTGGTGACTGCAGACAGAATCTTATCATGTATCTCTATATACATGGAGCTCCCCCTAGTGGTGGCTGCAGACAGGATCTTATCATGTGTCTCTGTATACAGGGAGCTTCTTCTAGTGGTGGTTGCAGACAGGATCTTATTATGTGTCTCTGTATACAGGGAGCTCCCCCTAGTGGTGGCTGCAGACAGGATCTTATCATGTATCTCTGTATACAGGGAGCTCCCCCTAGTGGTGGCTGCAGACAGGATCTTATCATGTATCCCTGTATACAGGGAGCTCCCCCTAGTGGTGGCTGCAGACAGGATCTTATCATGTCTCTCTGTATACAGAGAGCTCCCCCTAGTGGTGACTGCAGACAGGATCTTATCATGTATCTCTGTATACAGGGAGCTCCCCCTAGTGGTGACTGCAGAGAGGATCTTATCATGTATCTCTGTATACAGGGAGCTCCCCTAGTGGTGGCTGCAGACAGAATCTTATCATGTATCTCTGTATACAGGGAGCTCCCCTAGTGGTGGCTGCAGACAGAATCTTATCATGTATCTCTGTATACAGGGAGCTCCCCCTAGTGGTGACTGCAGACAGGATCTTATCATGTATCTCTGTATACAGGGAGCTCCACCTAGTGGTGGCTGCAGACAGGATCTTATCATGTATCTCTGTATACAGGGAGCTCCCCCTAGTGGTGACTGCAGACAGAATCTTATCATGTATCTCTATACACAGGGAGCTCCCCCTAGTGGTGGCTGCAGACAGGATCTTATCATGTGTCTCTGTATACAGGGAGCTTCTTCTAGTGGTGGTTGCAGACAGGATCTTATTATGTGTCTCTGTATACAGGGAGCTCCCCCTAGTGGTGGCTGCAGACAGGATCTTATCATGTATCTCTGTATACAGGGAGCTCCCCCTAGTGGTGGCTGCAGACAGGATCTTATCATGTATCCCTGTATACAGGGAGCTCCCCCTAGTGGTGGCTGCAGACAGGATCTTATCATGTATCTCTGTGTACAGGGAGCTCCCCCTAGTGGTGACTGCAGACAGGATCTTATCATGTATCTCTGTATACAGGGAGCTCCCCCTAGTGGTGACTGCAGACAGGATCTTATCATGTATCTCTGTATACAGGGAGCTCCCCCTAGTGGTGGCTGCAGACAGGATATTATCATGTATGTCTATATTCAGGAGGCTTTTTGTAATAGTAGCTGCCGATACACCATTTTTTTAAGGTTTGACTGCTTGAATAACCACAGACCTCTGAAACAAAGATGCCGTTTAGCTGGTAACTAGTATGGTGCCAGCATTCTTTTTAGTCTATATACACTTATGTATAGAGAAGATATTTTAGTTTTGTTTTAACTCCATTTTAGGAAAACTATTGTTTATTCTGTTGAAAAGCAAGAAAATAATCTGTGTGATGATAGTGGATATTTTATTACTATTTCCTTTTTATTATATTTTATGCTCATGTTATCTAACAGTGCAGTGTCCCTCTGAATCTGATTATGGGGAGAGACAGACAATCAATAGTTTTTTCTCCCCAGACCTATTCATATTGATTCCTGTCTCTAAAACATTTTATAAACAGTTATTTGAGGGAATCTGTCATCTTGATTTGACTTGTTAACTACTGAATGAAATGCCAGCTCTGCTGACTTCACACCTGAATACTGTATCTTTATTTAATAGTTAATAAAATGGAAAATTCAGCTTAGTTAAGTAAATGGCACTAAAACATTACAGCAGTTTTTTATTCATTGCACTGCATTCAAGTTCTCTTTAAGTCTTCATAAACCTCCTCAGTTCCTCAAAAAATCATCTAGCATGAAAGATTAAAAAGAACAGTGTAAGGAGAGGGAGGAGGGGGATGAGGCTGCAGACAGTGTCTGTGCCAGAGAAGATACTGTGAGAAAGAGGAGGAGCAGCAGAAGTGCAATCTGATTGGTTCAGAACAGATCTAGAATCTTATCAGGGAGACCCTGACAATTAACTGACTTACATTGTACCATTTTGCGTTTTGTGCTTTCTAATTGCTTGGCTTATATCAGTTTCAATAAACAGTTGATTATTTTAAGATGATCTCTTTGTATGTCATGTCTCTTCTACATGTTTCTGTGCCTTTTTATTTAGTGGCACAGAATTCTCTGGGGGGGGGGCGGCGGTGCATTTAACCTGTTCTGTATTATTATCCTGTGAACACCGCCCCACTATAAAGACTATAATAATTATCAGCAAATAAAAATGCTCATATCTCAGGAATCATACGGTGAATAAAAAAGTTTACAAGAATAAAATAAGAATAATACCCAGTAATTTTTGATCTTATGATATGTCCTCCTTAATATATATTGGATTGACCTTGTATATGAGAATAATATAATGCCCTACTGACTTAGAGAAACTGGTACGCAGCCACAATTTCCCTGTTACAGAAGCGTCTAAAAAGAACCTTTCACCACATTTTCATGTTGAACTGGAAGCAGTATGTAATAGTGGCTAGAGAGCAGAATACTTTTTTCTTACATTTAAAAAAAAAAATCCGCCTATATAATTCCGTTATAAATTTATTAGCAATTAAGGTTTTTGGCATATAATGAGTTAATGTTCTTAAGTCCACATGGGCGCTACCAGAGATTTTTCTCTAGGGGCGTGTACTTCTGCCCTCTGTATGACGTTGCCCAATCATGAGCAGGCAGTAACACACAGGAGAAATAGAACACTTCCCACAATTACTCAGAACAGACTGCTCCTGTGTGGGACGTTATGACAGTCTACTCTGCTCTCACTGTCACTCTCATCTCATCGACAGGTGGTGTGAGGAGCAGCACAGCAGAGCTGACATTGCTACAAGAGAAGGAGAGGTGATGAGAGGGTTTGTATTGTGACACAGCTAGACTCAGCTGTGCTGACCTCCTCCTGCGTTGACTGATGAGATCTTATTTGGGTAAGTCATCTCTGTTTTCCTCCCAGCTATTTCTAATACTCCAGGAGGTTTGACCAGGAGACCAGGGCTGGATCCTTCCATCTCACACAATGATAATCCAGCTCTAATCTATGAAGGGGGCGTGTACTTTGTTTTACTTGCTTTTGATTGGGCAGTGACATACAGAGGAAAAAGTGATTAGTGAAAAAGATCTGATTACGCCCACTTGAACTTAACAAAAATTAACTAATTAGTTGCCAAGTACTTTCTTTGTGAATGTATCTGCAACAGAGAAATTAAATTTAAAAAGTTTTATTCCATTCTGCACTCATCGTGTGTCCAGTTTAATATAAAAAATTCTGGGAAATGTTCTCTTTAACCCCTTACTGACATCAGGCATAATAGTACGCCGATGTCGCAGTCCCTCCCTTTTATGTGGGCTCCGGAGGTGAGCCCACATCTTTCCGGGGACATGTCTGCTGTTTTGAACAACTGACATGTTCCCCCAATAGCCGCGGGTGGAATCGTGATCCACCCGCAGCTATTAACCAGTTAAATGCCGCTGTCATGTTCTTCCTAAAGAAAAAAAATATAAAATGTTAACAATCTAAAATAAAATATTACAATTCAAATCACCCCGCTATCATCCTTCTAAAAATAAATGAATCTAAAAAATGAATAACATTTAATTCTATTTAGTTAAAATTAATTAAAATTAATGTACTTTGTTTCTGTGCATCCATAACAGTCTAATCTATCAAAATATAAATTCTAATTTATCTTTATGGTAACAGCCATTTTAATTGTTCTTTCCATAGAGCACTGCCGGGTTTTTTTTTTTTTCTAATGGCAAACTAAGATTTATGTCTGTATCATTTTGGGGTGCATAAGACATTTTGATCTCTTTTTATTGCATTTTTCGAGAATTAGCATCTATGAAAAAAGTAACGCTGCTCCCGTATTATAAACCAAATGGGTTTTTTTTTTCTACAAATTTTTGCATCTGTTTTGCCGTTTAAAAAAAAAAAATAGAAATATTTAAATATGTAGCATCGTGAAATTGTAAAGATTTATGCTGCCCACATAATGAATGACATAAAAACAAAACCCCTAAAAATACTGGTGGAAATGCATATTTTTTTTTTCATTATTTCACATTTTTTTGTTCCTATTTTCCATTTTCCAATATGTTATATGGAGAATGTATGGTGTCTTTCAAAACTACAACTCGTTTCTCAAAAAGAAAGCTCTTATATGGCTATGTCTGTGGATAATTTTAAAAATATCAGGGCTCTTGGAAAAAAAAGGAAGGAAAAATGAAATCCAGAATCATAATCCAGCAAATTTACAAATATTTACCTTGTTTCTTACAAAAATTAAGTTCTATTGTCTGATGTCCATTCTTTTTGTTCCTGTTGTTTCGCTGTGCAATCTGCACCAAATTTGGTATATTGGTAAATCAAGCTCTTGCAAAGTTTTAGAATGACTTTTGACTCTCTCTCAAAAGAAAAAAATGGATACAAACAGCGCCGGACTGGGACTAAAATTCAGCCCTGGCATTTGAAGTTACACAGGCCCACTTGTCACATGGTGACTGTATAATATCTTTGTACTCTTGTAGGCAGGGCCGGTTTTAGGCAAAGTGGGGCTCTATGCCTAGGCAAAGTTTAAAATGGGGCCCAAATGTTATTATATTTCACATAACACAAAAGCATTTCGGTTGTATTTACAAGCGCTGAGTTCAGGCCGCTAAATGAGTTTGATCGACAATACTGAAGTTGTTCAACGCTTGTTTCCCGGCCTCTTTCCACCAGCTGAGGAACAATGATGGGACAGAACCATCACTAATAGATCACTAACAGATCACCATACAGTATCATATTATCAGCAGCACATCTACAGTTTACACCGGCGATGTGCTGCTGAGAACAAGGATTTTTGTTCCGGCAAAAACAATCCAATCACCCAATAAATAGGCAGCATTTTACTTGTTTAGTAAAATACACCCCATAGTCCTCCATATATTATAATGTGCACCACAGTCCTCCATATAGTATAATACACTCTCTATAGTCCTCCATATAATAAAATACACTGCTTAGTCCTCGATATAGCATAATACACTCCTCATAGTCCTCCATATAGCATAATACACTCCTCATAGTGCTCCATATAGCATAATACACTCCTCATAGTGTTCCATATAGTATAATGCACCGCCATTGTCATCCATGTAGTACAATTCATTTCCCATAGTATAATACACCCCATAGTTCTTCATATAGTATAACGTATTCCCCATAGTCCTCGATATAGTATAATGCAGCCCACATATAGTATAATGCAGCCACCACCCTACAGAGTATAATGCAGCCACCCCAGAGTATAATGTAACCGCCCATAGAATATAATGCAGTCCCCCTCATAGTTTAATGCAGCCCCCTTATAGAGTATGATGCAATCACCCCTCACAGAATATAAATATAATACAACCCCTCATAGAATATAATGTAGCCCCGAATAGAATAGAATACAGCCCACCTCCCCATAGAATATAATGCAGCCCCATCAAAGAGTATGATGCAATCATCCCTCATAAAATCTAATACAGCCCCCCATAGAATATAATACAGCCCACTTCCCCATAATATACTGTATAATGTAGCCCCCCATAGAATATAATGCAGCCCCCCATGCTATATGAGACAGCCTCCCCCATAGAATATAATATACCCCCGCAATAGTATATAACACAGCCACATAGTATATAACACAGCCTCCCCCATAGAATATAATATACTGTACCCCCCATAGTATATATCAAAGCCCGCATAGCATATAGCTCAACCCGCATAGTATATAGCACAGCCTGCATAATATAGCACAGCCCGCGTAGTAGTATACAGCACAGCCCACGTAGTAGTATACAGCACAGCCCGCGTAGTAGTATACAGCACAGCCCGCGTAGTAGTATACAGCGCAGCCCGCGTAGTAGTATACAGCACAGCCCGCGTAGTAGTATACAGCACAGCCCGCGTAGTAGTATACAGCACAGCCCACGTAGTAGTATACAGCACAGACCACGTAGTAGTATACAGCACAGCCCGCATAGTAGTATATAGCGCTGCCCACACAGCAGTATATACAGCACAGCCCACACAGTAGTATATACAGCACAGTCCACACAATAGTATATACAGAACAGCCCACACAATAGTATATACAGCACAGCCCACACAATAGTATATACAGCACAGCCCACACAATAGTATATACAGCACAGCCCACACAATAGTATATACAGCACAGCCCACACAATAGTATATACAGCACAGCCCACACAATAGTATATACAGCACAGCCCACACAGTAGTATATACCGCACAGCCCACACAGTAGTATTAGTATATACAGCACAGCCCACACAGTAGTATTAGTATATACAGCACAGCCCACACAGTAGTATAGTTGGAGCGGCCCCCAGACGCAGGACGGCGGGGTACTCGGTACCGGGTCTATCGGTTCTGAGGATGTCACGGTGGCCTGACCCGGCCCGTGGTCCTGCCAAGGGGCACCCAATAAAAGGTGTAGGTGGTGGTGTAGGTCGCAGTAAATAACGAGGACACAGGGTTGCAGTCTCTTTACTGAAGGCTTCGGCATCCGCAATCCAGAGCACTGCTAACAGGGCTGGCTGAGACCGGCCGGTCCGAAGGCACATCCAGAGTTCCCTTTGCAGGTGGAAATCAGTGCCTACCTACTAGCGCCTGGGTGTTGTAGTACTTCCCTGCTGAGCACCACGGGATAGTCCTCACAACTGTTGTGTCTGTTTCTGTTCTTTCTCTCTGTCCCCCAGATGATATGGATAGGACGCACCCGTATGACGGGGTAGGCCTGGAGTTATTTTATAGGGACCCTAGAAACGCCCCTCTCCCACAGTTGCCTCCGTTGTCTTCATTAGGTGATTTAGGTGAGACAGCCAACCTAAAATTAACTGCCCTGCTGTTGGTTTGAAGTAATGCGTAGAGCCCAATACTTCCTCGGCGTTCTGGCCACCAGCTACGCGCCTCAGTAGAATGTTGCCGATCTCGGGGCACGACTCCTACTGGTTCTTTCGCCTTTGTGCTGTGATATTGTTTCTCACTTCTCCACAATAAACCTCGCTTCGTGTCCTTTCTTGAGATACCGCCGCAATGAGGTGCAGGCACGGCTCCGTAACGATCTGTCTCGTGCTAGGCCACTGTCAGGATCCCACCCCTGACAGGGACCCCCCTGAATCTTCCCAAGCAACGCTCTCCTCTCACTAGATGTTACCTGGGCAAAACCCAGTCAGCTTCTCTCTAACTTCCTATCCAACCCCCAGTTTTACCAGAGTGTGAGGAGTGGCCTAATACATATAACCCTTTGCTCCCCCTGGTGGCCGGAGTGTGAAGTGTAATGTGTGACTGTGATACCTGGTCAGGTGAACTCCTTAAGTGCCATCAGACGTACCATCACTCCCCTTAGTGGCGGAGCATCAGTACTGCAACGACCAGGACTCTGGGGCGCTGCATATACAGCACAGCCCACACAGTGGTATATACAGCACAGCCCACATACTGGTATATACAGCACAGCCCACACAGTGGTATATACAGCACAGCCCACACAGTGGTATATACAGCACAGCCCACACAGTGGTATATACAGCACAGCCCACACAGTAGTATATACAGCACAGCCCACACAGTAGTTTATACAGCACAGCCCACACAGTAGTATATACAGCACAGCCCACACAACTGTAACTGAGGCAATGACAGACTAGCACAGCCCACATCTCATCTCTCCTCCCGCCCTGACAATGGCCCCACAGTCCAGTAAAAAAAAAACCACACTCCTCACCTCTCCTCTTGCCCGCGCTGCTCCCTGCTCCTGTCTCAGCGGATGCAGTCTGCCCGGGACACAGCAGGTGCGCGATGATATGATGTCATCGCAGAGCGGGGAATGATGGGAGAGGGAGTGTCAGCAGAAGCTCTCTCCTCCATCATTGCATTCAACTGTACCGGCGTCATAGGTATAGTCGAATGCGGCGGCAGCACTGGCGGGGGGAGGGGGGGGAGAGTGCAGCGGCCCAATACTGGCACCGGCCCTTCTGGCATTTGCCAGAAGTGCCCTATGGCCAGTCCGGCCCTGGATGCAAATATAAATTAATAGCCAAATGACAGGACCAATCAGCCCCAAAGTTGCCACATGGGTAAAGTAGGAAGATCAGGAAGTTTTTCACCTTGTTTCAGTTTTGCAAGATCAACGCAGCAAAAAATGTACAACAAAAGCGTCCAAGATATTCACTAAAAATAAGAACCCATATGCAAAGATTAATTAATAGCCAAGAGACAGGACCAATCTTTCCCAATTTAGCCACTCACTCAAATCAGTCCCTTTAGAATGTTTTCCACCAAGTTTCAGCTCTCTAGGAGCTACCCGTTCCTTGAGATATTCCCCAAAAAATGAAATATGAAAGAAAATAATAATGAATGGCAAAACACTAGGACCAATCTGCAACAAATTTGGTTTTTAGGTAAATCAAGAGCTTTTGAAGGTTTTAAATCAAGTTTCTGCTCTCTGGAACCTACCGTTACCAAAAAAAATGAATCACAAATGTAAATACCAGTAGTAAAACAAATAACAAATAGTCAAATCAAATACATTGATGAGCAAAAGGGTAACAATGTTTGAACTTCTTCCCAAGAAAAGAGAAGCAGCATCATCCAGCTCATCGATAGTGGTCTCTCGGCCAAGAAAGTTGTCAAACTGCATCATGTGAGCGCCATGACAGTTGGAAGAATATGAACTGAAGTTTGTCCATCCATTCAGAAGCCAAGAGGTGGATGTCCAGGCAAAATCTTGGTGTCAACAAGTCAGTTCATCACAAGGTCTGTCAGTTCTGGGGCAACAAACACGGCAGTGGAGGAGGCTCGTGTGCTTCATAATAGTGAGATCACAGATATCCATGGAAGCACCATGCAATGCACATTACACAAGTCTGGAATGGTGAAGAAGGTGAAGAAGACTCAACTTCAATATCGTCATAAGAAGCATTGGCCTAAATTTGCAAAAAATAACAAAATTGAACAGCAGAAGATTGGAAACGGGTTATTTGGAGCAATGAGACAAAAGTAAAAAATGGCTCTGATGGGTGCAAATGGGTCTGGAAGAAACAAGGGAAAAAGGGGCTAATGGATCGAAAAATTGAAGGAACTATCAAGTTCGGTGGAGGAAGCCTGATGATATGAGGTTGTTTCACAGCCAGAGGCATTGGATACTTGATCGGGATCGATGGCGGTCTCAATGCTGAGCTATATCTGAGTATCTTACTTTATCCCTTCAAGATATGGGTATGAAAATGACGACATAGTCTTCCAACAGGACAATGACCCGAAGCATATGTTGAGATTGGCGGAGAAATGGTTCAATGACAATGAAGTAGAGGTGCTGGATTATTCCCACTGTCCCCGACCTCAACCCAATCCAACACTTGTGGGTAGAGGTGAAGAACAAGCTGTATACAGACCCAAGTAAGTCCACCAGTGTGCACCAACATGGGGAACGTGTAGAAGAGACCTGGGATGAGATATCGGTGGAGACATGCTTGAATATGATCAAGAGCAGCCCAGAAGGATTCAGGCAGCGGTGAAAGTCAAAGGTGGATTTACAAAATACTAACAAAATAATGCAGCGACATGACAATAATGTGTAAAACTAATCATATGCTAAATAGCTGCAAGTCACATTTATTTATGAGATAACCAAGATAATTGTCTATAAAATGATGGTGGTCTCAGGATCAAAGCTGCAGTGGATGGTGAGATATGGAGCCTGAAAGTCAAAAGATCAGAACTTTGTTACCCTTTCCTTTTGCTCATCATTGTACACAGATGCAAAATCAAGTAATTCTACTAGTTTAGAATAACATAGGTAGAAGAAAGCAGTTCTTTTTTGCAATAAAAACTGTGAGAAATGTATTGTAAACATTTATTAATTCATGTCCAGGAGGTCAACCATTCCCACCTTTTCTGGAAGGCAACAGGCTGCAGCAGGAGCTCTCCCCCACTATACCGCCTCCAATAAGAGACTAGATATACAAAGCCACACCCCATAGCGAAGCCGCACCCTGTAACAAAGCCACACCCCATAGCTATGCCACACCCTGTAACAAAGCCACACCCCATAGCGAAGCCACACCTGTAACAAAGCCACACCCCATAGCGAAGCCACATCCTGTAACAAAGCCACACCCCATAGCGAAGCCAAACCTGTAACAAAGCCACACCCCATAGCCAAGCCACAACCTGTAACAAAGCCACACCCCATAGCGAAGCCACACCTGTAACCAAGCCACACCCCATAGCCAAGCCACACCTGTAACCAAGCCACACCCCATAGCGAAGCCACACCTGTAACAAAGTCACACCCCATAGCGAAGCCACATCCTGTAACAAAGCCACACCCCATAGCGAAGCCACACCTGTAACCAAGCCACACCCCATAGCGAAGCAACACCTGTAACAAAGTCACACCCCATAGCGAAGCCACACCTGTAACAAAGCCAGACCCCATAGCCAAGCCACACCTGTAACCAAGCCAGACCCCTAGCTATGCCACACCTGTAACAAGGCTACACCCCATAGCGAAGCCACACCTGTAACAAAGCCACACCCCATAGCAAAGCCACACCCATGCAATTGCCAGTTACATTGTAGGCATTTTGATCTCCTGTTTACTTTCACAATTTATCTTAACATTTACTACCTTAGTCAAATATTACTATTGGCATAATATATGTGCACCCCTGGTCAAAATTACTGTTATTATGAACAGTTAGGCAAGTTGAAGATGTCTCTAAACGGCCTAAAGTTACAGAGGACGCATCTTACATAGTTACGTAGGTTGAATAAACTGTAAAGAACCCTTTCCTGTTCAGCACCTGGCATCGACTTTTTTCAGCTGTAATGAGTGCCCCCTGGTCCTCAGGACAGTCCTTGGAAGGAACAGCATCTTAGGTAGAAAAAAAATATATATATACACTCACCGGCCACTTTATTAGGTACACCATGCTAGTAACGGTTTGGACCCCTTTTGCCTTCAGAACTGCCTCAATTCTTCGTGGCATAGATTCAACAAGGTGCTGGAAGCATTCCTCAGAGATTTTGGTCCATATTGACATGATGGCATCACACAGTTGCCGCAGATTTGTCGGCTGCACATCCCAAAGATGCTCCATACAAGGCAGGATGGATCCATGCTTTCATGTTGTTTACGCCAAATTCTGACCCTACCATCCGAATGTCGCAGCAGAAATCGAGACTCATCAGACCAAGCAACGTTTTTCCAATCTTCTACTGTCCAATTTCGATGAGCTTGTACAAATTGTAGCCTCAGTTTCCTGTTCTTAGCTGAAAGGAGTGGTACCCGGTGTGGTCTTCTGCTGCTGTAGCCCATCTGCCTCAAAGTTCGACGCACTGTGCGTTCAGAGATGCTCTTAGGCCTACCTTGGTTGTAACGGGTGGCGATTTGAGTCACTGTTGCCTTTCTATCAGCTCGAACCAGTCTGCCCATTCTCCTCTGACCTCTGGCATCAACAAGGCATTTCCGCCCACAGAACTGCCGCTCACTGGATTTTTTTTCTTTTTCGGACCATTCTCTGTAAACCCTAGAGATGGTTGTGCGTGAAAATCCCAGTAGATCAGCAGTTTCTGAAATACTCAGACCAGCCCTTCTGGCACCAACAACCATGCCACGTTCAAAGGCACTCAAATCACCTTTCTTCCCCATACTGATGCTCGGTTTGAACTGCAGGAGATTGTCTTGACCATGTCTACATGCCTAAATGCACTGAGTTGCCGCCATGTGATTGGCTGATTAGAAATTAAGTGTTAACAAGAAGTTGGACAGGTGTACCTAATAAAGTGGCCGGTGAGTGTATATACTGTATATATACAGTATATATATATATATATATATATATATATATATATATATATATATATATATATATTCATCTTTTACATTTTAAAAATTACAAAAAAGGAAAATGGGCCGATGCAAAAGTTTGGGCACCCTGCATGGTTAGCACCTAGTTGCACCCCATTTTAAAAGTATCACAGCTTGTAAGCCCTTTTTGTAGCCAGCCAAGAGTCAATCACTTTTTGTTTAAGGGTTTTTCATCCATTTTTCCTTGCAGAATTCCTCCAGTTCTGTGAGATTCCTGGGTTGTCTTCCATCCTCTGCTATTTTGAGGTCTAGACACAGCTTTTCAATGATGGTCAGATCGGGGGACTGTGAAGGCCATTGTAAAACCTTCAGCTTGCGCCTTTTGAGGTCGTCTATTGTGGATTGTGACGTGTGTAGGATCATTATTCATTTGTAGCAGCCATCCTCTTCCTCTTTTCATCTTCAGCATTTTTTTTACAGGTGATGTTATGTTTGCATCAAGAATTTGTTGAAATCTTATTGAATCCATTCTTCCCTCTACCTGTGATATGTCCCTGTGCCATTGGCTGCAACACAATTCTAAAACATGATTGATCCCCCCATGATTAATTATTGGCACAGTATATATACACTCATTTTTTGCCTAAAATATAAATGAAATGTGTCTTCTGTAGCTTTAGCCCTTATAGAGATTTTCCAATCTTCAACTTGCTTAACTTTTCACAATAACAGTAATTTGTCCAAACTGTTACATACCACTGTGTATATATATATTTACTGACTTTGCACCTCTTGATACATGATACACTGAATTGCAAAAGAGTCCATTTAATTACAAGCTTAGCTCTGCTACATCTGTTTTGCTGGCCTTCAGTGCTTTAGTGTATACTGTGTATAAATGTATGGAGACGCCATTACTGCATTGAAACCTATTATCCCATCCATCAATGGTAAGTACATTGGTTACAAGACAGAACTTCTCTCCGTCCGTTCATCATTTCAAAGAGGTATCAAAAAGCCTTGAGGAAATGAGGAGATTTGTCAGTGATTTTCCTGAGGCAGCGTTTTATTGTGAGCCAACAAGTCTGTCCCACGAATCTGGCTGCAAATCTTCCGGGTGAATGATGGGATTCCTGACCTGAGAGTGTCATCTTATCGATCAATCATCCCGGAGAGTGCAGAAAAGCCAAGGATTGTCCTGTTCATCACTGTGTTTGGTTTATCTTGTCGTCTGGCTCCTAATAGAGGAATTTTCACTGCTTTTATAAATGTTCAGAGATAAGCTAGTTCTAGCTGTGCACAGCCATGAATCAGAATCGGAAAAATAATGCCGACATTAAGTTATATAAAAAGCATCCTGAAGTATGAATTCTGAAAATATGCAATGAGTAGTTGTTAGTGATAGTAGTAATGGGACAAGTAGCAGTAGTAATCATAGTAGTATTCTGCCTCTAATATATGTTAAGTGGATAAATATTACATGGAGCAAATATTTTGCTGCTAATAGTTTTTTTTTTTTTTATTATTCTATTTATGCTTTCCTCCCTATCTACAGTTTCTTTTCTCTGCCCTCCATGGGACTGTACTTGCTTTCTCCCCTCCCCACACTTTATATATTGGTTTCCCTGAGGTTATTTTTAACATTGAGTTAAGGGAGAGGTAAAAAAAGAGATTGTATCTGCATTTCCCCTCTCCACATTATGGCCATCTGTATACAATCCACTCAATCCTATTTCTAACATTGAGAGATGAGAGGGTGGAGCAGAGAACCATCAGGACCGAGTAGGATCTCTGATGGATTTGCTTCTTTGTTCGCAGATCACTGAGCTAAATTAATTACTTATGGATACTCTGTAGCCAGTAAAGGGTAGAAATCTTTACTAAAGAATTGCCTGACTTTGCATTTACAAAGCAAATGAACAATAAAAATGTGCAAGAAATGTATGTAACCTTTAAAGATCATTTACATAGATTTTAATTTGCCTAAAAAAAAATATCACAACCTATATGTCTCCTGTGCATATTATTAGTGACCGTACTGAGTTTTTGCATTTCTTGAGCAATCTTTTTTTGTGAAGGGGAAATACAGTTAGGTCCATATATATTTGGACAGAGACAACATTTTTCTTATTTTGGTTATAGACATTACCACAATGAAGTTTAAACAAAACCATTCAGATGCAGTTGAAGTTCAGACTTTCAGCTTTCATTTGAGGGTATCCACATTAAAATTGGATAAAGGGTTTAGGAGTTTCAGCTCCTTAACATGTGCCACCCTGTTTTTAAAGGGACCAAAAGTAATTGGACAGATTCAATAATTGTAAATAAAATGTTCATTTCTAGTACTTGGTGGAAAACCTTTGTTGGCAAAGACTGCCTGAAGTCTTGAACTCATGGACATCACCAGACGCTGTTTCCTCCTTTTTGAGGCTCAGTTTGGCTGCATTTGGCTGGATCTGAGCACACAGTATGGCGGCTCTGAAGATCTCAGAATTCATTTATCCTGTGTCACATCATCCATAAACACTAGTGACCTAGTGCCACTGGCAGCCATGCATGCCCAAGCCATCACACTGCCTCCACCATGTTTTACAGATGATGTGGTATGCTTTGGAGCATGAGCTGTACCACGCCTTCGCCATACTTTTCTCTTTCCATCATTCTGGTAGAGGTTGATCTTGGTTTCATCTGTCCACAGAATGTTCTTCCAGAACTGTGCCGGCTTTTTTAGATGTTTTTAGCCTTTTTCTTCTTGATGCTTATGAGTGGCTTGCACCGTGCAGTGAACCCTCTGTAGTTACTTTCATGCAGTCTTCTCTTTATGGTAGATTTGGATATTGATACGCCGACCTCCTGGAGAGTGTTGGTCACTTGGTTGGCTGTTGTGAAGGGGTTTCTCTTCACCATGGAGATTATTCTGCGATCATCCACCACTGTTGTCTTCCGTGGGCGCCCAGGTCTTTTTGCATTGATGAGTTCACCAGCGCTTTCTTTCCTTCTCAGGATGTACCAAACTGTAGATTTTGCCACTCCTAATATTGTAGCAATTTCTCAGATGGGTTTTTTCTGTTTTCGCAGCTTAAGGATGTCTTGTTTCACCTGCATGGAGAGCTCCTTTACCGCATGTTTACTTCACAGCAAAACCTTCCAAATACAAGCACCACACCTCAAATCAACTCCAGGCCTTTTATCTGCTTAATTGAGAATGACCTAACGAAGGGATTGCCCACACCTGTCCATGAAATAGCCTTGGAGTCAATTGTCCAATTACTTTTGGTCCCTTTAAAAACAGGGTGGCACATGTTAAGGAGCTGAAACTCCTAAACCCTTCATCCAATTTTAATGTGGATTCCCTCAAATGAAAGCTGAAAGTCTGAACTTCAACTGCATCGGAATTGTTTTGTTTAAAATTCATTGTGGTAATGTCTATAACCAAAATTAGAAAAATGTTGTCTCTGTCCAAATATATATGGACCTAACTGTAATTGGTTTTGAAAATCTCCCAAAATCCAGACGTTTAACTCTGACTCTGACTGTCTGCCTCACAAAGTGTGTGTGTCACAGACTGATTTACTAGTCATATTTTACATTTGTACACAGATCAGCAAAACTACTCTCTGTTGCTGGTGCTGGCATTTTGGACAAGTACCTATGTAGCATTTCTTATTACGTCATTTACAAGAATGAGGTGGAATTATGTTAAATATGTTTTATTTTGTAATGTAGACATTTAATTCTGCATGTTTGATTTTGCACAAGTGTTTTACTAGCCCGATTTGACAACTGTATGTGCCACTCCTATACTGCAGTCTTCTGCCTCATTTTGCTTATTGGATTTACCAAGTTACTGAGCATTTCTTACAATGTCCGATTTGTCAAGGGTCAAGTAATTGGGGGGTTGAAAAGGTTGTTGAAAGTAAATTATAGTCTTACACGAAATACATGGCACAAAAGAAAAAGTGGCAAAGGAAGGGGTAGTGTAAAATAAAAAAAGCTCATACCAGGGTTACTAATATGGGAGCTGCTAGCAGCAGAATCACCACCACTGACAGCAATCATTCGGGCAGCTAAATATGTGTCATTCACTAGTCTCAGTCAAAGAAGGATGTGACAGCGACACCATCAGTTTAAGTCAGTGTTCTGCAAATGACGTTACCTCTGACAGTGAGACCATTAATTTAAGGCCGTGTCCTGCAAATGACCTTACCTCTGACAGTGACACCATTAATTTAAAGGGCCACTGTCACCCCCCTCCAGCCGTTATAAACTAAAAGAGCCACCTTGTGCAGCAGTAATGCTGCATTCTAACAAGGTGGCTCTTTTAGTTTTAGGTTCAAGTATACCCCAAATAAAGCGTTTTTATACTTAGCCACAATTCCTGTCTCTAGCCACGTAGGCGGGTCCTCACGCCCCAGCTTGACCAGCTCCTCTGCCGTCACTCCAATCTTCCTGCGCTTTCGGCGCCGCCCCCTCAGCGCTGTTATTGGTTCAAAACCGGCGCCTGCGCAGTGTACTGCTGTGCTGCACAGATGCAGTAAGCTCTGGCCATCTGACGTTCCAGCCAGGCTTGCACACTGCGCCTGCACGGGCATTGCAGCCACCCACCTTTGGAATCCCAGCCTCGCACTATGTGTTATGCATTATGCACAGTGTGGGGCGGGGATTCCAAAGGTGGCTGGCCGCAATGCCCGCGCAGGCGCAGTGTGCAAGCCTGGCTGGAACGTCAGACGGCAAGAGCTTACTGCGTCTGCGCAGCACAGCAGTACACTGCGCAGGCGCCGATTTTGAACCGAAACAGCGCTGAGGGGGCGGCGCCGAAAACAAAGGAAAATTGGAGTGACGGCAGAGGAGCTGGTCAAGTATAAAAACGCTTTATTTGGGGTATACTTGAACCTAAAACTAAAAGAGCCACCTTGTTAGAATGCAGCATTACTGCTGCACAAGGTGGCTCTTTTAGTTTATAAAGGCTGGAGGGGGGTGACAGTGGCCCTTTAAGGCCGTGTTCTGCAAATGACGTTACCTCTGACTGTGAGACCATTAATTTAAGGTTGTATTCTGCAAATGATGTTACCTCTGACAGTGAGACCATTAATTTAAGCCTGTGTTCTGCACATGATGTTACCTCTGACAGTGACACCATAAATCTAAGGCCGTGCTCTGCAAATGATATTACCTCTGACAGTGACACCATAAATTTAAGGCCGCGTTCTGCAAATGGTGTTACCTCTGACAGTGACACCATTAATTTAAGTCCCTGTTCTGCACATGATGTTACCTCTGACAGTGATACCATCAGTTTAAGTCAGTGTTCAGTCTTATAGTAAATTACTAAAGGGATAATTTTTGGACTTTATTTTTTATTTTTAAAAAAAGCATGAGAAGTTGGTCAACAGGCTGTTGGTTACTACCAGTTATGGTGAGGCTATCACCATATTCCTAAGATAGTGTTTGTGTTAAGGAGCTTGAAAGGAGATGTCAGAGTGTTACATATGTCTTTTTAGGTCAAATCACGGCTTAACTATAATTACGATTGATGGCAACACCATCAGTTTAAGTTAGTGTTCTGCACATGATGTTACCTCTGACAGTGACACCATTAATTTAAGTCCATGTTCTGCACATGATGTTATCACTGACAGTGTTGCCATCAGTTTATGTCAGTGTTCGGTATTACAATAAATTACTAAAGGGATAATTTGTGGACCTTATTTTTTATTTAAAAAAAACACATGTGAAGTTAGTCAATAGGCTGTTGGTTACTACTGGTTATGGTGAGGCTATCCCTTTGATATTCCTAAGACAGTGTTTGGATTTATTAAGGAGATTGAAAGAAGTTGTATACAGTCATAGGAGACCTGAGTGTTACATATGTCTTTTTACGTCAATTTGTGGCTTAGTTGTAATTGCAATTCATGGCAAATCGATCAGCTGAAAATTGAATTTTTGGGAAATATTCCTCACCATCTCATCAATTTTAATATATATATGTACACCAGCAGCTCTGCAGCACGTGTTCTATGCTCTGTTAGCAGGTACACATTTGACAGCTCATTGTACTTTACGCCTTTTAGAATTGACATTTATAATAGTCAGATCCGAGGGTTTCATAGGGAGATTTTCTAATACTGATATAGACACCTTTCAGATGCTGCACGTTCCAGAAAAGTAAATGGTAAAATGTGCACCAGTCAAACGGTAAATGACATATTTCCCCATAATTACGCCTCAAGCCTTCAATCTGATCACTTTGATGTTGCCAAGAGTCACACGTAACAGCCGAGGTTACTTGCAAATGAAAGAAGAAACAGTGAGAACGATGGAGGAGATTTATAAGAAAATATGTGCCAGAACTGCAGAAAAAAAGAACCTGAACCAGTTTTATATAAAACCCTGCAATGTTTTTAATGAGTAAATTACCATATAATATTTAGTTTGTACAGCACCAATAAATAACACTTCGGCTATGGCAGGTCAGTGTTGTCATAGGGACATTGGATCCTCTCCCATAGTAAATTCCACATAGTGCCAATTTATGCCAGGTTCACAATGCTCCCCTGCAGGAAAAAACGAGTATTGCACTGGTACCGATACGAAACGGCTGTTACTTACCGCTGCTTTGTTGCAGGAAGCCATTTGATCCTGGCATCCTATTTAAAGTATAATATTGGTTGTGGTGAAACACACGACATACCGTAGATGAAGCTATAACACTTTTCTTAAATATACAATATTGTGCAAAGGTTTTAGTCAAGTGTGGAAAAATACTGTAAAGTAAGAATGCATTAAAAAACACATTAAGAAACGTTGCCCCTTAGACCCCAGTCCAGAGCCTCTCACCTAGCCAAAATAGTTCTCATGCTTCGCACTGACGAGGGCCAACAGCCGAAACACCGTGTCTGCGAATTGAGATACTGATTTGGCTTTTATCCTAAGTCATATTCAACGACTCGTTAAAGGGTTGATTGTGACTTGTAGGATCGCTACTTTCAACAGGTGGCGCTATAGAGGTCAAGTCCTCTTTTTCTCTGAAGAGGCATATTAAAAACTAGAAGTGGTAATAGTCAAATGTTACAATTTAATCGAAATCTTACCAGTATTTGGTGATCACACTTTACCCTCTTCAGTTCTTTTAGGCACACTTGCACAAAGTCAGTGATTTTGTAGAATGATAGTCGGGTGCATGAGTAACAAATTCTACCAAAGAGCTGATAATTATCATCATTTTTATATAGAGGTTGCCACACGGTCATTACCTGAAACAGAAACAGCTGTGTAGGAGATATGCAGACAACCACATACAAAACACACTGAGCAGAAGGCTGGGACAGGTTTTAACTCAGTTACTGTCTCTTCCTTCTTCATCAGAACACACAGGAATCCATCTTGTATTTCTTCATATACAACTACATCCAGCATGAAGGCAGGAGCACAGATCTTCTTGGGGTTTCCATGCTTCACCCTCTCAGTCTCACAGATGCCATTAAGATCTGCAGTAGGTACTTAGCCTCATTGGCAGACACAGACAGAAAAGGGCCCCTGTGTAAGAACAATATATGGGCCCTTTGCAGCCCAATAGCTCCTAAAAATGCAAGATTGCACCTGATTTGGAAGTAGAAATGTGCCCCTATACTGGAATGGGGTCCAGGATTGGGGTCATTATACCAGAATGGGGTCCAGGATAGGGGTCATTATACCACGAAAGTGCCCAGGATGGGGAACAATATTATAGGATGATGGACATTATACCAGGAAGGGGCCTATTAGGAGGGACATTAAATCAGGAAGGAGCCCAGAATGTGGGCTGTTATAAAAGGAAGAGCCCCAGGAGAGGGGATATTATAACAGGAAGGGGGCTAGGATGAGAGACCAGGATTGGAGCAAGGACGGGAGGACATTATACCAGGAGGGGGCCCATGAGGAGGAGCATTATACCTGGAAGAGCCCCTGGACAGGGACTATTACAGCAGGAACGGGACTAGGATGAGAGAATAGGATTGGGTCCAGGATGAGGGACATTATACCAGAAAAGGGCCCAAGATGGCGAACAATATTATAGGATAAGGGACATTATGCTAAGAAAGGGCCCATGAGGAGGGACATTATTCTAGGAAGGGGCCCAGGATGTGTGCTATTATAGCAGGAAGAGCCCCAGGACAGGGGATATTATAAAAGCAAGGGGCTAGGATGAGAGACCAGGATTGGGCCCAGGACAGGGGAAATTATACCAGGAAAGGGCCCAGGATAGCAGACAATATTATAGGATAGGGGTATTATACCAGGAGAGAGTCCATGAGGAGGAACATTATACCAAGAAGAGCCCCACACAAGGGCTATTATAACAGGAAGGGGGCTAGGATGAGAAACCAGGATTGGGCCAAGATGGGGAACATTATTACAGACAGAGGCCAGGACTGGGGACACTAGTACACATATGTCTTTATAAGATCTAGAATTCTACAAAGTCCCTTACACCTGACCACCATGGAGGTGGGGCCCGGTCCAATTTTTTTTCCGGGGGCCCATGATACTCTATTTATTCCACTGGTCCCAGCCAATGCTGTTTGATAAGTAACATGCCAGGGAATAATCCACCTACAGAAGACCCCACACCTGCAAAAATGAAAAGCAGCAAATATGGCGAAGCACAGAAGCCTCCGTCCCGGCCGTGTGTGATCTGAATGCCGAGCTCGTCTGTAATTACCGCTTTATTGATGCACATCACATGTCAAGCACTGAGCAGTAAAGGCAGACATCGATTAATCCCATTATATCCTCACCGCCTAATCATATTTTCTGCCAACAACAAAAATGAAAGCTGAAAATCAGCAGCAACGAGCAGCGACATAACGAGCATCTCGACAGCGCGGGGTGTGAAATGTAGCACGAGTCTCCAGAAACTTTATTAAGAATTATTCCAGAAGCTTCACTTCCCCCGACGTGACTGCATTATCAGGAGAAAACTGTGAAATGCTCTTTTTAGTTTTTATTCATGGCGCAGGGAATTTTTTGTATTTTTGGATCAGTGACTGAGATTTATGGGGTTTTGCAGAAATAATCACAGTGACTATTGCAGTTTTATTCGGACTGCGATGTCCCGGACTATAGACGGCGTAATGGAGATACATGAGATGGTGGAGAATAGGAAATGTACAAGTCTAGCAGAGAAGAGACAAGTGAATAGGAGCAGAGCTGCAGTACCCACAATCACCACTATGCAGTGTAAGGAGCGCTGGCGTTTGGGCTCTTTACACTATTCACACTGTGAGATCTGCACACAGGGGATGGGTGGGCTTCCATATATTGTACTCCCCTCCGATTTGATACGTATGCCCCATTCTAAAGACAGGCCACCAATGGCAAAGTCCTGGACAACTGTCCCCATCAATAGTGCGGCTTCATCTTCCATGGGTGACAGCCCCAATTTTGCAATACTTGACATATGAAAAACATAAATAATTTTTCATATAGAGGTTGTCCAGGCTCGTTACAATTAGATGCTGCTTTCTTTCTCGAACAGCTCCTCCCCTATCTAGAGGCTATAGGTGGTATTGCAGCTCTAGCCCAATATACGTCAAGGAGTTAAGCTGTAATACCGCTCTCTACCTGTAGGCTGGTGTGGCACTATGTTTAGAAGAAGGCAGTCATGTTTTTCTAATCCTGGATAACCCCTTTCAATAAAGCCATTGTATATGGCATAGGGGCTGATATATCATCGGGGTGACTTGGACTCTATAGCAGTTCTGTGCCCGTGTCGTAACGACAGCCGGCAGATGACTCCCAATATAAACAGTGTAAGTGGACTGGTTCTCAGATCTCCCAGGATTGGGGCCAGGATGGGGGACATTATACCAGTGTGAGGGTAGACCAGAGCCAACGCGTCCTGGTCTCACATGCATTTCATGGTTCTCAGTCAGCATAACTGTTGCTCCATTCTTCACACCGTCATGGCTTCCTCTGGGTGGGTGAGGCTTCCCTCCAGACACTTGTTCAGAAACAGAGACACAGTCCATTTCCAACTTTAAACTGATAACTTTACTATTATGTGTTCTAATTCCATTCACATCAGTTACAGCATACACTTTGGGCACCACACAGTTTGCCTCCTTCACTTTCCCAGTGCTCTCCCTGTCATCCTTCAGCATGTGTACGGGTCGTCCCGTCACATCCAGCATCACAGCATCCTCCCTGTCCAGCTTCACCACACTCAGGAGCTCCTCTGGCCGTTTCGCCCCAGACAAAAGGGCATCAGCACATGTAGTAAGCTGCCACATGATAAGCGACCTGTGTTGCTGTACTGCTGCTAGCTGTCTTGCTACAGTCTGTCCTGTTATAATCTGTGCTGCTGTAATCCATGCCGCTGTAATCTGCGCTGCTATCTGTGGCCCTGAACGGCTGGCCCCCTGTCTTTAAACATTACGGGGCTGATTGCCCTGTCAGGGCTCTCTGGCCCAACTGACAATAATGCCGGATGCTCCCCGGCTTAACCACAGTTAGCCCCTCCTACATTAACTATTTACACTCTGAGCATAACTATATCCCCATCTAGTGGGCCAAATAGGGTACTACGCCTTCCCTACATTAAACATTTACCTACCATTAAAACATTCTCTCTCTCATTATTCTGGCATTTGGCAATTATTAATAAGTATGATAATCCTAAAACGGGAAAGGTTTATTCTGATTTCATGCCAGATATTGACAAAAACCTGCAGATGTGTCTTTTTATATAAGGTATGTAAACTTCTGGTTTCAACTGCATATATATACTGTACATATACCATGCCTTGAAACAGTATTCATATCCCGTGACCTTTTTCCACATTTTTTCACGTTACACGCACACATTTAAAAGTATTTTATTGGTATTTTATGTGATAACAACACAAAAGTAGCAAGTATTTGTGACATGTAAAGGAAATGATACACAATTTTCTAATTAATTTAAAAATATAAATCTGAAAATTGTGATGCGCCTTTATATTCAGCCTCTATAGTCTGACAGCCCTAAATAAAATCCTATGTGACCAATTGCCCCCAGAAGTCACATAATCAGCACATTGAGTCCACCTGGGTGTGATTTCTTCTCAGTATAACTACAGCTGTTCTGTGAATGCCTCATATGTTTGTGTGAGAACATTAGGGATACAAAACACCATCATGAAAACCAAAGAGCCCACCAGACATGTCAGGGATAAAGTTGTGGAGAACAGTAAAGCAGGGTTAGGTTATAGAAAAAAATAGCGCAAACTCTGAACATCTCATGGCACATTGTTCAATCCATCTTTCAAAAATGGAAGGAGTATGGCACAACTGCAAACCTACCAAAACATGGCCTTCCACCTAACCTGACATCCCAAGCAAGGAGAGCACTGATTAGAGAAGCAGCCGAGAGGAGCATGTGGAAGAACTGCGGAGATCCAAAGCTCAAGAGGAGAATCTGTCCATAGGATAACTATTAGACATGCATCCCACAAATCTGTCCTTTATGGAAAGAAGCAAGAAGAAATCAAATATTTGAAAGCCATAAGAAGTTTAATTTACAGTTTGCAAAAAGCCATGAAGAGGACACAGCGAGCAAGTGAAGTTTGGGCACCTTCATCACTAAACAGGGAAGTCTACCTAGCAGGTGTCAATTGCCCATTTGATGGCCAAGCATGCTTTCTCCATGATATCATTATTCTTTTCACAGGAGAGTTTCCTTCCGAAATTCGGGAAAAAACGCCTATAGTGTCCCACATGACCAGTTCTAGTTTTATCCACCCACAGATGTCCCCTCCAAGACATGTGAATGGGCCATGTCCAGCACCCTCCATCTCCAGGGTCCAGGTACCAACAATTGTTCCATTGTCTCCTCTCTCACCTTAGTAACTCGGCACAATAAGACCCCACTCAATATAAAATAGGGAAACCTGGTGTCAACCCCCGACCCTATGTTAGGCGGGCACAACATTTTTGATGATCACCCCTAACTCCGGAATATCAGCCTCAGGGAACACTTCCTCCTTATCCCTCACAACAACACACAAGGGAAACCTGCCAGACTCTGGGGGTGGTGACTTTTCCTTAGGGGCGACCCATCTTTTATTCGAGCAATCGAGCTCTGTCTTCTTCCCCTACAAGTCCCAAAACAAACAAAAGTCCTGGCCTATGATAATGCAGTGTAGATATGGGGTGGAGATATGGTGAACAGCCTCCAACCCACTCTTCAGTTGTTGACAACAACCCAGCCCTTCATATGGCTGATTAACCCCTGTCAGCACTTAGTGTGCTGGAGCATTTTTCCAGGTTCATATCACTGAGCCTAACGACCTGAGTGACACATTTGTCCCCTCCAGTATTTTACACACACATATATCTATATATAAGAGGCATCGTGATTACTTGCTAATTCCGCCCCCTGCACAGTAGCTCCGCCCCCACCACATTACCACACACAATCCCGCCCCCCACCACATTACCACACATAATCCCGCCCCTCACCACATTACCACATAATCCTGCCCCCCACCACATTACCACACATAATCCCGCCCCCCACCACATTACCACACATAATCCCGCCCCTCACCACATTACCACATAATCCTGCCCCCCACCACATTACCACACATAATCCCGCCCCCCACCACATTACCACATAATCCTGCCCCCCCACCACATTACCACACACAATCCCGCCCCCCACCACATTACCACACATAATCTCGCCCCCCACTACATTACCACATAATCCTGCCCCCCACCACATTACCATACATAATGCCGCCCCCCACCACATTACCACATAATCCTGCCCCCCACCACATTACCACACATAATCCTGCCCCCCACCACATTACCACACATAATCTCGCCCCCCACTACATTACCACATAATCCTGCCCCCCACCACATTACCATACATAATGCCGCCCCCCACCACATTACCACATAATCCTGCCCCCCACCACATTACCACACATAATCCTGCCCCCCACCACATTACCACACATAATCCTGCCCCCCACCACATTACCACACATAATCTCGCCCCCCACCACATTACCACACATAATCTCGCCCCCCACTACATTACCACACACAATCCCGCCCCCCACCACATTACCACACATAATCCCACCCCCCACCACATTACCACATAATCCCACCCCCCACTACATTACCACACATAATCCCACCCCCCACCACATCACCACATATAATCATGCCCCCACCACATTACCACACATAATCCCGCCCCCCGCCGCATTACCACACATAATCCCACCCCCCCACCACATTACCATACAATCCCGCCCGCCCCCCACCACATTACCACACATAATCCCGCCCCCCACCACATTACCACATAATCCCGCCCCCACCACATTACCACACATAATCCCGCCCCCCACCACATTACCACATAATCCCGCCCCCACCACATTACCACACATAATCCCGCCCCCCATTACATTACCACACATAATAATGTTGTCATTATTTACTTAATAATAATTATAATTTTTATTTATATAGCGCCACCATATTCCGCAGCGCTTTACAACTTATAGAGGGGACTTGTACAGACAATAGACATTACAGCATAACAGAAATCACAGCTCAATATAGATACCAGGAGGAATGAGGGCCCTGCTGCTCGCAAGCTACAAACTATGAGGAAAAGGGGAGACACAAGAGGTGGATGGTAACAATTGCTTTAGTTTACTTTACTTTAATTTACTTTAGTTTAATCACTAGCAGCGTTAATTAGATAGCAATAAACAAGCCGAGCGTTAGCTGGCTGGAAACAGCTAGTGTATATGTATATATATATATATGTATATATATATATAAATACTATATATATATATATATATATATATATATATATACTAATATATATATATATATATATATATATATATATATACTGCTCCTCCTAGTGGTGATTGCAGGAACAGTTTACAGTAAAGTATAAATTCCTGAATTCTCATAATCACACTTGTCACATACAAAGTACTGACCCCTCTGGCAGCTCCGACCTCCGACCAACCCTCCATTCCAGGCCCCATACATCAGACGTCACCACATATGTTCATGTCTGCGGTTACATAAAAGCGAATCCTCCAGACTCAATCATTAATCTGATTCCGGAAAGATACGAAGATGCTGCGGAGCGGCCGGATAATGCAGTAACTGGATCAGCACAGATTTACCCTGCAGCTATGGAAAAATAGAAAGTAAAATCACAGAACTGGGTCATATTCTGCCATCATAAGGAATGGAGACGAAATAATTGAATCATAGAGTCTATTAGGAGTCATTTTCTCTATTATCCATCCATCCTTCTTGTTTCTAGAGGTCACAAATGATGCAAAGTCCATGGCTGGACCCTGGGAGGTGAGGGGAAACATTGAGTCCTCTCTGACGTTACTTTTGTGCCACTGTATTGCGTTAGTAATGTGCTGTATAGTGAGATTATCCAGTCTGCGGGGTTCTATTCAGCCCCTGTACGGTAATAATAAATTGGATTTATAGAGGACAAACAAAGACAGAAACATAAAGATGAAATATCCTGCAGTAAATATACAGCATAGTGCAGGAACACAATATACCATATTTAGTTAACATGTTTTAGATCATTAAACTGCGACAGCCATCCCACCACTTCACGGTGACCGTAACTGGGACAGTTCTAACTCTAATATTAATCATCATCAGGACATAGTGTCTGGTTTTTGCTCTTATATCATTCTCACTTGTCTCCTGAAAAATCCATTATTTTTTTGTTTTTGATTTCTCCGCCATATGGTTCCAGAAATATAGGCCTATAGTCTTCAACAAGGGAGCCTGGCTCATAGGATACCCTGAGGCTCCTCTTTATAATTACCCTGTGAGCCACGACCCTTTGGTCTCATCTTATTAAATGGGTAAAATGGCAAAATGCTTCTGACAATGAATGACTTTGCAGTTTACTTCTTAATAAAAATCATCTTTGTTCTTAAAGAAACTTCCCATCAAAATGTTTATCCCCTGACATTCTGCAGTCATCATATTACACAGCACTGTGCACTTACTATTGCTTACTTTGCCTTTCTACACAGTTAATTCTTCTGTTTTCTCTAATCTGTGTAGGAACAGGATGTCTCTTGCTCCTGCAGAAATCATTCCTCTCTTCAACTCCTGACCCAGCTGCTCCATCCTCCCTCTGCCGCTGACTTTTGCAGCGACTGATGACTCATGCAGGGAAAATCGACCTCCTGTTTCTGTATAGCGATTAGAAGGATTCAGCTCGTCAGTTATTAATTATGTGATGTCATAGACTTAATGGAAAAGAGGAGAATTAACATCAGCAAGTGTATTATTCCTTTGTTCAGTAAATCAAGGGACACGAGCCATTGTTTAATGTGAGACTGTCCAGTGTCCCTTTTTGTATGCTAATTAGTGGAATGCCTGCTGATTACAGATTACATCAGCCCCCTGTGATTTACTAGTCTGCATAATGTGGAGGACAATTATGCATTCAAATTGAACAAGGAAACAATGAGGAAGCAGCCATGATTATCTCTCCCAATCCAGTGGGACAATGCCCTGAAATGGAAGCTGAGGCATATAGAAAGGGCTTGCTTCTGTCACTGGTGTTATTCTACAGGACTTCATCCTAGGGACCTTGGTCCTAGCTGGTAGATAACAGAGCTGCTGACCACTGAGCCTACTAATTTCCTTGGTTATCCCAGGTTAGGACGATTAGGTCACCTGGCCACATAAATCGCTGTGATCGGTCAGATTCCTAAGCTTGCCGCTGCCTCCTCTCAGTGGGTGCCCACCAAAAGTGCGTACTGCTCGTTGGGGTAGTTGGCCCTGGATGCCCTAAAGTAATGGAGGGTTCTAATCTCCGGCGAGCCAGCGGAAGGGTGAGACTCTGTCATTTGCACCATCTTGTGTCCTCGCTAGGAATGTAATATATGTCAATGACTGTTCTTGACCCAATAAATTGATACCAGAGTGTTTTACCATCACCATGCGCTGTCTGAGCAGTGTTCTACCCACTGAGTGGGAGTACAGGCATTCAGTGGGATGAGTCCCGGCCAGTATGGTCTTTCTGCAGCGCCCCAGAGTCCTGGTCGTTGCAGTACTGTGGCTCCGCCACTATGGGGAGCTACGGTGCGTCCGATGGCACTGAAGGAGTTCATCTGATCAGGTATCACAGACACCAATACATTTCACAGCTGGGCCTCCGGGGGGAGCTAAGGGTTCTATTCATTAGGCCACTCCCCACCATAGTGGGTAAACTGGGGGTCAGGCAGGAAGTTAGATGAGAAAGCTGACTGGATTGGACGAAGCAACACCTGGTGGCAGGGGGTGTTGTGGAGGAAGAGACAGTAGGGTCTCTGTCAGGGGTGGGATCCTGACAGAGGCTTGGCATTGAAAAGAACGTAACGGGTCCGCGCCAGCTCCGGGAAGCGGCGGGACCCAAGAAAGGATTAGAAGCGAGATAGATTGTGCTGAGTGAGAAACGAGATCAAGCGATAGGAGAATTCCAGTAGGGGGTCGTGCTGTAAGACCGAGGCAACATCCTACTGAGGCGCACTACCGGTGGCCGGAACGCCGAGGGAGTATTACAATAACCAGCTTCAAGCAATACTCTAAACAGCGGCAGGACAGTCAGTCTCAGGCGGGCTGTCTCACCTAAATCACCTATGAAGTCTTGGGAGGCAATTGCGGGAGAGGGGCGTCTCTAGGGTCCCGGAAGAACTCCAGGCCTATCTGACAAACGGGTGCCGTCCCAACCAGAACATCAGGGAGGGACGGAGGATTAGAAGAACATCATTTAATCGAGTTGTGAGGGAACACGAGAAACAGACACAACGGTTGTGGGGTACTTTCCGTAAGCACAGCAGGGAAGGACTACAACACATAGCGCTAAGAAGGAAGGCACCGATTTCCACCTGTGAAGTGAACTCTGTAGGTGCCATTGGACCGGCCGGACTTGCGCAGCCTGGTGAACCATATTCTGGACTGAGGACTCAGAGATCTCCAGTAAAAAGGTAAAGAGACTGCAACCTGGTGTCCTCGTTATTTACTGCACCGCACCACCACCACTATCCACACCGATCATTCACTGTGCGCCCCACGGCAGGGTCACGGACCGGGGCCTAGCCGCCGTGACAACCCCAGAAGCAGAGACTCAGAGGCCCGGTACCGGGTACCCCTCGGCCCTGCGGCAGTGGGGGCGCCACATTTCTAATGACAGCCAGGCCAGCGGAAGAGAGCTTCACTGACCCTCGTGTCTCCACACCAGAAACTACTCCAATCTATCAGAAGGAGACGATTTTCTAGGCAAAGACTATAGCGCTGTTTTCTATATTGCCTGCTGCTCTGAAGCTCCTCGGACGCTGGATTCCAGCTCCAGTCTCCCTACATTCCTCTGTTGCTTCAGAGAGAAACTTGCCTCAGAGAGAGATTAGGGCCAGCAGCTCAGCAATGCCACGGATCCAAATGTCAGTCCTCAGGAGTGCACCGCTCCCCCAGCAAGCAGGGGAGCAGGAGGCGGAGGAGCGGTGCGCTCGTGAACAACAACGATGCAACTAGAAATTAGAAAATCTAATCATGGAGGATTTTTTCTCCCGCGCTCTCAAACTGTAAATTCTTCCTCCGTGTCTATACCCATTTTCCCTTTTTTATTATCTTATTTCCACATCTCTCCATCTTCCAATTTTTTTGCAGTAACGAATAATTACCTGGAATTTATTTACCACCATTTAGTATAAAACAAGCCACATAGTGCAAATGCTTACTAGAGCGATCGACTCACAACGAGCTGCCACTAATCTCAGCGGATGCAGAGTCCGGACGCGGTCGCTGTCGCCAGCCGCCCCTGCTGTTACTGGACTTGACCCGAGCTCCATCATTGCAGCCGGTTGTGGCGTCGCTCGTATTTATATTAAGTCATGAGTGAATTTGCCTGAAGGCTGCGGTGTAATGTCCGTATAATTCACCCGCAATGTCCTTCGATCAGGTGAAATGGAGCCATAATGTCCCCCGCAGTGCGGAGATGTGACGTGTTACCATGTGCCGCCAGGACCGTGTGCAATTCACAATGTCCAAGCGGAAAATTATGATTTTATTGATATTTTAATATAGCCGCCCTTATATCAGAGCCTGGGACATTATTTAAGCTGAGAATATGTGTGTTATTTACTCTAGACTAATGGCTGAGCTTTACTTATATTTATTTACAGATCAATCTATTTATTATTTAAATATTTTCATTATTTTTTTCATTTATTTTTCATTATTACTTTTCATTAATAATATGTCTAATTGCTATTATTACTATTATAATTATCAATACTTATTATTATTATTATTAGAGTTAATATAAGTATTATTTCTACATTTTATCATTAGTTTTAAATTGTAGAATTATTCACATTTTTTATCAAGAATATTATTTTCAAAAGTAAATTTACAATTATCACTGGCGCTCGCCACTAGTGTCTACTAGACAAGTGGGAATGGACCAAGAGATTTCCCAGCTGCTGGTATCCACAGAAAATGTAAAAAAACTAGTACATATAACAACTGATACCGCGCTTGGGAGAATAAAGAAGGAGACTGCCCCTAACTGCAGGAATACAGCCAAACCCTGAATATACGCAGCAATAAATGATAATATTAAAGATGACCCACTGTGTTTTATAATAAGCCAAATAAACAACTACTTATACTGCCGGCCTGCTTGCTCACTCAGAAAAGTTCCATGCACACAGGTATACATGTACTCCAGCAAGAGTAGCCTTAAAATGCCCGTTACTGGTAGATTAATCACTTTTGTGTACTGGAATGACCTTAGGAGACAATGACTCTTACCATATGGAAGTGTAGTCGATGGGATGATGACTGCTATGCCGGGATCTCACCTCACTGCTCGTGGTGGATACCAGGAGTGGTGTGCGGTGTCTCACCGCTACATGCGGCAGATGTGTGGGCAAGGTAACCTGTGGGCGGCAACTTGAGAGTGGGTGCACGTCTGCTCGTGCCGCCTGGACGGGTGCGAGGTGTAGCTGTTCAGTGCAGGGCCAGGGAACGTCCCGGCCGGAGGCGTCCCTGGTTACACTGAGAGAAAAAAATGGCCGCCGCTGACAAGCAGCGTGTGACGTCACTGACCTATGGAGCCTCGCTAGGACCAAAAAAGCTGACCGACGCGTTTCGAAGGGAAGGCGCCCTTCTTCATCAGGGTGCTCTCCTGCGGTGAGCCCACCTCAAAGCCGCGACATGTCAGCTGTTTTGTACAGCTGACATGTGCCCGCAATGAGCGTGAGCGGAATCGCGATCCGCCCACGCCCATTAACTAGTTAAATGCCGCCGTCAAGCGCTGACAGCGGCATTTAACTAGCGAGCGCAGCCGGAAGTGCTCGCACTGCTGACCCCGTCACATGATCGGGGGTCAGCGGTGCATTGTCATAACAACCAGAGGTCTCCTTGAGACCTCTATGGTTGTTGATGGCCGATTGCTTTGAGCACCACCCTGTGGTCGGCTGTTGTGAATTCTGCTCTTGGGCTCCCTCCGGTGGTTGTTAGTGGTAGTGCAGTGGTCTCTGGATTGTAAGCCGGGCAGGTGTTTCTGCTTATTGCAGCTCTATTAGGTATTTAGGTGTTTTGGATCCTTCAATCCCTGCCAGTTGTCCATTGTATCTTGGAGGGATTGCATCTCTGTCTGGCTCCACTTGCCCTGCTGTCCTTTCAGCTAAGATAAGTGTCTGGTTTTTGTTCTCTGTAGCACGCATGCAGTGTGCTTTTATGTGCAGTGCAATCTATTGTGTTTTTGTCCAGCTTAGACTTTTGTTTGGATTTTTCTGTCATGCTGGTTTCTCTGTAGATGCAGATATACATCCTATGTCTTTAGTTAGATGTAGTATATAGTATATTCTGCTGTGGATTTTTCTAGAGTTTTTATACTGACCGCTTAGAACTCTGCCCTATCCTTTTCTATTTAGCTAGAAGTGCCTCTTTTGCTAAACTCTGTCTTTTCTGCCTGTGTACGTATTTCCTCTTAAACTCACAGTCAATATTTGTGGGGGGCTGCCTATCCTTTGGGGCTCCGCTCTGAGGCAAGATAGGATTTCCCATTTCCATCTTTAGAGGTATTTAGTCCTCCGGCTGTGTCGAGGTGTCTAGGCCAAGTTAGGTACATCCCACGGCTACTTCTAGTTGCGGTGTCAGTATTAGGATTGCGGTCAGTACAGGTACCACCTACTCCAGAGATAGTCTCATGCGGCTCCAGGGTCACCGGATCATAACAGTCGGCGTTCAAAGTACACCTGGATTTCTGCTACATAGAGGTGATCTGTATTTCACCTCTATGTAACAGAGCCGATTGAGTTGTGCCATCTTCTAGCCTCCTATGGAGGCTATTGAAGCATGCCAAAATAAAAAAAAAAGTGTTTAAAAATATAAAAAAAGTAAAAAATATATAAAAGTTTAAATCACCCCCCTTTCGCCCCAATCAAAATAAAACAATTAAAAAAAATCAAACATACACATATTTGGTATCGCCGCGTTCAGAATCGCCCGATCTATCAATAAAAACAAAGGATTAACCTGACCGCTAAATGGCGTAGCAAGAAAAAAATCAAAACGCCAAAATTACGTTTTTTTGGTCGCCACGACATTGCATTAAAATGCAATAACGGGCGATCAAAAGAACGTATCTACATCAAAATTGTATAATTAAAAACGCCAGCTCGGCACGCAAAAAATAAGCCCTCAACCGACCCCAGATCACGAAAATTGGAGACGCTACAGGTATTGGAAAATCGCGCAATTTTTTTTTTTTTGCAAACTTTGGAATTTTTTCCACCACTTAGATAAAAAATAACCTAGACATGTTAGGTGTCTATGAACTCGTAATGACCTGGAGAATCATACTGGCAGGTCAGTTTTAGCATTTGGTGAACATAGCAAAAAAGCCAAACAAAAAACAAGTGTGAGATTGCACTTTTTTTGCAATTTCATCACACTTGGAATTTTTTTCCCGTTTTCTGTTACACGGCATGGTAAAACCAATGGTATCATTCAAAAGTACATCTCTTCCTGCAAAAAATAAGCCCTCATATGGCCATATTGACAGAAAAATAAAAAAGTTATGGCTCTGGGAAGGAGGGGAGCGAAAAACGAAAACGAAAAAACGGAAAAAGCTCCGGGGGTGAAGGGGTTAATTGCTAATGTTACTATTTTTTATTATTAAAGTATGATGAGGATGATTATTATTAGTATTTGCATTTAAATAAATTGTTAATAGTATTGGAATTAATATTGTTACCGTATTTTTCGGACTATAAGACGCACCAGACCATAAGACGCACCCCAAATTTGGGGTGAAAATTGCAGAAAAAAAGATTTTTTATAAGATGGCGTCCGTCTTATTGTCCAAATTTAAGATCTCTTACCTGAGGGCAGGCAGTGGCAGAGCAGGGTCACAGGAGGCATGGTGGTGGCAGAGGTGAGGTGATGCTGAGGTGCGGTGGGCGGAACGGCGTGCACCTGAGCAGGGTCCCATCCTGCTTAGGTGGGCGACGCCATGGCCTGGTGTCCATGGGGAGGTTGCTGTGGCGGCGGCAGATGTGTGGTCACTTCCTCAGGTGGCAGCGGCCAGGGTCCCTTCCACATTTGAGGTGACGCCACAGCAGTAGTGAAGGAGAGCAGCAGAGCTGGGTGGTTTTCCTGGTGGCGGCGGGCTTACCGGCATTGTGGCGGCGACAGAGGTGCGGGCATGATGTGGCACGGTGAGCTGTATGGCGTGAGCAGGTCCCATCCATATTTGACCCGTTGAAGCGCTGCTCCCGAGCGCGAAACGGCCGTCATCTCGTCCGTTGCACTCCTGCACTCTGTTTCTCCTTCCCCCGTGCCGTGGAGATTTGTTTATATGAAGCAATAAAGACTCGTTGAACTGCAAGATTGGTGAGTGCTTTGGCGTTCATTTCACTCCCGTTTCAGTCATGGATCTTATTTTCCCACGCTAGCACCTCCAGTCTTTGCCGTATGTTCTGGTGCCTCCTGAATACTCCACGCCGCTGCATCTCTGTGTCTAGTGGGGCTGTGCTGCTCTAGTTCTCTCCTTATTTCCATCCATATTTGAGGTGAATCCGTGGCCCGGTATTGATGGAGAGCAGCAGCGCTGGTGAGTTACGGTATTTTCCGGTGGCGGCGGCCATCTTGCTGAGGCCGCGCGTGCGCAGATTCACTACTCTGCGTCCCAGGGCTTCAGGAAAATGGCCGCCGCGATCTCCATCTGCGCATGCACAGCCTCCCGCGGCCATTTTCCTGAAGCCCTGGGACGCAGAGTAGTGAATCTGCGCACGCGCGGCCTCAGCAAGATGGCCGCCGCCACCGGAAAATACCGTAACTCACCAGCGCTGCTGCTCTCCTCCAATACCGGGCCGCGGATTCACCTCAAATGTGGACAAGACCCTGCTCACGCCATACAGCTCACCGCGCCACATCATCCCCGCACCTCTGTCGCCGCCACAATGCCGGTAAGCCTGCGTTGCGAATATAAGACGCACCCCCCATTTTCCTCACAATTTTTTTGGGGAAAAAGTGCGTCTTATATTCCGAAAAATACGATTTTAAAATGTATCTAATAGAATTGTACAAATAACAGAGTGCAGTGGACAGGAAGAGTTGTCATGGGGACCCAGGAGTGGTGGATTACAGCACCGTGCAGTGTGGGGCTCCCCTTACATTACATTATCTGGCTCCGGTCATCACTTATGATAAATCCTTTTTCTCCACCCCATAGCGCCGCTTCCAGGCTCCGCGATGGTTGCAGATTGGTAATTTCTTGGATAAATGTCGACATTTCACCATTTTTACTGTGTCACAAAAAGGCAAAAACAACGTCTCAATTCTGCGATGGGATGTTAATGACTCGGAGATGGAAATGTCACGACGACTGCGAGAAGCAATTTGATATTAAATCCATATTTTAGGAATAATCAATGCGCCCCATGAATAATGTATCATTACTGAGGATCCCCCGGTAGGGCGCAATACGGAGCGCTCCTCCATGATGGGAATGTCCGCCACAAATTCATCACGTTCATTCTGCAAAATCAAATGAGTCCAATAACACAAGGTGCAGGAATCGAAATCCTACAAAATTATCAGTGAAGCCGCAGCGAGCCCCAAAAGTGGCAGTGGATCGATTCTATGTCAAGCAGAGGCCTGGATGGTCCCTCGGGGTCTTCTTATGTGGCCACTGTGCCCCCCAGGACACAAGGGTCCACGTACTCCTGTTACATACATTTTTTGAGTCCTTACGTTTCTTGCATACATTTTTCAAAAATTGTGCAATTTTTCAAACTTTCTGTAAGGTCTCTTTCACACGTCAGTGTCTCCGGTACGTGTATTGACAGTTTTCTCACGTACCGGAGACACTGACACATGTAGACCCATTAGAATCTATGTGTTTCTGCACATGTGCGTGTTTTCACACGGACCGTGTGTCCGTGTGGAAAACACGTCGACATGTCCGTTTTTTCCCGGCAGCACGGACCACAATACGGACAGCATACGTGCATACGGATGCTCATCCGTGTGCTGTCCGTGTGCGTTTTTGCAAACATTGTATCATTATGAGAGACAGGTGTCCTGAATGTCAGGTGATATTAAGAAATAAACTCAGTCTGGCCTTTTCTTTGCTGAGGTGAAGTAGTTGTGTGTTCAGGCACATTTGTGGATTGCTTCTCCTGTATTTTTATGAGATAATGGCACCTCGTGTGGATACTGAGCGCCTAATAGCTCTTGTGGAACAACACCCAGAACTTCGGGACACTCGTGTGGATGGATACCACGACCGGCTGAATGTAGACCGTGGATGGCGTGCAGTAGCAGAAGCATTGTTTGCACGTAGTGGTTGGTCAACATATTCCCCATCGAAGCAAGCGAAGTATGGTGAGTGGATCCATGGATGTTCCTATGTACTAACAAACTGTACTTACTTAGTTCATATTTCAAATAGTGCTTACAGTGATGACGTGTTAGTGAATCTGTTTGTAGGCCATCAAAATGGCATGTAATGTGTTAATTCCTAGCACTATTATAGTCACTAGACTTCTGAATGTGCTTTTTTAATGGCAAATCTAAACTTCATGATGTACCTTGGAATACTGTTATTCTAAGCCACAATAAAACATGGTCAAATTGATGCTTCACAATGTTAGCACACATTACTGTTGTGCCTCTCCTGAACAACCATGCTTCTGCAAGGCCCAAAGTAGACTGTCCCATGTTCAGTGTTGCTCTGAGGTTTTTTGTTTTTTTTTTCCCGCCACTTTTTTCTTCTTCACTTGTTTCTTTCAGTATTAGTTGTTTATTTTCAAAAACCCATGCAAATATCTGACACAAATAACGCCCTTACAGGTGTCTGGCAGGCATTGTAATGGTTGTGTATACTCACTACTCTACACACATAAATCTTGAACATAGTTTTTGTATATAAGAACCCTAGCAATGTGTACATTATGGTGCAGGCTACAGTTGTTAAATGAAGGCATGCCATGAGGTAAGAAGTGGCAAGAATTAGATGTATAGTAAGGCCATAGCTGCTGTTTACTTTTGAGAACATATTGAGCAACTGACCATTAAAGGCATATGTATTCTAAGCAAATTATGTTTATGCATATTACATAGGCGTAATTTTTTGTAAATGTTTACTTTGTCACCAACAGTGGCTTTGATGAAACGACGCTGGCGCTCAGCAAGGGACCAGTACCGGCGGGAATATAATCCCCTTCCCTCCACACCTGGGGCATCTAGAAAGCGCCAATATGTTTATTTCCGGCAATTAGGATTCCTGCGCCCAGTCATGGAAGTCAACCAGTAAGTGTACTGCTTCAACTAGCTCATTTTAAAATTTGGATTCTCAAACACCAATATTGTTTGAGGCAAACTATGTATGTGGCACTGTAAATACTCAAGTAAGCCACTTTGTCCATGCACATGTAAAATGGCTTGCCACACGCCTATTTTTTACAATTGAAACAAAAAGGTTCCAGATGAATAGTCCTGAACAAAAAAAAAAGGATTATAAAATGCAACAATAAAACACACTGGCGCTACTAGGAAGACCAGCCCAAGTGCTGCAGGTATTAAGGCAGATCTGTGCACACTCTGCCACAAAACAAATAAACCACTCTATACTAATAAATACCGCGCTCCAAGAGTTTAAAGATAGTTGGAAATGATCCAAAAATTTGATGCTAATTCGCCTAGGGTCAGCAAATTTAGCAGCATATAGGGAGTGTTCAGCACTATGGTCAAAATAACCATTTGGCTACCACTATTATAACCAACAATTTAAAGTAGCTTACAATTGGTGCGTGCATTAAAAACAGTTGTAGTAATCGGCTGATGAGCCACATACCATACCATACTGGTTTAGCTGCTGGCTTAAGGTGAAGATAGTCCCAGATAAGTAAGGTGCTCCACCGCGGTGGACCAATGAGGGTGGTCCTTAAGAGCGGTGGCGGTGGACAGGGAACACGCCGATGCTGCTTATCCAGCGAGAGGACCGGGTACCGATGCACAGTACAGAGCCAGGAACCGTCCCGGCCGGAGACGATCCTGGTTGTACTGGAATAATGGCCGGCGCTGCTAGGCAGCGTGTGACGTCACAAGCCAACGGAATCTCGTTTGGGACACAAAGCAAACCGACGCGTTTCGGAGTGTAACGCACTCCTTCCTCAGGGTTCAGGGTTATAATAGTGGTAGCCAAACGGTTATTTTGACCATAGTGCTGAACACTCCCTATATGCTGCTAAATTTGCTGACCCTAGGAGGATTATAAAATGGTTGCATACAGATACCAAGGTTGTCAAAATTGACATTTGAAGTATAAGGGTGTGACATGAAATCCCCTATTGGTAGATTGGAAAATGTTTTCAAGGCTATTATTCAAATGAATACATGTTTACGTTACAACTTGAAAAACAATGTCCATTTCTTTAATCCTAGAACTGTGGACAACTTGGACGATTCTGATGAGTCACCAGCAGCGGCTGCCTCAGCACCTTGTAGGTCAACATCAGAGACGGATCACACAGCTGAGGGCACACAAACAACACAGCCACCACAGCCATCTGCTGCTGGTGAAACAAGCACTGAGGGTATGATTGGAAGCAGCCAAAATACAACAGAACAGCAATCACAGGCATCAAGCGTACCAGCACCCCAGGCATCACAAGCAGCATCAACCTTTCCACCGCGGTACATACCAGCTAGCCTGAGAGGAAGACGGAGCAGGCGACATGAGGAGATCAGGATGTTGCCAGAAGCAATTGATGTAAGAGTCCTGCATATACTGAATTCAATGACACCAGAATCAGATGTTGATGGTTTTTGCCGCTCACTGTCTCCCTGTCTGGCAAAAGTCCCCACACAACGTCAAGAACGTGTCCGGGCAGCTATGCTTACCCTCCTTGCTGCCAGCCAGGGAGAGAATGAGCCCAACCAGGTGCTTTCACAAATAGAACAGTGGCGTACTGACCAAAATCAGACCCAGTTGGCCACTAGAGCGTCAACACACCAGGAGCAACCTCTTATGGGCAACCATCAACCAGCCAACAATTCACACAAATGCCAGTACCATATTATGTGCATGAACCACCCCCTGCATCAAGCCAACAGATCCAACATAGGCCACTGGGTGAAGTTGCTCAGAGATTTCAAGTGCAACAGCAGTACACCAGGCCACCAAGGCAAATCATGCCTGGCCTAACTAGATTTGGCCCACCGAACCCTCAGCCAACAACACAACAAACAACTGGCCAAACATATCAAGGTTACATTTCACGTCCACAAAGCCATATGCAACCTGTTGCTCAGGTTGGCCAATACTCAGTCTGTGCAAACTACCAGCAACAACCACTCCCCCAACAACAACAATTTTATGGCCCCTCCTTAGAAACCCAAAGCTACAACACTACTACCTCTGGATACCAACAAATGTATGTTGGAACATCCGTCGATAATCCACCACTGCAGACACAAATGACCCAATCTGAAATGCCCCCACAATCCGCCATCACGGAAGGTGTAGGACCAGAAAACACTACAGAAGAATCAGTGCCTACTCAGGATGATTTCCAAAATCTTTAAATGTTGTCAAGGTTTACATAATATTTTTTCAAATATGTGGCATGTAACAATGTCGTTAATGCACATTATTGGGCATATGTTGTTGTAAAATGAAAAAACGTTTCTTTTTGGCTCATATTATAAAAAATTTTTGTTTAAAACAAATTTATGTACATGTTGTGTTTATTTGGAACAACTTCACTAACTAGTTGTAGGCTATGTAGCACCAAGGGATCAGAAGCACAATATATTGTGCTAAATCAAAATAATGAACAAGTACTGAAGGTGTAAATGTGTGTTTAGAATAGAAAATTGATAATTAGTGCACCTTTCCCTCATCTATCCCTTTAATTACAGGCCCAAGCCTTTAATTGCAGACTGAAAAAACTCTCTGAGGTACGTGTCCACACGGATGACACACGGATGACATACGGATGACATACGTAACTACAACACGGACACACGGAGCACACACACGGACACACGGACATACGGACACGGATATCTCCGGTACTGGAAATATCAGGACGTGTGAAAGAGCCCTAAAATAATTCAGTCTTCCTAAAGTTTCCTGAAGTTTTCCGCGTTGATGCAGCTTTCCCAAACTTGTAGCGACATTTTTGATGCCGTTTTCCTAAAATCTTTGCAGAAGTTCAAATCTTTTGATGAAATTTTCCCAAAATTGTGGCTCCTGCTGTGATAAAATGATTCACACATTACATCAAAAATATGGAATCTGGATGGGGCAGTGGATCCCATCCTAACATTTACATAAGGACTTTTTTTACCCGTGTGGTCAAACTGCGCCAGATTTGCTGGTCTTAGATTATGTTCACACCCGGCATTTTTTCTGCAGCCAAATCCTGACAACTTAGCCGTAAAAACACCCGTTTTGTTGCATTTTTGCCTCATTTTTTGGGTGCGTTTTGTCTACAGTACACGTCTAATAAAGTGATTTTTAGGCACTAAAAAAGCATCAAAAATATCTGTTGTGTTTTTTGCAGTGTTTTTTTTCCACTGTCTCATTGTTTTATATTGGTGAAAAAAAGCTGCAAAAACGCTGAAAGAATTTACACGCTGCACTGCCTTAATTCAGGCAGAAAAAAAAAACAAGTGTGTGTGCACGAGACTTCAGAAATGTCAGCGCTTTTTCTTCTGCTGTAAAAAGCAGCTTTCAATTTGCTTAAAAAATTCAGCAAAAAAACTAAAAAAAAAGCTGCATGTGAACATAGCCTTAGACTTCCTGTACCTGGAGCACGTGCAGCTCTGCTATCCACGCCTGTATAATCAAACTCCAATCCATTTAAAGGGGCATGCACATTTTTCTGTAGATCTGGACGTTATCCCTTAAAGGGGTTGTCTGTTTCTTAGGATAGGTCATCAATATCTGATCGGTGGGGTTTCGACACACGGCTCCCTTGAAAATCATCTGTTCATGTTGCCGGTGGCGGATGGATGTGCTCAGCTGCGGCACTACACAGCGCCATCAGCTTCATAGTGGCGAGACCGGGTCCCTTAACTTAATATTTTGTTGCACAACCTTTTGAGGCAATCAAACGATTCCTGTACCTGTGAATGAGACTTCTGCTCCTCTCGGCAGGTATTTTGGCCACTGCTCCAGAGCAAACTGCTCCAGTTGTCTCGTGTTTGAAGGTTGCCTTTTCCAGACTGTTTCAGCTCTTTCCAAAGATGCTCAATAGGATGTAGGTCAGGTTATAGAAGGCCACTACACAATAGTCCATTGTTTCCTCTTAGCCATTCTTGGGTTTTTAGCTGCGTGTTTTGGGTCATTATCCTGTTGTAAGACCCAGGACTGAGACCAAGCTTTCTGACATTGGGCAGCACATTTCTCTCTAGAATCCCTTGATAGTCTGAGATTTCATTGTACCCTGCACAGATTCTAGACACCCTGTGCCAGATGCAGCAAAGCAGCCCCAGTGTTGTGTATCCGCTTTTTGGGCTCCCCTGGTGGTTGCTGGTGGTACTGGTGACTTGTTTGCCTTTGCTGCTTCTGTTCACCTGCTTCCATCAGTGTTTGGGAGTTTCCTATTTAGCCTTGCTCTCCAGTCATTTCCTTGCCGGTCATCATTGTTACCAGAGCCTTCGGTTGCATGTTCCTGCTACTAGTCTGCTGATCAGCTAAGTGGACTTGTCCTTTTGTTTTGTATCTTTTGTCCAGTTTGCAGTGTTTGTTATTCTCTGTAGCTGGAAGCTCTTGCGGGCTGAAATTGCCACTCCTGTGTCATGAGTTGACACAGGAGTCTTAAAGTAATTTCAGGATGGTTTTTGAAAGGGTTTTCAGTTGACCGTGAAGTCCTCTTTTGTATCCTTCTGCTATCTAGTAAGTGGACCTCTCTTTGCTAAATCTACTTTCATACTGTGTATGTTTTTTCCTCTTAATTCACCGTTATTACATGTGGGGGGCTGCTATCATCTTTTGGGGTATTTCCCTAGAGGTAAGCCAGGTCTGTTTCTTCCTCTGCCAGGTGTAGTTAGTCCTCCGGCTGGCGCGTGGCATCTAGGAAGTCGTAGGTATGCTCCCTGGCCACTATTATTTGTGTGGTAGATTTAGCTCACAGTCAACTTGAGTTTCCATCACCCGAGAGCTCGTTCGTTATTTTATGTTTCTTACGTTCCCTTGCCATTGGGAACCATGACAGTATGACTGGCCCCTGTTAAACTTATTGGCAGAAGAAAGGAGAGAAAAAAGAAGTCTGTAATTTTTTTTTTTTTCTTTTTCCCTATGCTTGCTCCATAGTTGGATCAGTTGTATTTCAGCTCTAATTACTGCCTTTGCCTTTCTCTCCTTATAATCCTTGAATGGCTCTGAGCTAACCTGTTTAAAGATGGATCCTCAGAGTTTGGCTGCAGGTTTAAATAATCTTGCTACGAAGGTTCAAAATTTACAAGATTTTGTTATGCATACTCCTATTTCTGAACCTAAAATCCCTACACCAGAGGTATTTTCCGGAGATAGATCTCGGTTTCTGAATTTCAAAAATAATTGTAAATTATTCCTTTCTCTCAGACCTCACTCCTCAGGAGATCCTGTCCAGCAGGTCAAGATTGTAATTTCTTTGCTGCGAGGTGACCCTCAAAATTGGGCATTTTCATTGGCACCAGGGGATCCTGCGCTGCTCAATGTGGATGCGTTTTTCTTGGCTTTAGGGTTGCTTTATGAGGAACCTAATTTGGAGATTCAAGCTGAAAAAGCTTTGATAGCCCTATCTCAAGGGCAAGATGAAGCAGAGATATACTGCCAAAAATTTCGTAAATGGTCTGTGCTTACTCAGTGGAATGAGTGCGCCTTAGCGGCAAATTTCAGAGAGGGCCTTTCTGATGCCGTTAAAGATGTTATGGTCGGGTTCCCTGCGCCTACAGGTCTGAATGAGTCCATGACAATGGCAATTCAGATTGATCGGCGTTTGCGGGAGCGCAAACCCGTGCACCATTTGGCGGTATCTTCTGAAGAGACGCCAGAGAAAATGCAATGTGACAGAATTATGTCCAGAAGCGAGCGGCAGAATTATAGGCGTAAAAATGGGTTATGCTTCTATTGTGGTGATTCTGCTCATGTTATATCGGCATGCTCTAAACGTACTAGGAAGGTTGACAAGTCTATTTCAATTGGCACTTTACAGTCCAAATTTATTTTGTCTGTAACCTTGATTTGTTCATTATCAGTTATTACCGTGGATGCCTATGTGGACTCTGGCGCCGCTCTGAGTCTTATGGACTGGTCCTTTGCCAGGCGCTGTGGGTTTGTGTCATGATTCTCAATGGCGAGAGAACATAGCCCAGCATATATGAGAACTAGCTCTTGGAAGATGGAAACTATACTGACCATGAACTAAACCTGCCGCACAACTAGAAGTGGCCGGGTAGCATGCCTACGTTTTTTAACCCTAGATGCCCAGCGCCAGCCGGAGAACTACCTAATCCTAGCAGAGGAAAAGACAGTCCTGGCTCACCTCTAGAGAAATTTTCCCAAAAGGCAGACAGAGGCCCCCACATATATTGGCGGTGATTTTAGATGAAATGACAAACGTAGTATGAAAATAGGTTTAGCAAAATCGAGGTCCGCTTTCTAGATAGCAGGAAGACAGAAAGGACACTTTCATGGTCAGCAGAAAACCCTATCAAAAACACCATCCAGAAATTCCTTTAAGACTCTAGCATTAACTCATAACACCAGAGTGGCAATTTCCGATCACAAGAGCTTTCCAGACACAGTAACGAAACAGCAGCTGTGAACAGGAACAAAATGCAAAAACACACAAGGACAAAAGTCCAACTTAGCTGGGAGTTGTCTAGTAGCAGGAACAAGCACAGAAGGCTTCTGATTACATTGTTGACTGGCAAGAAACTGACAGAGGAGCAAGGTTATATAGCGACTCCCACATCCTGATAGGAGCAGGTGAACAGAGGGGATGATGCACACAAGTTCAATTCCACAAGTGGCCACCGGGGGAGCCCAGAATCCAATTTCACAACAGTACCCCCCCCTCAAGGAGGGGGCACCGAACCCTCACCAGAACCACCAGGGCGATCAGGATGAGCCCTATGAAAGGCACGGACAAGATCGGAGGCATGAACATCAGAGGCAGTGACCCAAGAATTATCCTCCTGACCGTATCCCTTCCATTTGACCAGATACTGGAGTCTCCGTCTGGAAACACGAGAGTCTAAGATCTTTTCCACAACGTACTCCAACTCACCCTCAACCAACACCGGAGCAGGAGGCTCAACGGAAGGCACAACCGGTACCTCATACCTGCGCAACAATGACCGATGAAAAACATTATGAATCGAAAAGGATGCAGGGAGGTCCAAACGGAAGGACACAGGGTTAAGAATCTCCAATATCTTGTACGGGCCGATGAACCGAGGCTTAAACTTAGGAGAAGAAACCCTCATAGGGACAAAACGAGAAGACAACCACACCAAGTCCCCAACACAAAGCCGAGGACCAACACGACGACGGCGGTTGGCAAAAAGCTGAGTCTTCTCCTGGGACAACTTCAAATTGTCCACCACCTGCCCCCAAATCTGATGCAACCTCTCCACCACAGCATCCACTCCAGGACAATCCGAAGATTCCACTTGACCGGAGGAAAATCGAGGATGAAACCCCAAATTACAGAAAAACGGGGACACCAAGGTGGCAGAGCTGGCCCGATTATTGAGGGCGAACTCCGCCAAAGGCAAAAAAGCAACCCAATCATCCTGATCCGCAGACACAAAACACCTCAAATATGTCTCCAAGGTCTGATTAGTCCGCTCGGTCTGGCCATTAGTCTGAGGATGGAAAGCAGACGAAAAAGACAAATCTATGCCCATCCTAGCACAGAATGCCTGCCAAAATCTAGACACGAATTGGGTCCCTCTGTCAGAAACGATATTCTCAGGAATACCATGCAAACGAACAACATTTTGAAAAAACAGAGGAACCAACTCGGAAGAAGAAGGCAACTTAGGCAAGGGAACCAGATGGACCATCTTAGAGAAACGGTCACACACCACCCAGATGACAGACATCTTCTGAGAAAAAGGCAGATCCGAAATAAAATCCATCGAGATGTGCGTCCAAGGCCTCTTCGGGATAGGCAAGGGCAACAACAATCCACTAGCCCGAGAACAACAAGGCTTGGCCCGAGCACAAACGTCACAAGACTGCACAAAGCCTCGCACATCTCGTGACAGGGAAGGCCACCAGAAGGACCTTGCCACCAAATCCCTGGTACCAAAGATTCCAGGATGACCTGCCAATGCAGAAGAATGAACCTCAGAGATGACTCTACTGGTCCAATCATCAGGAACAAACAGTCTACCAGGTGGGCAACGATCAGGTCTATCCACCTGAAACTCCTGCAAGGCCCGCCGCAGGTCTGGAGAAACGGCAGACAATATCACTCCATCTTTAAGGATACCTGTGGGCTCAGAATTACCAGGGGAGTCAGGCTCAAAACTCCTAGAAAGGGCATCCGCCTTAACATTCTTAGAACCCGGTAGGTACGACACCACAAAATTAAACCGAGAGAAAAACAACGACCAGCGCGCCTGTCTAGGATTCAGGCGCCTGGCAGACTCAAGGTAAATTAAATTTTTGTGGTCAGTCAATACCACCACCTGATGTCTGGCCCCCTCAAGCCAGTGACGCCACTCCTCAAAAGCCCACTTCATGGCCAAAAGCTCCCGATTCCCAATATCATAATTCCGCTCGGCGGGCGAAAATTTACGGGAGAAAAAAGCACAAGGTCTCATCACGGAGCAGTCGGAACTTCTCTGCGACAACACCGCCCCAGCTCCGATTTCAGAAGCGTCGACCTCAACCTGAAAAGGAAGAGCAACATCAGGCTGACGCAACACTGGGGCGGAAGAAAAGCGGCATTTGAGCTCCCGAAAGGCCTCCACAGCATCAGGGGACCAATCAGCAACATCAGCACCCTTCTTAGTCAAATCAGTCAATGGTTTTACAACATCAGAAAAACCAGCAATAAATCGACGATAAAAGTTAGCAAAGCCCAAAAATTTCTGAAGACTCTTAAGAGAAGAGGGTTGCGTCCAATCACCAATAGCCTGAACCTTGACAGGATCCATCTCGATGGAAGAGGGGGAAAAAATGTATCCCAAGAAAGAAATCTTTTGAACCCCAAAAACACACTTAGAACCCTTCACACACAAGGAATTAGACCGCAAAACCTGAAAAACTCTCCTGACCTGCTGGACATGAGAGTCCCAGTCATCCGAAAAAATCAGAATATCATCCAGATACACAATCATAAATTTATCCAAATAATCGCGGAAAATGTCATGCATAAAGGACTGGAAGACTGAAGGGGCATTTGAAAGACCAAAAGGCATCACCAAATACTCAAAATGGCCCTCGGGCGTATTAAATGCGGTTTTCCACTCATCCCCCTGCTTGATTCGCACTAAATTATACGCCCCACGGAGATCAATCTTAGAGAACCACTTGGCCCCCTTTATACGAGCAAACAAATCAGTAAGCAGTGGTAACGGATATTGATATTTAACCGTGATTTTATTCAAAAGTCGATAATCAATACACGGCCTCAAAGAGCCGTCTTTCTTAGACACAAAGAAAAAACCGGCTCCTAAGGGAGATGACGAAGGACGAATATGTCCCTTTTCCAAGGACTCCTTTATATATTCTCGCATAGCAGCGTGTTCAGGCACAGACAGATTAAATAAACGACCCTTAGGGTATTTACTACCCGGAATCAAGTCTATGGCACAATCGCACTCCCGGTGCGGAGGTAGTGAACCAACCTTGGGTTCTTCAAAAACGTCACGAAAGTCAGACAAGAATTCAGGAATCTCAGAGGGAATAGATGATGAAATGGAAACCAAAGGTACGTCCCCATGAGTTCCTTTACATCCCCAGCTTAACACAGACATAGCTCTCCAGTCAAGGACTGGGTTATGAGATTGCAGCCATGGCAATCCCAGCACCAAAACATCATGTAGATTATACAGCACCAGAAAGCGAATAACCTCCTGGTGATCCGGATTAACACGCATAGTCACTTGTGTCCAGTATTGTGGTTTATTACTAGCCAATGGGGTGGAGTCAATCCCTTTCAGAGGTATCGGAGCCTCCAGTGGCTCCAAATCATACCCACAGCGTTTGGCAAAGGACCAATCCATAAGACTCAAAGCAGCGCCAGAGTCGACATAGGCGTCCGCGGTAATAGATGACAAAGAACAAATCAGGGTCACAGATAGAATAAACTTAGACTGTAAAGTGCTAATTGAAACAGACTTGTCAGGCTTCTTAGTACGCTTAAAGCATGCTGATATAACATGAGTTGAATCACCACAATAGAAGCACAACCCATTTTTTCGTCTAAAATTCTGCCGCTCGCTTCTGGACAGAATTCTATCATATTGCATATTTTCTGGCGTTTTCTCAGTAGATACCGCCAAATGGTGCACAGGTTTGCGCTCCCGCAGACGCCTATCGATCTGAATAGCCATCGTCATGGACTCATTCAGACTCGCAGGCACAGGGAACCCCACCATAACATCCTTAATGGCATCAGAGAGACCTTCTCTGAAAATCGCCGCCAGGGCGCACTCATTCCACTGAGTAAGCACAGACCATTTGCGGAATTTTTGGCAGTATATTTCAGCTTCATCTTGCCCCTGAGACAAGGACATCAAGGCCTTTTCCGCCTGAAGCTCTAAATGAGGTTCCTCATAAAGCAACCCCAAGGCCAGAAAAAACGCATCCACATTGAGCAACGCAGGATCCCCTGGTGCCAATGCAAAAGCCCAGTCTTGAGGGTCGCCCCGGAGCAAGGAAATTACAATCCTGACCTGCTGTGCAGGGTCTCCGGCAGAGCGAGACTTCAGGGACAAAAACAATTTGCAATTATTTTTAAAATTTTGAAAGTGAGATCTATTCCCCGAGAAGAATTCAGGCAAAGGAATTCTAGGCTCAGACATAGGTGCATGAACAACAAAATCTTGCAAATTTTGTACCTTTGTGGCGAGATTATTCAAACCTGTAGCTACACTCTGAAGATCCATTTGAAACAGGTGAACACAGAGCCATTCAAGGATTAGAAGGAGAGAAAGAGAGGAAGGCTGCAGTATAGGCAGACTAGCAAGTGATTCAATTAAGAGCACACTCAGAACTAGAGGAAAAAAAAAAAAAATTGTAGCAGACTTCTTTTTTCTCTCCTTTCTCAGCCAGTAATTTAACCCTTTTTTTGGGCCGGTCAAACTGTCATGATTCTCAATGGCGAGAGAACATAGCCCAGCATATATGAGAACTAGCTCTTGGAAGATGGAAACTATACTGACCATGAACTAAACCTGCCGCACAACTAGAAGTGGCCGGGTAGCATGCCTACGTTTTTTAACCCTAGATGCCCAGCGCCAGCCGGAGAACTACCTAATCCTAGCAGAGGAAAAGACAGTCCTGGCTCACCTCTAGAGAAATTTTCCCAAAAGGCAGACAGAGGCCCCCACATATATTGGCGGTGATTTTAGATGAAATGACAAACGTAGTATGAAAATAGGTTTAGCAAAATCGAGGTCCGCTTTCTAGATAGCAGGAAGACAGAAAGGACACTTTCATGGTCAGCAGAAAACCCTATCAAAAACACCATCCAGAAATTCCTTTAAGACTCTAGCATTAACTCATAACACCAGAGTGGCAATTTCCGATCACAAGAGCTTTCCAGACACAGTAACGAAACAGCAGCTGTGAACAGGAACAAAATGCAAAAACACACAAGGACAAAAGTCCAACTTAGCTGGGAGTTGTCTAGTAGCAGGAACAAGCACAGAAGGCTTCTGATTACATTGTTGACCGGCAAGAAACTGACAGAGGAGCAAGGTTATATAGCGACTCCCACATCCTGATAGGAGCAGGTGAACAGAGGGGATGATGCACACAAGTTCAATTCCACAAGTGGCCACCGGGGGAGCCCAGAATCCAATTTCACAACAGGTTTGATTTAGAGCCTCTGGAAGTCCCTATACCTCTGAAGGGTATTGATTCTACACCTTTGGCTTGTAATAAACCACAGTTCTGGACGCAAGTGACTATGCGTATGACTCCAGACCATCAGGAGGTGATTCGCTTCCTTGTGTTGTACAATTTACATGATGTTTTGGTGCTTGGATTACCATGGCTACAGTCTCATAACCCAGTCCTTGACTGGAAAGCTATGTCTGTGTTAAGCTGGGGATGTCGGGGGGCTCATGGGGACACTTCTTTGGTGTCCATTTCGTCATCTATTCCATCTGAGATTCCGGCATTTTTGTCTGATTATCGTGATATTTTTGAAGAGCCTAAAATTGGTTCACTCCCTCCTCACAGGGATTGTGATTGCGCCATAGATCTGATTCCTGGCAGTAAATTTCCAAAGGGTCGTTTGTTTAACCTATCTGTACCTGAACATGCTGCTATGCGCGAGTATATTAAGGAGTCCCTGGAAAAGGGACATATTCGTCCTTCTTCATCACCTTTAGGAGCCGGTTTTTTCTTTGTCTCTAAAAAGGATGGCTCTCTGAGGCCTTGTATTGATTATCGACTCCTGAATAAAATTACAGTCAAATATCAGTATCCGTTGCCTTTACTGACTGATTTGTTTGCTCGCATAAGGGGGGCTAAGTGGTTCTCTAAGATTGATCTTCGTGGGGCGTATAATTTGGTGCGAATTAAGCAGGGGGATGAGTGGAAAACCGCATTTAATACGCCTGAGGGCCATTTTGAGTATTTGGTAATGCCTTTCGGCCTTTCTAATGCACCTTCTGTCTTTCAGTCCTTAATGCATGATATTTTCCGTGAATATTTGGATAAATTTATGATTGTGTACTTGGATGATATTTTGATTTTTTCTGATGCATGGGGGGCTCATGTTCAGCAGGTCAGGAGGGTTTTTCAGGTTTTGCGGGAGAATTCTTTGTGTGTAAAGGGTTCAAAGTGTGTTTTTGGGGTTCAAAAAATTTCCTTTTTGGGGTACATTTTTTCCCCTTCTTCTATTGAGATGGACCCTGTCAAGGTTCGGGCTATTTACGACTGGACGCAGCCTACTTCTCTGAAGAGTCTTCAGAAATTCTTGGGCTTTGCTAATTTTTATCGTCGATTTATAGCTGGTTTTTCTGGCGTTGCTAAACCTCTGACGGATTTGACTAAAAAGGGTGCTGATGTTGCCAATTGGTCCCCTGCTGCTGTGGAGGCCTTTCGGGAGCTTAAGCGCCGCTTTTTGTCTGCCCCTGTGTTGCGCCAGCCTGATGTTTCTCTTCCCTTTCAGGTTGAGGTCGATGCTTCCGAGATCGGAGCGGGGGCGGTTTTGTCGCAGAGAAGTTCCGACTGCTCAGTGATGAGACCTTGTGCGTTCTTTTCGCGAAATTTTTCGGCCGCCGAGCGAAACTATGATGTTGGTAATCGGGAGCTTTTGGCCATGAAGTGGGCATTTGAGGAGTGGCGTCATTGGCTTGAGGGTGCCAGACATCAGGTGGTAGTTTTGACTGATCACAAGAATTTAATTTATTTGGAGTCTGCCAGGCACCTGAATCCTAGACAGGCACGTTGGTCGTTGTTCTTTTCCCGGTTTAATTTTGTGGTCTCGTACTTACCGGGTTCTAGGAATGTGAAGGCAGATGCTCTTTCTAGGAGTTTTGAACCTGACTCTCCTGGGAATTCTGAACCTGCTGGTGTCCTTAAGGATGGGGTGGTTTTGTCTGCTGTCTCTCCAGATCTGCGACGTGCTTTGCAAGAATTTCAGGCGGATAGACCGGATCGTTGTCCGTCTGGTAGACTGTTTGTTCCTGACGATTGGACCACTAGAGTCATCTCGGAAGTTCATTCTTCTACTCTGGCAGGTCATCCGGGAATTTTTGGCACCAGAGATTTGGTGGCTAGATCCTTCTGGTGGCCTTCCCTGTCTCGAGATGTGCGTGTTTTTGTGCAGTCTTGCGATGTGTGTGCTCGGGCCAAGCCTTGTTGTTCTAGGGCTAGTGGGTTGTTGTTGCCCTTGCCTATTCCTAAGAGGCCTTGGACGCACATCTCTATGGACTTTATCTCGGATCTCCCTGTTTCTCAGAAGATGTCTGTCATCTGGGTGGTGTGTGACCGTTTTTCTAAAATGGTTCATTTGGTGCCATTGCCTAAGTTGCCTTCCTCATCTGAGTTGGTCCCTCTGTTTTTTCAAAATGTGGTTCGCTTGCATGGTATTCCGGAAAACATCGTTTCTGACAGGGGTACCCAGTTCGTGTCTAGATTTTGGCGGGCAGTCTGTGCCAGGTTGGGTTGGGCATTGATTTGTCCTTTTCGTCTGCATTCCATCCTCAGACCAATGGCCAGACGGAGCGAACTAATCAAACTTTGGAGACTTATTTGAGGTGTTTTGTGTCTGCGGATCAGGATGATTGGGTTGCCTTTCTGCCGTTGGTGGAGTTTGATCTTAATAATCGGGCTAGTTCTGCCACTTTGGTTTCTCCTTTCTTTTGCAATTCAGGGTTTCATCCGCGGTTTTCATCTGCTCAGGTTGAATCTTCGGATTGTCCTGGAGTGGATGCGGTGGTGGATCGGTTGCATCGGATTTGGGGACAAGTGGTGGATAATTTGGAATTGTCCCAGGAGAGGACTCAGCAGTTTGCTAACCGTCGTCGTCGTGTTGGTCCATACCTTCGCGTTGGGGACTTGGTGTGGTTGTCTTCCCGTTTTGTCCCTATGAGGGTTTCTTCTCCCAAATTTAAGCCTCGGTTCATCGGTCCTTATAGGATTTTGGAGATTCTTAACCCTGTTTCCTTTTGTTTGGACCTCCCGGCATCTTTCGCTATCCATAATGTGTTCCATCGGTCGTTGTTGCGGAGATATGAGGTACCGGTGGTTCCTTCTACTGAACCTCCTGCTCCTGTGCTGGTGGAGGGTGAATTGGAGTACGTCGTAGAGAAGATCTTGGACTCCCGTATTTCCAGACGGAGACTTCAATATCTGGTTAAATGGAAAGGCTATGGTCAGGAAGATAATTCTTGGGTAACTGCCTCTGATGTTCATGCCTCGGATTTGGTTCGTGCCTTTCATAGGGCTCATCCAGATCGCCCTGGCGGTTCTTGTGAGGGTTCGGTGCCCCCTCCTTAAGGGGAGGGTACTGTTGTGTATCCGCTTTTTGGGCTCCCCTGGTGGTTGCTGGTGGTACTGGTGACTTGTTTGCCTTTGCTGCTTCTGTTCACCTGCTTCCATCAGTGTTTGGGAGTTTCCTATTTAGCCTTGCTCTCCAGTCATTTCCTTGCCAGTCATCATTGTAACCAGAGCCTTCGGTTGCATGTTCCTGCTACTAGTCTGCTGATCAGCTAAGTGGACTTTGTCCTTTTGTTTTGTATCTTTAGTCCAGTTTGCAGTGTTTGTAATTCTCTGTAGCTGGAAGCTCTTGCGGGCTGAAATTGCCACTCCTGTGTCATGAGTTGACACAGGAGTCTTAAAGTAATTTCAGGATGGTTTTTGAAAGGGTTTTCAGTTGACCGTGAAGTCCTCTTTTGTATCGTTCTGCTATCTAGTAAGTGGACCTCTCTTTGCTCAATCTACTTTCATACTGTAAATATAGAAAAACTGACTGAACAGCCATCTAGTCTGAACTGGTGCATAACCAAAAAGTCTTACATAGCAAATAGATAATGGCTGCACTCAAGTTTATTGTGCTAAAGCAAGGAAATGTGCAATACATGAAATGTGAAAAGCATAATGGCTTGTGAAATTTATGAAAAAACACATGAGATTTTTAGCACAAAATTTGGCCAAATATTGTGAGCCCATTCACCAAACGTCAAGGTAATCTCAGATCGAATGGGTAACTAACCTGTCTGCCTAGTGTGAACACTTACCTATGGCTAATAAAATGGTAAAGCCTGTATTTATAGAGGAGGTTAGAACCAACTGTGTTTGGATGTAGTTAAAATCACAGCATGGTGAAGGGCGGGGCGTTCAAGTCAGAAAAAGCAATACATAGTAAATATAGAAAAACTGACTGAACAGCCATCTAGTCTGAACTGGTGCATAACCAAAAAGTCTTACATAGCAAATAGATAATGGCTGCACTCAAGTTTATTGTGCTAAAGCAAGGAAATGTGCAATACATGAAATGTGAAAAGCATAATGGCTTGTGAAATTTATGAAAAAACACATGAGATTTTTAGCACAAAATTTGGCCAAATATTGTGAGCCCATTCACCAAACGTCAAGGTAATCTCAGATCGAATGGGTAACTAACCTGTCTGCCTAGTGTGAACACTTACCTATGGCTAATAAAATGGTAAAGCCTGTATTTATAGAGGAGGTTAGAACCAACTGTGTTTGGATGTAGTTAAAATCACAGCATGGTGAAGGGCGGGGCGTTCAAGTCAGAAAAAGCAATACATAGTAAATATAGAAAAACTGACTGAACAGCCATCTAGTCTGAACTGGTGCATAACCAAAAAGTCTTACATAGCAAATAGATAATGGCTGCACTCAAGTTTATTGTGCTAAAGCAAGGAAATGTGCAATACATGAAATGTGAAAAGCATAATGGCTTGTGAAATTTATGAAAAAACACATGAGATTTTTAGCACAAAATTTGGCCAAATATTGTGAGCCCATTCACCAAACGTCAAGGTAATCTCAGATCGAATGGGTAACTAACCTGTCTGCCTAGTGTGAACACTTACCTATGGCTAATAAAATGGTAAAGCCTGTATTTATAGATGGCTGTTCAGTCAGTTTTTCTATATTTACTATGTATTGCTTTTTCTGACTTGAACGCCCCGCCCTTCACCATGCTGTGATTTTAACTACATCCAAACACAGTTGGTTCTAACCTCCTCTATAAATACAGGCTTTACCATTTTATTAGCCATAGGTAAGTGTTCACACTAGGCAGACAGGTTAGTTACCCATTCGATCTGAGATTACCTTGACGTTTGGTGAATGGGCTCACAATATTTGGCCAAATTTTGTGCTAAAAATCTCATGTGTTTTTTCATAAATTTCACAAGCCATTATGCTTTTCACATTTCATGTATTGCACATTTCCTTGCTTTAGCACAATAAACTTGAGTGCAGCCATTATCTATTTGCTATGTAAGACTTTTTGGTTATGCACCAGTTCAGACTAGATGGCTGTTCAGTCAGTTTTTCTATATTTACTATGTATTGCTTTTTCTGACTTGAACGCCCCGCCCTTCACCATGCTGTGATTTTAACTACATCCAAACACAGTTGGTTCTAACCTCCTCTATAAATACAGGCTTTACCATTTTATTAGCCATAGGTAAGTGTTCACACTAGGCAGACAGGTTAGTTACCCATTCGATCTGAGATTACCTTGACGTTTGGTGAATGGGCTCACAATATTTGGCCAAATTTTGTGCTAAAAATCTCATGTGTTTTTTCATAAATTTCACAAGCCATTATGCTTTTCACATTTCATGTATTGCACATTTCCTTGCTTTAGCACAATAAACTTGAGTGCAGCCATTATCTATTTGCTACTTTCATACTGTGTATGTTTTTTCCTCTTAATTCACCGTTATTACATGTGGGGGGGCTGCTATCATCTTTTGGGGTATTTCCCTAGAGGTAAGCCAGGTCTGTTTCTTCCTCTGCCAGGTGTAGTTAGTCCTCCGGCTGGCGCGTGGCATCTAGGAAGTCGTAGGTATGCTCCCTGGCCACTATTAGTTGTGTGGTAGATTTAGCTCACGGTCAACTTGAGTTTCCATCACCCGAGAGCTCGTTCGTTATTTTATGTTTCTTACGTTCCCTTGCCATTGGGAACCATGACACCCCAGAACATAACAGAGCCTCCTCCATGTTTCACAGTAGGGACAGTGTTCTTTTCTTGATATGCTTCATTTTTCCATCTATGAACATAGAGCTGATGTGCCTTGCCATAAAGTTCCATTTTTTGTCTCATCTCTCCATAGGACATTCTCCCAGAAGCTTTGTGGCTTGTCAACATGTAGTTCGGCAAATTCCAGTCTGGCTTTTTTATGATTTTTTTTCAACAATGGTGTCCTCCTTGGTCGTCTCCCATGAAGTCCATAAATCATATCTATAAATGCTGAGGATGAGCGAATCCATTCTAAAAGAATGTCCAATGTGAAAAATTCAATTTCAAATTTCAATCAGAATTTCCCCAAATTTGCAAAGTTTTAGCAAATAGAATTTTTTTTTTTAATTGGATTTGGCTGCCATTTTGCTGGATTCATGTTGCTTAGGATAGTGTTAAAAACATAGATTAAAATTGTTATTCTCCCTTCACCCCTCACCTGTCCCTGTCCCACACCTCCATCAGTCCTCCACTTGCTCCATAAGACACCCGATACATCTCAGGTCTTCGCTTCATTCTTTTTCTGACCACAGTGTAACGGCGTAAATTGCATCGCCTCCACTCCGCAGTCCCATGGAGTGACGTGAACACATGGGGCTCATGGCAATACACATAACCTCAAAATGTGGATCAAGGCATAGTTGGCAACGGAAGCATCAGTGAATATCGAAGAGAAGACCAGAGCCGGAATGGTGGCCTTATGGAGCGCAGGAGCTGCGGGGAGCTGTGAGAAGCTGCGGGGAGCTGTGACAGCAGGAGCAGGTGAGGGGCGAAATGAGTATTATGTTAGTGTTCTCAACCCATTTCTGTACCATCCGGTTACTCTGCTTTGGGGTCTTGATTTGATCAGCTTCATTTGATTTGTATCAAATACATTTGATAGAAATCGAATTTCTCTGCCAAACTCGAGTGAATAGACTAAATCCAAATTTCATAGGATCCACACACCTAGATATCCAGAAAACAATTAACTAGTAAAAGAATGGCGGAATGGAGCTGCATCCATTTCCAACTCCTTCATTTCTATATATAGGGTAATCGTGGTCATTATTATTATATTTAGGGGAATTCTGGCAGTGTTATTGTATCCGGCGCCTTGACACGTTACATGAAATTGGAGGTCCTGGTTGGAAGTGTGGACTTGTGTCGTAGAGGCGGTATGGCCATGCAGGCCACATGTAACCGATGACGCTGGTTTGCCAGGACTAGATGTTAACCATGAAAGGAGACCAATAGTTAAAATGAAACTTCTTTTTACTGAAGAATAACTTGATATGAGCTATATACAGCAGATAATGAGGCCGGGGAGAGCGGGAAGGTTGGAGCTGTTCACACTGGTAATATAGATGGATCCGTTGCTGTAATTAGAAATCAGTATTTAGAAACCAGTAATAAGAGATGGCACGTACCTACCGGTGACTGTAGCTGACAGAGGAAAAAATGAGGGTAGTTTCCAGCACAACCAACTGGATAAAAATTAAGTGTATTGAATCCAGTTAAAAGTCCATGAAAGTTAAAAACCTCAACACCTCATGTCTGTGGCATAATGAGACGCTCTTAATCAAAAGATTTAGGGAGTGTTAGTAAGCCAGAAACACTTAAGGTGTTGAGGTTTTTAACTTTTATGGACTTCTAACTTGGTTCAATAAACTTACAGTTTTTTTTCCAATTGGATGTGCCGGAAATTACTCTTTTTTTTCTCTATACAGCAGATAGCAGGAATTTATCTTCAAGGATGTCTCTTTAACCAGGAGTGACATGAACACACACATCTCCTTGTTCCCTGAAAACACTGTGTCTTCTTTGCTTTCTTCCTCTACTCTTTGCACAGCCCAGCACGCTATCTTGGGAGCTTTTGGTTTCCTCAAAGGGGACCACAAGGGTCAAAGTGTAATGCTACGGCCCTTTTCCTCTGTAGGGACCACATGGGTCGAGGTGTTACACCACTGCCCTTTACCTCTGTGGGGACCACAAAGGTCGCGGTGTAACGCTACAGCCCTTTTCCTCTGTGGGGACCACATGGGTCAACGTGTTACGCTACAGCCCCTCATAGCTACTCTCCGTTTCAAGAAGAGAGAGGACCCTGACCGTGATTGCTCACAATCTACAAGGGATGGGTGAAGATACAGTCGGTGACGGTAGAGCAGGTCATGCAGCAATATGGTGGAACGAGGGATACTGCAGGTTCTAGGCTTGTCGGAAGAAGTAGGCCTTCAGGTTCCTTTTGAAGGTTTCCACAGTAGGTGAGAGTCTGATATGTTGGGTGTATAGTGGAGGTATACAAGGTAACAATCTTGTATGCTATTGTGGGAAGAGGAGATAAGAGGAGAGTAGAGAAGGAGATCTTGTAAGGATCAGGGGTAACGTGCAGGTAAGTACTGGGAGATGAAGTCACATATGTAAAGAGGACACTTGTTGTGGATGGCTTTGTATGTCATAGTTAGGGTTTTAGAGTCTCTGGCCAATGGGGAGCCAGTGAAGAGACAGAGGGGAGAGGCCTGGGAATAGCAGGGGAACAGGTGGATTAGTTGGGCAGCAGAGTTTAGGATACTTTTGAGGGGGCGACTGTTAGAAGGGATTCCGCAAAATAGGAGATTGCAGTAGTCAAGGCAGGAGATGATGAGGGCATGCACTAGTGTTTTTGCAGGTTCTTGACTTGAGAATGTGCATATCCTGGAAATATTTTTTAGTTGGAGTTGGCAGAGAGTGGAAAGGGTTTGGATATGTGGTTTGAAGGAAAGATCAGAATCAGCAACTTGTGGGACTGGGGAGAGTGAGCAGCCATTTACTTTAATGGATAGGTCTGTTGAGGTTGAGTGAGATGGGGGAAAGATGATGAATTCTGTTTTATCCATGTTACATTTTAGAAATGGAGGAGAAAAGAAGGATGAAATAGTGGACAGACATTGTAGGCAGGGCCGGCGTTACCACCTGGCGCACCCAGGCAAGTGCCAGGGCCCTGAGCAAGAAAAGGGGCCAGCTTGCCATCAGGTATGGCTCTGGTGCCCCCCCGTTATGATCCGGGGGTAGGATCACAAAACTGACCTGACATGTAGACCATAATATTAGGTTAAGTTCTGGGGATGTGGAAGCTATACTGACCGCAATCCTGATCCTATCCACGCACACTAAAGGCAGCCGTGGAGCGTTACCTAAAAACCTAGATGCCTCTTCACAGCTTGAGAAACTAGCTACCCCTAGAGAGAAAGCAAAGACCTCACTTGCCTCAGAGAAATAACCCCAAAGTTTTAGACAGCCCCCCACAAATAATAACGGTGAGTTAAGGGGAAAATACAAACGTAGAAATGAAACAGGTTTAGCAAATGAGGCCCGCTAACACTAAATAGACAGAAGATAGCTAGGAATCTGTGCGGTCAGTACAAAAACTATCAAAAACTAACCACGCAGAGAATACAAGAACCCCCACACCGACTCACGATGTGAGGGGCGCACTCTGCACCCCAGAACTAACCAGCAAGCGAAAAATCACATAAAAGCAAGCTGGACTGAACTCATCATATACTGAGAAACGTTTTCAAGGAAATAATGAGCAAAATGAACAAGCAAGACTTTGCTTCTCCAGTAGGAGAAAGGTCACAAGGGAGGTCCAGGAGAGATCAGAATCAGGACTGAATACATCGACAGCAGGCAACAAGTGAAGGTCCAGGTGAGTTAAATAGGAACAGCATAGCAGGAAATGAAGCAGCTGAGCCCAGCCACAGACCAGCCATATCGCTAAAGGCCACCAGAGGGAGCCCTAGAACAAACTCACACAGTACCACTCATGACCACAGGAGGGAGCCCGAGAACGGAATTCACAACAGTACCCCCCCCTTGAGGAGGGGTCACCGAACCCTCACCAGAGCTCCCAGGCCGATCAGGATGAGCCGAATGAAAGGCACGAACCAAATCGGCCGCATGGACATCGGAGGCGACAACCCAGGAATTATCCTCATGACCATAGCCCTTCCATTTAACCAAGTACTGAAGCTTCCGTCTCGAAATACGAGAATCCAAGATCTTCTCCACCACATACTCCAACTCCCCCTCGACCAAGACCGGAGCAGGAGGATCAACAGAAGGGACCACAGGCACCACATATCTCCGCAACAATGACCTATGGAACACATTATGAATGGCAAACGATGTTGGAAGGTCCAAACAAAATGACACAGGGTTGAGGATTTCCAAAATCTTATAAGGACCGATGAAACGAGGCTTGAACTTAGGAGAGGAAACCTTCATCGGGACATAACGAGAAGACAACCATACCAAATCCCCCACACAAAGTCGGGGACCCACACAGCGACGGCGGTTAGCAAAGCGCTGAGCCTTCTCTTGTGACAATGTCAAATTGTCCACCACGTGGTTCCAAATCTGCTGCAACCTATCCACCACAGAATCCACCCCAGGACAGTCAGAGGGCTCAACCTGACCCGAGGAAAAACGAGGATGAAAACCAGAATTGCAAAAGAAAGGTGAAACCAAAGTAGCAGAACTAGCCCGATTATTGAGGGCGAACTCAGCCAATGGCAAAAAAGTCACCCAATCATCCTGATCAGCAGAAACAAAACATCTCAAATAAGTTTCCAAGGTCTGATTAGTTCGCTCAGTTTGGCCATTCGTCTGAGGATGGAAGGCCGACGAAAAAGACAATTCAATGCCCATCTTAGCACAAAAGGACCGCCAGAATCTGGACACAAACTGGGATCCTCTGTCAGACACAATGTTCTCCGGAATACCATGCAAACGAACCACATTCTAAAAAAACAGTGGCACCAAATCGGAGGAGGAAGGCAGCTTAGGCAAGGGCATCAAATGGACCATTTTAGAAAAACGATCACAAACCACCCAGATGACAGACATCCTCTGAGAAACAGGAAGATCCGAAATAAAATCCATGGAAATATGCGTCCAAGGCCTCTTCGGGACAGGCAAAGGCAAAAGCAATCCACTGGCACAAGAACAGCAAGGCTTGGCCCGAGCACAAATCCCACAGGACTGCACAAAGGAACGCACATCCCGCGACAAGGAAGGCCACCAAAAGGACCTCGCCACCAAATCCCTGGTACCAAAAATCCCAGGATGACCCGCCAACACCGAAGAATGAACCTCGGAAATAACTCTACTCTTCCATCTGTCCGGGACAAACAGTCTCTCTGGTGGACAACGGTCAGGTCTATTGGCCTGAAACTCCTGCAGCACCCGCCGCAGATCAGGAGAGATGGCAGACAAAATCACCCCCTCTCTGAGGACACCAGCCGGTTCAAAAACTTCCGGGGAGTCAGGTACAAAACTCCTAGAAAGGGCATCAGCCTTCACGTTTTTCGAACCCGGAAGATATGAAACCACGAAATCGAAACGAGAGAAAAACAGCGACCATCGAGCCTGTCTAGGATTTAACCATTTGGCAGACTCGAGATAAGTCAAATTCTTGTGATCCGTCAAGACCACCACACGATGCTTGGCTCCCTCAAGCCAATGTCGCCACTCCTCAAATGCCCACTTCATTGCCAACAACTCTCGATTACCAACATCATAATTCCGCTCGGCAGGCGAAAACTTTCTTGAAAAGAAAGCACATGGTCTCATCACAGAGCCATCAGAGCTTTTCTGCGACAAGACAGCCCCTGCTCCAATCTCAGAAGCATCAACCTCGACCTGAAAGGGAAGAGAGACATCCGGCTGGCGCAAGACAGGAGCCGAAGAAAACCGACATTTCAGCTCCTGAAAGGCCTCCACGGCCGCAGGAGACCAATTCGTTACATCAGAACCCTTCTTGGTCAAATCCGTCAAAGGCTTAACCACACTAGAAAAATTAGTGATGAAGTGATGGTAAAAATTAGCAAAACCCAAGAACTTCTGAAGACTCTTCACAGATGTAGGTTGAGTCCAGTCATGAATAGCCTGGACCTTGACTGGATCCATCTCAATAGTAGAAGGAGAAAAAATAAAGCCTAAAAAGGAAACCTTCTGGACTCCGAAGAGACATTTCGAGCCCTTCACAAACAAGGCATTGGCACGCAGGACCTGAAATACCATCCTGACCTGCTTCACATGAGATTCCCAATCATCAGAAAAGACCAAAATATCATCCAGTTACACAATCATAAATCTATCCAGATACTCTCGGAAGATGTCGTGCATGAAGGACTGAAACACAGAGGGGGCATTAGAAAGCCCAAAAGGCATCACCAAGTACTCAAAATGGCCTTCGGGCGTATTAAATGCTGTTTTCCATTCATCGCCCTGCTTTATGGGCACAAGATTATACGCTCCTCGAAGATCTATCTTGGTGAACCAACTGGCCCCCCTAATCCGAGCAAACAGATCGGACAAAAGTGGCAAGGGGTACTGAAATTTGACCGTGATTTTATTTAGAAGGCGATAATCTATACAGGGTCTCAAGGAACCATCCTTCTTGGCCACAAAAAAGAACCCCGCACCCAAAGGGGACGAGGACGGGCGAATATGCCCCTTCTCCAAAGACTCCTTTATATAACTCCGCATAGCGGCATGTTCTGGTACAGATAAATTAAAAAGTCATCCCTTAGGGAACTTACTACCAGGAATCAAATTTATAGCACAATCACAATCCCTATGAGGAGGTAGGGCACTGGATTTGGGCTCATCAAATACATCCTGGTAGTCCGACAAAAATTCAGAGACTTCAGAAGGAGTAGAAGAAGCAATTGATACCAAAGGAGCATCGCCATGAATCCCCTGGCAACCCCAACTTGACACAGTCATAGCTTTCCAATCCAAGACGGGATTATGAACCTGCAGCCATGGCAGACCCAACACAACAACATCATGTAAATTATGTAGCACAAGAAAGCGAATCACCTCCTGATGTGCAGGAGTCATGCACATGGTCACTTGAGTCCAGTACTGAGGTTTATTCTTGGCCAATGGCGTAGCATCAATTCCCTTTAGTGGGATAGGGAACTGTAAAGGCTCCAAGATAAAACCACAGCGCCTGGCAAATGACAAATCCATCAAATTCAGAGCAGCACCTGAATCCACAAAAGCCATAACTGAGTAGGATGACAGAGAGCAAATCAAAGTAACAGACAAAATGAATTTAGGTTGTACAGTACCAATGGTGACAGACTTGGCGAACCTTTTTGTGCGCTTAGAACACTCTGAGATAACATGAGCAGAATCACCACAGTAATAGCACAACCCATTCTGACGTCTGTGATTTTGCCGTTCAATTCTGGTCAGAATCCTGTCACATTGCATAGGCTCAGGTTTCTGCTCAGAAAATACCGCCAGATGGTGCACAGGTTTGCGCTCCCGCAAACGCTGATCAATCTGAATGGCCAAAGACATTGACTCATTCAGACCCGCAGGCGTGGGGAACCCCACCATAACATCCTTAAGGGCTTCAGAAAGACCCTTTCTGAAAATCACTGCCAGGGCGCACTCATTCCATTGAGTGAGCACAGACCATTTTCTAAACTTCTGACAGTAAACCTCTGCTTCATCCTGACCCTGAGAGAGAGCCAGCAAAATCTTTTCTGCCTGGTCTACTGAATTAGGTTCCTCATTAAGCAATCCAAGTGCCAGAAAAAACGCATCCACATTTAGCAATGCAGGATCTCCTGGCGCCAGAGAGAATGCCCAATCTTGAGGGTCACCACGTAACAAAGAAATAACAATTTTAACTTGCTGAACAGAGTCACCAGAGGAGCGAGGTCTCAGAGAAAGGAATAACTTGCAATTATTCTTAAAGTTCAAAAAGCTAGATCTATCTCCGGAGAACAGCTCAAGAATTGGTATTTTAGGCTCTGACATAGGACTGCGAACTACATAATCCTGAATGCCTTGTACCCTTGCAGTGAGATGATCCACACTAGAAGACAGACTCTGAATGTCCATATCTGCAGCTGAATTCAGAACCACCCAGAGATTAAGGGGAGGAGAGAGGCTAAACACACTGCAGAGGAAAAAAAAGAATGACCTCAGGACTTCTCTTCTCCCTCTTCTGCGATGCATTAACACTTTGTAGGCCTGCTGTACTGTTATGATCCGGTGGTAGGATCACAAAACTGACCTGACATGTAGACCATAATATTAGGACAAGTTCTGGGGATGTGGAAGCTATACTGACCGCAATCCTGATCCTATCCACGCACACTAAAGGCAGCCGTGGAGCGTTACCTAAAAACCTAGATGCCTCTTCACAGCTTGAGAAACTAGCTACCCCTAGAGAGAAAGCAAAGACCTCACTTGCCTCAGAGAAATAACCCCAAAGTTTTAGACAGCCCCCCACAAATAATAACGGTGAGTTAAGGGGAAAATACAAACGTAGAAATGAAACAGGTTTAGCAAATGAGGCCCGCTAACACTAGATAGACAGAAGATAGCTAGGAATCTGTGTGGTCAGTACTAAAACTATCAAAAACTAACCACGCAGAGAATACAAGAACCCCCACACCGACTCACGATGTGAGGGGCACACTCTGCACCCCAGAACTAACCAGCAAGCGAAAAATCACATAAAAGCAAGCTGGACTGAACTCATCATATACTGAGAAACGTTTTCAAGGAAATAATGAGCAAAATGAACAAGCAAGACTTAGCTTCTCCAGTAGGAGACAGGTCACAAGGGAGGTCCAGGAGAGATCAGAATCAGGACTGAATACATCGACAGCAGGCAACAAGTGAAGGTCCAGGTGAGTTAAATAGGAACAGCATAGCAGGAAATGAAGCAGCTGAGCCCAGCCACAGACCAGCCATATCGCTGAAGGCCACCAGAGGGAGCCCAAGAACAAACTCACACAGTACCACTCATGACCACAGGAGGGAGCCCGAGAACGGAATTCACAACACCCCCCGTGCTTTAAACTGTTTGTAATACTTACCTCTCTTCTTTCTTCACCGACCGCATGTCCTGTCTCTCTTAGGCATCTTGTGACTCAGTGACGTCTCAGGACAGAGGGCGCGATGATGTCACTACAGCGTGCCCTTTGTCCTGGGCGGTGAAGACAGTCAGAAGTTGCTGAACAGACCAGGACCTGCAGCCAACAAGGAGATTTAATTTAAATAAATAATTAAAAAATACGGAGTGGGGACTCCTCTATTCTTGATAACCAGCCTTGTTGAAGCTGACAGCTGAAGGTTGCAGTCCCCAGCTGTGAGTTTTGCCTGGCTGGTTATCAGAAATACAGGGGAACCCACACCAGTTTCTTTTTAATTATTTATTTACAGCGCAGGAGCGGCTGATGAATACTCCCATCAGCCACTCCTGCTCTCGCTGTTATTAGCGGTTAGCGGCAGCAGATGGGAGCTGTAGTCCTATCCACTGACACCAGTGACCGGAGGTAAACTTTATACCTCCGATGACAGCTGAGCGCTCACGCTGTCTTTTGACTCTGTGGGAACCGCGACTCTTTGACCGGTGAGGATGATTTCACCGCCAATCAGAAGCAGTGTTTGCCGTGCTGACATGTGCATGACAGCGTGACAAACACCCGGTGTTTGAGCAACTGAACCCGAACAGTAACACAGACTTCCTGATGAAGTCCGTGTTCAGTGTCCGTGCCCGAACAGTAGGTGTTCTGTACGGACGCCGAACATTATTGTTCAGGTTTGCCTATCTCTATTCAACATCATATAGATGACACTGAAAGTCATGAGACTCTATGAGTTGTCCTAGGCCAAAAGTGTAGATAGAGAAGAGCAGGGGTGCTGGAACTTAACCACCGACAGATAGGGGGCGAGATGAGGTGGTGTGCAAGTGGGAGACTCTGAATATCCGGTCTGTTAGCTATGAAGAAATCCAAGATAGGGCCAAGTCTGTAATTTCAAGAGATGAGAAATCTGTAATAAGAGGGAATGGTCCACTGTGTCAAAAGCATAGAACAGGTACAGGAGGAGGAGGACACAGTAGTGTCGCTTGGCTTTGGCGTTAGTATGTCATTGATGACTTTAGTTAGGGCAGTATTAGTGGTGTGGTGTGGTGTGGTGTGGTCTGAAGCCAAAATGTAAGCCGTCAAAGATTGAGCAGGAAGAGAGGGGGCGGACAGTTCAAGATGGACGTGTTGTTCAAGTAATTTTGAGGCATAGGAAGTGAGATGGGGTTGTGAGAGGGGCCAGGGCTGTAGTTGTGGCTATCAATGGTGGCTGCTTCAGCGCACCCTGGCCCTCCATCACATGCATACAATGTCCCAGCGGTAGCGTACAGTTTTGTCCGCTTTCCTGTCCATCTGGGTCCTGTTTCGCTGGGGGCTTCTTTCTTGAGAATCCATATAAAGAGAGACAGAGTCAAATTCCAACTTAAAACAACCGATTTTACTTAGTTTCTTTCTCAGCTCGCCCAGTTCACATTTAGAAACAACACCAACCCAGGAGACGGAAATCAAGGAAAAAGAGAATTACAGCCAAGGAGTTCATATAAATATATCTTTATTAGGGCAATAGCAGAACAATATATTAAAAAAATTTTTATTTGAACAAATTGTTAAAAATATATATTTATATATCCATTAATCATATAAAAATGTGCAACGTGAGATAAAAAGGTACAAATAATCAATACAGGATAATAAAATAGCTTTATCCTATGACCGGAATAAATATAAATAAAGAACTGATCTCAGGCCATTAATAAGAGAAAGAAATTATTTTATATATAAAAATATATATAAAAATACGTAGAGGCAATATATATATAAAAAAATAAATAATGAAAAAAGGAGTGAAACACTATAAACAGCAAAATATCAACTGCAAAAGGGTAAAGTGCATAAGTGTCATAGCAACAATTGAAGGGAGGGGTAAGTTTATGTAAATACACAAACGTCCCAAGGTGCATAAAATAAGCAACCGAAACTGTGAATGTTATCACACAGTAAACAACTTGTGACACAGTAAACAATTAGTGATAAAGAAAAAGGAAATAATTTGTGCCAAAAAGAGTAGTTTCAATAGTATAGCATGAATAAAGTACTGCAATGATGCAGCTGAACCGGAGATCAAGCAAGGAAAATAGAATATATAAAACCGGACATAGGAGGTACCTTATAACTTGAATCTCAACGTGCACACGCGCCCCGTGTGCACGTTGAGATTCAAGTTATAAGGTACCTCCTATGTCCGGTTTTATATATTCTATTTTCCTTGCTTGATCTCCGGTTCAGCTGCATCATTGCAGTACTTTATTCATGCTATACTATTGAAACTACTCTTTTTGGCACAAATTATTTCCTTTTTCTTTATCACTAATTGTTTACTGTGTCACAAGTTGTTTACTGTGTGATAACATTCACAGTTTCGGTTGCTTATTTTATGCACCTTGGGACGTTTGTGTATTTACATAAACTTACCCCTCCCTTCAATTGTTGCTATGACACTTATGCACTTTACCCTTTTGCAGTTGATATTTTGCTGTTTATAGTGTTTCACTCCTTTTTTCATTATTTATTTTTTTATATATATATTGCCTCTACGTATTTTTATATATATTTTTATATATAAAATAATTTCTTTCTCTTATTAATGGCCTGAGATCAGTTCTTTATTTATATTTATTCCGGTCATAGGATAAAGCTATTTTATTATCCTGTATTGATTATTTGTACCTTTTTATCTCACGTTGCACATTTTTATATGATTAATGGATATATAAATATATATTTTTAACAATTTGTTCAAATAAAAAATTTTTTAATATATTGTTCTGCTATTGCCCTAATAAAGATATATTTATATGAACTCCTTGGCTGTAATTCTCTTTTTCCTTGATTTCCGTCTCCTGGGTTGGTGTTGTTTCTTGCTATTTAGTGGTCTCCACTATCTATTAAACCACACTTCATAGAAATTATTTTTTATTTTTATTGTTATCCTTATATGCATTAGTGTGGTTTAATCTCCTTGTAGTTCACATTTAGGTACAGCATATGAAACTTCACAAGACATGACATTTTCTGTCCTTGTGCTGTCCCTTTCTTCTTTAGGAATACCACCGGGTTGCACCATTGTTCACGGTACCACAGCACTTTGTCTGACCAGTCTGACTAACTGTAGGAGTTCCCGGTCCGTTTTGCACCAGACACACAGGCGTTTTCATAAGTAGCTGACCGCCATCATGACAAAGCAGCCCTGTATTCCTCTGCTTCTTGGCCACAGTTGCTTCTAGGCCCTGGACGAGCTGGGCTCCTTTACTTGAAGAACGTTACGTGGCTCAACTGCCCCGCACGGGCTCCGGGGCCCTTCTGACTAAATGAAGGAAGCTCTCCACACCTTACACATTTGGCCCCTCCTAAATTAACTAGTTCCTCTCATCCTATCCTATTGCTGTCTTATACTATTGTGCCCCCTCTAGTGGGCTAATCTGAACATTACACTTTCCCTACACAATTACATAAATACATGGCATGAGCAATCTTACAGTGCACATAACATTTAACAGTCATATTCCCTATAGCAGCATTATGCAGTTCACAGCACAACGTATTAAAGATACCAGCTTGTCAGGGTCGTAAGAACATGGGTGAGGGAGTGGGCACAACTAGTTCTTGCACCCCCTTACAGGGTGATAGCTAGACAAAGAGGATGGGTCAAGGGAGAGCTTTTTGAAAATGAATGTGATTGAGACATGTTTAAAGCATGAGGGGAAGACACCAGTTGTTAGTGTTCTTGTTAGTATAGTATTCATTGTTAGTATTCTATTAATTTTGCTTTCCTTTACGCTTGCCTATGCTGTTATCTCTTATATATTTTGTAGGACTGGTATCTACCACTATATGGTCACAGTATGGCCATGATATCAGTGTTAGTCACTGTACTGTATAACCCACTGAGGTACACGCTATAACTAGAGTGCGCTTGCATCGTTGCAAACATGGTTACCTATGATAGGGGCCGATTCAGTTGTGTGGTTAGCTCCCCACCCAACACCTGTGCTGACCCCCAAGCTATGCCTCCCGCCATCTCTATTCACGCAGATCTAAATATATACCGATTCTGGAAAAGCCTTCCTTTGTTGATCACAAGCTGGAAGTGGTGCCGCTGGGATTAATGTGTTAACTTCTGAAGATTGCGACACCTTTGTAGGATGTATTAGTAGGTTGTACGCTGACGATCAGAAGAGTAAAAATGTCCTGACCTTCTGACTTTCAGGTTCCATATCTCATCATCCACTTCTGCTTTGAACATGAGACCACCATCATTTTATAGACAATCATCTTGGCTGTCTCATACATAAATGTGACTTGCAGATATTTAGCATATAATAAGTTATGCAGATTCTTGTCATGTTACTACATTGCTACCGTTTTGCTCCTAAAAATGTAATTTTTATTATTTTGTTAGCATTTTGTAAATCCACTTTTGGCTTTCACGATGGTCTGAATCCTCATGCTCTTGATCAGATTCATGCATGTCTCCACCGATATCTGAGCCCAGGTCTCTTCTACACTTTCACCATGTTGCCTCACTTGGGTCTGTATACAGCTTTTCCTTCACCTCTACCCACAAGTGTTGGATTGGGTTGAGGTCTGGGGACTGTGCGGACAATCCAGCACCTCTACTTCATTGTTATTGAACCATTTCTTCACCAATTTTGACATATGTGTCTGGTCGTTGTCCTATTGGAACAATATGTCATCCTTTTCATACTCAAAGTACTCGAATGTATGACATAACTCGTCTTGTAGGATACTCTCATATAGCTCAGCATTGAGACCACCTTCGATCTTGGTCAAGTATCCAACTCCTTGCTGTGAAGCAACTCGATATCATCAAGATTTATCCACCGAACTTGACAGTTCCTTCAATTTCTCGATCCTTTAGTACCTTTATTTCTTGTTTGTTCCAGACCCATTTGCACCCATCAGAGCCGTCTATTGACTTTCGTGTCATCGATCCAAATCAGCCATTTCCAATCTTCTTTGCCAATCATTGCGCTCACATGATGCAGTTTGGCAATTTTCTTGACCAAGAGACTGCTATCGATGAGCTGTATGATGCTGTTTCTCTTTTCTTGGGAATCTTCTTCATGGCTGCTCCTCAATTCAAACCAATTGCTTGGTAAGTAGTGTTGAGCGATACCGTCCGATACTTGAAAGTATCGGTATCGGAAAGTATCGGCCGATACCGGCAAAGTATCGGATCCAATCCGATACCGATACCCGATACCAATACAAGTCAATGGGACTCAAGTATCGGACGGTATTCCTGATGGTTCCCAGGGTCTGAAGGAGAGGAAACTCTCCTTCAGGCCCTGGGAACCATATTAATGTGTAAAAGAAAGAATTAAAATAAAAAATATTGCTATACTCACCTGTCCGACGCAGCCTGGACCTCAGCGAGGGAACCGGCAGCGTTGTTTGTTTAAAATTCGCGCTTTTACTTGGTTACGTGAAGTCCCGGCTTGTGATTGGTCAGGGCGGCCATGTTGCCGGGACGCGGACCAATCACAGCAAGCCGTGACGAAATTACGTCACGGCTTGCTGTGATTGGTCCGCGGCCCGGCAACATGGCCGCCATTAACCAATCACAAGCCGTGACGTCACGGGAGGCTGGACACGCGCGCTTTTTAAAATACGCGCATGTCCAGCCTCCCGTGACGTCACGGCTTGTGATTGGTTAATGGCGGCCATGTTGCCGGGACGCGGACCAATCACAGCAAGCCGTGACGTAATTTCGTCACGGCTTGCTGTGATTGGTCCGCGTCCCGGCAACATGGCCGCCCTGACCAATCACAAGCCGGGACTTCACGTAACCAAGTAAAAGCGCGAAATTTAAACAAACAACGCTGCCGGTTCCCTCGCTGAGGTCCAGGCTGCGTCGGAGAGGTGAGTATAGCAATATTTTTTATTTTAATTCTCTCTTTTACACATTATTACATTAATGTTGTTGCGATACCCGATACCCGATACCACAAAAGTATCGGATCTCGGTATCGGAAATTCCGATACAGCAAATATCGGCCGATACCCGATACTTGCAGTATCGGAATGCTCAACACTATTGGTAAGCAAACTAATAACACACTGAGCTATTAGGGAATGAGAGAACAGGTTGTATTTTTTAGTATAACAGAAGAAAAAGATTTTTACACCAGCAGGAGCAAAACAATAACAATGCAGTGACATGATAAGAATCTACATAAATAATCATATGCTTAATAGCTGCAAGTCACATTTATGTATGAGATATCCAAGATGATATTCTATAAATTGATGGTGGTCTCACGATCAAAGCTGTGGTGGATGGTGAGATATGGAGTATGAAAGTCAAAAGTTTCAGGCTCGTTAGTGTTTGTATTCAAATTTCTAACACAACTACATATAATTTTCACAAGCGAGAATAGTACAGTAAAGTGTTAGATACAATGCCATTATGATAAGCTGAGATATATGACTCAAATATTTCTATTTTAGAGGAAGCACAGATAGATTGAAGATCCTTTTTTTTCTTAGGTCTTGACATTCTTTTCATACAGTCTCGCTTTTGCCAGCTAGGGATTACGTTTTATAAGCCCCTAAATTCTGTTCCATCTATTTTGTTATTGTGTTTCTTTATAATGTATTGACAATGGATGACCTTCTGAGCCATTGGTAATATTCCTTCAATGTTCCCTTAATCCTTTGTGTAGAGGATGCTCTCATCCTACATATCTCTTGATACATGGCATTGTAAAATATATAACACATGGTGTCTGACCTGTTATATGGCACTTGATATTGAATAAAACATTTTCCCTCTGAATTAGTGGTTGGTTGATGCAGTGTTCTATTTTACATTTTAGGTCAAACAGATTCTGCATCTGAATGAAGCCTGTGGTTTTCAAAAAATTACCACTTCTCTTTTCTGTTCCTTTTCCTTTTCTTATACAGTTGACATTATTTCCTTTTGTTGATGATGCAAATTTGTTATTTTATGAAGAAAATATCTCAACCCTTTAGTACACATTGGTTCTCTAATTTCTTCATTTTTATATGTTTAGTGGCATTGCATAAAACTTGCATGAAGTGCCATTTTTCCTCTTTACTATAACCATATAGGAAGATGGCAACGGTTCCTAATGCTATTAGCTATAGAACATTTCATGATTGCCTAGGTTATTTATCCTCCATTAACACAGAAAAGGTCAAAACTCTTTGATTTACTTCTTACTTGTATTAAGAACAAAGGATAAACTTAAAATGAAGAATGTTTGTCTTGTCAGATGTTATCTAAATATCTCTTCCAGAAAAACAGACCCACGTTGAGTTGATCCATAGAAATATGGATGAGTAATCTCATGTTTCTATGTACAAGGTAACATAGTTGGAGGCATAACTAGACCCCATAGCGGTCCCCCAAGTCTAAAAATAGAATATGTTCTAATTTTATGCATATTGTTTGCACAATACAATCAATTTGGTGTTTTGTAAACTTACATAGTTGTTTCATAAAGAAAGTGGTCACCTTCTATCCTTTAGCACTCTCAATATAAAAAGGATTGTTATGATTCACTGAGAATAAAAATTAAGCTATAGAAAAATAAAAAGAACAATTTAACAAGAAGTAACTTATCATTTCTCATTTCTGTGTATAGATAATTTTATAAGCTCTATGGTTTCTATGTGATTTACTTTTTCTTATCATATGATATTACAATGCTTAAAAAAACAAAGTAAAAAGACAAATATAAAAAAGGGTAAAGGACGTCATATGATCTTAGTCAAAATGGCAGCTCTGTCACTGGGGAACTGGGTAGACTAAGGCTGGTTACCCGGGCCCCTGCGATATCCCTCAGGCTAGGGAAACCCTGTCTGACCCTTTCCCAGAAGTTACACTAAAGGTGTGCTTGTCTGGGCTGCCAGGCCTGACCCTGACTCCTGTTTCAGCCCTAAGCTGAAACCTCCACCCGCCACCCAGTGAAGAGACCACACACCAATCCCTACAGAAAGCACAGACAGGGAAAACTGAAAAATGCACCACGCCGCAGACACACAGAAATACACTATAATGTGCACAGGGCAAAACAAATACAAATAGGAAGGAGGAATATGACAAAGGATAATACACCACCAGATACGATATTCCTACAACGAGACCACCACTCCAGACCGAGATCACCAGGCATAAAGCACAAGCTATAATCGGCGACGCCCAAAGTCCAGCGCGACTATTTAAAGGCCGTGGGCGTGACCCAGCCTCCAACCTGATTACCAGCCAGATTAACCCCGAGCAAGCTGGATAAAATCTAGCCGACGCCACTGAGCGTGTAGTGGACGTAAGTGGAATTACCGCTGTCTGTCGGACGCCCTGGTGTGAACAGTGTCCGACATGACAAGCTCTTGATATAGCAATTGAAGAAGATTTTCTCACTAATGAAGATATGGAAAACTATAATAAAGGAAAGTTTTATCACTGTTTATTCCCAAGGAAGAAAACTGGGAGTCAAACATTTCAGATGGAAGATGGCAAAAACTTCTGAAAAGTAAATTAGTTAATAAAGTTAGGACGGAGAGCTTTAGCTAAGAAACCAATCATCAAATAAAAAAAAAACATATTTCATTTCTTCTATAGGAAATCCTGGAAGCAGTGAGATCCAAGTCAAACAGGGGTATCGTTTCTAGAAGACCATCTAGCTTCATGAATATCAGCATCTTCCCTGTCCTGCTGAGCACATGCACATAGCTCATGTATGACGATATTGGGAGAGCTGGTAGTATGACTTATCAGTAAGGTCCTCCATTCTTCTCAGCCCATTTAATGGCTGTTTACCTTGGATATCCCTCACAATCTTTTTCCTCTGTTTGAAGGCTCGGGAAAGAAGGTCTCACCAGATAAATAGAGATGTCCGCTGTTTGATGATATTCACCGTGAACCGTATTTTTCTCAGTTCTGTATGACTGTCATTAAGCAATATTTATACTCATAAAAAAAGAACATTGCGGAGAGACTGCTCCCTGGAGTTTAATAAGACACCGGGCTCATCACAGACGTATCTCCAGTGACCCCAAAATCACAACTTCCCGAGATGAGGAGATGGGTTAATAGTAGTGCACGGAGAGGAGATATGAAGAGGTAAACAACAACATTGTTCATGCTCTAAAACTTTAAGAACACATAAACCGAAAGGACAGAGCTGCCTGGAAAGGCAAGAAAACTTCACTCAAGTGGCAGACATCAGGACGTTCTTTAATCTACAAATCAAGGACAAGGAGAAAGTTCCAGTTCTCACAGGAAGAAAATGAAATAAAGTAACACAATATAATAAAGATATCATGAGTAGCATCTTATCACTGAAATGCGTCAAGCAATAATGGTCCGTTATTAAAGTGGAGAAACCCAAGGGAAGCCCTCAATATCCACAAATGTTGTCCCCAAGACTGTAACACAACATGGCCACCGCTGATCCGCTATGCTGCCCCCGAAAGAACAAGACAACACAGAACAATATTTCCCTAACGCTAGATGTGAAAAAGAAGGAAGCAAAAGGATGAGAACTAAAAGAAAACATGAAGGGAGAAGAAACATGGAAAAGGTAAGAGGAGGGAAGAACGGAAAGAAGGAAGAGAAGAGGAACACAAAGAAGATACATGAGAAGACCCAGAAGTAAAAGACCAAAAAGAAGATACAATGCAAATATAGACGGTGCTGAGATAAGCTGCTAAGAGTAATACCGCCTTCATCTGCAGCTTAGCCTAAGTTCACACTAGGTGTTTTTGCAGCGTTTTTTTAATTCTTTTTTTTATACAAATTTTCATCTGCGTTTTCCAGGACCAGCAAAGTCTATGACATTTCAGAAGTCTCATGCTCACAGCTTGGTTTTGTAATCAGTATTTTGTGCTTTTCATAGTTATTTGCACAATAGAGCATGTCGTCACTTCTTTCAGTGTTTTTCACCCATTGAAATATATGGGTGGTGAAAAAACAACACTGAAAAAATGCACCATAGACACATGTATCAGGTTTTGCTGCTTTTTGTGCCGAAACCTGATTCTATAGAATAGGACTTTTTTTTTCAATGCTAAACTTTATCAGCATGCACAAGAGACAGATCTAGAATGCCAAAACCACAGCAAAAAGAAATGCACAAAAAAATGCAAGAAAAAACAAGGAAAACCGGCTTTTTTCTGCAGCTTCTGTGCTGCCTAGAGATCAGGTTTTGCTGCAAAAAAAAACTCTGAAAAAAAAACGCCCAGTGTGAACTCGCCCTTAGGGTAATCTTCTTTTCTTTTCTTCTTAGATTATCATACAGTACATGAAATTTAAAAAAAAATCTGATTACAGGAATTGTGATGCTCTGTTGGGAGGTAATTATGCTACATGTTACAGTGTTGCCACCTAGCAGTTGTGATGTGAATTGCGGCATGTCAAGGATTTTTCTACCATTTAATATGTATCTTAAGAAATGTAAATATTTAATGAAATTCAAGAAAACATGGAAGTGTTCACATCAGCACCTTCAGGTACTGCACCAGCAATGTACATCAGTGAACATGATAAGCAGCAAGGCTTCAGGTCCATCAGGTCCATCCTGACTCACTCATGTCCTCTGGTCACTTTCTTATCTGTCTTTGACATCTTGGCCGAGCACATTAGAGGCCGTGGCCATAGTCATGTGTGATTAGAGCCTCTTGTGTTCTCTTTGTGGAGCCATTAGTGACAACGGGTATCCGTGACTCCTGTGAGCTTCTACTATAAAAAACCTTTACCTTACCTCATATTACCCCTGAAATAAACAGCCGCCACCCCCTTTGTCTAAAAAACAGAAAAACGCCATTAAAACACAGACAATTAGGTTGGATTAATTGGCCACAGCAGCCGTTTATTAACATTTAAACATACAAAATAATGAAACAATAAACCCCGGAAGTGGGTGACCCTCGAAGCCCGAAACATATGTCAAACATTTTTCCGCCAAACGTCCCGCCTATTTTGGCCTTATATCCGCCTTACCCCCAGCCGCTATGCACCAGCTCGAAGGCAAACTCCACTCGCCAGGCCAAACCCGCACACCTGTTTTGGTTCCCCTACTAATCCCTTCCATGGGATTATCTGCCACTTTAAAATCACCCCGGGGAGTCTGTTGTGATCCTAATGGCAGAGGATCTCAGGGTCTTCAGCAAAGTCTGCAAACATAAAAACTAGCTCTTAGGGAGGTGGTAACTGAGCTGACCACATACCTGATCCTAGCCCACAAATAATAGCAGCCGGGGAACGTGCCTACGTTGGTTCTAGACGTCTCGCGCCAGCCGGAGATCTAACTAACCCTTTCAGAGAAAATACAGACCTCACTTGCCTCCAGAGAAAGATACCCCAAAGTAGATACAGGCCCCCAACAAATAATAACGGTGAGGTAAGAGGAAAGGACAAACATAAGTATGAACTAGATTCAGCAAAGAGAGGCCCACTAAATAATAGCAGAAATATAGAAAGCGGACTTATGTGGTCAGCGAAAAACCCTACTAAAATATCCACGCTGAATATCCAAGAACCCCCGTACCGACTAACGGTATGGGGGGAGAATATCAGCCCCCTAAGAGCTTCCAGCAAAATCAGGAATCACATTATGAACAAGCTGGACAAAAAACAGAATAATACAAATAAACAAAAAACAAGAAATCAGGACTTAGCTTATGTTGCAAAAATCAGGACCAATAGACAAGAGCAACCAGACAAGGACTGATTACATGGATGCCAGGCAATGGACTAAGACTCCAGGAAGTTTAAATAGAAACACCCAGAGTCTTAACGAACAGGTGACTACAAACCTGAGGAAAGAGAATCCAAGAACCATACCGCGAGTGACCACAAGAGGGAGCCCAAAAGTATAGTTCATAACAGTACCCCCCCTTTAAGGAGGGGTCACCGAACCCTCACTACGACCACCAGGGCGATCAGGATGGGCAGCGTGAAAAGCACGAACCAAATCGGCCGCATGAACATCAGAGGCGACCACCCAGGAATTATCCTCCTGTCCATAGCCCTTCCATTTGACCAGATACTGAAGCCTCCGTCTAGAGAGACGAGAATCTAAGATCTTCTCCACCACATACTCCAACTCGCCCTCAACCAAGACCAGAGCAGGAGGGTCAACAGCAGGAACCACAGGCACAATGTACCGCCGCAACAAAGACCTATGGAACACGTTGTGAATGGCAAATGACACAGGAAGATCCAAACGAAAAGACACCGGATTAAGGACCTCCAAAATTCTATAAGGACCAATAAAGCGAGGCTTAAACTTAGGAGAGGAAACCTTCAGAGGGACAAACCGAGAAGACAACCAAAACAAATCCCCAACACGAAGTCGGGGACCCACACCGCGGCGGCGGTTGGCAAAACGCTGAGCCTTCTCCTGTGACAACTTCAAGTTGTCCACCACATGATTCCAAGTCCGCTGCAACCTATCAACCACAGAATCCACCCCAGGACAGTCAGAAGGCTCAACATGACCCGAGGAGAAACGAGGATGAAAACCAGAGTTGCAGAAAAATGGCGAAACCAAAGTAGCGGAACTAGCCCGATTATTGAGGGCAAACTCAGCCAATGGCAAGAAGGTCACCCAATCATCCTGATCCGCAGAAACAAAACATCTCAAATAAGCCTCCAGCGTCTGATTAGTTCGCTCCGTTTGGCCATTAGTCTGAGGATGAAAGGCAGACGAGAACGACAGATCAATGCCCATCTTAGCACAAAAAGATCGCCAGAATCTGGACACAAACTGGGATCCTCTGTCAGACACGATATTCTCAGGAATGCCGTGCAAACGAACCACATTCTGAAAAAACAAAGGAACCAGATCGGAAGAGGAAGGCAACTTAGGCAAGGGCACCAAATGGACCATCTTGGAAAAATGATCACACACCACCCAGATGACAGACATTCCCTGAGACACCGGAAGATCTGAAATGAAATCCATGGAAATGTGTGTCCAAGGCCTCTTCGGGACGGGCAAGGGCAAAAGCAACCCGCTGGCACGAGAACAGCAAGGCTTAGCCCGAGCACAAGTCCCACAGGACTGCACAAAAGCACGCACATCCCGTGACAAGGAAGGCCACCAAAAGGACCTAGCCACCAAATCTCTGGTACCAAAAATCCCAGGATGCCCTGCCAACACCGAGGAATGAACCTCGGAAATAACTCTGCTGGTCCATTTATCAGGAACAAACAGTCTATCAGGTGGACAAGAGTCAGGTCTACCAGCCTGAAATCTCTGCAACACACGTCGCAAATCAGGAGAAATGGCCGACAAAATCACTCCCTCTTTAAGAATACCAGCCGGCTCTGAGACTCCAGGAGAATCAGGCACAAAGCTCCTGGAAAGAGCATCAGCCTTCACATTTTTCGAACCAGGCAGGTATGAGACCACAAAGTCAAAACGGGAGAAAAACAATGACCAACGAGCCTGTCTAGGATTCAGGCGTTTAGCGGACTCGAGATACATCAGGTTCTTGTGATCAGTCAAGACCACCACACGATGCTTAACTCCCTCGAGCCAATGACGCCACTCCTCAAATGCCCACTTCATGGCCAACAACTCCCGATTACCAACATCATAGTTCCGCTCAGCCGGCGAAAACTTCCTGGAAAAGAAAGCACATGGTTTCATCATAGAGCAACCAGAGCCTCTCTGCGACAAAACAGCTCCTGCACCAATCTCAGAAGCATCCACTTCAACCTGAAAGGGAAGTGAGACATCAGGCTGGCACAAAACAGGCGCCGAAGTAAACCGGCGCTTCAGCTCCCGGAAGGCCTCAATGGCCGCAGGAGCCCAATTAGTGACATCAGAACCTTTCTTGGTCATATCCGTCAGAGGTTTAACAACGCTAGAAAAGTTAGCAATAAAACGACGGTAAAAATGAGCAAAACCCAAAAACTTCTGAAGACTCTTAACAGACGTGGGTTGAGTCCAATCATGAATAGCTCGGACCTTGACTGGGTCCATCTCCACAGCAGAAGGGGAAAAAATAAAACCCAAAAAAGAAACCTTCTGCACTCCAAAGAGACACTTTGAGCCCTTCACAAACAAAGCATTATCACGCAAAACCTGAAACACCATCCTGACCTGCTTTACATAAGAATCCCAATCATCAGAAAAAACTAAAATGTCATCCAGATAAACAATCACAAATTTATCTAGATACTTCCGGAAGATGTCATGCATAAAGGACTGAAACACTGAAGGAGCATTAGAGAGCCCAAAAGGCATCACCAAGTACTCAAAATGACCTTCGGGCGTATTAAATGCAGTTTTCCATTCATCTCCCTGCCTAATGCGCACAAGGTTGTACGCACCACGAAGATCTATCTTGGTGAACCAACAGGCACCCTTAATCCGAGCAAACAAGTCCGACAATAGTGGCAGAGGGTACTGAAATTTAACCGTGATTTTATTCAGAAGCCGATAGTCTATACAAGGTCTCAAAGATCCGTCTTTCTTGGCCACAAAAAAGAATCCCGCACCAAGAGGGGAAGAGGATGGACCGATATGTCCTTTCTCCAAAGACTCCTTTATATAAGAACGCATCGCGGCATGCTCAGGTACCGACAGATTAAATAATCGTCCCTTAGGAAACTTACTACCAGGAATCAAATCTATAGCGCAGTCACAGTCCCTATGTGGAGGAAGAGCACTGGACCTGGACTCACTGAACACATCCTGATAGTCCAACAAATACTCAGGAACTTCTGAAGGAGTGGAGGAAACAATAGACACCGACGGGGAATCGCAATGAATTCCCTGACAACCCCAACTTGACACAGACATAGCCCTCCAATCCAGAACAGGATTATGAGCCTGTAACCATGGCAGACCCAAAATGACCAAATCATGCATTTTATGCAGAACAAGAAAATGAATCACCTCCCGATGTTCAGGAGTCATGCACATGGTCACTTGTGTCCAATACTGCGGTTTATTCTCCGCCAATGGCGTAGCATCAATTCCTCTAAGAGGAATAGGATTTTCTAAAGGCTCCAGGACAAAACCACAGCGCCTGGCAAACGACAAGTCCATAAGACTCAGGGCAGCGCCTGAGTCCGCAAACGCCATAACAGGGTAGGAAGACAATGAGCAAATTAAAGTCACAGACAAAATAAATTTAGGCTGTAAGTTACCAACGGCGACAGGACTAACAACCCTTGTTAGGCGTTTAGAGCATGCTGATATAACATGTGCAGAATCACCGCAGTAAAAACACAACCCATTCTGACGTCTATGATTTTGCCGTTCAGTTCTAGTCTGAATTCTATCACATTGCATTAAATCAGGCGTCTGTTCAGACAACACCGCCAAAGGATTAGCAGATTTGCGCTCCCGCAAACGCCGATCAATCTGAATGGCCAGCGTCATAGAATCATTCAGACTTGTAGGAATGGGAAAGCCCACCATCACATTCTTAATAGTTTCAGAAAGGCCATTTCTGAAATTTGCGGCCAGAGCACACTCATTCCACTGAGTAAGCACGGACCATTTCCGAAATTTTTGGCAATACACTTCGGCTTCATCCTGGCCCTGAGAAATAGCCAGCAAAGCCTTCTCTGCCTGAATTTCAAGATTGGGCTCCTCATAAAGCAATCCGAGCGCCAGAAAAAACGCATCAATATTCGCCAATGCCGGATCTCCTGGCGCCAATGAGAAAGCCCAATCCTGAGGGTCGCCCCGCAAGAAGGAGATAACAATTTTAACTTGCTGAGCTGAGTCTCCAGACGAACGAGGTCTCAAAGAAAGAAACAATTTACAATTATTCCTAAAATTCCCAAATTTAAATCGATCTCCAGAGAACAGCTCAGGAATAGGAATCTTAGGCTCTGACATAGGACTGCCAATAACAAAATCCTGAATGCTCTGCACACGAGCAGCAAGCTGATCCACACTAGTAATCAGAGTTTGCACATTCATGTCTGCAGCAGAGTTTCAAGCCATTCAGAGGTAAAGGGGAAGGAAGAAAAAAAAACTCAGAACTTCTTTTTTCTTTTAATCCCACTTCTGCAATGCATTAACTATTCAGTGGCCTGGCATACTGTTGTGATCCTAATGGCAGAGGATCTCAGGGTCTTCAGCAAAGTCTGCAAACATAAAAACTAGCTCTTAGGGAGGTGGTAACTGAGCTGACCACATACCTGATCCTAGCCCACAAATAATAGCAGCCGGGGAACGTGCCTACGTTGGTTCTAGACGTCTCGCGCCAGCCGGAGATCCAACTAACCCTTTCAGAGAAAATACAGACCTCACTTGCCTCCAGAGAAAGATACCCCAAAGTAGATACAGGCCCCCAACAAATAATAACGGTGAGGTAAGAGGAAAGGACAAACGTAAGTATGAACTAGATTCAGCAAAGAGAGGCCCACTAAATAATAGCAGAAATATAGAAAGCGGACTTATGTGGTCAGCGAAAAACCCTACTAAAATATCCACGCTGAATATCCAAGAACCCCCGTACCGACTAACGGTATGGGGGGAGAATATCAGCCCCCTAAGAGCTTCCAGCAAAATCAGGAATTACATTATGAACAAGCTGGACAAAAAACAGAATAATACAAATAAACAAAAAACAAGAAAGCAGGACTTAGCTTATGTTGCAAAAATCAGGACCAATAGACAAGAGCAACCAGACAAGGACTGATTACATGGATGCCAGGCAATGGACTAAGACTCCAGGAAGTTTAAATAGAAACACCCAGAGTCTTAATGAACAGGTGACTACAAACCTGGGGAAAGAGATCCAAGAACCATACCGCGAGTGACCACAAGAGGGAGCCCAAAAGTATAGTTCATAACAGGAGTCCAGGACCTATTGAGATCCCCCCCCATCCATCCGCCATTTTCCACTTCCACCAACTTCGAGGATCACCACCCCCTGCCATGCTGCCGCGACAGATCATTTACCATACTTAGTCGTAATTAAATATCTTCATAAAACTAGAAGCCTAGTCTTGTCCCAAAATTACTAACTCCCGAATCAATAACCTTAAACCAATGACAATAAAAGGGAGGGTGGGTGGGAGCTTTCGTCTATAGCCGGTGAGTACCCAAAATGGTTGCCCCACTCACGTGGCCACCCCTTTTTATAAGGTCCCCCCCCCCTGCCCATAACCCCTCCTTCCCTTTCAAATTCAAAAAACTCTTCCCCTCCCCTCAGCTCCTTTAACCTTGTAACCCCCAGCAGTCCTAATAAGCTCACTTACGTCGCACGCTCCCCTGTCATGGCGGCCTCCCCTAATGGCCAGGGGCCCAGTACGGCCTTTCTTGACGTTTCCTTTTTTCCCCGCTCTTTTATTCTCAGTTATTTGTGGTCCTCTGCTGTGAATCCATTTCCAGCATAGAGGAGATCTATCACTGCGTGGTGCGGTATCTGTGTTATTGGGAAGATACCAGGGAGCAGATCAGCAATTACAAGTCTGTGTGTTTGTATCTACCTCCTTATAAAACCGGCTGTAATCTGTAATTGAAGGAATATCAATTAGGACGTGTGTGATAACGGGAGAGACGGATAATACATGGAGACCCCATGATAACGAGGACCGAGGCATGCCTCCCCCAGCCTGGGGCCACCAAGGAATGGCGACTCTAGAGGAGAAGAACATCTCCCGCATGTCTCACACTGTGGATTAAGGATTGTGGACTCTGTGGGGTGTGACAGGTTTGGCACAATGGCGGAGTGTTCACAGGATCGGTTCCTGACTAGTGATGAGCGAATATACTTGTTGCTCGGGTTTTCCAGAGCATGCTCGGGTGATCTCCGAGTATTTGTTAGTGCTCGGAGATTTAGTTTTCATCATCACCGCAGCTGAATGATTTACAGCTAATAGCCAGGCTGAGTACATGTGGAGGTTGCCTGGTTGTAGAGAATCCCCACATGTAATCAAGCTGGCTAGTAGCTGTAAATCATTCAGCTGCGGTGATGAAAACTAAATCTCCGAGCAGTCATAAATACTTGGAGGTCACGCGAGCATGCTCCGGAAAACCCGAGCAACGAGTACACTCGCTCATCACTACTGACTATGGTACAGAGATTAATATTGCAGAGATAGCATGATAGAAGAGTCCAACATCAAAGTTTAGAAAAAGTTGCCTTTTGGACTTCAACTTCCCGAATACTCAGGTGGCATCTCGCTGCTTGAGCCAGAAAGTATGCGACATTCAAGGAGCTTCTGGCCGTCACAGTGACCTGATGCGTCAGGGAGCAGTAAGACATGGCCAAAAAAAGAGGATGCAGCGTATAGAGCCGGAGCTAAGAAAAGTGAGTTACACTGTCACAAAATTCTAGGGGACATAAAAATGCATCTTTATTTTTATTTTCCTTATAATCTCCAAATTATTTTTTGCTGTTTTGGGTTTTTATTTTTTTTACTAGAATTTTTATTCCATCCAATATTAGTCTTATATGTTCTAGTTTATTGTTGCTTTATTTTATGGTTGTATTGCTGGTATTATTATTATTATTATTATCTGCAGCACCAGTCACAAGCTTGAGCACAGCTGCGGTTTTCCTGTTCTTATAGGAATGTGCGCATTTTAGATTCAGACTAGAATTCAGCAAAAACCAGAAAGGAACACACATGGACACAAGGAGTAAAGTAATATGCATGAATTTCCCCCTTTTCCTGTGAATACAGATTTACACCCCCTCCGCAGTTTCATCAGCTCACCTACGATGACTTCCAGCAGTGGTGATGAACTGTAGGAATAAGCAATGCCTTGACTTTAGAGCGCCTACTAAACTGTGCACTGCCAAATCTTTCCAAAACTGTCCCTAAAAACAGCCCTTATGCTTCTGTCATGAAGGAGGCGTGAAGGTGTGCACAGGAGACGTGGATGAGGGGAGTGTAAACAGCATGAAGAGGTAATGGTCTGAAAAATAAGAGCATGGCTGTGGGCAGGGGGTATGTAAAAATCATGCAGCCCCATAGAGAGAGTCCAAATTAGGCACCACTCTAAATGTATATATGTATATTTGATGGAGTAGGTGTAAGGGGGTTGCAAAGATTCTCTAGGTCCAATTGTGATAATTGCGTATGTTTTAATATCTAGTGCTGATATGTACATAATGTTATTTACCTATTGCTGCCGTGTGTATTGTGAATAGGGAAAGCGTAGTAAACAATTGGGGCCACTAGAGGGGGCGCATTAGGAGCACACAATATAGACCTAGGAGATAGTTAATGTAGGAGGGGCCAGCTGCGGGTAACCTAGGAGTGCCAGGGAGCTTCATCAGCACGGTTGGGCCAGAGAGCCCAGACAGGCCTGTAGGGCCTTGGAGCTTGTTAAGTGCGGATGGCCATGTAATGCTACCAAAGAGCACAGCCTGAGTGGCCAAAGGTTGCACAGGAAAGTGAAGCAAGGCAGCACCAGGATGTGGCAGCTAACTACATGGGCAGATGCCCTTTTGTCTGGTGCGAAACGGACAGGGGATTCCTAAAGTTAGTGAAGCTGGACAAGAGAGATGCTGCGGAACTAGACGAGTTGCAATGTCCTGGGGACACCCTAGGAGAAATGATGGAAGACACAGGGAAAGTGAAGGAAGCATACTGTGTGGAACCTCATGTTGTGGCTGCACCTGCAATATACATACTGTGTACGGATGCAAGCAAATTCTTTTATGTTGAGTTGGAACTGGATTCTGTCTCTTTTTATGTGGAACCAACAGGAGTAAATCCACAGCAGACCAGAGGGGACCCTGATGGCAAAGAAGGCATAACAGAAGGTACGCTGCAAAGGAGACACTGTATGTATGTGACGGGAGGCCACGGCGTGGTTGAGCAATATATGTCAGCAATGACTACGGCCCTGGCTCCCCTCAGATAGGCGCAATCACATAAAAATAGCATAACTATGAACTTTTAAAGTCACTGAGAAGGAGATATATTGCGGAACGCATGCCATAAAGCCCCCTAGTGTTCCCACTTACTACGGTATTTCATTCATGGCCCCAGAAGTGTCCTCTTCACACATTATCATACCCATATAGTGAATTCTCTCCCACAGCACCTTCCACACACAATATGATGCCTCCACAGTGATGCCAGCAAAGTATGAGCCACAACAGTATTTTCAACACATTTTGATGCCCCGTAGTGCCCCCAGCATAGTGTGATGAGCCTAACTAGTGATGATCAAATAGTGAAATATTTGGATTCAGGAAAATCGGCACAAAAAATATCTAATATCCGAATAATAAATCCAATGCAATTCGATGGGAAAGCCGAATATTTTTCTGCTGGACCCAACAAACAGGTCTGAGTTCCGGAGAAAAAAGCTGAAATTAATGGGAAAGAGCTAAAATTAAATGGGACCAGCATAGAGAAGGTGCCGGCATGCCTGACTCACATATGGTATCTGGTAATAATGTTGTCAGACTATTGCATCGGTTTTACGGATTTTTAAACAGACCAACAAAAGAAAACCCAAAAAAAAATTTTAAAGGGAAAAATGCTAAGAACATTTTTTCCTTCATAATTACATTTATATAACGCAAAACAAAAACAATAAAAAAAAGATACCTCCCCTTTATCCTATGTTCACTAGTGTTGAGCGATACCGTCTGATACTTGAAAGTATCGGTATCGGAAAGTATCGGCCGATACCGGCAAAGTATCGGATCTAATCCGATACCGATACCCGATACCAATACAAGTCAATGCGACTCAAGTATCGGACGGTATTCCTGATGGTTCCCGGGGTCTAAAGGAGAGGAAACTCTCCTTCAGGCCCTGGGAACCATATTAATGTGTAAAATAAAGAATTAAAATAAAAAATATTGCTATACTCACCTCTCTGACGCAGCCTGGACCTCACCGAGGGAACTAGCAGCGTTCTGTGCTTAAAATGCGCGCGTTTCCTTCCTTCCGTGACGTCACGGCTTCTGATTGGTCGCGTGCCGCCCATGTGGCCGCGACGCGACCAATCACAGCAAGCCGTGACGTAATTTTGAGGTCCTGGAAGCCTAATTCTAGGCATTCAGGATTTTAAAATTACGTTCCGGCTTGTGATTGGTCGCGTCGCGGTCACATGGGCGGCACGCAACCAATCACAAGCCGTGACGTAATTTTAAAATGCGCGCGTGTCCTGCCTCCCGTGACGTCACGGCTTGTGATTGGTCACGTCGCCCATGTGACCGCGACACGACCAATCACAAGCCGGAACGTAATTTTAAAATCCTGAATGCCTAGAATTAGGCTTCCAGGACCTCAAAATTACGTCACGGCTTGCTGTGATTGGTCGCGTCGCGGCCACATGGGCGGCACGCGACCAATCAGAAGCCATGACGTCGCGGGAGGCAGGAAACGCGCGCATTTTAAGCAAACAACGCTGCCGGTTCCCTCAGTGAGGTCCAGGCTGCGTCGGAGAGGTGAGTATAGCAATATTTTTTATTTTAATTCTTTATTTTACACATTAATGTTGTATTTTACACATTAATGTTGTTTCGATACCGATACCCGATACCACAAAAGTATCGGATCTCGGTATCGGAATTCCGATACCCGCAAGTATCGGCCGATACCCGATACTTGCGGTATCGGAATGCTCAACACTAATGTTCACACTTGCTACGGATCCATCCCTGTCTGCACTGCTGTGCTCACTACACGTGCCACCATGCCAGGTTGGATCAGTGGCCTCATCATCGACCACGTCGTCTTAGAATTCCTCAATGTGAGGTAGCTGACCTGATGGCAGCTGAGCCTCATGATTATCCTCCACCTCTTCAGACATAAATTGACCTTCCCCAACGTGCCGTTCTTCTGGCCTTGGGCGCTAAAATGTTTGGGCATCACTGCACTCCACCTCCTCATGACCCTCTGTAATGGTGCACGTTGAGAGACCTGACAAATTACAAGGGAACGTAAACAGCTCCTGAGAGTGGCGAGCGTTGGAGTCATACAGGTGCTTCTCACAAAATTAGAATATCATCAAAAAGCAAATTTATTTCAGTTCTTCAATACAAAAAGTGAATCTCATGTATTCTATAGAGTCATTACACACTGTTAGAGCTAGCGGAACGCACCGAGTAAATAGAGATGTTTATTATAATGGGTGCGTTCGCAGCCCGGGGTCCACCGTGTAGGAGGAACCTGCTGCTAGCGAATGGCGGCACTGTTTGGCGGTATAGACTAGCTCTGTTACTCCACAGAGTAGCCGTGAAAGGGGAAGCACTGCGCCCTGTTAGCCTCACAGGAGCACAAGCTTACTGCCAAGCTGATAGCAGTCAGTGGTTATGCAACATGCAATCTCCTCACCGGAGGTGCCTGTATTCTAGGGGCTTATTTCAGCCGGGTCCCTGAACACACTCATGCATAACCACACTGGCGCAAAGCACATATATGAATTGATACTAGCGCATGGCGGTGCGGCCATGCGAGCCTTATATAGCTGCAGCAAGAAAAAGACCTTCCAAGAAGGACCAATGAGAGACTGCCATACCTGAGCATGTGACCCTAAATCTCCACTGAGAGATCTTGCCCTGGGCATGCTCAGTGTGTGCAAAGCAGGACTTAGTCCCAGAAGCGTCTGCTCGCCGCTGCCCAGCACTGACTTCAATGGCAGAAGCAGGAAAAGCAGCAGTAACTCTTTGTACAGAGTCAGACTGAGCGAGACGCTGGGACCGATGTCTCTTCTGAGCAGGCTCCCCTGCTGCAGGAGAAGAATGGGAGACCGCAGCGGAGATGGCCCGAGATTCCCCCTGTGCAGAGGCAGGAACTCGACCCCTAACACACACAGAGTGATCTATTTCATGTGTTTATTTCTGTTAATGTTGATGATTATGGCTTACAGCCAATGAAAACCCAAAAGTCATTATCTCAGTAAATTAGAATACTTTATAACACCAGATTGAAAAATGATTGTAAAATCTGAAACGTTGTCCTACTGAAATGTATATTCAGTAAATGCACTCAATACTTGGTCCTTTTGCAACAATTACTGCATCAGTGCTGCGTGGCATGGAGGCGATCAGCCTGTGGAACTGCTGAGGGGTTATGGAAGCCCAGGTTGCTTTGATAGCAGCCTTCAGCTTGTCTGCATTGTTGGGTCTGGTGTCTCTCATCTTCCTCTTGACAATACTCCATAGATTCTCTATAGGGTTAAGGTCAGGGGAGGTTGCTGCCAATCAAGCCCAGTGATACTGTTGTTTTTGCACCAGGTACTGGTATTTTTGGCAGTGTGGACAGGGGCCAAGTCCTGCTGGAGAATTACATTTCCATCTCCAAAAAGCTTGTCAGCAGAGGGAAGCATGAAGTGCTCTACAATGTCCTGGTAGACGGCTGCGCTGACTTTGGTCTTGATAAAGCACAGTGGACCTACTCCAGCAGATGACATGGCTCCCCAAACCATCACTGATTGTGGCAATCCAGCCCAGCATGTTCATTTACTGCAAATAAAGCGGCAAACATGCTGGGCAGGTCACTCGAATATACCGAGGCAAATGCCAAATTCCTCACGGAGTAACTAATATCCAGAATACCATACTATACGTGTGAGTAATGAATAGTGCCGAATGTATTCGCTCATCACTAATCCTAACTCAATATGATGACTCCAACATATTCTGATCCCCCATAGTGCCCCCCACACAGTATGATGATCCTAACACAGTATGATGACTCCAGCACATTCCAACGCCCCCATAGTGCCCCCAACACAGTATGATGATCCCAACACATTATGAGGACTTCGACACATCCTGATGCCCCAAAGTGCCACCAACACTGTATGATGATCCCATCACAGTATGATGACCCCAACACAGAAGGATGCCCCCATAGTTCCCCAACACAGTATGATGATCCCAACACAGTATGATGATCCCAACACAGTATGATGACTCCAACACATTCCAATGCCCCCATAGTGCCCCCAATATAGTATAATGATCCCAACACAGTATGATGACTCTGACACATTCTGATGCCCCCGTAGTGCCCCACACACAGTATGATGATCCCAACACAGTATGATGACTCTGACACATTCTGATGCCCCCGTAGTGCCCCACGCACAGTATGATGATCCCAACACAGTATGATGACTCCAACACCTTATGATGCCCCGTAGTGCCCCCATACAGTATAATGACTCCAACACATTCTGATACCCCTAAAGTGCCACACAGTATGATGATCCCAACACAGTATGATGACCTTAACACAGAAGGATGCCCCCATAGTGCCCCAACACAGTATGATGACTGACACATTCTGATGCCCCCATAGTGCCCCCACACAGTATGATGATCCCAACACAGTATTCATCTGTATCAGCATCCTGGGTCTGTTGATACTATTGAAATCAAGACTCTAGGCAAGGGGAGAGGGTGCGGTGTGGTTTAGTGCCAGCCTTCTCCACTCATGGGTCCCATAGCAGCTGCGTGGTTGGCCATTATTGGTGGCACACCACTGACTATTGACGCACATGTTTAGTAACCTTCCGGAGGGACTTGTCTGAAAGTAGGCTGCATGGAGCATTGAGTAATAGGATGGCAGAAGGATCAAGGGTGACCTTTTCTATTTTGGATGAATATTTTTTTTTGCAGTTTTTCCCCCAAATGAGTGTGTAATATGAAATGAAAATGATGATTCTGAGAATGTTGGAGAAGTTTTTTAAGCTGTTTTTAATGTGATCTGAATGTCAAGTACTCAGAACGGAAGGACTAATAAAGTTAGGAAAGTTTTTAAGCAAAATGAGATTAAATGTCCCTTTGAAAACTTGCCTGGAACACGACGTTCCCTAAGATAAATGCATTAGATACGAATATGTGTCACTACAGCTAAAAACAGACGAGCGGACTGGACGCTGCCGGGTAAATACGGTGACTTCTAATGTATTCATCTGACCCCGACATTGTGCTGTCTACATCTATTAATGACTCCTAAAACCAATCTGATATCTCTGCCAGCGGGTAATAATCTTCTGATTTAAGGTTCAGCTACTCGATTTCTTTATTGTAGAGCATTCTTCTTTTTTCTCTTCTCTACATATAAAAAGCATATCAATAGGAAAACTATAAAGCTCCAAAGATGAGTGAATCTGGCAATACTTTAATTCGGCAGATAAACTGGCTGAGAAATTTGATCCTCTTAGATTCCCATTAAAAAAAGATATTTATTTTGCTATAAGTTCTCCAGTATAATTAATGGATGTTCCAGGAAGGGGTTAAAAATAAATAAATTAATGATCATATTCACCTAGGCCCTCACCTGTACCTGCCATCGAAGCTTCCAGCCAGTCATCCACTTGCTTTGTAAGGCACCTGCTCTGCTCCAATGTCATTCTCCTCTTCACACCTTTCCACTTAGATCTCACCACACTTTCTGCCGTCATAATATCAAAATATGCAGCGCCCTATGTGATGTCTTGAGTCAGTTCACGTCATGACATCAAGACCTAACCAGGGAAGAGTGACAAATAATGTAAAGATTTTTGTGGATATCTGCTTTAGTTGATGTAACATTTCTGGATTGTCTATCGTGTTGATTTATTCTTCACTTATTATATAGTTCTTTTTCTCATTTTCCATGAAGCCACTGGCTTTTTCCTATCTAAGGCCTAACTACATGCTGTAAAAAGCAGATTCAGGCTGTCTCCTCCGTCTCCTGCTTGTAATAGGATTCTCCCTGTCTGATCCACCAGCAGGAGGCATGGAAGACAGACTTAACTACATCTCATAGAAAACACTGGAGATTCTCCACATAGTATTCGCTGATTATGTAAACAGATAATATGATTCAAGAGAGTATTATAACTGCAGATAATTATTGTATATAAAATCACTTACAGTATATCACTGCATGTTTACATATAGCAGAATTGGTACCTTCAGCTTCATGGCATTACATCCACAGGAGCAAGGAGAGCTGAGCTTTTTGGGAAAGGGTCTGAGAGTAAGCAGTAATCATATGGCCAACATAGTAATAATAGCTGATAGATAGGAGCAAAAAAATTGGTAGAAAATTGAATTAGCTACAAATTTTGTCAAAAATAAAGTTTTTCCAAAATCTGAATTTTTCGAGATTTTCTTGAAGCCAGAAAAGTTTTAGCTAGCCATCTGCCATTTGACAGAATTCCCCCTATTGAAGAAGCCATATGCGAAACGCGCGTCGGGGTCTCTGGCTGCTGCACTGTGACCATCTATTCAGGTTCGTGTGCACTTGCACCTTACATATACCATGCCTATTATTTTGCACAATATTTAATGGCTACAAAGTACTTGCACAGCATTTGCACTTTAGGTTGTGTCTATGTTTACCTATCTATCCAGGATCTGATGGGTATTTAGCCCAGCACATGCACTTGCACCTTACTGTTTCTAGGACTACCCGAAACATTTAGGGTTTAATAACGGGACAGTTTAGCATAGATCTTTCTTTGTGATTTGCAAATTAATGCACATTTCATTTTTTTGGCATAGGTGAATATTATTCTTATCAGTATGATGAAACTTTTTTATATATATTTTTCTGCATGGCATTTTATTCACCAACTATGTACAGTTAGGTCCATATATATTTGGACAGAGACAACATTTTTCTAGTTTTGGTTATAGACATTACCACAATGAATTTTAAACAAAACAATTCAGATGCAGTTGAAGTTCAGACTTTCAGCTTTCATTTGAGGGTATCCACATTAAAATTGGATGAAGGGTTTAGGAGTTTCAGCTCCTTAACATGTGCCACCCTGTTTTTAAAAGGACCAAAAGTAATTGGACAGATTCAATAATTTTAAATAAAATGTTCATTTTTAGTACTTGGTTGAAAACCCTTGGCTGGCAATGACTGCCTGAAGTCTTGAACTCATGGACATCACCAGACGCTGTGTTTCCTCCTTTTTGATGCTCGGCCTTCACTGCGGTGGTTTTCAGTTGCTGTTTGTTTGTGGGCCTTTCTGTCTGAAGTTTAGTCTTTAACAAGTAAAATGCATGCTCAATTGGGTTGAGATCAGGTGACTGACTTGGCCATTCAAGAATATTCCACTTCTTTGATTTAATAAACTCCTGGGTTGCTTTGGCTTTATGTTTTGGGTCATTGTCCATCTGTAGTATGAAACGACGACCAATCAGTTTGGCTGCATTTGGCTGGATCTGAGCACACAGTATGGCGGCTCTGAAGACCTCAGAATTCATTCCTGTGTCACATCATCAATAAACACTAGTGACCCAGTGCCACGGGCAGCCATGCATGCCCAAGCCATCACACTGCCTCCGCCGTGTTTTACAGATGATGTGGTATGCTTTGGATCATGAGCTGTACCACGCCTTTGCCATACTTCTCTCTTTCCATCATTCTGGTAGTGGTTGATCTTGGTTTCATCTGTCCAAAGAATGTTCTTCCAGAACTGTGCCGGCTTTTTTTAGATGTTTTCAGCCTTTTTATTCTTGATGCTTATGAGTGACTTGCACCGTGCAGTGAACCCTCTGTATTTACTTTCATGCAGTCTTCTCTTTATGGTAGATTTGGATATTGATACGCCGACCTCCTGGAGAGTGTTGTTCACTTGGTTGGCTGTTGTGAAGGGGTTTCTCTTCACCATGGAGATTATTCTGCGATCATCCACCACTGTTGTCTTCCGTGGGCGCCCAGGTCTTTTTGCATTGATGAGTTCACCAGTGCTTTCTTTCTTTCTCAGGATGTACCAAACTGTAGATTTTGCCCTCCTAATATTGTAGCAATTTCTCGGCTTGTTTTTTTCTGTTTTCGCAGCTTAAGGATGGCTTGTTTCACCTGCATGGAGAGCTCCTTTGACCGCATGTTTACTTCACAGCAAAACCTTCCAAATGCAGCACCACACCTCAAATCAACTCCAGGCCTTTTATCTGCTTAATTGAGAATGACATAACGAAGGGATTGCCCACACCTGTCCATGAAATAGCCTTGGAGTCAATTGTCCAATTACTTTTGGTCCCTTTAAAAACAGGGTCTCACATGTTAAGGAGCTGAAACTCCTAAACCCTTCATCCAATTTTATTGTGGATACCCTCAAATGAAAGCTGAAAGTCTGAACTTCAACTGCATCTGAATTGTTTTGTTTAAAATTCATTGTGGTAATGTCTATAACCAAAATTAGAAAAATGTTGTCTCTGTCCAAATATATATGGACCTAACTGTATATGTTCATTCAATAATGCTCTTCATTTGATATTATTTATTCAATTGTTTGGATGTTGGACGTATTTTGTATTTATTATTTTTGAATAATTTTTTTTCATCTTTATGGTCACACACTGGTGGTTTCTCCTGTTTTTCATCTCCTCTATCATTATTTTTTGTGTATTTTTAAGGTATTTTTCTTGATTTTTATCTATTACCAATAAACATTATCCATTTTACTTTGGCTCAGCACTTCAATTTTTCTGTGTAGGTTCCATCTGCCATTTTGTTGGTTTGTTTTGAGGGCAAGGCAGGGATTAAAACAAAAAAAAGATTTTGCTCCGCCATATTGGGCCAGCTTGTCTCCTGTGCTACTGGTGAAGCTCCCGTCTGGTCCTCCGCTTGGTTCGGATCAGTCTTTGGTGGCAGCACAGGAGAGGAACGCGCTTTGTACAGTTGAGTATAATCTTTTTTTTATTTTTTAACCCCATCCTGGACCTCTATTTTTTGTGCTTTGGGGTTTGGAGAAACATCGGAGCACAATCAATGTCTTTTGGTCTGGACTAAAGCGAATCTACCGGAAACGAGTATACGTTGTTTGCAACTTTCTTTGGAAGAATCCAACAAAAAGGTTTTACTGGAATTTAAAGGGTCATTAGGGGATAAAAAAAAAAGCTTTTATTATTTTTCCTGGTGAGACTCCCGGTCCTCTGCCGCGTGTCGCCTCCTCGTCGGACCCCGCAGTCTGGTGCACGGTCTGCAGTATAGCACATGGCCACCTTCCGGTGCTGTCACTTTGTAGCTCTGCTCGTTACATCGGGCGCACAACGTGGAACCTGTAGAGCTGAATCACGGCTATAATTTCACAAGAAGCCATTGTTTTGATGAAAGGAAGGATCCAGTGAGGAAAGCTCGGAGATAATGGTTCAGCGTTACTCTGCGGTTACTTTTGCCGACCACAATGGCGCATTTACAATTCTAATATACTCCGAGGCGCCCTGTCATCAGCCGAACAGGAAAATGACTGTAATTCTCACCCTCCATAGCCAGAATGTGGAAAGTGCCATTTACTTCTGCTTACAAAGAAATTTGGAGCTTTAAAGAAAGACCTGTCTGAAAGAATATGACTTGGGTCTAAGATGAAAGCAAAAATTGCAAAAAAAAAAAAAAGTATGTGTATTAGAGGGGAGGTTTTAGCCTTGGCGGAGACCATTATGTGCATGTAACTCCTGTAAGTACACGGATATGCGCTTATAATACACCGTGCCGTCATGTCCTGAGCGTTCACTGCTTCCTTCACCTTTTGTCTTCTACATTATATAGCAACGCACAAGTGCTATAATGTCCTGGGAGGAGGGGGTCCTGCACCGAGCCGCCTCAGGGGGTCCTGAACTGAGCCACCCCATGGGGTCCTGCACCAAGCCGCTCCAGGGGGTCCTGCACCGAGCCGCCCCAGGGGGTCCTGCACCGGGCCGCCTCAGGGGGTCCTGCACCGAGCCGCTTCATGGGGTCCTGCACCGAGCCGCCCCAGGGGGTCATGCACTGAGCCGCCTCAGGGGGTCCTGCACCGAGCCGCCCCAGGGGGTTCTGAACCAAGCCACCCCAGGAGGTCCTGCACCGAGCCACCTCAGGGGGTCCTGAACCGAGCCGCCCCAGGGGGTCCTGCGCCAAGCGCCTCAGGGGGTCTTGCACCGAGCTGCCTCTGGGGGTCCTGCACCGAGCCGCCTCATGGGGTCCTGCACTGAGCCGCCTCAGGGGGTCCTGCACCGAGCCGCCTCAGGGGGTCCTGCACCGATCCGCCCCAGGGGGTCCTGCACCGAGCCGCCGCAGGGGTCCTTCACCAAGCCGCCCCAGGGGGTCCTGCACTGAGCTGCCTCAGTGGGTCCTGCACCGAGCTACCCCAAGGGGTCCTGCACCGAGCTGCCTCAGGGGGTCCTGCACCGAGCCACCCCAGAGGGTCCTGCACCTACAATAGCTGTCCAAGGGGGTCCTGCATTGAGCCACCTCCGCCGCTGCCAGGACACAACTCACTATGACACCATCAGATGACGCTCAGTTGATTCTGCGTCTGTAGCTTTCATTACGTTTCATGCTTACTTTATAATTCCATATCCATTGTGAGACCGCTAGATGTGGCTGCAAGAATATAAATTAATAAATTGTGAATGTCGATTCAACAAACTTTGCATTGATAAGCAGTACAAGCAAATATAAAAAAACTTTGCAGCATAACATATCCTAGTATCCTAGAACTGTGCTGTCATTGCCTACCCCACCACCTTTAGCTCTTGAACCTACTATGCATTCTGAAAAACTGCTAAAATCCACTTTGCCCACGACAAGATGGGCCATCAGCTCACTGAAGGATCAGATTTCAGCACCCTATTAAATTCTATAGGGGGGGGTATGAGGAGGATCAGAGTGACAAGCAGAGTAGAAAAGAGAGGCAAAGACTCACACAGACCCAAGCTACTGATTCCTAGTAAATGCTTTTTGTCATGCCAGAACTAGATTCACAGCTTCATTGCTCAGTACTTTTGTACATTGACTTTGAAAATGCTGCTCATTAGTGTATGGTTTATTTCACATTGGTACTGGATTCACATCTACAATGCTCAGTACTATTGAATACTGATTTCAATAATGCTGCTTATTAGTGTATGGTTTATCTCACATTGGTACTGGATTCACATTTACAATGCTCAATACTTTTGAATACTGACTTCGATAATGCTGCTCTTTAGTGTATGGTTTATCTCACATTGGTACTGGATTCACATCTAAAATGCTCAGTACTTTTGAATACTGACTTTGATAATGCTCCTCTTTAGAGTATGGTTTATATAACATTGGTACTGGATTCACATCTACACTGCTCAGTACTTTTGCATCTTATCACATATTGTAAGCTTTTGAGCACGGACCTCATGCCTTTTGGCATCTGTTAAATTATGCTTTTTCTTGGTTATGTCTTTATTGTCTGTATAAGTTCCCTATGAAATGTAAAGTGCTGGGGAATAAGTTGGTGCTACAGAAATAAAAATTAATACTATCTTGCATCAATGTTGGTTTCACAGCTACACTGCTCAGTATCACTGTGTTATTACATCTATGTTTATCTATATTAACTAGTTTACCTCAACCTAAGGTCTGATTCTCAGTTGCACTTCTTAGTCTTGCTGCATTTTCTCCTCTATGCTGCTTCTTTTTTCTAGTAATTGTTTAATCTCACCACAGAACTGTATTCATAGCTACACTGCTTAGAGATGATGTATAATATCCTGTTTGACATTGTTCAAAGTTAATGTTATATCTTAACCTAGAGCTGGATTCACTGCTATACTGCTCAGTACTGCTGTATAATGTCCTGTATGCTGCAGCTTCTGAACATGTGCTGACAGGAGAACATGAATTCCTCATGTCTGTGTGCTGTGTATGGGAGACATCAGTGATACACTGAATTAAAAAGATTGTCCAGGATTAGAAGAACATGTTGCTATTTACATCAAAAGAGGAACAAATCACGGACAGATGTGGCTATTTTGGAAGAAAGCAGACATTTTTTCATCATGGACAATCCCTTCAAATACAAAAAAAAGTGGCTGGAGAACAACAGAATAGACATTGTATAAAGTAATTTATTTTTCAAGATTTTGCTTTATTTATTTATTTTTTTATATTTATTCTAGATACAAAGTGTATTGTATTTTCTACTTCTTTCTATATTGTTCTGCCAATGATACATAATATATTTTGCACTGTGCTTTTGTATTGTGTAGTGTATAGTAGTGCTCATTCCTTTTTTCATATATTGCTTTGCATTGTATGGTATTACTTTGTATATGGCGTCATGTTGTACATTGTATCATACGTCTTAGATTTGTTTTGTTTTGTTTTAGATTATTTTCTATGGAGCCTGGTACATTGTATTGTTCATCCTATTGCAAATTGTGCCCTGCGTGTTATTATTTTATATATTATATTTGTCCATTTTTTTATTTTATTGAACATTTTTCTATGTTTCATTGTATCTTACTATCCATTATATATTTTATATCGTTCTGTCTTCTTATCATAACTGTCAAGGATGACGCTGGAGAGATCACGCAGATCCCAGTGCTGCCACTAATTTGTCAGACGTCACAGCCAAGGGGGAGGGTTCACTCTGAACCAACCCTCTGTTACTTTTTTGTCATGAACAGCCCTCTGCTGCCCCCCTGTGGTCAGGGCAATTACGCAATTGACTGATGATTAATGGACGAGGTTGTGGCTGTTACCACTACTAGGCTGAGATTACATAACAAACAGGCAATCTCTGCATGTGCTGTGACTGTCAAACAACCGCGAGACATGCAGAACATATTTTTCGACCTCGCCGAAGACACTGAGTTAGCACATGACCATGCTCAGTTAACACCTTATCCGCGCACGTTCCTTCATCACTATTTCTTACCCATTAAACCTCACTTCTTAATTTCTAATAAGCAGACAAAGCCAAGAGAGATATTTTTATATTTCTCCTAGTTCTTATCTCAGTCATAAATCTGCTTCTCCCCATTCCTGGTGTAATGATTTCACATCTGTTAGCCATTAGGAGTTTCCTTAAGAACCGGTTTCCAAAGGAGGAGGTCAGCTACATACAGGTCCTTCTCAAAAAATTAGCATATAGTGTTAAATTTCATTATTTACCATAATGTAATGATTACAATTAAACTTTCATATATTATAGATTCATTATCCACCAACTGAAATTTGTCAGGTCTTTTATTGTTTTAATACTGATGATTTTGGCATACAACTCCTGATAACCCAAAAAACCTGTCTCAATAAATTAGCATATCAAGAAAAGGTTCTCTAAATGACCTATTACCCTAATCTTCTGAATCAACTAATTAACTCTAAACACATGCAAAAGATACCTGAGGCTTTTAAAAACTCCCTGCCTGGTTCATTACTCAAAACCCCCATCATGGGTAAGACTAGCGACCTGACAGATGTCAAGAAGGCCATCATTGTCACCCTCAAGCAAGAGGGTAAGACCCAGAAAGAAATTTCTCAACAAATAGGCTGTTCCCAGAGTGCTGTATCAAGGCACCTCAATGGTAAGTCTGTTGGAAGGAAACAATGTGGCAGAAAACGCTGTACAACGAGAAGAGGTGACCGGACCCTGAGGAAGATTGTGGAGAAGGACCGATTCCAGACCTTGGGGAACCTGAGGAAGCAGTGGACTGAGTCTGGTGTGGAAACATCCAGAGCCACCGTGCACAGGCGTGTGCAGGAAATGGGCTACAGGTGCCGCATTCCCCAGGTAAACAGCGGCAGAAGCGCCTGACCTGGGCTACAGAGAAGCAGCACTGGACTGTTGCTAAGTGGTCCCAAGTACTTTTTTCTGATGAAAGCAAATTTTGCATGTCATTCGGAAATCAAGGTGCCAGAGTCTGGAGGAAGACTGGGGAGAAAGAAATGCCAAAATGCCTGAAGTCCAGTGTCAAGTACCCACAGTCAGTGATGGTGTGGGGTGCCATGTCAGCTGCTGGTGTTGGTCCACTGTGTTTCATCAAGGGCAGGGTCAATGCAGCTAGCTATCAGGAGATTTTGGAGCACTTCATGCTTCCATCGGCTGAAATGCTTTATGGAGATGAAGATTTCATTTTCAGCACGACCTGGCACCTGCTCACAGTGCCAAAACCACTGGTAAATGGTTTACTGACCATGGTATTACTGTGCTCAATTGGCCTGCCAACTCTCCTGACCTGAACCCCATAGAGAATCTGTGGGATATTGTGAAGAGAAAGTTGAGAGACGCAAGACCCAACACTCTGGATGAGCTTAAGGCCGCTATTGAAGCATCCTGGGCCTCCATAACATCTCAGCAGTGTCACAGGCTGATTGCCTCCATGCCACGCCGCATTGAAGCAGTCATTTCTGCCAAAGGATTCCCGACCAAGTATTGAGTGCATAACTGAACATTATTATTTGATGGTTTTTTTTGTTTGATATTAAAAAACACTTTTATTTGATTGGTCGGGTGAAATATGCTAATTTATTGAGACAGGTTTTTTGGGTTATCAGGAGTTGTATGCCAAAATCATCAGTATTAAAACAATAAAAGACCTGACAAATTTCAGTTGGTGGATAATGAATCTATAATATATGAAAGTTTAATTGTAATCATTACATTATGGTAAATAATGACATTTAACACTATATGCTAATTTTTTGAGAAGGACCTGTAGAGTGTCATGTGGTGATAACTTGTAGAGCGCAATGACAATATCATTTTGTGATACACTTTGTGCGCTATATATATATTGTAAGATTGTGTTGTACTTTCTATTATTGCTTTATATGTTATACTAGCTGTACTACCCGGCTTCGCCCGGGTTAATGACTGCTGTTAGCAAAATAGAATGTGTTAACAAAAATTTATTCTGCACACAAAAACCACAAAACAAATAGATAGAAATGTAATTATTAAAAGGCAAAAACTAAGCAAATAGAAGCATTTCACAACATATATTAGCTTTGTTATACTGAGAATGTCTTTGTTGCCTATATTAACCAATCAGAGCTCAGGTTAATTAACTGTAGCAAAATAGAAGCTGAGCTGTGATTGGTTGCTATTGGCAGCCTGATAAATCCCCAGCCAACAGGAAGCCCTCCCCCCTGGCAGTATATATTAGCTCACACATACACATAATAGACAGGTCATGTGACTGACAGCTGCCGTATTTCCTATATGGTACATTTGTTGCTCTTGTAGTTTGCTTATTAATCAGATTTTTATTTTTGAAGGACAATACCAGACTTGTGTGTGTTTTAGGGCGAGTTTTATGTGTCAAGTTGTGTGTGTTGAGTTGCGTGTGGCGACATGCATGTAGCGACTTTTGTGAGATGAGTTTTGTGTGGCGACATGCGTGTAGCAACATTTTGTGTGTTGAGTTGCATGTGACAGGTTAGTGTAGCAAGTTGTGTGCAGCAAGATTTGTGCATGGCGAGTTTTGCGCGTGGCGAGTTTTATGTGTGGTGCATTTTGAGTATGTGCAAGTTTTGTGTGAGGCAACTTTTGCATGTGGTGCAACTTTTGTACATGTGGCAATTTTTCTGTGTGTGCAAGTTTTGCATGAGGTGAGTTTTCCATGAGGTGAGTTTTGCACGTGTGGCGAGTTTTGCGTGAGCCTAGTTTTGCATATGGCGAGTTTTGCATGTAGCGAGTTTTGAGTGGTGACTTTTGTGTTTCGACTTTTATGTGGCGAGGTTGGTGTGTGTGTGTGGTGAAATGTGTGCTGAGGGTGGTATATGTGTTCAAGCACGTGGTAGTGTGTGGCGCATTTTGTGTTTGTGTTCATATCCCCGTGTGTGGTGAGTATCCCATGTCGGGGCCCCACCTTAGCAACTGTACGGTATATACTCTTTGTCGCCATCGCTCTCATTCTTTAAGTCCTCATTGTTCACATCTGGCAGCTGTCAATTTTCCTCCAACACTTTTCCCTTCACTTTTTCCCCATTATGTAGATAGGAGCAAAATTGTTTGGTGAATTGGAACGCGCGGGGTTAAAATTTCACCTCACAACATAGCCTATGACGCTCTCGGGGTCCAGACGTGTGACTGTGCAAAATTTTGTGGCTGTAGCTGCGACGGTACAGATGCCAATCCCGGACATACACACATACATACATACACACATTCAGCTTTATATATTAGATATACCTGTATGTAATCTCCTGTATATAGTATATACCTGTGTGTCATCTCACCTATATATAGTATATATCTGTGTGTCATCTCCTGTATATAGTATATACCTGTATGTCATCTCCTCCTATACATAGCATATACCTGTGTCATCTCCTCCTGTATATACTATATACCTGTAGGTAATCTGCTCCTGTATATAGTATATACCTGTGTGTCATCTCCTCCTGTATATAGTATATACCTGTATGTCATCTCCTCCTGTATGTAGTATGTACCTGTATGTCATCTCCTCCTCTATATAGTATATACCTGTGTGTCATCTCTCCTGTATATAGTATATATCTGTGTGTCATCTCCTCCTGTATATAGTATATACCTGTGTGTCATCTCCCCTGTAAATAGTATATACCTGTGTGTCATCTCCTGTATATAGTATATAGCTGTATGCCATCTCCTCCTGTATTAGCCCTCGTTCACACGTTATTTGGTCAGTATTTTTACCTCAGTATTTGTAAGCTAAAATGGCAGCCTGATAAATCCCCAGCCAACAGTAAGCCCACCCCCTGGCAGTATATATTAGCTCACACATACACATAATAGACTGGTCATGTGACTGACAGCTGCCGGATTCCTATATGGTACATTTGTTGCTCTTGTAGTTTGTCTGCTTATTAATCAGATTTTTATTTTTGAAGGATACCAGACTTGTGTGTGTTTTAGGGCGAGTTTCGTGTGTCAAGTTGTGTGTGTTGAGTTGCGTGTGGCGACATGCATGTAGGGACTTTTGTGAGATGAGTTTTGTGTGGCGACATGCGTGTAGCAACTTTTTGTGTGTCGAGTTGCATGTGACAGGTTAGTGTAGCAAGTTGTGTGCAGCAAGTTTTGCGCATGGCGAGTTTTGCGCGTGGCGAGTTTTATGTGTGGTGCCTTTTGAGTATGTGCAAGTTTTGTGTGAGGCAACTTTTGCATGTGTTGCAACTTTTGTGCATGTGGCAATTTTTCTGCGTGTGGCAATTTTTCTGCGTGTGCAAGTTTTGCGTGTGGCGAGTTTTGCACGTGTGGCGAGTTTTGCATGTGGAGAGTTTTGCGCGTGGCGAGTTTTGAGCGGCGACTTTTGTGTTTCTACTTTTATGTGGCGAGGTTGGTGTATGTGTGGTGAAATGTGCACTGAGGGTGGTATATGTGTTCGAGCACGTGGTAGTGTGTGGCGCATTTTGTGTGTGTGTTCATATCCCCGTGGTGGTGTGATTATCCCATGTTGGGGCCCCACCTTAGCAACTGTACAGTATATACTCTTTGGTGCCATCGCTGTCATTCTTTAAGTCCCCCTTGTTCACATCTGGCAGCTGTTAATTTGCCTCCAACACTTTTCCTTTCATTTTTTCCCCATTATGTAGATAGGGGCAAAATTGTTTGGTGACTTGGAAAGCGCGGGGTTAAAATTTCACCTCACAATATAGCTTTGACGCTCTCAGGGTCCAGACGTGTGACTGTGCAAAATTTTGTGCCTGTAGCTGCGACGCCTCCAACACTTTTCCTTTCACTTTTTCCCCATTATGTAGATAGGGGCAAAATTGTTTGGTGACTTGGAAAGCGCGGGGTTAAAATTTCACCTCACAATATAGCTTTGACGCTCTCAGGGTCCAGACGTGTGACTGTGCAAAATTTTGTGCCTGTAGCTGCGACGCCTCCAACACTTTTCCTTTCACTTTTTCCCCATTATGTAGATAGGGGCAAAATTGTTTGGTGAATTGGAAAGCGCGGGGTTAAAATTTCACCTCACAACATAGCCTATGACGCTCTCGGGGTCCAGACGTGTGACTGTGCAAAATTTTGTGGCTGTAGCTGCTACGGTTCAGATGCCAATCCCGGACATACATACATACATACATACATACACACACACACACATTCAGCTTTATATATTAGATTACAGGTTTTCACCATCTACTGTTTATCTTCTTTCTTTATGCTATACATTTTGTACTGGATGTAATATTGCATTGCTCTGTATTTTTTGGTATTTTGCTGAATATTTTTCTATATATTGTACAGTTTATCCTATTGTTTGTTATCACATATTGTGTACAGTGCATAATATTGCATTGCACTGTATATTATCTCTTGTATATTATACTGTACATTTTCTGTTTATTTTTATATTGTAAATTGCAATGATTATCATGTTGCTTTTTATTATACTTTGTGCTCTGTATGTGACCTTGCATTGCACAGTAAAACCGAAAGAAATGAACTGTAGTATAAGTTGGTATACATGCGATGTGTAGGCGCATGTTCCCATTGGCCACTAAAAAAACAAAACCTAAGCTAAAAATAAAATTAGCAAATATCCTGCAGTAAGGTAATAAACAGCAATAGTGCATTAAAATCACATAGGGGACTTAGTTACGATTGTTTTGATTTAAAAAAAAAGCGTAAAAGCGATCCAACCACGACAAGGTGACCATACCCTACAAGGTGACCCTACCCTTCAAGGTGACCATACCCTACAAGGTGACCCTACCCTTCAAGGTGACCATACCCTACAAGGTGACCCTACCCTACAAGGTGACCGTGCCCTTCAAGGTGACCATACCCTACAAGGTGACCCTACCCTTCAAGGTTACCATACCCTACAAGGTGATCCTACCCTACAAGGTGACCCTACCCTTCAAGGTGACCATACCCTACAAGGTGACCCTACCCTACAAGGTGACCCTACCCTACAAGGTGACCATATCCTACAAGGTGACCGTACCCTACAAGGTGACCGTACCCTACAAGGTGACCCAATTTGGGATGATCCTAGCCTCTAGCATTAAAACTGTACTATATGTCAAATATGTGAATGAGGGCCGCGCAGGACTGAGCCCCGGCTAGTGGACACCCAGAAATTGGAAGCTATAGCAACATAATGTCCAGCTCCAAAAAAAAAAGGAGACCACGTCCTTGAGTGCAAAAACATAAACCGGAATAAAAAGAAATGAAATGAATGTTTTGGAATAAACATTGATTTTATTTACTCACATGTACGCCATTCTCTATGACCTTGGAATACTTTGTGTGCGACTGACCTTCCCACGTGCCTCTGCGCCTTGTGTTTTCTAGTGATTGGTGGCCGACAGAAAGGAAAGCTGAAAAAATCTCCTTTTTCTTCCATAATTTTACATCATGCAATGACTATAAGATGGCGTTGAACTCTATTGATTTATGTTACATATCCTTTTCCATTGTACATTGTATGCTCAGTTTGCTTTCTTTAGCACACTGTGTAGTATATATTGTCTTTTTGTTTATTATGTTGCACATTTTTCACTGTATTGCATCTTACCTTCCACCGTTGTGCACTGTATATTGTGCAGTTTTCCATCTTTCTCCTTGTTGTGCATTGTGTGGCATGTATACTATTGCACTGTACTGTATATTTTAATGTTATAGAGCTTATTACGTCACACGTTTTGCTTTTTATTGTAACTTTCCATTTTCCATTTTATATCTTACAGTTTATTATATGATAGATTAGCGATTGAGGATAATTAGCAAATGTTGAAGTATTAAAACATAACATTTAATAATTAATTAAAAAGTTCCAGGACACAACAAATCATATATATTTGGAGCCATAAAAGACCTGCAACACAACCAGCAAGTACGATCAGGTACTCCCCATGCCAGGACCACTGACATGTAGTGAAAAATCTATTCCCCCTTTTTTCTGGCTGCTCAGTGACTTTGGATGGAGACGTCTGTGATCAGCAATTTTCACACATTTTCACATTCACAAACAGGAATATGCTCTGATCAAAACCCTCCATTGTAGCTCTGGCAGGACGTTTAGGGTTTTTGTCCTGCTGGAAGGTGAACCTAAGCCCCAGTCTCAAGTTTTTTTCAGCCTCAAACAGATTTCGCTCCAGGATTGTATAATTACCATCCATCTTCCCATCAACTCTGATCAGCTAAACCTGCCCTTGTTGAAGAAAAACCTCCCCACAGCATGATGCTGCCACCACCATGATTGATGGTGGGGATGTTGTTTTCAGGGTGATGTGCAGTGATAGTTTCAGACACACATAGCGTTTTGCATTTAGCCTAAAAAGTTTTGGTCTCATCTGACCATTTATCATATGGCTTTGTTATTGCATAGGGAATGCTGTATATAAGGTTGCATAAGTGTAGGGCTTATATTAGTGTTTTATAGGTTACACTGCACATGTTTTTTATATTGTATTTCACTGTTTTAAGTCACATTGTGTAGTGTACATGACGGTGCTGAATTATATGGTAACATTATATTTTATACTGTATTTTTAGCATTTCGCTTGCCTATTTTATTGCAGATATCACATTTTCTGCATTTTGCTTTGCATCAGTTCTGTTTATTATATTGTTATATTGTTATCGCTCATTACTATCAGTATGGATAACGCACAGCGACCCGCAGACAGGACAGTTATTAATATCTTTACTATCAGAGAATGGCATCACATTTGTGGCTCCCATATGTTGTGCATTAGTCTGATTGCTAGAGGCGGGAGCTTATTCCAGTACGGTGACAATTTCTTCTCCGCATCTGCCGCTTTGTCAGAAGACTCGCTAATTGTGTAACGTATGTAACTGATAGTGAGACGTCGGCTATTTCATTGGTTCACAGCAATCTGTGTAACGTATCAGCAAACAGCATCGCTGGAGGACGCTCCGGGTTAACTTCACATATGGCAATTAGCATCCTACTAGACATAATGTTTGCGAGACTGCACAAAATTAATATCTGTATGGCTACAAAATTTTGGATCATGACGCCGACTGCCTTTTCAGATACACGAGCATCGAAGAGAATCCCTACTGTCACCAATTTACGGGTTTCTGAGCATGGAGGTTATGCAGATTTCAATATGTTGCCATTTGATCTGAGCACCACCAGATGTGTCTGACACCGGGTCCTTCCGATCCCCCAATTTTAAACACGCGCACACTCAGGCTATTGTGCATGCATGTGCGGAACCAGAAGAATCAGCTCTGGGCTGAGACAGCATTAGATCGATAGCAATGTACATGATCGAAACCACTAGACGCCAAGAACTGAGGAGCTAATATGTTAGATTCCAGGCACTCAGGGTCCCATTTACTACACAACAGGGACTGATATTCTAAATCACTGCACATGAGGTATTACTAGACACCAGTGATTGAGGGTCTAAATCATAAGACACCAGGGACTGAGGTTGGAAATAACAAGACTCCAGGGAATGAGCTTCTAATTCATTAAATACAAGGGACTGAGGTTCTACATCATTAGATACAGCGGACTGAGGTTCTACATCATTAGATACAGCGGACTGAGGTTCTACATCATTAGATATAAGGGACCAAGGTTCCACATCATTAGATATAAGGGACCAAGGTTCCACATCATTAGATACAAGGGACTGGGGTTCTACCGAGGTTCCACATCATTAGATACAAGGGACTGAGGTTCCACATCATTAGATACAAGGGACCAAGGTTCCACATCATTAGATACAAGGGACTGAGGTTCCACATCATTAGATACAAGGGACCAAGGTTCCACATCATTAGATACAAGGGACTCGGGTTCTACCGAGGTTCCACATCATTAGATACAAGGGACCGGGGTTCTACATCATTAGATATAAGGAACCAAGGTTCCACATCATTAGATATAAGGGACCAAGGTTCCACATCATTAGATACAAGGGACTGGGGTTCTACCGAGGTTCCACATCATTAGATACAAGGGACTGAGGTTCCACATCATTAGATACAAGGGACTGAGGTTCCACATCATTAGATACAAGGGACCAAGGTTCCACATCATTAAATACAAGGGACTGAGGTTCCACATCATTAGATACAAGGGACCAAGTTTCCACATCATTAGATACAAGGGACTGAGGTTCCACATCATTAGATACAAGGGACCAAGGTTCCATATCATTAGATACAAGGGACTGAGTTTCTACATCATTAGATACAAGGGACCAAGGTTCCACATCATTAGATACAAGGGACTGAGGTTCTACATCATTAGGTACAATGGACTGAGGTTCTACATCATTACATACAAGGGACTGAGGTTCTACATCATTAGGTACAAGGGACTGAGGTTCTACATCATTAGATACAAGGGACTGAGGGTCTACATCATTAGATACAAGGGACTGAGGTTCTACATCATTAGATACAGCAGACTGAGGTTCTACATCATTAGATACAGCAGACTGAGGTTCTACATCATTAGATACAAGGGACTGAGGTTCTACATCATTAGATACAAGGGACTGAGGTTCCACATCATTAGATACAAGGGACCAAGGTTCCATATCATTAGATACAAGGGACTGAGTTTCTACATCATTAGATACAAGGGACCAAGGTTCCACATCATTAGATACAAGGGACTGAGGTTCTACATCATTAGGTACAATGGACTGAGGTTCTACATCATTAGATACAAGAGACTGAGGTTCTACATCATTAGGTACAAGGGACTGAGCTTCTACATCATTAGATACATGGGACTGAGCTTCTACATCATTAGATACATGGAACTGAAGTGCTACATCATTAGATGCAAGGGAATGATTGTTGAAATCATTAGATACAATGGACTGAGGTTCTACATCATTAGGTACAATGGACTGAGGTTCTACATCATTACATACAAGGGACTGAGGTTCCACATCATTAGATACAAGGGACCAAGGTTCCATATCATTAGATACAAGGGACTGAGTTTCTACATCATTAGATACAAGGGACCAAGGTTCCACATCATTAGATACAAGGGACTGAGGTTCTACATCATTAGGTACAATGGACTGAGGTTCTACATCATTACATACAAGGGACTGAGGTTCTACATCATTAGATACAAGAGACTGAGGTTCTACATCATTAGGTACAAGGGACTGAGCTTCTACATCATTAGATACATGGGACTGAGCTTCTACATCATTAGATACATGGAACTGAAGTGCTACATCATTAGATGCAAGGGAATGATTGTTGAAATCATTAGATACAATGGACTGAGGTTCTACATCATTAGGTACAATGGACTGAGGTTCTACATCATTACATACAAGGGACTGAGGTTCTACATCATTAGGTACAAGGGACTGAAGTGCTACATCATTAGATGCAAGGGAATGATTGTTGAAATCATTAGATACAATGGACTGAGGTTCTACATCATTAGATACAGCGGAATGAGGTTCTACATCATTAGATACAGCAGACTGAGGTTCTACATCATTAGATACAAGGGACTGAGGTTCTACATCATTAGATACAAGGGACTGAGGTTCCACATCATTAGATACAAGGGACCAAGGTTCCATATCATTAGATACAAGGGACTGAGTTTCTACATCATTAGATACAAGGGACCAAGGTTCCACATCATTAGATACAAGGGACTGAGGTTCTACATCATTAGGTACAATGGACTGAGGTTCTACATCATTACATACAAGGGACTGAGGTTCTACATCATTAGGTACAAGGGACTGAGGTTCTACATCATTAGATACAAGGGACTGAGGTTCTACATCATTAGGTACAAGGGACTGAGCTTCTACATCATTAGATACATGGGACTGAGCTTCTACATCATTAGATACATGGAACTGAAGTGCTACATCATTAGATGCAAGGGAATGATTGTTGAAATCATTAGATACAATGGACTGAGGTTCTACATCATTAGGTACAATGGACTGAGGTTCTACATCATTACATACAAGGGACTGAGGTTCTACATCATTAGGTACAAGGGACTGAAGTGCTACATCATTAGATGCAAGGGAATGATTGTTGAAATCATTAGATACAATGGACTGAGGTTCTACATCATTAGATACAGCAGAATGAGGTTCTACATCATTAGATACAAGGACTGAGGTTCTACATCATTAGATACAGCAGACTGAGGTTCTACATCATTAGATACAAGGGACTGAGGTTCTACATCATTAGATACAGCAGACTGAGGTTCTACATCATTAGATACAGCAGACTGAGGTTCTACATCATTAGATACAAGGGACTGAGGTTCTACATCATTAGATACAGCAGACTGAGGTTCTACATCATTAGATACAAGGGACTGAGGTTCTACATCATTAGATACAGCGGACTGAGGTTCTACATCATTAGATACAGCAGACTGAGGTTCTACATCATTAGATACAAGGGACTGAGGTTCTACATCATTAGATACAAGGGACTGAGGTTCTACATCATTAGATACAAGGGACTGAGGTTCTACATCATTAGATACAGTTAACTGAGGTTCTCCATCATTAGATACAAGGGACTGAGGTTCTACATCATTAGATACAAGCGACTGAGGTTCTACATCATTAGATTCAGCGGACTGAGGTTCTACATCATTAGATACAGCAGACTGAGGTTTTACATCATTAGATACAAGGACTGAGGTTCTACATCATTAGATACAAGGGACTGAGGTACTACATCATTAGATACAAGGACTGAGGTTCTACATCATTAGATACAGAGGACTGAGGTTCTACATCATTAGATACAAGGGATTGAGGTTCTACATCATTAAGGTTTGAGGTTCTACATCAGCATATACCAGAGACATAAGTTATAAATCACTATACACCATTGTCTGAGGTTGGAAAACACTTGTTTCTGGAGACTGATGTTCTAAATCATTACATTCCTATGAATGAGGTTCTTAGACTGTATACTCCAGGGATTGAAGTTCTAAATCACTAAAAACTAGGGACTAAGTTTAGAAATCACTTTACATCAGTGACTGAGGTTCTCAATTACTAATCACCAGAGACCGAGGTTACAAATCTCTAGAAACCAGGAACTGTGGCTAAAAATCACTAAGCTCGAAGGACTGAGGTTCTATATTAAAAGACATCGGGGACTGAGGTTCCAAATCACCTTTGACTTACTTGCAACATTTCTGTAACTTTTTCTATATCTGGTAGATTGACAAAACTTTACAGCCACACTTCATTGTACTCGTAGCTCCCACTTAATGCCACAGATGTCTGCAGCCCAATAAAAAAGAATCATGAAACTCCCTTACAATGCACATTATATTATATTCTTTCCTCCTGTTTTATAGAAAGGACTCCAGATTAGGCAGCAACGAACGTCACTTAGTGTAAGAATATATAGTCCGGCATTACATATTATTAAATCTTGGGACTGGGATGATATTTACGGCTGTGCAGAAAACTTTATCTCAAGTGCTTGGTTTCTGAGAGGCTGTAAAATCCGGAATCACAGAGCAGGAAAAGCTTGTAAATTCTGGTCTGAAAAAGTGAAATAACAGGTTCATCAACAGGTAGAAAAATCAACGCATCAACAGGACCAGAAATTGGCCATGCAACGTTACTGGTGTCTTCTTATGCAGCTATAGGGGCATTTGTCCCGCTAAGGTGCAACTTTAACACCACCCCATTGTTACCCCCATGACCAAAGCCCAACTATGTCTCATCAACAGTTGGGGGGGATGGAGTCATGCTGTCTGGTTCTCAATCTATGATCTATCTGCCCAGTAAATATGGAGAATGTGAGCACTTTCTTCTCCGCTCCTCAGTCTGATCCTCTGTCAGATAGAATCGCTGCACTCGGCCGCTCCTGCCTCCTCCCAATCTCATCACTTTGCAAGACTATGAATAAAAATGACTTCTAAATTTCCCTAAAGAATCTGACGGCATGTTGAAGTCACTCGTAAAATGACAGAAAGCGATGATTTACATCACTATATACACTCACCGGCCACTTTATTAGGTACACCATGCTAGTAACGGGTTGGACCCCCTTTTGCCTTCAGAACTGCCTCAATTCTTCGTGGCATAGATTCAACAAGGTGCTGGAAGCATTCCTCAGAGATTTTGGTCCATATTGACATGATGGCATCACACAGTTGCCGCAGATTTGTCGGCTGCACATCCCAAAGATGCTCCATACAAGGCAGGATGGATCCATGCTTTCATGTTGTTTACGCCAAATTCTGACCCTACCATCCGAATGTCGCAGCAGAAATCGAGACTCATCAGACCAAGCAACGTTTTTCCAATCTTCTACTGTCCAATTTCGATGAGCTTGTACAAATTGTAGCCTCAGTTTCCTGTTCTTAGCTGAAAGGAGTGGTACCCGGTGTGGTCTTCTGCTGCTGTAGCCCATCTGCCTCAAAGTTCGACGCACTGTGCGTTCAGAGATGCTCTTAGGCCTACCTTGGTTGTAACGGGTGGCGATTTGAGTCACTGTTGCCTTTCTATCAGCTCGAACCAGTCTGCCCATTCTCCTCTGACCTCTGGCATCAACAAGGCATTTCCGCCCACAGAACTGCCGCTCACTGGATTTTTTTTCTTTTTCGGACCATTCTCTGTAAACCCTAGAGATGGTTGTGCGTGAAAATCCCAGTAGATCAGCAGTTTCTGAAATACTCAGACCAGCCCTTCTGGCACCAACAACCATGCCACGTTCAAAGGCACTCAAATCACCTTTCTTCCCCATACTGATGCTCGGTTTGAACTGCAGGAGATTGTCTTGACCATGTCTACATGCCTAAATGCACTGAGTTGCCGCCATGTGATTGGCTGATTAGAAATTAAGTGTTAACAAGAAGTTGGACAGGTGTACCTAATAAAGTGGCCAGTGAGTGTATATATACTATATACTCCAGCCTAAGTCATAGGAGCGGCCCGAGGATGAAAGCGCCGTGAAATCCAATGTACGTGTCCAGCTGTCAGGGAGGGACAAGGCGAGCAGCCGCCGCACAGACTGACGGACAGGCTCATATATCTTCTGCAGGTTGACTGCCGTTGACTGACCCAGGAGGGAGTTCTCAGCAGAAAAATATTGTTTTATGTCAGATGTGGTTAGTTTCAACCAAAATGGAAACTGATTCAATTCTTTTTTTTTTTTCCGTTCCAGCAAGAAATACTGATTGTTTGAAAATCTGTTGCAGAAGATTAATCGGATAAAGCATTTCTTGATGATGATGAGCATAAAAAGCACAAAAAAGAAGTTTTATGATTTATTTATTTTTTTACCATTATAACAAACCTGAGATTTCTAGTTGAATGATTAGAATAAAATACCAGAATGATGGTCAAGATTGGCACAAGTGAGAATTTGAAGGATGCCATCATTTTCTGGAGCTTTTTTTTCACTTATATTGATTTCCAGAGCCAGGGCTAATTTTTGGAAGACAATTTTACAAGCCAAATCTGCTCTAATTCAATTTAAATACTCATGTTCAAGATTAGCGGGAATTGTTATTCCAGTGTGGGAAGGGTCTTGTTGTATAAACTGATGATGACCTTCGACACTCAGTGCAGGAATGAATGTGTCGCATGGATTTATTTTTTTTACATCAATTAAGGAATTTGCTCTTCAGACCGTGTGGGGGCATCAGAACACAGAACCAGACCCCAATCAGAGGACAATAAACCATTCACACTCCTTATCTATGAACTGTTCCAATATTTATGGACACAACTGTTTATCACTCACATAATGGTAGTTCTGCTTCACGTCACCTGTCTTATCTATGGCATTATTCCTGTGCTGTGTTGTGCATAAATATGTGATTCTTCAGATGTTGTATTAGTCTTTGCCTGATGAAGAGACGTATGTAGTCTCGAAATCTTGCAATTTGTTACCATCTTTTCAGTTCGCCATTAAAAGGTATCAAACACTGAGGACTCTCAATTCTAAATATTTTTTCTAAATGGAATGAAGGACTTATTACGGATGGTCAAGATGGAAAGTTCAAACATGGCACCGCTACTCAATACAAGGAAGACAAAGATATTGACTGCTGCCAGGTACGACCAGGACACATATGAGTTGGATGGCGACGAACTGGAGGTTGTAAAAGACTTCAACTTATTCGGATCAATGATCAGTCATGATGCAGCGATGACATGGGAAGTCAAGAGGAGAATAGCTATGGGCAAATCAGGAATGAAGTCATTGGACAAGGTCTTCCAATAGAGGAACATTTCACAGGCAATGAAGACACGGCACGGACATAGGTCTTTTCTGTAGTAACATAATACGGATGCGAAACCTGGACGATAAAGAAACCAGAAATCAATTTTGTAGCAAATCAAGCCAGACATGTCACTGGAAACAAGGATCCCTAAGCTACGACTTGCCTACTTTGGACACGTTATACGAAGAGAAAAATCACTGGAGAAGGACATCGTGGTCGGAAGAATAGAAGGAACAAGGTGAAGAGTAAGATCAGCATCCCGATGGCTTGATGCAATCAAGATAACGGTAGAGAAGACCCTGGTGGCCTTATCTAGGCTGCACAAGATCGATCTTCCTACAGAGAGTTCATCCATCAAGTCACCGGCTCAGGATTCAGCCGGAGGCTGTTAAAAAAAAATAGAAAAGTTCAGGCTGGGTTCTCTTCCGGATTCTTCTAATGTTCCATTGAGAGAAGCGGGAGGAGAAGCTGGTCTGCAGGGGACCACAAAAATGCAAATCACATGTGAACGATCCCCTCTCAAACCAGCAAGTACTGGAATTATACAGCGCTTGCCAATAAAGAGTCCTGGACCTAAAGACCCATTTACATAGAGTTCACGCTTTAAATAATTTATGTAATAGAGTTTCTTTATAAATTAGGACAATATGGCTTCTACATCTTCTATGTATCACTGTACACAGCAGATGACAGAATGAGTTATCCTGGTCTGTAATCCTAAACACCGGTCTATGGTGCTTATTTCTTTTCTACATCCTCTGTGTCATTGAACATAGACTGCAGAGTGAGTTACCAGTGATCTTTCAGTGAGCTCATTCTCAGGTCTGTAATGCTTATTTCACTTCTACATCCGCTATGTATCACAGTACATAGTAGACTGCAGGACGAGTTACCAGAAATCCATCGTAGATCTAGCTTTCTGGTCTGTGACCCTCATCTCTGAACCATCTTCTCAGTTGATTTATGGCCAGATGAAGTTTTATTAGAAGATGGATCTGATGAGAGTTGAGGGACGGTTGAAGACCAGAGAATGAGATCTCTGGTAGAGATGATCAAACTTGTAGAGATTCAAATTCAGCAAATCTCTTGAATTTTTCAGGGACATTCAATTCATATGAGGGTTATTAGATGCAAAATGAATGTTCCTTATTCTGATCTCCAGACCCTAGAGCTAAATAAATGTAGGATGTAAAAATAAAATGAATACTCATCTATTCGCTCTAATGTCCCACTACCTCTGCAGTCCTCTGCCGGTCCTCTGTCCCTCTTTCTCTTGTTTCACCCATCAAACACATCTTCTTTGACCTTCTTTGCACTGGGATGTGGCTTCCTGCATAACTAGTCCTCTAGCATGCTGGCACATTGTTACGTCATGATGTGCAACATCCGAGACCTAGTCAGTAACGCACGTCAAAATGGCAGGGCAGGCAGGGACGTCTGAAGCCTAGTCATAGTGGAAGCCATGGTCCAGAGTGAAGGAGTCCGAAGAAGATGTCTTAACCTGCCTTTTTCTTTGTGGTTCAGCAAAATGGCGGCCAGCTAGGGCAGCTGATTCCGAAAATCAATGGTCTGAAGAATACAGATTTTTTGTAAAATTTGAAGAGAATTCATTTCCACTAGAATAAATTCTCTCGTCTCTAACCACTGGTAAATAATTCTGCAGTCTGCTATGTACTGTGATATATAGAGGATGTAGAAATTAAATAAGAATACAGACCAGATATCCAGCTGACAGATCACAGGTAGCTCATTCTGCAGTTTGGTAGGTACTGTGATATATAGAGGATGTAGAAAAGAAACAAGAATACAGACCAGATAACCAGCTGACAGATCACAGGTAACTCATTCTGCAGTCTGGTAGGTACAATGATACATAGAGGATGTAGAAGACAAATTGGTTAAAGTTTATAAAGAAACACTATTATGAAAATGATCTTTACCAAAAATACATACATTTTAGTAAAAAGAAAATCTTCTAAAGGTCTCTATGTCCTTTACCCATTAAACAAGGAAGAAAGGAAGTGGAATGAGTATAATAGTGGCATGAATGATGGGCATCTGGATTACTTTAAGAAGACTTTATTGAGAAAAATTAACAATGGATTCCATGTCATGATCAATTGGCAACGCGTTTTGAACAAACTTCAGCGTTCTTTCGATACGCATTGCTAATTGATTGTGACGTGGAATACATTGTTAATTTTTCTCAATAAAGTTTAGAATTCTTAAGGATTTGTAATTGACCTTTTTTTTCTTGGATTATACGTCTGGTTGCAGCAGTTTTCTCTGCGCCTTGAGCTGCATTGGTGAGCTGGTTTAGTAACCTGTCTACCTGGATTATTTTTTCCTAAAAAAGACAACTGGAGGCCGACTATGGCACACGTCATTGCACATCTTGTCTGGTTACCTGTTGACAATATTCTTTGATATAATGGATATTTTTTGCCTTTTCTATGCTTTTTTTTTATTCTCTTGTACTCATGTAATGTTTCATTGTCCTTGCTGCAAACTGTATTATTCCATGTAGTCAGTGTGTGTGAATCCATTCATCCTACATCTTCGAACACATTGCAAAACAGGTGCCGCCTTAAATAAGTACACCCGAGGGGTCGTGCAGGGCCATAATAGGCTGAAATATTAGGATTCTCTGAGAATGTAATGGTGCTGCTGATAGGAAAAATGCTACAATTATTACATTTATATTTTTATTTTTTTCATTGGTTGCCAGTAATTATTTCCTTCATCCCGCAGGATAATTTCTCAGATACATAAGGACACTCCTGATAATTAACTACCCGAGCAGGGAATGATTAGAATGGTTATGAGTTTATTTAATCTGATTTTTTTCCTATTTTTATCTGATTAGATGGACAATAATTATCCAGAAAGATGATCCGGATTCTCAGCCAAGAAACATTGATTTCTGAAGAGTTGATTGCGAGCATCAGATACAATGTTTCTATCTTGTTTTTATTTAATTAAATGAGAAGAAATTAGGTTACATTTAATTACTGATAAAGCTAAAGCCTATAAAAGCTGATCCATATGTAGCAGTGATATAATTATGTATCCAGCAGCAGGTAAAGGGCAGAGGGCACAAAGCAGAGAGGCGCCAATGACTGCATGAAGCCCCGAGCTAGCTACAAGCGGCCATTGTCCCTGCACAGTGGGGCCATACGTATCGTTATGCGTTCATTACGGTAGGGTCCCACATCTTTGGGTAGGACACCGACATGGGACCACTATATGAGATTCCACTTTTTGTGGTTTCTCTTGATTTCCTCCTGCCTTGTTTACCTCTTTTATAAGATTATTTTGTGCAGCTCTAGATGACTGATGTATGTCGTCACATTCTTGTACCGAAGCTGCAGGAGCGATCCCACAGTCTATTTGCTGAAGAAGTCAAATGGAAATGAAAAATGCAACAGCAAATCCATACAGTATGTCACAGACAATGGCGAGAGGAGAAGCCCAAGATTCCCCATAATAAGAATCTGCATGTAACCGGAAGAGGCGGAAAAGAACAAACGGCATTATAACACTCCTTACCCCATGGATGCAGATACCAGGCGTATGGAATATGTCCTCTATTTCACATACACTGCTCCACCCAACAAACTCATGCTGCGCTCCACTGCAAAAACTGTGCTCCTCCCCACTTACTGCCTCAACCCTACAAACTGTGCTCCACCCTTCATACTGTGCTGCACCCCTCATACTGTGCTCCACCCCTCATACTGTGCTACACCCCTCATATTGTGCTCCACCCCATATACTATACTCCACCAAACAATCTGTGATCCACCCAAAAACTGCGCTCCAGCCCTCATGCTGCGCTCCACTGTAAAAACTGTGTTCCTCCCCACTTATTGCCTCAACCCTACAAACTGTGCTCCACCCTTCATACTGTGCTCCACCCCTCATATTGTGCTCCACCCCTCATACTGTGCTACACCCCTCATATTGTGCTCCACCCCATATACTATACTCCACCAAACAATCTGTGATCCACCCAACAAACTGCGCTCCAGCCCTCATGCTGCGCTCCACTGTAAAAACTGTGTTCCTCCCCACTTATTGCCTCAACCCTACAAACTGTGCTCCACCCTTCATACTGTGCTCCACCCCTCATATTGTGCTCCACCCCTCATACTGTGCTACACCCCTCATATTGTGCTCCACCCCATATACTATACTCCACCAAACAATCTGTGATCCACCCAACAAACTGCGCTCCAGCCCTCATGCTGCGCTCCACTGTAAAAACTGTGTTCCTCCCCACTTATTGCCTCAACCCTACAAACTGTGCTCCACCCTTCATACTGTGCTCCACCCCACATATTGTGCTCCACCCTTCATACTGTGCTCCACCCCTCATATTGTGCTCCACCCCTCATACTGTGCTACACCCCTCATATTGTGCTCCACCCCATATACTATACTCCACCAAACAATCTGTGATCCACCCAACAAACTGTGCTCCAGCCCTCATGCTGCGCTCCACTGTAAAAACTGTGTTCCTCCCCACTTATTGCCTCAACCCTACAAACTGTGCTCCACCCTTCATACTGTGCTCCACCCCTCATATTGTGCTCCACCCCTCATACTGTGCTACACCCCTCATATTGTGCTCCACCCCATATACTATACTCCACCAAACAATCTGTGATCCACCCAACAAACTGCGCTCCAGCCTTCATGCTGCGCTCCACTGCAAAAACTGTGCTCCTCCCCACTTACTGCCTCAACCCTTCATACTGTGCTCCACCCTTCATACTGAGCTCCACCCAACAAACTGTGCTCCACTCCTGATACTGTGCTCCACTCCTCATACTATGCTCCACCCAACAAACTGTGCTTCACTCCTCATACTGTGCTCCACCTCTCATATTGTGCTCCACCCCATATAATGTGCTCCACCCAACAAACTGTGCTCTGTCATGGTTCTCAACACACAGAGAACATAGTTGAGCATACAAAAAGGACTAGCTCTTGGAAGATGGGAACTCGAGCTGACCGTGAGCTAAACCTATCACAACAACTGAAAGTGGCCGGGTAGCGTGCCTACGTTTTATCCCTAGACGCCCAGCGCCAGCCGGAGAACTGACTGACCCTAGCAGAGGAAAATACAGACCTGGCTCACCTCTAGAGAAATTTTCCCCAAAAGGCGGACAGTAGCCCCCACAAATATTGTCGGTGATATTAGAGGAAATTGACATACGAAGTATGAAAATAGGTTAAGCAAAATTGAGGTCCGCTTACTAGATAGAAGGAAGACAGAAAAGGGGACTTCACGGCCAGCTGAAAACCCTATTCAAAATTCCATCCTGAAATTACTTTAGAACTCTAATATCAACTCATGACACCAGAGTGGCAATTTCAGTTCACAAGAGCTTCCAGTCTCAGAAATATTCAAACACAGAGAACTGGAACAAAAATGCAAACAAACTTAGGACAAAAATCCAACTTAGCTGAAAGTAGTCTAGGAGCAGGAACATGCAACAGAAATGCTTCTGGTAACATTGTTGGCCGGCATAGAAATGACTGAGGAGCAAGGCTAAATAGAAACTCCCACATCCTGATGGAAACAGGTGAACAGAGGAGATGACAAACCCACGATCAGTACCACCAGTGACCACCGGGGGAGCCCAGAAACCAAATTCACAACAGTACCCCCCCCTCAAGGAGGGGGCACCGAACCCTCACCAGAACCACCAGGGCGATCAGGATGAGCCCTATGAAAGGCACGGACCAAATCGGAAGCATGAACATCAGAGGCTGTCACCCAAGAATTATCCTCCTGACCGTAGCCCTTCCACTTGACCAAATACTGAAGTCTCCGTCTGGAAACACGGGAGTCCAAGATCTTCTCCACAACGTACTCCAACTCACCCTCAACCAACACCGGAGCAGGAGGCTCAACGGAAGGCACAACAGGTACCTCATACCTGCGCAACAATGACCGATGGAAGACATTATGAATAGAAAAAGATGCCGGGAGGTCCAAACGAAAGGACACAGGGTTAAGAATCTCCAATATCTTGTACGGGCCGATGAACCGAGGCTTAAACTTAGGAGAAGAAACCTTCATAGGGACAAACCGAGAAGATAACCACACCAAATCCCCAACACAAAGACGAGGACCAACACAACGACGGCGGTTGGCAAAATGCTGAGTCTTCTCCTGGGACAACTTCAAATTGTCCACCACCTGCCCCCAAATCTGATGCAACCTCTCCACCACAGCATCCACTCCAGGACAATCCGAAGGCTCCACCTGACCGGAAGAGAAACGAGGATGAAACCCCGAATTACAGAAGAAAGGAGAAACCAAAGTGGCAGAACTAGCCCGATTATTGAGGGCAAACTCCGCCAAGGGCAAGAAGGCAACCCAATCATCCTGATCCGCAGAGACAAAACACCTCAAATAAGTCTCCAAGGTCTGATTAGTTCGCTCGGTCTGGCCATTAGTCTGAGGATGGAAAGCAGACGAAAAAGACAAATCAATGCCCATCCTAGCGCAGAACGCTCGCCAAAATCTAGACACGAATTGGGTCCCCCTGTCAGAAACGATATTCTCCGGAATACCATGCAAGCGAACCGCATTTTGAAAAAACAGAGGAACCAACTCGGATGAGGAAGGCAACTTAGGCAAGGGAACCAAATGGACCATCTTAGAGAAACGGTCACACACCACCCAGATGACAGACATCTTCTGAGAAACAGGGAGATCAGAAATAAAATCCATCGAGATGTGAGTCCAAGGCCTCTTCGGAATAGGCAAGGGCAACAACAATCCACTAGCCCGAGAACAACAAGGCTTGGCCCGAGCACAAACATCACAAGACTGCACAAAACCTCGCACATCTCGTGACAGGGAAGGCCACCAGAAGGACCTAGCCACCAACTCCCTGGTACCAAAGATTCCAGGATGCCCTGCCAACGCAGAAGAATGGACCTCCGAGATGACTCTACTGGTCCAATCATCAGGAACAAACATTCTACCAGGCGGGCAACGATCAGGTCTATCCACCTGAAACTCCTGCAAGGCCCGTCGCAGGTCTGGGGAAACAGCAGATAAAATCACTCCCTCCTTAAGGATACCCGTAGGTTCAGAATTACCAGGAGAATCAGGCTCAAAACTCCTAGAAAGGGCATCCGCCTTCACATTTTTAGAACCTGGTAGGTATGAAACCACAAAATTAAACCGAGAGAAAAATAACGACCAGCGCGCCTGTCTAGGATTCAGGCGCCTGGCAGACTCAAGATAAATCAAATTCTTGTGGTCGGTCAATACCACCACCTGATGTCTAGCTCCCTCAAGCCAATGACGCCATTCCTCAAAAGCCCACTTCATAGCTAAGAGTTCACGATTACCAATATCATAATTTCGCTCCGCGGGCGAAAATTTACGAGAAAAGAACGCGCAAGGTCTCATCACGGAGCAGTCGGAACTTTTCTGCGACAATACCGCCCCAGCTCCAATTTCTGAAGCGTCGACCTCAACCTGAAAAGGAAGAGTAACATCAGGCTGACGCAATACAGGGGCGGAAGAAAAGCGGCGCTTAAGCTCCCGAAAGGCCTCCACAGCAGCAGGGGACCAATCAGCAACATCAGCACCCTTCTTAGTCAAATCAGTCAGTGGTTTAGCAACATCAGAAAACCCAGTTATAAATCGACGGTAGAAATTAGCAAAGCCCAAGAATTTCTGAAGGCTCTTAAGAGAAGAGGGTTGCGTCCAATCGCAAATAGCCTGAACCTTGACAGGATCCATCTCAATGGAAGAGGGGGAAAAAATATACCCCAAAAAAGAAATCTTTTGAACCCCAAAAATGCACTTAGAACCCTTTACACACAAGGAATTAGAGCGCAAAACCTGAAAAACCTTCCTGACCTGCTGGACATGAGAGTCCCAGTCATCCGAAAAAAATCAAAATATCATCCAAATACACAATCATAAATTTATCCAAATATTCACGGAAAATGTCATGCATAAAGGACTGAAAGACTGAAGGGGCATTTGAAAGACCAAAAGGCATTACTAAATACTCAAAATGACCCTCAGGCGTATTAAATGCGGTTTTCCACTCGTCCCCCTGCTTAATTCGCACTAAATTATACGCCCCACGAAGATCAATCTTAGAGAACCACTTGGCCCCCTTTATGCGAGCAAACAAATCAGTAAGCAATGGCAAAGGGTACTGATATTTAATCGTGATTTTATTCAAAAGCCGATAATCAATACACGGCCTCAAAGAGCCATCCTTTTTAGATACAAAGAAAAAGCCGGCTCCTAAAGGAGATGACGAAGGACGAATATGTCCCTTTTCCAAGGACTCCTTAATATATTCACGCATAGCAGCATGTTCAGGCACAGACAGATTAAATAAACGACCTTTTGGAAACTTACTGCCCGGAATCAGATCTATTGTACAATCGCAATCTCTGTGCGGAGGCAGTGAACCAAGTTTAGGTTCCTCAAAAACGTCACGATAATCAGATAAGAATTCCGGAATCTCAGAGGGAACAGATGACGAAATGGCAACCAAAGGTACGTCCCCATGAGTCCCCTGACATCCCCAGCTTAACACAGACATTGCTTTCCAGTCGAGGACTGGGTTATGAGATTGCAGCCATGGCAATCCAAGCACCAACACATCATGTAGATTATACAACACAAGGAAGCGAATAATCTCCTGGTGATCCGGATTAATACGCATAGTTACTTGTGTCCAGTATTGTGGTTTATTACTAGCCAATGGCGTGGAGTCAATACCCTTCAGAGGTATAGGAACTTCCAAAGGCTCTAAATCACAACCACAGCATTTGGCAAAGGACCAATCCATAAGACTCAAAGCGGCGCCAGAGTCGACATAAGAGTCCGCGGTAATTGACGATAAAGAGCAAATCAGGGTCACAGATAGAATAAACTTAGACTGTAAAGTGCTGATTGAAACAGACTTATCAACCTTCTTTGTACGTTTAGAGCATGCTGATATAACATGAGTTGCATCACCACAATAGAAGCATAACCCATTTTTTCGCCTAAAGTTCTGCCGTTCGCTTCTAGACAGAATTCTATCACATTGCATATTCTCTGGCGCCTTCTCAGTAGACACCGCCAAATGGTGCACAGGTTTGCGCTCCCGCAAACGCCGATCAATCTGAATAGCCATTGTCATGGACTCATTCAGACCTGTAGGCACAGGGAACCCCACCATAACATCCTTAATGGCATCAGAGAGACCCTCTCTGAAAATCGCCGCAAGGGCGCACTCATTCCACTGAGTAAGCACAGACCACTTACGAAATTTTTGGCAGTATATTTCCGCCTCATCTGTACCCTGGGACAGGGCCATCAAGGCTTTTTCAGCCTGAATCTCTAAATGGGGTTCCTCATAAAGCAACCCCAAAGCTAGAAAAAACGCATCCACATTGAGCAACGCAGGATCCCCTGGTGCCAAAGCAAATGCCCAATCCTGAGGGTCGCCCCGGAGCAAGGAAATTACAATCCTGACCTGCTGTGCAGGATCTCCAGCGGAGCGAGATCTCAGAGACAAAAACAATTTACAATTATGTTTGAAATTCTGAAAGCGAGATCTATCCCCAGAGAAAAATTCAGGTAAAGGGATTCTAGGTTCAGATATTGGAGCATGAATAACAAAATCCTGTAAACTTTGAACCTTATTAGCGAGATTACTCAAACCAGTAGCTAAACTCTGAGGATCCATTTTAATCAGGTGAGATCAGAGCCATTCAAGGATTAGAAGGAGAGAGAGACGAAGGCTGCAGTATAAGCAGAGAAGCAAACTCAGGGAAAAAAAAAAAAAAAAAAAAATTCTCTGCAGACTTCTAATTCTCTCCTTTCTTCAGCCAATTATTTTAACCCTTGGCCGGCCAAACTGTCATGGTTCTCAACACACAGAGAACATAGTTGAGCATACAAAAGGACTAGCTCTTGGAAGATGGGAACTCGAGCTGACCGTGAGCTAAACCTATCACAACAACTGAAAGTGGCCGGGTAGCGTGCCTACGTTTTATCCCTAGACGCCCAGCGCCAGCCGGAGAACTGACTGACCCTAGCAGAGGAAAATACAGACCTGGCTCACCTCTAGAGAAATTTTCCCCAAAAGGCGGACAGTAGCCCCCACAAATATTGTCGGTGATATTAGAGGAAATTGACATACGAAGTATGAAAATAGGTTTAGCAAAATTGAGGTCCGCTTACTAGATAGAAGGAAGACAGAAAAGGGGACTTCACGGCCAGCTGAAAACCCTATTCAAAATTCCATCCTGAAATTACTTTAGAACTCTAATATCAACTCATGACACCAGAGTGGCAATTTCAGTTCACAAGAGCTTCCAGTCTCAGAAATATTCAAACACAGAGAACTGGAACAAAAATGCAAACAAACTTAGGACAAAAATCCAACTTAGCTGAAAGTAGTCTAGGAGCAGGAACATGCAACAGAAATGCTTCTGGTAACATTGTTGGCCAGCATAGAAATGACTGAGGAGCAAGGCTAAATAGAAACTCCCACATCCTGATGGAAACAGGTGAACAGAGGAGATGACAAACCCACGATCAGTACCACCAGTGACCACCGGGGGAGCCCAGAAACCAAATTCACAACAGTACCCCCCCCTCAAGGAGGGGGCACCGAACCCTCACCAGAACCACCAGGGCGATCAGGATGAGCCCTATGAAAGGCACGGACCAAATCGGAAGCATGAACATCAGAGGCTGTCACCCAAGAATTATCCTCCTGACCGTAGCCCTTCCACTTGACCAAATACTGAAGTCTCCGTCTGGAAACACGGGAGTCCAAGATCTTCTCCACAACGTACTCCAACTCACCCTCAACCAACACCGGAGCAGGAGGCTCAACGGAAGGCACAACAGGTACCTCATACCTGCGCAACAATGACCGATGGAAGACATTATGAATAGAAAAAGATGCCGGGAGGTCCAAACGAAAGGACACAGGGTTAAGAATCTCCAATATCTTGTACGGGCCGATGAACCGAGGCTTAAACTTAGGAGAAGAAACCTTCATAGGGACAAACCGAGAAGATAACCACACCAAATCCCCAACACAAAGACGAGGACCAACACAACGACGGCGGTTGGCAAAATGCTGAGTCTTCTCCTGGGACAACTTCAAATTGTCCACCACCTGCCCCCAAATCTGATGCAACCTCTCCACCACAGCATCCACTCCAGGACAATCCGAAGGCTCCACCTGACCGGAAGAGAAACGAGGATGAAACCCCGAATTACAGAAGAAAGGAGAAACCAAAGTGGCAGAACTAGCCCGATTATTGAGGGCAAACTCCGCCAAGGGCAAGAAGGCAACCCAATCATCCTGATCCGCAGAGACAAAACACCTCAAATAAGTCTCCAAGGTCTGATTAGTTCGCTCGGTCTGGCCATTAGTCTGAGGATGGAAAGCAGACTAAAAAGACAAATCAATGCCCATCCTAGCGCAGAACGCTCGCCAAAATCTAGACACGAATTGGGTCCCCCTGTCAGAAACGATATTCTCCGGAATACCATGCAAGCGAACCGCATTTTGAAAAAACAGAGGAACCAACTCGGATGAGGAAGGCAACTTAGGCAAGGGAACCAAATGGACCATCTTAGAGAAACGGTCACACACCACCCAGATGACAGACATCTTCTGAGAAACAGGGAGATCAGAAATAAAATCCATCGAGATGTGAGTCCAAGGCCTCTTCGGAATAGGCAAGGGCAACAACAATCCACTAGCCCGAGAACAACAAGGCTTGGCCCGAGCACAAACATCACAAGACTGCACAAAACCTCGCACATCTCGTGACAGGGAAGGCCACCAGAAGGACCTAGCCACCAACTCTCTGGTACCAAAGATTCCAGGATGCCCTGCCAACGCAGAAGAATGGACCTCCGAGATGACTCTACTGGTCCAATCATCAGGAACAAACATTCTACCAGGCGGGCAACGATCAGGTCTATCCACCTGAAACTCCTGCAAGGCCCGTCGCAGGTCTGGGGAAACAGCAGATAAAATCACTCCCTCCTTAAGGATACCCGTAGGTTCAGAATTACCAGGAGAATCAGGCTCAAAACTCCTAGAAAGGGCATCCGCCTTCACATTTTTAGAACCTGGTAGGTATGAAACCACAAAATTAAACCGAGAGAAAAATAACGACCAGCGCGCCTGTCTAGGATTCAGGCGCCTGGCAGACTCAAGATAAATCAAATTCTTGTGGTCGGTCAATACCACCACCTGATGTCTAGCCCCCTCAAGCCAATGACGCCATTCCTCAAAAGCCCACTTCATAGCTAAGAGTTCACGATTACCAATATCATAATTTCGCTCCGCGGGCGAAAATTTACGAGAAAAGAACGCGCAAGGTCTCATCACGGAGCAGTCGGAACTTTTCTGCGACAATACCGCCCCAGCTCCAATTTCTGAAGCGTCGACCTCAACCTGAAAAGGAAGAGTAACATCAGGCTGACGCAATACAGGGGCGGAAGAAAAGCGGCGCTTAAGCTCCCGAAAGGCCTCCACAGCAGCAGGGGACCAATCAGCAACATCAGCACCCTTCTTAGTCAAATCAGTCAGTGGTTTAGCAACATCAGAAAACCCAGTTATAAATCGACGGTAGAAATTAGCAAAGCCCAAGAATTTCTGAAGGCTCTTAAGAGAAGAGGGTTGCGTCCAATCGCAAATAGCCTGAACCTTGACAGGATCCATCTCAATGGAAGAGGGGGAAAAAATATACCCCAAAAAAGAAATCTTTTGAACCCCAAAAATGCACTTAGAACCCTTTACACACAAGGAATTAGAGCGCAAAACCTGAAAAACCTTCCTGACCTGCTGGACATGAGAGTCCCAGTCATCCGAAAAAAATCAAAATATCATCCAAATACACAATCATAAATTTATCCAAATATTCACGGAAAATGTCATGCATAAAGGACTGAAAGACTGAAGGGGCATTTGAAAGACCAAAAGGCATTACTAAATACTCAAAATGACCCTCAGGCGTATTAAATGCGGTTTTCCACTCGTCCCCCTGCTTAATTCGCACTAAATTATACGCCCCACGAAGATCAATCTTAGAGAACCACTTGGCCCCCTTTATGCGAGCAAACAAATCAGTAAGCAATGGCAAAGGGTACTGATATTTAATCGTGATTTTATTCAAAAGCCGATAATCAATACACGGCCTCAAAGAGCCATCCTTTTTAGATACAAAGAAAAAGCCGGCTCCTAAAGGAGATGACGAAGGACGAATATGTCCCTTTTCCAAGGACTCCTTAATATATTCACGCATAGCAGCATGTTCAGGCACAGACAGATTAAATAAACGACCTTTTGGAAACTTACTGCCCGGAATCAGATCTATTGTACAATCGCAATCTCTGTGCGGAGGCAGTGAACCAAGTTTAGGTTCCTCAAAAACGTCACGATAATCAGATAAGAATTCCGGAATCTCAGAGGGAACAGATGACGAAATGGCAACCAAAGGTACGTCCCCATGAGTCCCCTGACATCCCCAGCTTAACACAGACATTGCTTTCCAGTCGAGGACTGGGTTATGAGATTGCAGCCATGGCAATCCAAGCACCAACACATCATGTAGATTATACAACACAAGGAAGCGAATAATCTCCTGGTGATCCGGATTAATACGCATAGTTACTTGTGTCCAGTATTGTGGTTTATTACTAGCCAATGGCGTGGAGTCAATACCCTTCAGAGGTATAGGAACTTCCAAAGGCTCTAAATCACAACCACAGCATTTGGCAAAGGACCAATCCATAAGACTCAAAGCGGCGCCAGAGTCGACATAAGAGTCCGCGGTAATTGACGATAAAGAGCAAATCAGGGTCACAGATAGAATAAACTTAGACTGTAAAGTGCTGATTGAAACAGACTTATCAACCTTCTTTGTACGTTTAGAGCATGCTGATATAACATGAGTTGCATCACCACAATAGAAGCATAACCCATTTTTTCGCCTAAAGTTCTGCCGTTCGCTTCTAGACAGAATTCTATCACATTGCATATTCTCTGGCGCCTTCTCAGTAGACACCGCCAAATGGTGCACAGGTTTGCGCTCCCGCAAACGCCGATCAATCTGAATAGCCATTGTCATGGACTCATTCAGACCTGTAGGCACAGGGAACCCTACCATAACATCCTTAATGGCATCAGAGAGACCCTCTCTGAAAATCGCCGCAAGGGCGCACTCATTCCACTGAGTAAGCACAGACCACTTACGAAATTTTTGGCAGTATATTTCCGCCTCATCTGTACCCTGGGACAGGGCCATCAAGGCTTTTTCAGCCTGAATCTCTAAATGGGGTTCCTCATAAAGCAACCCCAAAGCTAGAAAAAACGCATCCACATTGAGCAACGCAGGATCCCCTGGTGCCAAAGCAAATGCCCAATCCTGAGGGTCGCCCCGGAGCAAGGAAATTACAATCCTGACCTGCTGTGCAGGATCTCCAGCGGAGCGAGATCTCAGAGACAAAAACAATTTACAATTATGTTTGAAATTCTGAAAGCGAGATCTATCCCCAGAGAAAAATTCAGGTAAAGGGATTCTAGGTTCAGATATTGGAGCATGAATAACAAAATCCTGTAAACTTTGAACCTTATTAGCGAGATTACTCAAACCAGTAGCTAAACTCTGAGGATCCATTTTAATCAGGTGAGATCAGAGCCATTCAAGGATTAGAAGGAGAGAGAGACGAAGGCTGCAGTATAAGCAGAGAAGCAAACTCAGGGAAAAAAAAAAAAAAAAAAAATTCTCTGCAGACTTCTAATTCTCTCCTTTCTTCAGCCAATTATTTTAACCCTTGGCCGGCCAAACTGTCATGGTTCTCAACACACAGAGAACATAGTTGAGCATACAAAAGGACTAGCTCTTGGAAGATGGGAACTCGAGCTGACCGTGAGCTAAACCTATCACAACAACTGAAAGTGGCCGGGTAGCGTGCCTACGTTTTATCCCTAGACGCCCAGCGCCAGCCGGAGAACTGACTGACCCTAGCAGAGGAAAATACAGACCTGGCTCACCTCTAGAGAAATTTTCCCCAAAAGGCGGACAGTAGCCCCCACAAATATTGTCGGTGATATTAGAGGAAATTGACATACGAAGTATGAAAATAGGTTTAGCAAAATTGAGGTCCGCTTACTAGATAGAAGGAAGACAGAAAAGGGGACTTCACGGCCAGCTGAAAACCCTATTCAAAATTCCATCCTGAAATTACTTTAGAACTCTAATATCAACTCATGACACCAGAGTGGCAATTTCAGTTCACAAGAGCTTCCAGTCTCAGAAATATTCAAACACAGAGAACTGGAACAAAAATGCAAACAAACTTAGGACAAAAATCCAACCTAGCTGAAAGTAGTCTAGGAGCAGGAACATGCAACAGAAATGCTTCTGGTAACATTGTTGGCCGGCATAGAAATGACTGAGGAGCAAGGCTAAATAGAAACTCCCACATCCTGATGGAAACAGGTGAACAGAGGAGATGACAAACCCACGATCAGTACCACCAGTGACCACCGGGGGAGCCCAGAAACCAAATTCACAACAGTGCTCCACTCCACATAATGTGCTCCACCCAACAATCTGTGCTCCACCCCTCAATCTGTACTCCCTCCATCCCTCATACTGTGCTCCACCCCACATACTGTGTTCCACCCCATATACTGTGTTCCATCCAACAAACTGTGCGCCACTGCAAAACGTTCCTCCCCACTTACCGCCCTCAACTCTACAAACTGTGCTCCACCCCTCATACTGTGCTCCATCCCTCATACTGCGCTCCACCCCACATACTGTGTTCCACCCAACAAACTGTGCTCCACCCCACATACTGTGTTCCACCCCACATACTGTGCTCCCCCCACATACTACGCTCCACCCCTCATACTGTGTTCCACCCCACATACTGTGCTTTCCTCCACATACTGCGATCCTCCTCACATACTGCGCTTCACCCTACATACTTTGCTCCACACAACAAACTGTGCTCCACCCCACATACTGCATTCAACCCCTCATACTGTGCTCCACCCCACATACTGCATTCAACCCCTCATACTGTGCTCCATCCCACATGCTGCGTTCCTCTTCACATACTGCACTTCACCCACATACTTCGCTCCACCTTACAAACTGTGTTCCACCCAATAAACTGCGCTATACCACTCATGCTGTGCTTCATTCCACATGCTAAACTCTACTATGGAAACTGTGCTCCACCCCACATACAGCCACAAGCCCCACCATACAAAGTGCGAGCCACATGCCTCACCATACAAAGTGCCAGCCACATGCCTCACCATACTGAGTGCCAGCCACATACCCCACCATACAAAGTGCCAGCCACATTCCCCACAATACAAAGTGCCAGCCACATGCCCCACCATACAAAATGCCAGTCATATGCCCCACCATACAAAGTGCCAGTCACATGCCCCCATACAGAGTGCCAGGCATATTCCCTACCATCAGGAGTGCAAGGCACATGCCCCACTGTACAGAGTGCCAGGCATATGCCCCACCATACAGAGTGCCAGGCATAGGCCCCACCATACAGAGTGCCAGGCATAGGCCCCACCATACACAGTGCCAGGCATATGCCCCACCATACACAGTGCCAGGCATATGCCCCACCATACACAGTGCCAGGCATATGCCCCACCATACAGAGTGCCAGCCGTATGTCCCCCCATACAGCGTGCCAGTCACATGACCCACCATACAGAGTGCCAGGAACATGTTCCACCACACAGGGTGCCAGCCATATGCCCCACCATACAGAGTGCCAGCCATATGCCCCACCACACAGGGTGCCAGCCATATGCCCCACCATACAGAGTGCCAGCCATATGCCCCACCATACAGAGTGCCAGCCATATGCCCCACCATACAGAGTGCCAGCCACACGCCCCACCATGCAGAGGGCCAGCCATATGTCCTGCCATATACATTGCCAGCCGCACGCCCTACATGCAAAGTCATTGCCATATGACCCCCATACACAGCTACAGCTTTCTTAATCACTGTTGAATCTTTGGCTTACAAAACCCTCCAGGACGCTATCAGACCTAGATGGGGGGTAAAATCAAGGACCATCCCCACATCTCAGTCCTGGCGGGCACTGTTGTGCTGGTTTCTGGGCCGGGCAGAGATCCTCCATCTCTAGTTGGCCAGTGCAGACCCCGACGAGGCAGATCAGGGTTCTGACCCCCATTTTGCCCCTTGGGTTATACATGTAACAATTGCAATTAGTGACTATTAGGGGATCAGCAGGAGACGCCCCGGCTTCATCATCAACCTTATACGTCCAGGAGCCAATTACCCGATGACCGGACGAGCGCTGAGCGGTAACAGCCGACAGACTCCGCTCAGTGCGACAATGTGTCTGTTATCTCACATTAGGGAGAATTATGATGAGAAAGTGTCCTATGGCTCCGAGGAAAGCGAGAAATAAAGCCGTATGTAAATAATCGCGGCTTCATTCACTGAGATTGGGATCAGCGCCGGCTTTGTGTCGCTCCCTGAGCGCTCTTATCATTCACTTGCACTACGTGCTCCTTTGTGCCGCCCGCCTCATTCCACAGATAAACACGTATTCGGATCAGTTTAAAAAATCCGCTAACATTGTATTTTCCTAGGAATATGATTAGCCGCAGATGGCGGTGATATTAGCTCCATGTAATTGTCTCTGTTCCAACATCTCAGTTTTATTTTCCATAATCGGCCTCTCATGGGTAATTGTAGCATCCAACGGAGATAAGGCCCGTCCTCTAAAAGGGTACGGACCCGGGCAATAAATAAAGTGGAAAGGTGCCCATATACCATAGATAGCTGAAACACTAATAGTGCCATATACAGCCTCATAATCATAGTACTATATAATATAAAAAATACTACCATATACAGCTCACATAATACTGTCATAGCACTATACAATATAAAAAGAAATAATACTACGATATAGAGCTCACGTAATACTGTCACAGTACCATATAATATAAAAAGTAATAATACAGCTATATACAGCCCTCATAAAACAATAATAATACCACCATATACAGCTTACATAATACCGTCATAATACCATAAGTCATAACAAACAATACCACCATATACAGCTTACATAATACTGTCACAGTAAAAAGTAATAACACTACCTTATATAGCCCACATAATACTATCATAGCACTATATAATATAAAAATAAATAATACTACAGCTCACATAATACAATAATAATAATGTATAACATCAAAAATAATACCACCATATACAGCTCACATAATACTGTCACGGTAAAAAGTAATAATACTACCATATAAAGCGCTCATAATACCTTCATAATATTGTATTACATAAAAAATAATACCTCATATACAGCACACATAATACCATCATAATACCATAAATCATAGCAAATAATACCACCATATACAGCCCTCATAATACAATAATAATACTGTGCAACATAAAAAAATAATACCACCATATACAGTCACATAATCAGAACACTGTAAATCATAAAAAATAATACTACCGTATACAGCTTACATACTACTGTCATAGCACTATATATTATAAAAAGAAGTAATATTACCATATAGAGCTCACATAATACTGTTATAGCACTATATGATATAAAAAGAAATAAGACTACTATATACAGCCGTCATAATACAATAATAATACTGTATAACATAAAAAATAATAACACCACATACAGCTCACATTATACTGTCACAGTACCATATAATAGAAAAGTAATATTACAACCATATTCAGCCCTCATAATACAATGATAATACGGTATTACATCAAAAATAATAGCACCATATACAGCTTACATAATACCGTCATAATATCATAAATCATAACAAATACTACCACCATATACAGCCCTCAAAATACAATAATAATACTGTATTACATAAAAAATAATACCACCATATAAAGCTCACATAATGCCATCATAACTCTGTAAATCATAAAAAATAATACTACCGTATACAGCTCACATGATACTAAATAAATATAAAGTAATAATATGAGCATATACAGCCCTCATAAAACCATCATAATACTGTATAACATAAAAATAATGCTATCATACATAGGTCACATAATGCTGTCACAGTATTATAAAATATACAAGGTAATACTACCACTTACAGCCCTCATAATAGCATTATAATACTATATAATATAAAAAATAATACCACCATATACAGCTCAAATAATATTGTCACAGTTCTATGTAATATAAAAAGTAATAATCCTACCATATACATCTCATAAAGCAGTAATAATACTATATGGCATACAAATACCATTATATTTAGCTCACATAATACATCATATAATGTTATGTAATATAAAACATGAAAATAATACCACCATATACAGCTCACATAATACCATTATGGTACTATATAAAATAAAAAAATATTAATACTGCTATATGCAGCTCACATAACGCCATCATTATACTATATAATATAATATAACAAATAATGCCACCATATACAGCCCTCATAAATCATCATAATACTATATAACATAAAAATTCCACCATATATAACTCACATAATACATCATAATACTATATAATATAAAAATAATGCTGCCATATACAGCTGACATAATACTGCCATATACAGTCCACATAATACCATCATAATAATGTATAATGTAAAAATATTACTGCCATATAAAGCTCAAAACCCAAAGGTATGAACTGGGATATAAACTGGTGTGCTGGCATCATGCAGGCGCACGTTCACACTGGTCACTGAACAGACAAAAACAAAGACAGAAACATAAAGATTAAATACCCTGCACTAAATAAATAGCACAGTGCAGGAAAATAATATACAGTACTTTTTGATTAAGAAAAAATGCAAAAGCCATCCTGCCTCATGACAACGACCGTAATTTGGACAGTCCTATCTCTAATATTAAAAACCTTACTGTTTATCAAGTGACGTGCATGTGGATCAGGGCTGAGAGGGACTGAGCCCAACGAGGGGACACACAGCCATGGGAGACCACATCAATAATGCCCAGCTCAAAGGAAAGGCAGGAAAGAGAAATTAGTGATATCATAAGCAGGTCACATAATACCGCCATATACAGCCCACATAACACCTCATTGTACTATATGATAAAAAGGATATTACTACCATATTCTGGGCATAATACTGCTATTTTCAGCCAACATAATAATAATAATAATTGTAATAACATCATAAAGCTACATAATGAAGAAAGATAATACCAACACATGATACTATTGTTTATCTAATACTAATATATAGCGTCAGGATAATACTGCCATATACAAGCTACATAATACTGTCCAATAATCTCAATGTAATGCTACCATAAAGAGCTCAAAAACTGTAATCATGTGATGTTCGGTAATAATCTATGTACATGTATATGTATCTATGTATCATCATAATAACATATATAATGAAAAGATAATATAATCATATGCAGCTGACATACCGCCATAATGTAGCCCCAGGATTATACTGCCATATACAGGAGACATAATAGCTCATTATTGTATCATTTCATGCGAAGATAACACGATCATATACGACTCACACTATACAGTAACGTAGCAGAGATAATACTGCCATTTACAGCTCACATAAAATTTAATTGAGTCTGAATACTTTACGTGCCCACTGTATATACCAGGATGGGAGACATTTATCCCAGGATGGAAGACATATATACCAGGATGGGGGACGTTCATACCAGGATGGGAGACATATATACCAGGATGGGAGACATATATACCAGGATGGGGGACATATATACCAGGATGGGGGGACATATATACCAGGATGGGAGACGTTTATACCAGGATGGGGGACATATATACCAGGATGGGGGACGTTTATACCAGGATGGGGGACATATATACCAGGATGGGGGACATATATACCAGGATGGGGGGACATATATACCAGGATGGGAGACGTTTATACCAGGATGGGGGACATATATACCAGGAAGAGGGACGTTTATACCAGGATAGGGGACATATATACCAGGATGGGGGACATATATACAAGGATGGGGGACATATATACCAGGATGGGGGACATATATACCAGGATGGGGGACATATATACCAGGATGGGAGACATATATAACAGGATGGGGGACGTTTATACCAGGATGGGAGACATATATACCAGGATGGGAGACATATACACCAGGATGGGGGACATATATACCAGGATGGGGGACACATATACCAGGATGGGAGACATATATACCAGGATGGGGGACATATATACCAGGATGGGGGACATATATACCAGGATGGGGGACATATAAACCAGGATGGGGGACGTTTATATTAGGATGGGAGACATATATACCAGGATGGGGGACGTTTATACCAGGATGAGAGACATATATACCAGGATGGGGAACATATATACCAAGATGGACGACGTTTATACCAGGATGGGAGACATATATACCAGGATGGGGGACATATAAACCAGGATGGGGGACATATATACTAGGATGGGGGACATATATACCAGGATGGGGGACATATATACCAGGATGGGGGACATATATACCAGGATGGGGGACATATATACCAGGATGGGGGACATATATACCCGGATGGGGGACATATATACCAGGATGGGAGACATATATGCAAGGATGGGAGACATATATACCAGGATGGGAGACATATACCAGGATGGGAGACATATATACCAGGATGGGGGACATATATACCAGGATGGGAGACATATACCAGGATGGGAGACATATATACCAGGATGGGGGACATATATACCAGGATGGGGGACGTGTATACCAGGATGGGGGACATATATACCAGGATGGGGGACATATATACCAGGATGGGAGACATATATACCAAGATGGGGGGACATGTATACCAGGATGGGGGATCTATATACCAGGATGGGGGACATATATACCAGGATGGAGGACATGTATACCAGGATGGGAGACATATATACCAGGATGGAGGGCATATATACACCAGGATGGGGAACATATATACCAGGATGGGAGACATATATGCAAGGATGGTAGACATATATACCAGGATGGGAGACATATATACCTGGATGGGGGACATATATACCAGGATGGGGGACGTGTATACCAGGATGGGGGACATATATACCAGGATGGGGGACATATATACCAGGATGTGGGACATATATACCAGGATGGGAGACATATATACCAGGATGGGGGGCATATACAGCAGGATGGGGGACATATAAACCAGGATGGGGGACATATATACCAGGATGGGGGACATATATACCAGGATGGGGGACGTGTATACCAGGATGGGGGACATATATACCCAGATGGGGGACATATATACCAGGATGGGAGACATATATGCAAGGATGGGAGACATATATACCAGGATGGGAGACATATACCAGGATGGGAGACATATATACCAGGATGGGAGACATATAAACCAGGATGGAGGGCATATATACCAGGATGGGGGACATATATACCAGGATGGGAGACATATATACCTGGATGGGGGACATATATACCAGGATGGGGGACGTGTATACCAGGATGGGGGACATATATACCAGGATGGGGGACATATATACCAGGATGTGGGACATATATACCAGGATGGGAGACATATATACCAGGATGGGGGGCATATATAGCAGGATGGGGGACATATAAACCAGGATGGGGGACATATATACCAGGATGGGGGACATATATACCAGGATGGGGGACGTGTATACCAGGATGGGGGACATATATACCAGGATGGGGGACATATATACCAGGATGGGAGACATATATACCAAGATGGGGGGACATGTATACTAGGATGGGGGATATATATACCAGGATGGGGGACATATATACCAGGATGGGGGACATATATACCAGGATGGGAGACATATAAACCAGGATGGAGGACATGTATACCAGGATGGAGGGCATACATACACCAGGATGGGGGACATATATACCAGGATGGGGGACATATATACCAGGATGGGAGACATATACCAGGATGGGGGACATATATACCAGGATGGAGGGCATACATACACCAGGATGGGGGACATATATACCAGGATGGGGGACATATATACCAGGATGGGAGACATATACCAGGATGGAGGACATGTATACCAGGATGGAGGGCATACATACACCAGGATGGGGGACATATATACCAGGATGGGGGACATATATACCTGGATGGGGGACATATATATCATGATGGGGGACATATATACCAGGATGGGGGACATATATATCAGGATGGGGGACATATATACCAGGATGGGAGACATATATACCAGGATGGGAGACATATATACCAGGATGGGGGACATACATACAAGGATGTACCCAGGATATAAGACATGTATACTAGGACGAGCCCAGGACGGGGTACATATATATCTGGATGGTGACATATATACTAAAATGGAGGACATATATACCAGGATGGGCCTAGAATAAGGGACATATATGACAGGATGAGCCAAGGATAGAGGACTTCAGTACAGGATGGGAGATATTACTAATTAATGGGGGAGGGGAGAACACATATGTCCTTATAGGATTTAGAATGCTACAAGGTCCAATATATCTGACCAGCATACATAGTTGGGGGGCCAGATCCAAATTTTCCACCGGGGCCCATCAGACTGTAGTGGCGCCACCAGTGTCAGCTTAGTGTGATCAGATTCTCTCAGATTAGAGAATTGTAGCACAGGCGAGGAGAAGATGAAGAATAAAATCTCTCCATATTCTCCATTCTGTGAGTCCGTGGAAATTGAAATGCACTCAGATGACATCCAAGTGCAGTCCGATGTTTTCTACTCACCCATAGACATGAATGGGGCAAATCCTGTCAGATTTACTCACCAAATCACAGCATGCTGCAATTTTTTTCTGCTGAATCGGAGAAAGAAAAAAAAAACGTTGCTCAGCCCTGCCCCATAGAATAGCATTGGGCCGAGGGCTATCCGATAAAAAATTGGATAGCACTTGTCCGATTTATAAGGTGGTGTGTTCTTTGTATTACTCTTTTACCTTTTTTGCACCTTTTCAGAGCAAAAATATTGCATGATCCGTATGAACAACACAACAACTCTAACATTTGTGTAAAAACTTCTGTTGTAATAAACAAATCTCTCCGGGTGGAGGGAAACCAAAAGGGAATTTGCATTAGAATTTAAAAAAAATTGCAAATAGTGAATCAATCGGAAACATCTGGATTAAAAAAAAAGTACATTGTGACCAGAGAAAAACACACAAACAAGTGAAAAAAGTAAAAGAATTTGACGCAAAAGCAAAAATAAAATCCTTGAAACAAGAGAGACGAGACGACTAACAAGAGCGGGTACAATAAAGAATCGTGTCCTTTGACTTTGATACTTTTCTGTAGAACGGCTACAAAAACAACTCAGATTTGTTACTTATTTTTCTCAAACTTAGTTGTTTGCCAAAGTCATTAATTCCGAAAACAATTTTCTTTTTAGAAGAAAAATGTCAAAAGGCAGAAGGTGGAGGAGCCGGAGACGGGGAGATTTGTCAGAGGAGCTCGGATGGTGGAAGAACAATATCGAATATTAGGTTACGGGAAGACTTTCCCGTGCAGAATCTGTTTATCTCGCGAGTTGGCGGCTTTTCTGCAGGAAGCTCGTCAGCAGTCTTTCCAATTATGTATTAATGCTGAGTAGGGCTTAACGTGGGCACAGAACAATCCGGGACGGAATGCCGGGAAATTCTACTTTCTTGTGACGATTTTTCATTAGTAGCGGATGGAAATTAATTGATGTGCCCTTTATAAAAGTTGATAAGACTGGAAATAAAACGCTTCCCCTTCCCCCGGGGGCGGCTCTTTCGCTGATCGAAAAAAGTGGATTATTTTTTTCTTTCTGTATAGAACTTGGACAGAATTTAAAGGCTTTAATATCACATAATGCAGCGCGAGATGTCACATAAAAAATCAAGCCGAGATGTTTAGAAAAAAATTCTAACTACCATGACAACCCATCATTATCTTGTGATCGCGTTATAGGGTGTCCATTGGGCACGACCCCCAGTCTCTTACCTCTAATGGCATTTAACTGATTTTTTCTACCCGTCTGAGCGCAGCATGATGTAGGGGCAAAGACCCTGATTCCAGTAATATGTCACTTACTGGGTTGCTTGCTGCATTTCTGATAAAATCCCTGTTTTCTCTGCTGCAGAACTAGCAGTTCTCTGAATGCTGAGCTATGTATAACCCCGCCCACATCACTGATTGGCTGCTTTGGCAGATAGCTGCCAATCACTGTTGTAGGCGGGGTTACACAGAGCTCAGCATTCTGAGCACTGCTACATCTACACCAGAGAAAACTGGGATTTTATCAAAATGACAGCAACCAGCTCAGTAAGTGTCACATCACTTAAAAAAGTTAACTCATTAAGTGTCAAATACATTGATTGCTAATAACTCCACAACACAGAGGTGAAATAAAAAAAATATATATCTGGAGCAGAGGAGATTTAATGGGCAGTGAAAAGTTTTTTTTAAGGCTACATTCCTTCGATGAGTTTTTGAAGAGTTTTGCAGATTTTTGAAAAATTGCAAGTAACCTATGGGTGCAGAACGCTGCAGAAAATCGGCAACATCAAAAACTCACCAAAAAACGTTTTTTTTTTTTGTGAACTTAAACACCGTATGATTTATTGCACTCATGCACCAAATTTCGCCCAGGTATTTATGGTGACATTTGGTCTGGACGTAGGTTTGGTAAAGAAATTTCTGTAACCACAATGTTTCCATATGGAAAATAATCACGCAAGTGCCAAGGTAGGAAAAAGACTCCCATAGCCCAATTCACTTTCTTCAATGAAACCTTGTGACAGTTATATCTGGAGTTTTTAATATTTTTTTTTATATTTTTTTATTTTATTTATCACTTTTCACACCGTGATGTTATTATTGTTATTATTAGAGTTATTATTTCTTTATGTTCTTTCTGTATCACAATAATAGAATAATGGACCTGGAACTTTTCCCCACACAGAAGTAAGGACATTTCCATTTTAATTATCCAGAGACGTGATTCCCGGCATCGTAATGAGGTCGTCAAGACATTTCTGTAGAATAACTTTTAATTTGCACATAAAGCTGAATAAACTAAACCAATCGGCTCCATCAGTCCGTCCGAGAACAATTTGGTAAATTCCTTAATTCTAATGGAAACTAAATGTGCGGAGATTTAGAGAGAATTGCGCGGCGTTCATCTTCCCGAGTATTAACATGTAAGAAAAGCTATTACTCCACAAATGACTTTATAATTGAAAGCCCCAGTAACATTGCAGCAAATGGGCCCATTGTAGAGGAGGTAATGGAAGGTTCTGCGGTGCTTGTCGGCCGGCGAGGTCGGGGGAATTGTTTCCTTTGTGTCTGCGCACATTATCAATACAGTATTTAGAAGAGACGTTCATTTCTGTCTCTTCTCATTAAATGAAATTAACTGGAAAGAAAAACATATTTCACCATAATAACAAAAATATACATAGAAAATAATAGATCCGAGCGGAGACGTCAATATCATAATTACCGGGAGATGCACCGCGGACGATACAGTGACTCGGTCATGTGTGTCCAAATAATGTGCAACTACCGTCAGCTCACAATGGGGGAAGAACCTGGAACATCAGAGATAGATAGATAGATGATAGATAGATAGATAGATAGATAGATAATAGATAGATGATAGATAGATGATAGATAGATAGATAGATAGATAGATAGATAGATAGATAATAGATAGATGATTAGATAGATAGATAGATAGATAGATAGATAGATAATTCCCCCCACATTCCAAAGACATACTGATAGGGAATTTAGATTGTGAGCCCCATCGGGGACAGGGATGATAATGTGTGCAAACTGTAAAGCGCTGTGGAATATGTTAGCGCTATATAAAAATAAAGATAATTATTATTTACTAGATGGTGGCCCGATTCTAATGCATCGGGTATTCTAGAATATGTATGCGTAGTGTATAGCACAGCCCACGTAGTACATTGCGCAGCCCACGCAGTACATTGCGCAGCCCACATAGTACATTGCGCAGCCCACGCAGTACATTGCGCAGCTCACGCAGTACATTGTGCAGCCCACGTAGTACATTGCGCAGCCCATGCAGTACATTGCGCAGCCCATGCAGTACATTGCGCAGCCCACGTAGTACATTGCGCAGCCCATGCAGTACATTGCACAGCCCACGTAGTATGTTGCGCAGCGCACGTTGTATATTGTGCAGCCCACGCAGTACATTGCGCAGCCCACGTAGTACATTGCACAGCCCACGTTGTATATTGCGCAGCCCACGCAGTACATTGCGCAGCCCACGCAGTACATTGCGCAGCCCACGTAGTACATTGCGCAGCCCACGTAGTACATTGCGCAGCCCACGCAGTACATTGCGCAGCTCATGCAGTACATTGTGCAGCCCACGTAGTACACTGCGCAGCCCATGCAGTACATTGCGCAGCCCATGTAGTACATTGCGCAGCCCACGTAGTACATTGCGCAGCCCATGCAGTACATTGCGCAGCCCACGTAGTATGTTGCGCAGCCCACGTTGTATATTGTGCAGCCCACGCTGTACATTGCGCAGCCCACGTAGTACATTGTGCAGCCCACGCAGTACATTGCGCAGCCCACGTAGTACATTGCGCAGCCCACGTTGTATATTGCGCAGCCCACGTATATAGCAATGTGGGCATGATATCCCTGTTAAAAAAAAAGAATTAAAATAAAAAATAGTTATATACTCACCTTCCGTTGGCCCCCGGATCCAGGCGAAGCGGTTACTGATGCTCCTCGTGCACTCCGGTCTGAAGAGTGCATTGCGGTCTCGCGAGATGATGACGTAGCGGTCTCGCGAGACCGCTACGTCATCATCTTGTGAGATTACAATGCATTGAGCGGTTACTGGAGCGTTGCGAGGTGCGGGAAAGGAGCCGAAAGGTGAGTATATGATTTTTTTATTTTGCATAGGCAGCGTCAATAGTAAAAAAGTTGGTCACACAGGGTTAATAGCAGCGTTAACCAAGTGCGTTACACCGTGACATAACGTGGTCCGTTAGCGCTGCCATTAACCCTGTGTGAGCGGTGACTGGAGGGGAGTATGGAGTGGGTACTGACTGCGGGGAGGAAGGAGCGGCCATGTTACCGTCGGACTGCGCCTGTCGCTGACTGGTCGTGGCAATGGTCGTGGGCGTTTTGCCACGACCAATCAGCGACTTGGATTTCCATGACAGACAGAGGCCGCGACCAATGAATATCCGGGACAGACAGAAAGACAGACAGACAGAAAGACGGAAGTGACCCTTAGACAATTATATAGTAGATTTATGTCCTGACTTTCACTCATTTGTCTGCGCACTGCTCCGTAGTTCCTCCTTCTCCTCCCTGGCTATGTCTCTTTGCCCTGCACACACTTATATTCATTTAAATACATTATTCTTCTCTTTTCTTGACGTCTGTTCTTTCCCAGGACTCAAACCCCAACTTGTATCATAAAAGGCATCAGCAAAAGTTATAGCTGCAGGCTGCAGTGTCAAGTGTAGAAAATGTTTCAATACGTGGATGCGCATTGCATTCTTCTGTTTTACAGGCAGATTGTACTGGTATTTACAGTGAGGAAAAAAGTATTTAGTCAGCCACCAATTGTGCAAGTTTTCCCACTTACATAGATGAGCGAGGCCTGTAATTGACACCATAGGTCAACCACAACTATGAGAGTCAAAATGAGAAAACAAATCCAGAAAATCACCTTGTCTCATTTGGTAAGATTTATTTTGCAAATTATGTTGGAAAATAAGTATCCTGGAGATCCTCTCTCCAGCCCTGCTGAACAAAGACTGCCTCTGGAGTCCAGCTATTTAAGCCATAGACCACTCCCTGGGGTGGAGATAAGGTGGACAACCTCCCACCCACTCTATGGGTGTCCACAAAAACACAGCCCATTATGTAAATTAGCTGTTAATCCTTTGCAACACTTAGTGTGCTGGAGGAAAATATCTGGGTTTCACATCACTGACGCCATTAAACGCAGGTAAATGGAGTAAAAATGGCGTCTTTTATTTTTTTTCTCCTTTATAACCATAAAAATATTATAAAATTCCAATGCTTTGGCCCTGTTCACATGTAGCGTAAATGCTATTTTTTTCTGCTGCTTTTTTTCTACACGTTTCCTGCAGTTGTACACACCACACAACGCAAAGACAATCTTTTCTGCTTTTTGCATTTTCGCTGTGTTTTTATGCCTTTTCCACCTCTTTATTTTTCCATTTCCCTGTTTTTGTTGCAGTTTTTTAATGTTTTGTTTATATAGTACAGAAAAGCTTCTATTCTGACTTAAAAATACAACTGATTGTTTTACATGTGTTTTACATAGTGACTTTTTTAACTACGGAATCAATGGTTTCCAGTGCTATAAAAAAAATGTAAAAACTGCTTCACATCTACACCCAAAAAAAATAAAATAAGGGGAAAAATGCATTAAAAAATGCTGCCAAAAATGCAATAATCAGAGAAGATTGTTACTACGGAGTTTGGTGCTGAAACTTGTAGAATAAATGCAACATTTTCACTACTTGTGAACACGGCCTTTACAGACACATATAGTGAAGTTTGAAGTCGCCATCTCCTCCGGATACCACCGTGACACAGGCAGATTACATGGGGATGACTGGTTGCCCAGTGTCAGCCTCCATATTTGCCGGCACCTCGACGTCTCCGCGTGTCCTTATTTTTCAGCTTTGCTTCCTTCGTTTCTATAAATCTTGTTCTCATTTGGAGGAGACGTCTCAGGTCAGAGACATTTGCCCTTAATATTGGGATTATTCAGTGTAACGTGCTCCATTATAATACAGCAGGCGGCGGTGACGGCTGCCCGCTTCACTCATTCGCAGCGGTTGGCGATGTTACATTACTGCGCGCTCTGCTCGGCTGAATGACAGATCATTACTATTGATATGTGAGATTTCATCAGCGCAGGAGTCACAGTACCTGAGCAATCACATAGTAACTGATGACTGGAGAGCGGACCGTGAGCCGTGCCGCCATATCTGCACGAACTGAAATACACCCCCCACACACAGGGAATCCCACCGGGACGTAGTCAGGTGACAGGTGAGGAATGCTGGAAAAAAAGGAAAATTGATGATTGAAACCAACTAGAAACTGCTCATCAGGAGCTCAGAATCTGCCGGAAATAAGCAGAAGGGAAACATCCAGGAACTCAAAAGCAACCGGGAATTGGGGACCAAGAACAGAGAAACAGCCAGAAAGTGTAAACAAGGAGTTCAGGAACAGCCAGGTGCTGGGGGCTAAGAAGAGAGGAACAATCAGGTACTGGGCACTTGGAGCTGACAAGCAGCCAGAATCTGGGTACCAGAAGCACATTATCCAGAATTAGGGACTAGGAGCTCAGAAAGAACCAGGAACTGGGGCACAAGAACAGAAGAACAGCCAGGAACTGGGTATGAAGAACTGGACCAATAAAGAGGGTCCAAGAGCACAGGAGGAACCAGGAACTAGGGACCAGGAGCTTAGGGTCAAGCAGGAACTGGGGTCCAGGAGCTCAGGATCAACCAATACCTGGGGATCAGGTGTCAAAGATGCACCAGAAACTGGGGACCAGGAGCATTGGAACAACCTGGAACTGTGGGGCAACAAAAGAGGAACCAGGGGCTCAGGAACATCCAGGGACTGGGGACAAGTATCTCAGAATAAACTAGTGTGAGGGGTTGCCATGCTTAGCTGCTTCTTCAGGTAGACACAGGACCACCTGGTGCTGAAACACGTGCTAGTTTATTAATGTTAGCATACACCGAGGCAGGGTTCAGAAAAAAAAGCAGAGCCTTCCTGGCTTAATGGAAAACAAAACAAATAAAGTATCAGTGTCCTTTCTCTGCAGGTTTCAACCTGCAGTTTTCCCGCACAGTCCTTAGCTCCTCCTGCAGCTATAAAGTGATGATTGGTGTCAAACATAACACCCATACAGCGCATCTACTGCCAGGGTGTTACTATGGTGCCACCCATAGAGGGGGAAGTGTCAGATTTAGGGAGGATAGTGGATGGCGGGAGCAGAAGAAGTTAGTTTTGGAGAGGTTGAGTTTCAGATAGAGAGCGGACATGATGTCGGAGACTGCGGACAGACAGTCACTGGTGTTCTGTAGTACAGCAGGAGTAAAGTCGGGGGAAGATGTATATAGTTGTGTGTCATCAGCATAAAGATGGTACTGGAAGCCAAATCTGCTGATGGTCTGTCCAATTGGGGCCGTGTAGAGGGAGAAGAGAAGGGGGCCAAGGACTGAGCCCTGAGGTACCCCGACAGTGAGAGGAAGAGGGGATGAAGTGGAGCCAGTGAACAGAACACGAGAAGAGAAGGGGGCCAAGGACTGAGCCCTGAGGTACCCCGACAGTGAGAGGAAGAGGGGATGAAGTGGAGCCAGTGAACAGAACACGAGAAGAGAAGGGGGCCAAGGACTGAGCCCTGAGGTACCCCGACAGTGAGAGGAAGAGGAGATGAAGTGGAGCCAGTGAACAGAACACTGAAGGAGCAGTTAGAAAGATAGGAAGAGAACCAGGAGAGAGCAGTGTCCTTAATGCCTAGTGACTGGAGCCTAGAGAGTAGGAGAGGGTGGTCAACAGTGTCGAAAGCTGCAGAAAGGTCAAGAAGAATGAGCAGTGAGTGGTCACCATTACATTTTGCTGTCAGAAGGTCGTTGGTCACCTTGATGAGTGCAGTTTCTGTCGAATGTAGGGGGCGGAAGCCAGACTGTGAAGGGTCTAGGAGGGAGTGAGTAGAGAGGTGATGGGTAAGGCGGGAGTAGATCAGGTGCTGCAGGAGTTTGGAGATGAAGGGGAGATTGGAGACCGGTCTGTAGTTGTTTGTGCAGGATGGGTCAAGAGCGGTTTTCTTTAATAATGGAGTTATAGATTACATGTTTGTGATGTGAAAACATTCTCCGCTGCTTATTTTTGTATTACCTGTACTTTTTGAACATCATGGTCAAAAGAATAGAAGGAACAAGGCGAAGAGGAAGACCAGCAACCCGATGGCTTAATACTATCATGATAATGGCGGAGAAGACCCTGGTGACCCTATCTAGGCTTGCGCAAGATCGATCTTCCTGATCTACCTACAGAACTTTCATCCACCAAGTTGCCATGGCTCGAGATAAAGCCAAAGGCTGTTACATAATAATAATAACAATAATAATAATTTCAGAACATGTATTTCTGCTCCAGTGGAAACCTCTTTGTCCACATTATGGATGAAGCTCTTCCTCTCTTACTGACCGCTAAATCCCAGCAGATTCCATAATACTGATAACAGCTGAATTACGGCATTTACAACCCCTAAACTGCATGAAAGTGCAGCCTTGGGGTTTATTTAGGTGTGAATGCTCCCTCAGTTATAGTCGGCAATCACATGAATAAAAATTATTGCACAGAAGAATTTGAGTGTTGAATCCACCAAATCCCGGAACAAGCGCGAAGCTTCCAGCCGAGCCGAGGCTGTTGTGTCTCCGTGCTGTGATTTTTCAATTTGCATTTGTTTTTCTGTTTACTACTTCTTTAACCTTAACCGCGAGGAGAAGCATCATAGGGAAGCGTTGCGAGGAGCTGCTTAGGTTTGTTTTCTGCTTAATGAAATGGGAGAAACAGCCTGAAGTGCTTTAACTAAGCTTTTATCTCTAATTGGCTGCCTTTTCCGGATAACCGCAGCGCTCAGATTTGCTGGAAGTGCGCCAGTAACATTTTAACATATGCAATGTTTAACGATACTATGTTCTTTTTTTATTACGCAAATTTCCTGTACAAAGCGCGTGTTGCTGACCATGGAGAAGATTAACTTGTCTGCGTAAAATTTTAGCTTTTCATTTAGAAGGTATCACGAGCAACAGATGTTTTGCAAAATGTAATTCTTTCTAACAGCAGACATAAGCGTGCCGGCGGAGTTAACTTCTGAGCGTCATTTAATGACTGAAGGAGCTATTAGAAGAATCCATTCTATGCCGCTGTGATAGATCAGAAGATAATATCAAGACTGGAGGAATGAGAGGTAAAGCAGTAAATTGTAGGAATGTACCATACAATGGAAGAACGGTCACCACTCGGCTCTGTGTCTTCATCAAACACTGATGTTCTGATCATTTCACATACTCTTCTTGGTCAGAGAAGCACAGAGCATTTCACGAGAAGACTGTGCTGATATTGTAGGAGGTCCCAGACTCAGATTTACAAAATTTGAGAAATTTAACCCCCAACATGGCCAACATTATCTAAACCCAACATTCTTAAAATTTTTGTTCTCGGAATTATCCTGGCAAAATTGGGAGTGTTGGCAAGTATGGATATAATGGGGGCCACCAAGCAGCCCAGAGAATTTCTCAGTGGAAAGATGCAGTTTTTGTGGTTGGTAACAGATTTAATCTATCTCAACTGGCCATCAGAAACTAGACATCTGACTGAAGGTCATAGATTCTTCCCAAGGAAGAGTGAGGCCATTGAAATAAGTGGCAGGACAGAGTCTTATGCTCGCGCTGTCTGGTCTAGGCCAGTGGTGAGCAAGTGAAGGTAGAAACTGGACTAGCCTACTACCTGCATGCAGAATGTAAAGTGAGGACATCCAGTAGGAACCACAAAAATTAGGCACCTGCTCACTCCAGAGGAGCCATGATAACCGTGCAGCAACTGATAGATAAGATGAGACCGCATGGAAGAAAAAAGGCCAAGAGCTTGAATATGCAGCTGCTGGACGCTTTTTTGGAGACCAAGGCAAACAGCATAGTCCTCACTGAGGAGAGGCTAATCTGGAGAACGAAAGTTGAGTAGTAGGAAGACGCACGTGAGTCTCTCAGTGCCTATGGCTCTTGGGTTCCCTGTCATCTCTGTGAATTTCAGGAATGAGCAAACATCAAGTGACTCCATAAGTAGCTGGGGAGAGGAAGCTCTCTGGCCACATCACCATCAATCCAAGGCATTATTTCCAGTGTGCAGAATTCAATGGGATAGAGAAATAGCTTTGTTATTATCTGGGGCCATTGAAATGCTGCACAGTTGGTGAGGATGGTGGAGACAATGTCTGCTACGATTAGGAACAAAGTAACAGGAAAACAGCAGAATTTATACAGCTTGTTGGCCACTCCGTGTATGACTAATGAGTCCAGTGTGCGAGACGTCACTCACCCCTACCCGGCTTCTGATGGGGGAATAGTATGTGTCAGCATGGTGATGGCAGACATTGGCGTGGACAATAACGGGTGGGAGGTAAAGCTCAAAGAGGCCGTGAAACTGGATTAAGTGTAAAAGTCAGGAAAACTGAGAACAAAATGATTAAAAAGATCAGAGTAGGGGTATCGGCTGCAGACTTTTGTTCATTTTTCACTGGTACTTCTGGCACCAACAAAGCTTTAGTGCAGATTATGACGTGATGCACACCATGACATGCATCGTGAATGTGTGGGATGAAATGTTATAATGACCTCATAATGAGGCCTAATCAATTCTGAAAGACACATGTAAAGACTGAAGGTAATACCAGAGCTGGTGACTCAGGGAGCGAGCGGAGAACTGGAGGAAACTGCAGCATTTGGGGCTGATCAGCAGGCTCCAGCATCTACAGGGCTGAAAGAGTTAATAGGGCATACCAGGGCCAGGTTAATGTGAAGTCAGAGAGATGGGTGGGACTGGCTGCTCACATATCCCCACCCTAGGGTGTGGTATGGCAGCTAAAAAGGAGACCAGTTGTCTCATTCAGGGTCTGTGCCTGGAGGTGTGCAGACCTCCAGTATTGTTTATCATTGCCAAGTTCTAAAGAGCTGGACACTAACCTGAGCGGGTGAACCTGCCCTACCGTATGGACTATTTACTTTAGGTTTTCACTTTGTGTTGGAGAAGGCTGTTTTTGTTTTGTTATCCTTAGCGGTTTATGGTGTCTTAATAAACCATCTTGGATGTTTTACAGGATGTTTTTTGCCTATGTCAAAATGCAACCAAGTGAGCAGAAATGTTACACGTTTTAAAATTCTAAACAAATTTGATTAGTTCAGAATTAATTTGCTCGTCATTAGTAGAAACCAATCATCTACTTCTGTTCAAGTCAACCTTCTGTCACTTTTGAGACTCTATAACTTTCAAGCTCGTTGCCTCCCTATGAATAAAGTTCATGAGCCATCTGCTATGTGCGCCTGCTTCCACATTCCCTGAGTAGGGAGCAACGCTACTGTAATAACGCAGGAGTCGGGGTGTCGCACTCGTCACGGACCAGAGACAGGTCAAGGGTGAACAAAATGTATTTACAAATATGACTCCACGCAGGGAGGGAATGGTTATGATGAGAGGATAAGGCACTGGAAAGGGGCAACAGGGAAAACAGGTATAGGGAGAATGTTCGCAAAAGGAAAAGAAGAATAAACTTATCAGTCTGTCGGCTTCTTGATTGTAGCTCCTCGGTGTCCAACGATGGCACCGACAACAGCGGCACGTGATGTCTCGGAATGGTCCTGAGTTGATGGGGATCCAGTTCCTCGATGAGAGCAAAGCGTCTTTGTCGCACAAGTCTGGTACTCCCACCCCCGGTTCCTGGATGTCCTAATCTCAGTTCTCTATGCGGTTTCTCTGGAGCTTGGACTCGCTCCCCGGTGTCAGCGGGTAAAGTGTTGGTAAGATCTGGCAATCTCTGGTGCTGAACTAAGAAGAGCGCACGTGGCAGTAACGGGGATCACATATGTTTCATTTCCCAGCATGGGGAACGTCGGACAAGTCAAAGTCTGTCATCCGTGTACAGGGGACGTGACTACTGGGATGTCTAGAGGTGGGCCTTTACTCATGAGATGCTGCGCTCTCCGGGCCTGCACCTCACCCCGCTGCGTGCTCAGTCTTCCCTCTGAAATTCATCTCTCTTTCCCGCGCGCCGCCCTTTTTATACCTGACCTGCCCCCTACTGACAAGTGCAAAGATCGGTACGGTCTAGGAAGCTTTCCTCCGTGTAACAATGGTGACAGTCCCGACAGCTCTGGTACCAGCACCAAAGAGATACCCCCGGTCCGGTTCATCCTCTTACACTACCACAAAGGGACACTACGCCGTAGCACGTCTGCAGGGGCCTTGTCCACCATCAACTTCACCTGATATTTCTGATATTTGTACAATTTGTGTGCACTGAGACAAAGCGCAGGACTAGGCAGACGTCCTCCGTTTTGCACAGTTGTAATGGAGCAGATTCAGGAGCGGATTGTGCAGATCTCTATATTAGAAGGGTTTCTTATTACAAACCGGTAGCATAAATAGATTTATTATCTATTTTTTAGACATTGTGGACATTGCTGCTCATGTTTCAGGCTACAATTCGATTGATACAGACTTTTCAGTTTTACAATATATTAACCCCTTGATCGCCCACACAGGATCCAGAGATTTCCAACCACAAGAAATAATGAGATTACAGGTAATATACGACCACTGAAGGAGATTTCCCTCAAGACTCAGGATTTTTCCAATACTTCTCTGCATCTCATGTTTTTCATTCCCTTTTCCCCTCGCATCATATATTATATTTATGGCTGAGGATAATGTTTACCAGGGGAGACAAGCTGAGGAAATATTTTGCAAGCGCACATTTTAATGATGCCCTTCACCATTTATAGCCTGTGACCCCCTTAATGGGGAATCTGATCCTCCTACCAGCAGAACGTACAAGTACCAGGAGCCCAGATAGAAACGCCTTGGAACAACGTTAGGTGACAGAAAGGCAGTTTCACTGCATAAATGTACATATATTTTGTGTGTTTTGGAGACCGGATAGGAATTGAAGCGCATTTACCCTTGTTAGAAAGAACAGTTTATTGTCCGCTGTTTTCTGCTGTGACAGAGAAACATCTGCTGTCCAGAGGTAACCACAGGGTCTTCTGCCCAGTCCTCCAGTGTTAGCTGAAGGGAAACCAAACTTTTTTTTAATAATAATTAATCTCCCTCCAGGAATTGCAAAGTTATGCATCTTTGTAATATACATCAATGTGCAAAAGTTTTAGGCAGGTGTGGAAAAAAGTCTGCAAAGCAAGAAGCCTTCAAAGATAGAAGTGGAAGGTGGTATCTGGTGACCAACAGCCGCCTCCATCATCAGTATCTGGTGACCAACAGCCGCCTCCATCATCAGTATCTGGTGACCAACAGCCTCCTCCATCATCAGTATCTGGTGACCGTCTGTCGCCTCCATCATCAGTATCTGGTGACCAACAGCCGCCTCCATCATCAGTATCTGGTGACCGCCCGTCACCTCCATCATCAGTATCTGGTGACCAACAGCCGCCTCCATCATCAGTATCTGGTGACCAACAGCCGCCTCCATCATCAGTATCTGGTGACCAACAGCCGCCTCCATCATCAGTATCTGGTGACCAACAGCCTCCTCCATCATCAGTATCTGGTGACCGTCTGTCGCCTCCATCATCAGTATCTGGTGACCAACAGCCGCCTCCATCATCAGTATCTGGTGACCGCCCGTCACCTCCATCATCAGTATCTGGTGACCAACAGCCGCCTCCATCATCAGTATCTGGTGACCAACAGCCGCCTCCATCATCAGTATCTGGTGACCAACAGCCGCCTCGCCGCCTCCATCATCAGTATCTGGTGACCAACAGCCATCTCCATCATCAGTATCTGGTGACCAACAGCCGCCTCCATCATCAGTATCTGGTGACCGTCTGTCGCCTCCATCATCAGTATCTGGTGACCAACAGCCACCTCCATCATCAGTATCTGGTGACCACTTGTCACCTCCATCATCAGTATCTGGTGACCGCCCGTCCCCTCCATCATCAGTATCTGGTGACCACCCATCACCTCCATTATCAATATCTGGTGACCGTCTGTCACCTCCATCATCAGTATCTAGTGACCACCCATAGTCTTCATCATCAGTATCTGGTGACCGCCCATCCCCTCCATCATCAGTATCTAGTGACCGCACATAGTCTCCATCATCAGTATCTAGTGACTGCGCATAGCCTCCATCATCAGTACCTGGTGACTGCCCATAGCCTCCATCATCAGTATCTAGTGACCGCACATAGCCTCCACCATCAGTATCTAGTGACTGCCCATAGCCTCCATCATCAGTATCTAGTGACCGCCCATAGCCTCCATCATCAGCATCTAGTGACCGCCCATAGCCTCCATCATCAGTATCTAGTGACCGCCCATAGCCTCCACCATCAGTATCTAGTGACTGCCCATAGCCTCCATCATCAGTATCTAATGACCGCCTGTCTCCTCCATCATCAGTATCTAGTGACCGCACATAGCCTCCATCATCAGTATCTAGTGACCACCCATAGCCTCCATCATCAGTATCTGGTGACTGCCCATAGCCTCCATCATCAGTATCTAGTGACCGCACATAGCCTCCACCATCAGTATCTAGTGACTGCCCATAGCCTCCATCATCAGTATCTAGTGACCGCCTGTCTTCTCCATCATCAGTATCTAGTGACCTCACATAGCCTCCATCATCAGTATCTAGTGACCGCCCATAGCCTCCATCATCAGTATCTAGTGACCGCCCATAGCCTCCATCATCAGTATCTAGTGACCGCCCATAGCCTCCATCATCAGTATCTGGTGACTGCCCATAGCCTCCATCATCAGTATCTAGTGACCGCACATAGCCTCCACCATCAGTATCTAGTGACTGCCCATAGCCTCCATCATCAGTATCTGGTGACCACCTGTCTCCTCCATCATCAGTATCTAGTGACCGCACATAGCCTCCATCATCAGTATCTAGTGACCGCCCATAGCCTCCATCATCAGTATCTAGTGACCGCCCATAGCCTCCATCATCAGTATCTAGTGACCGCCCATAGCCTCCATCATCAGTATCTAGTGACTGCCCATAGCCTCCATCATCAGTATCTGGTGACTGCCCATAGCCTCCATCATCAGTATCTAGTGACCGCACATAGCCTCCACCATCAGTATCTAGTGACTGCCCATAGCCTCCATCATCAGTATCTAGTGACTGCCCACAGCCTCCATCATCAGTATCTAGTGACCGCCCATAGCCTCCATCATCAGTATCTAGTGACTGCCCATAGCCTCCATCATCAGTATCTGGTGACCACCTGTCTCCTCCATCATCAGTATCTAGTGACCGCACATAGCCTCCATCATCAGTATCTAGTGACCGCCCATAGCCTCCATCATCAGTATCTAGTGACCGCCCATAGCCTCCATCATCAGTATCTAGTGACTGCCCATAGCCTCCATCATCAGTATCTGGTGACTGCCCATAGCCTCCATCATCAGTATCTAGTGACCGCACATAGCCTCCACCATCAGTATCTAGTGACCGCCCATAGCCTCCATCATCAGTATCTAGTGACCGCCCATAGCCTCCATCATCAGTATCTAGTGACCGCCCATAGCCTCCATCATCAGTATCTAGTGACCGCCCATAGCCTCCATCATCAGTATCTAGTGACTGCCCATAGCCTCCATCATCAGTATCTGGTGACCACCTGTCTCCTCCATCATCAGTATCTAGTGACCGCACATAGCCTCCATCATCAGTATCTAGTGACCGCCCATAGCCTCCATCATCAGTATCTAGTGACCGCCCATAGCCTCCATCATCAGTATCTAGTGACCGCCCATAGCCTCCATCATCTGTATCTAGTGACTGCCCATAGCCTCCATCATCAGTATCTGGTGACTGCCCATAGCCTCCATCATCAGTATCTAGTGACCGCACATAGCCTCCACCATCAGTATCTAGTGACTGCCCATAGCCTCCATCATCAGTATCTAGTGACTGCCCACAGCCTCCATCATCAGTATCTAGTGACCGCCCATAGCCTCCATCATCAGTATCTAGTGACCGCCCATAGCCTCCATCATCAGTATCTAGTGACCGCCCATAGCCTCCATCATCAGTATCTAGTGACTGCCCATAGCCTCCATCATCAGTATCTGGTGACCACCTGTCTCCTCCATCATCAGTATCTAGTGACCGCACATAGCCTCCATCATCAGTATCTAGTGACCGCCCATAGCCTCCATCATCAGTATCTAGTGACCGCCCATAGCCTCCATCATCAGTATCTAGTGACCGCCCATAGCCTCCATCATCAGTATCTAGTGACTGCCCATAGCCTCCATCATCAGTATCTGGTGACTGCCCATAGCCTCCATCATCAGTATCTAGTGACCGCACATAGCCTCCACCATCAGTATCTAGTGACTGCCCATAGCCTCCATCATCAGTATCTAGTGACCGCCCATAGCCTCCATCATCAGTATCTAGTGACCGCCCATAGCCTCCATCATCAGTATCTAGTGACCGCCCATAGCCTCCATCATCAGTATCTAGTGACCGCCCATAGCCTCCATCATCAGTATCTGGTGACCGCACATAGCCTCCACCATCAGTATCTAGTGACTGCCCATAGCCTCCATCATCAGTATCTAGTGACTGCCCATAGCCTCCATCATCAGTATCTGGTGACCGCCTGTCTCCTCCATCATCAGTATCTAGTGACCGCCCATAGCCTCCATCATCAGTATCTAGTGACCGCCCATAGCCTCCATCATCAGTATCTAGTGACCGCCCATAGCCTCCATCATCAGTATCTAGTGACTGCCCATAGCCTCCATCATCAGTATCTGGTGACTGCCCATAGCCTCCATCATCAGTATCTAGTGACCGCACATAGCCTCCACCATCAGTATCTAGTGACTGCCCATAGCCTCCATCATCAGTATCTAGTGACTGCCCACAGCCTCCATCATCAGTATCTAGTGACCGCCCATAGCCTCCATCATCAGTATCTAGTGACCGCCCATAGCCTCCATCATCAGTATCTAGTGACTGCCCATAGCCTCCATCATCAGTATCTGGTGACCACCTGTCTCCTCCATCATCAGTATCTAGTGACCGCACATAGCCTCCATCATCAGTATCTAGTGACCGCCCATAGCCTCCATCATCAGTATCTAGTGACCGCCCATAGCCTCCATCATCAGTATCTAGTGACTGCCCATAGCCTCCATCATCAGTATCTGGTGACTGCCCATAGCCTCCATCATCAGTATCTAGTGACCGCACATAGCCTCCACCATCAGTATCTAGTGACCGCCCATAGCCTCCATCATCAGTATCTAGTGACCGCCCATAGCCTCCATCATCAGTATCTAGTGACCGCCCATAGCCTCCATCATCAGTATCTAGTGACCGCCCATAGCCTCCATCATCAGTATCTAGTGACTGCCCATAGCCTCCATCATCAGTATCTGGTGACCACCTGTCTCCTCCATCATCAGTATCTAGTGACCGCACATAGCCTCCATCATCAGTATCTAGTGACTGCCCATAGCCTCCATCATCAGTATCTAGTGACCGCCCATAGCCTCCATCATCAGTATCTAGTGACCGCCCATGGCCTCCATCATCAGTATCTAGTGACTGCCCATAGCCTCCATCATCAGTATCTGGTGACTGCCCATAGCCTCCATCATCAGTATCTAGTGACCGCACATAGCCTCCACCATCAGTATCTAGTGACTGCCCATAGCCTCCATCATCAGTATCTAGTGACCGCCCATAGCCTCCATCATCAGTATCTAGTGACCGCCCATAGCCTCCATCATCAGTATCTAGTGACCGCCCATAGCCTCCATCATCAGTATCTAGTGACCGCCCATAGCCTCCATCATCAGTATCTGGTGACCGCACATAGCCTCCACCATCAGTATCTAGTGACTGCCCATAGCCTCCATCATCAGTATCTAGTGACTGCCCATAGCCTCCATCATCAGTATCTGGTGACCGCCTGTCTCCTCCATCATCAGTATCTAGTGACCGCCCATAGCCTCCATCATCAGTATCTAGTGACCGCCCATAGCCTCCATCATCAGTATCTAGTGACCGCACATAGCCTCCACCATCAGTATCTAGTGACTGCCCATAGCCTCCATCATCAGTATCTGGTGACTGCCTGTCTCCTCCATCATCAGTATCTAGTGACTGCCCATAGCCTCCATCATCAGTATCTAGTGACCGCCCATAGCCTCCATCATCAGTATCTAGTGACCGCCCATGGCCTCCATCATCAGTATCTAGTGACTGCCCATAGCCTCCATCATCAGTATCTGGTGACTGCCCATAGCCTCCATCATCAGTATCTAGTGACCGCACATAGCCTCCACCATCAGTATCTAGTGACTGCCCATAGCCTCCATCATCAGTATCTAGTGACCGCCCATAGCCTCCATCATCAGTATCTAGTGACCGCCCATAGCCTCCATCATCAGTATCTAGTGACCGCCCATAGCCTCCATCATCAGTATCTAGTGACCGCCCATAGCCTCCATCATCAGTATCTGGTGACCGCACATAGCCTCCACCATCAGTATCTAGTGACTGCCCATAGCCTCCATCATCAGTATCTAGTGACTGCCCATAGCCTCCATCATCAGTATCTGGTGACCGCCTGTCTCCTCCATCATCAGTATCTAGTGACCGCCCATAGCCTCCATCATCAGTATCTAGTGACCGCCCATAGCCTCCATCATCAGTATCTAGTGACCGCCCATGGCCTCCATCATCAGTATCTAGTGACTGCCCATAGCCTCCATCATCAGTATCTGGTGACTGCCCATAGCCTCCATCATCAGTATCTAGTGACCGCACATAGCCTCCACCATCAGTATCTAGTGACTGCCCATAGCCTCCATCATCAGTATCTAGTGACCGCCCATAGCCTCCATCATCAGTATCTAGTGACCGCCCATAGCCTCCATCATCAGTATCTAGTGACCGCCCATAGCCTCCATCATCAGTATCTAGTGACCGCCCATAGCCTCCATCATCAGTATCTGGTGACCGCACATAGCCTCCACCATCAGTATCTAGTGACTGCCCATAGCCTCCATCATCAGTATCTAGTGACTGCCCATAGCCTCCATCATCAGTATCTGGTGACCGCCTGTCTCCTCCATCATCAGTATCTAGTGACCGCCCATAGCCTCCATCATCAGTATCTAGTGACCGCCCATAGCCTCCATCATCAGTATCTAGTGACCGCACATAGCCTCCACCATCAGTATCTAGTGACTGCCCATAGCCTCCATCATCAGTATCTGGTGACTGCCTGTCTCCTCCATCATCAGTATCTAGTGCCTGCACATAGCCTGACTTACTACCAAAAAGGTAATTAATGAGGGAAGGCAGTAAGCTTGCGAGCAGGGCCCTCATTCCTACTGGTATCTGTTTTGAACTGTGATTTCTGTTATGCTGTAATGTCTATTGTCTGTATAAGTCCCCTCTATAAGTTGTAAAGCGCTGCGGAATATGTTGGCGCTATATAAATAAAATTATTATTATTAAGAAAAACCCCCATAAAATGGAATACTTTATTAAATGTTACACTAAAAAATGTATAACCCTTATCCAATAAATCAGTTTAATAGGGCAATAGACCCCAATATGTAAAAACACGCCTTATACCAAAAATATATATCCTAATACAAGTGATACAACAAAGGTGGTACTCAATATATACCTAAAGGGTGTCAGGATATATGTGCACTACTCCTAACACTAAGGCAGAAAATAAATATGCCACCCTATGGTAACTCCCTACCTAGATGCGGGGGTTGGCACCCTAAGAAAATACGAGAATAGTGCCCCCGCTCGTACGGTGGCTGTCCCTAGTCTCCTAAAGATACCCTAAAAAGGGAAAGAGTGGGAAACAGAAGGCCAGTGGGCTGTATTAACTTGTCCAAATGTGTAATACCAATAATGCAGTATATTAGGTACAAATACTACGGTGTGCTGTAAGATAGGGATAGAGGTACAAGTTGATTATCACTGATTTAAGGAAAGAAAAATATAAGACATATACAATATATCCAGTATGAATGGAAAACCAATACCATGAACTACATAACTGTCATAAAAGACAACAATAACACCAAGCCCCCACCAAATACACCTGGATATGGACAATTTAATGCTTAATCATCTCAATAGGAAATGCAGTAAATGATGAGGACACATATAAATAAAGATTGTAGTATACTCATCTCCTGCAATAAATAGCCCAGCCGAGCGTCCCTCCAGTGTAGTGGCTCATAAAGGTGAATCAGGGCAAACCAGCTCCGTAAAAACCTCTCGACGCGTTTCCCCCATAACCATGGGTTCATCAGGAGAGTTTAGGATATCAACATGGCAGAAAACGATATATGCAAATACAGATGGAGATAAGGCTGCAGCGACATACCAGATGCTTGTTGTTTAAATAGATGGTCTCCCAGCAAGGAAACAAGTATGTTTCCTGATTCCTGACAGAAAAACTGTGGCCGTATCTAGGTACAAGGTACAAGCTTAATAAATGTGAATAGAGCCATACAAACCGCCATCTTAATGAAGTATATAGCGGCCCCACACGGAAGTATATAATGAAAACTGCCTCCATCGGCCTCATCACACCGCTGGTGTCCGGTGTGAGCGCTAGAAACAGCGCATGCGCCGGCCTCATAGAGAAATAGAGTAAAAGCCCCTTACGGCGCCATGATGCTGGAGTACAGAGTAGCGCTGTATAGATGAAAGATAGCGCATACACCGGAGTGCACAAATAAGTGCGGTTTATCCAACAGCAAGTTTATCTTTACTTTGGGGGACAGATAATACCCCGGACATATGTATTAAGATGATGTCAATGCACAAATACTCATTATGATAAATATATCGGCATGAGGACAGAAGGGGCAAAATATATTGAGCATATTCATATATACGCATGTAGGTAAAACATGAAAGGTTTAATAATGAATGAATACCCTTATTGGTAATACATAAAGCAAGTACATAAACGGCAAAATAGGTAAGTTAATATGTTAGACAGACCACTACATAAAGACAAACGACATGGTGACGCTGCAAAACAAATTATAATATATAAAATGGATAAATACAAATAGATATTATACACCGAGAGAAATAACCCGGACAAGGCTAGCTAATATTCATATCTATATATAGACCCATCAAAGGAAGCAGCAATAATTTTGCTGCTCATTTAATCCATATGGTGCAAGAGTGCGCAGCTTAAAAATCCATTGACACTCCTTTTGGAGGAGCAACTTATCAAGGTTACCACCCCTAGAATTACGTCGCACAACCTCAAGTACACAGAAGGAAATCGCTTTATTGTCATTCGCATGAACACACCTAATATGTTTGGCTATTGGTGTGTCCCGCTGATGTTTTATGTCCCCCAGATGTTCACCTATACGCCTCCGTAACTCCCTCTTAGTCTTCCCAATATAACTGAGTGGACATAAACAGGTGGCCATGTATACCACTCCCTCAGATTTACAATTGGCAAAATCTCTCATGTAGTAGATCTTACTCGATGTGGTGCCCTTGAATGTTTTCTCCTTTCTTACCCATGGACAAAATTTACAACAGCCACATCTAAATGTACCACATGGTTTACGATCAAGCCACGTACCAGGTGCTGTGGGGCGTTCATAAAAACTATGGACCAAACGGTCCTTAATCGACCTGCCCTTCTTATATGTGATTCTTGGGGTAGAGGGAACAAAATCCTTAAGGTCAGGATCCGCCCTCAAAATCCCCCAATGTTTTTTCAGGATGTTTTGTACCGCACTAGATCTATCATCAAACATACCAATAATTCTCGGTATCTCCGGCACGTCCTCTTGGCGTGGTGGATGAAGCAAAACCTGCCGGCGACAGCCAGATGCATGTCTCAAAGCCCCATCCAGAACCTCCCCAGGGTAACCCCTCTGGCCAAATCTACACCTAAGATCATAAGCCTGCTCAAAAAAATCATGATTATTAGAGCAGTTTCTCCTGATGCGTAGAAATTGTCCTTTGGGGATCCCTTTACGCAGGGGGCGAGGATGGAAACTATCCCATCTAAGGAGACCATTAGTGGAAGTGGGTTTTCTAAAAGTCTTGGTGGTAAGCCCACCCCTCTGATCCTTACTTATATTAAGGTCAAGAAAGTTGATGGATTCTTCCTGAATCTCAGATGTGAACCTCATATTGATGTTATTCTTGTTAATACACAAAATGAACTGATTAAATTCAGTAATAGTGCCTGACCATAATACGAACACATCGTCGATAAATCTCGACCAAAATAAAATCTTAGGGAACCACCAAGCTCCTTCCACAAAAATAACGGTCTCCTCCCACCTGGGCTGGTGGGAGGAGACCGTTATTTTTGTGGAAGGAGCTTGGTGGTTCCCTAAGATTTTATTTTGGTCGAGATTTATCGACGATGTGTTCGTATTATGGTCAGGCACTATTACTGAATTTAATCAGTTCATTTTGTGTATTAACAAGAATAACATCAATATGAGGTTCACATCTGAGATTCAGGAAGAATCCATCAACTTTCTTGACCTTAATATAAGTAAGGATCAGAGGGGTGGGCTTACCACCAAGACTTTTAGAAAACCCACTTCCACTAATGGTCTCCTTAGATGGGATAGTTTCCATCCTCGCCCCCTGCGTAAAGGGATCCCCAAAGGACAATTTCTACGCATCAGGAGAAACTGCTCTAATAATCATGATTTTTTTGAGCAGGCTTATGATCTTAGGTGTAGATTTGGCCAGAGGGGTTACCCTGGGGAGGTTCTGGATGGGGCTTTGAGACATGCATCTGGCTGTCGCCGGCAGGTTTTGCTTCATCCACCACGCCAAGAGGACGTGCCGGAGATACCGAGAATTATTGGTATGTTTGATGATAGATCTAGTGCGGTACAAAACATCCTGAAAAAACATTGGGGGATTTTGAGGGCGGATCCTGACCTTAAGGATTTTGTTCCCTCTACCCCAAGAATCACATATAAGAAGGGCAGGTCGATTAAGGACCGTTTGGTCCATAGTTTTTATGAACGCCCCACAGCACCTGGTACGTGGCTTGATCGTAAACCATGTGGTACATTTAGATGTGGCTGTTGTAAATTTTGTCCATGGGTAAGAAAGGAGAAAACATTCAAGGGCACCACATCGAGTAAGATCTACTACATGAGAGATTTTGCCAATTGTAAATCTGAGGGAGTGGTATACATGGCCACCTGTTTATGTCCACTCAGTTATATTGGGAAGACTAAGAGGGAGTTACGGAGGCGTATAGGTGAACATCTGGGGGACATAAAACATCAGCGGGACACACCAATAGCCAAACATATTAGGTGTGTTCATGCGAATGACAATAAAGCGATTTCCTTCTGTGTACTTGAGGTTGTGCGACGTAATTCTAGGGGTGGTAACCTTGATAAGTTGCTCCTCCAAAAGGAGTGTCAATGGATTTTTAAGCTGCGCACTCTTGCACCATATGGATTAAATGAGCAGCAAAATTATTGCTGCTTCCTTTGATGGGTCTATATATAGATATGAATATTAGCTAGCCTTGTCCGGGTTATTTCTCTCGGTGTATAATATCTATTTGTATTTATCCATTTTATATATTATAATTTGTTTTGCAGCGTCACCATGTCGTTTGTCTTTATGTAGTGGTCTGTCTAACATATTAACTTACCTATTTTGCCGTTTATGTACTTGCTTTATGTATTACCAATAAGGGTATTCATTCATTATTAAACCTTTCATGTTTTACCTACATGCGTATATATGAATATGCTCAATATATTTTGCCCCTTCTGTCCTCATGCCGATATATTTATCATAATGAGTATTTGTGCATTGACATCATCTTAATACATATGTCCGGGGTATTATCTGTCCCCCAAAGTAAAGATAAACTTGCTGTTGGATAAACCGCACTTATTTGTGCACTCCGGTGTATGCGCTATCTTTCATCTATACAGCGCTACTCTGTACTCCAGCATCATGGCGCCGTAAGGGGCTTTTACTCTATTTCTCTATGAGGCCGGCGCATGCGCTGTTTCTAGCGCTCACACCGGACACCAGCGGTGTGATGAGGCCGATGGAGGCAGTTTTCATTATATACTTCCGTGTGGGGCCGCTATATACTTCATTAAGATGGCGGTTTGTATGGCTCTATTCACATTTATTAAGCTTGTACCTTGTACCTAGATACGGCCACAGTTTTTCTGTCAGGAATCAGGAAACATACTTGTTTCCTTGCTGGGAGACCATCTATTTAAACAACAAGCATCTGGTATGTCGCTGCAGCCTTATCTCCATCTGTATTTGCATATATCGTTTTCTGCCATGTTGATATCCTAAACTCTCCTGATGAACCCATGGTTATGGGGGAAACGCGTCGAGAGGTTTTTACGGAGCTGGTTTGCCCTGATTCACCTTTATGAGCCACTACACTGGAGGGACGCTCGGCTGGGCTATTTATTGCAGGAGATGAGTATACTACAATCTTTATTTATATGTGTCCTCATCATTTACTGCATTTCCTATTGAGATGATTAAGCATTAAATTGTCCATATCCAGGTGTATTTGGTGGGGGCTTGGTGTTATTGTTGTCTTTTATGACAGTTATGTAGTTCATGGTATTGGTTTTCCATTCATACTGGATATATTGTATATGTCTTATATTTTTCTTTCCTTAAATCAGTGATAATCAACTTGTACCTCTATCCCTATCTTACAGCACACCGTAGTATTTGTACCTAATATACTGCATTATTGGTATTACACATTTGGACAAGTTAATACAGCCCACTGGCCTTCTGTTTCCCACTCTTTCCCTTTTTAGGGTATCTTTAGGAGACTAGGGACAGCCACCGTACGAGCGGGGGCACTATTCTCGTATTTTCTTAGGGTGCCAACCCCCGCATCTAGGTAGGGAGTTACCATAGGGTGGCATATTTATTTTCTGCCTTAGTGTTAGGAGTAGTGCACATATATCCTGACACCCTTTAGGTATATATTGAGTACCACCTTTGTTGTATCACTTGTATTAGGATATATATTTTTGGTATAAGGCGTGTTTTTACATATTGGGGTCTATTGCCCTATTAAACTGATTTATTGGATAAGGGTTATACATTTTTTAGTGTAACATTTAATAAAGTATTCCTGCACATAGCCTCCATCATCAGTATCTAGTGACCGCCCATAGCCTCCATCATCAGTATCTAGTGACCGCCCATAGCCTCCATCATCAGTATCTAGTGACTGCCCATAGCCTCCATCATCAGTATCTAGTGACCGCCCATAGCCTCCATCATCAGTATCTAGTAACTGCCCATAGCCTCCATCATTAGTATCTTGTGACCTCCCATAACCTCCATCATCAGTATCTAGTGACCGCCCATAGCCTCCATCATCAGTATCTAGTGACCGCCCATAGCCTCCATCATCAGTATCTAGTGACTGCCCATAGCCTCCATCATCAGTATCTAGTGACCGCCCATAGCCTCCATCATCAGTATCTAGTAACTGCCCATAGCCTCCATCATTAGTATCTTGTGACCTCCCATAACCTCCATCATCAGTATCAAGTGACCACCCATAGCCTCTGTTATCAGTATCTGGTGAACACTTGTCGCCTCCATCATCAGTATCTAGTGACCGCCCATCACCTCCAACATCAGACCAACATCACTTCAGCAAAACACTTCTGATGAGCAGAAACACTTTTTGAAGGCCGGTGATTCCACACATGAACGTTGGACGAAGCGACCTGTTCATTGGAAGCTATTCCTGGTGATGACCTGATGAAGCTGCTGACACAATGTCAGGGGGTACAAAGCTGTCACCAGAGGAAAAGAAGAGTGGATGAGCAATCAGAGGTTTACCAGATATTCGTGTTTCTTTATTTCTTGTTTCCATATTTGCGTACAATTTGTAGTTTTGCTGTCTTCAGTCTGAATCTGAATCAAAACCATTGCATGAACCGGGGCGTCCAAAATTATGACAGGTAATGTATTTTAATGACCGTTTGTGCTGCTAAAAAATAAATGAAAACCATTTAAAAAGACAAATTTGTTCATTTAATTTTTCATAATTTAATCAAAAAGTTAAAAAAAAAAAAAAAAAATACAAGTGTAAAAATGAAAGACCCCCCCCAAAAAAAGGGGCAAAAAATAGGTGAATATCGAAACGAGAAAAAAAAGTTGGATCTCTTAAAACCACGTGTACATGAAAAGATAATAATCAGTCATGATTGAGTGGAAGGACCTCGAACTGGTTAGTCTTCTTTTTGGCAGATATTATGAGGTCAGGCTAGATGGACTTTTAGGTGCCGACTCTTCAGTGTTTTAGAGTGAAACTTCTAGACACCAAACTTTTGTGCAATTTGTAATCGCGCCAAAATGTTGCGACTTTCAGTCCTGAGCAGGTGGGCTAAGTTTTTGAGGAGTGGGATGAGCTTGGCTGAGGAGTTGCATGGACGAGTGTAGAAAACAAGTTCATCATAATTTACTCCCAAAAAGTGGCATGCATTGCGACAGAAATATCCTCCAGCCTTTGGCTGATGTGGTGGCGCATGATCCCCCCGCTCCCGTCAGTAAGAAGGAATGCGCAGAACCCCAGTGTTAATGTATCGGAGTCTTGGTCTTTTGCCACCATCAATCCTCTTTGTTACAATGTTTCTCCTTCTGTGAATGAATGCGATGTGTCCCGATAGGGGTTTGATGTAGGCTCGGAACTTTGTCCTTTTTTTGTAGCTGAACTTAAGGAGAGTTAAGTGGAATTTGTTGTAAGAAACATTCTCTTATTCTCTTATTCGGAACCACCGGGGAAAGGACAATTAAGTCAATTGCCTTCAGCACTCGAGTTAAAATTCTGAAAATAATTTTGAGAAAACGTTACCTCGGTAACATCCTGTTTTGTTGGTTTTACTTGTGAGGTACCATTTCAGTGGGAGCCATCTGCTCGTTACAGGAAGGCGAGAGGTTTATGTAAAGATGGAAATGAAGACGAGCTCGAAAGGAAAGAGGCTCCGCCGAGACGATCCGTGCAAAATGTATTCTGCTGCAAAACGCAATGGAGGTCATTAACACACACCTGGAAAGTGGAGGAAATAACCATGGGTTACTTTACAGGATGTAAGCAGAAACAACGGACCCTCCAAAACATACGGGAATCACTCACTGCCCCTCCTAAAAACATAAGTCATTTATGTTACATGGAGACGATACGTAAAGTATCTCTCTCCTTCCCCGTGTCAGCAGGGCGTCTCGGCATTAATTACCAGCATTCCTTATAATGAATGTTTGCAGTTTTTATTTATAATTTTAATTGTATTTTATAATATTTTATATTTTATTTTTATAATATTTTGCATAATTTTATTTTATTTTATATTTTATTTTAGAATATTTTATATAATTTAATTTATAATTTCTTTCCCAGCATGAGGAAAGGGTTAAAACTTAATTTCACCATTTTTTTTATTTTTATTTATTTATTTTTCATTTTACAGTAAAAATTACCCGACAGCCTCACTCTCCAGGTTGATATGGTGATGACGATGGTGCTCAACTTGTGGAGTTTTTTTCATTTGTTTGTTTCCAATGGTGAAAAAAAAAAATCTGATTTTGCAAAAAAAATTAAATTATGTTTGCCTTGCCAGTTTCTGATACCCATAACATTTTTTTTAATTTTTCTATCAAAAATGAGCTTTTTTTGTGTATCTTTTTTCGTAATGTATGATATTTTTATTTTTTAGAGGGGATGATGCAGCGACCTAAAAGAATGAAATATGACAATATGGTTTTGTTTATTACAGTATTTATCCTACAGGTTACATTGTTTTATTTGTTCATAGCTCTGAATTGTACAAGCACGTCGATACCAAATATTAATTTTTTGTTGTTGTTTATATTGAAATTGGGAAAGGGAGAGATTCACATTTTATGTCTTGTTAAAGATTTTTAGAAACTTTTTTTAACTTTTCACAATTTTTTTTTTTTTTTTTTAGAAAAGTCGTACTATCGGTTCTGCAGTAAATAGTAAAAATTATGATCTACTATGAAGCTCAGCCCTGTGCCTGGACTTCAGAGGAGCACCAAGATGATGGTTATTGGGTTATCGGCTGCCGTTTGCATCCATTGGAACATATACTGTACTACGAATATAATAACTAAATACCAATCTCACCGCAACTGAAGATTCCTCTGTATGTTCTAGAGGATATTTGTCTTGTCTGAAAACAATGGATAAATCTTGGTTTCAATGTGTCAAAGTCCAAATTGTAACAAATTGAATGAGTTCAGATCTTTCTAGCTATCGGAGCTCCATTTTCTTTTAATACAAGGTTCCAAATTCTCTATATAGCGCTAAATGGTAATATTTGGCTGGATGCCGCCACCAGAGGAAGCTTTATTTCAATGCATTGAATTCAATAGTGAGTAGGCAGTAAGCTCCTCCGCTCCCACTAGTGGTGGATGCAGGCAGTTACAACTCTGTTCATGGTTCTAAACTTCTGGCCACTAGAATCCAGACTGACAGATAATGATGTTACTATAATCGTCTAGTGAAAAGTTTGGAATCTGTGACCGGACTATAAAATGCTATTAACTAATAAATTAAAGCTGCATTCTGTAACATCATAGCATGCAAACTTGGAATATATGAAATTGGAATGGCATTGCTGCTATAGGAAATAATTTAAAAATGAAGATACTTAGCGAAGCCAAACGACAAGGCGACCTTCTTTGCTGAGAGCATGTTCTAATGTGATTTCTCTCTTGAGATGAAAGCCTGGAATTATATGGGTAGGTAGGATCCTGCTGGGATTAAAGCCGCCATAAGCTGAGGGATGGAGTGTTCGGTCAGAGAGCCAATGTGTACAAATATCAAAGACTGACCGTCACTTCCAAGCAGAAAACCAAGTGTGAAAAAGTGCAAGCTAAGAGTAGCCGCCTCCATATATAACTAACAAAATAAGGCTGCACTCTGTAACATCATAGCATGCACACATGGAATCTATGAAATTGGAAAGGCATTACTGCTGTAGAAAATAAGTTAAAAATGAAGATACTTAGCACAGAAATTGGTCAATTACAGCATGGTCCTACTTACACATATAGGGAGAGGTATTTGTTGTGAATTCCATTCTCGGGCTCCCTCCTGTGGTCGTGAATGGTACTTTGGTGAGTTCTGTCCTTGGACACCCTCTGGTGGCTTTGAGTGGAACTGCTGATCTTTGAGGTTGGCTTTCTCAGCTGCCCTCGTTTATTGCTTCTGCTCGCTTCCCTATTTAACTCTGCCCAGGTCGTTAGTTCATGCCAGCTGTCAATGTCTCAGTACTGGTTCAGATCTCTCTTGGATTTCTCAGATGACCTGTCTACTCCAGCAGAAGCTAAGTCCTTGCTAGTCATTTGCTGTTCATCGGTTTTTGAATATATTTTTCAGTATATGCTATGTTTCTAGTCCAGCTTGCTATTATGATATTTCCTTGCTAGCTGGAAGCTCTGGGGGTGCAGAGCTGCACCTCCACACCGTGAGTCGGTGTGGAGGTCTTTTTGCACACTCTGCGTGGTTTTTGTAGTTTTTAATACTGACCGCATAGTTCCCTTTCCTATCCTCTGTCTTTCTAGAGAAGATTCGGCCTCCTTTGCTAAAATCTGTTTCATTCCTGTGTTTGTCACTTCCCTCTTAACTCACAGTTAATATTTGTGGGGGGCTACCTTTACTTTGGGGAATTTCTCTGAGGCAAGGTAGGCTGCTATTTCTATCTTTAGGGGTAGTTAGCTCTTAGGCTGTGAAGAGGCGTCTAGGGAGAGTTAGGTACGCTCCACGGCTATTTCTAGTGTGTGTGATAGGATTAGGGATTGCGGTCAGTAGAGTTACCACCTCCTCAGACCTTGTCCGAGGTTTTCTGTTTTAACCATCAGGTCTCTTCGGGTGCTCCTAACCACCAGGTCCATAACAGTACAGCTGGCCTACAAAGTGTTAATGCATCTCAAAAGAGGGATAGGAGAAGTTCTGAGTCAATTTTTTTTTTCTTTGCAGCTTGTTTTGTCTTTCTTTTCCCCTTAACCTCTGGGTGGTTCAGGACTCAGGTGTAGATATGGATATTCAAGGTTTGTCCTCTTGTGTGGATCAACTCACTGCTAGGGTACGGAGTATTCAAGATTATGTAGTTCAGAATCCGATGTTAGAACCTAGAATTCCAATTCCTGATTTGTTTTCTGGGGATAGATCTAAATTTTTGAATTTCAAAAATAATTGCAGACTGTTTCTTGCTCTGAAACCCCGCTCCTCTGATGATCCCATTCAGCAAGTAAAGATTATTATTTCTTTGCTGCGTGGTGACCCGCAAGACTGGGCATTCTCCCTTGCGCCAGGAGATCCTGCATTGCTTAATGTGGATGCATTTTTTCTAGCGCTTGGATTGCTTTATGACGAACCTAATTCAGTGGATCAGGCAGAAAAGATCTTGCTGACTCTATGTCAGGGTCAGGATGAGGCAGAAGTATATTGCCAGAAGTTTAGAAAGTGGTCTGTGCTTACTCAATGGAATGAGTGTGCCCTGGCAGCAATTTTCAGAAAGGGTCTTTCTGAAGCCCTAAAAGATGTTATGGTGGGGTTCCCCACGCCTGCTGGTCTGAATGAGTCAATGTCTTTGGCCATTCAGATTGATCGGCATTTGCGCGAGCGCAAAGTTGTGCACCATTTGGCAGTGTCCTCTGAGCGGAGGCCTGAGCCTATGCAATGTGATAGGACTTTGACCAGAGCTGAACGGCAAGAACACAGACGTCAGAATGGGCTGTGTTTTTACTGTGGTGACTCCTCACATGCTATCTCTGATTGTCCTAAGCGCACTAAGAGGTTCGCTAGGTCTGTCACCATTAGTACTTTGCAGCCTAAATTTCTCTTATCTGTTACTCTGATTTGCTCACTGTCGTCCTACTCTGTTATGGCATTTGTGGATTCGGGCGCTGCCCTGAATTTGATGGACTTGGAGTTTGCCAGGCGCTGTGGTTTTTCTTTGGAGCCTTTGCAGAGTCCTATTCCCTTAAGAAGGATTGATGCTACGCCATTGGCCAAGAATAAACCTCAGTACTGGACTCAGCTGACCATGTACATGGCTCCCGCACATCAGGAAAATATTCGCTTTTTGGTGTTGCATAATTTGCATGATGTTGTCGTGTTGGGTTTGCCATGGTTACAGGTTCATAATCCAGTACTGGATTGGAAATCAATGTCTGTGTCTAGTTGGGGTTGTCAAGGGATACATGGTGATGTTCCTTTGATGTCAATTTCTTCTTCCACTCCTTCTGAAGTCCCTGAGTTTTTGTCGGATTACCAGGATGTATTTGATGAGCCCAAGTCCAGTGCCCTACCTCCTCATAGGGACTGTGATTGCGCTATTAATTTGATTCCTGGTAGTAAGTTCCCTAAGGGCCGACTGTTCAATTTATCTGTGCCAGAACATGCCGCTATGCGGAGTTATGTAAAGGAGTCCTTGGAGAAAGGGCATATTCGCCCGTCTTCGTTGCCGTTGGGAGCAGGGTTCTTTTTTGTGGCCAAGAAGGATGGCTCTCTGAGACCCTGTATAGATTACCGCCTTCTCAATAAAATCACGGTCAAATTTCAGTACCCTTTGCCTCTGTTGTCTGATTTGTTTGCTCGGATTAAGGGGGCTAGTTGGTTTACCAAGATTGACCTTCGAGGGGCGTATAATCTTGTGCGTATTAAACAGGGCGATGAATGGAAAACAGCATTTAATACGCCCGAGGGCCATTTTGAGTACCTGGTGATGCCATTCGGGCTTTCTAATTCTCCATCTGTGTTTCAGTCCTTTATGCACGACATCTTCTGGAAGTATCTGGATAGGTTCATGATTGTATATTTGGATGATATTTTGGTCTTTTCGGATGATTGGGAGTCTCATGTGAGGCAGGTCAGGATAATGTTCCAGGTCCTTCGTGCTAATGCGTTGTTTGTGAAGGGCTCTAAATGCCTCTTTGGAGTTCAGAAGGTTTCCTTTTTGGGCTTCATTTTTTCCCCTTCTACTATCGAGATGGATCCTGTTAAAGTTCAGGCCATTTATGATTGGACTCAACCTACATCTGTGAAGAGTCTTCAGAAGTTCCTGGGCTTTGCTAATTTTTACCGTCGCTTCATCGCTAATTTTTCTAGTGTGGTTAAGCCTTTGACTGATTTGACGAAGAAAGGCGCTGATGTGGTGAATTGGTCCCCTGCGGCCGTTGAGGCCTTTCAGGAGCTTAAACGTCGTTTTACTTCGGCCCCTGTGTTGCGTCAGCCAGATGTTTTGCTCCCTTTTCAGGTCGAGGTTGATGCTTCTGAGATTGGGGCAGGGGCTGTTTTGTCTCAGAGAAGTTCTGATGGCTCCTTGACGAAGCCGTGTGCTTTCTTTTCTAGAAAGTTTTCGCCTGCCGAGCGTAATTATGATGTCGGCAATCGGGAGTTGTTGGCTATGAAGTGGGCATTTGAGGAGTGGCGACATTGGCTTGAGGGAGCCAAACATCGCGTGGTGGTCCTGACTGATCACAAGAATCTGACTTACCTCGAGTCCGCCAAGCGGTTGAACCCTAGACAGGCTCGATGGTCACTGTTTTTCTCCCGTTTCGATTTTGTGGTCTCATACCTTCCGGGATCTAAGAATGTGAAGGCTGATGCCCTTTCTAGGAGTTTTTTGCCTGATTCTCCGGGAGTCCCTGAGCCGGCTGGTATTCTTAAAGAGGGGGTGATTCTGTCTGCCATCTCCCCTGATTTGCGGCGGGTGCTGCAGGAGTTTCAGGCTGATAGACCTGACCGCTGCCCAGTGGAGAAACTGTTTGTCCCTGATAGATGGACTAGTAGGGTTATTTCTGAGGTTCATTGTTCAGTGTTGGCTGGTCATCCTGGGATTTTTGGTACCAGAGATTTGGTTGCCAGATCCTTTTGGTGGCCTTCCTTGTCACGGGATGTGCGTTCTTTTGTGCAGTCCTGTGGGACTTGTGCTCGGGCCAAACCTTGCTGTTCTCATGCCAGTGGGTTGCTTTTGCGTTTGCCTGTCCCGAAGAGGCCCTGGACACATATTTCCATGGATTTTATTTCTGATCTTCCTGTCTCTCAAAGGATGTCTGTCATCTGGGTGGTTTGTGATCGGTTTTCTAAGATGCTCCATTTGGTACCCTTGCCTAAATTGCCTTCCTCCTCTGATTTGGTTCCATTATTTTTTCAGCATGTGGTTCGTTTGCATGGCATTCCGGAGAACATTGTGTCGGACAGAGGTTCCCAATTTGTTTCTAGGTTTTGGCGGTCCTTTTGTGCTAAGATGGGCATTGATTTGTCTTTTTCTTCGGCTTTCCATCCTCAGACAAATGGCCAAACCGAACGAACCAACCAGACTTTGGAAACCTATCTGAGATGCTTTGTTTCTGCTGATCAGGATGATTGGGTGACCTTCTTGCCATTGGCCGAGTTCGCCCTTAATAATCGGGCTAGTTCTGCTACTTTGGTTTCGCCTTTTTTTTGTAATTCTGGTTTTCATCCTCGTTTTTCTTCAGGGCAGGTTGAGCCTTCTGACTGTCCTGGTGTGGATTTTGTGGTGGACAGGTTGCAACAAATTTGGACTCACGTGGTGGACAATTTGACGTTGTCTCAGGAGAAGGCGCAACGTTTTGCTAACCGCCGTCGCTGTGTTGGTCCTCGACTTCGTGTTGGGGATTTGGTTTGGTTGTCTTCTCGTTATGTTCCTATGAAGGTTTCTTCTCCTAAGTTCAAGCCTCGTTTCATTGGTCCTTATAAGATTTCTGAAATTATCAATCCTGTGTTGTTTTGTTTGGCCCTTCCAACTTCTTTTGCTATCCATAATGTGTTCCATAGGTCGTTGTTGCGGAGATATGTGGCGCCTATGGTTCCTTCCGTTGATCCTCCTGCTCCGTTGTTGGTTGAGGGGGAGTTGGAGTATGTGGTGGAGAAGATTTTAGATTCTTGTATTTCGAGATGGAAGCTTCAGTACTTGGTTAAATGGAAGGGCTATGGTCAGGAGGATAATTCCTGGGTTGTTGCCTCCGATGTCAATGCTGCCGATTTGGTTCGTGCCTTTCATTTGGCTCGTCCTGATCGGCCTGGGGGCTCTGGTGAGGGTTCGGTGACCCCTCCTCAAGGGGGGGGTACTGTTGTGAATTCCGTTCTCGGGCTCCCTCCTGTGGTCGTGAATGGTACTTTGGTGAGTTCTGTCCTTGGACACCCTCTGGTGGCTTTGAGTGGAACTGCTGATCTTTGAGGTTGGCTTTCTCAGCTGCCCTCGTTTATTGCTTCTGCTCGCTTCCCTATTTAACTCTGCCCAGGTCGTTAGTTCATGCCAGCTGTCAATGTCTCAGTACTGGTTCAGATCTCTCTTGGATTTCTCAGATGACCTGTCTACTCCAGCAGAAGCTAAGTCCTTGCTAGTCATTTGCTGTTCATCGGTTTTTGAATATATTTTTCAGTATATGCTATGTTTCTAGTCCAGCTTGCTATTATGATATTTCCTTGCTAGCTGGAAGCTCTGGGGGTGCAGAGCTGCACCTCCACACCGTGAGTCGGTGTGGAGGTCTTTTTGCACACTCTGCGTGGTTTTTGTAGTTTTTAATACTGACCGCATAGTTCCCTTTCCTATCCTCTGTCTTTCTAGAGAAGATTCGGCCTCCTTTGCTAAAATCTGTTTCATTCCTGTGTTTGTCACTTCCCTCTTAACTCACAGTTAATATTTGTGGGGGGCTACCTTTACTTTGGGGAATTTCTCTGAGGCAAGGTAGGCTGCTATTTCTATCTTTAGGGGTAGTTAGCTCTTAGGCTGTGAAGAGGCATCTAGGGAGAGTTAGGTACGCTCCACGGCTATTTCTAGTGTGTGTGATAGGATTAGGGATTGCGGTCAGTAGAGTTACCACCTCCTCAGAGCTTGTCCGAGGTTTTCTGTTTTAACCATCAGGTCTCTTCGGGTGCTCCTAACCACCAGGTCCATAACAGGTATCATTAAGTTAGGTTCCCAGCATAGAAGGTCGCCTTGTCGTTGGCTGCAGAGCACACATGGATTGGCCAATTTATGCGCTAAGCATCTACATTTGTAACTTATTTTCTAGAGCAGCAATGCAATTCTAATGTCAAATATTTAAAGTTTGCATACTATAGCATGGTGCTACGTACACATATAGGGTGAGGTATCATATTAGGTCAGGTTCCCAGCAAAGAAGGTCACCTTGTCTTGGCTGCAGGGCACAAATGAATTAGCCAATTTATGCGCTAAGTATCTACATTTGTAACCTATTTTCTATAGCAGCAATGCAATTCTAATATCATATATTTAATGTTTGCATACTAGAGCATGGTGCTACGTACACATATAGGGAGAGGTATCATATTAGGTTAGGTTCTCAGCAAAGAAGGTCGCCTTGTCGTTGGCTGCAGGGCACAAATGAATTGGCCAATTTATGCACTAAGTATCTACATTTTTATCTTATTTTCTAGAGCAGCAATGCAATTCTAATGTCATATAATTAATGTTTGCATACTATAGCATTACAAAGTGCAGATTTAATTTGTTAGTTACATATGGAGGTGACTCTTAGCTCGCACCTGTTCACACCTGTCTCTCTGTTTGGAAGTGATGGTCACTCTTGTGATATATATAAAATGCTGTTAAAGACGATCAATAAAGATCCAATATGAAACCGTTTTACTATAAATATGGCACAGTTCAGATATGGAACACGACAGTGATGACAGGCAGTATTTGAGATGGAATTTCTAGAAATAGTGGATATCAATGGCCACACGGCTTCATGAGCTGCAATACCTCATGCGACCTAAAGACAGATGTGGCACTGTTTCTGGAGTAAGATGCCATATATTTTTTTTAATCATGGACAAACGCTTTAATGGTTGGAAACAATACAAATTTCAATGGTGATAAAAAAAAAATGCGAACATAGCAGTATACAGGAGAGGTCATCGATGTATTACTAACTTTTAGGATATGGGAAATGTCATTATTTTTTCACTTAAATCCATATAATTTGGGCAAAAACTAACTTGGGATTTCATGAAAATTATGCACCATTTTTCTTTTACAGGTTCTAAGATTCCTTGGATGTTGCTGGCTGTAGCATGAGTTAACTGAGAATCTGTCAGTGAGCCTGTTCTTATTGAAAGTTTGTAACTCTTATCTATTTTTTTAGCCTTTCTTGAGATGAACTTTGTTGTGGTCATACATCGGTAGAGAAACAGACAAACAGATTTAAAAATCCCAACAGAACTCACTGACTGACTACCAGTTAACTCATACTACAATCAGAAATGTCCAGGGAAACAGGGAGCCTGTAAAAGCCAAACAGTGCAGAATTTTTAGAGAATTTCAATTGCAACATTTTAGCCCAAAACACATTTAGGTTAAAAAAAAATAGACGTGGCAGGAAAATAAGTCCACTAATCATTCATGTATCTGCCATTTTGGTAGATAAAAAAAGCTGGAATTGGGGTTAAAAAAAAGTTCTTCTACTCACATTTCAAAGACATTGGTGAATGTATCAACAGATATAGAGTTAAACAAATCTCTTGACTTTGGATTGTGGGCAGATTCGCTCAATTCAGGGGGAAAAATTCAATTTGCATAGAAGAAATTTGATCTGACCTTCTGTCTGGCTTCAAACCCAGCAGCTCCTGTGCACCAGACAAATACTTGAACCTGCAGTGTTGCTGATGTCTCCTCCCTGAGCTTCCTGTTGGTCACCACCCAGAGTTCCTGATTGGCTCATCCTGATTGCACACCCACCCTATTTAAACCTGGCCTAGCTCTCCTTTCCTTGCGTAATTATTGAGCTACCAGTTTCTAGTCAAATGATACTGCTGCTCCTGGTAGATGACCCCCGGCTTTCTTGACTATGAATCCTGCTTATTCCTTCAAACTACATTGCTGTTCCTGTGTACCGACTCCTTGGCTTTCCCAGACTATGCTACCTGCCCGGTGCTGCCCCTATTGGTTGCCATATCACTACTCCAACCAGGTCAGTCCGTATCATCCTCCTTGTAGCTGAGTCACCTCCGTTGGCCTTCCAATCGGCTCTTCTATATGTCTTCATTCTCTCAACGTGACCACAGGCACCGAGTCTCACGTCGATGACCCATTTGACCAAATGGAGTCTAGTTAAAGTCAAGATAAAGGCGAAAGAAGATCCAATCGGACAAGTACTCGAGGAGACAGGAGTGTAAGATTTTTTTTAACCTCATTCCACTCAATTCGATTTGTATCAAATTTTATAAATGTGACTTAAAATTCCCAAGTAAAGTGAGAACATGTGTAAGAAGTCCACCAACATCTTCCCTCTTATCCCTGTGTAACATGTTCCTTTCCGGTGTGAAGTCGCCGGCTCCTTCTTCACATTTCTCGCTGACAGATGACAGAATTTCAACCTCATGAATATTTCCGGAAACTCACAGAAAAGCCTCAACTCGAGAAGTAGCAATACAAATGTAAGATGCGAGTTCACAATGTGTCAACCTCCAGCATTTCCAATCCTTTTATAATAGTAGATTATAGCAATCCTACCGGGAGGATGTTTAATGTCACCACCATCCTCTCCACACAAGAGGGATTTCTAATATTATCAGTTCGCCACTAGCTCCCAGCATTTCATATTTTTTTTGCTTCTTCATCTGTGAAATGTTTTTCCTTTTCTCTATGATGCGGATGGAAGGGGGAAAAAAATCCTCTACTGTTCTATGACTGATGGCAGAAGCCATTTCTTTGGCAACATCTTTTTTGTGTCTACGAGATGATAATTTTGGAATGGTGAAGACCAGAGATGAGTGAATCTTTCAAAATGTAAATTTTCTAACTTTGATACATTTTTAAAAAAAAATGTGATTGATCATGGACCACAGATGCTGAATGTAACACTCGTAGGTTTCCAAGGACGGTATCCAACCCCTTTGCAACTCTTCAATAATGCAAACACAGCCTTAGCAATATCCAAGTGACCTCACTATAAAATGAGCAGTGACAAAATCTCAATGTCCAGTTTCATTACAAAATAGCTGCTGCATTCCCTGCCTCAGCTTTTATACAGGCTCTGACAGTTCCTTGTACTATACAATGTAATGTGATAACTGAAACCTGTGTCTGAGGTCACGTGGTCTTCTCTCACTGGTGTAAAGTTTTGCTTTATCCATTGACATTTCACGCAAGTCAAATCCCAAATTATTCGAATTTGCTGAACTTCCTAAAATTTGATGCAAATTTAAATTCAATCGTTTCGCTCAGGGTCGGCGTCAGCACCCGGCGCACTCGGGCAAGTGCTGGGGCCCTGGCGAGACAGTGGGGCCCATTCAGGGCCGGCGTTAGGGGCAGGAAGCTGCCAGTGCCTAGGGCGCCCGCTCCCCCAGGGGCCCTCAGATAGCGGAACATCATGCAGCTGCTATGGGGCCCCTGTGAGGCAGGGGGGCCGCCTGTCGCAAGCACCAACTCCCCCGCCGCCGCTTTGAACTTTACTGGCGTCTGCCGGTAAAGTTCAAAGCAAATGATGGAGGAGAGAGCATCACCCGACGCTCCCTCTCCCATCATTCCCCACTCTGCCTCTGACACTGCCGCTGCGGGTGCGCGATGACGTCATCGCGCACTCGCTGTGTGTCAGGCAGTGCAGCGGCAGCCGCCGAGATCGGAGCAGGGAGGGAGCAGCGCGGCGCTGTAACGTTGAGAGGTGAGGAGTGTTTTTTTTTACTGTAACTAACAGTGAGTACTGGACTATGGGGCCATTCTTGGGGGTAGAGGGGCTGTGCTGTATACTACATGTCTGTGCTATATACTACATGGCTGTTCTATATACTACATGGCTGTTCTATATACTATGTGGGCTGTGTTGTATACTACAAGGGCCGTGTTATATACTACGTGGGCTGTTATATGCTACGTGGGCTTTGCTATATACTACATAGCTGTTCTGTATACTATGTGGGCCGTGTTATATAATATGTGGCTGTGCTATATACTATATGGGCTGTGCTATATGTTACGTGGGCTGTGCTATATACTACATGGCTGTTCTATTTACTACATGGGCCGTGTTATATACTACGTGGGCTGTTATATGCTACGTGGGCAGTGCTATATACTACATGGCTGTTCTATATACTATGTGGGCTGTGTTATATAATATGTGGCTGTGCTATATACTATATGGGCTGTTATATGCTACGTGGGCTGTGCTATATACTACGTGGCTGTGTTATATGCTACGTGGGCTGTTTTATACTACATGGCTGTGTTATATGCTACGTGGCTGTGCTATATACTATGTCGGCTGTGTTATATACTACATGGCTGTGTTTATATGCGATCATGAATCGTGGTATGTGTTAAAGGGGGGGCCCACTGAGACTCTTTCGCCCGGGGCCCTCAAAAACCTGGAGCTGGCCCTGGTTTCGCTCTCTGCTGGGACCAAGCAGTCTTTATTTATATTGTAATGATACATTGTTACATTGGAGTTATCCAAATAGCACAAACGAGACAAATCTTCCTTTTTTTGCAAGCCAAACTTAAATGATAAGTTATAACATAAATTGATATTTAGGAATTTAAGATTTCGGTTTGCCTTGTGTGACTGGCAAGCAGCACTCCCTCTGCACCAGGCATCTTCATTGACATTAAAGTATTTTGCAGAAGAGTGTCTTTACATTCATGCCATTTATATCCGGGTCATACTGTTAGGATTCTGCACTCACTTCGCTGAATTTGATTCCCTCCGGATTGCAGATAATTGATATCCCAGGCGGTGCAGGGAGAGACTCTCATTTCCAAAGCAGCATCCCAAGGAATATCCGGAACATAATATCTATGCGCGCTCTGCAGGATTGTTACATACATGATTACACTTAACTGCATGGAAAATGAGGCTCTAAAATCAGATTCCACATTTATTTGGCGAAGTAATTCATTTTTTCAAGGAGGGTCCAAAATGTAAAGTAACAACCATGTCCTGTGTCCGTTATGCTTAGAATGAACAGATGAGATAAGGTGGAGGGTGTAGGTTGGGCAGATCTGTTATTGTTATTCACTTCTATGTGGAATGGAAGGTGTTGGGGGTCTATGGTCAGGACACTATGCTCTCCAAGTGGTAGAATTCAGGACTTATATAGAGACATGTACAAATTTGGGAACCCCTGGTTAAATTTACTGTTATTGTGAACAGTAAAGCAAGTTGAGGATGAAATGATCATTAATAGGTTAAAGTTTCAGATGACACATTTCCTTTGTATTTTAGGCAAAAAAAAATTATATATTTTAATCTTTTGCATTTTAAAAATTATAAAAAGGAAAATGGGCAGATGCAAAAGCATGGGCACCCTGCATGATTAATACCTAGTTGCACACCTTTTTGCACAGATTGTAAAAGCTTTTTGTAGACAGAAAAGAGCCTTTCGTTCTTGTTTGGAGGATTTTCCTCCATTCTTCCTTGGAGAATTCTTGCAGTTCTGGGAGATTCCTGGGATGTCTTTCATCCTCTGCTATTTTGAGGTCTAGCCCCAGATTTTCAGTGATGTTCAGATCAGGGGACTGTGAGGGCCATTGTAAAACCTTCATCTTGCGCCTTTTGAGGTTGTCTATTGTGGATTGTGACGTGTATTTAGGATCATTATCCATTTGTAGAAGCCATCCTCTTCCTCTTTTCACCTTCAGCTTTTTTACAGATGGTCTTACCATATTTTTCGGACTATAAGATGCACCGGAGCATAAGATGCACCCCAAAGCTTGCGCAAGCGCTGCCTCCAGCAACCCACGGCTTTAGGGAAAAGGAAAGCAATGCACTCCTCTCTGCCTCACCACCGGCACCAGGCCTGCACCATCGCACCACTTCTGCTGCCGCTGGACTCCTGAGGAAGGGACCATAACTCCTGTGGTCCAGTTCCAGCTCAACCATAACCCCCCCGGTAAGCTACATTCGGACTATAAGACACCCCCCATTTTCCACCCCCCAAATTTGGAGGGAAAAAAGTGTGTCTTATAGTCCGAATAATATGGTATGTTTGCATCAAGAATTTGTGGATATTTAATTGAATAAATTTTTTGCTCTACCTGTGAAATGTTCCCTGTGCCATTGGCTGCAACACAACCCCAAAGCATGATTGATCCACCCCCATGCTTAATGGTTAGGGAGATGCTCTTTTCCTGAATTTCTGTGTTCTTTATTCTCCACACATACCTTTGATCATTGTGGCCAGAGATCAATTTTGAACTCATCGGTCCACAGGACTTGTTTCCAAAATGCATCAGGCTTGCTTAGATGTTCTTTTGCATACTTCCGATACTGAATGTTATAGTGAGGACGCAGGAGAGGTTTTCTTCTGATGACTCTTCCATGAAGGCCATATTTTTGCAGATGTCTCTGAACTGTGGAACAGTGTACCACAACTCCAGAGTCTCCTAAATCTTTCTGAAGGTCTTTTGTAGTCAAGTGGGGGTTCTGATTTGCCCTCTAACAATCCTACAAGCAGCTCTCACTGAAATTTTGCTTGGTCTTCCAGACCTCATCTTGACCTCCAGTGTTCGTGGTATCAGCCATTTCATAATTACATTTCAAACTGAGCAAAGGGCAAATTGAAATCGCTTTGTTCTCTTCTTATAGCCTTCTCCTGCTTTGTGAGCCTCCACCATTTTCATTTTCAGAGTGATCGGCAGCTGCTTAGAAGAACTCATGGCTGCTGTTTTTTTGGCACAAGGTTAGAGGAGGCTGGGTTTTTATAAAATGGGAAATTTGCATCACCGAGCCTTTCCTAATGATGATAATGAGCAAGCCATAACCCTAACAGGCTAAGTAAGGACTGACACTTTGGTCAAAGTTATCTGAGAACACAAATCTCCAAGGGTGCAAAAACTTTTGCATCTGACCATTTTCCTTTTTGTAATTTTTAAAATGTAAAAGATGAATGTACATATCTATCTATTATCTATATACTGTATCTATCTATTATCTATTTATCTATTATCTATCTGTTATCTATCATCTATTATCTATCTCTATTATCTATTATCTATCTATTATCTAATTATATATCTATTATCTATCTATTATCCAACTATCTATCTATTATCTATCTCTATTATCTACTATCTATCTATCTATTATCTATCTATATACATATATTCATCTTTTACATTTAAAAAATTACAAAGCGGAAAATATATCTATTTTTTGCCTAAAATATAAAGGAAATGTGTCATTTGTAACTTTAGGCCATTTAGTGATCATTTCATCTTCAACTTGCTTAATTGTTCACAATAACAGTAGTTTTGACCAGGGGTGCACAAACGTTTTCATGCCACTGTACAGCACTAAGGAGAGTTCTGCATCTAGATGTAGCAATGCAGTTTTCTCAGTGGTCACTGGAGATCACACAATAGGCAGCATTTCTTGCTTATAATCCAAAACTTGATAAAAAAAAAAACAAGCATAAACAAACAATAAAAAACTTTGATAGAGTTCCAAAAAGCAGACATAAACCTATAAATAACTCATCACAATGTATGAGAATGAAAAATAACCGAGAAAATATTTAAGCAAAAGAAATTTGATTTTATTAACTACAAATACAAATAAATAGAAGAAAAAATAATAAAAACACCCAATAAAATCTGAAAAATTAGACATGGTTATCTGAGGTGAATCACATTATGGCAGACAAATATATAATAAATAGAAAAACATAATGACTTCACCAAGAAAAACAGGAGGGCAGGGAGCGAATTATAGACAGCTACACAAAATAATAAAAATATTCAGTGAGCCAAAGACGTCATTGTCTGGAAGGAATTGTAAACACTTTGTTCATTGGATGGTCCCACAAACAGTAGCCAAATAGTAGCCAAGCAGCAATTAATTATAACTTAATTGCTATTTGGCTAGTTCTTGGCTATTAAATGTGATTATTCTCCGGTGGAAGGAGGGACAGTACAGCAGAGCAAACAGTGCTATGAAAGGAGAAGAACTGATGGAAAGGGCTGTAATATGACACAGCTAAACTCAGCCGCACTTTCACATCATGCAGAAGGTGAGACCAGGAAATTACAGCTGTATCCTTATATCTCCCACACTGAGAAACCTGCTGTACGCTATGGTGGGGGCATATTCTTCTTTCCATTGAGTACCTCTGCCTGCCTATGATTGGTCAGAATTATACAGGGAGAAGAAGTACACGCCCCCAGTGAAAACTATCTGATAACACTCACTTGTAATAATAATAATAATAATTTTTATTTATATATAATAATAATAATATAGCGCCAACATATTCCGCAGCACTTTACATTATAGAAGGGACTTGTACAGACAATAGACATTACAGCATAACAATAAACACAGATCAAAACAGATACCAGGAGGAATGAGGGCCCTGCTGCTCGCAAACTTACAAACTATGAGGAAAAGGGGAGACACGAGAGGTGGATGGTAACAATTGCTTTAGTTATTGGAACCAGCCATAGTGTAAGGCTCGGGTGTTCATGTAAAGCTGCATGAACCAGTTATCAGCCTAAGTATGTAGCAGTACAGACACAGAGGCTATTAACTGCATAAAGTGTATGAGAACATGATGAGAGGAACCTGATTATGGTTTAAGTTTTTTGAATGGGCCACACAGGGATAGTTAGGTTAATGCATTGAGGCGGTAGGCCAGTCTGAACAAATGAGTTTTTAGGGCACGCTTAAAACTGTGGGGATTGGGGATTAATCGTATTAACCTAGGTAGTGCATTCCAAAGAATCGGCGCCGCACGTGTAAAGTCTTGGAGACGGGAGTGGGAGGTTCTGATTATTGAGGATGCTAACCTGAGGTCATTAGCGGAGCGGAGGGCACGGGTAGGTTGGTAGACTGAGACCAGAGAGGAGATGTAGGGTGGTGCTGAGCCATGGAGAGCTTTGTGGATGAGGGTAGTAGTTTTGTACTGGATTCTGGAGTGGATGGGTAGCCAGTGTAATGACTGGCGCAAGGTAGAGGCATCGGTGTAACGGTTGGTGAGGAATATAATCCTGGCAGCAGCATTCAGGACAGATTGGCATGATTAAATGAGGAGGGAAAGATACCGGAAGAGAGAGAGGGGTTAAATATTTTTGTTAGGTGAGAGGTGAGTTTAATTAAATAGTTTTATTGCTAAGATCTCCACAACGGAGAGGCAACATAAAAAAATTTGTTTATTTATCTCTGCAGACAGTATTAGTTTGTCTGGTTCCACACGAAAAGTTTAATGAAAGGTCCTCGTCCAAATACACTGTTGTGCAGTTTTCTATAGGAATGCAGATGAAACTATGGATTATAATTCAGGCTCTGCTACCTTTATGCAGGAAGCATGGACTATGGATACATATTCATGGCTATTAAACATTGTAATAAAGTTTTAAAGTCTACTTAAAAATAGACAATGATGAATGTCTCAGTGAGGAGATGGAGAGAGATTCACCTTATAGACTGTGGACCAGAATAGATTTCCGTCAGCCCTTGAGACTTGAGTGAAGAGAAGGAGACAGACGTATCTGTCTCTCGTGTCCTCCTGCGGTCTAATTCTCTGCGGTCCTCTATTCCATTGTCAGACTCTCCGAGGGGACCGTAACTACTAAGACAAACAGTTTAGGATAAATTGAGTTTCACAATGGGTCACAGGACACAGAATAGCTTCAGCTCCAGACGCTGGGTCTTTCAATTACTGAGATTGTTACGGCTCGAGAAATCATTATCCCCTTTATATCTTCCTCTCTTCTCTTTATTGCCGCTGCAGCTGTGACCGGGTGAATAAGGTGAAGGTGACAATTAGGAAATTGCAAATAATTAAAATAGTTACTCATGACTTCTTCCACTTTGGGGTAATTTTGGAGATACAATCTTAAAAGCACAAACCAACTGAATATTTGGTGACTCGGTGCGTTCTCTTCTCCTGATCATCTACTGTCCTCCTGCACATCATGATGTTGTGATGTTACGACGTGCATCGCCTGAGGCGGAGGAGGACATCCCAGAACAGAGAAAAGAAGAGGCCCGATGGGGCAGAGATCCAGGCAGTGGCGATAGCGGTGGTGGGACAGGTGAGTGACAAGATCCAGGCAGTGGCGATAGAGGTGGTGGGACAGGTGAGTGACAAAGTGAATATCGACTTTTTTAGCCCCTTTCCTAGCCCTCCAGACTAGTCAGTTGCTGTTTTGCAGAATTTGCCCAAAACATGTCTCACATATTTCAGAATCAGGAGAATCTCCATTTTTTAAAAAAAACTCAAGGTGACTAATTCACATCACTCTGATTCGCTCATCTTTACCTGGTGCCCAAACTCTTTAGGTTCCCCCTTCTGCATCAGTAGTCGGCTCTTAAAATAGCCGGAAGTTTCAGCAGTTGTCTGGCAAAGACACAAACAGGGGAACGGCTGTCACTTGACGGCTGATTAATTCCCAGATAAAGAATCATCTATCATCTGACCTTTACCTGGCTCAGCTGACATCTTGCAGATGCCTCTTCCATTTGCGACTTGTCCTGCTGCGGTTGTGGGTACTGTCCTCAATAATTGTGAAAGAAAAGCAGATGAATGAGCAAACCACAATTAGGTGAGATAACAGAGGGGGGCCCTATGTTCAGGTCTTGTCCTGCAATACACAGACAACCCATTGACATGAATGGGCACAGTGTAATGCTACATTCATCCTGGGGTGGCGCTGCAGGAAAATTGAACTGTAACTACAAGCATTATCTACAGATCACATCTGAGGGTCCATCTCTCATCTGCATCTGCCACCGGTGATATATATTACATTACCACCCAACTCTGAAGGACAGAAAACAAAGATGGCTACTGCCGGATGCACTGTGAAGTTCAGCAAAATTTTTGGCGCCCTCCTTACCCCTCCAAAACATTGTGTCCTTAATAAAGCCCCTTAATATCTCCACATAGTTCAATACTTATTTAGTGTAGCGCCCTCACAGTGCCCCCATACACCTTAATACCCACCCATTGCCACTTACACAGTATAATAACCCACAATTCATCCCCCATACATGATGTCCCTGTAAGGAGATGGACATACTGCCGCCGTAATGTACATTGGGATATGTGTTATTGGTGACAGTGTTGCGTTCTGTCCGACAGTAGGGAGGGTTGGAACTAATAGCTGGGACCAGCCCAGAGTGGGAGGGGATAAAGTGAAGGGACAGAGACAGTTTCCTGTCAGAATGTGAGATAGGGCTCAGCCTAGTAAAGAACCGCAGCTCCAGAGGCCTAAGGAGAGATAGAAGAACAAGTGGTGGCAGGACAGGAATGGAGAGGACAGAAAGGAGGTGAATATAATGATTTATTGTTTTTTAACCAATTCCTAACCCTCAGAATCCATCCAAATGGCAGCTGACGAGCCACGTTTGTGCTGGATTCTTGCAACTGAAATCACAAAAAGCCAATTTTTTGATAAATTTGTTTGATTTAATTTGCTTAGAATCGATCTTCTCATCTCTATTGTGGACTCCTGTTTGTTAATGGGGTAAACTTGTTTCTCCCAGTGGATTGTGCAGCTTCTCTCCCCGCTCCGCGATGACTGAAGGCCATAGACATTCCTGTAGTTCAAGTCATTCAAAACGGAGTTTTTCAGTGATTTGACGTTCAGACATCTCTATTCTATCGGTTTCGTACATGCTGTACTTCAACTTTTACTGAATACATTGATTTTCATCTCTGGCTTCCTTTTGTGATATTTAGCCAAGGATTAATATCTACTGCTTGAGTGGTTTGTTTACACAGTCCATTAAGTGGGTTTTCCAAGCGAATAAAGAATACAGAAAATACAAAACCAACATGAGCCTGAGTGCTCGCCAGATGATGCCTTCATAGCTCAGAAATAATCATTTTCCATTCCCGATCTTTCCTTCAGTTCTGTGCAGCCTTTTGTTTTGTTGCCACCAGGACCGGTATGAAGCATGACAGTCCCGATGTCTCTTCTCCCATCTCACGATCTTTGCCTTGTGTTCTGAGCTGCCTGCTGCCCCACAATCATAATTTGTAAAGTACTTCTGTAATTACTCCTTGTCTTCTCTGCTGTTCTCCGAAAAATCTGCTGCTGTGGATGTGAAACACAATATTTCCAAAAACAAAGAGGAATGTGGGGAAAGCCAGGGAGAAATAAAGGCAAAATGAGGGCAATGTGTAGAATCCTAAACTATAAAGAGGGAATGAGAACGAGCAACGTGCTCAGTGCACTGCAGATCACACAAATAGGAGATAAACCAAAAGTAGATGTAACGGTAAACTCTACACCTGGAGGGTCTTAGTTGGGCTTCCACGGACAGACTTTGCTGAAGCCCCCTCCACTTAACAGGTTACAGGGGAACACAGGTCTTCCCTTTTTAACCCATGTGCAGGGACGCAGAAGGACAACAGAGTCCCCTAGGTTTCATCTGGAGTGACCACTGGCCGGTGGAGTGAGCTGGCAAAGGAGACTTGACAAGCCGGGTCAAATGCAGAGAAGACAAAGTCAGAAGTCAGGGACAAGGTAAAGAGGTAGGTGAGGTTAGAGCCAGGATAACTGAATCAGATGCCGAATCATCGGGAAAATGGAGGGTTAATTCAGTCCATGGTCAGCAATGGGCATCAAGTAACAGAGCACCACAGTAAACCAGATCAGGGTCAGTCAATACTTATAATTGGCATCTCCCGGCAAACTGGGACCCAGACTCATTGCAGGAAACTAATACCACCTGCTGATTAGCTTCTCTGCAATCACATGCAGACTCCCCGGCCGGGCAGTATCACAAGTCCCAACTGCACCAATTTGTCTGCACTGCACCTGAATCGCATGGTGACATCCACAGTGCCAAAGCAGGACCACTTGGTGACAGAGGCAAGGTTGTAGCAACAGTTTCAGGCAAGGATGTGATAGCGGGATCATCAGGTGTCTACATTAAGCTGCCCCTCTCAGGTATCTCAGCAGCTACAGATTGTAAAACACATCACATTAAAAATAGGGTAATCCTTGTATGATCTTTTCAACATGGAGTTTTTTTGAGGCTGTCAAAAATGATGAGTTTTTAGTGGATACTGCTTCATGAAACGTTCCTTGTTTGGGAGGTTTTGGAGAGTTTTTGACTTTTGAAGTCTCTTCTAAATGTTTTTGCAGCCTTTTTTTTTTTTTTAAAGCGAAACTTTCCTAGATCCTTTATCCATAGGACATAGTTTACAGTCTGCTCACCATCCTGGTAGTTCTAAGTATGGTGAGCAGATTGCAAAGTATGTCCTACGGTTTTTGATTGGACGTAGCTAGTTAGGAAAAAAATCTATCAGGAGACACTTGAAGGAGTGTTTTTCTGGATCTGAAGCATTAAAAATGCTGTAAAGACAGAACATAAGAACAATAAAGTGATTTTGCAATAAAGATAAATAAAAGAATTGAATGAAGTTAAGTATTTTTAATTTTTCTTACCAATTTTTCAGGCAATCTTTGGAGCGGATCAGCTTGAAAAAATTCAGTGTCCATGTGCACACAGTCTAATATGAAACTTGCAACAAAGTTCTGTGATACCAAGTCTGTTAGAGCCAGATACCGGATGTTTTGCTGAGCAGCTAAGCAATCTGAGGATTCATTTTCAAGGTTGGGGTTTGGCACCAAATCAAGACTTCACCAAGACAAAAACAGTGTTGCACTTGAAAAAACCCTTTGACCTAATGATATCTGTGGGAGAATCTAGTGGGCATGCTCAGTACAATATGACTGCTCAGGAAAGGAGAGGAAGAAGAAAGGGATGAGCTTTCCCCATGGTGATCGCTCTGGCTCTGTGTTATGCATTCCAACCTTATCATAATTTGCCCCTATATGATACGATCTTGAGATGGCTGCCGATTCTGCCATAATTGTAAGCAGCATGTGCTGAAAACAGCTGCGAGGGCTCAGTGATCGGTGTCAAAACTGCAATATTTCATTACTGATATATAATGTAGAAAAACAAATCAAATCTTATCAAAGGTTTACACTAGAAATAAGTGAATCGATTTGATGAAAATGTAATTAATGTTGAATTTTAGGAAATTCACTTTTCTCAGCTCTCAGTTCGATCATTTTGTGAATCACCAAAATAAATGCCTCCCACCATTTTACAGAAACCGCAACATTGTTTCAGCCAGAGAAGGTTCAGCCGCGTGGGCTTCCCCATAATGCCTTGCAGCTATCACGTCACATGCAAATCAGGAGGGAGAGGCTGTATAAAAGCTAAAGTAATGAAGGCAGCAGCAATTTTATGGAGAATCTGGATAGTGAGAGGATACCACAGCTTACCATAGAACTAGGAAGAGGAAGTTATATAACACTGAATAAATATTACAGATTGTGTGCAACAGCAGAGCAGTAAAGCATGGTTCCCATCTAGTTACATACGATGAGGTCACTTTGACAATTGTAAGGTTGCGTTTGTGTTAAAGAGCTTGATCAAAGGGGTAAATATTCTGCTTGCGGAGATTGACATGTGAGGCACAATTTACTCGATAAAGAGCTTGAAAAGGGTTGGATGCAGTCCTAGGAGACCTCAGAATGTTACACACATATTTTTAAGGGCAATTGGAGACTTTATAGTACTAGTGATTCACAACGAATTGATTCACCGCTAAACAATTTTTGGGGAGAAATTTGAATTTCAAAGTATTTGCTGATCTTTAGTTTGCACAGCAGGTCATTTTCGGAGGATTGATTCCCTTCAGTAGTAATTGTGGACTTCTCAAGTTCTCGTGAAGGGCAGGCAGCATCTTGAAAGATTAACCATGGAAGTAAGTATAAACAGCGTCTCATTGATCGACATTCTCAGATTTCATCTATATGCAATAAGACATAACACACAAGGTAAAAATAGTCACAAATTGGAGAAATGGAAGAACTTGAAATAGACTCTCAAGAAAGAGACATTCCCTGCAATGATTAAAGTTCCAGATAATGAGAAACTGTGCGAAGTTCTGACAGCTATTATGTAGCAAATCTCCAAAGCTCATGGCGGCCGATAAAACACTCTCACAGTTTGACCTCAGAGCGTTTCACTGCTGCAAAGAAGAAAAATCATTAGTGATATAGATTTAACTCTGGAATGAGCATCCACAACAGATGCACTTCACCCGTCTTCTGTACATCTGAGGAAACGGAAGAAAGAACGAGCAGCAACAAGATTAAATCATCTCTAAGCTCTTGACGGCAATGCTATAGATTTCATGGGACACAGTTTGTATTTACACAGATAAAATAAAAAAAAGCTGGACCTTTGACCGGGAAAGAAAAATTAATAGAAAAATATGACAAAGTTAAATTTGAGCTATTAGGAAAAACAAAATCCTCCTAAGTGTGGAAATATTGTGCATTACTGCACTTGCTCCATTACTTGCATATATAATTTACTTAATTAGGTAAAAGATCTTAAGGGAATCTGATCTTTAAAAAATATTGAAAAACGTTTGTAACAATCACAAATTACACCAGCCAAAACTAAACCAGAAGCAAAAATGGGGCAAAACTGACCACTACATAATAAATGTGGATCCATTCACTAGAATTGTTTTTTGTTTTCTAATGGAATCTCACATTAATTTATTTAGACCAGTCTTTTCCATTGGGCGTCACGGGTTGATTACATGATTACATTAGTAGTAAGAATTTGACTCCACAAACAGAAACAAAAATTAGGAATAAAAAAAAAAATTTGAGAATCTTTACAGCAGACATCTGAGCATAGAAAAAATTAGCGCTCTATGTCACTCATTGACTTCTATGTGAGAGTAGTGTGCTTGCTGCACCAGTGAAGTAGAGGAGGTGCTGAGCAGTCATCATTATTATCAATGGTCTAATTAAAGTTGTCAATTTTCAGTTTTAAAGAGAACCTGTCACTTACAAAAAATGTATTTTTCCGCCTGGTGTTAATGCCGCCGTTCTTCTGAATCCGGCGATGTTTTTCTTTTGTTCCTGCACCTCTCCGTTCTTAAGATATGGTCTCCTATTCCCAGTATATAAATCGAGCCTTTTTCAACTAACTGGGCGTGGTCACCAAGTAGTCACCCACAGATAAGAAGTGGGCGGCACTTTCCTAAAAAGACTCGATTTACATACAGGAAAGAAGAGATCATATCTCATGAACAGAGAAGCACAGAAACAAAAGAAAAACAAAGTCAGATTCAGAAAAAGAGATGCTTTAACACCAGGTGAAAAAAATCCATATTTATGACAAATGACAGATCCCCTTTAAATAGATGTGTTGCTTTAGATTGTTACCTCGCCCTTGGTTGCTGACGATTGCTGATCCTGCCCACATTGCATACAGCACAAAACAGGAAAAGTGACAGCAAGAGTCATCCTATTCTAAGTGATCAGTGGCCAAGCTGATATTTATTTTTATAATATAGTGATGTAAAAATGATAAAAAGCTCGACATTTTTTAAATGATGTTTTTAATAGATGTTAAATATAGATTTCATTTAAAAACTTGCTTTAAACTGCAGGTTAGTCTCCCTTTAGTTTGATTGCGCCAGGAACACAATGTATGTGATTTATGTCTCACAAATGTCCTCAGATAACAGTAGTGGAACTTCTTCCAGGTTCCAACAACAACTGATTAAGGCAGCGTAGTGGCAGATGGCAGGCATGCTGTCATTCTTGGGGGTTTGGGTGCATTTTTGTGCATCTGCCATAGCATTACAATCAAAGGATATGGTAATGTAGCATTGAATGTCTGTGAGTAAGAAGGTACTCGTACAAAATATCCTTCTTCTGCAGAGGAGGGTGCAGGAGGCCGGGCACAGGAGATACTTGATACAAGTGGCACTTAATGGGTTGTCTGCTTCAACAATGTTATAAGTATTAAAGTAGAACGAAGCTCATCATTCCAATCTCCCATTACTGCAGATTCAGTGCTGCCAAGGTCTCCTAAGGGTTGTTATTTCCTGATTGTTCTCAACAAAGAAAATAACTGCTGCAGCGGTGAGCTGACTAAGCCAGTGATTGGCTGCAGCAGTCACATGCCCCCATCATTGCTTGGGTAGGAAGTGGAGAACAGTGTGAGATCAATCAAAACCAGAACAGTAATCGGGGGATCAGAGATGCAAACAACCCCTTTAAAGTAGTGAAATTAGATCCTGTGCTGAGTCTTTAAATAAAGTAATCATTAATAATTATTGTGTCATTATTTTTAATTTGCGGGAAGTTACCTTGTATGACCTCTTCTTGTCTTATGTATAGGGAGCCAAGGAGTATCGTTTCTCCTGGTGGAGAGTGACATGCCTAGTCTGGCATGCCAAGGTAAGGAGACTTTTAAGCCTTGCAATGCTCCTCTGGGAAATTAAATATGCAAATTGTCTCTTCAGAGAGGAAGAGGACTAGAACTCTAGCGCCACCTATTGGAAGAAGCAATCCTAAAAGTCAATGTTTACGATTTACCGAGCCTTGTTGCATGACTTAAGATAAAAGCCAAACCAGAATTAAGAAAAAAAGTAAAAAAAATGACGTCACACTGTGATGGTGTGATATGCTATGTGGGTATCATTTTTGTGTATATTTCTATTTTACTTATTTTCATGGTGTTCTCTTGTAGAAGGAGTTATTTGCTAATTGATGAATTGCTGTTGCTGCCATCTGATATCAGTCCCCACAGCACTGTATTGTATGCTAATGACATATTGACCTAGCTTGTTGAAACAATGAGCCCCTGAGACCTTCCCCCTACTGACCTGTGAATGAGGAGAGAGACTTAAAATATCAGGGAGGTGAGACACAGATCAGATCCTGTATGGTACCATGATGTGAAGACAGCACATCAGAGAGAAAGAAGAGTATATGGACTGTTATCCTCTGTCTGCTGGATTGTTGGACTCATCTCCCAGGGCTTTTATCTTCTTACTGAACTGCATTCGAATTCTAGACTATTGTATCCTTTGTGTGGTGGATCGTATATGGACCTTTTGTATTTTTGCCTAAATAAAGGTCTTGGGATTGTTCACTCTTTGCTGGCTCTGTTGACTGTGTGGTACCGGAGTAGGACCCCGTGACACACACCTACTAAACACAATCACTAACATCAACAACCTACCTAACGACGGAGGTTGGCACCCTAGAGGGGAACACTGTGTTGCCCTCGCTCAATGGCAGCTGACCCGTCAGGTATGGGTTTATGGGTGTCCTTTTTTGCAGCTCCTGGTACTATGTGTCCTGTAAATCTAGTTAACAATTATTTAGTAGTCCCCCGTTCTGGTGGGGCTATTTTCTCCCATGAGGATGGTTCCCACTGATGGTATTTCAGTTCCAATCCCTTTTACATAAATCCTTACGTCACCTGCGCCTTCCTCCTAGTGAGTTTTGTTCCCACTCATTTAGGATTGGAGCGACTACAGAAACGGCCTGAGCCAGTTTGTCTATACCTGAAATTCAGTGTATTGTTAGATGGCGTTCCTCTTGTTTTGCCAGGTACATCAGACCGGATTTATTAATCCTTTAACTTCAGTATTTGTTTTTCAGGAGGTGTGAAACCAGTTATGTGGATTCTTGGGCATTCATGCGTTTTCTGGGCATCACAAATTGGAGAGCGTCGGCAGGGTGGAAGAGGCCTTGGTTTTCACAGCCTCAACGTCTTTTGGACAGGAATCATGGGATTGACCTGGTCTCAGATTCTCCCTGAAGTTTTTCTTAGCCCAGCACTATTCCTGTCCCATAATTTTGGTTGTCCATGTGGACGGGAATGATCTTTACGCTTTCCACTTAGCTGAACTCCTCACTATGATGCGTTCGGACGTTGATAAATTCCATGGCATCTTCCCAGAACTAACCCTGGTCTGGGTCGGAGATTATTTCCCGCGTTTTATGGCAAGGTGTGAGAGGTTCGTCAGCCATAGAGTGCTTTCGGCGCATGCTAAAAGCACGCATGTCCCGCTTTATACGTTTCAAGGCTGGAGTGGTCATCACAAGACATGATCAGCTGGAGGAAGACAATTCCAGTCTGATGTTGCCTGATGATGTTCATCTCACAGAGATAGTTCTGGATATTTTCCTCACTGGTTTACAGAACGGTATTGAGCAGGCCTTTTAACAAATGGGTGGGGGTCGGAGCGCAGTATAAATACCTTGCTCCTCCTTGGCAGTCAATTTGTTATACCATAAGAGTTTTGTATGTACAAAGTCGGAGTCCGACTGGGAACAACGATTCGTACCTGTTCTGATGGCCAATTGTGCCTTACCGGTTGTTTTGATATTTACGTGCTGTGCACGCCCCTTCACCCATTAAAAGACAAAAGTCTTTGGTTTGAATATGTGTCTTGTCTTTTATTACATGGGACACTTTGGGTAAAATATGGTTTTGTGGGTCTCACCAGTCTTGGAGTCTCTACCAGCTTTGCACATGTAGAGGCGACATTTTTGCCTCTTCTTCCTTGCACACTCACACTCGCTCAGGGAGATCGGATGGAGACATCTGTGATCAGCAAATTCCAAGTCTCGTCACAGATTCTCAATAGGATTCAGTCTAGACTGTGACTGGCTGTTCACACACATGACTATGCTCTGATCTAAACCCTCAATTGTAGCTGTGACAGGATGTTTTAGGTCATTGTCCTGCTGAAAGGTGAACTTGCCTCCAAGTCTCAAGTCTTTTGCAGCTTCAAAGAGGTTTTCCTCCAGGATTGCCATGTATTTAGTGCCAGCCATGCATCATCCCATGAACTCTGTCCACCTTCCCTGCCCCTGCTGGAGAAAGCTCTCCCCACAGCAGGATGCTGCATTCATCATATCATATGAAAATCCCAATAAAATACATTTAGGTTTGTGGATATAACATGAAAAAAATGTGAAAAAGTTCACAGAGATTGAATACTTCTTCAAGGCACCGTAAGGTTGGTTGTATTCTTGTACATAGAATGCAGTAGTGTTGCTTATTTCTAGGGCATAATATGAGGCGCTATAATTTAGTCTAGAACGTTTATCGTCACTGAAAATCCTTAATGGCAGCTAAGCAATCAGACCGCAAATGTCAGAACTGATATTATAACTAGACTTCACCCCTTTCAGTCTTGAATCCACGCCTCAGAGCCCGTCTGGATTCACTGCAAAATTGAATTGATCTTCCTGTTGATCCCGAAAACAATTAACCATATGAAATATTAAGTCATTTTACTGAATGGCAAAATATGCAATCATTTTTACAATAAAGGTCTCCAATAAAGAAAAAAATAATTTGATTTGCAGCAGAGGCAGCAGTCGCAAGTCAATTAGGCAGAATTAATATCAACATTCCTAATTAAGATTTAGCCATTTATGCAATAAAATGTATTTGTCATGTAAGGATCTAATTGCATACCGAAAATTCTAAATATTTAATTACATTCTTATTAACAAATGGAAGCAGTGTAGCTGTGCTGAGCGTTTGGCAAAAACCCTGCTGAAATGTAAATGACATCTGCAGCATAGTAGTCGGATCACAATCAAGCATTATATCCTTAATAAACCGACATACCTATCTTAGAAAATACTGCACCTGTAATGTCAGCTTTACCTTCAGGAAGGTTAAATGAAACATATTCTGAAATATAAGATACATTAATATGTGCTACAATGCAACTAGTCGCAGGGAGACATGTTATTTTCTTTTACTTAGAAAGGAGCAGTATTATAGCAGTTATATTATTCTACATAGGAGCAGTATTATAGTAGTTATATTCTTGTACATAGGGGCAGTATTATAGTAGTTATATTCTTGTATATAGGAGCAGTATTATAGTAGTTATATTCTTGTACATAGGAGCAGTATTATAGTAGTTATATTCTTGTACATAGGAGCAGTATTATAGTAGTTATATTCTTGTACATAGGAGCAGTATTATATTAGTTATATTCTTGTACATAGGGGCAGTATTATAGTAGTTATATTCTTGTACATAGGGGCAGTATTATAGTAGTTATATTCTTGTACATAGGGGCAGTATTATAGTAGTTATATTCTTGTACATAGGGGGCAGTATTATAGTAGTTATATTCTTGTACATAGGAACAGTATTATAGTAGTTATATTCTTGTACATAGGGGCAGTATTATAGTAGTTATATTCTTGTACATAGGGGGCAGTATTATAGTAGTTATATTCTTGTACATAGGAACAGTATTATAGTAGTTATATTCTTGTACATAGGGGCAGTATTATAGTAGTTATATTCTTATACATAGGGGCAGTATTATAGTAGTTATATTCTTGTACATAGGGGCAGTATTATAGTAGTTATATTCTAGTACATAGGAGCAGTATTATAGTAGTTATATTCTTGTACATAGACGGCAGTATTATAGTAGTTATATTCTTGTACATAGGGGCAGTATTATAGTAGTTATATTCTTATATATAGGGGCAGTATTATAGTAGTTATTTTCTAGTACATAGGGGCAGTATTATAGTAGTTATATTCTAGTACATAGGGGCAGTATTATAGTAGTTATATTCTTATACATAGGGGCAGTATTATAGTAGTTATATTCTTGTACATAGGGGCAGTATTATAGTAGTTATATTCTAGTACATAGGAGCAGTATTATAGTAGTTATATTCTTGTACATAGGGGCAGTATTATAGTAGTTATATTCTTGTACATAGGAGCAGTATTATAGTAGTTATATTCTTGTACATAGGAGCAGTATTATAGTAGTTATATTCTTGTACATAGGGGGCAGTATTATAGTAGTTATATTCTAGTACATAGGAGCAGTATTATAGTAGTTATATCCTTGTACATAGGAGCAGTATTATAGTAGTTATATTCTTGTACATAGGAGCAGTATTATAGTAGTTATATTCTTGTACATAGGGGCAGTATTATAGTAGTTATATTCTTGTACATAGGAGCAGTATTATATTAGTAATATTCTAGTACATAGGAGCAGTATTATAGTAGTTATATCCTTGTACATAGGAGCAGTATTATAGTAGTTATATTCTTGTACATAGGAGCAGTATTATAGTAGTTATATTCTTGTACATAGGGGCAGTATTATAGTAGTTATATTCTAGTACATAGGAGCAGTATTATAGTAGTTATATTCTTGTACATAGGGGCAGTATTATAGTAGTTATATTCTTGTACATAGGAGCAGAATTATAGTAGATATATTCTTGTACATAGGAGCAGTATTATAGTAGTTATATTCTTGTACATAGGAGCAGTATTATATTAGTAATATTCTAGTACATAGGAGCAGTATTATAGTAGTTATATCCTTGTACATAGGAGCAGTATTATAGTAGTTATATCCTTGTACATAGGAGCAGTATTATAGTAGTTATATTCTTGTACATAGGAGCAGTATTATAGTAGTTATATTCTTGTACATAGGAGCAGTATTATAGTAGTTATATTCTTGTACATAGGGGGCAGTATTATAGTAGTTATATTCTAGTACATAGGAGCAGTATTATAGTAGTTATATCCTTGTACATAGGAGCATTATTATAGTAGTTATATTCTTGTACATAGTAGCAGTATTATAGTAGTTATATTCTTGTACATAGGGGCAGTATTATAGTAGTTATATTCTAGTACATAGGAGCAGTATTATCGTAGTTATATTCTTGTACATAGGGGCAGTATTATAGTAGTTATATTCTTGTACATAGGAGCAGAATTATAGTAGTTATATTCTTGTACATAGGAGCAGTATTATAGTAGTTATATTCTTGTACATAGGGGGCAGTATTATAGTAGTTATATTCTAGTACATAGGAGCAGTATTATAGTAGTTATATCCTTGTACATAGGAGCAGTATTATAGTAGTTATATTCTTGTACATAGGGGCAGTATTATAGTAGTTATATTCTAGTACATAGGAGCAGTATTATAGTAGTTATATCCTTGTACATAGGAGCAGTATTATAATAGTTATATTCTTGTACATAGGAGCAGTATTATAGTAGTTATATTCTTATACACAGGAGCAGTATTATAGTAGTTATATTCTTGTGCATAGGGGCAGTATTATAGTAGTTATATTCTTGTACATAGGGGCAGTATTATAGTAGTTATATTCTTGTACATAGGGGCAGTATTATAGTAGTTATATTCTAGTACATAGGAGCAGTATTATAGTAGTTATATCCTTGTACATAGGAGCAGTATTATAATAGTTATATTCTTGTACATAGGAGCAGTATTATAGTAGTTATATTCTTATACACAGGAGCAGTATTATAGTAGTTATATTCTTGTACATAGGGGCAGTATTATAGTAGTTATATTCTTGTACATAGGAGCAGTATTATAGTAGTTATATTCCTGTACATAGGGGCAGTATTATAGTAGTGATATTCTTGCACATAGGGGCGGTATTATAGTAGTTATATTCTTGTACATAGGAGCAGTATTATAGTAGTTATATTCCTGTACATAGGGGCAGTATTATAGTAGTGATATTCTTGCACATAGGGGCAGTATTATAGTAGTTATATTCTTGTACATAGGAGCAGTATTATAGTAGTTATATTCTTGTATATAGGAGCAGTATTATAGTAGTTATATTCTTGTACATAAGGGCAGTATTATAGTAGTTATATTCTTGTACATAGGAGCAGTATTATAGTAGTTATATTCTTGTACATAAGAGCAGTATTATAGTAGTTATATTCTTGTATATAGGAGCAGTATTATAGTAGTTATATTCTTGTACATAGGAGCAGTATTATAGCAGTTATATTCTTGTATATAGGAGCAGTATTATAGTAGTTATATTCTTGTACATAGGGGCAGTATTATAGTAGTTATATTCCTGTACATAGGAGCAGTATTATAGTAGTTATATTCCTGTACATAGGAGCAGTATTATAGTAGTTATATTCTTGTACATAGGGGGCAGTATTATAGTAGTTATATTCCTGTATATAGGGGCAGTATTATAGTAGTTATATTCTTGTATATAGGGGGCAGTATTATAGTAGTTATATTCTTGTACATAGGAGCAGTATTATAGTAGTTACTAGATGGTGGCCCGATTCTAACGCATCGGGTATTCTAGAATATGTATGCGTAGTATATTGCACAGCCCACGCAGTACATTTCGCAGCCCACGCAGTACATTGCATGTCCACGTAGTATATTGCCCAGTCACGTAGTATAATGCTTCATGCAGTTATGGCCCCATAGATGCCCCATATAATGCTCCATGCAGTTCTTTATGGCCCCATAGATGCCCCATATATTGCTCCATGCAGTTATGGCCCCATAGTTGCCCCGTATAATGCTCCATGCAGTTCTTTATGGCCCCATAGACGCTCAATACAGCATTGTGCCACATGAAATGCTGCTGCTGAGGCAATAAAAACAAAATATCACATACTCACCTCTCGTCGCTGCTCCTCAGCGTCCCGTCTCTCCGCACTGACTGTTCAGGCAGAGGGCGGCGCAGTTATATACTGCGTGGGCTGTGCTATATACTATGTGCCCTGTGTTATATACTGCGTGGCCTGTGTTATATACTGCGTGGCTGCTATATACTGTGTGGGCTGTGTTATATAGTAAGTGGGCTGTGTTATATATACTGCGTGGCCTGTATTAACGCATCGGGTATTCTAGAATATGCATGTATGTATGTATATAGCAGCCACATAGTATATAGCACAGGCCACGTACTATTTGTCTGCTATATACTACATGCCTCCTATATACTAAGTATATAACACTGCCCATGTAGTATATAGCACAGCCCCCGCAGTATATCACACAGCCCACGCAGTATTTAGCAGTGTGGGCACCATATCCCTGTCGCTGATTGTTTGCGGCCGGCCACGTACAGTAGTATATAGCGTAGTATTCTACAATATGTATGTAGTTTATTTATGAAGATTGAAGAATAATGCAATAATGGGTAAAATATATTTATTATCATTACATTTTATTAGTCATAGAACTTAATACAATTGAATGAAATTATGAAACAGATCATCAAAATATATAAACCACATTACATGAACTGTAACTGTATTAAAAATAAATCATCGGACAAAAGAAGGACATTGACACTATAATATATTTATTAACAATATCAAGCCAAAATATTTTTGTACACCACATTTCTTGTGAATACCTTTTGACTACCTATAAGCAACTTTCCTTGTAAAGGGGTAGGAAGAACTTGCACCTTGACGTTGGATCTCATTTTATCTCTTGAAAATGCAACGTAGAGTTGTCCATGACCAAAAACGGGCTGCGGTAGATATATGCCAACACGGTGTAGAGTTTGACCTTGTGACTTGTTTATTGTCATGGCAAAAGCTGGTTTTATTGGAAACTGTCGACGCCGAAGCCTAAATGGAAGACCGGTGTCCGAAGGACATAAATCAATGCGTGGAATGAACACTTCATCTCCTTTTGCTGATCCAGTGATCACTCTTGCTTGAATGACGTGAGAATGGAGTCCAGTAACAATAAGGCGAGTTCCATTACATAGACCATTTTTCGTATTTATATTCCGCAGCAACATTATGATTGTTCCAACTTTCAGTTGAAGTCTGTGGGATGGCATTCCTGATGGCGTAAGACTATTTAAAAATTCAACTGGATAATGCTCTCGTTCATCTTCATTATCTACATCCACTGAATCATCACTTTTATACAACCTATACTCACCAGGCATTCTATCCATCACCTGGGAATTTAGCAGAGCCACGTCATCATTCTTGGGACAGAGAATTGCATGAGAAGAGGCCCTCTCAACACTGCTTTGGTCGTTCACATCAATTTCAATGCATTGTCCAAAAACATCAGTTACGATGCAGTCAGTGCACAACATGTCTTCTTGTATTTCAATAATGTCTTCTCCAAGGTTGTATTCGTTGCTAAGTTCACCGTTGCCAAGTTTAAGAAGCCAGTTGCTATACTCTGGGTCCGAAGATCGCATATTGGTAATTAGTTGGAGTTTATTGAACTGTTTCCAAAGGTCAGCCATTTTTAAGCTGGACTCGATAACATCTGTTCTTGTTCCATTTGGTATGACTGGAAGGCATTGCCTAAAATCTCCGCCAATGACAAAAACTTTACCTCCAAACGGAATTTTATTTTTTTCAGCAACATTTGTAGTCATTACTTGATGCAGAAGTCTGTCAATTAAGCTCAAACCATATTTGGGTGCCATGGTTTGTCTTCTCTGTTGCCAACAATAATTCGTAAGCTTCGTCATACTCTGGAACTTGTGGAACTTGACTGGCAGGCTGGGGCAAATTAAAGTCCGAAAACGTTTTTCCATGTAGTAGTAAGTTATTTTGGACATCTTGCATGGCATAAGATTTGTAATTTTGACAACTTCCACTTCTGTTGTGAAGACGTAAGCAGTAGTCCTCGATTAGATGTTCTTTAAAATTTGTCCAAAGTTGAGCTGGATTTGTAGGCGGTCCAAATACACAGATGTAGGCAAACAATTCACGAAGTTGCTTAGGCATATGTAGGGTAACTGCGTCTTCTAAAGTAAGTTTCCACACAGTATTATCCAATAGAAGTCCTAAAGCCAAAGCTCCAGCTTTAAATGTATTGTGCAATACTCCGTTAACTGTTTTCAAATCGTCATAAGTTTTAGCTCCTTTGATATGTAGTAGTAACAGCCGAAGGCAATATCTTTCTTGATCCTTGACACTAACAGTATACATGCGTCCAATTATTCTGCTAACTCCTCGTTGTCTTGGATTCCAAGTTTTATTCCAAATGTAATGCTCTGGAATCTCTCGGTACAAATAGTGCCTTGCGTTTTCGTCACGTTGGTTCAGCAAAAACCATTCCATTAATGTTGATATCGTGCTTAAAGTTTTTGAGACATCTTTAACTTCAGCATCTTCAAAGAAATAAAGCTGCTGTTGATTTGGTAAATGAATAGCTAAACGTATAATGGCATGGGACTGCATTGGAAACGCAAATATCCTCAAAGCAGCTTCTGGAGCACTGACATATCTTGAGTCAACAAAAGTTGATGATTCATCGTGATTGACTGTTTTCTGTTGTATTTTGATGTTAGCTTTGTCATGCCCCTTGTAGATGTACTTGAAGAGATATTTTACACTTCTTATTGAAGCACAGACTTCTATGTTGATGTGACAGTTGTAGCGTTTTGATAAGTACGGGTTGTATGGGACTATCCATGAGTTATTTATAATTTTCTTGTTGCAAGCAATGTTATCAATGTGTTGTCGCCGGTAGGATGGGTAGCCATCCAAGTCTTTAACAGTGTGCTGTTTCAACTCCTTTGGAAACCCTTTTGTACACTTTCCGTTTTCCATGCATGGACTTTTTGGATTTGCTACATCGCATGAACCGTATGAGAGACTACAATATTATACAGTTCAGGATACTTTTCTTGGTTAGGAATTTCAGCCCACACTATATTGTCGATTTCTTCCTCCGTACGAATCTTGGAATCCGTGTCTAAGATAATTAGTATATGCGCATGTGGGAGACCTCATTTCTGAAACTCTATGACGTGTACCATTGCTACGACTGTTCCAAAAAGCCCATTTTTGATGTCTTTCAAAAGGCTTATGAGTTTCAGTCGAAATACGCGTGCGACTAAGTCCGGCCTGTGTTCAACTTTTTGCCAGGGTTCTAGATTTTCGGTAATTTCCGGCCATTTAGGATTACAGGTCATTGTCACAAAAATGTCAGGTCTTCCAAACTTTGTTACTATTGCCATTGCATCTTGATAACGCTGTTGCATGTTGCGGGGGCTACCTTCAAACGACGACGGAAGGATTACTGTTTTTCCAATTGGAATTCCCTTTTCAATTGATTGTTTTTGCAAATGTTCTTGAAGAACGCAGTAGTCTTCAACTTTAAGTTGTTTTTGGTTAATTCTTATGAAATTTAGACGATTAGCTTCAATTTTAACATATACATCAACTAAGTACTGTTGTGTCACTTTCCCACCGTTTAAAATAGGATTGAAGTAATTTCGGACAGACAGACGAAAACTGTAGTATTGCAGCTGTGTAATTCTTCTTGAAGTTCCTTGTTGGTTTAGGTTTTCATGCCACCTTTGTTCACCTCTTGGAAAGAATAGCGGATACAGAAGAGCATCAAGGTTGCTGTGCAAAATGCTAATTCGTTGTGTCTTAGGAACCAAAGGGTTGTTTTGGTCTGGCTTAAGATGGACTAATATATCCCTTTGAAAAGGAGGTTCTCCATCGTCGTTTTGAAAAACAACTGCGACCTCACTTACACGTGGTTTGTTGTAAAGTCGAGGATTCTGTTTACGTTCTTGTTTGATGGCCATGACAATAGAAGGCATTTCAGTACCATTTTGTATAGCCCTCTGTTCCTCCTCAGCTTGAAGGTCTTTTAGCATGCGATATGCGGCAGCAAATGGGCTTACTTTTTTGTAAATGTACAGCAATTTGGTTCATCAGTTCAGCATCACACTTTTCGTTTTCTTTTAGGTTCATACTTTGTTCTGTAGCCTCATTTGTATCAATTATGTATAATTGTGCAAATTTTGGTGGTTGTCCTATTTCTGGGTGAAGTGTTCCAGTGCGGTGGTAGATCTGGCCGTGAATTTTAAAACAATACGGTCCGAATCCAGGGGCGGTGCAATGTTCGCACCGAATGAAGCAAACGCATGAGAATTGTTGATGCTTCTGATATTTTCCATGAAATTTCTACTGTGTTGATGCATTCCTTTCATCAACTGCTCAAACAGATCTGAGTAGTGAGGTCTCGGTAGCATAACTTTTCCTTTTTGGCAGCATTGAGTAAACTGATTGTCAGATGGTTTTTCATCAATGAAATTCAGAGAGTCGCATTTAGAGCAAACTGCATTCATATTCCCACAGTAGTGTTCATGAATTGTACTTTCATTGTCTGTTACATAATGTGCAAGTTGTTGAATATTGTCCTGGTTGTGCCTTAGTTGGTAGAGCATTCGTTTTTTATGAATTTGGCGATCATGTTGTTCCTGTCGTACAACAGTTTGTTGTGGTGTCTCCGGTTGGCGACGGTGTCTGTGAGATTCCGCATCCTGGGCTTGTCTGGCGGCAGTTTGTTCTGGTGTCTCCTGTTCCCGATGTTGTAATTTTCTTGCTGCTGCTGCTGCTTTTCTGTCATCCTCATTGGCGTATTTTCATTTACCACCCATTCTAAGATAGAAACACAGGGAGATGCCGCACATACAGGGAGACGCAGGCACACACCCTACACAATGGCGGCACTTGACAGCAGTGGAGGACAATGATGATTCCAGAATTTGCGGCAGACTGTGCCCGTCGCTGACCGGCTGGCTGGCTGGCCTCGACCAATCAGCAAGGCATGATTTCCGAGACAGACAGACAATTAAACCCTTAGACAACACAATGGCGGCACTTGACAGCAGTGGAGGACAATGCCTGTCACTGATTGGTCGAGGCCGGCTGGCCTCGACCAATGAGAGATGCGGGATTTCCAGGACAGACAGACAATTAAACCCTTAGACAATTATATATATAGATATTCTTGTACATAGGGGCAGTATTATGGTAGTTATATTCTTGTACATAGGGGCAGTATTATAGTAGTTATATTCTAGTACATAGGGGGCAGTATTATAGTAGATATATTCTAGTACATAGGGGGCAGTATTACAGTAGTTATATTCTTGTACATAGGGGCAGTATTATAGTAGTTATATTCTTGTATATAGGAGCAGTATTATAGTAGTTATATTCTTGTATATAGGGGGCAGTATTATAGTAGTTATATTCTTGTACATAGGATCAGTATTATAGTAGTTGTATTCTTGTATATAGGGGCAGTATTATAGTAGTTATATTCTTGTACATAGAGGGCAGTATTATAGTAGTTATATTCTTGTACATAGGGGCAGTATTATAGTAGTTATATTCTTGTATATAGGAGCAGTATTATAGTAGTTATATTCTTGTACATAGGGGGCAGTATTATAGTAGTTATATTCTTGTACATAGGGGCAGTATTATAGTAGTTATATTCTTGTACATAGGGGCAATATTATAGTAGTTATATTCTTGTATATAGGAGCAGTATTATAGTAGTTATATTCTTGTACATAGGATCAGTATTATAGTAGTTATATTCTTGTATATAGAGGCAGTATTATAGTAGTTATATTCTTGAACATAGAGGGCAGTATTATAGTAGTTATATTCTTGTACATAGGAGCAGTATTATAGTAGTTATATTCTTGTACATAGGAGCAGTATTATAGTAGTTATATTCTTGTACATAGGGGCAGTATTATAGTAGTTATATTCTTGTACATAGGGGCAGTATTATAGTAGTTATATTCTTGTACATAGGGGCAGTATTATAGTAGTTATATTCTTGTATATAGGAGCAGTATTATAGTAGTTATATTCTTGTACATAGGGAGCAGTATTATAGTAGTTATATTCTTGTACATAGGGGCAGTATTATAGTAGTTAAATTCTTGTACATAGGAGCAGTATTATAGTAGTTATATTCTTGTACATAGGGGCAGTATTATAGTAGTTATATTCTTGTACATAGGGAGCAGTATTATAGTAGTTATATTCTTGTACATAGGAGCAGTATTATAGTAGTTATATTCTTATACATAGGAGCAGTATTATAGTAGTTATTTTCTTGTACATAGGAGCAGTATTATAGTAGTTATATTCTTGTACATAGGGGCAGTATTATAATAGATATATTCTTGTACATAGGAGCAGTATTATAGTAGTTATTTTCTTGAACATAGGGGCAGTATTATAATAGATATATTCTTGTACATAGGGGGCAATATTATAGTAGTTATATTCTTGTACATAGGAGCAGTATTATAGTAGTTATATTCTTGTACATAGGAGCAGTATTATAATAGTGATATTCTTGTACATGGGGCAGTATTATAGTAGTTATATTCTTGTACATAGGGGCAGTATTATAGTAGTTATATTCTTGTACATAGGGAGCAGTATTATAGTAGTTATATTCTTGTACATAGGGGCAGTATTATAATAGATATATTCTTGTACATAGGGGGCAATATTATAGTAGTTATATTCTTGTACATAGGAGCAGTATTATAGTAGTTATATTCTTGTACATAGGAGCAGTATTATAATAGTGATATTCTTGTACATGGGGCAGTATTATAGTAGTTATATTCTTGTACATAGGGGCAGTATTATAATAGATATATTCTTGTACATAGGAGCAGTATTATAGTAGTTATTTTCTTGTACATAGGGGCAGTATTATAATAGATATATTCTTGTACATAGGGGGCAATATTATAGTAGTTATATTCTTGTACATAGGAGCAGTATTATAGTAGTTATATTCTTGTACATAGGAGCAGTATTATAATAGTGATATTCTTGTACATGGGCAGTATTATAGTAGTTATATTCTTGTACATAGGGGCAGTATTATAGTAGTTATATTCTTGTACATAGGGAGCAGTATTATAGTAGTTATATTCTTGTACATAGGGAGCAGTATTATAGTAGTTATATTCTTGTACATAGGGGCAGTATTATAATAGATATATTCTTGTACATAGGAGCAGTATTATAGTAGTTATTTTCTTGTACATAGGGGCAGTATTATAATAGATATATTCTTGTACATAGGGGGCAATATTATAGTAGTTATATTCTTGTACATAGGAGCAGTATTATAGTAGTTATATTCTTGTACATAGGAGCAGTATTATAATAGTGATATTCTTGTACATGGGGCAGTATTATAGTAGTTATATTCTTGTACATAGGGGCAGTATTATAGTAGTTATATTCTTGTACATAGGGAGCAGTATTATAGTAGTTATATTCTTGTACATAGGAGCAGTATTATAGTAGTTATTTTCTTGTACATAGGGGCAGTATTATAACAGATATATTCTTGTACATAGGGGGCAATATTATAGTAGTTATATTCTTGTACATAGAGGGCAGTATTATAGTAGTTATATTCTTGTACATATGATCAGTATTATAGTAGTTATATTCTTGTACATATGAGCATTATTATAGTAGTTATATTCTTGTACATAGGAGCAGTGTTATAGTAGTTATATTCTTGTACATAGTGGCAGTATTATAGTAGTTATATTCTTGTACATAGGAGCAGTATTATAGTAGTTATATTCTTGCACATAGGAGCAGTATTATAGTAGTTATATTCTTGTACATGGGGCAGTATTATAGTAGTTATATTCTTGTACATAGGAGCAGTATTATAGTAGTTATATTCTTGTACATAGGAGCAGTATTATAGTAGTTATATTCTTGTACATGGGGCAGTATTATAGTAGTCATATTGTTGTACATAGGGGCAGTATTATAGTAGTTATATTCTTCTACATGGGGCAGTATTATAGTAGTTATATTCTTGTACATAGGAGCAGTATTATAGTAGTTATATTCTTGTACATAGGAGCAGTATTATAGTAGTTATATTCTTGTACATAGGGGCAGTATTATAGTAGTTATATTCTTGTACATAGGGGGCAGTATTATAGTAGTTATATTCTTGTACATAGGAGCAGTATTATAGTAGTTATATTCTTGTACATAGGGGCAGTATTATAGTAGTTATATTCTTGTACATAGGGAGCAGTATTATAGTAGTTATATTCTTGTACATAGGAGCAGTATTATAGTAGTTATATTCTTGTACATAGGGGCAGTATTATAGTAGTTATATTCTTGTACATAGGAGCAGTATTATAGTAGTTATATTCTTGTACATAAGGGCAGTATTATAGTAGTTATATTCTTGTATATAGGGGCAGTATTACAGTAGTTATATTCTTGTACATAGGAGCAGTATTATAGTAGTTATATTCTTGTACATAGGGGCAGTATTATAGTAGTTATATTCTTGTATATAGGGGCAGTATTACAGTAGTTATATTCTTGTACATAGGAGCAGTATTATAGTAGTTATATTCTTGTACATAGGGGGCAGTATTATAGTAGTTATATTCTTGTACATAGGAGCAGTATTATAGTAGTTATATTCTTGTACATAGGAGCAGTATTATAGTAGTTATATTCTTGTACATATGATCAGTATTATAGTAGTTATATTCTTGTACATATGAGCATTATTATAGTAGTTATATTCTTGTACATAGGAGCAGTGTTATAGTAGTTATATTCTTGTACATAGTGGCAGTATTATAGTAGTTATATTCTTGTACATAGGAGCAGTATTATAGTAGTTATATTCTTGTACATAGGAGCAGTATTATAGTAGTTATATTCTTGTACATGGGGCAGTATTATAGTAGTTATATTCTTGTACATAGGAGCAGTATTATAGTAGTTATATTCTTGTACATAGGAGCAGTATTATAGTAGTTATATTCTTGTACATGGGGCAGTATTATAGTAGTCATATTGTTGTACATAGGGGCAGTATTATAGTAGTTATATTCTTCTACATGGGGCAGTATTATAGTAGTTATATTCTTGTACATAGGAGCAGTATTATAGTAGTTATATTCTTGTACATAGGAGCAGTATTATAGTAGTTATATTCTTGTACATAGGGGCAGTATTATAGTAGTTATATTCTTGTACATAGGGGGCAGTATTATAGTAGTTATATTCTTGTACATAGGAGCAGTATTATAGTAGTTATATTCTTGTACATAGGGGCAGTATTATAGTAGTTATATTCTTGTACATAGGGAGCAGTATTATAGTAGTTATATTCTTGTACATAGGAGCAGTATTATAGTAGTTATATTCTTGTACATAGGGGCAGTATTATAGTAGTTATATTCTTGTACATAGGAGCAGTATTATAGTAGTTATATTCTTGTACATAAGGGCAGTATTATAGTAGTTATATTCTTGTATATAGGGGCAGTATTACAGTAGTTATATTCTTGTACATAGGAGCAGTATTATAGTAGTTATATTCTTGTACATAGGGGCAGTATTATAGTAGTTATATTCTTGTATATAGGGGCAGTATTACAGTAGTTATATTCTTGTACATAGGAGCAGTATTATAGTAGTTATATTCTTGTACATAGGGGGCAGTATTATAGTAGTTATATTCTTGTACATAGGAGCAGTATTATAGTAGTTATATTCTTGTACATAGGGGCAGTATTATAGTAGTTATATTCTTGTACATAGGGAGCAGTATTATAGTAGTTATATTCTTGTACATAGGAGCAGTATTATAGTAGTTATATTCTTGTACATAGGGGCAGTATTATAGTAGTTATATTCTTGTACATAGGGGCAGTATTATAGTAGTTATATTCTTGTACATAGGAGCAGTATTATAGTAGTTATATTCTTGTACATAAGGGCAGTATTAAAGTAGTTATATTCTTGTATATAGGGGCAGTATTACAGTAGTTATATTCTTGTACATAGGAGCAGTATTATAGTAGTTATATTCTTGTACATAGAGGTAGTATTATAGTAGTTTTATATATATATATATATATATATATATATATATATATATATATATATATATGCTCACACACACAGTGAAGAAAATAAGTATTTGATCCTTTGCTGATTTTGTATGTTTGCCCACTGACGAAGACATGAACAGTCTATAATTTTAAGTGTCGGTTAATTTTAACATTGAGAGATAGAATATAAAAAATTAAATCCAGAAAATCATGTTGTATAAATTATATAAATTTATTTGCATTTTGCAGTGAGAAATAAGTATTTGATCCCTCTGGCAAACAAGACTTAATACTTGGTGGCAAAACCCTTGTTGGCAAGCAACAGTCAGACATTTTTTGTAGTTGATGATGAGGTTTGCACACATGTCAGGGGGAATTTTGGTCCACCACATATTCATGTGTTTGTCAGAGGGCTAACTTACAAATTCAGCAAGGGAGGAAGGAGCAGGAGCTAAACTCCTGGATGGCAGATATGGGGCACCGAGGTGGTTGGCCACGGTAATGTAAACTGTACCAATAACACTTGGTTACTGAGGTGGTTGATTTGATTAGATTAGGTGGAGATTTTGGAGCAACCAATAGAAATACTCCAGCCCGGGTCTTACAGGCCTGATAATTATAGCTGGGTTACCTTGGCTTAGTTTTGGCTGGAGATGAACAGAGGTGTTTGGTGAATGCTTTTAAAACTGCTTGAGCTATACTGCCTGGAATTCTGAGATTGGTGAGGCGGCTATATTTACCTTGAACATTGTGCCTGAAGAAAGGACTGTTCATGTTATTCATTTGCACTGGAGAAAGGCTGTTTTCATTTTGGTGCTCTAAGGATTATGATAGACAATAAACTTTAGGCTGGTTTGATATAAAAATTCTGTCCAGGTGCATATCCAAGCGGCTATTACAGAATCAAAACCCTACAATTGGTGTTTGAATGAGAGCATGAAGTACCAAAGAGCCCAGATGATTACAGTCCGGGGTAAAGGCAACTACATCATTTCATACACGATCGGAAAGTATAGAGTAGCTTGTTAAGCAACTGTTCAATGCAAATCTAATGCACCAGCAATAACAGCAACAGCAGCAACAGCAGCAACAGCAGCAGGACTGGGACCAACAAACTCCTGGTCCAGCAGTACCAGCAACAGCAGCAGATGGCTCTCTTGACAGAAGTTGTCTGGGTGGCGGAGACAACACCTCTCACCAACCAAAGGAGTATTTTCTGCCATGAATTATACTGAGGGCGTGTACTGTAAACTAGATGTCCGAGCAGTACAGAATTTTACTTTATTTATTTTTTGTTATGACGGTGATTATTGTTGTGAATGTTACTGTTGGTCTCCTGGCTGTTGTAGTAGTAGCAGCAGTTTTTCTATGTTTTACATTTTATACTGAATTACTGTGGTTAAGCACATGACATTTTTATGGGTGGGGGTTTGCTTTTTGTTACTTCAACCATTAGTTTTTTATCCATATTCTGTTGATCATTTGCTTTTATGACATATTCAGTTCAGTCTTCAGCAGATGTTCTGCAGGAATTTTACCAAGGATGGTATCGGCCAAAAGTTAATGAAAGCCCTATTGATCAGGTGCTGGACCTTTAATCGGCCTGTGCTGCCCTCATTCCTGTTTATCCCCAATCTCAACTGTCCCTTCAAGCATAATAGATACATTTATGTGTCCTGGGATCAATAGTATTAATTACATGAGATTAAATAAAAACTGTGCGAGGTTTACTATCCCCACACCAGCAATTTCCCCTCAGAGACAGAAGGGGGCGCTCATTGTGAATTCCGTTATTCGTGTCCAGGGAGGAGATAATTAAATTGAGAGTAAGTTGGGGGCATTAGCAAGGTTATAAACTAATACAAGAAGCCTGAGTATACAGAGTATCGATCCCAGTGATGTGGCGAGGAACCTATGGAAGCTCTGGGCCTTTTTCAGTCTTGTAGATGAATAATTCCGACTAATCAATCAAAACTATGGGAACGTGGAAAGTATTTACCTCCAAATGGGATTCTAAGCCCATATACAGTATACTCTTTCTCTGAGTGAATGAGATCTTTTTGATTTTCTTTCCGAGGCAGGAATCCTGTACACAGCTCGTCCTACTCTCAGCTGAGCAGTGGATACAATGTATCAGTCTGCACAGAGCTCTGTGGACTCCTGATACATTGTAACAAACCAGCAGAGAGATCCGTGCTATGTTACGGAGACTTTCTTATTCTTACATTATGCAAACAGTCTTATTAAACCCCAAATTTATCATAGTGGTTCATGTTATTTCATGAATGTATTTGTAAGATTGTCTATTCTGTTAGCCCAATTTTGCAAAATGTTGGCTGCTATGTAAAATGCATAGATGTTATGACCCCAATGGCGAGGGTCTCAGAGGAACGTGGAAGTCTGCAGAATACAAAAATCCAGCTCATAGGGCAGTGGTAACTGGGTTGACCATATATCTACTCCTAACGCCAACACTAGAAGTAGCCGGGGATCATTCCTACGTTGATTCTAGATGACACGCGCCAGCCGGAGAATCTAGCTACCCCTAGTAGAGGAAAACAAAGACCTTTCTTGCCTCCAGAGAAGGGGACCCCAAAGCTGGATAGAAGCCCCCCACAAATAATGACGGTGAGGTAAGAGGAAATGACAAACACAGAAATGAACCAGGTTTAGCACAGAGAGGCCCGCTTACTGATAGCAGAATAAAGAAAGGTAACTTATATGGTCAACAAAAACCCTATCAAAATCCACACTGGAAATTCAAGAACCCCCGAACCGTCTAACGGTCCGGGGGGAGAGCACCAGCCCCCTAGAGCTTCCAGCAAAGGTCAGGATATAGATTTGGAACAAGCTGGACAAAAATACAAAACCAAAACAAATAGCAAAAAGCAAAAGGCAGACTTAGCTGATATAACTGGAACCAGGATCAGTAGACAAGAGCACAGCAGACTAGCTCTGATAACTACGTAGCCAGGCATAGAACTGAAGGTCCAGGGAGCTAATATAGCAACACCCCTAACTAACGACCCAGGTGCGGATAAAAGGAATGACAGAAAAACCAGAGTCAAAAAACTAGTAACCACTAGAGGGAGCAAAAAGCAAATTCACAACAGTACCCCCCCCCTTAGTGAGGGGTCACCGAACCCTCACCACGACCACCAGGGCGATCAGGATGAGCGGCATGAAAGGCACGAACTAAATCGGCCGCATGAACATCAGAGGCGACCACCCAGGAATTATCCTCCTGACCATAGCCCTTCCACTTGACCAGGTACTGAAGCCTCCGCCTGGAGAGGCGAGAATCCAAGATCTTCTCCACCACGTACTCCAACTCGCCCTCAACCAACACCGGAGCAGGAGGCTCAGCAGAAGGAACTACAGGCACAATGTACCGCCGCAACAAGGACCTATGAAATACATTGTGAATAGCAAACGACACAGGAAGATCCAGACGAAAAGATACAGGATTAAGGATTTCCAATATCTTGTAAGGCCCAATAAAACGAGGTTTAAATTTGGGAGAGGAGACCTTCATAGGAACAAAGCGGGAAGAAAGCCACACCAAATCCCCAACGCGTAGTCGGGGACCCACACCGCGGCGGTGGTTGGCAAAGCGCTGAGCCTTCTCCTGTGACAACTTCAAGTTGTCCACCACATGATTCCAGATCTGCTGCAACCTATCCACCACAGAATCCACCCCAGGACAGTCAGAAGGCTCCACATGACCCGAAGAAAAGCGAGGATGGAAACCAGAGTTGCAGAAAAAAGGCGAAACCAAGGTGGCGGAACTAGCCCGATTATTAAGGGCAAACTCAGCCAACGGCAAGAATGTCACCCAATCGTCCTGATCAGCAGAGACAAAACACCTCAAATAAGCCTCCAAAGTCTGATTGGTTCGCTCCGTCTGTCCATTAGTCTGAGGATGGAAAGCAGACGAAAACGACAAATCAATGCCCATCCTACTACAAAAGGATCGCCAGAACCTGGAAACGAACTGGGATCCTCTGTCTGACACAATATTCTCAGGGATGCCGTGCAAACGAACCACGTTCTGGAAAAACACAGGAACCAGATCGGAAGAGGAAGGCAGCTTAGGCAACGGAACCAAATGGACCATCTTGGAGAAGCGATCACATATCACCCAGATAACGGACATGCCCTGAGATAGCGGAAGATCAGAAATGAAATCCATGGAGATATGTGTCCAAGGTCTCTTCGGGACAGGCAAGGGCAAGAGCAAACCGCTGGCACGAGAACAGCAAGGCTTAGCTCGAGCACAAGTCCCACAGGACTGCACAAATGACTGCACATCCCTTGACAAGGAAGGCCACCAAAAGGACCTGGCCACCAGATCTCTGGTGCCAAAAATTCCCGGGTGACCTGCCAACACCGAGGAATGAACCTCGGAAATGACTCTGCTGGTCCACTTATCCGGGACAAACAGTCTGTCAGGTGGACAAGACTCAGGCCTATCAGCCTGAAATCTCTGCAACACACGTCGCAGATCCGGAGAAATAGCTGACAAGATAACTCCATCTTTAAGAATACCAACAGGATCAGCGACTCCAGGAGCATCAGGCACAAAGCTCCTAGAAAGAGCATCGGCCTTCACATTCTTTGAACCTGGTAAATACGAGACAACAAAATCAAAGCGGGAGAAAAACAATGACCAGCGGGCCTGTCTCGGATTAAGGCGTTTAGCAGACTCGAGATACATCAGATTTTTGTGATCAGTCAAGACCACCACACGATGCTTAGCACCTTCGAGCCAATGACGCCACTCCTCAAATGCCCATTTCATGGCCAACAACTCCCGATTGCCCACATCATAATTTCGCTCGGCAGGCGAAAACTTCCTAGAGAAAAAGGCACAAGGTTTCATAACAGAGCAACCAGGGCCTCTCTGCGACAAAACAGCTCCTGCCCCAATCTCCGAAGCATCCACCTCAACCTGAAAGGGAAGTGAGACGTCAGGCTGGCACAAAACAGGCGCCGAAGTAAACCGGCGTTTCAACTCCTGGAAAGCCTCCACGGCAGCAGGAGCCCAGTTAGCTACATCGGAGCCCTTCTTGGTCATATCCGTCAAAGGTTTCACAATGCTAGAAAAATTAGCGATAAAACGACGGTAGAAGTTAGCGAAGCCCAAGAACTTCTGAAGACTCTTAACTGACGAGGGCTGAGTCCAATCAAGAATAGCTCGGACCTTGACTGGGTCCATCTCCACAGCAGAAGGGGAAAAAATGAACCCCAAAAAGGGAACCTTCTGTACACCAAAGAGACACTTTGAGCCCTTGACAAACAAAGAATTTTCACGCAAAATTTTAAAGACCAACCTGACCTGCTCCACATGCGAATCCCAATTATCAGAAAAAACCAAAATATCATCCAGATAAACAATCAAAAATTTATCCAGATACTTCCGGAAAATGTCATGCATAAAGGATTGAAAAACTGAAGGCGCATTGGAGAGCCCAAAAGGCATCACCAAGTACTCAAAATGACCTTCGGGCGTATTGAATGCGGTTTTCCATTCATCACCTTGCTTAATGCGCACAAGGTTGTACGCACCACGAAGGTCTATCTTGGTGAACCACTTGGCACCCTTAATCCGGGCAAACAAGTCAGACAACAGCGGTAAAGGATACTGAAATTTGACAGTGATCTTATTTAAAAGCCGATAATCAATACAAGGTCTCAAAGATCCGTCCTTTTTTGCCACAAAAAAGAATCCCGCACCAAGAGGGGAAGAAGACGGACGAATATGTCCTTTTTCCAGAGACTCCTTGATATATGAACGCATAGCGGTATGTTCAGGTACCGACAGATTAAACAGTCTTCCCTTAGGAAATTTACTGCCTGGGATCAAATCAATAGCACAGTCACAGTCCCTATGAGGAGGCAGTGCACTGGACTCAGACTCACTGAAGACATCCTGATAATCAGACAAATACTCCGGAACTTCCGAAGGCGTAGAAGAAGCAATAGACACAGGCAGGGAATCCTCATGAATACCACGACAGCCCCAACTTGAGACTGACATAGCCTTCCAGTCCAGGACTGGATTATGGGTCTGTAACCATGGCAGCCCCAAAACGACCAAATCATGCATTTTATGTAAAACCAGGAAACGTATCACCTCGCGGTGTTCAGGAGTCATGCACATGGTAACCTGTGTCCAATACTGCGGTTTATTTGCTGCCAATGGTGTAGCATCAATACCCCTAAGAGGAATAGGATTTTCTAATGGTTCAAGAGTAAAACCACAGCGCTTAGCAAATGAGAGATCCATGAGACTCAGGGCAGCACCTGAATCTACAAACGCCATGACAGGATAAGATGACAGTGAGCAAATCAAAGTTACAGACAGAATAAATTTAGGTTGCAAATTACCAACGGTGACAGGACTAACAACCTTAGCTATACGTTTAGAGCATGCTGAGATAACATGTGTAGAATCACCACAGTAGTAGCACAAGCCATTCCGGCGTCTATGAATTTTCCGCTCATTTCTAGTCAGGATTCTATCACATTGCATTAAATCAGGTGTCTGTTCAGACAACACCATGAGGGAATTTGCGGTTTTTCTATCACATTGCACCGAATTAGGTGTCTGTTCAGACAACACCATGAGGGAATTTGCGGTTTTGCGCTCCCGCAACCGCCGGTCAATTTGAATAGCCAGTGCCATAGTATCATTCAGACCTGTGGGAATGGGAAAACCCACCATAACATTCTTAATGGCTTCAGAAAGACCATTTCTAAAATTAGCGGCCAGTGCACACTCGTTCCAATGTGTCAGCACGGACCATTTCCGAAATTTTTGGCAATACACTTCAGCCTCGTCCTGCCCCTGAGACATAGACAGCAAGGCCTTTTCTGCCTGAATCTCAAGATTGGGTTCCTCATAAAGTAAACCGAGCGCCAGAAAAAACGCATCAAGATCAGCCAATGCCGGATCTCCTGGCGCCAGCGAAAAAGCCCAATCCTGAGGGTCGCCCCGTAAGAACGAAATAACAATTTTTACTTGCTGAGCAGAATCTCCTGATGAACAGGGTCTCAGGGACAAAAACAATTTACAATTATTCACGAAATTCCTAAACTTAAACCTGTCTCCGGAAAACAGTTCAGGAATCGGTATTTTAGGTTCTGACCTAGGATTTCTGATAACATAGTCTTGTATGCCCTGCACACGAGTAGCCAGCTGGTCCACACTTGTAATCAAGGTCTGGACATTCATGTCTGCAGCAAGCATAGCAACTCTGAGGTAAAGGGGAAGAAGAAAAAAAAAACTCAGAATCTTCTTTCTTATAATCCCTCTTCTGCAATGCATTAAACATTTAATACGGGCCTGGCAAACTGTTATGACCCCAATGGCGAGGGTCTCAGAGGAACGTGGAAGTCTGCAGAATACAAAAATCCAGCTCATAGGGCAGTGGTAACTGGGTTGACCATATATCTACTCCTAACGCCAACACTAGCAGTAGCCGGGGATCATTCCTACGTTGATTCTAGATGACACGCGCCAGCCGGAGAATCTAGCTACCCCTAGTAGAGGAAAACAAAGACCTTTCTTGCCTCCAGAGAAGGGGACCCCAAAGCTGGATAGAAGCCCCCCACAAATAATGACGGTGAGGTAAGAGGAAATGACAAACACAGAAATGAACCAGGTTTAGCACAGAGAGGCCCGCTTACTGATAGCAGAATAAAGAAAGGTAACTTATATGGTCAACAAAAACCCTATCAAAATCCACACTGGAAATTCAAGAACCCCCGAACCGTCTAACGGTCCGGGGGGAGAACACCAGCCCCCTAGAGCTTCCAGCAAAGGTCAGGATATAGATTTGGAACAAGCTGGACAAAAATACAAAACCAAAACAAATAGCAAAAAGCAAAAGGCAGACTTAGCTGATATAACTGGAACCAGGATCAGTAGACAAGAGCACAGCAGACTAGCTCTGATAACTACGTAGCCAGGCATAGAACTGAAGGTCCAGGGAGCTAATATAGCAACACCCCTAACTAACGACCCAGGTGCGGATAAAAGGAATGACAGAAAAACCAGAGTCAAAAAACTAGTAACCACTAGAGGGAGCAAAAAGCAAATTCACAACAATAGAAGAGAGGAATGTAGTGATCTGGAAAAAATCTTATTGCCATAGTTTTATCACACAGAACTTAGAACAGATCAGAGGTTGAACGTTGGACATTTTTACAATTCATTTGAAAAAATTATCTCCTTTAGAAATTATTAACAGAAAAGTAGAGCCCGCCACTTTGCCTGCGTCGTGCCCACCTTTGTGTGTCATCCCTTGTTCTCCTTAGAATATTCTATAAATATCGGGGAGACAATTGTTGGAATATGGGAGTATGGGATTCTGTTTCAAGCTCTAAAAGGCTACCTGGAACAGACTTGGCACTAGTCACTCCATCTGGTAGGTTCCAGAGGAATCCCGACCTTCACCCTTCAACCCCTGCGACCTTCACCCTTCAACCCCTGTACAGGGATCTATTCTTACAATGGGGTCCACTGGATTGCTTAAACGGAAGGGCTGCTTCTCAGAACAGCAATCCAGAAGCAAGAGTGGTTGCCACGCCTCAAAACTATGAAGTAGTGTCAGGGACAAAATTAAAAAGTCAAACAACAGACTATGCCAAATACTACACAGAAGCAAATGGTCAGAGTTTTTTTCTGAAATTATTCCATAATTTTTAGTTGTTCACAGATCGGTGACCTCTGACCATCTTCGCTTCTGGGAGACTCTGCCTCTCTAACATGCTCTTTTTATACACAAGCATGCGACTTAGGTGTAAATCGACCCTCCGATTGTTTTTCATTAGTATCACTTACTTTTCCAACCTTCTGTTACTTGTCACAACTGTTCTAACATTTAACAAGAAAGAGAAAGTAAAGGACACCACCAAGATGTTAGACAGGGGCAATACACGGTATTAAGAAATGGGGGATGTGAACTTTTGATCAGGGTCAGTTGGATGTTTTAAGTTGTCATTATGATTTACAAAGAGAAAACACAGTAGTCTGACAATAAATGGCTTCACCCAACCACTGACCATGAGTGGAGGAAAAGTTTTGGTGTTATCATTCATATTCTCTGAAAAAAGGCCAAGAGAGCAAAAATTCTGCCGGGGTATGTAAAGTGTTGAGCACAACTGTAAATATTGTGCAAGTCGTTAAAGTCAGAGGGATATTTATAAAACACTGTCTAAGTTCGTAACGTCTAAAACTGGGACTCGCAGTATTAGATGGTTGTAGAAATATTTATCAATTATGTTATATTTATGGTTACGTTTTGTTTAAAAATACGAATAGGTCTACTTATACTTCTAGCCATAGAAGATCTCACAGCTCAGTAGAAGGGATTTAGTCTGCCTGGTTGTATCCTTAAAAACCACCAAAGCTTTGGTGTTCACTCCGTTTAACACATTTCTCATGGAGCCTCTGTTACTGACTTTGCCTCGGGCAACATGTCATGACTTTCTGATGCTCTGATATTGCAGCGCCATCACGTGCGCCAGTGAGGTCTAGTCAGCAACAGGAGCTCCGGCAAAGACTAACAATCCGGAAGAGGACGTCTGTCGCTATAGAAGAAGACACCAGAACCATAGGGAGAGATTGGATGAACGGGCAATGAGCGGCCAGGGCAGGATTATTTTTTATAAACTCCTTTCTGGCCCATCAAATAAGGCATCGGATGCTGTTTTGCTGAATTTTTGTGAAGAAAAATAGCAAAAATTGAAACTTGGGCAAATCAGAATTTCTTCATAAAATTTGAGAAAGATTCGATTTACCTCATTTTTATTTTATTCAGTCGTCATAAAAAGTCTGAATCTTCACATCATCCACTCAGCCGACACAGAATAGTAATATAATGTCCATGTCTGGGACACTGCACACCGACACAGAGGAGCGACACGGTTACTTACTGCGAGGATCGTGTGTTCTGTAATGGCAGACGGAGATGATTCACAGAAGCAAAACAAGGATAAATATGGTGCCTTAGGTAGATGGGGATGTTATGGAGAATAATCTGCCGCCACGTGAAGGAAGCGGCTCCATTATTGACGCTTTATTTTGGCAGTAATCACTCGCTATAAACTGAGATGGAGAAAAGCAGGAAAGAAAATTGTGGCTTGTGGAGGAGACAGCGATGAGTTTCTGCAGTTACAGGATGATTGACGGGGATGTACCGCTGCTCGAATACTTCATGTGGTCGGTAATTCCACAGCAATGTGACGATGAAGATAATAGACCCGCGATGATGATCCAAAACTTCACATCAGTAATCTGCACAAGGAACGCTGCCGGAAAATCCCCGGAATCCAGAATTATCAACAACAACAATTTTCAAAAAACATATTCAGCGCATTGTAGAACCATTGCCGACATTTCTCTGGATAAAAAATGCTTTTTTGCAGTTGGGTTTATTGTTTAAAGGTAGAATCTGCTAAATAATGTGCGATCTCCATGTGTGGAGCAAAAGATTGTCTGCATTACAAACATCACTCCATTTCAGTCATTTTCTGGTGTTTTTTATTATTATTTTTAGCAGTAAGAATATTTATTGACTTTTCAACAGAATGCAAAATATGACAAGATGGAGTTGACCCAACACAACATGGAGTACAACACATGTAACATCGTAGAACACGAGAGAAAACAATAAAGGAAGTCAAAGTGGTTGTCCCCTTTCAATAAAAAATCCAGACAAACTGATCTTTCATCAACATCATCGGGTCCTCTCCGTATCTGCCTCAATCTTTTTAGATCAACTGCAGTGGTGATGGCATGTCGCTAGCGCTGCAGCCAATTACTAAGCTCAGAGGCACATGCCATCTACATCTAAGAGCCACTAAGCTTAGAGATTGGCTGCAGCGGTGTCAACAAGAGGTCACCGCTGCTTTATATCAACAGAGATCAGGTGATCAGGAGAGACACACAGAGCTGGACCCAGTTTGTTTCTTACAGATAACTATTTATGTGGGCAAAAATTTTATTGAGATGAGACAATCTGTTAGGTATCAGGATTTTCCAGCTGTGCGGGATAGATCCCAAGCATTTCCTGGCGCTGTGGTCTCCCAGTCAGCTCCAGGCAGGTGCTGCTCAGCACAGACGTCGGCTCAACCATCTTGCTCAGGCTCGTGGTATTCACTTGGTTACTGCTGGCTCTCCAGCCAAGTCTATAGGAACCAGTGATGTTCTGGTGCAGTCCTGCGCTCCGGACTCTAAGTCTAGAGTTCACCATAGGATTACAGACCACTAAAATGTATCCAAGAAGACTAAATGCCCTATGGATGAGCAATATAATACCAACATATTGTTGAACTTTTTTTGAGGCTTATATACCACCGAAATGTACCCAAGAAGACGTAATACTGTGTGGATGAGCAATATAGTACCAATACATTTTTGAACAATGTTTTTGAAGGTTATATACCACCAAAATTTACCCAAGAACTTGTAATACTGAGTGGATAAGCAGTGTAATACCAATAAACTTATGAGCAATTTTTTGAGGGTTATATACCACCAAAATGTATCTAAGAAGACATAATACTGTATGGATAAGCAATATAATATCAATAAATTTATGAACAATTTTATTGAGGGTTATATACAACTAGAAATGCACCCATAACATAATACTCTGTTGATGAGCAATATAATACTGATAAATATTTTATCAATTTTTCGATACCACGGAAATGCACCCAAGAAAATGTAGTGCTCTATGGATGATCAATTTAATATCGATACATTATTTTTACAATTTTTGGAAAGGTTAGATACCACTGAAATGTACCCAAGAACACAAAATAGTTTATGGGTGAGCAATATAATACCAATAAATTTTGTATCAATCTTTTGGAGGGTTAAATACCAATGAAATGTACCCCAGAACACTTTATACTCTATGGATAACTTATTTAATCCAGATAAATTTTTGAACGCGTTTTTGGAGCGTTATCTACCACCAAAATGTACCTCAGAACACGTAATATTCTATGAATGAATAATTTAATCCTGAAAATTTTTTGAACATTTTTTAGGGTTATATATTATAGAAATTTACCCCAGACCATGGCATAGTGCATGGGAGTAGGGTTGAGCGAAACGGGTCGATCATTTTCAAAAGTCGCCGACTTTTGGCTAAGTCGGCGTCTCATGAAACCCGATCCGACCCCTGTGCTTGTCGGCCATGCGGTACGCGACTTTCGCGCCAAAGTCGCGTTTCAATGACGCGAAAAGCGCCATTTCTCAGCCAATGAAGGTGAACGCAGAGTGTGGGCAGCGTGATGACATAGATCCTGGTCCCCACCATCTTAGAGAAGGGCATTGCAGTGATTGGCTTGCTGTCTGCGGCGTCACAGGGGCTATAAAGGGGCGTTCCCGCCGACCGCCATCTTACTGCTGCTGATCTGAGCTTAGGGACAGGTTGCTGCCGCTTCGTCAGAAGCAGGGAGAGCGTTAGGCAGGGTCCACTAACCACCAAACCGCTTGTGCTGCAGCGATTTCCACTGTCCAACACCACCTTCGGTGTGCAGGAACAGTGGAAGCTATTTTTTTTTTTTTTTCCCCTCAGCGCTGTAGCTCATTGGGCTGCCCTAGAAGGCTCCGTGATAGCTGTATTGCTGTGTGTACGCCACTGTGGAAACCAACTGCTTTTTTCAAAGCACATATCCTCTTGTTCCTTCCTTTCTGCACAGCTATCTTTTTTGTTTGTCCACACTTTTTATTTAATTTGTGCATCAGTCCACTCCTATTGCTGCCTGCCATACCTGGCTTACATTACTGCAGGGAGATAGTAATTGTAGGACAGTTTTTTTTTTTTTTTGTTTTTTTTTTGTGGGAGATTAAGATTGGCATTTCTGCTACAGTGCCATCCCTGTGTGTGCCATCTCTCACTGAGTGGGCCATAGAAAGCCTATTTATTTTTTCCGTGATTTGTGTTCTAAAATCTACCTCAACACAGAAACACTACATCAATCAGTGGGAGAAAAATATTGGCCTCAGTCAGGGCTTGTGTGCCACTGCTGTGTGTGCGCTATCATTCAGTGGGCTATAGCAAGCCTATATTTTTTTTTTTTTTTTTTTTTTAATATTATTTGGTTTCAAAAGTCTCCCTGAAAAAAAAAAAAAACCTAAAAAAACAGTGGGAGAGTAATATTGCCCTTTCAGCTTGTGTGCCAGTCTTGACTCCTGGGTGTGCCACCTCTCTCCCTCTCATTCAGTGGGCCATAGAAAGCCTATTTATTTTTTTTTTTAAATATTATTGGGTTTCTAAAGTCTCCCTGAAAAAAACAAAAAATACATAAAAAAACAGTGGGAGAGTAATATTGCCCTTTCAGCTTGTGTGCCAGTCTTGACTCCTGGGTGTGCCACCTCTCTCCCTTTCATTCAGTGGGCCATAGAAAGCCTATTTTTTTTTTTTTAATATTATTTGGTTTCTAATTCTCCCTGAAAAAAAAAAAAAAACCTAAAAAAACAGTGGGAGAGTAATATTGCCCTTTCAGCTTGTGTGCCAGTCTTGACTCCTGGGTGTGCCACCTCTCTCCCTCTCATTCAGTGGGCCATAGAAAGCCTATTTATTTTTTTTTTTAAATATTATTGGGTTTCTAAAGTCTCCCTGAAAAAACAAAAAATACATAAAAAAACAGTGGGAGAGTAATATTGCCCTTTCAGCTTGTGTGCCAGTCTTGACTCCTGGGTGTGCCACCTCTCTCCCTTTCATTCAGTGGGCCATAGAAAGCCTATTTATTTTTTCCGTGATTTGTGTTCTAAATTCTACCTCAACACAAAAACACTACATCAATCAGTGGGAGAAAAATATTGGCCTCAGTAAGGGCTTGTGTGCCACTGCTGTGTGTGCTATCTCTCATTCAGTGGGCTATAGCAAGCCTATTTTTTTTTTTTTTTTTTTTTTTTTTAATATTATTTGGTTTCTAATTCTCCCTGAAAAAAAAAAAAAAACCTAAAAAAACAGTGGGAGAGTAATATTGCCCTTTCAGCTTGTGTGCCAGTCTTGACTCCTGGGTGTGCCACCTCTCTCCCTCTCATTCAGTGGGCCATAGAAAGCCTATTTATTTTTTTTTTAAAATATTATTGGGTTTCTAAAGTCTCCCTGAAAAAACAAAAAATACATAAAAAAACAGTGGGAGAGTAATATTGCCCTTTCAGCTTGTGTGCCAGTCTTGACTCCTGGGTGTGCCACCTCTCTCCCTTTCATTCAGTGGGCCATAGAAAGCCTATTTTTTTTTTTTTTAATATTATTTGGTTTCTAATTCTCCCTGAAAAAAAAAAAAAAACCTAAAAAAACAGTGGGAGAGTAATATTGCCCTTTCAGCTTGTGTGCCAGTCTTGACTCCTGGGTGTGCCACCTCTCTCCCTTTCATTCAGTGGGCCATAGAAAGCCTATTTTTTTTTTTTTTAATATTATTTGGTTTCTAATTCTCCCTGAAAAAAAAAAAAAAACCTAAAAAAACAGTGGGAGAGTAATATTGCCCTTTCAGCTTGTGTGCCAGTCTTGACTCCTGGTTGTGCCACCTCTCTCTCTCTAATTGTGGGCCATAGAAAGCCTTTTTTTTTTTTTTTTAATATTATTTGGTTTCTAAAGTCTCCCTGAGAAAAAAAAATAAATAAATTAGGTGGGAGATTAATATTGACATTAGTGCTTGAGTGACAGTCCTGCGTGTGTGTCATCTCTGTGATTTTGTGCCACAGAAAACAGAGTGTGTAACATTGTGCCTGATTTTCCTTGTGGTCTCACCAACCTGTTAAGGGATATTGAAATCATACTGAAGTTATAGCTCACCGTGTAAGTTGTTTGATAGCAACAAATAAAGTTACTTTGGTTAAGATTTTAAAACAATGAGGAAGTCTGGTGCAAGAGGTCGTCGTGGGCGTTCATTGTCAGCTGGTAATGATGGTAGTGGTAGTGGAGCATCAGGTGGTCGTGGGGATAAAAATATTCCACCTAAGTCTGGAGCTGTGGAGCCAGTTTCGTCGTCAGGCTACACAAGGCCTCGAACGCTCTCTTTTCTGGGAGTAGGAAAACCGCTTTTAAAGGCGGAGCAGCAACAGCAAGTTTTGGCTTACATTGCAGACTCAGCCTCTAGCTCTTTTGCCTCCTCTTCCGAAACTGGTAAATGTAAAAGCAGCGCGTCGCTTGTGGATGTTCACGGTCAGGGACAAGTCGCTTCCTTGTCCTCCTCAGCAAAAACTACAACAAGAGAGAAGGATGCAGCAGGCGACACAACGGGTCACTCCATGGAGCTCTTTACACATACCGTCCCTGGCTTAGAAAGTGAAACATTTAACAGGCCATGCCCATTACAAGTATATTCTGACATGGAGTGCACTGATGCACAGCCACAGCCAGAGTACTATGCTGCTCCTTTGACTCAGACCACCACATTGCCCTCTCAGGGTACAGATCCACAATCAGACCCTGATGAGACTATGTTGCCCCGCCACGAACGCTATACCACCGACCGACACAGTGACACAGACGAAGTTGCACACGAGCTCGAAGAGGAGGTAATAGATGACCCAGTTATTGACCCCGATTGGCAGCCATTGGGGGAACAGGGTGCAGGCGGCAGTAGTTCAGAAGCGGAGGTGGAGGAGGGGCCGCAGCAGGCATCAACATCGCAACAGGTTCCATCTGCCGGGCCCGTATCTGGACCAAAACGCGTGTCAAAGCCAAAACCTGTTGGAGCACAGCGTTGCCATCCGGTTAAAGCTCAGTCTGCAATCCCTGAAAAGGGATCAGAGTCTAGGAAGAGTGCAGTCTGGCATTTTTTTAAACAACATCCAACTGATCAGCGCAAAGTCATCTGTCAAAAATGTTCAACTAGCTTAAGCAGAGGTCAGAATCTGAAAAGTCTAAATACTAGTTGCATGCATAGACACTTAACCACCATGCATTCTCAAGCCTGGACTAACTACCAAACGTCCCTCAAGGTTGTAGCACCCTCGGCCAATGAAGCTAGTCAGCAACGCAACATCCCTTCCGTCACTGTAAGGCCACCATTTTCCGCACCACCGGCAGTATCTGTGCAGGTTTCTTTGCCAGCCAAAAGCAGTCAGGGTCAGGGAATCACCAGTTTTGTAGGAGGAAATATTGCATGTAGGGCACCGGCGGAAACAATACCGTCTCCAACCGTCTCTCAGTCTGCCATGTCCACCGGCACACCCGAAAGTTCCACGATCTACAGCTCTCCAGTCCAGCTCACCCTACATGAGACTCTGGTTAGAAAAAGGAAGTACTTATCCTCGCATCCGCGTACACAGGGTTTTAACGCCCACATAGCTAGACTAATCTCGTTAGAGATGATGCCCTACCGGTTAGTTGAAAGCGAAGCTTTCAAAGCCCTGATGGAGTACGCTGAACCACGATACGAGCTACCCAGTCGACACTTTTTTTCCAGAAAAGCCATCCCAGCCCTGCACCAGCATGTTAAACAGCGCATCGTCCATGCACTCAGGCAATCTGTGAGTACAAAGGTGCACCTGACTACAGATGCATGGACCAGTAGGCATGGCCAGGGACGTTATGTGTCCATCACGGCACACTGGGTGAATGTGGTGGATGCAGGGTCCACAGGCGACATCAATTTAGGGACAGTTGTGCCTAGCCCACGGTCTAGGAAACAGTTGGCTGTAGGCGTTCGCACCCCCTCCTCCTCCTCCTCGTCCTCCTGCAGAAGCTACAGCTCTTCCACAGAACGCAGTCGGCCAACCACTCCATCGGCAGATGACACTGTTGCACACCAGTTGTCCCATTATGGGCCAGCTACTGCCAAGCGTCAGCAGGCTGTATTGGCTATGAAGTGTTTGGGCGACAACAGACACACCGCGGAAGTTCTGTCCGAGTTCTTGCAACAAGAAACGCAGTCGTGGCTGGGCACAGTAGATCTTGAGGCAGGCAAGGTAGTGAGTGATAACGGAAGGAATTTCATGGCTGCCATCTCCCTTTCCCAACTGAAACACATTCCTTGCCTGGCTCACACCTTAAACCTGGTGGTGCAGTGCTTATTGAAAACTTATCCTGGGTTCTCCGACCTGCTCCTCAAAGTGCGTGCACTTTGCTCACATATCCGACGTTCGCCTGTACACGCCAGCCGTATGCAGACCTATCAGCGGTCTTTGAACCTTCCCCAGCATCGCCTAATCATAGACGTTGCAACAAGGTGGAACTCAACACTGCACATGCTTCAGAGACTGTGCGAACAGAGGCGTGCTGTTATTTATTTGTGGGAGGATACACGGGCAGGCAGTAGGATGGCAGACATGGAGTTGTCAGGTGTGCAGTGGTCGAAGATACAAGACATGTGTCAAGTCCTTCAGTGTTTTGAGGAATGCACACGGCTGGTTAGTGCAGACAACGCCGTAATAAGCATGAGCATCCCCCTAATGCGTCTGCTGATGCAAAGTTTGACGCACATAAAGGAGCAGGCGTCTGCACCAGAGGAAGAGGGAAGCCTTGATGACAGTCAGCCATTGTCTGGTCAGGGCAGTGTACAGGACGAGGTAGCGGGCGAAGAGGAGGTGGAGGACGAGGAGGATGATGGGGATGAGTATATTTTTAATGCGGAAACTTTCACGGGGGCACAGGAAATTGGTTGCGTGTCACGGCCGGGTTCTGGTTTTTTGAGGGACACAAGTGACGTAGATTTGCCTGCAACTGCCCCTCAACCAATCACAACCGGAGATTTGACAAGTGGAACTTTGGCCCACATGGCGGATTATGCCTTACGTATCCTACAAAGGGACACACGCATTACGAAAATGATGAACGATGACGATTACTGGTTGGCCTGCCTCCTTGATCCACGCTATAAAGGCAAATTGCAAAATGTTATGCCACATGAGAACTTGGAACTAATATTAGCAACCAAACAATCAACTCTTGTTGACCGTTTGCTTCAGGCATTCCCAGCACACAGCGCACGTGATCGTTCTCACACGAGCTCCAGGGGGCAGCAGACTAGGAGTGTTAGGGGTGCACACATCAGAAGTGGCGTTGGACAGAGGGGTTTTCTGACCAGGTTGTGGAGTGATTTTGCTATGACCGCAGACAGGACAGGTACTGCTGCATCAATTGAAAGTGACAGGAGACAACATTTGTCCAGTATGGTTACTAACTATTTTTCATCCCTTATCGATGTTCTCCCTCAACCGTCATTCCCATTTGATTACTGGGCCTCCAAATTAGACACCTGGCCAGAATTGGCAGAATATGCATTGCAGGAGCTTGCTTGCCCGGCAGCAAGTGTCCTATCAGAAAGAGTATTCAGTGCTGCAGGGTCAATATTAACCGAAAAAAGGACTCGTCTGGCTACCCAAAATGTTGACGATCTAACATTCATTAAAATGAACCACAACTGGATTTCAAAATCTTTTGCCCCACCTTGCCCGGCCGACACCTAGCTTTCCTATGAAAAGCTCTTGCCTGTGAATTACTTTTCTAATGTCTAATTTGCTGCTGCAGATTGTACAGCATACGACATGTTTACACCTCCCTAAATGGCCAAACTCCCCACACGGGGCCGTGGTATCGCGACTTGGCGCAAGCACCCGTGAGACTGCTGTTTGTCTGAAGAGGTGGGTGTGCTCGCTTTTGGTTGACGGCATTGCTACTGGGTCCCTCATAGTACAATGTAGTGTCTCTGGCGGTGGTGGTGCGCACCCAACGTCAGACACACCGTTGTAACATGAGTGGCCCTGGGGCGGTCCCGCCGGCCTCAAGAGAGTTCCCCCCTACCCCAGCTCAAACTGGGCTCTACTACGTGCAAAATTATGTCGCACAGCTCCACCAATCTTTAGTCTATTCGCTGACATCATTCAATGTCTGGCACTGACAATACAAATTTGTAGACATCTATGATGCAACTTAAAGTAGTCTGTGTCTGTGTCCTATATTGGCACCATTAAATAGTTACTGCCAAATTACTATGTCAGAAACACAGCAGATGAGCCCACCCCTGTACCTAAGTATGCCATCTTTTTTTTTGTTTTGGTTGTTTTGCGAGACATTAACATCTATTTATATTTTGGGAGTACTGGGACAGACACTCCTTGCACTACTCCTCCACTCAGCACCAAGCTGCCTGCCCGTGTATCCATGTAACCGCTGTAAAACTGCCATGAGCCTATTGTTTGTTATTTTAGGCCTTTGATAGCCTGTCTGCGGTCCCTACTCCTCCACTGACCACCAAGCTGCCTGCCCGTGTATCCATGTAACCGCTGTAAAACTGCCATGAGCCTATTGTTTGTTATTTTAGGCCTTTGAAGCCTTTCTGCGCTCCCTCCTTCCACTAGTCCTCCACTGACCAGACCACTGCTGCCCGTGTACCCCTGGAACCAATTTTAAAGTGCCTACAGCCAGCCCATTTTATTGTGTTAGGCCTTCGAAGCCTGTCTGCGGTCCATACTTCCACTAGGCCTCCACTGACCAGACCACTGCTGCCCGTGTACCCCTGGAACCAATTTTAAAGTGCCTACAGCCAGCCCATTTTATTGTGTTAGGCCTTCGAAGCCTGTCTGCGGTCCCTCCTTCCACTAGGCCTCCACTGACCAGACCACTGCTGCCCGTGTACCCCTGGAACCAATTTTAAAGTGCCTACAGCCAGCCCATTTTATTGTGTTAGGCCTTCGAAGCCTGTCTGCGGTCCCTCCTTCCACTAGGCCTCCACTGACCAGACCACTGCTGCCCGTGTACCCCTGGAACCAATTTTAAAGTGCCTACAGCCAGCCCATTTTATTGTGTTAGGCCTTCGAAGCCTGTCTGCGGTCCATACTTCCACTAGGCCTCCACTGACCAGACCACTGCTGCCCGTGTACCCCTGGAACCAATTTTAAAGTGCCTACAGCCAGCCCATTTTATTGTGTTAGGCCTTCGAAGCCTGTCTGCGGTCCATACTTCCACTAGGCCTCCACTGACCAGACCACTGCTGCCCGTGTACCCCTGGAACCAATTTTAAAGTGCCTACAGCCAGCCCATTTTATTGTGTTAGGCCTTCGAAGCCTGTCTGCGGTCCATACTTCCACTAGTCCTCCACTGACCAGACCACTGCTGCCCGTGTACCCCTGGAACCAATTTTAAAGTGCCTACAGCCAGCCCATTTTATTGTGTTAGGCCTTCGAAGCCTGTCTGCGGTCCATACTTTAAATACTCCTCCACTCACCACCAAGCTGCCTGCCCGTGTATCCATGTAACCGCTGTAAAACTGCCATGAGCCTATTGTTTGTTATGTTAGGCCTTTGATAGCCTGTCTGCGGTCCTTACTTTAAATACTCCTCCACTCACCACCTAGCTGCCTGTGTATCCATGTAACCGATGTAAAACTGCCATGACTGCCTACTGTTTGTTATTTTAGGCCTTTGATAGCCTGTCTGCGGCCCCTACTTGCAATACTCCTCCACTGACCACAATGCTGCCTGGAGTGCCTGCCTGTGTATCCATGTAACCGATGTAAAACTGCCATGACTGCCTACTGTTTGTTATTTTAGGCCTTTGATAGCCTGTCTGCGGCCCCTACTTGCAATACTCCTCCACTGAGCACAATGCTGCCTGGAGTGCCTGCCTGTGTATCCATGTAACCGATGTAAAACTGCCATGACTGCCTACTGTTTGTTATTTTAGGCCTTTGATAGCCTGTCTGCAGCCCCTACTTGCAATACTCCTCCACTGACCACACCAATGCTGCCCGTGTACCCCTGGAACCTATTTAAAAGTTCATAGAGCCTAGTTATATATTTTATTTACTATTAATAAGGCCATGATGGACTACGCTGTACCACGCTACAAGCTAACCAGTCGACACTTCTTTTGCGAGAAAAGCCATCCCAACCCTCCACCAGCATGTAGAAGACCGCATTGTCCATGCACTCTGGCAATCTGTGAGTACAAAGGTGCACCTGACAACAGACGCATGGACCTGTAGGCATGGCCACGGAAGATTACGTGTCCATTACGGCGCAATGGGTTAATGTGGTGGATGCATGGTCCACAGGGGACAGCCTACTAAGTCTGTCTGCAGTCCCTAATTCAAATTGTCCTCCACTGTCTAAATCGGAACTTCCACCTTCTGGCTTTCGGCCTATAGTATCAGAAATTAAACTGCATTTGGCCTTCAACTTTGGTTAGGGCCTACTAACGGCTTCTGCCCCTCCCTGGTGTTGTCCTCAACTAAATAAAGCTGAGCTTCAACCTTCCGGCTCTCATTAAGTGGTTTTTAAAAAAAAAAAATTGGTGGTTAGGGCCTACTAACGGCTTCTGCCCCTCCCTGGTGTTGTCCTCAACTAAATAAAGCTGAGCTTCAACCTTCCGGCTCTCATTAAGTGGTTTTTAAAAAAAAATGGTGGTTAGGGCCTACTAACGGCTTCTGCCCCTCCCTGGTGTTGTCCTCAACTAAATAAAGCTGAGCTTCAACCTTCCGGCTCTCATTAAGTGGTTTTAAAAAAAAAAAAATTGGTGGTTAGGGCCTACTAACGGCTTCTGCCCCTCCCTGGTGTTGTCCTCAACTAAATAAAGCTGAGCTTCAACCTTCCGGCTCTCATTAAGTGGTTTTAAAAAAAAAAAAATTGGTGGTTAGGGCCTACTAACGGCTTCTGCCCCTCCCTGGTGTTGTCCTCAACTAAATAAAGCTGAGCTTCAACCTTCCGGCTCTCATTATGTGGTTTAAAAAAAAAAAATGGTGGTTAGGGCCTACTAACGGCTTCTGCCCCTCCCTGGTGTTGTCCTCAACTAAATAAAGCTGAGCTTCAACCTTCCGGCTCTCATTATGTGGTTTTAAAAAAAAAAAAAATGGTGGTTAGGGCCTACTAACGGCTTCTGCCCCTCCCTGGTGTTGTCCTCAACTAAATAAAGCTGAGCTTCAACCTTCCGGCTCTCATTATGTGGTTTTAAAAAAAAAAAAAATGGTGGTTAGGGCCTACTAACGGCTTCTGCCCCTCCCTGGTGTTGTCCTCAACTAAATAAAGCTGAGCTTCAACCTTCCGGCTCTCATTAAGTGGTTTTTAAAAAAAAAAAATTGGTGGTTAGGGCCTACTAACGGCTTCTGCCCCTCCCTGGTGTTGTCCTCAACTAAATAAAGCTGAGCTTCAACCTTCCGGCTCTCATTATGTGGTTTAAAAAAAAAAAATGGTGGTTAGGGCCTACTAACGGCTTCTGCCCCTCCCTGGTGTTGTCCTCAACTAAATAAAGCTGAGCTTCAACCTTCCGGCTCTCATTAAGTGGTTTTAAAAAAAAAATGGTGGTTAGGGCCTACTAACGGCTTCTGCCCCTCCCTGGTGTTGTCCTCAACTAAATAAAGCTGAGCTTCAACCTTCCGGCTCTCATTAAGTGGTTTTTAAAAAAAAATGGTGGTTAGGGCCTACTAACGGCTTCTGCCCCTCCCTGGTGTTGTCCTCAACTAAATAAAGCTGAGCTTCAACCTTCCGGCTCTCATTAAGTGGTTTTAAAAAAAAAAAAAATGGTGGTTAGGGCCTACTAACGGCTTCTGCCCCTCCCTGGTGTTGCCCTCAACTAAATAAAGCTGAGCTTCAACCTTCTGCTCCAAATTACCATTTTAAAAAATGCAATAGGCTTTTCCGGCCTACTAAAGGTGTCTGCCCCTCCCTGGTGTTGTCCTCAACTGAACAAAGCTGAGCTTCCACATTCTGGCTTTCGCCCTATACTATCAGATATTAAACTGCATTTGGCCTACTAGTGTGGTTAGGCCCTTGAAACAGTGTCTGCTGCTCTTGGGTTTGCTACTCCACTGAACAAAGCAATGCCGCCTGTTTAGTCCTGTTACCAATTTTGAACTGCATGTAGCCTACTTTATTCTTTGGCCCTATATCTGTTTCCTCCTCATCCTGCCCATTGCCCAGCCACTGCTAAATGAGTCTGCTGGTACATTGACCTAGACCACTACATTCCCCTTGTACTCTACACAGCCAGAATCTGACCCTGCTGAAAGTAAGGTTCCCCTTCCCGCATGTTATACCACCTTACACAGGGACAAAGAGGAAGGTGCAGATGAAAGTGCAGGTTCCTTCATCAGGTGGGGGGGCATACTCGTTGGCGACGTCACTGGCACAGGGCCCCTCAGAGTACGCAAAAGTGTCGCTGCTGGTGGGAGGCGCCCCCGCCATGCAAACACACCGCCGTACTTTGAGGGGCCCTGTGCCAGTGGCAATGCGAACGAGTGGGCCCCCCCTGCTTGCTCAGGATCACAGCACTTGCAACTTTTAAATACTTACCTTTCCCTGCAACACCGCCGTGACGTAGTCCGCATTTCCTGGGCCCACGAAAAACTTGAGCCAGCCCTACTCCCCCCACAACTTTCCCCCAATTCCTTATGCCCAACTATTATTATACAGTTAATTAAGATTGGCAAGCTTCAGAAACAAGAATGGATGTTTTTGGCATTAAAATGGGCACTGTAGGTGTTTTCCTGGCCTCCACTCACTGCCGACTATGCTTCCCCATTGACTTGCATTGGGTTTCGTGTTTCGGTCGATCCCCGACTTTTAGCGATAATCGGCCGACTGCACTCGACTCGACTCTGGACAAAATCGGGTTTCCCAAAACCCTACTCGATCTTAAAAAAATGAAAGTCGCTCAACCCTACATGGGAGAGAAATTTAACCAAGCCAAATTTTTTAACGCATTTTGGAGTTTTACATACCACAGTAATGCCCCAATAACCGCGTTAAAATGTATAGATGACTATTTGAATCCAGAAATACATTTAGAGTGTAAATATTTTGAAAGTGTAGTTCATGTAAAGTGCAAAGAAAAGAAAACATTTTAAGGAGAGTCATCCAGAGTCGTCCACAGATCCCTGAAAGGCAACAACTGGCAGACCTCATTCAAATAAGTTTAGTTGCTGTACTCCTACATTCACGGTGGTGCAGTGGTTAGCACTGCAGCCTTGCAGCGCTGGAGTCCTGGGTTCAAACCCCACTAAGGACAACATCTGCAAAGAGTTTGTATGTTCTCTCCGCGTTTGCGTGGGTTTCCTCCGGGTACTCCGGTTTCCTCCCACATTCCAAAGACATACTGATAGGGAATTTAGATTGTGAGCCCCATCGGGGACAGTGATGATAATGTGTTCAAACTGTAAAGCGCTGCGGAATATGTTAGCGCTATATAAAAAAAATAAAGAAGAAGATTAAAGATTCAAAAAGACTTTGCACAAAGTGCAAAGCCAGTAAAAAACTATAAGGAGGGTAATACAGTAATCCACTTTAGGTGTTCGCTTCTTATTCTCTTTCTTCAAAATGCTGGGGGGATTGCCTCCACCTGCTTCCTGGAACCTGACTTCCAGGTGCCTGGGCTGTAAGTGACCCGGCTTCCAGTAGTGCAGGAGCCCCAGACATATAGAAATTGGCAACAGCCCCCTATTTTACCTGCACCATCAGCAGCTCCTGCATAGAAGGTGTGGAATCCCAATGACAGTACTCTCTATTGGGGGTGGTAGCAGCCCGGTCTTAAGCTGCCTCAAAGAGCCTCTCCCAGGCCCGGTCATTCCTCAAGAAGCTTTCTTCTGAGATCACACCTACTGCATACCAGCGATGCCTCTCCATTTTGAGGCACCTGACCCTGGTTCCAGACTTCAGCTATTGCAGCCTTTGAGGCAAGTGCTCCGTCTCTACTGCCTGATGGTTGAATGCTGACGGTCGTAAGTAGCGACCAACACCCGGGATGCCAATTCTCGGTACCTTGTGGCTAGCGGGCCCTATAACATTTCTCCTGACATGGTCTTGGATCACCTCCTTGTCTCTTCCAAGCAGCTTAGACCCCACAGTCCACTCATCAGTTCCTGGATCCTGGCTCTCACGTCCACAGCCCGCAAGAACTCCAGCGGTAAAGGATGCGGCCTGGGTTCTGGCCTTGGTGGTTTTGGGAAATCTACTGGATCCAGACCACAGTCTTCTGCCACCTCTGTTGTTGCACCAACGTCCTCTGGTTCCTATATTCCTCCTGTCACTCCCTCGGGAGTCTCGCGTGGTTCTGTCATCTTTGTTGCCCACTAAGCATGTCACACTGTATTGATGACTAATTGTATACAGACATACACAATTATACTATATGTCTACATTTATTTAAAACAAGATTTATTTGTTTTTTACAAAATCCAACTCAACTCCCTTACCAAAAATGATGTGTTAAGAAATGTTTGGTGTGTATACAACCAAACAGCTAGCACCTGTAACAGGATACTGTGTTGTACTGTTTGAAGACTTCCATTGAAGGAGAACTCACCACATCTCGTGGCCGCCTGTTCCACTCATTGATCACCCTCACGTTCTAAAAGTTTGTTCTAATATCTAATCTGTATCTTCTCCCTTTCAGTTTCCTCCCATTGCTTCTCGTATTTCCATGTGCAAATGAGAATAATGATGATCCCTCTACACTGTGACATCCCTTCCGATATCTGTAGACAACTATTAAGTCTCCTCTTAGCCTTCGTTTTTGCAACTAAACATTCCCAGATCCTTTAATCATTCCTCGTAGCAGTCCGCTCACCATCCTTGTTGCTCTTCTCTGAACTTACTCCAGTTTTTCAATGTTGTTTTTTAAATGTGGTGCGGAGAACTGGGCACAGTATTCCAGATGAGTAGAGTAGAGTCGGATAATTACTTCTCGGGCTCTATGCTTCTCCTAATACATCCTAGAACTGTGTTTGCCTTTTTTGCTGCTGCATCACACTATTGGACAACACTACCCGACATATGGAAACTCAGGACAAGAAGGTACGTATGCTATAAGATATATTAAAATTTTAAGCCTATATGAATAAAAATAAATTAAAAACAAGCAGGGATTTTCTAAAATATAGCAGCCTATACCATCTGGACTTTATGTTACATTATGCATTTTATACATGACAAAGCAAATGAGAAAATTTTTGCAGCAATTTCAATGAAGAATATATATTTTAATACTAAAAAAGGTTTGAAATAATAGAAGGACATAAGACTAACTGTATAAATGAAGTAAGGTGCAAGTGCTATTAAATACCAAAACAGTCTCAACCTCTATTTAGTTCATTGTCTAAAAGTGTCAGGTGCAAATGTGCAGTTCACACTGATACCTACAGGCCAGATGTCAACACTGTAAGTAGAGATAATTGCCACATTGTTACTCTAACAAGACTGCACATTTGCACCTGCCACTTTTAGACAATGAACTAAATAGAGGTTGAGACTGTTTTGGTACTTAATAACACTTGCAGGTTACTTCATTTATACATTTAGTCTTACATCCTTCTGTTATTTAAAAACTTTTTTAGTATTAAAATATATATATATAAAATATATATGTGTAGATGCAGCGCCCCAGAGTCCTGGTCTTTGCAGTACTGTAGCTCCACCATTAAGGGGGGCTATGGTACGTCTGATGGCACTGAAGGAGTTCATCTGACCAGGTATCACAGACACCAATACATTTCACAGTCTGGCCTCCAGGGGGAGATAAGGGTTCTATGTATTAGGCCACTCCTCACAGTCTGGTAAAACTGGGGGTTAGGCAGGAAGTTAGAACAGAAAGCTGACTGGGTTGGAACCAGGCAACACCTTGTGGCAGAGGGCGTTGTAGGGGAAGATTCGGAGGGGTCCCTGTCAGGGGTGGGATCCTGACAGAGGCCTAGCAATCAGAGAGAACGCTACGGGACCGCGCCTGCATGATATAGCGGCGGTACCCCAAGAAAGGACAAGAAGCGAGATTTATTGTGCTGAGTGAGAAACGAGATCAACGCAACTAGGAGAATGCCAGTAGGAGTCGTGCTGTAAGATCGAGGCAACATCCTATTGAGGCGCATAACTGGTGGCCGGAACGCCGAGGAAGTATAGAGCTCCAAGCCAAACTTCAAACCTACGGCAGGACAGTCAGTCACAGGCGGGCTGTCTCACACAGACCCAGGAAGACACAGGGGGGTAACAACAGGAGAGGGGTGACGATAGAGCCCAGGAAGAACCTCCGAGCCTCCCCGTCATACGGGTGCGTCCTAACCATAAGATCAGGGGGACGTAGAAGAACATCAGAATCGAGTTGTGAGGGAACACGAGAAACAGACACAACAGTTGTGGGGTACTATCCTGTAAGCACAGCAGGGAAGGACCACAACACACAAGCGCTAGCAGGTAGGCACAGATTTCCACCTGCAAAGGGAACTCTGGAGGTGCCATTGGACCGGCCGGACTTGCGCAGCCCTGTTAACCGTATTCCGGACTGAGGACCCAGAAGCCTTCAGTAAAGAGGTAAAGAGACTGCAACCTGGTGTCCTCGTTATTTACCGCGACCGGCACTTCACCACACCGTAACGACATCCCATACCACCACTTTCATTGTGCGCCCCTCAGCAGGGTCACGGACCGGGCCTAGCCACCGTGACAACCCCAGAGCAGAGACTCAGAGGCCCGGTACCGGGTACCCCTCGGCACTGCGGCAGTGGGGGCACTACATAGACACATGGGGGGGTCAGTGGGTGCTCTCGTCCGCTTGCTCGAGACCGCATGGACCAGGGATCATCCCACCGTGGGCATAATACTACTCAGACAACACAGGGTGAGAGTAAAAGAGTGTGGCAATGCTTTATTAAACCACAAACCAGGCAAATAACATAGAACAGTCACAGAAAAATACCCCAAACTGTTCAAAATTACAGTCTCTCTCTTCCACTGAGTTGCCGGAATAAGAGCAGCTGTTACTTCAGACTTTCATGGCCGACTACCCCACCTGTGGCACGCACACAGAGAGGAGATGTCGACACGTGTAGCAAGATGACAGTCCTTTGAGGTAGAAGGCCAGATCAACGGAGGGTCACAACCTGGCTTTAGCTTCCAGGGCCGACTGCCCCACCTGTGGCATGCACACAGAGAGGAGGTAACGACAAGTGTAGAAAGAGGACAGTCCTTTGTGGTAGAAGGCCAGTTCAATGGAGGGTCACAACCTGGCTTTAGCTTCCAGGGCCGACTACCCTACCTGTGGCATGCACAGAGAGAAGGTAACAACAATCTTAGGAAGCAGACAGTCCATTGATGTACGAGGTCAGGTGACCGGAGGTTCACAACCTGGATTTTCTAAACATCTTTGAGGATTCCGTGATGGTCAATGAGGCAGCTCTGTATTTCCTCAGTTGGAGCCATGATGCCATGGCTACTGCAATGTAGAGTCTCTCTAAAACAGGAGGATCCTCCTCTTTCTAGTTCACAAATTCTCATTCAGGCATTCCTCCACAGGCTTGGAGGAAGGTGGAAGGAGGCCATCCCTCACTGCTGCAGTGTTCAAACAACATGCATAGATTGTCCTTCATATTGCAGAGCACCAATAGGTCATCAACATATTAAGAAACATTGTGCCTTTGTTTCCCAAAGATAGTCGAACAATACTAGGACTGCAATACAAGGACAGATAAAATAGCTAATCAGCAGCCAGTCAACAAATCTCAGCCATTGTACATTAATTCAATGACAATAAGGGTCAACACAGTCATTCTCACATGAACTCGAGCTCATGTCCCTGGGCCTACTGAAATAATACTTCTGGATAATTCTGATTAAATGCTGTGTCGCCACAATATGCTTCATTGAAATTGGTGCAAATATTTTCTATTTTGCTTTGTCTTGCATAAGATGCATAATGTAACATGAAGTCCTGTTTGGCATTGGCTGTTATATTTTGGAAAATCCCTGCTTGTTTTTAATTTATTTTTATTCATATAAATTCATAATAAAGGCTTAATATTTTAATATATCTTAAAGCATGTGTACCTGTCATGTCGGACGCTGTTCAGACCAGGTCGTCCGACAGACAGCGGTAATTCCACTTTTGTCCACTATGTGCTCATTGGCGTCGGCTAGATTTTATCTAGCTGGTCCGCGGTTAATTTACCTGATGCTCAGATTGGAAGCTGGGCCATGCCCATTGCCTTTAAATAGTTCTCCTGAACATTGGGCGTTGCCGATTATAGCTTCTGTCTTGTGCGTTGTTATCTCGGTCTGGAGTGGTGAGCTAGGAGTTGGAGTATCGTTGCTGGTTGAGTATTTCCCTTTGTCTTATTTACTCCTTCCTATATTTGTATTTATTTTGCCCTGCGCATTTATAGTGTATTCCTGAGTAACTGCGGCGTGGTGTATATTTTCTGTTATCCCTGTCTGTGTTAACTGTGGGTATTGGTGTATTATCTTTTCACTGGGTGGTTGGTGGTGGTTTCAGCCTAGGGTTGAAACAGGAGACAGGGCGAGGGTCGAGGCCTAGACATGCACACCATCAGTGTAAACTCCAGGTAGAGGGTCAGTCAGGATTTCCCTAGTCTGAGGGAAATTTCAGGGGCCCGGGTTATTAGCTCTTGCTCACCTAGTCTTCCCGTGACATTATAATCGGCCTTAAAAAAAAAAAAAAAAAAAAAAAAAGGGGTTTCCTTTTTTTTGTTTTGTCATGGATCCCATGACTTCCATAACCCGCCAGTTGGAGGCGCTGTCCCTACAGGTCACTGAGTTGAGGGGGGCAGTGAAGCAACAGGGACTAGCAGTATCTAATGTGCAAGCTGGAGCGACAGGAAGAGTTGCTGAGCCTAAGTTTCCTTTGCCTGAAAAATTTGCTGGGGAACGCAGTAAATTTGTTTCTTTTCGTGAAGCTTGCAAACTGTATTTTCGGATACGTCCGATCTCCTCCGGTAATGAGGCTCAGCGTGTGGGCCTGGTGTTGTCATTATTAAGCGGGGATCCCCAAGCATGGGCGTTTTCTTTGCCATCTGATTCTGCTGCATTTGACTCTGTGGAGAGTTTTTTTTCCTTTCTTGGAAATATTTACGATGAACCTGACAGAATGGCTCTAGCAGAATCGAAGATATGCACTATTCGCCAGGGGGAGCGAGTTAGGGAGGATTACCGTTCTGAATTTCGTCGCTGGGCGATCGATACACAATGGAATGATCCAGCATTGCGGAGTCAGTTTATACATGGGATTTCTGGAAGGGTTAAAAAAGCCCTTCTGATGTACGAGACTCCTACTTCTCTAGATTCCGCTATGAGTCTGGTTGTCCGCATTGATCGCCGTTTGCGTCAGGGGGAGCATGAGACACCGCCTATGGGAGAGGGTTTAGGTTCACGTGAGGTTGCTGCAGGTGAGCCCATGGAACCTATGCAAATCGCAGGGGTATCACATGTTAAGCATCGTGCTCCTGTACTTAGAAAGCAGGGAGCCTGGTTTTTTTCTGCGGTAAAACTGGTCATTTTATTAACATCTGTCCTCTGTTGTCAAAGAAAAACGCAACGGCGGAAAACTTCTAAGCTCAGAGGGTGTGGAGGAGTCCAATCTGAGCTTATGTATATCCTCCATGATGGTTTCTCAGTGCATGCTCCCTGCCAAAGTTGTTGTCGCTGGCAGAGAGCTGCCAATCACTGCTTTTGTGGATAGTGGTTCTGCCACAAATCTCATTGATGAGGAGTTTGCGCGCACTGCTGGTTTTAAGATCGAAAAACTGCCTCATCCTATCCGCGTGGCCACCATCAATTCTGCTCCTCTCCCACAGGGGGAGATTACTGAGTTTGTGGCTGAGATTAAACTCCACATTGGGGTTCTTCATTTCGAGCAGGTTACATGTAAGGTGCTCAAGAGTCTTCCAGCACAATCGGTTCTGGGTTTTCCTTGGTTGTCTATGCACAACCCGGTGATTGACTGGAAAACTCAGGACATAATTCAGTGGAGTGACTTCTGTCAGGAGAATTGCTTGGCCACATGTGTTGCTGCTGTGACTTCAAGCGTTCCGGAGTCACTTCTGGATTTTGTGTATGTGTTCTCTGAGAAGGGTTGTTCAGAGTTGCCGCCACATCGTCCTTATGACTGTTCTATCAGGTTTAAACCAGGGGCCAAGTTGCCTAAAGCAAGGATGTTTAACATCTCCGGTCCGGAGAGACAAGCGTTAAAAGATTATATTGCTGAAAGCTTGAGCAAAGGGCACATCAGGCCTTCATCCTTGCCTGTGGCAGCAGGGTTCTTCTTCGTTAAGAAGAAAGATGGCGGATTACTCCCGTGTCTGGATTTCAGGGAGTTAAACCAGATTACGGTTCGTGATCCATACCCTATGCCACTGATACCACATTTGTTCAACCAGGTGGCAGGTGCTAAGTGGTTTACCAAGCTTGACCTCAGGGGGGCGTACAACCTCATAAGAGTCCGTCAAGGTGATGAGTGGAAGACGGCTTTTAATACCCCTGAGGGTCATTTTGAAAATTTGGTGATGCCATTTGGGTTGACAAACGCACCTGCAGTGTTTCAGCATTTCATAAATGATGTGTTCTCGCATGTTTTGGGGAAATTCGTTATCGTGTACCTAGATGACATCCTCATATATTCTTGCGACCGTGATGCTCATTTAGATCATGTCAGGCAGGTGTTACAGCTTCTCAGAGAGAATAAGCTATATGCAAAACTTGAGAAATGTGTATTTTCGGTACAGGAGTTGCCTTTCTTGGGTTATATTGTGTCTGCTTCTGGGTTTAAAATGGACGCCGCTAAGGTGCAAGCGGTGCTGCATTGGGAACGTCCTGATAACCTGAAAGCACTTCAGCGGTTCCTTGGGTTTTCTAACTACTATAGGAAATTTATCAAGGATTTTTCTATCATTGCTAAACCACTCACTGACATGACGAAAAAGGGTACCAATTTCTCAGTTTGGCCTGAGGCTGCTGTGCGCGCATTTGAATTTCTTAAGAACAGTTTTGTTTCAGCCCCCATTCTTGTGCAGCCAGATGTATCGAAACCTTTTGTGGTGGAAGTCGATGCGTCTGAGGTTGGTGTGGGGGCGGTGCTGTCACAAGGCTCATCCTTGAGCGGTTTGCGTCCATGCGCCTACTTTTCCAAGAAACTGTCGCCCGCCGAACGTAACTAAGATATCGGCAACAGAGAGTTGTTGGCAATCAAATTGGCCTTTGAGGAATGGCGACACTTCTTGGAGGGGTCGATTCATCAGGTTACTGTTATTACCGACCATAAGAATTTGCTTTATTTGGAGTCTGCCAAGCGTCTGTCTCCCAGGCAGGCTCGCTGGGCATTGTTTTTCACGCGGTTCAACTTTGTTGTCACTTACAGACCTGGTTCTAAAAACACTAAGGCGGATGCCCTGTCCAGGTGTTTTCCGGGGGGAGAGCCTCGGGAAGATCCAGTACCCATCCTCCAAAAGGGTGTTGTGGTTTCGGCTCTCACTACCGAGGTTGAGGCTGAGATTGCCGAGGCCCAGCAGGAGGTACCGTCTGAGATTCCCATCAACAAAACGTTTGTACCGCTTCATCTCCGCTTAAAGATTTTGGCGGAGCATCATGATACCGTCCTGTGTTGTGAATTCCGTTCTTGGGCTCCATCCTGTGGTTGCGAATGGTATTTTTGGGAGTTCTGCTCTTGGGCTCCCTCTGGTGGTTTCAAGGGGAACTTAGCAGCTGCGTTCACTAATCGGTTCCCTGGCCTTTGTTATTTAACTGGGCTTTTGGCTGTAGTGGATGCCAGCTGTCAATGTATTTCCTGTGGATTCAGTTCTTTCCTGGAAGTTCTCTGTTGGCCAGTCCATTTTCAGCTTAAGATAAGTCTGCTAGTTTTTGTGTGTTTCCCTGCTTATGACCTTCTGTTCAGTTTAATTTTGTTTCTTTTGTCCAGCTTGTCATTATGAAATATTCCGGCTAGTTGGAAGCTCTGGGGTCGCAGATTTGCCCCTCCACACCGTGAGTCGGTGTGGAGGTTATTTTTGTAAACTCTGCGTGGACATTTAGTTTTTATACTGACCGCACAGTAGCCTTTCCTATCTCTGTCTATTTAGATAGTAGTGGCCTCCTTTGCTAAAAAATCTAGTTTCATTTCTGAGCTTGTCATTTCCCTCTCCACTCACCGTCAATATTTGTGGGGGGCTGTCTTCCTTTGGGGGTTTCTCTGAGGCAAGATAGTTTTCCGTTTCCATCTTCCGGGGTAGCTAGCTCCACGGCTATTTCTAGTGTTGGTGTTAGGAGTAGGGATTGCGGTCAGTAGAGTTACCACCTCCTCAGAGCTAGTACATTATTTGTTTTACCCACCAGGTCATTTCAGTGCTGCTCCGTATTCAGTAGGTCATATCAGTGATTACTGTCTGTGGAGCTGCTACCTCCTCTAAGTTTGTCCATGATTGGTTTTACCCACCAGGTCATCTCAGTACCGCTCCGTAACCACCAGGTCATAACAGTACAGCTGGCCCACAATGTGTTAAATGCATCTCAAAAGAGAGAAGAGAAAGTTCTGAGTCATTGTTTTTTTTTTTTTCTTGTTGCTTTTTTCGTCCTTTCTTTTCCCCTTGATTTTTGGATGGTGCAGGAGCTTGGTACTGACATGGAGGTTCAGGGTCTGTCTGCGCGTGTTGATCATCTCGCTGCTAGGGTACAGAGTATCCAAGACTATGTTGTCCAAACTCCTGTTTCTGAGCCTAGAATTCCTATTCCTGATTTGTTTTCTGGGGATAGATCTAGGTTTTTGAACTTCAAAAATAATTGCAGATTATTTTTTGCTCTGAGACCCCGTTCCTCTGGTGACCCCATTCAGCAGGTGAAGATTGTTATTTCTCTGCTGCGTGGCGACCCGCAGGATTGGGCATTCTCCCTTGAGCCAGGGAATCCTGCATTGCTCAATGTAGATTCATTTTTTCAAGCACTTGGACTGCTTTATGACGAACCCAATTCTGTGGATCAGGCAGAAAAAATTTTGCTGGCTCTGTGTCAGGGTCAGGAAGCGGCAGAGATATATTGTCAGAAATTTAGAAAGTGGTCTGTGCTTATGCAGCGCCCCAGAGTCCTGGTCGTTGCAGTACTGTAGCTCCGCCACTAAGGGGGGCTATGGTACGTCTGATGGCACTGAAGGAGTTCATCTGACCAGGTATCACAGACACCAATACATTTCACAGTCTGGCCTCCAGGGGGAGCTAAGGGTTCTATTTATTAGGCCACTCCTCACAATCTGGTAAAACTGGGGGTTAGGCAGGAAGTTAGAGAGAAAGCTGACTGGGTTGGAACCAGGCAACACCTTGTGGCAGAGGGTGTTGTAGGGGAAGATTCGGAGGGGTCCCTGTCAGGGGTGGGATCCTGACAGAGGCCTAGCAACCAGAGAGAACGTTACGGGATCGCGCCTGCACGATATAGCGGCGGTACCCCAAGAAAGGACAAGAAGCGAGGTTTATTGTGCTGAGTGAGAAACGAGATCAACGCAGCAAGGAGAATACCAGTAGGAGTCGTGCTGTAAGACGAGGCAACATCCTATTGAGGCGCATAACCAGTGGCCGGAACGCCGAGGAAGTATAGAGCTCCAAGCCAAACTTCAAACCTACGGCAGGACAGTCAGTTACAGGTGGGCTGTCTCACTCAGACCCAAGAAGACACAGGGGGGTAACAACAGGAGTGGGGCGACGCTGGAGTCCCGGAAGAGCTCCGAGCCTCCCCGTCATACGGGTGCGTCCTAACCGTAAGATCAGGGGGACGTAGAGGGAGAACATCAGAATCGAGTTGTGAGGGAACACGAGAAAAAGACACAACAGTTGTGGGTACTATCCCGTAAGCACAGCAGGGGAGGACCACAACACACAAGCGCAGGAAGGTAGGCACAGATTTCCACCTGCAAAGGGAACTCTGGAGGTGCCATCGGACCGGCCGGACTTGCGCAGCCCTGTTAACCGTATTCCGGATTGAGGACTCAGAAGCCTTCAGTAAAGAGGTAAAGAGACTGCAACCTGGTGTCCTCGTTATTGACCGCGACCGGCACTACACCGCACCATAACATCAGCACCATACCACCACCTTTGATTGTGCGCCCCTCAGCAGGGTCACGGACCGGGCCTAGCCACCGTGACAACCCCGGAGCAGAGACTCAGAGGCCTGGTACCGGGTACCCCTCGGCCCTGTGGCAGTGGGGGCGCTGCCATTTTGGCGTCACGAACAGGATCTACTTAAGCCTGAAGAATCGGGTCATGTGTGCCTTGGAACTGTGATTTATTATACTTGGACTGTGACTTATTGCAAAGACTGTGTATTGCCACTTGCCGCCAAAATCCGCCACTACAGCGCTGAGGAGAGCGCAGGAGAAGAAGAGGGGCGTGGAGTGGGCGTAGACAAGCTGAAGAGCGCGAAGGACAATGGCCGCCCAGTCTAAATATTTCTGCACCGTGAGGACGTGTCCGTCAGCAGCCGAGATCCGCCTCCTGATTCTCAATGGTGGGCGGAGACAGAGAAAACGAAACTGCCCACGAAGGAGAGAGCAGGAAAAGGATCAGGAAGTGACCCACGTGGAGGACGCCATGGCCAGCAGCTCGGAACCCGAACGTGGGGTGGAAGCAGAAGACTCCCCCAACTACCCGGACGAGCACCGCAGCCAATTCTCCACGGACAGCGCTGATCTCTTGCAGGCTGAGATGGGAGACTTGATCCACCAACTCCTTCAGCTGAATGTGAAGGCCCAGGCTCCGCACCAGGTAGCGCCGGAAGGGAGTTCGCTGGCATCGGATCTTGTACCACTAACGGAGTTGCTGCTGAGGCCCTCGCCGACACCGCCAGCGGAACCCGTCGCAGAGGAAGAGCCTGCATTGACCGGTGAGTCCGCCGACCCCATCCCGCTGGTGGAGGGCTTGTTAGTAGGCCCCGTTGCAGCACCCCCTCTCCCTGGGACCCATAGACGCCAGCGCCTGTTACCATGGGAGGAGAAGATGGGTATGGAGCACCTCCTGAAAGCCCCGATTCTGCCAACTACCCTGCTGTGTGAAGCCCATGCAGAGCGCACCGTATGCCGCTGGGTGAACCCAGGATCCAATCTCATGGGGTTCCCCAGGGTGAAGACACAAGAAGGGGAGATGGTGCAGGCCCTAAGCTGGGAGGAATACCAGACCCAGCTGGAACAGCAGTGGGAGGAAAAGGAAGAGGCATACCAGGTCGGGCTGGAGGCCCACCATCAAAAAGACCTGGCGGTCAAGGACCGGGCCCGCAAGGACCCCGCCGCTCACCAGGCCCCGCGCAGGCAGGGCACCATCACCACCTTCAAGCTCCGTGGAGGCTGGGGCTTCATTAAAGAGCCGGGTCTGTATGCGGAGGTGTTTGTCAATCGGCGGGATGTGGAGTCTCACCTCAGAGAGGGCCACCCAGACCGGGATCTCTACCCGGGGGACGAAGTCAGTTACACCAGGCACTTTGGGGAAAAGGGGTGGTTTGCTCTGAATGTCCGCAAGAGGCAGAACTCTGTGACACCCCCGATTAAGGTGCCAGTGAAGCTGACCCCTGTAGCAAAGGTGCCCCCTTGTGGTCAGCCCATGATCGTTACCAGGACCACCGAGGTCACCCCAACGTGTACTATGGTCAAGACCACGACATGCAGCATCGTCACCTCAACCACCCTTGTGGCCAAGGAGGCACCTCTTCAGGTGGGTGGTGTTCGTGCTGCTCCAGAACTGAAGACAGTGGGTACGCAGACCCCCAGATGGGACAACACGTCCCCTTACGCTGTACCAGGTGGTGTGCAATACCCTAGGGGGTTGCCTCCGCCGGTGCTGCCTCCTGAGTGGTTCAAGTAACTATCCTGCACCACAAGAAAACTGAGTAAGCAAGAATGCTTTATTAAATGTACATAGTTAATTGTTTTCACTGTTCTGCTGCTAAAACCCGTCCAGGGTTAACTCTTAAAGGGATCCCTTTGTTGACCCGGGATCCCTATTGCCTTTTTGTTTGTTTTCTACTTGTTGCCTCAGTTATCAAAAGACTGCCGAATCATGGACGGTGAATGATTCAAAAACTGATTTTGTAAATAGTTTGCACCTTCTTAAAGGTGCTCTCCACTGGTTTTACACAAGGAAAGGACTCTTTGCGAAGACACTGGTCTTGGAACCAGCACCGGAGTCCTTACTGCGAACAGACTTGCAGCTTGAGAAGTTGCACTACCTTATAGAGACTTGGTCCCCTCTTAAAGGGAATGTTGACTTGTCATACTTAATGCATAATGTTGCCTTAAATGAGTAGTGATAATGTTTTGATATAGTGAGTTATATGTAGTCAGCTAGACAATTATAAGAAATGTTGATAACGTGCTCTGAAGTAAAGTAATTATTGGAAAGGTGCAGTAGACCCGTAGGGGTAGACATAAAGTCCTGCATAGGTGAAAGTTAGAAGAAAGATGCAGCAGACCCGTAGGGGTAGACATAGCGTCCTGCGTACATGTCAGTAAGAAAGTAATGAAGGAAGTTTAAGCTTTTATTTAATTGAAAATGTTTAATAATGTGATAGAAGAACGAGGACAGGAAGTGAACCCGTACGGGGTTAGTTAGTGAGTCCTCCTAGGAGCCATACAGAGATGGCTCAGTGATCTTGAACCGAAAGAAAAATGATATGTTCTATACTGTGTATAGTAGTGGAAGGACAGTAGGCCCGGGCGGAAAGGGGCGGTCCTGTATAGAAAGGAGAGGCAGTAGGTCTGGAGCAGTTAGGACAGGCGGTCCTGCAGACATAAAGTAGGAGAATGCAAAAACGTTGAGTAGCCTTATAATGTCTTATAAGAAGGCCTTTAGTGGATTTAGCGAGTACGTCCTTAAAGGCAATGTTAAATTATTGTTCACAAATTTTGCACTTAGTAGAATACCGGGTTGGGTAACAGAAGTTATTTATAGCCTGTTATTTAAAGTATTTAACCATGTTTGTAATGTTCAAGTGTCCTCACCTCCCATAAAGGGAAGCTCTGTTAAAAAGTTTACTTGTACTTGCATTTTCAAAATTGTATGTCTTTTTGCTGACATGTATTGTTGTTTTCTTCCCAGTCCAGGAGTACTGGATTTAACCGGGGGGGAGTGCAGCGCCCCAGAGTCCTGGTTGTTGCAGTACTGTAGCTCCGCCACTAAGGGGGGCTATGGTACGTCTGATGGCACTGAAGGAGTTCATCTGACCAGGTATCACAGACACCAATACATTTCACAGTCTGGCCTCCAGGGGGAGCTAAGGGTTCTATTTATTAGGCCACTCCTCACAATCTGGTAAAACTGGGGGTTAGGCAGGAAGTTAGAGAGAAAGCTGACTGGGTTGGAACCAGGCAACACCTTGTGACAGAGGGTGTTGTAGGGGAAGATTCGGAGGGGTCCCTGTCAGGGGTGGGATCCTGACAGAGGCCTAGCAACCAGAGAGAAGGTTACGGGATCGCGCCTGCACGATATAGCGGCGGTACCCCAAGAAAGGACAAGAAGCGAGGTTTATTGTGCTGAGTGAGAAACGAGATCAACGCAGCAAGGAGAATACCAGTAGGAGTCGTGCTGTAAGACGAGGCAACATCCTATTGAGGCGCATAACCAGTGGCCGGAACGCCGAGGAAGTATAGAGCTCCAAGCCAAACTTCAAACCTACGGCAGGACAGTCAGTTACAGGCGGGCTGTCTCACCCAGACCCAGGAAGACACAGGGGGGTAACAACAGGAGTGGGGCGACGCTGGAGTCCCGGAAGAGCTCCGAGCCTCCCCGTCATACGGGTGCGTCCTAACCGTAAGATCAGGGGGACGTAGAGGGAGAACATCAGAATCGAGTTGTGAGGGAACACGAGAAACAGGCACAACAGTTGTGGGTACTATCCCGTAAGCACAGCAGGGGAGGACCACAACACACAAGCGCAGGAAGGTAGGCACAGATTTCCACCTGCAAAGGGAACTCTGGAGGTGCCATCGGACTGGCCGGACTTGTGCTGCCCTGTTAACCGTATTCCGGATTGAGGACTCAGAAGCCTTCAGTAAAGAGGTAAAGAGACTGCAACCTGGTGTCCTCGTTATTGACCGTGACCGGCACTACACCGCACCATAACATCAGCACCATACCACCACCTTTGATTGTGCGCCCCTCAGCAGGGTCACGGACCGGGCCTAGCCACCGTGACAACCCCGGAGCAGAGACTCAGAGGCCCGGTACCGGGTACCCCTCGGCCCTGCGGCAGTGGGGGCGCTGAACTTACAAAATGGAATGAGGATGCCCTGGCGGCTATTTTCAGAAAGGGTCTTTCTGAAGCTCTTAAAGATGTTATGGTGGGGTTCCCCACGCCTGCTGGTTTGAACGAATCAATGTCTCTGGCCATTCAGATTGATCGGCGCCTACGTGAACGTAAGGTGATGCACCATATGGCGGTGTCCTCTGGGCAGAGCCTATGCAATGTGATAGAGTTTTGACGAGAGCAGAACGGCAGAAGTTCAGACGTCAGAATGGGCTGTGTTTTTACTGTGGTGACGCTACTCATGCTATCTCTGACTGCCCGAAGCGAACTAAGAGGGTTGCTAGGTCGGTTACCATCAGTACTGTACAGCCTAAATTTCTCTTGTCTATTACCCTGATTTGCTCATTGTCGTCCTTTTCTGTAATGGCATTTGTGGATTCTGGCGCTGCCCTGAACTTAATGGACCTAGACTTTGCCAAGCACTGTGGTTTCTCCTTGGAGCCTTTGCAGAGTCCGATTCCCTTGAGGGGGATTGACGCTACACCATTGGCCAAGAATAAACCTCAGTACTGGACACAGTTAGCCATGAACATGGCTCCAGCACATCAGGAAAATATTCGCTTTTTGGTGTTGCATAATTTGCATGATGTGGTTGTGCTGGGGTTTCCATGGTTACAGGTACATAATCCAGTGCTGGATTGGAAATCTATGTCCGTGACTAGTTGGGGTTGTCAGGGGATACATAGTGACATTCCTTTGATGTCAATTTCCTCGTCCCCTTCTTCTGAAGTTCCTGAGTTTTTGTCGGATTTCCAGGATATATTTGAGGAGCCTAAATCCAGTCCTCTGCCTCCTCATAGGGACTGTGATTGCGCTATTAATTTGATTCCTGGCTGTAAGTTCCCTAAGGGTCGACTTTTCAATTTGTCTGTGCCAGAGCATGCCGCTATGCGGACTTATGTAAAGGAGTCCTTGGAGAAGGGGCATATTCGCCCGTCTTCATCACCGTTGGAGCGGGGTTCTTTTTTGTTGCCAAGAAGGATGGCTCCTTGAGGCCCTGTATAGATTATCGCCTTCTCAATAAGATCACAGTCAAATTCCAGTACCCTTTGCCTTTGCTCTCTGATTTGTTTGCTCGGATTAAAGGGGCTAGCTGGTTTACCAAGATTGACCTTCGAGGGGCGTATAATCTGGTCCGCATCAAACAGGGTGATGAATGGAAAACAGCATTTAATACGCCCGAAGGCCATTTTGAATATCTTGTGATGCCTTTCGGGCTCTCTAATGCTCCATCTGTGTTTCAGTCCTTTATGCATGATATTTTCCGGGAGTATTTGGATAAATTTATGATTGTATATTTGGATGATATTTTGTTTTTTTCCGATGATTGGGAGACTCATGTGAAGCAGGTCAGGATAGTATTTCAGATTCTTCGTGCTAATACACTGTTTGTGAAGGGGTCTAAGTGCCTTTTTGGAGTTCAGAAGGTTTCTTTTCTGGGGTTCATTTTTTCTCCCTCGGCTATTGAAATGGACCCTGTTAAGGTCCAGGCTATTTATGATTGGACTCAGCCCACATCTGTGAAGAGCCTTCAGAAATTTTTGGGCTTTGCTAATTTTTATCGCCGCTTCATTGCTGATTTTTCTACTGTGGTTAAACCTTTGACCGATTTGACCAAGAAAGGTGCAGATGTGGTGAATTGGTCCTCTGCAGCTGTGGAGGCCTTTCAGGAGCTTAAGCGTCATTTTACTTCTGCCCCTGTGTTGCATCAGCCAGATGTTTCTCTCCCTTTTCAGGTTGAGGTTGACGCTTCTGAGATTGGGGCAGGAGCTGTTCTGTCTCAGAGAGGTTCTGATGGCTCTGTGTTGAAGCCATGTGCTTTCTTCTCCAGAAAGTTTTCGCCTGCTGAGCGTAATTATGATGTCGGCAATCGGGAGTTGTTGGCTATGAAGTGGGCATTCGAGGAGTGGCGACATTGGCTTGAGGGAGCCAAGCATCGTGTTGTGGTCTTGACCGACTATAAGAATCTGATTTACCTTGAGTCGGCCAAGCGGTTGAATCCTAGACAGGCTCGGTGGTCTTTGTTTTTCTCCCATTTTGATTTTGTGGTCTCGTATCTTCCGGGATCTAAGAATGTGAAGGCTGATGCCTTGTCTAGGAGTTTTTTGCCTGATTCTCCTGGAGTCCGTGAGCCGGCTGGTATTCTCAAGGAGGGGGTGATTCTTTCTGCTATCTCCCCTGATTTGCGGCGGGTGCTTCAGGAGTTTCAGGCTGATAGACCCGACCGCTGTCCTGTGGGGAAATTGTTTGTTCCTGATAGATGGACTAGTAAGGTGATTTCTGAGATTCACTGTTCGGTGTTGGCTGGTCATCCTGGGATCTTTGGAACCAGAGATTTGGTTTCCAGGTCCTTTTGGTGGCCTTCTTTGTCACGGGATGTGCGCTCCTTCGTGCAGTCCTGTGGGATTTGTGCCCGGGCTAAGCCCTGCTGTTCTCGTGCTAGTGGGATTCTTTTGCCTTTGCCTATCCCTGAGAGGCCCTGGACGCATATTTCCATAGATTTTATTTCTGATCTTCCTGTTTCTCAGAAGATGTCTGTCATCTGGGTGGTTTGTGACCGGTTTTCTAAAATGGTCCACTTGGTACCTTTGCCTAAGTTGCCTTCCTCCTCTGATTTGGTTCCTTTGTTTTTCCAGCATGTGGTTCGTTTGCATAGTATTCCGGAGAATATTGTGTCTGACAGAGGTACCCAGTTTGTTTCTAGGTTTTGGCGGTCCTTTTGTGGTAGAATGGGCATTAATTTGTCTTTTTCTTCGGCGTTTCACCCTCAGACAAATGGACAGACGGAGCCAACCAATCAGACCTTGGAAACCTATTTGAGATGCTTTGTGTCTGCTGATCAGGATGATTGGGTTACCTTAGTTTGCCCTTAATAATCGGGCTAGTTCGGCTACTTTGGTTTCGCCTTTTTTTTGTAATTTCGGTTTTCATCCTCGTTTTTCTTCAGGGCAGGTTGAGCCTTCGGACTGTCCTGGGGTAGATTCTGTGGTGGACAGGTTGCAGCAGATTTGGACTCATGTGGTGGACAATTTAACATTGTCTCAAGAAAAGGCTCAACGTTTTGCTAACCGCCGTCGGTGCGTTGGTCCCCGGCTTCGGGTTGGGGATTTGGTCTGGTTGTCTTCTCGTCATGTTCCTATGAAGGTCTCTTCCCCTAAGTTCAAACCTCGTTTTATTGGTCCTTATAGGATTTTGGAAATTATCAATCCGGTGTCTTTTCGTTTGGCCCTTCCAGCTTCGTTTTCCATTCATAATGTGTTCCATAGATCTTTGTTGCGGAGATATGTGTTGCCCATGGTTCCCTCCGTTGACCCTCCTGCTCCGGTGTTGGTTGAGGGGGAGCTGGAATATGTGGTGGAGAAGATTTTGGATTCTCATCTTTCAAGGCGGAAACTTCAGTATCGGGTTTTTGCCTCCGATGTCCATGCTGCCGATTTGGTACGTGCTTTTCTTTTGGCTCATCCCGATCGGCCTGGGGGCTCTGGTGAGGGTTCGGTGACCCCTCCTCAAGGGGGGGTACTGTTGTGAATTCCGTTCTTGGGCTCCATCCTGTGGTTGCGAATTGTATTTTTGGGAGTTCTGCTCTTGGGCTCCCTCTGGTGGTTTCAAGTGGAACTTAGCAGCTGCGTTCACTAATCGGTTCCCTGGCCTTTGTTATTTAACTGGGCTTTTGGCTGTAGTGGATGCCAGCTGTCAATGTATTTCCTGTGGATTCAGTTCTTTCCTGGAAGTTCTCTGTTGGCCAGTCCATTTTCAGCTTAAGATAAGTCTGCTAGTTTTTGGGTGTTTCCCTGCTTATGACCTTCTGTTCAGTTTAATTTTGTTTCTTTTGTCCAGCTTGTCATTATGAAATATTCCGGCTAGTTGGAAGCTCTGGGGTCGCAGATTTGCCCCTCCACACCGTGAGTCGGTGTGGGGGTTATTTTTGTAAACTCTGCGTGGACATTTAGTTTTTATACTGACCGCACAGTAGCCTTTCCTATCTCTGTCTATTTAGATAGTATTGGCCTCCTTTGCTAAAAAATCTAGTTTCATTTCTGAGTTTGTCATTTCCCTCTCCACTCACCGTCAATATTTGTGGAGGGCTGTCTTCCTTTGGGGGTTTCTCTAAGGCGAGATAGTTTTCCGTTTCCATCTTCAGGGGTAGCTAGTTCTTAGGCTGTGCAGAGGCGTCTAGGCAGAGTTAGGTACGCTCCACAGCTATTTCTAGTGTTGGTGTTAGGAGTAGGGATTGCGGTCAGTAGAGTTACCACCTCCTCAGAGCTAGTACATTATTTGTTTTACCCACCAGGTCATTTCAGTGCTGCTCCGTATTTACTAGGTCATATCAGTGATTACTGTCTGTGGAGCTGCTACCTCCTCTAAGTTTGTCCATGATTGGTTTTACCCACCAGGTCATCTCAATACCGCTCCGTAACCACCAGGTCATAACAGTCCTGGCTGGCCATCCAGGGGTTAGGGGTACCTTGGAGTTGGTGTCACGTCGGTTTTGGTGGCCCAAGATCCGACAGGACGTGGTCTCATACGTGTCGGCTTGCACCACGTGCGCTAGGACTAAGACGCCCTGCTCCCATCCTGTTGGCACACTACTTCCTCTCGAGGTACCTAGTAAGCCATGGACAGAAATCTCCATGGATTTTATCACTGACTTGCCCACCCCAGCTGGGAACACGGTCATCTTGGTGATTGTTGATCGATTCTCAAAAATGTCGCATTTTGTGTCTTTGCCTTCGTTGCCTAACGCTAAGACTCTGGCTCAGGTATTTGTGCAGGAGGTGGTTAGACTTCATGGGGTTCCGTCTTACATCGTTTCTGATAGGGGGTCTCAGTTTGTGGCAAAATTTTGGAAAGCATTTTGTTCACGGCTGGGGATCAAGTTGTCTTATTCTTCGGCGATTCATCCTCAGTCAAATGGTCAGACCGAGCGTATGAACCAAAATTTGGAACAGTACTTACGCTGCTTTGTTTTGGATAACCAGGAGGAGTGGTCGAAGTTCCTTCCTTTGGCTGAGTTTGCCATCAATAATCACCGCCAGGAGTCGTCTGGGGAGTCTCCGTTTTTTTGTGTTTACGGGCTTCATCCTCAATTTTGTACTTTGAGTCAGGGGGGCTCTTCCGGCGTCCCGGAGGAAGACCAGTTAGGAACACAATTATCATCAGTCTGGAGGAGAGTTAAACAGCGCCTGTTGAGTGTGGGTGCTAGGTACAAATGTGTGGCTGACAGTAGGCGTGTGCCAGGTCCGGACCTGAGTGTGGATGACTGGGTGTGGTTATCCACAAAAAACATAAGACTCAAAATACCATCCCTTAAATTGGGTCCACGGTTTATTGGTCCATTTAGGGTCGCCGCTGTCATTAACCCAGTAGCGTACCGGTTGGAGCTTCCTACGGTGTATAAAATACACGTGTTCCACAGATCGTTGTTAAAGAAGGTGGTGGGTCTTGTGGACGCGACACCAATGCCTTCTCCAGTCTTGGTGGATGGTAACCTGGAATTTGAAGTCTCCAAGGTGGTTGACTCTCGTGTAGTGCGCCGCACTTTACAGTACTTGGTACACTGGCGTGGTTATGGGCCTGAGGATAGGTCCTGGGTACCAGCCTCGGACGTTCATGCGGATCGGCTGGTCAGATTGTTTCACCGCCGCCATCCGGACAAGCCGGGTCCTATAAGACGTGAGGGCCCTGGGGTCCCTCGTAGAAGGCGGGGTACTGTCATGTTGGACGCTGTTCAGACCAGGTCGTCCGACAGACAGCGATAATTCCGCTTTTGTCCACTCTGCGCTCATTGGCGTCGGCTAGATTTTATCTAGCTGGTCTGGGGTTAATTTACCTGGTCATCGGATTGGAAGCTGGGCCATGCCCACTGCCTTTAAATAGTTCTCCTGAACATTGGGCCACACCGATTATAGCTTCTGTCTTGTGCGTTGTATCTCGGTCTGGAGTGGTGAGCTAGTAGTTGGAGTATCGTTGCTGGTGGAGTATTTCCCTTTGTCTTATTTACTCCTTCCTATATTTGTATTTATTTTGCCCTGCGCATTTATAGTGTATTCCTGAGTGACTGCGGCGTGGTGTATATTTTCCGTTATCCCTGTCTGTGCTAACTGTGGGTATTGGTGTATTATCTTTTCACTGGGTGGTGGGTTGTGGTTTCAGCCTAGGGTTGAAACAGGAGACAGGGCGAGGGTCGATGCCTAGACATGCACACCATCAGTGTAAACTCTAGGTAGAGGGTCAGTCAGGATTTCCCTAGTCTGAGGGAAATTGCAGGGGCCCGGGTTATTAGCTCTTGCCCACCTAGTCTTCCCGTGACAGTACCTTCTTGTTCTGAGTTCAGGTAGTGTTGTCCTACTTTGCTCTAAAGGTTAATTCTCTCGATGGTTTGAACTTGTTTTTTCCTGCATCACACTGTTGACTTATGTGCAGTCTGTGATCTATTAGTATACCCAAGTCTTTTTCACACGTGCTCTTGCTTAGTTCTATTCCTCCCATTCTGTAGATGTAATTTTCATTTTTCTTGCCCAGATGTAGACTCTTGCATTTCTCCCTGGTAAATACCATTCTGTTACCATTGTTCAAGCTTATCTAGATCCTTCTGAATCCTTTCTCTGTCTTCTGTAGAATTAAGGCCCCGTCTCACATAGCGAGATCGCTAGCGAGATCGCTGCTGAGTCACAAGTTTTGTGACGCAACAGCGATCTCAGTAGCGATCTCGCTATGTGTGACACGTACCAGCGATCAGGCCCCTGCTGCGAGATCGCTGGTCGTGTCGGAATGGCCTGGACCTTTTTTCGGTCGTTGAGGCCCCGCTGACATCGCTGAATCGGTGTGTGTGACACCGATCCAGCGATGTCTTCACTGGTAACCAGGGTAAACATCGGGTTACTAAGCGCAGGGCCGCGCTTAGTAACCCGATGTTTACCCTGGTTACCAAAAAAACAAACAGTACATACTCGCCTTTCGGTGTCCAGGTCACTTGCCGTCCGCTTCCTGCTCTGTCTGTCTGCCGGCCGGAAAGTGAGAGCAGATCACAGCAGTGACGTCACCGCTGCGCTCTGCTCTCACTGTACGGCGGCACTCAGTCAGAGCAGGAAGCAGACGGCAAGGGACCTGGACACCGAAAGGCGAGTATGTACTGTTTGTTTTTTTTGGTAACCAGGGTAAACATCGGGTTACTAAGCGCGGCCCTGCGCTTAGTAACCCGATGTTTACCCTGGTTACCGGGTGCTGCAGGGGGACTTCGGCATCGTTGATGACAGTTTCAACGATGCCGAAGTCGTTCCCCTGATCGTTGGTCGCTGGAGAGAACTGTCTGTGTGACAGCTCCCCAGCGACCACACAGCGACAAAACAGCGACGCTGCAGCGATCAGCATCGTTGTCTGTATCGCTGCAGCGTCGCTGTGTGAGACGGGGCCTTTAGCTATCCTTCCTAACTTTGCATCGTCTGCAAATTTGATCAGTTTTCCTTCAGCTCCATTATCTACATCATTTATAAGAATTAATAAATGGGCAAATAAGGAGTATCTGATTAATGTGGTAAAATCACATACAAATTTTATTAAAGTGACAGTAGAATAAAGTGTCGCGATACAAGAACAACACAAACAGCAAGGTCATAAATACCAGCCCATATGGTGAGTAGAGGAAAAGAGTGTGCAGAGATATACCCTGGTCAGCCCTGTCTGAATCCATATTAGGTCCATAGTAGGCAATCAGCGTAATCATATAATGGCCATTTAGGTATAGGAGAGGAGCAGAGCTTACCGAGGATGGATGGATGACAAGAGCCGGATGGCCCATACATTTAATCAACATGCAGGTGGAGCCCAGGTCCACATTTTGCACCGAGGAACATCGGATTCTTGTTTCGCTGCTGAAGTCATGCCCACAAAACTTTCCACATAGAAGATAACTTGTATGGTCAGAGCCTCCACAGAGGATATTTCATATGTCAAAGGTTGTACCTACAACACTCTCCAATAGAAGATAATAGGTGAAGGTCATGGCTTACATCCTCCCTCTACCTGACAATGACCTCCACAGAGCGCACAGAGCATGCCCACAACACTCACTAATAGAAGATAATAGGTGAAGGTCACAGCTTACATCATCCCTCTCCCTAACAGTGACCTCAACAGAGCGCACAGAGCATGCCCACAACACTCTGCAATAGAAGATAATAGGTGAAGGTCACGGCTTACATCCTCCCTCTCCCTGACAATGACCTCCACAGAGCGCACAGAGCATGCCCACAACACTCTGCAATAGAAGATAATAGGTGAAGGTAACGGCTTACATCCTCCCTCTACCTGACAATGACCTCCACAGAGCGCACAGAGCATGCCCACAACACTCTGCAATAGAAGATAATAGGTGAAGGTAACGGCTTACATCCTCCCTCTACCTGACAATGACCTCCACAGAGCGCACAGAGCATGCCCACAACACTCTGCAATAGAAGATAATAGGTGAAGGTCACTGCTTACATCCTCCCTCTCCCTAACAATGACCTCAACAGAGCGCACAGAGCATGCCCACAACACTCTGCAATAGAAGATAATAGGTGAAGGTCACGGCTTACATCCTCCCTCTCCCTGACAATGACCTCCACAGAGCACACAGAGCATGCCCACAACACTCTGCAATAGAAGATAATAGGTGAAGGTAACGGCTTACATCCTCCCTCTACCTGACAATGACCTCCACAGAGCGCACAGAGCATGCCCACAACACTCTCCAATAGAAGATAATAGGTGAAGGTCACGGCTTACATCCTCCCTCTCCCTAACAATGACCTCAACAGAGCGCACAGAGCATGCCCACAACACTCTGCAATAGAAGATAATAGGTGAAGGTCACGGCTTACATCCTCCCTCTCCCTGACAATGACTTCCACAGAGCGCACAGAGCATGCCCACAACACTCTGCAATAGAAGATAATAGGTGAAGGTAACGGCTTACATCCTCCCTCTACCTGACAATGACCTCCACAGAGCGCACAGAGCATGCCCACAACACTCTGCAATAGAAGATAATAGGTGAAGGTCACGGCTTACATCCTCCCTCTACCTGACAATGACCTCAACAGAGCGCACAGAGCATGCCCACAACACTCTGCAATAGAAGATAATAGGTGAAGGTAACGGCTTACATCCTCCCTCTACCTGACAATGACCTCCACAGAGCGCACAGAGCATGCCCCCAACACTCTGCAATAGAAGATAATAGGTGAAGGTCACGGCTTACATCATCCCTCTCCCTGACAATGACCTCGACAGAGCACACAGAGCATGCCCACAACACTCTGCAATAGAAGATAATAGGTGAAGGTCACGGCTTACATCCTCCCTCTCCCTGACAATGACCTCGACAGAGCGCACAGAGCATGCCCACAACACTCTGCAATAGAAGATAATAGGTGAAGGTCACGGCTTACATCCTCCCTCTCCCTGACAATGACCTCAACAGAGCACACAGAGCATGCCCACAACACTCTGCAATAGAAGATAATAGGTGAAGGTCACGGCTTACATCCTCCCTCTCCCTGACAATGACCTCAACAGAGCACACAGAGCATGCCCACAACACTCTCCAATAGAAGATAATAGGTGAAGGTCACGGCTTACATCCTCCCTCTCCCTAACAATGACCTGCACAGAGCACACAGAGCATGCCCCCAACACTCTGCAATAGAAGATAATAGGTGAAGGTCACTGCTTACATCCTCCCTCTCCCTGACAATGACCTCAACAGAGCGCACAGAGCATGCCCACAACACTCTGCAATAGAAGATAATAGGTGAAGGTCACGGCTTACATCCGCCCTCTCCCTAACAATGACCTGCACACAGCACGCAGAGCATGCCCACAACACTCACTAATAGAAGATAATAGGTGAAGGTCACAGCTTACATCCTCCTCCTCCCTGACAATGACCTCCACAGAGCACACAGAGCATGCCCACAACACTCTCCAATAGAAAATAATAGGTGAAGGTCACGGCTTACATCCTCAGTCTCCCTGACAATGACCTCCACAGAGCACACAGAGCATGCCCACAACACTCTGCAATAGAAGATAATAGGTGAAGGTCACAGCTTACATCCTCCTCCTCCCTGACAATGACCTCCACAGAGCACACAGAGCATGCCCACAACACTCTCCAATAGAAAATAATAGGTGAAGGTCACGGCTTACATCCTCAGTCTCCCTGACAATGACCTCCACAGAGCACACAGAGCATGCCCACAACACTCTGCAATAGAAGATAATAGGTGAAGGTCACGGCTTACATCCTCCCTCTCCCTGACAATGACCTGCACAGAGCACACAGAGCATGCCCACAACACTCTTTCATGGAAATATTCATTCTGTCTGTGTTTTTGCTGTAAAGTAAATCTCTGTCTCCATAATTGAAGAAAAAACGAAAGAAAAAAGACAAGAAGTCAGTGCATATTTTATGGATACACTTAAGTGAGCATGAAAAGAATGAAATGCCGCCAGATGAGGAGCGAGCTGTCATTTTATGCTAATGAAGATCTCATCAAGCAATATGGCAGCCGTTACCGCACTATTTACAGCGTTTCCTCGGATCCTATAGGGGAGGTAATGTGCTGTGTAATTCTCTGTTTTCACTTTACCAGACTACCTGCAAAAAACAATTCTCCAGATTAGTCTCACCCAAACAGGAGACGAGACGGCGGCCGCTGACGCCACTCCAGGGGGATCCGACCATCGGAAACCTCACAGAACGAGAGGAGGAGGAGCGGGGAGTGATTATTATATCTGCCTATGGGCAAATCTCCCGTATTATATCCGTGTTGTCACCGTGGTCCTCGCCATCGCCACGATCCCCTGGAAATCCGAAGATCAATTCTGCAATCTGAGGAGGCAATAAAAGCGTTTGGAAAAGGATTTGTATTTATTAAAAGCTATCAGTCCTGTACTCAGCTGCTTGCTGTGAAAATCTCCTAAGGAAGACAAGTAATAAAGATGGCGAGAAACTAAGAAATAAAAACATTGTAAACGTATTCCTACAGATAAGGATCAGTGTACAGAGGACGTCACATGTCAGAGCTGCGATTAGGAAATCCTGAAAATCTGGAATGTGACAAAAAGAAATCCAGTGAGAAATTACAGGAAAATGGTTAATGATGGGAAGTATCCCTGCCTCACATCGTATGACTGCACCAGCAGAATAGTGAGTGCAGCTCTGGGGTATAATACAGGATGTAACTCAGGATCAGTAATGTATGTACCCAGTGACTGCACCAGCAGAATAGTGAGTGCAGCTCTGGGGTATAATACAGGATGTAACTCAGGATCAGTAATGTAATGTATGTACACAGTGACTGCACCAGCAGAATAGTGAGTGCAGCTCTGGGGTATAATACAGGATGTAACTCAGGATCAGTAATGTATGTACCCAGTGACTGCACCAGCAGAATAGTGAGTGCAGCTCTGGGGTATAATACAGGAGGTAACTCAGGATCAGTAATGTAATGTATGTATGCAGCGCCCCAGAGTCCTGGTCGTTGCAGTACTGTGGCTCCGCCACTAAGGGGAGCTATGGTACGTCTGATGGCACTTTAGGAGTTCACCTGACCAGGTATCACAGGCACCAATACACTTCACAGTCTGGCCTCCAGGGGGAGCTAAGTGCGCTATGTATTAGGCCACTCCTCACAATCTGGTAAAACTGGGGGTTGGATAGAAAGTGAGAGAGAAGCTGACTTGGTTGGAACCAGGCAACATCCTGTGGCAGAGGGTGTTGCAGGGGAAGATTCAGGGGGGTCCCTGTCAGGGGTGGGATCCTGACAGAGGCCTAGCAAAAAGGACATAATGTTACGGGATCGCACCTGCACTTCATCGCGGCGGTATCTCAAGAAAGGACAAGAAGCGAGGTTTATTGTGGAGAGTGAGAAACGAGATCAAAGCAAAAAGGAGATAACACCAGTAGGTGTCGTGCTGTAAGACCGAGGCAACATCCTATTGAGGCGCGTAGCCGGTGGCCGGAATGCCGAGGAAGTATTGGGCTCCAAGCAATACTTCAAACCAACGGCAGGACAGTTAATTATAGGTTGGCTGTCTCACCCAAAATCACCTAAGCAGACATAGGGGGCAAGTGTGGGAGAGGGGCGTCACTAGGGTCCCGGAAGAACTCCAGGCCTACCCGTCATACGGGTGCGTCCTATCCATATCATCTGGGGGACGGAGAAGAACATCAGAACAGACATAAGTTGTGGGAAAGAACATCAGAAACAGACACAACAGTTGTGAGGACTATCCCGTGGTGCTCAGCAGGGAAGTACTACAACACACAGGCGCTAGAAGATAGGCACAGATTTCCACCTGCAAAGGGAACTCTGGAGGTGCCATTGGACCGGCCGGTCTCAGACAGCCCTGTTAACCGTACTCTGGATTGAGGATCTTGAAGCCTTCAGTAAAGAGGTAAAGAGACTGCAACCCTGTGTCCTCGTTATTCATCGTGACCTGCACCACGCACCACCACCTACAACCTTTTTTGGACGCCCCTTAGCAGGGTCACGGACTGGGTCTAGCCACCGTGACGACCCCAGAACTGAGACAGAGAGGCCCGGTACCGAGTACCCCGCGGCCCTGCGTCTGGGGGCGCTCCAAACTTGGTGTCAGGAACAGGATCTACTTAAGCCTGAAGAATCAGGTCATGTGTGCCTTGGAACTGTGAATTATTGTGCTTGAACTGTGACTTATTGCAAAGACTGTGGATTGCCACTTGCCGCCAAAAGTTCCCGCCAAAACCGCCGCCATTATAGCGCTAAGAAGGGTGCAGGAGAAGAAGAGGGGCGTGAAGTGGGTGTAGACAAGCTGAAGAGCGCAGAAAATCATGGCCGCCCAGTCTAAGTATTACTGCATCCTGAGGACGAGTCCGTCAGCGGCTGAGGTCCGCCTTCTCATCCTCTATGGAGGGTGGGGACAATGGAGATGGGACCGCCCCCAAAAGAGAGCGCAGGAAGGAGACACCGAGGAGGAGGCAAAGATGGCGACGTCAGAAGCACCGCATTGGGATGACCCGACCCAGCACAAGGCTGCATCACTCGTAACAGTCCCGGATTCGCCATCGCTGCAGGGACTGGCCCTCACGGAGTTACCGCTGGGAAGACCCAACTGGCCGCCATCTGAGGAATGGGCGGCTGCAGCTGAGGCCCGGCAGTTAGCACGCCGCCGGGAGGCCGAAGACAGTGTGATCTCCCGGTTGGGCCAGCCTGCGGAGATCTGCCTGTCTCCAGTGTCCCCCGCCCTATCCATCCCGACCGCGGCAGAGCATGAGCTGCAGACGCAGGGCCTGAGAATCCTGCCGGCGGCGGAACACCTGCGGCGCTTGATGACAGCGTGGAGGAATAGGCCCCAACCTGCGGCCCAGGTCGACCTGACAGGTGCTACAGAGGTCCCACCGTCGCACTGGGGTGTGGTGGTTTTCTTCAACTCCCGGGAAGGAAGGGGAGTTGTTGTGAATTCCGTTCTCGAACTCCCTCCTGTGGTCATGAATGGTACTTCGGCGAGTTCTGTCTGTGGACTCCCTCTGGTGGCTGTGAGTGGAACTGCTGGTTCTTGAGGTTGCTTCCTCAGCTGCCCTCGTTTGCAGTTAGGCTGGCTTCTCTATTTTAACTCCACTCAGATCGTTACTTCATGCCAGCTGTCAATGTATCAGTTCTGGTTCAGATCTCTCTCGGATCTTTCTGATGACCTGTCTACTCCAGCAGAAGCTAAGTCCCTGCTAGTTCATTTGTTGTTCATTGTGTACTGAATATATTTCTTAGTACTTGCTAAGTTCTAGTCCAGCTTGCTAACATGATATTGCCTTGCTAGCTGGAGGCTCTGGGGTGCAAAGTGGCACCTCCGCACTGTGAGTCGGTGCGGGGGTCTTTTTGCACACTCTGCGTGGCTTTTTGTAGTTTTTTGTGCTGACCCCATAGATCCCTTTCCTATCCTCTGTCTATTTAGTGAAGACTGGCCTCCTTTGCTGAAACCTGTTTCATTCCTGTGTTTGTGACTTTCCTCTTAACTCACAGTTAATATATGTGGGGGGCTGCCTTTACCTTTGGGGAATTTCTCTGAGGCAAGGTAAGGCTTATATTTCTATCTTTAGGTGTAGTTAGCTCTTAGGCTGTGAAGAGGCGTCTAGGGAGAGTTAGGTACGCTCCACGGCTATTTCTAGTGTGCGAGATAGGATTAGGGTTTGCGGTCAGCAGAGATCCCACTTCCCAGAGCTTGTCCTGTCGTCTAGTTTAGCCATCAGGTCATTCCAGGTGCTCCTAACCACCAGGTCCATAACAGTACAGCTGGCCCACAAAGTGTTAATGCATCTCAATAGAGGGATAAGAGAAGTTCTGAGACCATTTTTTTTTCTCTGCAGTGTGTTTTGTCTTTCTTTTCCCCTTAACCTCTGGGTGGTTCAGGACTCAGGTGTAGATATGGACATTCAAGGTCTGTCCTCTTGTGTTGATCAACTCACTGCAAGGGTACAAAGCATTCAAGATTATGTAGTTCGGAATCCGATGTTAGAGCCTAGAATTCCAATTCCTGATTTGTTTTCTGGGGATAGATCTAAATTTCTGAATTTCAAAAATAATTGTAGACTGTTTCTTGCTTTGAAACCCCGCTCCTCTGGTGACCCCATTCAGCAAGTATAAATTATTATTTCTTTGTTACGTGGCGACCCTCAAGACTGGGCATTCTCCCTTGCGCCAGGAGATCCTGCATTGCTTAATGTAGATGCGTTTTTTCTGGTGCTTGGATTGCTTTATGATGAACCTAACTCTGTGGATCAGGCAGAGAAAATCTTGCTGGCTTTGTGTCAGGGTCAGGATGAAGCGGAGGTATATTGCCAGAAGTTTAGAAAATGGTCTGTGCTTACTCAATGGAATGAGTGTGCCCTGGCAGCAATTTTCAGAAAGGGTCTTTCTGAAGCCCTTAAGGATGTTATGGTGGGGTTCCCCACGCCTGCTGGTCTGAATAAATCAATGTCCTTGGCCATTCAGATCGATTGGCGCTTGCGTGAGCGCAAGGTTGTGCACCATTTGGCAGTATCCTCTGAGCAGAGGCCTGAGCCTATGCAATGTGATAGGACTTTGACCAGAGCTGAACGGCAAGAACACAGACGTCAGAATGGGCTGTGTTTTTACTGTGGTGACCCCACTCATGCTATCTCTGATTGTCCTAAGCGCACTAAGCGGTTCGCTAGGTCTGTCACCATTGGTACGGTACAGCCTAAATTTCTTTTGTCCGTTACTCTGATTTGCTCTTTGTCATCCTACTCTGTTATGGCATTTGTGGATTCAGGCGCTGCCCTGAATTTGATGGACTTGGAGTTTGCCAGGCGCTGTGGTTTTTTCTTGGAGCCCTTGCAGTATCCTATTCCATTAAGGGGAATTGATGCTACACCTTTGGCCAAGAATAAACCTCAGTACTGGACTCAGTTGACCATGTGCTTGGCTCCTGCACATCAGGAAGATATTCGCTTTTTGGTGTTGCATAATTTGCATGATGTGGTCGTGTTGGGTTTGCCATGGCTGCAGGTCCATAACCCAGTATTGGATTGGAAATCAATGTCTGTGTCCAGTTGGGGTTGTCAAGGGGTACATGGTGATGTTCCATTGTTGTCAATTTCTTCTTCTACCCCTTCTGAAGTCCCTGAGTTTTTGTCGGATTACCAAGATGTATTTGATGAGCCCAAATCCAGTGCCCTACCTCCTCATAGGGATTGTGATTGTGCTATTAATTTGATTCCTGGTAGTAAATTTCCTAAGGGACGACTTTTCAATTTATCTGTGCCGGAACACGCTGCTATGCGGAGTTATATAAAGGAGTCCTTGGAGAAAGGGCATATTCGCCCGTCGTCGTCACCGTTGGGAGCAGGGTTCTTTTTTGTAGCCAAGAAGGATGGTTCTCTGAGACCCTGTATAGATTACCGCCTTCTCAATAAAATCACGGTCAAATTTCAGTACCCTTTGCCTCTATTGTCTGATTTGTTTGCTCGGATTAAGGGGGCTAGTTGGTTCACCAAGATAGATCTTCGAGGGGCGTATAATCTTGTGCGTATTAAACAGGGCGATGAATGGAAAACAGCATTTAATACGCCCGAGGGCCATTTTGAGTACCTGGTGATGCCATTCGGGCTTTCTAATGCTCCATCTGTGTTTCAGTCCTTTATGCATGACATCTTCCGAAAGTATTTGGATAGATTCATGATTGTATATTTGGATGATATTTTGGTCTTTTTGGATGATTGGGAGTCTCATGTGAAGCAGGTCAGAATGGTGTTCCAGGTCCTTCGTGCTAACTCTTTGTTTGTGAAGGGGTATAAATGTCTCTTCGGAGTTCATCAGGTTTCCTTTTTGGGCTTCATTTTTTCCCCTTCTACTATCGAGATGGATCCTGTTAAAGTTCAGGCCATTTATGATTGGACTCAGCCTACATCTGTGAAGAGCCTTCAGAAATTCCTGGGCTTTGCTAATTTTTACCGTCGCTTCATCGCTAATTTTTCTAGTGTTGTTAAACCGTTGACTGATTTGACCAAGAAAGGTGCAGATGTGGTGAATTGGTCCTCTGCGGCCGTTGAGGCTTTTCGGGAGTTGAAATGTCGTTTCTAGTGTTGAGCGATACCGTCCGATACTTGAAAGTATCGGTATCGGAAAGTATCGGCCGATACTGGCAAAGTATCGGATCCAATCCGATACCGATACCCGATACCAATACAAGTCAATGGGACTCAGGTATCGGACGGTATTCCTGATGGTTCCCAGGGTCTGAAGGAGAGGAAACTCTCCTTCAGGCCCTGGGAACCATATTAATGTGTAAAAGAAAGAATTAAAATAAAAAATATCGCTATACTCACCTGTCCGACGCAGCCGGGACCTCAGCGAGGGAACCGGCAGCGTTGTTTGTTTAAAATTCGCGCTTTTACTTGGTTACGTGAGGTCCCGGCTTGTGATTGGTCAGGGCGGCCATGTTGCCGGGACGCGGACCAATCACAGCAAGCCGTGACGAAATTACGTCACGGCTTGCTGTGATTGGTCCGCGTCCCGGCAACATGGCCGCCATTAACCAATCACAAGCCGTGACGTCACGGGAGGCTGGACATGCGCGTATTTTGAAAAGCGCGCGTGTCCAGCCTCCAGTGACGTCCCGGCTTGTGATTGGTCAGGGCGGCCATGTTGCCGGGACGCGGACCAATCACAGCAAGCCGTGACGAAATTACGTCACGGCTTGCTGTGATTGGTCCGCGTCCCGGCAACATGGCCGCCATTACCCAATCACAAGCCGTGACGTCACGGGAGGCTGGACACGCGCGCTTTTCAAAATACGCGCATGTCCAGCCTCCCGTGACGTCCCGGCTTGTGATTGGTTAATGGCGGCCATGTTGCCGGCACGTCACTGGAGGCTGGACACGCGCGCTTTTCAAAATACGCGCATGTCCAGCCTCCCGTGACGTCACGGCTTGTGATTGGTTAATGGCGGCCATGTTGCCGGGACGCGGACCAATCACAGCAAGCCGTGACGTAATTTCCTCACGGCTTGCTGTGATTGGTCCGCGTCCCGGCAACATGGCCGCCCTGACCAATCACAAGCCGGGACTTCACGTAACCAAGTAAAAGCGCGAAATTTAAACAAACAACGCTGCCGGTTCCCTCGCTGAGGTCCCGGCTGCGTCGGACAGGTGAGTATAGCGATATTTTTTATTTTAATTCTCTTTTTTACACATTATTACATTAATGTTGTTGCGATACCCGATACCCGATACCACAAAAGTATCGGATCTCGGTATCGGAAATTCCGATACAGCAAGTATCGGCCGATACCCGATACTTGCAGTATCGGAATGCTCAACACTAGTCGTTTCTCTTCGGCCCCTGTGTTGTGTCAGCCAGATGTTTCGCTCCCTTTTCAGGTCGAGGTTGATGCTTCTGAGATTGGAGCAGGGGCTGTTTTGTCTCAAAGAAGTTCTGATGGCTCTGTGATGAAGCCATGTGCTTTCTTTTCTAGAAAGTTTTCGCCTGCTGAGCGTAATTATGATGTTGGAAATCGGGAGTTGTTGGCTATGAAGTGGGCATTCGAGGAGTGGCGACATTGGCTTGAGGGAGCCAAGCATCACGTGGTGGTCTTAACGGATCACAAGAATCTGACTTATCTCGAGTCTGCCAAGCGGTTGAATCCTAGACAGGCTCGATGGTCGCTGTTTTTCTCCCGTTTCGATTTTGTGGTTTCATACCTTCCGGGTTCTAAGAATGTGAAGGCCGATGCCCTTTCAAGGAGTTTTGTGCCTGATTCTCCGGGAGTTCCTGAGCCGGCTGGTATTCTGAAAGAGGGGGTAATTCTGTCTGCCATCTCACCTGATTTGCGGCGGGTGCTGCAGGAGTTTCAGGCTGATAGACCTGACCGTTGTCCAGCGGAGAAACTGTTTGTCCCTGATAGATGGACTAGTAGAGTTATCTCTGAGGTTCATTGTTCGGTGTTGGCTGGTCATCCTGGGATTTTTGGTACCAGAGATTTGGTGGCTAGGTCCTTTTGGTGGCCTTCCTTGTCACGGGATGTGCGTTCTTTTGTGCAGTCCTGTGGGACTTGTGCTCGGGCCAAGCCCTGCTGTTCTCGTGCCAGTGGGTTACTTTTGCCCTTGCCAGTCCCGAAAAGGCCTTGGACGCATGTTTCCATGGATTTTATTTCAGATCTCCCTGTCTCTCAAAGGATGTCGGTCATCTGGGTGGTTTGTGATCGCTTCTCTAAGATGGTTCATTTGGTACCCTTGCCTAAATTACCTTCCTCCTCTGATTTGGTTCCATTATTTTTCCAGCATGTGTGTTGTGAAATTGGATTTTGGGCTCCCCCGGTGGCCACTGGTGGAATTGAACTTGTGTGCATCATCCCATCTGTTCACCTGTTCCCATCAGGATGTGGGAGTCGCTATTTAACCTTGCTCCTCTGTCACTTCCATGCCGGTCAACATTGTAATCAGAAGCCTTTCTGTGCATGTTCCTGCTACCAGACAACTTCCAGCTAAGTCGGACTTTTGTCCTTGTTTGTTTTTTGCATTTTGTTCCAGTTCACAGCTGCAGTTTCGTTTCTGTGTCTGGAAAGCTCTTGTGATCTGAAATTGCCACTCTGATGTTATGAGTTAATACTAGAGTCTTAAAGTAATTTCAGGATGGTGTATTGATAGGGTTTTCAGCTGACCATGAAAGTACCCTTTCTGTCTTCCTGCTATCTAGTAAGCGGACCTCGATTTTGCTAAACCTTTTTTCATACTACGTTTGTCATTTTCATCTTAAATCACCGCCAATATATGTGGGGGCCTCTGTCTGCCTTTCGGGGAAATTTCTCTAGAGGTGAGCCAGGACTATATTTTCCTCTGCCAGGATTAGTTAGTCCTCCGGCCGGCGCTGGGCGTCTAGGGATAAAACGCAGGCTACGCTACCCGGCTACTGTTAGTTGTGCGGCAGGTTTAGTTCATGGTCAGTTTAAGTTTCCATCCTTCCAAGAGCTAGTTCCTATGTATGCTGGGCTATGTTCTCTTGCCATTGAGAACCATAACAGTTTGACCGGCCACAAAGGGTTAAATTAATTGGCAGAGAAAGGAGAGAAAAAAGAAGTCTGCTGAAAAATTTTTTTTTTTTTTTTTTTTTTTTTCCTTCAGTTCTGAGTGTGCTTTCAATTGAATCACTTGCAAGTCTGCCTATATTGCAGCCTTCCTCTCTCTCTCTCCTTCTAATCCTGGAATGGCTCTGTGTTCACCTGTTTAAAATGGATATTCAGAGTTTAGCTGCAGGTTTGAATAATCTCACCACGAAAGTTCAAAATTTACAAGATTTTGTTGTTCATGTTCCTATATCTGAACCTAGAATTCCTTTGCCTGAATTTTTCTCGGGGAATAGATCTTGCTTTCAAAATTTCAAAAATAATTGCAAGTTGTTTTTGTCCCTGAAATCTCGCTCTGCTGGAGATCCTGCTCAGCAGGTCAGGATTGTGATTTCCTTGCTCCGGGGCGACCCTCAAGATTGGGCTTTTGCATTGGCTCCAGGGGATCCTGCGTTGCTCAATGTGGATGCGTTTTTTCTGGCCTTGGGGTTGCTTTATGAGGAACCTCATTTAGAGCTTCAGGCGGAAAAAGCCTTGATGTCCCTATCTCAGGGGCAAGATGAAGTTGAAATATACTGCCAAAAATTCCGTAAATGGTCTGTGCTTACTCAGTGGAATGAGTGCGCCCTGGCGGCGAATTTCAGAGAGGGTCTCTCTGATGCCGTTAAGGATGTTATGGTGGGGTTCCCTGTGCCTGCGTGTCTGAATGAGTCCATGACAATGGCTATCCAGATCGATAGACGTCTGCGGGAGCGCAAACCTGTGCACTAGGGTTGAGCGAAACGGGTCGATCATTTTCAAAAGTCGCCGACTTTTGGCTAAGTCGGCGTCTCATGAAACCCGATCCGACCCCTGTGCTTGTCGGCCATGCGGTACGCGACTTTCGCGCCAAAGTCGCGTTTCAATGACGCGAAAAGCGCCATTTCTCAGCCAATGAAGGTGAACGCAGAGTGTGGGCAGCGTGATGACATAGATCCTGGTCCCCACCATCTTAGAGAAGGGCATTGCAGTGATTGGCTTGCTGTCTGCGGCGTCACAGGGGCTATAAAGGGGCGTTCCCGCCGACCGCCATCTTACTGCTGCTGATCTGAGCTTAGGGACAGGTTGCTGCCGCTTCATCAGAAGCAGGGAGAGCGTTAGGCAGGGTCCACTAACCACCAAACCGCTTGTGCTGCAGCGATTTCCACTGTCCAACACCACCTTCGGTGTGCAGGAACAGTGGAAGCTATTTTTTTTTTTTTTTCCCCTCAGCGCTGTAGCTCATTGGGCTGCCCTAGAAGGCTCCGTGATAGCTGTATTGCTGTGTGTACGCCACTGTGGAAACCAACTGCTTTTTTCAAAGCACATATCCTCTTGTTCCTTCCTTTCTGCACAGCTATCTTTTTTGTTTGTCCACACTTTTTATTTAATTTGTGCATCAGTCCACTCCTATTGCTGCCTGCCATACCTGGCTTACATTACTGCAGGGAGATAGTAATTGTAGGACAGTTTTTTTTTTTTTTTTGTTTTTTTTTGGGGGGAGATTAAGATTGGCATTTCTGCTACAGTGCCATCCCTGTGTGTGCCATCTCTCACTGAGTGGGCCATAGAAAGCCTATTTATTTTTTCCGTGATTTGTGTTCTAAAATCTACCTCAACACAGAAACACTACATCAATCAGTGGGAGAAAAATATTGGCCTCAGTCAGGGCTTGTGTGCCACTGCTGTGTGTGCGCTATCTCTCATTCAGTGGGCTATAGCAAGCCTATATTTTTTTTTTTTTTTTTTTTTTTAATATTATTTGGTTTCAAAAGTCTCCCTGAAAAAAAAAAAAAACCTAAAAAAACAGTGGGAGAGTAATATTGCCCTTTCAGCTTGTGTGCCAGTCTTGACTCCTGGGTGTGCCACCTCTCTCCCTCTCATTCAGTGGGCCATAGAAAGCCTATTTATTTTTTTTTTTAAATATTATTGGGTTTCTAAAGTCTCCCTGAAAAAAACAAAAAATACATAAAAAAACAGTGGGAGAGTAATATTGCCCTTTCAGCTTGTGTGCCAGTCTTGACTCCTGGGTGTGCCACCTCTCTCCCTCTCATTCAGTGGGCCATAGAAAGCCTTTTTTTTTTTTGGTTTTTTTAATATTATTTGGTTTCTAAAGTCTCCCTGAAAAAAACAAAAAAAAACATAAAAAACAGTGGGAGAGTAATATTGCCCTTTCAGCTTGTGCGCCAGTCTTGACTCCTGGTTGTGCCACCTCTCTCTCTCTAATTGTGGGCCATAGAAAGCCTTTTTTTTTTTTTAAAATATTATTGGGTTTCTAAAGTCTCCCTGAAAAAACAAAAAATACATAAAAAAACAGTGGGAGAGTAATATTGCCCTTTCAGCTTGTGTGCCAGTCTTGACTCCTGGGTGTGCCACCTCTCTCCCTTTCATTCAGTGGGCCATAGAAAGCCTATTTATTTTTTTTTTTAAATATTATTGGGTTTCTAAAGTCTCCCTGAAAAAAACAAAAAATACATAAAAAAACAGTGGGAGAGTAATATTGCCCTTTCAGCTTGTGTGCCAGTCTTGACTCCTGGGTGTGCCACCTCTCTCCCTCTCATTCAGTGGGCCATAGAAAGCCTTTTTTTTTTTTGGTTTTTTTAATATTATTTGGTTTCTAAAGTCTCCCTGAAAAAAACAAAAAAAAACATAAAAAACAGTGGGAGAGTAATATTGCCCTTTCAGCTTGTGCGCCAGTCTTGACTCCTGGTTGTGCCACCTCTCTCTCTCTAATTGTGGGCCATAGAAAGCCTTTTTTTTTTTTTAAAATATTATTGGGTTTCTAAAGTCTCCCTGAAAAAACAAAAAATACATAAAAAAACAGTGGGAGAGTAATATTGCCCTTTCAGCTTGTGTGCCAGTCTTGACTCCTGGGTGTGCCACCTCTCTCCCTTTCATTCAGTGGGCCATAGAAAGCCTATTTATTTTTTTTTTTAAATATTATTGGGTTTCTAAAGTCTCCCTGAAAAAAACAAAAAATACATAAAAAAACAGTGGGAGAGTAATATTGCCCTTTCAGCTTGTGTGCCAGTCTTGACTCCTGGGTGTGCCACCTCTCTCCCTCTCATTCAGTGGGCCATAGAAAGCCTTTTTTTTTTTTGGTTTTTTTAATATTATTTGGTTTCTAAAGTCTCCCTGAAAAAAACAAAAAAAAACATAAAAAACAGTGGGAGAGTAATATTGCCCTTTCAGCTTGTGCGCCAGTCTTGACTCCTGGTTGTGCCACCTCTCTCTCTCTAATTGTGGGCCATAGAAAGCCTTTTTTTTTTTTTAAAATATTATTGGGTTTCTAAAGTCTCCCTGAAAAAACAAAAAATACATAAAAAAACAGTGGGAGAGTAATATTGCCCTTTCAGCTTGTGTGCCAGTCTTGACTCCTGGGTGTGCCACCTCTCTCCCTTTCATTCAGTGGGCCATAGAAAGCCTATTTATTTTTTCCGTGATTTGTGTTCTAAATTCTACCTCAACACAAAAACACTACATCAATCAGTGGGAGAAAAATATTGGCCTCAGTCAGGGCTTGTGTGCCACTGCTGTGTGTGCTATCTCTCATTCAGTGGGCCATAGAAAGCCTATTTTTTTTTTTTTTAATATTATTTGGTTTCTAATTCTCCCTGAAAAAAAAAAAAAAACCTAAAAAAACAGTGGGAGAGTAATATTGCCCTTTCAGCTTGTGTGCCAGTCTTGACTCCTGGGTGTGCCACCTCTCTCTCTCTAATTGTGGGCCATAGAAAGCCTTTTTTTTTTTTTTTTTTAATATTATTTGGTTTCTAAAGTCTCCCTGAAAAAAACAAAAAAAACATAAAAAACAGTGGGAGAGTAATATTGCCCTTTCAGCTTGTGTGCCAGTCTTGACTCCTGGGTGTGCCACCTCTCTCTCTCTAATTGTGGGCCATAGAAAGCCTTTTTTTTTTTTTTTTTTAATATTATTTGGTTTCTAAAGTCTCCCTGAAAAAAACAAAAAAAACATAAAAAACAGTGGGAGAGTAATATTGCCCTTTCAGCTTGTGTGCCAGTCTTGACTCCTGGGTGTGCCACCTCTCTCTCTCTAATTGTGGGCCATAGAAAGCCTTTTTTTTTTTTTTTTTTAATATTATTTGGTTTCTAAAGTCTCCCTGAAAAAAACAAAAAAAACATAAAAAACAGTGGGAGAGTAATATTGCCCTTTCAGCTTGTGCGCCAGTCTTGACTCCTGGTTGTGCCACCTCTCTCTCTCTAATTGTGGGCCATAGAAAGCCTTTTTTTTTTTTTTTTTTAATATTATTTGGTTTCTAAAGTCTCCCTGAGAAAAAAAAATAAATAAATTAGGTGGGAGATTAATATTGACATTAGTGCTTGAGTGACAGTCCTGCGTGTGTGTCATCTCTGTGATTTTGTGCCACAGAAAACAGAGTGTGTAACATTGTGCCTGATTTTCCTTGTGGTCTCACCAACCTGTTAAGGGATATTGAAATCATACTGAAGTTATAGCTCACCGTGTAAGTTGTTTGATAGCAACAAATAAAGTTACTTTGGTTAAGATTTTAAAACAATGAGGAAGTCTGGTGCAAGAGGTCGTCGTGGGCGTTCATTGTCAGCTGGTAATGATGGTAGTGGTAGTGGAGCATCAGGTGGTCGTGGGGATAAAAATATTCCACCTAAGTCTGGAGCTGTGGAGCCAGTTTCGTCGTCAGGCTACACAAGGCCTCGAACGCTCTCTTTTCTGGGAGTAGGAAAACCGCTTTTAAAGGCGGAGCAGCAACAGCAAGTTTTGGCTTACATTGCAGACTCAGCCTCTAGCTCTTTTGCCTCCTCTTCCGAAACTGGTAAATGTAAAAGCAGCGCGTCGCTTGTGGATGTTCACGGTCAGGGACAAGTCGCTTCCTTGTCCTCCTCAGCAAAAACTACAACAAGAGAGAAGGATGCAGCAGGCGACACAACGGGTCACTCCATGGAGCTCTTTACACATACCGTCCCTGGCTTAGAAAGTGAAACATTTAACAGGCCATGCCCATTACAAGTATATTCTGACATGGAGTGCACTGATGCACAGCCACAGCCAGAGTACTATGCTGCTCCTTTGACTCAGACCACCACATTGCCCTCTCAGGGTACAGATCCACAATCAGACCCTGATGAGACTATGTTGCCCCGCCACGAACGCTATACCACCGACCGACACAGTGACACAGACGAAGTTGCACACGAGCTCGAAGAGGAGGTAATAGATGACCCAGTTATTGACCCCGATTGGCAGCCATTGGGGGAACAGGGTGCAGGCGGCAGTAGTTCAGAAGCGGAGGTGGAGGAGGGGCCGCAGCAGGCATCAACATCGCAACAGGTTCCATCTGCCGGGCCCGTATCTGGACCAAAACGCGTGTCAAAGCCAAAACCTGTTGGAGCACAGCGTTGCCATCCGGTTAAAGCTCAGTCTGCAATCCCTGAAAAGGGATCAGAGTCTAGGAAGAGTGCAGTCTGGCATTTTTTTAAACAACATCCAACTGATCAGCGCAAAGTCATCTGTCAAAAATGTTCAACTAGCTTAAGCAGAGGTCAGAATCTGAAAAGTCTAAATACTAGTTGCATGCATAGACACTTAACCACCATGCATTCTCAAGCCTGGACTAACTACCAAACGTCCCTCAAGGTTGTAGCACCCTCGGCCAATGAAGCTAGTCAGCAACGCAACATCCCTTCCGTCACTGTAAGGCCACCATTTTCCGCACCACCGGCAGTATCTGTGCAGGTTTCTTTGCCAGCCAAAAGCAGTCAGGGTCAGGGAATCACCAGTTTTGTAGGAGGAAATATTGCATGTAGGGCACCGGCGGAAACAATACCGTCTCCAACCGTCTCTCAGTCTGCCATGTCCACCGGCACACCCGAAAGTTCCACGATCTACAGCTCTCCAGTCCAGCTCACCCTACATGAGACTCTGGTTAGAAAAAGGAAGTACTTATCCTCGCATCCGCGTACACAGGGTTTTAACGCCCACATAGCTAGACTAATCTCGTTAGAGATGATGCCCTACCGGTTAGTTGAAAGCGAAGCTTTCAAAGCCCTGATGGAGTACGCTGAACCACGATACGAGCTACCCAGTCGACACTTTTTTTCCAGAAAAGCCATCCCAGCCCTGCACCAGCATGTTAAACAGCGCATCGTCCATGCACTCAGGCAATCTGTGAGTACAAAGGTGCACCTGACTACAGATGCATGGACCAGTAGGCATGGCCAGGGACGTTATGTGTCCATCACGGCACACTGGGTGAATGTGGTGGATGCAGGGTCCACAGGCGACATCAATTTAGGGACAGTTGTGCCTAGCCCACGGTCTAGGAAACAGTTGGCTGTAGGCGTTCGCACCCCCTCCTCCTCCTCCTCGTCCTCCTGCAGAAGCTACAGCTCTTCCACAGAACGCAGTCGGCCAACCACTCCATCGGCAGATGACACTGTTGCACACCAGTTGTCCCATTATGGGCCAGCTACTGCCAAGCGTCAGCAGGCTGTATTGGCTATGAAGTGTTTGGGCGACAACAGACACACCGCGGAAGTTCTGTCCGAGTTCTTGCAACAAGAAACGCAGTCGTGGCTGGGCACAGTAGATCTTGAGGCAGGCAAGGTAGTGAGTGATAACGGAAGGAATTTCATGGCTGCCATCTCCCTTTCCCAACTGAAACACATTCCTTGCCTGGCTCACACCTTAAACCTGGTGGTGCAGTGCTTATTGAAAACTTATCCTGGGTTCTCCGACCTGCTCCTCAAAGTGCGTGCACTTTGCTCACATATCCGACGTTCGCCTGTACACGCCAGCCGTATGCAGACCTATCAGCGGTCTTTGAACCTTCCCCAGCATCGCCTAATCATAGACGTTGCAACAAGGTGGAACTCAACACTGCACATGCTTCAGAGACTGTGCGAACAGAGGCGTGCTGTTATTTATTTGTGGGAGGATACACGGGCAGGCAGTAGGATGGCAGACATGGAGTTGTCAGGTGTGCAGTGGTCGAAGATACAAGACATGTGTCAAGTCCTTCAGTGTTTTGAGGAATGCACACGGCTGGTTAGTGCAGACAACGCCGTAATAAGCATGAGCATCCCCCTAATGCGTCTGCTGATGCAAAGTTTGACGCACATAAAGGAGCAGGCGTCTGCACCAGAGGAAGAGGGAAGCCTTGATGACAGTCAGCCATTGTCTGGTCAGGGCAGTGTACAGGACGAGGTAGCGGGCGAAGAGGAGGTGGAGGACGAGGAGGATGATGGGGATGAGTATATTTTTAATGCGGAAACTTTCACGGGGGCACAGGAAATTGGTTGCGTGTCACGGCCGGGTTCTGGTTTTTTGAGGGACACAAGTGACGTAGATTTGCCTGCAACTGCCCCTCAACCAATCACAACCGGAGATTTGACAAGTGGAACTTTGGCCCACATGGCGGATTATGCCTTACGTATCCTACAAAGGGACACACGCATTACGAAAATGATGAACGATGACGATTACTGGTTGGCCTGCCTCCTTGATCCACGCTATAAAGGCAAATTGCAAAATGTTATGCCACATGAGAACTTGGAACTAATATTAGCAACCAAACAATCAACTCTTGTTGACCGTTTGCTTCAGGCATTCCCAGCACACAGCGCACGTGATCGTTCTCACACGAGCTCCAGGGGGCAGCAGACTAGGAGTGTTAGGGGTGCACACATCAGAAGTGGCGTTGGACAGAGGGGTTTTCTGACCAGGTTGTGGAGTGATTTTGCTATGACCGCAGACAGGACAGGTACTGCTGCATCAATTGAAAGTGACAGGAGACAACATTTGTCCAGTATGGTTACTAACTATTTTTCATCCCTTATCGATGTTCTCCCTCAACCGTCATTCCCATTTGATTACTGGGCCTCCAAATTAGACACCTGGCCAGAATTGGCAGAATATGCATTGCAGGAGCTTGCTTGCCCGGCAGCAAGTGTCCTATCAGAAAGAGTATTCAGTGCTGCAGGGTCAATATTAACCGAAAAAAGGACTCGTCTGGCTACCCAAAATGTTGACGATCTAACATTCATTAAAATGAACCACAACTGGATTTCAAAATCTTTTGCCCCACCTTGCCCGGCCGACACCTAGCTTTCCTATGAAAAGCTCTTGCCTGTGAATTACTTTTCTAATGTCTAATTTGCTGCTGCAGATTGTACAGCATACGACATGTTTACACCTCCCTAAATGGCCAAACTCCCCACACGGGGCCGTGGTATCGCGACTTGGCGCAAGCACCCGTGAGACTGCTGTTTGTCTGAAGAGGTGGGTGTGCTCGCTTTTGGTTGACGGCATTGCTACTGGGTCCCTCATAGTACAATGTAGTGTCTCTGGCGGTGGTGGTGCGCACCCAACGTCAGACACACCGTTGTAACATGAGTGGCCCTGGGGCGGTCCCGCCGGCCTCAAGAGAGTTCCCCCCTACCCCAGCTCAAACTGGGCTGTACTACGTGCAAAATTATGTCGCACAGCTCCACCAATCTTTAGTCTATTCGCTGACATCATTCAATGTCTGGCACTGACAATACAAATTTGTAGACATCTATGATGCAACTTAAAGTAGTCTGTGTCTGTGTCCTATATTGGCACCATTAAATAGTTACTGCCAAATTACTATGTCAGAAACACAGCAGATGAGCCCACCCCTGTACCTAAGTATGCCATCTTTTTTTTTGTTTTGGTTGTTTTGCGAGACATTAACATCTATTTATATTTTGGGAGTACTGGGACAGACACTCCTTGCACTACTCCTCCACTCAGCACCAAGCTGCCTGCCCGTGTATCCATGTAACCGCTGTAAAACTGCCATGAGCCTATTGTTTGTTATTTTAGGCCTTTGATAGCCTGTCTGCGGTCCCTACTCCTCCACTGACCACCAAGCTGCCTGCCCGTGTATCCATGTAACCGCTGTAAAACTGCCATGAGCCTATTGTTTGTTATTTTAGGCCTTTGAAGCCTTTCTGCGCTCCCTCCTTCCACTAGTCCTCCACTGACCAGACCACTGCTGCCCGTGTACCCCAGGAACCAATTTTAAAGTGCCTACAGCCAGCCCATTTTATTGTGTTAGGCCTTCGAAGCCTGTCTGCGGTCCATACTTCCACTAGGCCTCCACTGACCAGACCACTGCTGCCCGTGTACCCCTGGAACCAATTTTAAAGTGCCTACAGCCAGCCCATTTTATTGTGTTAGGCCTTCGAAGCCTGTCTGCGGTCCCTCCTTCCACTAGGCCTCCACTGACCAGACCACTGCTGCCCGTGTACCCCTGGAACCAATTTTAAAGTGCCTACAGCCAGCCCATTTTATTGTGTTAGGCCTTCGAAGCCTGTCTGCGGTCCCTCCTTCCACTAGGCCTCCACTGACCAGACCACTGCTGCCCGTGTACCCCTGGAACCAATTTTAAAGTGCCTACAGCCAGCCCATTTTATTGTGTTAGGCCTTCGAAGCCTGTCTGCGGTCCCTCCTTCCACTAGGCCTCCACTGACCAGACCACTGCTGCCCGTGTACCCCTGGAACCAATTTTAAAGTGCCTACAGCCAGCCCATTTTATTGTGTTAGGCCTTCGAAGCCTGTCTGCGGTCCATACTTCCACTAGGCCTCCACTGACCAGACCACTGCTGCCCGTGTACCCCTGGAACCAATTTTAAAGTGCCTACAGCCAGCCCATTTTATTGTGTTAGGCCTTCGAAGCCTGTCTGCGGTCCATACTTCCACTAGTCCTCCACTGACCAGACCACTGCTGCCCGTGTACCCCTGGAACCAATTTTAAAGTGCCTACAGCCAGCCCATTTTATTGTGTTAGGCCTTCGAAGCCTGTCTGCGGTCCATACTTTAAATACTCCTCCACTCACCACCAAGCTGCCTGCCCGTGTATCCATGTAACCGCTGTAAAACTGCCATGAGCCTATTGTTTGTTATGTTAGGCCTTTGATAGCCTGTCTGCGGTCCTTACTTTAAATACTCCTCCACTCACCACCTAGCTGCCTGTGTATCCATGTAACCGATGTAAAACTGCCATGACTGCCTACTGTTTGTTATTTTAGGCCTTTGATAGCCTGTCTGCGGCCCCTACTTGCAATACTCCTCCACTGACCACAATGCTGCCTGGAGTGCCTGCCTGTGTATCCATGTAACCGATGTAAAACTGCCATGACTGCCTACTGTTTGTTATTTTAGGCCTTTGATAGCCTGTCTGCGGCCCCTACTTGCAATACTCCTCCACTGAGCACAATGCTGCCTGGAGTGCCTGCCTGTGTATCCATGTAACCGATGTAAAACTGCCATGACTGCCTACTGTTTGTTATTTTAGGCCTTTGATAGCCTGTCTGCAGCCCCTACTTGCAATACTCCTCCACTGACCACACCAATGCTGCCCGTGTACCCCTGGAACCTATTTAAAAGTTCATAGAGCCTAGTTATATATTTTATTTACTATTAATAAGGCCATGATGGACTACGCTGTACCACGCTACAAGCTAACCAGTCGACACTTCTTTTGCGAGAAAAGCCATCCCAACCCTCCACCAGCATGTAGAAGACCGCATTGTCCATGCACTCTGGCAATCTGTGAGTACAAAGGTGCACCTGACAACAGACGCATGGACCTGTAGGCATGGCCACGGAAGATTACGTGTCCATTACGGCGCAATGGGTTAATGTGGTGGATGCATGGTCCACAGGGGACAGCCTACTAAGTCTGTCTGCAGTCCCTAATTCAAATTGTCCTCCACTGTCTAAATCGGAACTTCCACCTTCTGGCTTTCGGCCTATAGTATCAGAAATTAAACTGCATTTGGCCTTCAACTTTGGTTAGGGCCTACTAACGGCTTCTGCCCCTCCCTGGTGTTGTCCTCAACTAAATAAAGCTGAGCTTCAACCTTCCGGCTCTCATTAAGTGGTTTTTAAAAAAAAAAAATTGGTGGTTAGGGCCTACTAACGGCTTCTGCCCCTCCCTGGTGTTGTCCTCAACTAAATAAAGCTGAGCTTCAACCTTCCGGCTCTCATTATGTGGTTTAAAAAAAAAAATGGTGGTTAGGGCCTACTAACGGCTTCTGCCCCTCCCTGGTGTTGTCCTCAACTAAATAAAGCTGAGCTTCAACCTTCCGGCTCTCATTAAGTGGTTTTAAAAAAAAAATGGTGGTTAGGGCCTACTAACGGCTTCTGCCCCTCCCTGGTGTTGTCCTCAACTAAATAAAGCTGAGCTTCAACCTTCCGGCTCTCATTAAGTGGTTTTTAAAAAAAAATGGTGGTTAGGGCCTACTAACGGCTTCTGCCCCTCCCTGGTGTTGTCCTCAACTAAATAAAGCTGAGCTTCAACCTTCCGGCTCTCATTAAGTGGTTTTAAAAAAAAAAAAATTGGTGGTTAGGGCCTACTAACGGCTTCTGCCCCTCCCTGGTGTTGTCCTCAACTAAATAAAGCTGAGCTTCAACCTTCCGGCTCTCATTATGTGGTTTAAAAAAAAAAAATGGTGGTTAGGGCCTACTAACGGCTTCTGCCCCTCCCTGGTGTTGTCCTCAACTAAATAAAGCTGAGCTTCAACCTTCCGGCTCTCATTAAGTGGTTTTAAAAAAAAAATGGTGGTTAGGGCCTACTAACGGCTTCTGCCCCTCCCTGGTGTTGTCCTCAACTAAATAAAGCTGAGCTTCAACCTTCCGGCTCTCATTATGTGGTTTTAAAAAAAAAAAAAATGGTGGTTAGGGCCTACTAACGGCTTCTGCCCCTCCCTGGTGTTGTCCTCAACTAAATAAAGCTGAGCTTCAACCTTCCGGCTCTCATTAAGTGGTTTTAAAAAAAAAATGGTGGTTAGGGCCTACTAACGGCTTCTGCCCCTCCCTGGTGTTGTCCTCAACTAAATAAAGCTGAGCTTCAACCTTCCGGCTCTCATTATGTGGTTTTAAAAAAAAAATGGTGGTTAGGGCCTACTAACGGCTTCTGCCCCTCCCTGGTGTTGTCCTCAACTAAATAAAGCTGAGCTTCAACCTTCCGGCTCTCATTAAGTGGTTTTAAAAAAAAAAAAAATGGTGGTTAGGGCCTACTAACGGCTTCTGCCCCTCCCTGGTGTTGCCCTCAACTAAATAAAGCTGAGCTTCAACCTTCTGCTCCAAATTACCATTTTAAAAAATGCAATAGGCTTTTCCGGCCTACTAAAGGTGTCTGCCCCTCCCTGGTGTTGTCCTCAACTGAACAAAGCTGAGCTTCCACATTCTGGCTTTCGCCCTATACTATCAGATATTAAACTGCATTTGGCCTACTAGTGTGGTTAGGCCCTTGAAACAGTGTCTGCTGCTCTTGGGTTTGCTACTCCACTGAACAAAGCAATGCCGCCTGTTTAGTCCTGTTACCAATTTTGAACTGCATGTAGCCTACTTTATTCTTTGGCCCTATATCTGTTTCCTCCTCATCCTGCCCATTGCCCAGCCACTGCTAAATGAGTCTGCTGGTACATTGACCTAGACCACTACATTCCCCTTGTACTCTACACAGCCAGAATCTGACCCTGCTGAAAGTAAGGTTCCCCTTCCCGCATGTTATACCACCTTACACAGGGACAAAGAGGAAGGTGCAGATGAAAGTGCAGGTTCCTTCATCAGGTGGGGGGGCATACTCGTTGGCGACGTCACTGGCACAGGGCCCCTCAGAGTACGCAAAAGTGTCGCTGCTGGTGGGAGGCGCCCCCGCCATGCAAACACACCGCCGTACTTTGAGGGGCCCTGTGCCAGTGGCAATGCGAACGAGTGGGCCCCCCCTGCTTGCTCAGGATCACAGCACTTGCAACTTTTAAATACTTACCTTTCCCTGCAACACCGCCGTGACGTAGTCCGCATTTCCTGGGCCCACGAAAAACTTGAGCCAGCCCTACTCCCCCCACAACTTTCCCCCAATTCCCTATGCCCAACTATTATTATACAGTTAATTAAGATTGGCAAGCTTCAGAAACAAGAATGGATGTTTTTGGCATTAAAATGGGCACTGTAGGTGTTTTCCTGGCCTCCACTCACTGCCGACTATGCTTCCCCATTGACTTGCATTGGGTTTCGTGTTTCGGTCGATCCCCGACTTTTAGCGATAATCGGCCGACTGCACTCGACTCGACTCTGGACAAAATCGGGTTTCCCAAAACCCTACTCGATCTTAAAAAAATGAAAGTCGCTCAACCCTACTGTGCACCATTTGGCGGTGTCTACTGAGAAGACGCCAGAGAATATGCAATGTGATAGAATTCTGTCCAGAAGCGAACGGCAGAATTTTAGACGAAAAAATGGGTTGTGCTTTTATTGTGGTGATTCAACTCATGTTATATCAGCATGCTCTAAGCGTACTAAGAAGCTTGATAAGTCAGTTTCAATTGGCACTTTTCAGTCTAAGTTTATTCTATCTGTGACCCTGATTTGTTCTTTATCATCTATTACCGCGGATGCCTATGTCGACTCTGGCGCCGCTTTGAGTCTTATGGATTGGTCCTTTGCCAAACGCTGTGGGTATGATTTAGAGCCTCTTGAAACTCCTATACCTCTGAAGGGGATTGACTCCACCCCATTGGCTAGTAATAAACCACAATACTGGACACAAGTAACTATGCGAATTAATCCGGATCATCAGGAGATTATTCGCTTTCTTGTGCTGTATAATCTACATGATGTGTTGGTGCTTGGATTGCCATGGCTGCAATCTCATAACCCAGTCCTCGACTGGAACGCTATGTCTGTGTTAAGCTGGGGATGTAAGGGGATGCATGGGGACGTACCTTTGGTTTCCATTTCGTCATCTATTCCCTCTGAGATTCCTGAATTCTTGTCTGACTATCGTGACGTTTTTGAAGAACCTAAGCTTGGTTCATTACCTCCGCACCGGGAGTGCGATTGTGCCATAGATTTGATTCCGGGTAGTAAATACCCTAAGGGTCGTTTATTTAATCTGTCTGTGCCTGAACATGCTGCTATGCGAGAATATATAAAGGAGTCCTTGGAAAAGGGACATATTCGTCCTTCGTCATCTCCCTTAGGAGCCGGTTTTTTCTTTGTGTCTAAGAAAGATGGCTCTTTGAGGCCGTGTATTGATTATCGGCTTTTGAATAAAATCACGGTTAAATATCAATATCCGTTGCCACTGCTGACTGATTTGTTTGCTCGCATAAAGGGGGCCAAGTGGTTCTCTAAGATAGATCTCCATGGGGCGTATAATTTGGTGCGAATTAAGCAGGGGGATGAGTGGAAAACCGCATTTAATACGCCTGAGGGCCACTTTGAGTATTTGGTGATGCCTTTTGGCCTTTCAAATGCCCCTTCAGTCTTTCAGTCCTTTATGCATGACATTTTCCGTGATTATTTGGATAAATTTATGATCGTGTATCTGGATGATATTTTGATTTTTTCGGATGACTGGGACTCTCATGTCCAGCAGGTCAGGAGGGTTTTTCAGGTTTTGCGGTCTAATTCCTTGTGTGTGAAGGGTTCTAAGTGCGTTTTTGGGGTTCAAAAGATTTCCTTTTTGGGATATATTTTTTCCCCCTCTTCCATCGAGATGGATCCTGTCAAGGTTCAGGCTATTTGTGATTGGACACAACCCTCTTCTCTTAAGAGTCTTCAGAAATTTTTGGGCTTTGCTAACTTTTATCGTCGATTTATTGCTGGTTTTTCTGATGTTGTTAAACCATTGACTGATTTGACTAAGAAGGGTGCTGATGTTGCTGATTGGTCCCCTGCTGCTGTGGAGGCCTTTCGGGAGCTTAAGCGCCGCTTTTCTTCCGCCCCTGTGTTGCGTCAGCCTGATGTTGCTCTTCCTTTTCAGGTTGAGGTCGACGCTTCTGAAATCGGAGCTGGGGCGGTTTTGTCGCAAAGAAGTTCCGACTGCTCCGTGATGAAACCTTGTGCTTTTTTTTCTCGTAAATTTTCGCCCGCCGAGCGGAATTATGATATTGGGAATCGGGAGCTTTTGGCCATGAAGTGGGCTTTTGAGGAGTGGCGTCATTGGCTTGAGGGGGCTAGACATCAGGTGGTGGTATTGACCGACCACAAAAATTTAATTTATCTTGAGTCCGCCAGACGCCTGAATCCTAGACAGGCGCGCTGGTCGTTGTTTTTCTCTCGGTTTAATTTTGTGGTGTCATACCTACCGGGTTCTAAGAATGTTAAGGCGGATGCCCTTTCTAGGAGTTTTGAGCCTGACTCCCCTGGTAATTCTGAACCTACAGGTATCCTTAAGGATGGAGTGATATTGTCTGCCGTTTCTCCAGACCTGCGGCGGGCCTTGCAGGATTTTCAGGCGGATAGACCTGATCGTTGCCCACCTGGTAGACTGTTTGTTCCTGATGATTGGACCAGTAAAGTCATTTCTGAGGTTCATTCTTCTGCGTTGGCAGGTCATCCTGGAATCTTTGGTACCAGGGATTTGGTGGCAAGGTCCTTCTGGTGGCCTTCCCTGTCACGAGATGTACGAGGCTTTGTGCAGTCTTGTGACGTTTGTGCTCGGGCCAAGCCTTGTTGTTCTCGGGCTAGTGGATTGTTGTTGCCCTTGCCTATCCCGAAGAGGCCTTGGACGCACATCTCGATGGATTTTATTTCGGATCTTCCTGTTTCTCAGAAGATGTCTGTCATCTGGGTGGTGTGTGACCGTTTCTCTAAGATGGTCCATTTGGTTCCCCTGCCTAAGTTGCCTTCTTCTTCCGAGTTGGTTCCTCTGTTTTTTCAAAATGTGGTTCGTTTGCATGGTATTCCGGAGAATATCGTTTCTGACAGAGGAACCCAATTCGTGTCTAGATTTTGGCGGGCATTCTGTGCTAGGATGGGCATAGATTTGTCTTTCTCGTCTGCTTTCCATCCTCAGACTAATGGCCAGACCGAGCGGACGAATCAGACTTTGGAGACATATTTGAGGTGTTTTGTGTCTGCAGATCAGGATGATTGGGTTGCTTTTTTGCCTTTAGCGGAGTTTGCCCTCAATAATCGGGCCAGCTCTGCCACCTTGGTGTCTCCTTTTTTCTGTAATTCGGGGTTTCATCCTCGATTTTCCTCCGGTCAGGTGGAATCTTTGGATTGTCCTGGAGTGGATGCTGTGGTGGAGAGGTTGCATCAGATTTGGGGGCAGGTGGTGGACAATTTGAAGTTGTCCCAGGAGAAGACTCAGCTTTTCGCCAACCGCCGGCGTCGGGTTGGTCCTCGGCTTTGTGTCGGGGACTTGGTGTGGTTGTCTTCTCGTTTTGTCCCTATGAGGGTTTCTTCTCCTAAGTTTAAGCCTCGGTTCATCGGCCCGTACAAGATATTGGAGATTCTTAACCCTGTGTCCTTCCGTTTGGACCTCCCTGCATCTTTTTCTATTCATAATGTTTTTCATCGGTCATTGTTGCGCAGGTATGAGGTACCGGTTGTGCCTTCCGTTGAGCCTCCTGCTCCGGTGTTGGTTGAGGGCGAGTTGGAGTACGTTGTGGAAAAAATCTTGGACTCCCGTGTTTCCAGACGGAAACTCCAGTATTTGGTCAAATGGAAGGGATACGGTCAGGAGGATAATTCTTGGGTGACTGCCTCTGATGTTCATGCCTCCGATCTGGTCCGTGCCTTTCATAGGGCTCATCCTGATCGCCCTGGTGGTTCTGGTGAGGGTTCGGTGCCCCCTCCTTGAGGGGGGGGTACTGTTGTGAAATTGGATTTTGGGCTCCCCCGGTGGCCACTGGTGGAATTGAACTTGTGTGCATCATCCCCTCTGTTCACCTGTTCCCATCAGGATGTGGGAGTTGCTATTTAACCTTGCTCCTCTGTCACTTCCATGCCGGTCAACATTGTAATCAGAAGCCTTTCTGTGCATGTTCCTGCTACCAGACAACTTCCAGCTAAGTCGGACTTTTGTCCTTGTTTGTTTTTTGCATTTTGTTCCAGTTCACAGCTGCAGTTTCGTTTCTGTGTCTGGAAAGCTCTTGTGATCTGAAATTGCCACTCTGATGTTATGAGTTAATACTAGAGTCTTAAAGTAATTTCAGGATGGTGTATTGATAGGGTTTTCAGCTGACCATGAAAGTACCCTTTCTGTCTTCCTGCTATCTAGTAAGCGGACCTCGATTTTGCTAAACCTTTTTTCATACTACGTTTGTCATTTTCATCTTAAATCACCGCCAATATATGTGGGGGCCTCTGTCTGCCTTTCGGGGAAATTTCTCTAGAGGTGAGCCAGGACTATATTTTCCTCTGCCAGGATTAGTTAGTCCTCCGGCCGGCGCTGGGCGTCTAGGGATAAAACGCAGGCTACGCTACCCGGCTACTGTTAGTTGTGCGGCAGGTTTAGTTCATGGTCAGTTTAAGTTTCCATCCTTCCAAGAGCTAGTTCCTATGTATGCTGGGCTATGTTCTCTTGCCATTGAGAACCATAACACATGTGGTTCGTTTGCATGGCATTCCGGAGAACATCGTGTCGGACAGAGGTTCCCAGTTTGTTTCAAGGTTTTGGCGATCCTTTTGTGCTAAGATGGGCATTGATTTGTCTTTTTCTTCGGCTTTCCATCCGCAGACAAATGGCCAAACCGAACGAGCTAATCAGACTTTGGAGACCTATCTGAGATGCTTTGTTTCTGCTGATCAGGATGATTGGGTGACCTTCTTGCTATTGGCTGAGTTCGCCCTTAATAATCGGGCCAGTTCGGCTGCTTTGGTTTCGCCTTTTTTTTGTAATTCTGGTTTTCATCCTCGTTTTTCTTCAGGGCAGGTTGAGCCTTCGGACTGTCCTGGTGTAGATTCTGTGGTGGACAGGTTGCAGCAAATTTGGACTCATGTACTGGACAATTTGACATTGTCCCAGGAGAAGGCTCAACGTTTCGCCAACCGCCGTCGCTGTGTTGGTCCCCGACTTCGTGTTGGGGATTTGGTTTGGTTGTCGTCTCGTTATGTCCCTATGAAGGTTTCTTCTCCTAAGTTTAAACCTCGTTTCATTGGTCCTTATAAGATTTCTGAAATTCTCAATCCTGTGTCGTTTCGTTTGGCCCTTCCAGCTTCTTTTGCCATCCATAATGTGTTCCATAGGTCGTTGTTGCGGAGATATGTGGCGCCTATGGTTCCCTCCGTTGACCCTCCTGCTCCGGTGTTTGTCGAGGGGGAGTTGGAGTATGTGGTGGAGAAGATTTTAGATTCTCGTATTTCGAGACGGAAACTTCAGTACCTGGTCAAATGGAAGGGCTATGGTCAGGAGGATAATTCCTGGGTTGTTGCCTCCAATGTCCATGCTGCCGATTTGGTTCATGACTTTCATTTGGCTCGTCCTGATCGGCCTGGGGGCTCTGGTGAGGGTTTGGTGACCCCTCCTCAAGGGGGGGGTACTGTTGTGAATTCCGTTCTCGAACTCCCTCCTGTGGTCATGAATGGTACTTCGGCGAGTTCTGTCTGTGGACTCCCTCTGGTGGCTGTGAGTGGAACTGCTGGTTCTTGAGGTTGCTTCCTCAGCTGCCCTCGTTTGCGGTTAGGCTGGCTTCTCTATTTTAACTCCACTCAGATCGTTACTTCATGCCAGCTGTCAATGTATCAGTTCTGGTTCAGATCTCTCTCGGATCTTTCTGATGACCTGTCTACTCCAGCAGAAGCTAAGTCCCTGCTAGTTCATTTGTTGTTCATTGTGTACTGAATATATTTCTTAGTACTTGCTAAGTTCTAGTCCAGCTTGCTAACATGATATTGCCTTGCTAGCTGGAAGCTCTGGGGTGCAGAGTGGCACCTCCGCACCGTGAGTCGGTGCGGGGGTCTTTTTGCACACTCTGCGTGGCTTTTTGTAGTTTTTTGTGCTGACCGCATAGATCCCTTTCCTATCCTCTGTCTATTTAGTGAAGACTGGCCTCCTTTGCTGAAACCTGTTTCATTCCTGTGTTTGTAACTTTCCTCTTAACACACAGTCAATATATGTGGGGGGCTGCCTTTACCTTTGGGGAATTTCTCTGAGGCAAGGTAAGGCTTATATTTCTATCTTTAGGTGTAGTTAGCTCTTAGGCTGTGAAGAGGCGTCTAGGGAGAGTTAGGTACGCTCCACGGCTATTTCTAGTGTGTGAGATAGGATTAGGGTTTGCGGTCAGCAGAGATCCCACTTCCCAGAGCTTGTCCTGTCGTCTAGTTTAACCATCAGGTCATTCCAGGTGCTCCTAACCACCAGGTCCATAACAGGGAGTTATCCAAGAGATTGGAGAGCCGCTGCAGGTCCGCGTTGACCGGAGGGAAGTGGAGCCTTGCGGTGGAAAGTATGATGAGGACCGCGACTTGGAACCTGGAGATGCTGTGACCTATACCCGGTGGCGGAGGGAGGCCGGCTGGATGACCCGGGGCGTTCAGCGATGCGCCACTCTCCAGGTTGCTGCTGGGACTCCGGAGGTCGAACGCACTGCGGAAAAGGTAGCAGGATCCTCCGCTGCGAACCACCAGAATGTCCCGACCCACTGTGTGCCTGTGGGTCGCGCCCGTTCTCGGCCGAGACGGGTAGCCCAGGAGGGGGCGCCACTGTTGCCTGGTCGGGGATTGGGCTTTCCCAAACCACAGAGGGCCACTTGCCAGGTAAGGCCTAGGAGGAGGCCACCTCCTGATCAGAAAGAATGAAGCCCTAAAGTTCTACATTCTGTAAATAGTTAACTGTTCGTCTTCTGTGTTTTCTGCTGCTAGTACCCAACCAGGGTTGTTCTTAAAGGGATCCCTTTGTTTACCCATGGGATCCCTATCACTTTTATTTTTGCTTTTGTTTTCCCTTTTTGCTCCTTTTAACCCCCTATTTGGAAAAGACTGCCGAATCATGAACGGTGAATGGTTCACAAACTGTGCTGTAAATAGTTTGCACCCTATTAAGGATGCCGCCTACTGGTTTTATAAGAAAAAGAACTCTTTGCGAAGAAACTGTTCCTGGAAACAGTACAGGAGTTCCTGCCTTACACGGACTTGCAACTTGAGCAGTTGCACTACCTCCAAGAGACTTGGTCCCCTCTTACATGGGATGTTCACCAGTTGCACTTAATTTACAATGTTGCCTTAAAAGAAAATGAACAGTAATAATGTTTTATATAGCGAGTTATATGTAGCTTGTTAGTTATAGAAAATGTTTGATAATGTTGCTAGAGATTGAGGACAGGAAGTGAACCCGTAGGGGTTAGTGGGTGAGTCCTCCTAGGAGCCATAGAGAGATGGCCCAGTGATCCTGTACTACGAAAAGAGGCAGTAGGATTTGCACTTAGTAGAATACCCGGTTGGGTAATAAAAGTTATTTATAGTGTGTTATTTAAAATATTTAACCATGTTTTGTTTGTAACGTTTAAGAGCCCTCACATCCCATAAAGGGAAGCACTGTTATTATTTCTTATTACTTGTTTATTGCATTTCCAAAATTTGTATGTCTTTTGCTGACATGTATTGTTGTTTTCTTCCCAGTCCGGGAGTACTGGATTTAACCGGGGGGGAGTGCAGCGCCCCAGAGTCCTGGTCGTTGCAGTACTGATGCTCCGCTGCTAAGGGGAGTGACGGTACGTCTGATGCCACTTAAGGAGTTCACCTGACCAGGTACCACAGGCACCAATACACTTTATAGTCTGGCCTCCAGGGGGAGCTAAGGGTGCTATGTATTAGGCCACTCCTCACAATCTGGTAAAACTGGGGGTTGGATAGAAAGTTAGAACAGAAGCTGACTGGGTTGGAACCAGGCAACATCCTGTGGCAGAGGGTGTTGCAGGGGAAGATTCAGGGGGGTCCCTGTCAGGGGTGGGATCCTGACAGAGGCCTAGCGAAAAGGACAGAACGTTAAGGAACCGCGCCTGCATTACATCGCGGCGGTATCTCAAGAAAGGACAAGAAGCAAGGTTTATTGTGGAGAGTGAAAAACGAGATCAAAGCAAAAAGGAGATGACACCAGTAGGAGTCGTGCTGTAAGATCGAGGCAACATCCTACTGAGGCGCGTAGCTGGTGGCCGGAACGCAGAGGAAGTATTGGGCTCCAAGCATTACTTCAAACCAACGGCAGGACAGTTAATTATAGGTTGGCTGTCTCACCTAAATCACCTAAGCAGACATAGGGGGCAACTGTGGGAGAGGGGCGTAACTAGGGTCCCGGAAGAACTCCAGGCCTACCCGTCATACGGGTGCGTCCTATCCATATCATCTGGGGGACGGAGAAGAACATCAGAACAGACATAAGTTGTGGGAAAGAACATCAGAAACAGACACAACAGTTGTGAGGACTATCCCGTGGTGCTCAGCAGGGAAGTACTACAACATACAGGCGCTAGTAGGTAGGCACAGATCTCCACCTGCAAAGGGAACTCTGGAGGTGCCATCGGACCGGCCGGTTTCAGACAGCCCTGTTAGCAGTGCTCTGGATTGAGGATCTTGAAGCCTTCAGTAAAGAGGTAAAGAGACTGCAACCCTGTGTCCTAGTTATTCATCGCGACCTGCACCACGCACCACCACCTACAACCTTTTTTGGACGCCCCTTAGCAGGGTCACGGACCGAGTCTAGCCACCGTGACAACCCCAGAACTGAGTCAGAGAGGCCCGGTACCGAGCACCCCGCGGCCCTGCGTCTGGGGGCGCTCCATGTACACAATGACTGCACCAGCAGAATAGTGAGTGCAGCTCTGGAGTATAATACAGGAGGTAACTCAGGATCAGTAATGTAATGTATGTATACAGTGACTGCACCAGCAGAATAGTGAGTGCAGCTCTGGAGTATAATACAAGAGGTAACTCAGGATCAGTAATGTAATGTATGTACACAGTGACTGCACCAGCAGAATAGTGAGTTCAGCTCTGGAGTATAATACAGGATATAACTCCGGATCAGTAAGGTAATGTATGTACACAGTGACTGCTCCAGCAGAATAGTGAGTGCAGCTCCGGAGGATAATACAGGACGCTACTCAGGATCAGACAAGGAGCAGCGCATATCAACTCCTTTCTTCCTCTGTGCAGAATAATCCTCACAGCTTCGCTACAATTAATAGATACAAAAGCATTAAAGGGGTTTTTCCAACTTTGAGGACAACTTTATTTCTCACTTCAAGGCAGGTATCACTGGCTGCAAATCATTGTTTAAATTGAGTTTCATTTAATTTTGCACCATTTGCCTTCTAAAGACACAATGTTGCTTGCAACACTGGCTGCAGAGTGAGTTCAATAAAAATCCATCAGTGAGCTCCATCTGCTCATCAAATAGAAGAGCTTCCATCTCTTTTATCTGTCTTTTTCTGAGCTCTGTCATTTGATTTATAACCACAGATCACATCAAGAATGAATGTGCAGCAAAGAGCCTGTAGATAAAAAATGGTGCAATATTTGTAATGAAACCGAATAGCAAAAATTATTATTTTAGCCCAAAATAAATGCATTCATGTAAAAATTGTACCAACAGATGGACAAGCCCTTTAAGTGTCCTAGATTATGCAATTTATTGCCTAAAACTAAGCAGGATCGTGATGCACTGCAGTGCAAATCACAGGGATCTCCCAGGATTCATTAGAATGTTCTAAACCCAACTTTATTTCCAATACTAATTTGAATTCTGGTGTCATGCTCCACCCACTTGATCATGTCCTGCCCCCTCAGGCCCTGGACCAGGTCTAGATTGGAGAGTCTGTGCACAGCACAACCATGAGCCGCGTACTCCACAAATCTGACCTTTTTGGAAGAATGGCAGAAACAAATCAATAGGAAGTGCCATTTGTAGTTTGAAAAAAAAAACAATGTAGCATGTAGAAGAATGTGCTCTGGTCAGATGAGACCAAAGTAGAACTTTTGGGGCTAAATGCAGAACACTGTGCAGTAGAAACGTAATACTGCACATCACCCTGAAAACACCATACCTACCGTGACACATGATTGTAGTATCATCATGCTGTGGGGAGGCTTTTCTTTAGCAGGCACAGGAAAACTGGTCAAATTTGATTAGAAAATTGAAGACCTAAATACAGGGCAATCCTGAAGGAAAATCTATTACAGATTGCAAAAGACTTGGGACTGGGGTGTAGGTTCACCTTCCAGCAGGGCAACAATCCTAAACATCCTGCCAGCGCTACAGTGGAGGGATTAGATCAAAGTGTATTCATGTTTGTGAATGCCCCAGTCAAAGTCCAGATATAAACCCTGTGATGGTGTCATATGTTATGTGGGTATCATTTGTGTATATTTCTATTTTACTGATTATCATGGTGTTACTGTATCTTGTAGGATGAGTTGTTATTTGCCATCTGATATTCTCCCCACAGTTCTGTATTGTTATCTCTCCACAGGGTCAGTGAATAATGTTGTTTGCTAATATGCTAATGCCATATTGAACTAGCTTGTTGAAACAATGACCCCCTGTAGTGCCTTAACCCACCAGGCACCTTTGTCAGGTGGGGGAGGCCTGAAAACCAACCCAACCTGTTTGACTACTCCCGGACATAAGGGGAGGACAGAAGCTGGGGGGGGGGGAAGCAGATCCTGTGTGGACCCATGAGGTGAAGACAGCACTTCAGAGCGAGAAAGAAGGGAATATGGACTGTTATCCTCTGTGCTGGATTGTTGGACTTGTATTCTGTAACTGAACTGTATTCGTGTTCTGGAATATTTAATCCTTTGTGTGATGGATCGTATATATGGACCTTTCGTGTTTTGCCTAAATAAAGGTCTTGGAATTGTTCACTCTTCGCTGGCTCTGTTGATTGTGTGATACCATGGAAGGAACCCGTGACAACTGGTGGCAAGCAGCGGGATCAACAGAGCGTAATCTAATGGCGACCCACCCACAGAGTGAGTACAGAAATTGGACTGTATCCAGTTTACAAGACAAGAAGCAATGGAGCTTGAAAGAGGGAGTAATGCAATGTGGAGTGTAAACCCCACGATCCGGGAGCCTGTACGGATCACCCGGACAGACTTTAAGCCATTTGATGAGGTTTCCGGAGATGTGGAGGGGTTCTTCAAGGACTTTGAGCAGCAGTGTGCTGTGATGGAGGTGCCCCACTCTGGCTGGATGCGTTTGTTAGTGGGACTCCTGAACGGTAGCATGGCAGAGGCTTACCAAACCATTGACTCACAACTAGGGTTGAGCGAAACGGGTCGGCAATTTTCAGAAGTCGCCGACTTTTGGCAAAGTCGGGTTTCATGAAACCCGACCCGACCCCTGTGTGGGGTTGGCCATGAAGTCGGCGATCTTCTGAATCTGGAATCGGAATTCCGATACCGATTCCCGATATGTTTAAGATATCGGGAATTGGTATCGGAATTCAGATTTAAGTGTAAAATAAAGAATTAAAATAAAAAATATTGCCATACTTACCATCTGATGCGCCCTGGTACTAAGCGGGAACCTTCCTTCGAATCAGCCTTCCAGGACCTTGCGGTGACGTCGCGGTGACGTCGCGGCTTGTGATTGGTCGCGCGGCCGCCCATGTGACCGCTCGCGCGACCAATCAAAAGCCGCGACGTCACCGTGACGTCACCGAAGGTCCTGGAAGGGCTGATTCTTAGGAAGGAAGGCTGCCGGAAAGAAGCAGGGCACGTACGAGGGTGAGTATATACCTAATAGGAATATACTCACCCTCGGCTTCTTTCCGGCAGCCTTCCTTCCTAAGAATCAGCCCTTCCAGGACCTTCGGTGACGTCACGGTGACGTCGCGGCTTTTGATGTCCCAGGCATGTCGGAGATGGCTGGAAGCAGAAAACACCTTTACTGTGGAAGATGTCATACAGGCGTTCCTTATAGAACAATTTCTTGCCAAGTGCCCCGCAGAAGTACGGGAATGGGTCTGGGAGCGCAAGCCGTGCACCGTGGACAGAGCTGCAGCCCTGGCCGATGAAGCCCTTACTATCCGACCGCAATGGAGGAGGCTTCTGGACAATGAACCACGGCCTTCAACCATGCCCCGTCCCCCTCCGATTATATCTGCCCCTCCACCCAGCCGCAGGCCGATGATAATCACAGCTCACAATCCTGGGCCCCAACAGTTCCGACTATAACCTGGGGGTATCACAGAGAGGAGGTGTTATGGGTGTGGGCAACCTTGACATTTGCAGTCTAGCTGTCCCTTAAGGATTCGGAGGGAGCCCCATGCAGCCCCACCTCGTCCAGTGCATCTTGTGCACTCCATCCCACCTGAGGAAGAGGAACCACCGCCCCCACCAGAGTGGACCACCGACCACGGCACCAAAGATACCCCTCCTGGAGTGTACGGACTCCGGCCTTTGTCCATCAGAAATACACAGCAGCGGCATTGCCACCTGCAGGATGTCTTAATTGATGGATACAAAGTGTCGGGATTTAGAGACACGGGGGCATTCCTGACCATCGCTGACCCCCGTGTGGTTCGACCTGAGGCAATTCACCAGGGCCCAGGAATTCCGATTGTCCTGGCTGGGGGTGTCCGCAAATATATACAGAGAGCTTTGGTACGTTTGGATTTTGGTTTTGGAGAAAAACGGTGTTGGATTGGCGTTATGGGAGGACTTCCTGCAGATATCCTCCTTGGAAATGACATTGAGGAGTTGCAAAGTCATTTTGTGGGATCAGAAAGTCCGTGGGCCTCTCCTTCTTCTAAAAGAACAATTGGAGGGAGATATCGCAGATACCGGAACGCCCATCATTCCCTATGTTCTAGAGTTCAGAGACTGTCTCGCCCAGCTAGCTGCCTTGGCTAGTGAACATCAGCAAACGGCCCAGTCCAGTCAAAAAGCCTGGTATGACCATAGGGCCAGGACCCGGGAATTTATGGACAAGTGCTCATGATTATTGCAACCCCTGCCACTGTACAAGGAACAATAAACAGTGGAGCAAAGTGCATACCTCCCAACCATCCCGGATCCAGCGGGACTTTCACGATTTTGACAGTCAGCCCCGCGATCCTGGGCGGGACATTAGTTGTCCCGCACTGTTTGGGAGGTGTGTACATCACGTGGCAGGGCCGTATCACCTGCCTAGGGCGGGGACAATTGAGGGGGCGGCACATGAGCAAGGTTTGTTATTGTGTTTTTGTTTTTTTTTATAAAAGCTGGGTCACCTCCCGACCACCCCCGCCCCCCCCCTCGCCCACCTGGCCGCCTCCCACCCACCCTCCTTGAAGACGATACTCACCCTGCTCCAGCGAGCATCATGTGTGGCCATTATACAGTATGGAGCACTGTGTGGCCATTATACAGTATGGAGCACTGTGTGGCCAATATACAGTATGGAGCATCATGTGGAGCCATTATACAGTATGGAGCATCATGTGTGGCCATTATACAGTATGGAGCATCACATGGGGCCAGTACACTGTACGCAGCATCATTTGGGGCCATTATACAGTATGGAGCATCATGTGTGGCCATTATACAGTATGGAGCATAATGTGGCCATTATACAGTATGGAGCATTATGTGTGGCCATTATACAGTATGGGGCACTGTGTGGCCATTATACAGTATGGAGCATCATGTGGAGCCATTATACAGTAAGGAGCATCATGTGTGGCCATTATACAGTATGGAGCATCATGTGTGGCCATTATACAGTAAGCAGCATCATGTGTGGCCATTATACAGTATGAAGCATCATGTGGGGCTATTATACAGTATAGAGCATAATGTGGCCAATGGCCATTATACAGTATGGAGCATCATGTGTGGCCATTATACAGTATGGAGCATCATGTGGCCATTATACAGTATGGAGCATCATGTGGCCATTATACAGTATGGGGCATCATGTGTGGCCATTATACAGTATGGAGCATCATGTGTGGCCATTATACAGTATGTAGCACTGTATGGCCATTATACAGTATGGAGCACTGTGTGGCCAATATACAGTATGGAGCATCATGTGGAGCCATTATACAGTATGGAGCATCATGTTCATGTGTGGCCATTATATATACAGTATGGAGCATCATGTGTGGCCATTATACAGTATGCAGCATCGTGTGGGCCCATTATACTGTATGGAGCATCATGTGTGGCCAGTACACTGTACGCAGCATCATTTGGGGCCATTATACAGTATGGAGCGTCATGTGTGGCCATTATACAGTATGGAGCATCATGTGTGGCCATTATACAGTATGGAGCATCATGTGTGGCCATTATACAGTACTTTGTTTATAATTATTGTTTACGAAACATTGTGATCAGAAGTGCTAAATGGGTGTGGTTGGGGCGTGACTAGTTGTGAAATGGGTGTGGTCAGAGGTGTGGCCTAAAATTTGCCACGCCGCGCTGCGCGCGCCGCTGACTTTGTCCCTCTGTCCCTTCCTCGAAAGTTGGGAGGTATGGTACAGTGGACTAAAGTGAGCAGGCCAGTGGTCTGTGTAGACCTAATGGCGTGCTCACTTATTATGAGGGAGGAGAGGTTGTGATGGTGTGATATGCTATGTGGGTATCATTTTGTGTATATTTCTATTTTACTGATTATCATGGTGTTACTGCATCTAGTAGGATGAGTTGTTATTTGCCATCTGATATTCTCCCCACAGTTCTGTATTGTTATCTCTCCACAGGGTCAGTGAACGATGTTGTTTGCTAATATGCTAATGACATATTGAAGTAGCTTGTTGAAACAATGACCCCCTGTAGTGCCTTAATCCATCAGGCACCTTTGTCAGGTAGGGGAGGCCTGAAAGCCACCCCAACCTGTCTGACTACTCCTGGACATAAGGGGAGGACAGGAGCTGGGGGAATTCAGATCCTGTGTGGACCCATGAGGTAAAGACAGCACTTCAGAGAGAGAAAGAAGGGAATATGGACTGTTATCCTCTGTGCTGGATTGTTGGACTTGTATTCTGTAACTGAACTGTATTCGTGTTCTGGAATATTTAATAATTTGTGTAATGGATCGTATATATGGACCTTTCGTGTTTTGCCTAAATAAAGGTCTTGGAATTGTTCACTATTCTCTTGCTCTGTTGATTGTGTGATACCAGAGAAGGAACCCGTGACAAATCCCATTGAGAATCTATGACAAGACGTGAAAATTGCTGTTCACAGACGTCTCCATCCAATCTCACTAAGAGAGAGCGAGTGTGCAAAGAAGAAGGGGAAAAATGTCACCTCTAGATGTGCGAAGCTGGAGAGACAGACCCCAAAAGACTCCAGTAGAAATTGCAGCAAAAGGTGGTGCCACTAAGTATTGACTCAGGGGGCTGAATACAAATGCACAGCAGAATTTTCAGAATTATATTCTTTAAATGTTTATAAAACCTCATATAATTTCCTTTACACTTCAGAAATACTTTCTACTTTGTTAATTTAATACATACAGTGAACTCCAAAAAAAAAGAATTTAAGTTTGTGAGGGTAACGTGAAAAAATGTGGAAAAGTTCACGAGGTATGAATACTTTTTTCAAGGCATTGTATAAAATAGTTTGAAATGTTGCAATTGTTTGTGAAATACATACAGTGCCTACAAGTAGTATTCAACCCCCTGCAGATTTAGCAGGTTTACACATTTGGAATTAACTTGGCATTGTGACATCTGGACTGTAGATCAGCCTGGAAGTGTGAAATGCACTGCAGCAAAAAAGAATGTTATTTCTTTGTTTATTTTTTTTTTAAATTGTGAAAAGTTGTTTCAGAGGGTCATTTATTATTCAACCCCTCAACCCACCAGAATTCTGTTTGGTTCCCCTAAAGTATTAAGAAGTAGTTCAGGCACAAAGAACAATGAGCTTCACATGTTTGGATTAATTATCTCTTTTTCCAGCCTTTTCTGACTATTTAAGACCCTCCCCAAACTTGTGAACAGCACTCAAACATGGTCAACATGGGAAAGACAAAGGAGAATTCCAAGGTCATCAGAGACAAGATCGTGGAGGGTCACAAGGCTGGCAAGGGGTACAAAACCCTTTCCAAGGAGTTGGGCCTACCTGTCTCCACTGTTGGGAGCATCATCCGGAAGTGGAAGGCTTATGGAACTACTGTTAGCCTTCCACGGCCTGGACAGCCTTTGAAAGTTTCCTCCCGTGCCGAGGCCAGGCTTGTCCGAAGAGTCAAGGCTAACCCAAGGACAACAAGGAAGGAGCTCCGGGAAGATCTCATGGCAGTGGGGACATTGGTTTCAGTCAATACCATAAGTAACGTACTCCACCGCAATGGTCTCCGTTCCAGACGAGCCCGTAAGGTACCTTTACTTTCAAAGCGTCATGTCAAGGCTCGTCTACAGTTTGCTCATGATCACTTGGAGGACTCTGAGACTGACTAGTTCAAGGTTCTCTGGTCTGATGAGACCAAGATCGAGATCTTTGGTGCCAACCACACACGTGACGTTTGGAGACTGGATGGCACTGCATACGACCCCAAGAATACCATCCCTACAGTCAAGCATGGTGGTGGCAGCATCATGCTGTGGGGCTGTTTCTCAGCCAAGGGGCCTGGCCATCTGGTCCGCATCCATGGGAAGATGGATAGCACGGCCTACCTGGAGATTTTGGCCAAGAACCTCCGCTCCTCCATCAAGGATCTTAAGATGGGTCGTCATTTCATCTTCCAACAAGACAACGACCCAAAGCACACAGCCAAGAAAACCAAGGCCTGGTTCAAGAGGCAAAAAATCAAGGTGTTGCAGTGGCCTAGTCAGTCTCCTGACCTTAACCCAATTGAAAACTTGTGGAAGGAGCTCAAGATTAAAGTCCACATGAGACACCCAAAGAACCTAGATAACTTGGAGAAGATCTGCATGGAGGAGTGGGCCAAGATAACTCCAGAGACCTGTGCCGGCCTGATCAGGTCTTAGAAAAGACGATTATTAGCTGTAATTGCAAACAAAGGTTATTCTACAAAATATTAAACCTAGGGGTTGAATAATAATTGACCCACACTTTTATGTTTAAAATTTATAAAAATTTAACTGAGCAACAAAACTTTTTGGTTTGTAAGATTTATGCATCTGTTAATAAATCCTGCTCTTGTTTGAAGTTTGAAGGCTCTAACTTATTTGCATCTTATTAAACCTGCTAAATCTGCAGGGGGTTGAATACTACTTGTAGGCACTGTATTTGCACAATTGTTTTTTTTGCCTTCTGGAATTTTTACACCATCCCCACCAGCTCTTGAAACTTTTAGAAATGTTGACAGAGTTTCCCTGCCATGATCAAGCATGGCTAGCATAATCATGATTTATGACACACAAGTGAAATAAATTACAACAGAAATGTACATCAGTCACTGACAGGCACCAAATTCATTAAAGCTTTATTTACCCCCCCAAAAAAATCAGATTTCTTTCCGATCACTGCGGTACCCCTGTAATAGAGTGCAGGGTTGAGTATGTCACCACGGAACAGACAGACCAACTGTTGAGGGGAATTTATTAACAGGAGTAAGATTCTCCTCGCAGGGAGTAAACAGGGGGTTAATAGAGATATAACAAACAGTAAACAGTTAAGAGGAGTCGAAACGGATAACGATTGTTCTTGTAACTTATCAGTCCAGGGCGGTCCTGACTGGAGGGTCCTTATTCCAACGTGGGTACAGTCACCAGCAGCGGTTGAAGATCCTGAAGTCTCTCCTCTGTCTCCTGGGAACTGGAGACTCCGGGGTTAAGTCTTTGCAGTCTTTTCTCCCAGTGAAGCAGGAAGTAACTCAGCCTCTCTGCTGGAGTCTCTGTATATCAGGCTGGCAGACTCTCTCCCTGCAGCAGCAATGCTACACACACACTGAGCAGTTTACTTGTCACACTCAGGTGTCCTGTCTTGTCTCTGCGGTCACCGGGGCTGCGCACTCAGGTCACTGTCAGGGGATACGTCTTCTCTGATTATGGAGGCTTCCAAGTCCACACTCTCACATCCAGCCTCCACTACGACTGGTATCTCAGCCTCAGTGCCCTCACGGGGAGCACTCTCTTTCGGGGAGCACGGCATTGCAGCCGGCTCCCTCTCTGGCGTGCTGTCCCCTCTGTCCCGTGCGCTCTGCTCTCCCGCTCTTTTCTGACCACACCCCTCTCTCTTCCTCTCTGCCCCCCGCAGTCACATGGTCCCTTCTGTCCAGGGCAGAAAGTCTTCCACCAACAACCCAGCTGTCTGACTAAGTGGTTCCAGGTAAGGAGCAGGGAAAGCAACCTCCTTACACCCCTCCCCCACATCTCCTCTCTCATTTCTGTTTATCGACCTAACCACTTGTTACACTCCACAAACAACTTTTTACTAACATCCGCACTATTCCGTACCTCCCATTCCCTAAGAAATCAGGACTAACCACAACTTATATAATTTTACGCTCTCCCTAAAACCACATCTGTTCAGAGTGGCCTATCATGTTCCCTAATCAAAGTCCTTTTATATATATAGCCCACACAACTTCTCTGAACATAACCCTCCATCAAACTCCACCGCACCCAATAGCACCACAAATACTAGCTGGTGACCAGCTCAAGCAGCCTTTATCTATCCCAAATTCCTTAAGGCCATGTGCACACGTTAAGTATTTTTCGCGTTTTTTTGCTATAAAAACGTGAAAAAAACGCAAAAAAAACGCTAACCTATGCCTCCTATTATTTTAAGTGTATTCCGCATTTTTTGTGCAAATGTAGCCTTTTTTTCCGCGAAAAAATCGCATCACGGAAAAAAAAGCAACATGTTCATTAAAATGCGGAATTGCAGGGGATTCCGCACACCTAGGGGTCCATTGATCTGCTTACTTCCCGCACGGGGCTGTGCCCACGATGCGGGAAGTAAGCAGATTATGTGCGGTTGGTACCCAGGGTGGAGGAGAGGAGACTCTCCTCCACGCACTGGGCACCATATAAGTGGTCAAAAAATAAGAATTAAAATAAAAAATAGTGATATACTCACCTTCGATGTCTTCCCGCCTCCACTGCATGCTGTCGCTTCGGTTCCTGTAGCTGATGTACGCTGAAGGACCTTGCCGATGACGTCACTGTCCTGTGATTGGTCGTGAGCGGTCATGTGACCGCTCACGTGACCGTGACGTCACGGAAGGTCCTGTGCGCACACACCAGCTATACGGAACGGACGCCGGTGAGGAGATGTCTGGGTGAGTATAAGCATTTTTTTATTTTTTTTATTATTTTTAAACATTCTATCTTTTACTATAGATGCTGCATAAGCTGCATCTATAGTAAAAAGTTGGTCACACTTGTCAAACGCTATGTTTGACAAGTGTGACCAACCTGTCAGTCAGTTTTCCAAGCGATGCTACAGATCGCTTGGAAAACTTTAGCATTCTGCAAGCTAATTACGCTTGCAGAATGCTAAAAAAACGCGAAAAAACGGAAAAAAAACGCAAAAAAAAAAATGCGGATTTCTTGCAGAAAATTTCCGGTTTTCTTCAGGAAATTTCTGCAAGAAATCCGCAACGTGTGCACATACCCTTAAGATGGCTGGACCAGCATTGTAAATACGCCTCTGTACTTTGTGTCTCCCCCACCGAACTGTAGATTGTAAGCTCTCACGAGCAGGGTCGTCATTATTTTTGCTTTCATTATTCTATTATCTTTACTTATGTTGTTACTTATGACTGTTGTGAATGAACTGTTGAATTGTAAAGTGCTGTGGAATATGTTGGCGCTATATAAATAAAGATTATGATTATTATTATTACCTAACCCTGGGTTTGATGTCAGCGGTCATAAAACAGCTGACATTAAGCCCACAACTATTACCCCACTTGTCACACCAGGGAAAGTAAAAAGAGCGGAGGCTAAGCGCCATAATTTGCACTTCTGTGCCATATCTGGGGTGGCTGAGGGCTAATGTTCTTAGACTGGCCCTTTCCTAGACTATTAATATCAGACTACAACGTTAGAACAAAGAGAGATATTGTCCAGAATAAAATCCAAATAATTTATTTATATGAATACCATTTTGTTTACAACATATGACAAAATACAATACCACATAAAAACAAGATGAAAAAACATGACTTCACAGGTGTAACACCCAGGGCCTACAATTGTAAGTGGATGGGAGCGCCAGGCAAAAATTTCGACCTACACAATTACTAGCACACGTGGTGGTGTAGCCACTTGGTGACTAAAATAGTTATCAGTTTTAAGAAGTACCAAGTACATAGAAAAAAATTCATATATATCAAGTGTCTATCCCATAGAAAGCGGCTAAGCCGTACCACCTGTGCCAAAGGAAATCACTAAATTCTAAATTAATGATTTCCTTTGGCACAGGTGGTACGGCTTAGCCGCTTTCTATGGGATAGACACTTGATATATATGAATTTTTTTCTATGTACTTGGTACTTCTTAAAACTGATAACTATTTTAGTCACCAAGTGGCTACACCACCACGTGTGCTAGTAATTGTGTAGGTCGAAATTTTTGCCTGGCGCTCCCATCCACTTACAATTGTAGGCCCTGGGTGTTACACCTGTGAAGTCATGTTTTTTCATCTTGTCTTTATGTGGTATTGTATTTTGTCATATGTTGTAAACAAAATGGTATTTATATAAATAAATTATTTGGATTTTATTCTGGACAATATCTCTCTTTGTTCTAACGTTGTACATGGTATTTTGAGAGTGTTCTGAGCCAAATTTGGCACCCCTATGACGGTTGTAGCAGGGGATTGAAGTGATTAGTAATGCTTACTGTCTGGGAGCTGGTATTACTTATTAATATCAGACTGCAGCTGTCTGTTTAGCATTTGATGATTAGTAAATATAGGGGTTACCACACCTCATTTTTTGGTGGGTCTCCCCTATAATAACCAGTAAAACCTAAGCAAACAGCAGTGAGCTGTTATTAACCCGGGAACCTTTATGGCCATTGGGCATTTCCCAGAAAATTAAAACCTGCCCCCAGCTGTCGGTTTTCCCTCAGCTGGTTAGGAAAATTACAGGGGACCCCAAGTTATTTTTTTAAATTATTTACTTTATACGAGCTAGACAAAGATGGCGGCAGCTGACCACAATTGTCATCAGACTTGCCTGGTCTTGCTGATCGCAGGGAGACCAGGCGATAATGATGACAGTCGGATTTAGCATCCGGCACCTGGGTACAGAACGAACTGTACTGCTTTTTCCCAGGCGCCGGTACATGTGACACTGATGACACATGGATATTTTACGATCCAAGCTGCTGGTAAAAAACAGGCATGTCAGTGAGTTTTGCCCATGAACACACGGTCCATGGAACACACTGACATGTGCGCCGAACCATTGATTTGAATGGGCCTAGGTGTGTAAGTGTCTCCTGTACGTGTGAAAACTGTCACCACACGTACCGGAGACACTTGACGTGTGAAGGAGGCCTAAGTTTGTGGGTGTAACATAACAAAAATGTGAAAAAGTTCATGAGAAATGAAGACTTTTCAAGTTACTGCATGCTGGTCCGTATAAGGAGACAAAGAAATTAGTGAGACTGAGTCATCCACGGTTCAGGGAACCTTCTTCTTCCATTTGCCCACTTGAATAAGCTCTAATCCTGTCTCGAAGAGCTCAATTACTGTAAAAGCACAAATTACCAACCTCTCTTTGTAATTATAGGGTTCTAATTGGAATCTCTGCATTTGGCCTCCACCACTTTGCTCTGATAATCACAGACCCTCGGCTCTTGAACAACCAGATCTTCTGCATAATGAATATTTTGCCCACTGTCAATCAAAAGCACAGTACTTACAGACTATGTCCAATATCACAACCAGGTTTTATGCTCCTAATACAAGTAAACTGAGAAATTGGTACCTTTACAATATACCGTGAATTATAAAATAAAAGTGTCTATGGCTCCTGTGCCGATATATGTGTCTCTAATGTGTCTCTATGGTAACAGACAACAAACAAATTCTGTGTAGTCTGTTGCAATGTTGATGCAGCTATCACATCACATGGTATAGCACAGCCAATCAGGAGGAAATCATATAGCCAGTGTAAAAGCAGGCTCAGGAAATGCAGCAGCCATGTTAATGTTGCTCTGGATAGTGAGAGTACATCAGAGCTCATAGCTTAGCCAGATGTAAGGAAAGAAAACCATAAAACCCTGAAGAAACTGTACAGTATGTGACAGCAAAGCAGTGAAGCACGGTTATCATCTGGTTTCCCATGGCCTCTAAAAAAGCTGAGGCAGAGATTGCAAAATATTTTTTTTGTGATGAATCTGGATAGTGAGAGGACGTCACATCTCACAACCCAGCAAAAAAGATATAAAAAAGAAATCCATAAAATGCTGAAGAAACATTACAGATCGTGCATGACAGTACAACATTGGAGAATTGTTGCCATCTATTTCCTTATGGCCTGTGTAAAAGCTGAGGTAGGGAATGCAGCAGATATTTTGTGGGGAATCTGGATAGTGAAAGCATGTCACAGTTCAGCAATAGAAACAAGGAAAGAAAGCCATAAAATTCTGAAGAATCATTACAACCAGTGTGTGACAGCACAACAATGAAGAATGGTTGCCATCTATTTTCCCATGGCCTGTATAAAAGATGAGGTGTGGACTGCAGCAGATGTTTTGTGGTGAATCTGGACAGTGAGAAGACGTCACAGCTCAGCAATAGAGATAGGGAAAGAAAGCCATTAAACACTGAGGAAACATTACACATAGTGTGTGACAGCACAACAGTGAATAACGGCTGCCATCCATTTACCCATAGCCATATACAACATGTACTAAGACTGCGTTTGCATTGAAGAGTTTGAAAATGGTTACATTGAAAAAATACCTCGGTGCATCAAATTTATCCTTCCTCCACTAATTATACATTTTGGATACAGCCCTAGAAAACCTCATAGTGTTACACGTATCTTTACAAGGCAATTCGAGGCTTTGCCGTTTTTTTTATTTTTGGTGAAAGTGGTGAATTCGGATGTCAAAAGATTCACAAAGTAGATCACAAGTGCGGATTGTCCCTGGAGTGGGCTACAGATCCTGTGAGAGAGCCACTTACATGGCTGCTGCTGGTAGTTTTTCCTGTGCTTGATATTCAAGGGTCCTGGGGGCACCTACCGGAGATTAACAATGATTAGCTGAGCATTGTAATTTTTTCCAGTACTTTCTTAATTCCCATGGGTGCTTCCGCTGGTTCCTCCGCCCCTGTGTAAAGCGGAAAGGACAGTTGTGGATCTTGTGCTGGGACTTCCTGCTATGAAGGAAGAGGAGGAGCTGCTCAAGTCTGCAAATACTTACATGATTAATGTAGATCCTAAGGAAATTGAAAACATTTATAAGCAAATACCCTAGAACATGGCAAATGAATTACTGATAGAAATGAGCGAATCTGACTCAAATTAAAACAAAAAAACAGTTTGGTCTAAAAAAAAAAAAAAATTGGCCCAAAACTTCCCGGATTGTTGTGGAAAGACGTTTATTGTGCCCTAAGGTCTCTCCAGTCCCCTAGGTGGAGAAAAATGGCAGAAGGGCTTAAACAATTAAATATTATACTGACCGGCCTCCTTATGATCTTATAAAGAGACAATAAAACATTTAATCTTAAAAAAATATATATATAAATAATAAAGCTGGATGCAATCATCCTTAATTCTTTAACATTGTTAGCAAATATGACTTCAACACAATGAATCAGAAATAGAGGTTTCTGGTGTTTTTTTTTATTTGCACATTTTATTAATTGCTCAGCGGGACAAATATTTATCATCCTGGTTGTTGCCACCCTCCTCGCCATACGACGCTCTACACGAGCGCTGACAGCTTCAATAACCACCTTGTAATGAATGTAATTGTTGGGCCGTCTTCCTCGGCCTATTCTATGTGTAATTACACTCTGCGGGGAATCTTGCGAGAATCTGAAATCATTTCATTTATTCCGTACACATCAAAAGCAACTTTCTTCAAAAAATAAATAAAAAATTTCCTTGAATATCTATGTTGAACAGCAAGAGGCTGGGATGTTCGCAGCCGGACGCCCCGATCTCCGTCTTTTCCTTACGACGCTCCCATTGTACAACATCTACAGAGAAGTCGTTTCAGATATTTAATTGTTACTTTCCTCCCGCAGTTAATTAACTCGGGTTTGGGAGCGTTTCCTTTCGCCGAGATGCTACAAAGCCTTTGGCACAACTTACTGCAGAGCGGAGAAAGGTAATTGACTGTTCATTAAGATATTGTTGCCGCTTTTCTTCTTAATCGAGAATAACGGGAACATGCACAGATTGCGTCGTCTCCTTAAATTCAAAATGAAACCTGCGCCTCAGGGGTAACGGGGCGATATGCAGATAGTAAAAATAATGGGGAGGAAATAAAAAGAGCAGAAAATATTAGAGGAAGTACACAGGTATGCAAAATTTGAGTTTACGAAAATTGTTTCAAATCCAATGACCGATTCATTTTTTTTCATTCTCTGATTTAAAAAAACACTTCCATTTGCATGGATTGCATGGATTTTGCACAAAACGCAAGTGAAATTACATACAAGCTACATGAACAAGACAAATCTTTATTGTAGCTAAAAATGTACACAATATTATATATAAAACCTACAAGAAACAAAATGAGCAAAAACCCTGCTGTTACTAAATAAGTAAAAAAACAAAAGTACATTTAAATAACACAGAGTTCTTAGTAATACTGTTTTCGATCAAAAATAGCATAAAAGCCATCCCACCGTCGACAGAGTGAACCTGATCAGGACGATCCTAAGCTGTCTAATATTAAAAACTTTACCATGTGTCAGAGTTAACCTCAGTGTGTGAATATCAGCAGATAAAAGGAGCTCAGGAGAGGGAGGCCACACGTCAGCTTGCACAAAATGCAAAAATACAAAGACAAAGAAAAAACACAAAAATTGAGCTTGGTTTGATTTGGTACACATGCAGCACATAAATGTATGTTCACATTGGCCATAAAACATACAAAACCTACAAAAAACAAAATGAGCAAAAACCCTGCTGTAACTAAATAAGTAAAAAACAAAAGTGCATTTACATAACTGAGGGTTCTTTGTAATAATGTTTTTGATCAAAAATAGCTATAAAAGCCATCTCACCGTCGACAAGGTGACCCTGATCAGGATGGGACCTAAGCTGTCTAATATTAAAAACCTTACCATGTGTCAGAGTTGACCTCAGTGTGTGAATAAAGACAGACAAAAGGACAGAGTCCTGACATGTGGACACCAGTCTGGGGAAGCCTTTAAATGTAATTTCCAGCTCAGGAGAGGGAGGCCACACCCTGGCTTGAACAGAATTCAAAGAAAAAACACAAAAATTGAGCTTGATTTAAGTTAGTATACATGCAGCGCCCCAGAGTCCTGGTCGTTGCAGTACTGTGGCTCCGCCACTAAGGGGAGCTATGGTACGTCTGATGGCACTGAAGGAGTTCATCTGACCAGGTATCACAGACACCAATACATTTCACAGCCGGGCCTCCAGGGGGAGCTAAGGGTTCTATTCATTAGGCCACTCCTCACATACTGGTAAAACTGGGGGTCAGGCAGGAAGTTAGATCAGAAAGCTGACTGGGTTGGAACCAGGCAACACCTTGTGGCAGAAGGTGTTGTGGGGGAAGATTCGGTAGGGCCCCTGTCGGGGGTGGGATCCTGACAGAGGCCTGGCAACTTGAGAGAACGTCAAGGGACCGTGCCTGCTCAGCATAGCGGCGGTGCCCAAGGAAGGATTAGAAGCGAGATAGATTGTGCTGAGTGAGAAACGAGATCAAAGCAAGAAGGAGAATACCAGTAGGAGTCGTGCTGTAAGACCGGAGCAACACCCTACTGAGGCGCACAACCGGCGGCCGGAACGCCGAGGAAGTATTCATATATCTAGCTCCACGCAATACTTCAAACCAACGGCAGGACAGTCAGTCATAGGCGGGCTGTCTCACCTAAATCACCTACGAAGACATAGGGGGCAACTTGTGGAGAGGGGCGACTCTAGGGTCCCGGAAGAGCTCCGAGCCTACCCGTCATACGGGTGCCGTCCTAACCGTAACATCAGGGAGGGACGGAAGATTAGCAGAACATCATCTAATCGAGTTGTGAGGGAACTTAAGAAACAGACACAACAGTTGTGGGGACTTTCCGTAAGCACAGCAGGGAAGGATCACAACACATAGCGCTAGCAGGAAGGCACAGATTTCCACCTGCGAAGAGAACTCTGGAGGTGCCATTGGACCGGCCGGACTTGCGCAGCCTGGTTAACCGTATTCCGGATTGAGGACCCAGAGATCTTCAGTAAAGAGGTAAAGAGACTGCAACTTGGTGTCCTCATTATTTACTGCACCGCACCACCACCACTATCGATCATATCTATCACTGTACGCCCCTCAGCAGGGTCACGGACCGGGCCTAGCCACCGTGACAACCCCAGAGCAGAGACTCAGAGGCCCGGTACCGGGTACCCCTCGGCCCTGCGGCAGTGGGGGGCGCTACATACATACAGCACATAAACGCATGTCCAGATTCGCCATAAAGTGCACAAAACCTACACGAAACAGAATGAGCAAAAACCCTGCTGTGACTAAATAAGTAAAAAGCTAAAGTGCATTTAAAAAACTCAGGGTTCTTAGTAATACTGTTTTTGATCAAAAATAGCATAAAAGCCATCCCACCGCGACAAGGTGACCCTGCTCGGGACAGTCCTACGCTTTATATTATACTAGCTGAAGAGCCCGGCGTTGCCTGGGCATAGTAAATATCTGTGGTTAGTTATAGCACCTCACTTCTCTTATTTTCCCATCACGCCTCTCATTTTCCCCATCACATCTTTCATTTTCCCCCTCACATCTCTCATTTTCTCCCTCACACCTCTCATTTTCCCCCTCACTCCTCTTATTTTCCCCCTCACTCCTCTCATTCCCCCCTAACACTTGTCATTTCGACCTCACATCTGTCATTTTCCGATCACTCCACTATTTTCCCTCACTCCTCTCATTTTGCACTCACACCTTTTCATTTTCACCTCACACCTCTTATTTTCACCTCAGTATATACATGTTTGTCATCTCCCTTATATATAGTATACACCTGTATGTCATCTCCTGTATATAGTATATACCTGTATGTCATCTCCCCTGTATATAGTATATACCTGCTGTGTGTCATCTCCCCTGTATATAGTATATACCTGTATGTCATTTCCTCCTATATATAGTATATACCTGTATGTCATCTCCTCCTGTATATAGTATATACCTGTGTCATCTCCCCTGTATATAGTATATACCTGTATGTCATCTCCTCCTATACATAGCATATACCTGTATGTCATCTCCTCCTGTATATACTATATACCTGTAGGTAATCTGCTCCTGTATATAGTATATACCTGTGTGTCATCTCCTCCTGTATATAGTATATACCTGTATGTCATCTCCTGCTGTATGTAGTATGTACCTGTATGTCATCTCCTCCTCTATATAGTATATACCTGTGTGTCATCTCTCCTGTATATAGTATATATCTGAGTGTCATCTCCTCCTGTATATAGTATATACCTGTGTGTCATCTCTCCTGTACTGTATATAGTATATACGGTATCTGTGTGTCATCTGCTCCTGTATATAGTATATACCTGTGTGTCATCTCCCCTGTAAATAGTATATATCTGTATGTCATCTCCTCCTGTATTAGACCTCGTTCACACGTTATTTGCTCAGTATTTTTACCTCAGTATTTGTAAGCTAAATTGGCAGCCTGATAAATCCCCAGCCAACAGTAAGCCTGTTGTGAATTAGACTTTTTGGCTCCCTCTGGTGGTTACTAGTGATATGACTCTGGGATTTTCTTCCCTCAGTTTGCACCCACCTGGGTCGTTAGTCCAGGGGTGTTGCTATATAAACCTCTTGGATACTTAGTCCAGTGCCTGGCATCGTTGTAATCAGATCCTTTTTGTTTGCTCCTATCTGCTGGTCCTGGTTCGTGCAAAATTAAGCTAAGTCCTGCTTCTTTGTTTTTTCAGTTATTTGCTTGCTCTCTTTTTTGTCCAGCTTGTACTAAATGTGATTCCTGACCTTGCTGGAAGCTCTAGGGGGCTGGTTGTTGTGAAATTGGATTCTGGGCTCCCCCGGTGGCCACTTGTGGAATTGAACTTGTGTGCATCATCCCCTCTGTTCACCTGCTCCTATCAGGATGTGGGAGTCGCTATATAACCTTGCTCCTCTGTCAGTTTCTTGCCGGTCAACAATGTAATCAGAAGCCTTCTGTGCTTGTTCCTGCTACTAGACAACTCCCAGCTAAGTTGGACTTTTGTCCTTGTGTGTTTTTGCATTTTGTTCCTGTTCACAGCTGCTGTTTCGTTACTGTGTCTGGAAAGCTCTAGTGATCGGAAATTGCCACTCTGGTGTTATGAGTTAATGCTAGAGTCTTAAAGGAATTTCTGGATGGTGTTTTGATAGAGTTTTCTGCTGACCATGAAAGTGTCCTTTCTGTCTTCCTGCTATCTAGAAAGCGGACCTCGATTTTGCTAAACCTATTTTCATACTACGTTTGTCATTTCATCTAAAATCACCGCCAATATATGTGGGGGCCTCTGTCTGCCTTTTGGGAAAATTTCTCTAGAGGTGAGCCAGGACTATATTTTCCTCTGCTAGGATTAGGTAGTTCTCCGGCTGGCGCTGGGCATCTAGGGTTAAAAAACGTAGGCATGCTACCCGGCTACTTCTAGTTGTGCGGCAGGTTTAGTTCATGGTCAGTATAGTTTCCATCTTCCAAGGGCTAGTTCTCATATATGCTGGGCTATGTTCTCTCGCCATTGAGAATCATGACAGTTTGACCGGCCCAAAAAAGGGTTAAATTACTGGCTGAGAAAGGAGAGAAAAAAGAAGTCTGCTACAATTTTTTATTTTTTTTTTTCCTCTAGTTCTGAGTGTGCTCTTAATTGAATCACTTGCTAGTCTGCCTATACTGCAGCCTTCCTCTCTTTCTCTCCTTCTAATCCTTGAATGGCTCTGTGTTCACCTGTTTCAAATGGATCTTCAGAGTGTAGCTACAGGTTTGAATAATCTCGCCACAAAGGTACAAAATTTGCAAGATTTTGTTGTTCATGCACCTGTGTCTGAGCCTAGAATTCCTTTGCCTGAATTCTTCTCGGGGAATAGATCTCACTTTCAAAATTTTAAAAATAATTGCAAATTGTTTTTGTCCCTGAAGTCTCGCTCTGCCGGAGACCCTGCACAGCAGGTCAGGATTGTAATTTCCTTGCTCCGGGGCGACCCTCAAGACTGGGCTTTTGCATTGGCACCAGGGGATCCTGCGTTGCTCAATGTGGATGCGTTTTTTCTGGCCTTGGGGTTGCTTTATGAGGAACCTCATTTAGAGCTTCAGGCGGAAAAGGCCTTGATGTCCTTGTCTCAGGGGCAAGATGAAGCTGAAATATACTGCCAAAAATTCCGCAAATGGTCTGTGCTTACTCAGTGGAATGAGTGCGCCCTGGCGGCGATTTTCAGAGAAGGTCTCTCTGATGCCATTAAGGATGTTATGGTGGGGTTCCCTGTGCCTGCGAGTCTGAATGAGTCCATGACGATGGCTATTCAGATCGATAGGCGTCTGCGGGAGCGCAAACCTGTGCACCGTTTGGCGGTGTCTACTGAGAAAACGCCAGAAAATATGCAATGTGATAGAATTCTGTCCAGAAGCGAGCGGCAGAATTTTAGACGAAAAAATGGGTTGTGCTTCTATTGTGGTGATTCAACTCATGTTATATCAGCATGCTTTAAGCGTACTAAGAAGCCTGACAAGTCTGTTTCAATTAGCACTTTACAGTCTAAGTTTATTCTATCTGTGACCCTGATTTGTTCTTTGTCATCTATTACCGCGGACGCCTATGTCGACTCTGGCGCTGCTTTGAGTCTTATGGATTGGTCCTTTGCCAAACGCTGTGGGTATGATTTGGAGCCACTGGAGGCTCCGATACCTCTGAAGGGGATTGACTCCACCCCATTGGCTAGTAATAAACCACAATACTGGACACAAGTGACTATGCGTGTTAATCCGGATCACCAGGAGGTTATTCGCTTTCTGGTGCTGTATAATCTACATGATGTTTTGGTGCTGGGATTGCCATGGCTGCAATCTCATAACCCAGTCCTCGACTGGAGAGCTATGTCTGTGTTAAGCTGGGGATGTAAAGGAACTCATGGGGACGTACCTTTGGTTTCCATTTCATCATCTATTCCCTCTGAGATTCCTGAATTCTTGTCTGACTTTCGTGACGTTTTTGAAGAACCCAAGGTTGGTTCACTACCTCCGCACCAGGAGTGCGATTGTGCCATAGACTTGATTCCGGGTAGTAAATACCCTAAGGGTCGTTTATTTAATCTGTCTGTGCCTGAACACGCTGCTATGCGAGAATATATAAAGGAGTCCTTGGAAAAGGGACATATTCGTCCTTCGTCATCTCCCTTAGGAGCCGGTTTTTTCTTTGTGTCTAAGAAAGACGGCTCTTTGAGGCCGTGTATTGATTATCGACTTTTGAATAAAATCACGGTTAAATATCAATATCCGTTACCACTGCTTACTGATTTGTTTGCTCGTATAAAGGGGGCCAAGTGGTTCTCTAAGATTGATCTCCGTGGGGCGTATAATTTGGTGCGAATCAAGCAGGGGGATGAGTGGAAAACCGCATTTAATACGCCCGAGGGCCATTTTGAGTATTTGGTGATGCCTTTTGGTCTTTCAAATGCCCCTTCAGTCTTCCAGTCCTATATGCATGAAATTTTCCGCGATTATTTGGATAAATTTATGATTGTGTATCTGGATGATATTCTGATTTTTTCGGATGACTGGGACTCTCATGTCCAGCAGGTCAGGAGGGTTTTTCAGGTTTTGCGGTCTAATTCCTTGTGTGTGAAGGGTTCTAAGTGTGTTTTTGGGGTTCAAAAGATTTCTTTCTTGGGATACATTTTTTCCCCCTCTTCCATCGAGATGGATCCTGTCAAGGTTCAGGCTATTGGTGATTGGACGCAACCCTCTTCTCTTAAGAGTCTTCAGAAATTTTTGGGCTTTGCTAACTTTTATCGTCGATTTATTGCTGGTTTTTCTGATGTTGTAAAACCATTGACTGATTTGACTAAGAAGGGTGCTGATGTTGCTGATTGGTCCCCTGATGCTGTGGAGGCCTTTCGGGAGCTCAAGCGCCGCTTTTCTTCCGCCCCAGTGTTGCGTCAGCCTGATGTTGCTCTTCCTTTTCAGGTTGAGGTCGACGCTTCTGAAATCGGAGCTGGGGCGGTGTTGTCGCAGAGAAGTTCCGACTGCTCCGTGATGAGACCTTGTGCTTTTTTTTCCCGTAAATTTTCGCCCGCCGAGCGGAATTATGATATTGGGAATCGGGAGCTTTTGGCCATGAAGTGGGCTTTTGAGGAGTGGCGTCACTGGCTTGAGGGGGCCAGACATCAGGTGGTGGTATTGACTGACCACAAAAATTTAATTTACCTTGAGTCTGCCAGGCGCCTGAATCCTAGACAGGCGCGCTGGTCGTTGTTTTTCTCTCGGTTTAATTTTGTGGTGTCGTACCTACCGGGTTCTAAGAATGTTAAGGCGGATGCCCTTTCTAGGAGTTTTGAGCCTGACTCCCCTGGTAATTCTGAGCCCACAGGTATCCTTAAAGATGGAGTGATATTGTCTGCCGTTTCTCCAGACCTGCGGCGGGCCTTGCAGGAGTTTCAGGCGGATAGACCTGATCGTTGCCCACCTGGTAGACTGTTTGTTCCTGATGATTGGACCAGTAGAGTCATCTCTGAGGTTCATTCTTCTGCGTTGGCAGGTCATCCTGGAATCTTTGGTACCAGGGATTTGGTGGCAAGGTCCTTCTGGTGGCCTTCCCTGTCACGAGATGTGCGAGGCTTTGTGCAGTCTTGTGACGTTTGTGCTCGGGCCAAGCCTTGTTGTTCTCGGGCTAGTGGATTGTTGTTGCCCTTGCCTATCCCGAAGAGGCCTTGGACGCACATCTCGATGGATTTTATTTTGGATCTGCCTGTTTCTCAGAAGATGTCTGTCATCTGGGTGGTGTGTGACCGTTTCTCTAAGATGGTCCATCTGGTTCCCTTGCCTAAGTTGCCTTCTTCTTCCGAGTTGGTTCCTCTGTTTTTTCAAAATGTTGTTCGTTTGCATGGTATTCCTGAGAATATCGTTTCTGACAGAGGGACCCAATTCGTGTCTAGATTTTGGCGGGCATTCTGTGCTAGGATGGGCATAGATTTGTCTTTTTCGTCTGCTTTCCATCCTCAGACTAATGGCCAGACCGAGCGGACTAATCAGACCTTGGAGACATATTTGAGGTGTTTTGTGTCTGCGGATCAGGATGATTGGGTTGCTTTTTTGCCTTTGGCGGAGTTCGCCCTCAATAATCGGGCCAGCTCTGCCACCTTGGTGTCCCCGTTTTTCTGTAATTTGGGGTTTCATCCTCGATTTTCCTCCGGTCAAGTGGAATCTTCGGATTGTCCTGGAGTGGATGCTGTGGTGGAGAGGTTGCATCAGATTTGGGGGCAGGTGGTGGACAATTTGAAGTTGTCCCAGGAGAAGACTCAGCTTTTTGCCAACCGCCGTCGTCGTGTTGGTCCTCGGCTTTGTGTTGGGGACTTGGTGTGGTTGTCTTCTCGTTTTGTCCCTATGAGGGTTTCTTCTCCTAAGTTTAAGCCTCGGTTCATCGGCCCGTACAAGATATTGGAGATTCTTAACCCTGTGTCCTTCCGTTTGGACCTCCCTGCATCCTTTTCGATTCATAATGTTTTTCATCGGTCATTGTTGCGCAGGTATGAGGTACCGGTTGTGCCTTCCGTTGAGCCTCCTGCTCCGGTGTTGGTTGAGGGTGAGTTGGAGTACGTTGTGGAAAAGATCTTAGACTCTCGTGTTTCCAGACGGAGACTCCAGTATCTGGTCAAATGGAAGGGATACGGTCAGAAGGATAATACTTGGGTCACTGCCTCTGATGTTCATGCCTCCGATCTTGTCCGTGCCTTTCATAGGGCTCATCCTGATCGCCCTGGTGGTTCTGGTGAGGGTTCGGTGCCCCCTCCTTGAGGGGGGGGTACTGTTGTGAAATTGGATTCTGGGCTCCCCCGGTGGCCACTTGTGGAATTGAACTTGTGTGCATCATCCCCTCTGTTCACCTGCTCCTATCAGGATGTGGGAGTCGCTATATAACCTTGCTCCTCTGTCAGTTTCTTGCCGGTCAACAATGTAATCAGAAGCCTTCTGTGCTTGTTCCTGCTACTAGACAACTCCCAGCTAAGTTGGACTTTTGTCCTTGTGTGTTTTTGCATTTTGTTCCTGTTCACAGCTGCTGTTTCGTTACTGTGTCTGGAAAGCTCTAGTGATCGGAAATTGCCACTCTGGTGTTATGAGTTAATGCTAGAGTCTTAAAGGAATTTCTGGATGGTGTTTTGATAGAGTTTTCTGCTGACCATGAAAGTGTCCTTTCTGTCTTCCTGCTATCTAGAAAGCGGACCTCGATTTTGCTAAACCTATTTTCATACTACGTTTGTCATTTCATCTAAAATCACCGCCAATATATGTGGGGGCCTCTGTCTGCCTTTTGGGAAAATTTCTCTAGAGGTGAGCCAGGACTGTCTTTTCCTCTGCTAGGATTAGGTAGTTCTCCGGCTGGCGCTGGGCATCTAGGGTTAAAAAACGTAGGCATGCTACCCGGCTACTTCTAGTTGTGCGGCAGGTTTAGTTCATGGTCAGTATAGTTTCCATCTTCCAAGAGCTAGTTCTCATATATGCTGGGCTATGTTCTCTCGCCATTGAGAATCATGACAGCTGGTGTTCTCCCCCCGGGCCGTTAGACGGTTCGGGGGTTCTTGAATTTCCAGCGTGGATATTTTTGATAGGGTTTTTGCTGACCATATAAGTTATCTTACTATATTCTGCTATTAGCTAGTGGGCCTCTCTTTGCTAAATACCTAGCTCATTCTTACGTTTGTCTTTTCCTCTTACCTCACCGTTATTATTTGTTGGGGGCTTGTATCCAACTTTTGGGGTCTTTTTCTCTGGAGGCAAGAAAGGTCTTTCTTTTCCCTTCTAGGGTTAGTTAGTTCTCCGGCTGGCGCAAGACGTCTAGAATCAACGTAGGCACGTTCCCCGGCTGCTGCTATTTGTGGTGCTAGGATTAGATATATGGTCAGCCCAGTTACCACTGCCCTATGAGCTGGTTTTTGTGTTTGCAGACTTGGTAACTATTTCTGAGACCCTCTGCCATTGGGGTCATAACAGTATGCCAGGCCAACATTGAATGTTTAATGCATTGCAGAAGTGGGATAATAAGAAAGGAAATTCTGAGTTTTTTTTTTTTTTTCTTTCCTCTCTTCCTCCCCTTTACCTTTGAGTGGCTTGTGCTTGCTGCAGACATGAATGTCCAGACCTTGATTACAAGTGTAGACCAGCTTGCTGCTCGTGTGCAGGGCATACAAGATTTTGTTACCAGTAGTCCAATGTCTGAACCTAAAATACCTATTCCTGAACTGTTTTCTGGAGACCGATTTAAGTTTAGGAATTTCAGGAATAATTGTAAATTGTTTCTATCTCTGAGACCCCGTTCATCTGGAGATTCAGCTCAGCAAGTTAAAATTGTTATCTCTTTTTTACGGGGCGACCCTCAGGATTGGGCTTTCTCGCTAGCGCCAGGAGATCCGGCATTGGCAAATATTGATGCGTTTTTTCTGGCGCTCGGATTGCTATACGAGGAACCCAATCTTGAAGTTCAGGCAGAAAAAGCCTTGCTGGCTATTTCTCAGGGCCAGGATGAAGCTGAAGTGTATTGCCAAAAATTTCGGAAATGGTCCGTGCTTACTCAGTGGAATGAGTGTGCTCTGGCCGCAAATTTCAGAAATGGCCTTTCTGAAGCCATTAAGAATGTGATGGTGGGTTTCCCCATTCCTACAAGTCTGAATGATTCCATGGCGCTGGCTATTCAAATTGACCGGCGTTTGCGGGAACGCAAAACCGCTAATCCTCTGGTGGTGTTGTCTGAACAAACACCTGATTTAATGCAATGTGATAGAATTCAGACTAGAAATGAGCGGAAAAATCATAGACGTCAGAATGGGTTGTGTTTTTACTGTGGTGATTCTACACATGTTATATCAGCATGCTCTAAACGCCTAACAAGGGTTGTTAGTCCTGTCGCCATTGGTAATTTGCAACCTACATTTATTTTGTCTGTGACTTTAATTTGCTCATTGTCTTCTTACCCTGTTATGGCGTTTGTGGATTCAGGTGCTGCCCTGAGTCTTATGGATCTGTCATTTGCCAAGCGCTGTGGTTTTGTTCTTGAACCGTTGGTAAATCCTATTCCTCTTAGAGGTATTGATGCTACGCCATTGGCGGAAAATAAACCGCAGTTTTGGACGCAGGTAACCATGTGCATGACTCCTGAACATCGGGAGGTGATTCGTTTTCTTGTTCTGCATAAAATGCATGATTTGGTCGTTTTGGGTCTGCCATGGTTACAGACCCATAATCCAGTCTTGGATTGGAAGGCAATGTCTGTGTCAAGTTGGGGTTGTCAGGGAATTCATGCTGATTTCCCGCCGGTGTCTATTGCTTCCTCTACTCCTTCGGAAGTTCCTGAGTATTTGTCTGATTATCAGGATGTATTCAGCGAGTCCAGATCCAGTGCTCTTCCTCCTCATAGGGACTGTGACTGCGCCATAGATTTGATTCCAGGTAGTAAATTTCCTAAGGGACGATTATTTAATCTGTCTGTACCTGAGCATGCCGAAATGCGTTCGTATATCAAGGAGTCTCTGGAGAAGGGGCATATCCGTCCATCCTCTTCCCCTCTTGGTGCGGGATTCTTTTTTGTGGCCAAGAAGGACGGATCTTTGAGACCTTGTATTGACTATCGTCTTCTGAATAAAATCACTGTTAAATTTCAGTATCCTTTGCCTCTGTTGTCGGACTTGTTTGCCCGGATTAAAGGTGCCAAGTGGTTCACCAAGATAGAGCTACGTGGTGCGTACAACCTTGTGCGCATTAAGCAAGGAGATGAATGGAAGACTGCATTTAATACGCCCGAATGTCATTTTGAGTACTTGGTGATGCCTTTTGGGCTCTCTAATGCTCCCTCAGTGTTTCAGTCCTTTATGCATGATATTTTCCGGAAGTATCTGGATAAATTTATGATTGTTTATCTGGATGATATTCTGGTTTTCTCTGAAGATTGGGACTCACATGTGGAGCAGGTCAGGATGGTGTTTCAGGTTTTGCGTGAGAACGCGTTGTTTGTTAAGGGCTCAAAGTGTCTCTTTGGAGTACAGAAGGTTCCCTTTCTGGGGTTTATTTTTTCCCCTTCTGCTGTGGAGATGGACCCAGTCAAGGTCCGAGCTATTCATGATTGGACTCAACCCACGTCAGTTAAGAGTCTTCAGAAGTTCTTGGGTTTTGCTACTTCTACCGTCGTTTTATCGCTAATTTTTCTAGCGTTGTTAAACCTTTGATGGATATGACCAAGAAAGGTTCTGATGTTGCTAACTGGGCTCCTGCAGCCGTGGAGGCGTTCCAAGAGTTGAAGCGCCGGTTTACTTCAGCGCCTGTTTTGTGCCAGCCTGATGTCTCACTTCCCTTTCAGGTCGAAGTGGATGCTTCGGAGATTGGGGCAGGGGCCGTGTTGTCACAGAGAGGCCCTGGTTGCTCGGTAATGAGACCATGTGCTTTCTTCTCTAGGAAGTTTTCGCCTGCTGAGCGGAATTATGATGTTGGCAATCGGGAGTTGCTGGCCATGAAGTGGGCATTTGAGGAGTGGCGTCATTGGCTCGAAGGTGCTAAGCATCGTGTGGTGGTCTTGACTGATCACAAAAATTTGATGTATCTCGAGTCTGCTAAACGCCTGAATCCTAGACAGGCCCGCTGGTCATTGTTTTTCTCCCGTTTTGACTTTGTGGTCTCGTATTTACCAGGTTCAAAGAATGTGAAGGCTGATGCTCTTTCAAGGAGCTTTGTGCCTGACTCTCCTGGAGTCGCAGAACCTGTTGGTATTCTTAAAGAGGGAGTTATCTTGTCAGCCATTTCTCCTGATTTACGACGCGTGTTGCAGAGATTTCAGGCTGGTAGACCTGACTCTTGTCCACCTGACAGACTGTTTGTTCCTGATAAGTGGACCAGTAGAGTCATTTCCGAGGTTCATTCCTCGGTGTTGGCAGGTCATCCGGGAATTTTTGGCACCAGAGATCTGGTGGCTAGGTCCTTTTGGTGGCCTTCCTTGTCACGGGATGTGCGGTCATTTGTGCAGTCCTGTGGGACTTGTGCTCGAGCTAAGCCTTGCTGTTCTCGTGCCAGCGGGTTGCTCTTGCCCTTGCCTGTCCCGAAGAGGCCTTGGACACACATTTCCATGGATTTCATTTCTGATCTCCCGGTGTCTCAGGGCATGTCTGTCATCTGGGTGGTATGTGATCGCTTTTCTAAAATGGTCCATTTGGTGCCTTTGCCTAAGCTGCCTTCCTCTTCCGATCTGGTTCCTGTGTTCTTTCAGAATGTGGTTCGTTTACACGGCATTCCTGAGAATATTGTGTCTGACAGAGGATCCCAGTTTGTTTCCAGGTTCTGGCGATCCTTTTGTGCTAGGATGGGCATTGATTTGTCGTTCTCGTCTGCCTTTCATCCTCAGACTAATGGACAAACGGAGCAAACTAATCAGACTCTGGAGGCTTATTTGAGGTGTTTTGTTTCGGCAGGATGATTGGGTGACCTTCTTGCCGTTGGCTGAGTTTGCCCTTAATAATCGGGCTAGTTCCGCTACTTTGGTTTCGCCATTTTTCTGCAACTCTGGTTTCCATCCTCGTTTTTCCTCGGGACATGTGGAGCCTTCTGACTGTCCTGGGGTGGATTCTGTGGTGGATAGGTTGCAGCAGATCTGGAATCATGTGGTGGACAACTTGAAGTTGTCACAGGAGAAGGCTCAGCGTTTTGCCAACCGCCGCCGCGGTGTGGGTCCCCGACTTCGTGTTGGGGATTTGGTATGGCTGTCTTCTTGATTTGTTCCTATGAAGGTCTCCTCTCCTAAATTTAAGCCTCGCTTCATCGGTCCTTACAAGATATTGGAAATCCTTAATCCAGTTTCCTTTCGCTTGGATCTTCCGGTGTCGTTTGCCATTCACAACGTGTTCCATAGGTCTTTGTTGCGGCGCTACGTTGTGCCTGTGGTTCCTTATGTTGAGCCTCCTGCTCCGGTGTTGGTTGAGGGCGAGTTGGAGTACGTGGTGGAGAAGATCTTGGATTCTCGTCTCTCCAGACGGAGGCTTCAGTATCTGGTCAAGTGGAAGAGCTATGGTCAGGAGGATAATTCCTGGGTGGTTGCCTCTGATGTGCATGCGGCCGATTTAGTTTGTGCCTTTCACGCTGCTCATCCTGATCGCCCTGGTGATCGTAGTGAGGGTTCGGTGACCCCTCCTTAAGGGGGGGTACTGTTGTGAATTAAACTTTTTGGCTCCCTCTGGTGGTTACTAGTGATATGACTCTGGGATTTTCTTCCCTCAGTTTGCACCCACCTGGGTCGTTAGTCCAGGGGTGTTGCTATATAAACCTCTTGGATCCTTAGTCCAGTGCCTGGCATCGTTGTAATCAGATCCTTTTTGTTTGCTCCTATCTGCTGGTCCTGGTTCGTGCAAAATTAAGCTAAGTCCTGCTTCTTTGTTTTTTTAGTTATTTGCTCGCTCTCTTTTTTGTCCAGCTTGTACTAAATGTGATTCCTGACCTTGCTGGAAGCTCTAGGGGGCTGGTGTTCTCCCCCCTGGCCGTTAGACGGTTCGGGGGTTCTTGAATTTCCAGCGTGGATATTTTTGATAGGGTTTTTGCTGACCATATAAGTTATCTTACTATATTCTGCTATTAGCTAGTGGGCCTCTCTTTGCTAAATACCTAGCTCATTCTTACGTTTGTCTTTTCCTCTTACCTCACCGTTATTATTTGTTGGGGGCTTGTATCCAACTTTTGGGGTCTTTTTCTCTGGAGGCAAGAAAGGTCTTTCTTTTCCCTTCTAGGGTTAGTTAGTTCTCCGGCTGGCGCGAGACGTCTAGAATCAACGTAGGCACGTTCCCCGGCTGCTGTTATTTGTGGTGCTAGGATTAGATATATGGTCAGCCCAGTTACCACTGCCCTATGAGCTGGTTTTTGTGTTTGCAGACTTGGTAACTATTTCTGAGACCCTCTGCCATTGGGGTCATAACATAAGCCCACGCCCTGGCAGTATATATTAGCTCACACATACACATAATAGACAGGTCATGTGACTGACAGCTGCCGGATTCCTATATGGTACATTTGTTGCTCTTGTAGTTTGATTATTAATCAGATTTTTATTTTTGAAGGATAATACCAGACTTGTGTGTGTTTTAGGGCGAGTTTCGTGTGTCAAGTTGTGTGTGTTGAGTTGTGTGTGGCGACATGCATGTAGCGACTTTTGTGAGATGAGTTTTGTGTGGCGACATGCGTGTAGCAACTTTTTGTGTGTCGAGTTGCATGTGACAGGTTAGTGTAGCAAGTTGTGTGCAGCAAGTTTTGCGCATGGCGAGTTTATGTGTGGTGCCTTTTGAGTATGTGCAAGTTTTGTGTGAGGCAACTTTTGCATGTGTTGCAACTTTTGTGCATGTGGCAATTTTTCCGCGTGTGCAAGTTTTGCGTGTGGCGACTTTTGTGTTTCGACTTTTATGTGGCGAGGTTGGTGTGGTTGTATGTGTGGTGAAATGTGCGCTGAGGGTGGTATATGTGTTCGAGCACGTGGTAGTGTGTGGCGCATTTTGTGTGTGTGTTCATATCCCCGTGGTGGTGTGGTGAGTATCCCATGTCGGGGCCCCACCTTAGCAACTGTACAGTATATACTCTTTGGCGCCATCGCTCTCATTCTTTAAGTCCCCCTTGTTCACATCTGGCAGCTGTTAATTTGCCTTCAACACTTTTCCTTTCATTTTTTCCCCATTATGTAGATAGGGGCAAAATTGTTTGGTGAATTGGAAAGCGCGGGGTTAAAATTTCACCTCACAACATAGCCTATGACGCTCTCGGGGTCCAGACGTGTGACTGTGCAAAATTTTGTGCCTGTAGCTGCGACGGTTCAGATGCCAATCCCGGACATACACACATACACACATTCAGCTTTATATATTAGATATTAACATACTGACTGTAGAGTTATTAAACTATACTTAGTCACGAAGTGTTGATTAACTTAAGAAAAAAAACTTTATTCACATATACACAATCCACACAATTAAAATCAGCCGCAAAACCAGAACAAAGTATCATAATAGAGGTAAGCGAAGGAAACAGCAGGTATCCAAACAAGATCAGCCAATTTTACTGCTGCATACGTATCCGTGGATGTTCATGAAGAATACTTTACTCATTAGAAAAGATCTTTTTCCCTTTGCAGCATATACCCCGAATTTTAAAGTGACAGTGCAAAGTAATCACTATTATGCCATACCACATGAAGGTGCAAACGCATACTATTTATAAATAATCATTATTTTAGTAATAAAAAAGTTCATTCCCAAAGAGAAAATATGTTTCTCCAATGTATAGGGTAATTACCCACCGCCAAATGTTCAAAGTTGGCCCACCAAGCATTGCACACTTATCTGCCTTATAAATGCCCTGTGTTTAATATGCTAAAAAGATTTCGCTAACCTAATACGTATCGTTATCACAAGCACCATCTCCAGAACACAGGGCAAATACACCACCACCAGGTTGTAACCCGTGGGGCCACAAACTATCGCACTTCCCATCAGCCTCATAAATATCATCTAGAAAGAGTACCTAAATACTGCATTCAATTTACTCGGTACATATTACCTGGATACACCTGCTGTTCACCTGCCTTGTGGCACGCTAGACCTCAGCTACCCCGACGCGCGTTTGGCATCTGCTTCCTCCTGGGGGCTTTATATTATATATATAAAGTTATTGAAAGTCCATTCTGCAAATTTATTGGAAATTAATTCTTGCGACGTTTTCCATTCACATTAAAGCTTCTCTTGATCACTTTTCTCTTTTGGAAGGTCTGCGGATCTTGTCTGTGAAGCGTCCAGCGGTAGTCCTCCATCATGTTCACTTCCATCTACCTTGGCATCAGAGTTCCAGCTCCTTGATATTCTGATGAAATCTTTCTCCTTGCTAGCAGCGCATCAGTTTTTAGGAAAGTCGTCCAAATGGGAATGTAAAAAATGTAACTTCAAGTTCATCAGACAACTCAAGGCTTTGAAATATTTCAGCATGTTCTCCATGATGGATTTAAATTTTGGAAATTCGTTGTCGGATTATGGGACTCTCATCTCCCTTCACCAGTATCCATTGTGTGATACTGGAGTACGACCCCGTGACAACTGGAAAAAGTTATGTTACGTAGATCATTCTCAGCTCAGTGACAGCTGGATAACCTTTACACGCGCGTATTGGATCCTTCTACTTGGCTCCAATCTGTAATTGAACTGTGACAGTATCTGAGTTTATTTTCACAACACCTGAGTATTACAATGGTATGAAGGAATTTACTGTCATCAGAAGGGCAAGCAATCAATTTACAATTAAAACTCTGGAAATTACACTTTACAGATTATTAGTATAACCGCAAATCTGAGAGGCTGTCACTGCTATTTAGTGATTTTACATTACAGGCATGTGATACGTTTAGAGAAGACCTGAAGGAAGGACAACAAAGTATCCAAACTCTTCAGAATTACTAATTGTCTAACTTTTTTTTTAAGTATAAGCCTAGATGGACTATAATATTGCACATGTGTACAAAAATATAACTACTATAATACTGCTCCTATGTACAAGAATATAACTACTATAATACTGCTCCTATGTACAAGAATATAACTACTATAATACTGCTCCTATGTACAAGAATATAACTACTATAATACTGCCTCCTATGTACAAGAATATAACTACTATAATACTGTCCCTATATACAAGAATATAACTACTATAATACTGCCCCTATGTACAAGAATATAACTACTATAATACTGCCCCTATGTACAAGAATATAACTACTATAATACTGCTCCTATGTACAAGAATATAACTACTATAGTACTGCTCCTGTGTACAAGAATATAACTACTATAATACTGCTCCTATGTACAAGAATATAACTACTATAATACTGCTCCTATGTACAAGAATATAACTACTATAATACTGCTCCTATGTACAAGAATATAACTACTATAATACCGCCCCTATGTACAAGAATATAACTACTATAATACTACCTCCTATGTACAAGAATATAACTACTATAATACTGCTCCTATATACAAGAATATAACTACTATAATACTGCTCCTATGTACAAGAATATAACTACTATAATACTGCCCCTATCTACAAGAATATAACTACTATAATACTGCCCCTGTGTACAAAAATATAACTACTATAATACTGCTCCTACGTACAGGAATATAGCTACTATAATACTGCTCCTATGTACAAGAATATAACTACTATAATACTGCTCATATGTACAAGAATATAACTACTATAATACTGCCCCTATGTACAAGAATATAACTACTATAATACTGTCCCTATGTACAAGAATATAACTACTATAATACTGCCCCTATGTACAAGAATATAACTACTATAATACTGCTCCTATGTACAGGAATATAACTACTATAATACTGCGCCTATGTACAAGAATATAACTACTATAGTACTGCTCCTACGTACAGGAATATAACTACTATAATACTGCCCCTATGTATAAGAATATAACTACTATAGTACTGCCCCTATGTACAAGAATATAACTACTATAATACTGCTCCTATGTACAAGAATATAACTACTATAATACTGCTCCTATGTACAGGAATATAACTAATATAATACTGCTGCTATGTACAAGAATATAACTACTATAATACTGCCCCTATGTACAAGAATATAACTACTATAATACTGCTGCTATGTACAAGAATATAACTACTATAATACTGCTCCTATGTACAAGAATATAACTACTATAATACTGCTGCTATGTACAAGAATATAACTACTATAATACTGCTCCTCTGTACAAGGATATAACTACTATAATACTGCTCCTATGTACGAGAATATAACTACTATAATACTGCTCCTATGTACGAGAATATAACTACTATAATACTGCTCCTATGTACAAGAATATAACTACTATAATACTGCTCCTATGTACAAGAATATAACTACTATAATACTGCTGCTATGTACAAGAATATAACTACTATAATACTGCTCCTATGTACAAGAATATAACTACTATAATACTGCTCCTATGTACGAGAATATAACTACTATAATACTGCTCCTATGTACAAGAATATAACTACTATAATACTGCTCCTATGTACAAGAATATAACTACTATAATACTGCTGCTATGTACAAGAATATAACTACTATAATACTGCCCCTATGTACAAGAATATAACTACTATAATACTGCTCCTATGTACAAGAATATAACTACTATAATACTGCCCCTATGTACAAGAATATAACTACTATAATACTGCTCCTATGTACGAGAATATAACTGCTATAATACTGCTCCTATGTACAAGATTATAACTACTATAATACTGCCCCTATGTACAAGAATATAACTACTATAATACTGCTCCTATGTACGAGAATATAACTGCTATAATACTGCTCCTATGTACAAGATTATAACTACTATAATACTGCCCCTATGTACAAGAATATAACTACTATAATACTGCCCCTATATACAAGAATATAACTACAATAATACTGCTCCTATATACAAGAATATAACTGCTATAATACTGCCCTCTATGTACAAGAATATAACTATTATAATACTGCTCCTATGTACCAGAATATAACTACTGGTTAAAAAAAAAAAAAAAAATTCCTTTCTTGGCGCTTTCCGGAAGACAAGGATAGTTTGGAGGTTGTATTCACATGCAATCCTTGGATCAAGGCTGGCATAGTTCCTGCAATAGTGCTGCATACCGGAATATTATAAGGCGTGGATCCATCATACGGATCAATTGAAGGGTGAGTGCAACAATACATATTTCTTGCTGTGAATATACACCTACACTTAGACTCTGCGCCCCTTGTCTCCCCTTTTATATCTCCTTCCGATATCCTTGTGAAGAATATAACTACTATAATACTGCCCCCTATGTACAAGAATATAACTACTATAATACTGCTCCTATGTACAAAAATATACCTACTATAATACTGCTCCTATGTACAAGAATATAACTACTATAGTACTGCTCCTACGTACAGGAATATAGCTACTATAATACTACCTGTATGTACAAGAATATAACTACTATAATACTGCCCCTATGTACAAGAATATAACTACTATAGTACTGCCCCTATGTACAAGAATATAACTACAATAATACTGCTCCTATGTACAAGAATATAACTACTATAATACTGCTCCTATGTACAAGAATATAACTACTATAATACTGCCCCTATGTACAAGAATATAACTACTATAATACTGCTGCTATGTACAAGAATATAACTACTATAATACTGCTCCTATGTACAAGAATATAACTACTATAATACTGCTGCTATGTACGAGAATATAACTGCTATACTAAAGCTCCTATGTACAAGAATATAACTACTATAATACTGCCCCTATGTACAAGAATATAACTACTATAATACTGCTCCTATGTACAAGAATATAACTACTATAATACTGCCCCTATGTACAAGAATATAACTACTATAATACTGCTCCTATGTATAAGAATATAACTACTATAATACTGCCCCCTATGTACAAGAACATAACTACTATATTACTGCCCCTATGTACAAGAATATAACTACTATAATACTGCTCCTATGTACAAGAATATAACTGCTATAATACTGCCCTCTATGTACAAGAATATAACTATTATAATACTGCTCCTATGTACCAGAATATAACTACTGGTTAAAAAAAAAAAAAAAAATTCCTTTCTTGGCGCTTTCCGGAAGACAAGGATAGTTTGGAGGTTGTATTCACATGCAATCCTTGGATCAAGGCTGGCATAGTTCCTGCAATAGTGCTGCATACCGGAATATTATAAGGCGTGGATCCATCATACGGATCAATTGAAGGGTGAGTGCAACAATATATATTTCTTGCTGTGAATATACACCTACACTTAGACTCTGCGCCCCTTGTCTCCCCTTTTATATCTCCTTCCGATATCCTTGTGAAGAATATAACTAGTATAATACTGCCCCCTATGTACAAGAATATAACTACTATAATACTGCTCCTATGTACAAAAATATAACTACTGTAATACTGCTCCTATGTACAAAAATATAACTACTATAGTACTGCTCCTACGTACAGGAATATAGCTACTATAATACTGCCTGTATGTACAATAATATAACTACTATAATACTACCCCTATGTAAAAGAATATAACTACTATAATACTGCTCCTATGTACAAGAATATAACTACTATAATACTGCGCCTATGTACAAGAATATAACTACTATAATACTGCTCCTACGTACAGGAATATAACTACTATAATACTGCCCCTATGTATAAGAATATAACTACTATAGTACTGCCCCTATGTACAAGAATATACCTACTATAATACTGCCCCTATGCACAAGAATATAACTACTATAATACTGCCCCTATGTACAAGAATATAACTACTATAATACTGCCCCTATGTACAAGAATATAACTACTATAATACTGCTCCTATGTACAAGAATATAACTACTATAATACTGCCCCTATATACAAGAATATAACTACTATAATACTGCTCCTATATACAAGAATATAACTACTATAATACTGCCTCCTATGTACAAGAATATAACTACTATAATACTGCCCACTAGGTACAAGCATATAACTACTATAATACTGCCCCCTATGTACAAGAATATAACTACTATAATACTGCTCCTATGTACAAGAATATAACTATTATAATACTGCTCCTATGTACAAGAATATAACTACTATAATACTGCCCCTATGTACAAGAATATAACTACTATAATACTGCTCCTATGTACAAGAATATAACTATTATAATACTGCCCCTATGTACAAGAATATAACTACTATAATACTGCTCCTATATACAAGGATATAACTACTATAATACTGCTCCTATGTACAAGAATATAACTACTATAATACTTCCCCCTATGTACAAGAATATAACTACTATAATACTGCCCCTATGTACAAGAATATAACTACTATAATACTGCTCCTATGTACAAGAATATAACTATTATAATACTGCTCCTATATACAAGGATATAACTATTATAATACTGCTCCTATATACAAGGATATAACTACTATAATACTTCCCCCTATGTACAAGAATATAACTATTATAATACTGCCCCTATGTACAAGAATATAACTACTATAATACTGCTCCTATGTACAAGAATATAACTATTATAATACTGCTCCTATATACAAGGATATAACTATTATAATACTGCTCCTATATACAAGGATATAACTACTATAATACTTCCCCCTATGTACAAGAATATAACTATTATAATACTGCTCCCTATGTACAAGAATATAACCTATATAATACTGCTCCCTGTTGACAGTTCTGGTTCTCTATATTGCTACTGTATTTTGTACGTATTATAGAGTAAATCATAATATATCTGTATCTTTTTACAGTTTTGTCTTTTTAATAATGTATGATTATGATGATACTGAAGCTTCTACGACAACAATAAAACATGAACCAATTTCTTCTCCTAAAACAAAACCTGGTGCTCTTTATTGTGCAATCTATATTCCAGTAGATTAGATGGAGTTGTCCCTGTGGTTTAGTGCTTATGTTTATTGTTGCAGCCCGATAAGGATTTTATCCGGAATTCTTAAGTTGCTCGGTAGGAAATCCTGGGCTCTTTAAAAGATTATCTTCTATGCTGCTGGTTTTGGTAACTGATTTCTCCCTGTGGGGAAGGTAGAGCACTGTATTTGAGGAAATCAATAGCCGTTCCCTTCTCGGTAACTTTCAGCAGTCAGACCTGATGATAATGAGCTCGGTGCGGCAGCTGGAGACTGCCAGGTCCATGTGATATGTTCTGCAAATCCAGTCCCATGTCAGCAAAACTTTGAAATGTGAGAAGGGATGTTGTTGGTGTAAAGTGCACAGGTTGGGGAAAATTCCTCCAAACCTCCGGGCGGGGAGCTTGGAGGAAATGGAAGTGGTTACAAAACTACAAAACTCTTTTTTTTATTATTGTTTTTTTTTTCATTTTTACATGTTTTGCTTATGAATCTGACAATAGCACAGAAAATAACCTAAAAAAACTTTTAATAAGAATATTCTACATCTCTCAATAATAAAAAATGGGTATATGCTTAATCGTAAGGAGAGGCTCTAGGGTTTATGCTAATAATGAGAGGTTCTAGTATGTATGCTGATAGTAAGGAGAGGCTCTAGTGTGTATGATAATAGTAAGGAAAGGCTCTAGGGTCCATGTTAATAATAACAAGAGGCTCTAGTGTGTATGTTAAAAGTAAGGAAAGGATCTAGGGTTTATACTAATAATAAGGAAATTGTCAAAGAGATAAATTGTAAAATCCAGAAAGGCTTCTCCAGAGAGCGGACATCTCACCCTCACATTAAAAATATGGGATTAATTATAATTGCGGAAGTGAGCAAGAACACAACCTCCATTGAAGTAGGCCCTCCTGCCGTGAACAGGTAATTATTACCATAGAGAGATCAGATGAGAACCAGCCAAAGAGCCTAGGATACGTATACTCAGAATTGGAGAACTATAGCGGCTTCCTCTGTTCAAAGGAATTATCTAGAACTTAATGGAACCAGTGGCCACTGGCCAGTGATGAATATTGGGGTTTGCATCAATTTAATATTTATGGGAGACATATTTTTGGCGTCGTAGTTAAGAAATGAACAAAACGCATTCACTCACGTCACCTTAAGGCCGGCCTAACACTTCCAACTTAATATCAGAAAGATGGATGATGCTATCTGTCAAAGATGACACCAGAGAGATCACGCAGAATCCAACCACTGCCACCAATTGTCAAAGATCGCAGCTAGGGGGGTCATAACTGAACCCATGACACTATTATCTTTTTGTAGCAAACAGCCCTCTGCTGCCATCTATCTTCCTTACAATTACATTGGAATTGACCGTTGATTAACGAAGGCGGCTGCTCTGCTTCCACTAAGGCCGGTTATTGGGAAACTAACAGTCGGTGTATGGTATATACCCTCCAATTCCAATACATGGTATATGTGTATATACCCCCGGTATGGTCACTGCTAACTCCACTATAACCCAATAACTATTCGCTGCCACCACCAGTTGTTTTTATACAGGCTGACTGGATGCCTGATTTGTGGTAGTGTATTGCTCCCATCAGCCTACGCCTGCTGCCTCTAATAACAGTGAAAACAGGCGGTGGTTGCTCTCATCAACCGGCGCCTGCGCTCTAAATAAATAATTTAAAAAAATACAGCATGGGTTCCCCTGTATTTTTGATAACCAGCCACGCAAAACTCACAGCTGGGCATTGCAACCCTCAACTGTCAGCTTTAGCAATGCTGGTTATCTAGGATAGAGGGGTCCGCACTCTGATTTTTTAAAATTATTTAAATAAATTATTTTGAAAAAATGGCGTGGGGTCCCCCTCATTTTTTTGAGGTTGATGTCACCTTTGTATTGTCCGGTGACATCAAGCCCATGGCTTAGTTATTTAGAGGCGTCTATAAGACACCTCTCCATTACTAATCCTATAGATATATTGTAAATAAAGACACAGCCAGAATAACGTCTTTTATTTCAAATAAAGCAAAACACACTGTTACTTACTTTTTTATTTAAAAACAACTAACACAGTTAGTTATATTCACATAACGCCCACTCTATTGAAGCCAACGTCTCCTGCAATAAAAAAAAACAACAATATCCCTCACCTGTCCATCATTCTATCCCATGCCGTAATCCATGACTAGGGATAAACATTTTTCAGCCTGGATGGTGTCAAGATGCGACCTTCCAGGTTGAGAACCACTGAGAGAATGAGCTGCTGCGAGCGCAGCCTCAGCGACTAGCAGTGACATCATTGATGTTACCGCAGGTCACTTAGGCTGCATTCCCAGCCGGGCCAATGAACTGCCGTGACCTCAGTGAGATCACCGCTTGCACAGTGAGAAAAAGCCTCACTCTGCAGTGGTGAGTTCACCCAGAGAAAGTTCAGACCCCTCTATTCTTGATAACCAGCCTTGCTAAAGCTGACAGCTGAGGGTTGCAGCCCCCAGCTGTGAGTTTTGTCTGCCTGGTTATCAAAAATAGAGGGGAATCCACTTCCTTTTTTTTTATTATTATTATTTAGAGCTCAGTTGCCACATGCTCTTGCTGTTATTAGCGGCAGCAGGCGTAGGCTGATGAAAACAGTAGTCCCATCAGCTGATGCCAGTGACCAAAGGAAAACTTCTTACCTCCAATCACAGCTGTGGGCTCATGCTGTCATTTGACATTGTGGGAACCGCAGCTCTCTGACTGGCGGTGATGATTTTACCGCCGATCAAAAGCAGTGTTTACTGTGCTGTCATGCTACATGTGTGCCTGTAAACACACAATATACCATATGAGAACAAGCGATAACAAAATAAAAAGTATACATTTATATAAATAGGGTTTTTTTTATTAAAATATATGAAAAACACACAAAAGTAGAAAAGAAATTCAAAATAGAGAAATAAAACATCAAACTCTTCCTAAGCCATTACCATCCTGCCTATGTTGTTGGGATGTTACATGCTGCTGATCCATTTCATGCAGGATGTTCGTTGTCACAAATATACCGAAAGTTTTTGTCCTAAGATATCAGGCAATGTGTGGTGTTACAATGTTGCATTGTTACACAAAATACAAATGTAAAAATTTAGTTGTTTTTATTGATTCTTTTATGTAGCTAAAAAAAACCGTAGCAGAAAAAAAATAGTAATGTAAAAAAGAAAACATAAATGTAAAAAAAAAAGAACTCTTTGGTTATGAGAGGGTTAACCCTGAGACTTTCAATAATGAAATCTGTATATCAGACACTGTATCACTGTACGATTAAACAAGTTTATAATCCAATGAAGTTTCAATTTGCTTCTGTAATGGTCTGTGGAGCAGCCACAATGGAGCCGAGTCTGTAATTAGGATCGCACTTCACCCCGAACTCCAGGAAGCCTCATTCACGTCGTGTAAGTAAGTGATGAGCAACCGATGATGAAGTCTACTTATAATAGACCCTTAATGTAACACAACCGGCCTCGATATAAGGACGTCGTCCGGTTATAGAACGGGAAGGATAATGAGAGATGAATCCACTGGCTGAGTGCAACTATCGAGACCTGGATCACCGCAAACAGAAGACCAGCGAAGACCTCCAAATCTCCCAAACCTTCCCAACGTATGTGCAAATGAAGATTTATCATAAACTGTGCACCCTCTTCACCAACACTGGCTTTGTACAAGCAATTTTATGGCAAAGTTCTCATGATGAGTTTTTGGTGATGTGTTTCTTTGCTGCACAAAAACCACAGTATTTCATATTTCCATCAAAGGGGATGGGATTTATAAAAAGCTCATAATGACCACTGAGGTTTTTTTTTTTACATTGCGTAAACTGACCTGCGGTGCGTGTTTCATATCGGCAACATGTCTACTTGTCTTGCGGATTCGATGGGGTTTTTTTGCAGGTTTTCCCCATAGAATTGCATATGGATGGAAAATCTGCATGTAATGTATCAATTAAGTATCAATGAAGCCAATTACCAAGAAGTATCTCAAAGAAAATCAGCTGTATGTGAAACATGACATAGCAACAGGAGACGTAAACCGCAGCGTCAAAAACGCAAGGAACATAATTTACCTAATAGTGGTAGAAATGTAGCAGAAAATCTGCAACACCCGAAGTTCATCGCATGTAGTAATGATCAGAACACACCCAATTAATCTAGATGTGCAGGACACTTAATGAAGACGGTGCGTCCTCCAACTGGCGGCGTGCACCTCCTGAAGTGGAGTGAACGTTCATGAATTAGAGGGATGTAACGTAGCAGCTCGTATGGAGCAGGTTCCAGCAGGAGCCGCGGCTTTCCCGACAGACGCTCTTAAAATCCTGAGTCACAAAAAAAAACACTCAAAACACTGAACATCTGAACAACAAAGTGGTTGCACAACAGAAATAAATGGCATGAGTCTTGTATTTTTAGAACAATTTTGCAGGTATTTTTTTAAAGCAGACCCTTCCTAAAACTTCTGTGTTGTGTTTGTGTTGCCATTTTCAGAGAGCCGTATCTTCCGCTATGAATGTATCTTCCATCGATGGGTTGTGTGAGCGCTCGTGTTTTGTATGGTGAACTGCTGTTTTTATTGATACTATTTTGCTGTACGCTTCAAGTTCTTCTGATTGATTTTTATTGTTGTCGGAGATGAACAGCGGCACATAAGTGGTTAAACAGTTGCAATCAGAGAGAGCTGGATGGCCAGACAGCACCAATCCTATGTTGATGGGAAAGGTTAACAAAAGTTGATAAATATTAAAGAAACATGGCTGCTCCCTTCAAAACTCAGCGCCAAACCTGTCCATGCATTGTGTCTCTCTCTCTCCTTGTCCCTGAATGAGGCCATGTCTCTGGCGGTGCGCCTGGACTGACGTCTTAGGGATAAGGACATATTTGTGACTGTTTCGGTGATCACTCCCTCTCCTACTACTGAGGCAGGTAGACCCATGTAAATTGGGACCTGCCGAGAGTCCCAGAAGGGAGTTATACGTGAAACATCTGCTTGTCTCTGTTTATAGTGCAGGTCATGATTCAGTGTTTCAAATACAGCAATGAATTACCTAAGAGTAAAGAGAATATAAAAGAAAAAAACATTAAGAATTAAGGACACCGATCCTAACAGTTTGAAGCTATCTTTGCAGGACAACAAGCTACATGGACTGATACAATAGGCAATCAACATATTAACAAACATTGATTGTTAAATTATCCTGTGCCTGGTTTCCCAAGGATAGAAGGACTGATACAATAAGTAAACAGCAGCCATTCAACAATTCACAAACATCAGTTCAATCTACAGAAAGAGTCAATGTTCAGACTCATACGGAACAGATTTATCAGCACAAAACACATCACACATGGGTGACTAGAGTCCTGATAGCCACATAAAAAGTGGTCAAGGACAACAGAAATACTCCGGGACATACATGAGAATACAGGACAACAAGGAGTAGAACAAATCTACCAAACCATTTTTATTATAATTAAATCATATCACAATAAGTAAATAAGTAAAATTGTAGTAACATATAGACGAGAATTATTAATGAAGGACTAAGGTAAAATAAATCTGGGGTAAGCACAATCAAGTACTCGGATCAGGGGAATAACATTCCTTAGTTAGAAAAAAGAGGTTTATATCCCAATTGATAAAGATGTAACTCTCCCTTAAAATGATTGATATATCAGCATATAGCAGGTTCAGTTTAAAGAAAGGTATTGCCTAAATGCATAAGAGTAAACAGTGAAAAACTTCCTATTGATATGTAAGTTAGCTAAGTGCTACAGGAATGCTCCTTACCCATATAAATCCCTGTGTGACCTCGCAGCCCCAACGTGCGTTTCGCGCGGCCTTCCTCAGGGGACGTCAGATTCATATGAATAAAAGCTGATGTCCTTGGGCCTACTGAATAAGACATCTGGCAAAATTAACAATTAATGTTGTGTCGTCACAGGGTGTACTCATTTATGCAGAACACTGTTTATGTTTATATATTTATATATATGTGTGTGTGTTTAATTCTCCAGCAATGGATGTAGTATACGACCCACTATTGGTCAGTAACAAGTAGAAGACATACAAAACAATCTCAGTTAAGAGATATCTATTTTTTCTCCTTTATTTCTTGTGCATATCCTGATATTTTTCTATCTCAAATACATTTTTCCTTTATTCGTCATTTTATTATTTATTTTTCAGATAGATCATCTCTCGTTCCTCATTCCTTGTATGACCTCAGGATCATCACAAATTCTTACATAAAGTTCCTTTTATCATCATACCCTTTATCTCTTGTTACTTTTTGTCCATTATACAAGGTCACATCTTCCCTAAGTCATCATTCACACTGCTGGATATTCAGTACTGCCCTGGATACAATAATATAGTGCAATACTAATATCACTTTTGCTTGTAACTTGCGGAAGTTATTTTAATTGTAGATGTTCCGCTAATTTGTGTTCTGTGAAAATTCATGAAGCGCGTTCTCATATTTGAACAATTTGGTTAAAAAAAAAGTCAACAAATACCACAAGACAAAGCAAGAAAGGTGACTTGAAAGGTGATGAATCGAGCTCTTCATGTTATTATTTAAGCACCATATGGCGGCATTTATTTAGACATTGTGCCAGTGTAGCTTAAACACTGCTATTAGATTACTTTATGAGCGGATTATGGTCACTCTTATAATTTAATATTAGTGGAATGTAGTCTGACATTGTTTGGTGCTACAATGTTGGCGTTGTTGCGTTATTGTTTTTGCACTGTATGGAGGTCGCGGCACTATATTCTTCATATAAATGCAATTTCTATGCATTATTTTGCCAGTGTACAATAGGGCGCCGTATGAAAGCAAGAGACCAATAACAATTTTAACAACCTGTAAAGGGTAACTATTTTTTACAAATCAATAGTGTACTTGAAAATAAGAAACTTTAAAAAAAAAAAAAAAAAAAAAAAAAATCTTATCAGAGAAATCTGCTTCTTTCTTATTCTGGATTAATCTTTTACTCTCAATTCATTGGTAAAATGTGTCTTCACTGAATACTAAAATAAGAGATGACAGTTGGTGCTTATAAAGTTCTATGGAGGAGCAAAACGTCTGTGCCGGTCTCTAGCTCCTCCCACCTCCATAGAGTTTCACAAGCACAAACTGACATCTCTTATCTCAGTAAATGGGAATGTCTGCATTCACCGAGTATACCTTTTACCCATGAAGTAATAGTGAAACATGAGACCAGGAGGAGAAAGAAGCAACTTTCTCTGATTAGACACATTACAACGTTGCTTATTTTTATGTGCACTATTGATTTATGGAAAGAAATTGAAATGTCGATTACTCTTAAAGAAAAGGACGATCCAGATATATTCACTTTTATTGAGGATTTGTATCTTGTTTTTTATTTAGGAGGTTAACTTCAGGGTACTCAGTAATGAAAGGATCCATTAGTGCAGAAGCCATTGAAGTCTTTGACGGCTGCATTAGATTTGTGCTGCGCTCGTCGGGGTTATTAGGACCTTTCAATGTTTTGGGTTGTTTATATCATATCTGGCCTTTTATACTCCAGATGTTCTTAGAAATGTAACATTAGGGCAATGGGAACTCGGAGTTATTCTATGTAGTAACGATGGCGGAGAAGATCCGGACGGGTTCATTCCTCAAATACAATGTTCTTAACCCCTTCCCGACATGTGACGGTATAGTACGTCACATGTCGGGACCCCCGCTTTGATGTGCGCTCCGGCGGTGAGCGCACATCAAAGTCGCGACATGTCAGCTGTTTTTTACAGCTGACATGTGCGCGCAATAGCGGCGGGTGAAATCGCGATCACCCGCCGCTATTAACTAGTTAAATGCCGCTGTCAAACTCAGACAGCGGCATTTAACTACCGCATCCGGCCGTGCGGCCGGATATGAGCGCATCGCCGACCCCCGTCACATGATCGGGGGTCGGCGATGTGTCAGGAAGGTAACCATAGAGGTCCTTGAGACCTCTATGGTTACTGATTGCCGGTGGCTGTGAGCGCCCCCCTGTGGTCGGCGCTCACAGCACACCTGCAAATCTGCTGTGTAGCAGCGATCTTATGATCACTGCTGCATAGCAGAGCCGATCGGGCTGTGCCTGCTTCTAGCCTCCCATGGAGGCTATAGAAGCATGGCAAAAGTAAAAAAAAAAAGTTTTTAAAAATGTGAAAAAAATAAAAAAAATATAAAAGTTTAAATCACCCCCCTTTCGCCCCAATCAAAATAAATCAATTAAAAAAAACCCAACCTACACATATTTGGTATCGCCGCGTTCAGAATCGCCCGATCTATCAATAAAAAAAAAGCATTAACCTGATCGCTAAATGGCGTAATGAGAAAAAAATTCGAAACGCCAGATTTACGTTTTTTTGGTCGCCACGACATTGCATTAAAATGCAATAACGGGCGATCAAAAGAACGTATCTACACCAAAATGCTATCATTAAAAACGCCAGCTCGGCACGCAAAAAATAAGCCCTCACCTGACCCCAGATCACGAAAAATGGAGACGCTACGAGTATCGGAAAATGGCGCAATTTTGTTTTGTTTTGTTTTTTGCAAAGTTTGGAATTTTTTTTCACCACTTAGGTGAAAAATAACCTAGTCATGTTAGGTGTCTATAAACTCGTAGTGACCTGGAGAATCATAATGGCAGGTCAGTTTTAGCATTTAGTGAACCTAGCAAAATAGGCAAGCAAAAAACAAGTGTGGGATTGCACTTTTTTTGCAATTTCACTGCACTTGGAATTTTTTTCCCGTTTTCTAGTACACGACATGCTAAAACCAATGATGTCGTTCAAAAGTACAACTCGTCCCGCAAAAAATAAGCCCTCACATGGCCAAATTGACGGAAAAATAAAAAAGTTATGGCTCTGGGAAGGAGGGTAGCGAAAAACGAAAATGGAAAAACGGAAAAAGCTCCGGGGGTGAAGGGGTTAAATTATACTGCAACTTATGATGGAAGAGCTGAAAAAGCATGTAAAAAGTATGATGGGAATATTATTAATAATAATAAGCTGAATTCAAGAAAAAATGTATTATTATTATTATTAATGTCATTATTATTTATTAATATGATTATTATTATATTATTATTAATTATGCTATACTTATTATTATGTATTGATATTATTATTAATGATATTATTATTATTAATTATACTATTATTATTTATTAATTTTATTGTTTATTAATATAATTAAATATATTATTATTATTATTATTATTATTATTGATGTTATTATTATTATTTTACACTGGTGATTTATATCATCCTATTAATAAATCGTGAGAATGTTGATAATCAAATGTAATATTAGTTACTATGAATTCATGAATGAAAATACTGTTAATAATGAGGACATAATATAATATATACATTACTGTGCAAAAGTTTTATTCTGGTGTGGAAAAAAATGCTCCATATTCTGATAGTTTTCAAAAATAGAAATTTTAATAGTTTATTATTATTTTTATCATTAATCAAAATTCAAAGTGAATGAACAAAAGAGAAATCTGAACCCGATCAATAAATGGTGACCGCACTTTGCCTTCAAAACATCATCAAAGCATCACTTCTCCTCATCACTTGTACACAGGTTATGGAGGGTCTCGGCAGGAGGTTGTGCAAAACATCTTGGAGACCGGACCCCAGATCTTCTGTGTATGAGGCTCGTGCGGATCCTTCATGTGATCCCAGACAGACGGGATGATGGGAGATCAGGGCTCGGTGGAGTCGGATCATCACCCCCAGGACTCCTCGTTATTAGTGACATTGGCCGGATGTTGGGGGTCATTATCCGGCTGCAGAACAAATTTGGAGCCAACAGACGCCTCCTGATGAGATTACATCATGGAGAAGTATCTGCCGAGATTGGATATGAGGGGATCAGGCAAAATTCCAAATCACTTATTGATGGAGATTTTCTCAGAAATTTGAATAAAAGTTAAAAAAAAATCTTTATACTCAACTCTCTGGCATGGAGAGGATGATGCAGATGACGGGCGGTCACAGATACTGATGATGGAGGTGACGGGCGGTCACTAGATACTGATGATGGAGGTGACGGGCGGTCACAGATACTGATGATGGAGGTGACGGGCGGTCACAGATACTGATGATGGAGGTGACGGGCGGTCACCAGATACTGATGATGGAGGTGATGGGCTGTCACAGATACTGATGATGGAGGTGACGGGCGGTCACCAGATAATGATGATGGAGGTGACAGTTAATTATCAGATCCTGATAGAATTTCTATTTCTGTTTTCATCATTCACCTTGCATTTTGTTAATTGATAGAAATAAACATTTATATTTTTGGAAGCTTCTTACTCTGCAGTTTTCCACATCTGCCTAAAACTTTTGCACAATATGAAACTTTTCAGAATGTGCAGCAGCGGCAGATCTGTGTGTTCTTGTCTTCCTTCTCTGTTTTCCTCCACTCCCTCCTTCCCCTCCTCTGCATAGACTTCAGTAGGAGATGAATTCCGAACCCTTTCCGAGTATCAGTCTGTCATGGTTTCACCTGGTTACATTTCTAGCAGCTTTTCAGAGCGAATGGAAAGTTCAGGAGGCAGAGAGAGAATAAGAAGGGGCTGATAAGTGGAGAGAGAATAAGAAGGGGCTGATAAGTGGAGAGAGAATAAGAAGGGGCTGATAAGTGGAGAGAGAATAAGAAGGGGCAGATAAGTGGAGAGAGAATAAAAAGGGGCAGTGTTATGATCTGGTGGCCTAAGAGCAGCATGAGACGTACTCTGGAGAAGGTGGTACCTGTACTGACCGCAGACCCTGAACTTAACACCGCAACTAGAAGTAGCCGTGGAATGTACCTATCACTCCCTAGACATCTCGACACAGCCGGAGGACTAATTACCCCTAGACATAGAAAAGGGAAAACTATCTTGCCTCAGAGAAAATTCCCAAAGGATAAACAGCCCTCCACAAATATTGACTGTGAGAAGAGAGGGAAAAAACATACACAGACTGAAATCAGAATTTAGCAAAGGAGGCCACTTCTAGCTAAATAGAAAGGATAGGACAGAGTACTATGCGGTCAGTATTAAAACACTAGAAAATATCCACCACAGAAAATACAAAAATCTCCACAGCTAACTAAAGATATGGAGGGTATATCTGCATCTCCAGAGATACCAGCTTGGCTAAACAAATCCTTATTCAGACCAAGCTGGACAAGACAAAAACATGGAAAAGAACTGAACAATAAGGCCACAGCATGTGGACAGCAAAAATCAAGGCCAGAACTTATCTTTGTTGAAAGGAACAGCAAAGCAGGAGAGAGCAGGCAAGGATGTGAATCCTCCAGGAACAATGGACAACTGGCACTGACTAAAGGGTCAAGCAAGGCTAAATAGCCCAGTCAGGATTGCAAAAACTTGACACACCTGATGAATGCTGCGATCCAGAGACAGCAGCACTACCACTTATAACCACCGGAGGGAGCCCAAGAGCAGAATTCACAACAGGGCAGATAAGTGGAGAGAGAATAAGAAGGGGCTGATAAGTGGAGAGAGAATAAGGAGGGGCTGATAAGTGTAGAGAGAATAAGAAGGGGCTGATAGGTGGAGGGAGAATAAGAAGGGGCAGGTAAGTGGAGAGAGAATAAGAAGGGGCTGATAAGTGGAGGGAGAATAAGAAGGGGCTGATAAGTGGAGAGAGAATAAGAAGGGGCAGATAAGTGGAGGGAGAATTAGAAGGGGCTGATAAGTGGAGTCAGAATAAGAAGGGGCACATAAGTGGAGAGAGAATAAGAAGGGGCAGATAAGTGGAGAGAGAATAAGAAGGGGCAGATAAATGGAGAGAGAATAAGAAGGGGCAGATAAGTGGAGAGAGAATAAGAAGGGGCTGATAAGTGGAGGGAGAATAAGAAGGGGCAGATAAGTGGAGAGAGAATAAGAAGGGGCTGATAAGTGGAGAGAGAAGAAGAAGGGGCAGATAAGTGGAGAGAGAATAAGAAGGGGCTGATAAGTGGAGAGAGAATAAGAAGGGGCAGATAAGTGGAGAGAGAATAAGAAGGGGCTGATAAGTGGAGAGAGAATAAGAAGGGGCAGATACGTGGAGAGAGAATAAGAAGGGGCTGATAAGTGGAGAGAGAATAAGAAGGGGCAGATAAGTGGAGAGAGAATAAGAAGGGGCTGATAAGTGGAGGGAGAATAAGAAGGGGCAGATAAGTGGAGAGAGAATAAGAAGGGGCAGATAAGTGGAGAGAGAATAAGAAGGGGCTGATAAGTGGAGAGAGAATAAGAAGGGGCAGATAAGTGGAGAGAGAATAAGAAGGGGCAGATAAGTGGAGAGAGAATAAGAAGGGGCAGATAAGTGGAGAGAGAATAAGATGGGGCTGATAAGTGGAGAGAGAATAAATCTATAACATTTAGTTCAGTTGTTTGTATTATACATTTATACAATTTGTTAAAACATCAGTGAATACATAATATTGGAGCGTTTGGTCCGTGGGAATATTTCATCCAGCGCTTCCAAGCTCCGGATGTCACACTGCCCCTGGTTGAGTCTACTTAGCATCAGACCATTTCATTTTCCTTCCTGATCAATACTCGGCAGTGATTTATCATGCTCGCCTTCTCATAGACTTCTATGGGTTCCATTATTGTTTCTTTTTGTTTTGGCTCCATTTCATTTTTTACTGATTTTTTTCCTCCTCTTTTTTCCTAGACTCATAGCTTTTCTTTCTGTTATTGTAGCGCTATACAATGACTTAATATTTTGTTGGATGAATTGTACTTTTTGACATTTTTGACTTCACCATTTAAATAACTGTAAACTAGTAAAGATTGTTAAAAAATAATGAGCCGGAATTCTATCATGGCTGCTCCAGGTTCTTTTCTATAACTTTATTCTGCAGACCAGTACAATTACAAGGACACCAAATGGATATCGATTTATTACACTTTACTGCTTTTCAAAAAATCTGAACTTTTCAAAAAATATTTGTCGCCATTTTTGTATTTATCCACAAGGCTGTTGTGTGATGATTTGTGTTTTGCATAGAGAAATTAAAGTGATACAGATACCCTTATAACGCAGATATGACTTTTCTATTCCATTTATTGGGGGTAAAAAGCAGAAGAAAAGGTAGATGCAGTCTTACAAATGACAGCTTATATCAGTGCTCACTGTCAGCAAAAACTCACAATGTTCATTTTCGGCTATGTGCATGAATAAAATGCCGCCGCTTCAACTGATGATTGATGCTCATCAGTCCAGGGCACACATGACGGGATTGTTACTTTCATCTTAAGTTTTCAAACAGTATAAAGTTTTGCTACTTTTCCATCTTCGTGCTTAACTGAAGGGGAAACATGGTTAATTGGCTGATCTGTGGGATAAAGTGGAACTCAAGTGCCGCGGTTGGTTTAATATAAATTGAAGCTTAATCAGGACATCAGCAGGAATAAATTAAAATGTAATTTCTCCACTTATCTGAGCATGATAAACAAGCGTATAGGGAGAGATGCCTGCTGAACGGCTCATCCGAAATGGCACTTGAAGCTCTCAACATTGCTGCTCCGTTGTGACATTGAAGGTCTTACATTCTGATTAATGTGAATTCCTGATACATAAATGTATATTATACCAATGGTCTCTCAAGATGGGCACCATAGACCTGCTAGTGCTGCTTAAAGGGCAACTCCACTTAGTGCAGCCATTATCCCTGAGCTGCAGAGTAAAGGCATGTCATGAACGAGAGTAGGAAAAAATATTCACTTCATTATAACTTTCCTTCCTCGCCATCACCAAAACCTGGCTCATCCCCTCTGACACAGCCTCTCCTTCTGCACTCTCACATGGTGGATTCAGCTTTCTCACACACCCCGCCCCAGCAGCAAGCATGGTGGAGGAGTTGGTTTTCTCCTGTCAGATAACTGCTCCTTCACCCCAATCCCACTGCCACCCTCGGTTACCCTCCCTTCCTTTGAGGTGAACTCTGTGCACATCTACTTCCCCTCCAACTTCCAACTGGCTGTCATTTACCGCCCCCCAGGGCCAGCCACCATCTTCTTCGACCACTTCACCACCTGGCTACTTCATTTCCTCTCCGCTGACATCCCCACTATCATCTTGGGTGACTTCAACATCCCCATTGACACTTCCTCTCAGCTGCCACTAAACTTCTATCTCTCAATTCCTCCTTCGGCCTCACTCAATGGTCTTCTGCAGCCATTCACAAAGATGGTCACACACTGGACCTCATCTTCACCGGCTTCTGCTCCTTATGTAACCTCTCTAACTCACCTCTCCCTCCACTCCACTCCACAAACTTGCACACCCTCAAAGAAATCTCAAACACCTCCATCTACACTCACTGTCTGAGCCTCTTACAGACATAAGTTCCTTACACAATGTGGATGCCACTGCCACTCTTTATAATACCACAATAGATGCAGCTCTGGAATTGGTTGCTTATATCACACATACCAAAGCTTGCTCAACAAAAAACCCTGGCACAACAGCCTGACCAAAGAACTGAGATGGGCTACCAGGGCTGCTGAGCAGAGATGGAAAAGATCCCACTCCAACGAGCACTTCATCACATTCAAACAGTCCCTCACTACTTTCAAGACCTCTCTCGCTGCAGCAAAACAAACCTACTTCTCATCTCTCATATCCTCCCTGTCTCACAACCCTAAACAGCTATTCAACATTTTCAATTCTCTCCTCCATCCTCAATCACCTCATCCCTCTCCACTCATCTCAGTTGAAGACTTTGCCTCATTCTTCAAGCAACAGGGCAGGCTTCCACAGTCCCTCCTATCTCTTCAGTCTTAGTAAATTTAACACAAGTTTGTCTAATGCCTGTATCTCCACTACCGAACATGTCAGAATCATAACACACCCAGCATTCATCTTGTATTAAGATTTGCTCTCTATAGATACTAAATTCAGGCTAGTAGGGACACTCAGTTCCAGAAAAATCTGTACTTATTTACCTGGTGGAATTAGAAGCTCATGCTTACAGGGGCTGACAGACCCGACGATGGACATTAGCAATATGTATTTATTATTTTCCTAGCCCCAGTCATTGGCCCAGAATCTTACAATATTAGGACAAAGAACCTCATGTTTTAAAGAACTTCTATACCAGTCCTAGCTAGTACAGATGGGAGGGGGCGAGTAAATTGCTCAGAGCTTGGAATTTATGTCCAGAGCAATAAAACCTTTTCTACACATCCACATCTCAGCAAACACAAACACACAGAGAAGGGGGGTTTCATACAATATCGTGACAACTCCCCTCTTATCTCATCTTCCCACAATCGCAAAAAGATTTCTCCCCTGCTTACCCCCTACTCTGGAACTCTCTACCCCAACATATCAGACTCTAACTACCATGCCTACCATGGAAACCTTCAAAAAGAACCTGAAGACCTACCTCTTCCGACAAGCCTACAACCTGCAGTAACCACCGATAGACCAAACCGCTGCACGACCAGCTCTATCCTCACCTACTGTATCCTCACCCATCCCTTGTACATTGTGAGCCCTCGCGGGCAGGGTCCTCTCTCCTCCTGTACCAGTTATGAATTGTATTGTTCAAGATTATTGTACTTGTTTTTATTATGAATACCCCTTCTCACGTGTAATGCGCCATGGAATAAATGGCGCTATAATAGTAAATAATAATAACAATTACAAAATATTTGTTATCATTACTCCAAAGGATGATAAAAAAAGTTATATTCTGCTTTCCTTAAAAAAAATTCTTCAAGCGCTCAGTGAAGCAATCTACAAAATAATAATTATATACTTCATGTAACTGAGAGAGTTAAGAAAAATGAAAAAGGCTGTAGAAATAATTTTACATGAAACAAAAGAATGTAACTAATAAAATGCTAACCACTATCTACAAGAATATAACTCCTATAATACTGCCCCCTATGTACAAGAATATAACTCCTATAATACTGCTCCCTATGTACAGGAATATAACTACTATAATACTGCCCCTATGTACAAGAATATAACTACTATAATACTGCCCCTATGTACAAGAATATAACTACTATAATACTGCTCCTATGTACAAGAATATAACTACTATAATACTGCCCCTATATACAAGAATATAACTACTATAATACTGCCCCCTATGTACAAGAATATAACTACTATAATACTGCTCCTATGTACAAGAATATAACTACTATAATACTGCCCCTTTGTACAAGAATATAACTACTATAATACTGCTCCTATGTACAGGAATATAACTACTATAATACTGCTCCTATGTACAAGAATATAACTACTATAATACTGCTCCTATGTACAAGAATATAACTACTATAATACTGCTCCTATGTACAAGAATATTACTACTATAATACTGCCCCTTTGTACAAGAATATAACTACTATAATACTGCCCCTATGTACAAGAATATAACTACTATAATACTGCCCCCTATGTATAAGAATATAACTACTATAATACTGCCCTTATGTACAAGAATATAACTACTATAATACTGCCCCTATGTACAAGAATATAACTACTATAATACTGTTCCTATGTACAAGAATATTACTACTATAATACTGCTCCTATGTACAAGAATATAACTACTATAATACTGCTCCTATGTACAAGAATATAACTACTATAATACTGCCCCCTATGTACATGAATATAACTACTATAATAGTGCTCCTATGTACAAGAATATAACTACTATAATACTGCCCCTATGTACAAGAATATAACTACTATAATACTGCCCCTATGTACAGGAATATAACTACTATAATACTGCCCCTATATACAAGAATATAACTACTATAATACTGCCTCCTATGTACAAGAATATAACTACTATAATACTGCCCCTATGTACAAGAATATAACTACTATAATACTGCCCCTATGTACAGGAATATAACTACTATAATACTGCCCCTATATACAAGAATATAACTACTATAATACTGCCTCCTATGTACAAGAATATAACTACTATAATACTGCCCCTATGTACAAGAATATAACTACTATAATACTGCTCCTATGTACAGGAATATAACTACTATAATACTGCCCCCTATGTACAAGAATATAACTACTATAATACTGCCCCCTATGTACAAGAATATAACTACTATAATACTGCCCCCTATGTACAGGAATATAACTACTATAATACTGCCCCTATATACAAGAATATAACTACTATAATACTGCTCCTATGTACAAGAATATAACTACTATAATACTGCCCCCTATGTACAAGAATATATCTACTATAATACGGCTCCTATGTACAAGAATATAACTACTATAATACTGCCCCTATGTACAAGAATATAACTACTATAATACTGCCCCTATGTACAAGAATATAACTACTATAATACTGCCCCTATGTACCAGAATATAACTACTATAATTCTGCTTCTGTACATGTTTGTGATCCCTTGATTGTTATTTGAAGCCACGTGACCAAGAAGTAGATCGGCGCGATGCTGCATAAGACAAGATAGTGATCTGAAATTGTAATACAACCACACGATATTCCATATGTCTTTGGTTTAGGGTATACATTGCTGTCTGCAGTAGAGAAGAGAGAACTTATTTAAACTTATTTTATTTTCAGATTTTGCAAAAATATGTTTTCTCCAGAAAATGGATTCTTTACAGTTTTGTCCACAACCCCAGAGCACGATAAAGAACTTTTAGATCTTAGATACTTTATTTGCTGTAAATCACATTTATCTGTGAAATCCACTCGAGTTTGTGAATTTGAATCTTCACAGATGCGATTATCTTCAGTCGATAAAATGTTACTTTTAAGCTACCATTGTTTGTCATTATGTGCTCTGTATTTTACACAACAAAAAACTTAATATTTGTATCTTTTATAAGTAGTAAATCGTGTTGGATTTCTTTTTTCAACAGGAGAATTTCAATGTGCAGGAGAAAGTCAATGAATTTTCCTGTCAATGTGCTTTGATAGCCGGCTCTTGATTGAAACTTGGTTTTGACACGTCTTGAGATGTGAGACAGTAACTTCTTTGCTTACCTTTGTATTCACTTTCCTTGGTTACAGTCATTTAAGAACCTGGCAGCACATTTTACTGTGGTGAAAGAAGAGCAAGTCAGGAAAGTAATACAGAGCTAATACATCCTGATAGTAAGACAACAATGTAACAAAGACTCGTCATCGTATGATAGTAACACTTTGTGACAATGCAGCATATTGTGGAGTAACAAAATTATGCTGTAAGAATGTAACAATGTGAAAATATCTGATGATACTGAAAAACAATGTATCAATATGAAAGTAAGATAGTGAAAATACTTCACAATATCAAGATTACAATGTAGCCACACTGCAAACAGGAAAGTAACACAAAATTAATTTGGCTCTTAAAAGACATTTCCATCTGTAAAAAGGTAACAATGTAACTTATGGGGCTGTGCGATGGGGTAGACACTTTCTCTGAGAAGAGAAAACAATTTCTTTTCACCATGAACGCTTCTACACCCCATTATTTTCAACATTTGAAATAGTGATAACAAATGAGACACGGTGACCATCAAATCAATTCTATTCAGGTCACTGTGCAATATGCAACCAGAAGAGATCTGGCTATCATTTATGGTTCTCACTCTCCAATGTGTAGAACAATAGAGATGAGAGAACTTGTTCGGAAAACATTCGCCAATCTCAAATTCTGCACAAATGTAGCTCATTTGGATTCGTGTTCGGATTCCCGAGCATTTTTCCTAAAAGTCGGCAAAAGTCAGCCAAAGCTCTGTAAATGACCAAGTTCACTAAGGGCTCCTTCACATGTCAGTGTTTCCAGTAGCAGCACGAGCCTCGAAACGTCTCACATTGATGACACATGGATGACATCTTTGTGTCACCAGTGTGACACGTATCGACCCCTGGGAGTCAGCGGTAGTGTGTGCGCTTTTTCCCGGAGCCAGATACTGAAGTGAAGACAGCTCACATCACTGCCCCCTGCTCGCGCTGTGATGAGTGCAAGCGGGGGGACAATGTTGTTAACAGTTGAATACAACCGTCATCAGCAAGAGCAGGTGATGGGAATATTCATCCTCCGCTGCTTGCTCTATAATTAAATAAATGTAAAAATGATGTGGGTTCCCTCTGTATTTTTGATAACCAGCCAGGTAAAACTAACAGCTGTGGGCTGCAACCCTCAGTGGTCAACTTCAACCAGACTGGTTATCAAGAATAGAGAGGTCCCCTTGCCACATTTTTTAATTATTTAAAGGGAAGGTGCTGTATTTAATTTTTTGTATTAAAAATTATTGTTTATATAAACAATTATTTTAATACAAATTTACATTTTTTAACTTTAAATTTTTTTTTATTATTAAGTATTTTTTCAGCCACTGGGCGCCGCCATTTTGCTTTGCAGGAGTATAAGTGTAGCTGCACGACACTTACACTCTGCAAATACGGCAGCCCTGGGCATAGGGATCTGCGGTCGGCATCCGACCCTATAGTTTACATTGAGCTGCTCCCTACTGTGATCTGGCCATGCCCCCTGAGCCGTCCACACCACAGCAGAGGCAGGAGATCGGCGCCATCTTTCTGGAGCTCACAGTGTGTCTGTGAGCTCCACTTGAGAGCCGCGCTGTTATAGGAGGAGGAGACCAAGGACGGCACAGGAGGGAGAAAGGAGCAGCGTCGGCAGCAGTGAAGTAATATCGGCGGGGGAGGAGCGGTAATCTAATCATATCCTTTGTGATGCTGACTCTGAGCAGTGTATCTCCTTCCATGTGTGATACTGTGCTGAGCCGTGTATCTAATCCTCTCCTGTGGGATACTGACTGAGCTGTGTATCTAATCCTCTCTTGTGTGATACTGTTTGCTGAGCCATGTATCTAATCCTATTCTGTGAGTTACTGTATGCTGAGCCATGTATCTAATCCTCTCCTGTGTGATACTTTGCTGAGCCGTGTATCTAATCCTCTCCTGTGTGATACTTTGCTGAGCCGTGTATCTAATCCTCCCCTGTGTGATTCTGACTGCTGAGCTCTATCTAATCCTCCTATGTGTGATACTAACTGCTGGGCCGTGTATCTAATCCTCTCCTATGCACTCCTCTCCCCCGTTATGTGTGATCTATATGGCGGTATTATGTGTGATCTATATGGCGGTATTGTGAGAACACTATGGCGTCATTATTTGTGATCTATATGATGGTATTATGTGAGAACTATAGGACAGTATTATGTGTGATCTATATGGCGGTATTATGTGAGAACACTATGGCAGTATTATCTTCAGAAAGCGGACCCATTCTATGGTGGTTCTGGCTGAGCTCCTGCACACGGGTCTGGGGTAATAGAGGGGGCAGCATGACCTCCAGTTAGGTGCAGTCAGGGGAAGGCTGGTGAGGCAGCTGAAGAGAGCGGTCTCATGTTTATCGTTACTATATGGCTACATTTCCTTCCCAGCGTCACCCCGTACTTCGCCTGTCGCCTCGCTTTCACACATCGCCAGGACAGGATGGAGAAGACAGGATCTGAGGAGGGGAATGGGGTCTGCATGCAAAGTCTGGATCTGAACAGGCCATCAATCAGCAGAAATGTTTCCTGGATTCCTGTGGAGCAGTCGGTCCATCCATGTGTATAAAAGACAGCGTCCATGTACAATCCCTGGCTGCTCCGCGCACTGAACAGGGTGCCCCCCCATAGACCAGCACACTGCTCTCCTGAAATACTCTGTGCTGCTGTCACCCTGCTCCCTCCACCACATATCTCCCAGAATCCTTGCTGCCTGCCATCCTCGGTGACTGTCTACTTGTCAGTATAACTTTGCAGTCACCAACAAAATGGCTTCTCACTGTGTTCACAGCCATGTCAGCAGACTCCGCCCATAATTACTGCAGTGCAGTAATGTGAGCTAGTTGTACACTAGGTTTTTGTCAAATTTCATTAGCTGCTCCCCCTAGTGTTTAAAAGTGGAAATGCCAAACCTTTTAAAATTATTTTTTATATTTTACTAAATTATAAACAAATTATAATATTTTTTAAGAAAATTTAAACATTAATTCTTTACATTTTTTCAATCGCTGGAATTTTTTTTTATGGCACCTTCCCTTTAAGTAAATTATTTAAAAAAATGCACCCCTCATTTTTGACACTCAGCCAAGCTAAAGCAGGCAGCTGGGGGCTGGTATTCCCAGGCTGGTAAAGGTCCATTGTTATTGGGCCCACCAAGCCTAAAAATAGCAACCCTCAGCCTCCCAGAAAAGGCACATCTATTAGCCGCCAGAGGGCAAGTGGGATGAGCCGGGTAAAGCATCAGAATTGGCACATCTAATAGATGTGCCTTTTCTGGGGCCGCTGTGGGCTGCTATTTTTAGGCTTGGTGAGCCCAATAATAATAATAATAATAATAATCTTTATTTATATAGCGCCAACATATTCCGCAGCGCTTTACAGTTTAACAGTTTCAAACAACAATCATAGGTAACAATGTTAACAATACAGTAATAAATCAAAATAAGACGACCCTGCTCGTGAGAGCTTACAATCTACAATGAGGTGGGGGAGATACAAAGTACAGGTGTGTATTTACAATGATATATTTACAATGAGGGTCCGGCCATCTTCAGGGGGTGGGGGTAGATGGAGATAGTGAATGGGCTACACACAAACATAAAATGACTTTGATTAGGGAACGTGATAGGCCGCTCTGAACAAATGTGTTGGAGTCGGGAGTGTGAGGTACGGATTAGTGCAGAGGTTAGTCGAAAGTCATTTGCAGAGCGCAGCGGTCGGCTAGGCCGATAGACAGAAATGAGGGAGGAGATGTAAGGGGGTGCCGCACTGTGGAGAGCTTTGTGGGTGAGAACAAGTACTTTGAATTGTATCCTGTAATGAATGGGCAGCCAGTGTAATGACTGGCGAAGAGCGGACACGTCCGAGTAACGATTAGCCAGATGGACGACCCTGGCTGCCGCATTAAGGATGGACTGGAGAGGGGAAAGTCGCGTGAGGGGGAGGCCAATTAATAGAGCGTTACAGTAGTCCAGACGGGAGTGGATTAGGGCGACAGTGAGAGTTTTTGTTGTCTCCATGGTGAGAAAAGGGCGGATTCTAGAGATGTTCTTTAGGTGTAAGCGGCACGAGCGGGCAAGAGATTGTATATGGGAGGTGAAGGAGAGATCGGAGTCAAACATAACACCCAGACAGCGCGCCTGCTGCCGGGGTGTTATTATGGTGCCACCCACAGAGAGGGAAATGTCAGATTTAGGGAGGTTAGTAGAAGGCGGGAGCACAAGAAGTTCAGTTTTGGAGAGGTTGAGTTTCAGATAGAGAGCGGACATTATGTCAGAGACTGCGGACAGGCAGTCAGTAGCGTTCTGTAGTACAGCGGGGGTAAGGTCAGGGGATGACGTGTATAGTTGTGTGTCATCAGCATAAAGATGGTACTGAAAGCCAAATCTGCTGATGGTCTGTCCAATTGGGGCCGTGTAGAGGGAGAAGAGAAGGGGGCCAAGGACTGAGCCCTGAGGTACCCCGACAGTGAGAGGAAGAGGAGATGGACTGTTATGATCCTTAGAGGCTGAGGATCACGAATAGACCAGCAAGTGAATAAACTAAGGACAAGCTCTAGGGAGATGGTAACTGGATTGATCGCAAATCTGAACCTATCCAAAACAACTAGAGGTAGCTGGTGAACGTGCCTAAAAAATTCCTAGACGTCTCGAGCTAGCCTGAGGAACTAGCTACCCCTAAAGAGAAAGAAAGACCTCGCTTGCCTCCAGAGAAATAATCCCCAAAGATATAGAAGCCCCCAACAAATATTAACGGTGAAGTAAGAAGAAGGCACATACGTAGGGATGAAATCAGATTCAGCAAAAGAGGCCCACTAGTACTAGAAAGCAGAAAATAGAGCAGGGGTCTATGCGATCAATAAAAAACCCTTACAAAATATCCATCCTGAGATTACAAGAACCCACGCACCAACTAATGGTGTGTGTTATGACCCCAATGGCGAGGGTCTCAGAGGAACGTGGAAGTCTGCAGAATACAAAAATCCAGCTCATAGGGCAGTGGTAACTGGGTTGACCATATATCTACTCCTAACGCCAACACTAGAAGTAGCCGGGGATCATTCCTACGTTGATTCTAGATGACACGCGCCAGCCGGAGAATCTAGCTACCCCTAGTAGAGGAAAACAAAGACCTTTCTTGCCTCCAGAGAAGGGGACCCCAAAGCTGGATAGAAGCCCCCCACAAATAATGACGGTGAGGTAAGAGGAAATGACAAACACAGAAATGAACCAGGTTTAGCACAGAGAGGCCCGCTTACTGATAGCAGAATAAAGAAAGGTAACTTATATGGTCAACAAAAACCCTATCAAAATCCACACTGGAAATTCAAGAACCCCCGAACCGTCTAACGGTCCGGGGGGAGAACACCAGCCCCCTAGAGCTTCCAGAAAAGGTCAGGATATAGATTAGGAACAAGCTGGACAAAAATACAAAACCAAAACAAATAGCAAAAAGCAAAAGGCAGACTTAGCTGAAATAACTGGAACCAGGATCAGTAGACAAGAGCAAAGCAGACTAGCTCTGATAACTACGTTGCCAGGCATTGAACTGAAGGTCCAGGGAGCTTATATAGCAACACCCCTAACTAACGACCCAGGTGCGGATAAAAGGAATGACAGAAAAACCAGAGTCAAAAAACTAGTAACCACTAGAGGGAGCAAAAAGCAAATTCACAACAGTACCCCCCCCTTAGTGAGGGGTCACCGAACCCTCACCACGACCACCAGGGCGATCAGGATGAGCGGCATGAAAGGCACGAACTAAATCGGCCGCATGAACATCAGAGGCGACCACCCAGGAATTATCCTCCTGACCATAGCCCTTCCACTTGACCAGGTACTGAAGCCTCCGCCTGGAGAGGCGAGAATCCAAGATCTTCTCCACCACGTACTCCAACTCGCCCTCAACCAACACCGGAGCAGGAGGCTCAGCAGAAGGAACTACAGGCACAATGTACCGCCGCAACAAGGACCTATGAAATACATTGTGAATAGCAAACGACACAGGAAGATCCAGACGAAAAGATACAGGATTAAGGATTTCCAATATCTTGTAAGGCCCAATAAAACGAGGTTTAAATTTGGGAGAGGAGACCTTCATAGGAACAAAGCGGGAAGAAAGCCATACCAAATCCCCAACGCGTAGTCGGGGACCCACACCGCGGCGGCGGTTGGCAAAGCGCTGAGCCTTCTCCTGTGACAACTTCAAGTTGTCCACCACATGATTCCAGATCTGCTGCAACCTATCCACCACAGAATCCACCCCAGGACAGTCAGAAGGCTCCACATGACCCGAAGAAAAGCGAGGATGGAAACCAGAGTTGCAGAAAAAAGGCGAAACCAAGGTGGCGGAACTAGCCCGATTATTAAGGGCAAACTCAGCCAACGGCAAGAATGTCACCCAATCGTCCTGATCAGCAGAGACAAAACACCTCAAATAAGCCTCCAAAGTCTGATTGGTTCGCTCCGTCTGTCCATTAGTCTGAGGATGGAAAGCAGACGAAAACGACAAATCAATGCCCATCCTACTACAAAAGGATCGCCAGAACCTGGAAACGAACTGGGATCCTCTGTCTGACACAATATTCTCAGGGATGCCGTGCAAACGAACCACGTTCTGGAAAAACACAGGAACCAGATCGGAAGAGGAAGGCAGCTTAGGCAAAGGAACCAAATGGACCATCTTGGAGAAGCGATCACATATCACCCAGATAACGGACATGCCCTGAGATAGCGGAAGATCAGAAATGAAATCCATGGAGATATGTGTCCAAGGTCTCTTCGGGACAGGCAAGGGCAAGAGCAAACCGCTGGCACGAGAACAGCAAGGCTTAGCTCGAGCACAAGTCCCACAGGACTGCACAAATGACCGCACATCCCTTGACAAGGAAGGCCACCAAAAGGACCTGGCCACCAGATCTCTGGTGCCAAAAATTCCCGGGTGACCTGCCAACACCGAGGAATGAACCTCGGAAATGACTCTGCTGGTCCACTTATCCGGGACAAACAGTCTGTCAGGTGGACAAGACTCAGGCCTATCAGCCTGAAATCTCTGCAACACACGTCGCAGATCCGGAGAAATAGCTGACAAGATAACTCCATCTTTAAGAATACCAACAGGATCAGCGACTCCAGGAGCATCAGGCACAAAGCTCCTAGAAAGAGCATCGGCCTTCACATTCTTTGAACCTGGTAAATACGAGACAACAAAATCAAAGCGGGAGAAAAACAATGACCAGCGGGCCTGTCTCGGATTAAGGCGTTTAGCAGACTCGAGATACATCAGATTTTTGTGATCCGTCAAGACCACCACACGATGCTTAGCACCCTCGAGCCAATGACGCCACTCCTCAAATGCCCATTTCATGGCCAACAACTCCCGATTGCCCACATCATAATTTCGCTCGGCAGGCGAAAACTTCCTAGAGAAAAAGGCACAAGGTTTCATAACAGAGCAACCAGGGCCTCTCTGCGACAAAACGGCCCCTGCCCCAATCTCCGAAGCATCCACCTCAACCTGAAAGGGAAGTGAGACGTCAGGCTGGCACAAAACAGGCGCCGAAGTAAACCGGCGTTTCAACTCCTGGAAAGCCTCCACGGCAGCAGGAGCCCAGTTAGCTACATCGGAGCCCTTCTTGGTCATATCCGTCAAAGGTTTCACAATGCTAGAAAAATTAGCGATAAAACGACGGTAGAAGTTAGCGAAGCCCAAGAACTTCTGAAGACTCTTAACTGACGAGGGCTGAGTCCAATCAAGAATAGCTCGGACCTTGACTGGGTCCATCTCCACAGCAGAAGGGGAAAAAATGAACCCCAAAAAGGGAACCTTCTGTACACCAAAGAGACACTTTGAGCCCTTGACAAACAAAGAATTTTCACGCAAAATTTTAAAGACCAACCTGACCTGCTCCACATGCGAATCCCAATTATCAGAAAAAACCAAAATATCATCCAGATAAACAATCAAAAATTTATCCAGATACTTCCGGAAAATGTCATGCATAAAGGACTGAAAAACTGAAGGCGCATTGGAGAGCCCAAAAGGCATCACTAAGTACTCAAAATGACCTTCGGGCGTATTGAATGCGGTTTTCCATTCATCACCTTGCTTAATGCGCACAAGGTTGTACGCACCACGAAGGTCTATCTTGGTGAACCACTTGGCACCCTTAATCCGGGCAAACAAGTCAAACAACAGCGGTAAAGGATACTGAAATTTGACAGTGATCTTATTTAAAAGCCGATAATCAATACAAGGTCTCAAAGATCCGTCCTTTTTTGCCACAAAAAAGAATCCCGCACCAAGAGGGGAAGAAGACGGACGAATATGTCCTTTCTCCAGAGACTCCTTGATACAGTTAGGTCCAGAAATATTTGGACAGAGACAACATTTTTCTCATTTTGGTTATAGACATTACCACAATTTAATTTTAAACAAAACAATTCAGATGCAGTTGAAGTTCAGACTTTCAGCTTTCATTTGAGGGTATCCATATTAAAATTGGATGAAGAGTTTAGGAGTTTCAGCTCCTTAACCTGTGCCACCCTGTTTTTTCAAGGGACCAAAAGTAATTGGACAATTGACTCCAAGGCTATTTCATGGACAGGTGTGGGCAATCCCTTCATTATGTCATTCTCAACTAAGCAGATAAAAGGCCTGGAGTTGATTTGAGGTGTGGTGCTTGCATTTGGAAGGTTTTCCTATGAAGTAAACATGCGGTCAAAAGTGCTCTCCATGAAGGTGAAACAAGCCATTCTTAAGCTGTGAAAACAGAGAAAAAACCCATCCGAGAAATTGCTACAATATTCGGAGTGGCAAAATGTACAGTTTGGTACATCCTGAGAAGGAAAGAAAGCACTGGTGAACTCATGACTGCCAAAAGACCTGGGCGCCCACGGAAGACAACAGTGGTGGGTGATCGCAGAATAACCTCCATGGTGAAGAGAAACCCCTTCACAACAGCCAACCAAGTGAAGAACACTCTCCAGGAGGTAGGCGCATCAATATCCAAATCTACTATAAAGAGAAGACGGCATGAAAGTAAATACAGAGGGTTCACTGCACGGTGCAAGCCACTCATAAGTGTCAAGAATAAAAAGGCTAGACTGGACTTGGCTAAAAAACATCTAAAAAAGCCAGCACAGTTCAGGAAGAACATTCTTTGGACAGATGAAACCAAGATCAACCTCTACCAGAATGATGGAAAGAGAAAAGTATGGCGAAGGCTTGGTACAGCTCATGATCCAAAGCATATCACATCATCTGTAAAACACGGCGGAGGCAGTGTGATGGCTTGGGCATGCATGGCTGCCAGTGGCACTGGGTCACTAGTGTTTATTGATGATGTGACACAGGACAGAAGCAGCCAAATGAATTCTGAGGTCTTCAGAGCCATACTGTGTGCTCAGATCCAGCCAAATGCAGCAAAACTGATTGGTCGTCGTTTCATACTAAGATGGACAATGACCCAAAACATGAAGCCAAAGCAACCCAGGAGTCTATTAAAGCAAAGAAGTGGAATATTCTTGAATGGCCAAGTCAGTCACCTGATCTCAACCCAATTGAGCATGCATTTCACTTGTTAAAGACTAAACTTCAGACAGAAAGGCCCACAAACAAACAGCAACTGAAAACCACCGCAGTGAAGGCCTGGCCGAGCATCAAAAAGGAGGAAACACAGCGTCTGGTGATGTCCATGAGTTCAAGACTTCAGGCAGTCATTGCCAACAAAGGGTTTTCAACCAAGTACTAGAAATGAACATTTTATTTAAAATTATTGAATCTGTCCAATTACTTTTGGTCCCTTAAAAAAACAGGGTGGCACATGTTAAGGAGCTGAAACTCCTAAAACCTTCATCCAATTTTAATGTGGATACCCTCAAATGAAAGCTGAAAGTCTGAACTTCAACTGCATCTGAATTGTTTTGTTTAAAATTAAATTGTGGTAATGTCTATAACCAAAATGAGAAAAATGTTGTCTCTGTCCAAATATTTCTGGACCTAACTGTATATGAACGCATAGCGGTATGTTCAGGTACCGACAGATTAAACAGTCTTCCCTTAGGAAATTTACTGCCTGGGATCAAATCTATAGCACAGTCACAGTCCCTATGAGGAGGCAGTGCACTGGACTCAGACTCACTGAAGACATCCTGATAATCAGACAAATACTCCGGAACTTCCGAAGGCGTAGAAGAAGCAATAGACACAGGCAGGGAATCCTCATGAATACCACGACAGCCCCAACTTGAGACTGACATAGCCTTCCAGTCCAGGACTGGATTATGGGTCTGTAACCATGGCAGCCCTAAAACAACCAAATCATGCATTTTATGTAAAACCAGGAAACGTATCACCTCGCGGTGTTCAGGAGTCATGCACATGGTAACCTGAGTCCAATACTGCGGTTTATTTGCTGCCAATGGTGTAGCATCAATACCCCTAAGAGGAATAGGATTTTCTAATGGTTCAAGAGTAAAACCACAGCGCTTAGCAAATGACAGATCCATAAGACTCAGGGCAGCACCTGAATCTACAAACACCATGACAGGATAAGATGACAGTGAGCAAATCAAAGTTACAGACAGAATAAATTTAGGTTGCAAATTACCAACGGTGACAGGACTAACAACCTTAGCTATACGTTTAGAGCATGCTGAGATAACATGTGTAGAATCACCACAGTAGTAGCACAAGCCATTCCGGCGTCTATGAATTTTCCGCTCATTTCTAGTCAGGATTCTATCACATTGCATTAAATCAGGTGTCTGTTCAGACAACACCATGAGGGAATTTGCGGTTTTGCGCTCCCGCAATCGCCGGTCAATTTGAATAGCCAGTGCCATAGTATCATTCAGACCTGTGGGAATGGGAAAACCCACCATAACATTCTTAATGGCTTCAGAAAGGCCATTTCTAAAATTAGCGGCCAGTGCACACTCGTTCCAATGTGTCAGCATGGACCATTTCCGAAATTTTTGGCAATACACTTCAGCCTCGTCCTGCCCCTGAGACATAGACAGCAAGGCCTTTTCTGCCTGAATCTCAAGATTGGGTTCCTCATAAAGTAAACCGAGCGCCAGAAAAAACGCATCAAGATCAGCCAATGCCGGATCTCCTGGCGCCAGCGAAAAAGCCCAATCCTGAGGGTCGCCCCGTAAGAACGAAATAACAATTTTTACTTGCTGAGCAGAATCTCCTGATGAACAGGGTCTCAGGGACAAAAACAATTTACAATTATTCACGAAATTCCTAAACTTAAACCTGTCTCCGGAAAACAGTTCAGGAATCGGTATTTTAGGTTCTGACCTAGGATTTCTGATAACATAGTCTTGTATGCCCTGCACACGAGTAGCCAGCTGGTCCACACTTGTAATCAAGGTCTGGACATTCATGTCTGCAGCAAGCATAGCCACTCTGAGGTAAAGGGGAAGAAGAAAAAAAAAAAAAAAAAACTCAGAATCTTCTTTCTTATAATCCCTCTTCTGCAATGCATTAAACATTTAATACTGGCCTGGCAAACTGTTATGACCCCAATGGCGAGGGTCTCAGAGGAACGTGGAAGTCTGCAGAATACAAAAATCCAGCTCATAGGGCAGTGGTAACTGGGTTGACCATATATCTACTCCTAACGCCAACACTAGAAGTAGCCGGGGATCATTCCTACGTTGATTCTAGATGACACGCGCCAGCCGGAGAATCTAGCTACCCCTAGTAGAGGAAAACAAAGACCTTTCTTGCCTCCAGAGAAGGGGACCCCAAAGCTGGATAGAAGCCCCCCACAAATAATGACGGTGAGGTAAGAGGAAATGACAAACACAGAAATGAACCAGGTTTAGCACAGAGAGGCCCGCTTACTGATAGCAGAATAAAGAAAGGTAACTTATATGGTCAACAAAAACCCTATCAGAATCCACACTGGAAATTCAAGAACCCCCGAACCGTCTAACGGTCCGGGGGGAGAACACCAGCCCCCTAGAGCTTCCAGAAAAGGTCAGGATATAGATTAGGAACAAGCTGGACAAAAATACAAAACCAAAACAAATAGCAAAAAGCAAAAGGCAGACTTAGCTGAAATAACTGGAACCAGGATCAGTAGACAAGAGCAAAGCAGACTAGCTCTGATAACTACGTTGCCAGGCATTGAACTGAAGGTCCAGGGAGCTTATATAGCAACACCCCTAACTAATGACCCAGGTGCGGATAAAAGGAATGACAGAAAAACCAGAGTCAAAAAACTAGTAACCACTAGAGGGAGCAAAAAGCAAATTCACAACAGGTGTGTGGGGAGAAACTCGGTCCACTAGAGCATCCAGCAAGCGAGGAAATCACATTTTAGCAAGCTGGACAAGAAAACATGATAAACACTGCTGATCAAAAAATGAGCAAACAAAACTTAGCTTTGTCCTGGATGGACTGGGAGCAAGGTAGTCAGAAGGAATCTGAGTAGCACAGATTACATCAACAGCCGGCAACAAGAGGAAGTAAAACAGAGCTATATAGGAACCTCCCAGAGGATAACGAACCAGCTGATAGCCAGAGACCAGCAGGATAACAAACAAAGCCACCAGGGGGAGCCCAAAGCAAAAGTCACACCATACCACCAGTGACCACAAGAGGGAGCCCGAAAACAGAGTTCACAACAGTACCCCCCCCTTAAGGAGGGGTCACCGAACCCTCATGAAAACCCCAGGGTGATCAGGATGAGCCACATGGAAGGCACGAACCAAATCGGCCGCATGAACATCAGAGGCGACAACCCAAGAATGATCCTCCTGACCATAGCCCTTCCACTTGACCAAATACTGGAGCCTCCATCTAGAAACACGAGAATCTAAGATCTTCTCCACCACGTATTCCAATTCTCCCTCAACCAGCACCGGGGCAGGAGGCTCAACTGGAGGAACCACAGGTACCACATACCTCCGCAACAACGAGCGATGGAACACATTATGAATAGCAAATAATGCCGGGAGGTCCAGATGGAATGACACAGGGCCAAGGACTTCCAGAATCTTATAAGGACCGATAAACCGAGGCTTGAACTTAGGAGAGGAGACCTTAATAGGAACGAAGCGAGAAGACAACCACACCAAGTCCCCAACGCGAAGTCGGGGACCCACACAGCGACGGCGGTTGGCAAAGAGCTGAGCCTTTTCTTGTGACAACTTCAAATTGTCCACCACATGATTCCAAATCTGATGCAACCTATCCACCACAACATCCACTCCAGGACAGTCAGAAGGCTCCACCTGACCCGAGGAAAAACGAGGATGAAACCCCGAATTACAAAAAAAAGGAGAAACCAAAGTAGCAGAACTAGCCCGATTATTAAGGGCAAACTCGGCCAACGGTAAAAAAGTAACCCAGTTGTCCTGGTCAGCAGAAACAAAACATCTTAAATAAGTCTCCAAGGTCTGATTAGTTCGCTCGGTTTGGCCATTCGTCTGAGGATGGAAGGCCGACGAAAAAGACAATTCAATGCCCAACTTAGCACAAAAGGTCCGCCAAAATCTAGACACAAACTGGGATACTCTGTCAGAAACAATGTTCTCAGGAATCCCGTGCAAACGAACCACATTTTGAAAAAACAGTGGAACCAACTCGGAGGAGGAAGGCAACTTAGGCAAGGGCACCAAATGGACCATCTTAGAAAAACGATCACACACCACCCAGATGACAGACATTCTCTGAGAGACAGGGAGATCTGAAATAAAATCCATGGAAATGTGCGTCCAAGGCCTCTTCGGGACAGGCAAAGGTAACAGCAAACCACTGGCACGAGAACAGCAAGGCTTCGCCCGAGCACAAATTCCACAAGACTGCACAAAGGAACGCATATCCCGCGACAAGGAAGGCCACCAAAAAGACCTGGCCACCAAGTCCCTGGTACCAAATATTCCAGGATGACCCGCCAACACCGAAGAATGAACCTCGGAGATGACTATGTTGGTCCATCTATCCGGGACAAACAGTCTCTCCGGTGGACAGCGGTCAGGTCTATCCGCCTGAAACTCTTGCAGCACACGTCGCAAATCTGGGGAGATGGCAGACAAAATCACCCCTTCTCTAAGGATACCAGCCGGCTCTGAATCTCCAGGAGAGTCAGGCACAAAGCTCCTAGAAAGAGCATCAGCCTTCACATTCTTCGAACCCGGCAGGTACGAGACCATGAAATCAAAACGAGAGAAAAACAACGACCAACGATCCTGTCTGGGATTCAGCCGCTTGGCCGACTCGAGATAAATCAAATTCTTGTGGTCAGTCAAGACCACCACACGATGTTTAGCTCCCTCGAGCCAATGTCGCCACTCCTCAAATGCCCACTTCATAGCCAACAGCTCCCGATTACCGACATCATAATTCCGCTCGGCAGGCGAAAACTTTCTTGAAAAGAAAGCACATGGCTTCATCACAGAGCCATCGGGGCTTCTCTGTGACAAAACAGCCCCCGCTCCAATCTCGGAAGCATCAACCTTCACCTGGAAGGGAAGTGAGACATCTGGCTGACATAAGACCGGAGCCGAAGAAAACCGACGCTTCAGCTCCCGAAAGGCCTCCACAGCCGCAGAAGACCAATTAGTCACATCAGAACCCTTCTTGGTCAAATCCGTCAAAGGCTTAACAATGCCAGAAAAATTAGCTATGAAGCGACGGTAAAAATTAGCAAAACCCAAGAACTTCTGAAGACTCTTAACAGATGTAGGCTGCGTCCAGTCATGAATAGCCTGAACCTTGACTGGGTCCATCTCAATAGTAGAAGGAGAAAAAATGAAACCCAAAAAAGAAATCTTCTGGACTCCAAAAAGACATTTTGAGCCCTTCACAAATAAAGCATTGTCACGTAGGACCTGAAAGACCATCCTGACCTGCTTAACATGAGACTCCCAATCATCCGAAAAAAACAGAATATCATCCAGATACACAATCATAAACTTATCCAGATATTCACGGAAGATGTCATGCATAAAGGACTGAAAGACTGAAGGAGCATTAGAAAGTCCAAAAGGCATCACCAAGTACTCAAAATGGCCTTCAGGCGTATTAAATGCAGTTTTCCATTCATCACCCTGTTTTATACGCACAAGGTTATACGCACCACGAAGATCTATCTTGGTGAACCAACTAGACCCCCTAATGCGAGCAAACAAATCAGTTAACAATGGCAAAGGATACTGAAATTTGACCGTGATTTTATTCAAAAGGCGATAATCAATACAGGGTCTCAGGGAACCATCCTTTTTAGCCACAAAAAAGAATCCTGCACCAAGAGGGGATGAGGACGGGCGAATATGTCCCTTCTCCAAAGACTCCTTTATATAACTCCGCATGGCAGCATGCTCCGGCACAGATAAATTGAAAAGTCGTCCCTTAGGAAACTTACTACCAGGAATCAAATTTATAGCACAATCACAGTCCCTACGCGGAGGTAGAGAATTGAGTTTGGGCTCCTCAAATACATCCTGGTAGTCTGACAAAAACGTAGGGACTTCAGAAGGAGTGGACGAAGCAATAGACACCACAGGAGCGTCACCATGAATTCCCTGACAACCCCAACTTGACACCGACATAGCTTTCCAATCCAGGACTGGATTATGAGTCTGCAACCATGGTAGACCCAACACGACGACATCATGCAAATTATGCAGTACAAGAAAGCGAATCACCTCCTGATGAACAGGAGTCATGCACATGGTCACTTGTGTCCAGTACTGAGGTCTATTCGTAGCCAATGGTATAGAATCAATTCCCCTTAGTGGAATAGGGAATTTTAAAGGCTCCAAATCAAAACCACAGCGCCTGGCAAATGACCAATCCATCAGACTCAGGGCGGCACCTGAATCTACAAAAGCATTAACCGGGTAAGATGACAGGGAACAAATCAGGGTAACAGACAAAATGAACTTAGGCTGTAAAGTACCAATGGTGACAGATTTATCAACCTTTTTTTTGCGCTTAGAGCATGCTGAGATAACATGAGCTGAGTCACCACAGTAAAAGCACAACCCATTTTGCCGTCTATAATTTTGCCGTTCACTTCTGGTCAGAATTCTGTCACATTGCATAGATTCAGGTGTCTGTTCAGAAGACACCGCCAAATGGTGCACAGGTTTGCGCTCCCGCAAACGCCGATCAATCTGAATGGCCAGAGTCATTGACTCATTCAGACCTGCAGGCGTAGGGAACCCCACCATGACATTCTTAATGGCTTCAGAAAGACCTTCTCTGAAATTTGCAGCCAGGGCACACTCATTCCACTGAGTAAGCACTGACCATTTCCGAAATTTCTGGCAGTACACCTCTGCTTCATCTTGCCCCTGCGAGAGGGCCAATAACGTTTTTTCAGCCTGGTTCTCAAGATTAGGTTCCTCATAGAGCAATCCAAGGGCTAGAAAAAACGCATCTACACTAAGCAATGCAGGATCCCCTGGCGCCAATGCGAAGGCCCAATCTTGGGGGTCACCACGCAAAAAGGAAATGATAATCTTAACTTGCTGAACGGCATCACCAGAGGAACGAGGTTTCAAAGAAAGAAACAACTTACAATTGTTCCTAAAACTACTAGTGTCACTAGTGTTTATTGATGATGTGACACAGGACAGAAGCAGCCAAATGAATTCTGAGGTATTCAGAGCCATACTGTGTGCTCAGATCCAGCCAAATGCAGCAAAACTGATTAGTCGTCGTTTCATACTACAGATGGACAATGATTAGTGTTGAGCATTCCGATGCTGCAAGTATCGGGTATCGGCCGATACTTGCTGTATCGGAATTCCGATACCGGGATTCCGATACTCTTGTGGTATCGGGTATCGGCCGATACTTGCTGTATCGGAATTCCGATACCGGGATTCCGATACTCTTGTGGTATCGGGTATCGGGTATCGGAACAACATTAATGTTAAAATGTGTAAAATAGAGAATTAAAATAAAAAATATCGCTATACTCACCTGTCCGACGCAGCCGGGACCTCAGCGCAGGAACCGGCAGCGTTGTTTGTTTAAAATTCCCGCTTTTACATGGTTACGCGAAGTCCCGGCTTGTGATTGGTCAGGGCGGCCATGTTGCCGGGCCGCGGACCAATCACAGCAAGCCGTGACGAAAATACGTCACGGCTTGCTGTGATTGGTCCGCGGCCCGGCAACATGGCCGCCATTAACCAATCACAAGCCGTGACGTCACGGGAGGCTGGAAACGCGCTCATTTTAAAAAGGGCGCGTGTCCAGCCTCCCGTGACGTCACGGCTTGTGATTGGTTGCGTCGCGGTCAACCAATCACAAGCCGGGAGGCTGGACACGCGCCCATTTCAAAATGAGCGCGTCCAGCCTCCCGGCTTGTGATTGGTTGATCGCGGCGCAACCAATCACAAGCCGTGACGTCACGGGAGGCTGGACACGCGCCCATTTCAAAATGAGCGCGTCCAGCCTCCCGGCTTGTGATTGGTTGATCGCGGCGCAACCAATCACAAGCCGTGACGTCACGGGAGGCTGGACACGCGCCCATTTTAAAATGAGCGCGTGTCCAGCCTCCCGTGACGTCCCGGCTTGTGATTGGTCAGGGCGGCCATATTGCCGGGACGCGGACCAATCACAGCAAGCCGTGACGTAATTTCGTCACGGCTTGCTGTGATTGGTCCGCGTCCCGGCAACATGGCCGACCTGACCAATCACAAGCCGGGAATTCACGTAACCAAGTAATAGCGCGATTTTTAAACAAACAACGCTGCCGGTTCCCTCGCTGAAGTCCCGGCTGCGTCGGACAGGTGAGTATAGCAATATTTTTTATTTTAATTCTTTCTTTTACACATTTATATGGTTCCCAGGGCCTGAAGGAGAGTTTCCTCTCCTTCAGACCCTGGGAACCATCAGGAATACCGTCCGATACCTGAGTCCCATTGACTTGTATTGGTATCGGGTATCGGTATCGGATTGGATTCCGATACTGTGACGGTATCGGCCGATACTTTCCGATACCGATACTTTCAAGTATCGGACGGTATCGCTCAACACTAACAATGACCAAAACATGAAGCCAAAGCAACCCAGGAGTCTATTAAAGCAAAGAAGTGGAATATTCTTGAATGGCCAAGTCAGTCACCTGATCTCAACCCAATTGAGCATGCATTTCACTTGTTAAAGACTAAACTTCAGACAGAAAGGCCCACAAACAAACAGCAACTGAAAACCACCGCAGTGAAGGCCTGGCCGAGCATCAAAAAGGAGGAAACACAGCGTCTGGTGATGTCCATGAGTTCAAGACTTCAGGCAGTCATTGCCAACAAAGGGTTTTCAACCAAGTACTAGAAATGAACATTTTATTTAAAATTATTGAATCTGTCCAATTACTTTTGGTCCCTTAAAAAAACAGGGTGGCACATGTTAAGGAGCTGAAACTCCTAAAACCTTCATCCAATTTTAATGTGGATACCCTCAAATGAAAGCTGAAAGTCTGAACTTCAACTGCATCTGAATTGTTTTGTTTAAAATTAAATTGTGGTAATGTCTATAACCAAAATGAGAAAAATGTTGTCTCTGTCCAAATATTTCTGGACCTAACTGTATATGAACGCATAGCGGTATGTTCAGGTACCGACAGATTAAACAGTCTTCCCTTAGGAAATTTACTGCCTGGGATCAAATCTATAGCACAGTCACAGTCCCTATGAGGAGGCAGTGCACTGGACTCAGACTCACTGAAGACATCCTGATAATCAGACAAATACTCCGGAACTTCCGAAGGCGTAGAAGAAGCAATAGACACAGGCAGGGAATCCTCATGAATACCACGACAGCCCCAACTTGAGACTGACATAGCCTTCCAGTCCAGGACTGGATTATGGGTCTGTAACCATGGCAGCCCTAAAACAACCAAATCATGCATTTTATGTAAAACCAGGAAACGTATCACCTCGCGGTGTTCAGGAGTCATGCACATGGTAACCTGAGTCCAATACTGCGGTTTATTTGCTGCCAATGGTGTAGCATCAATACCCCTAAGAGGAATAGGATTTTCTAATGGTTCAAGAGTAAAACCACAGCGCTTAGCAAATGACAGATCCATAAGACTCAGGGCAGCACCTGAATCTACAAACACCATGACAGGATAAGATGACAGTGAGCAAATCAAAGTTACAGACAGAATAAATTTAGGTTGCAAATTACCAACGGTGACAGGACTAACAACCTTAGCTATACGTTTAGAGCATGCTGAGATAACATGTGTAGAATCACCACAGTAGTAGCACAAGCCATTCCGGCGTCTATGAATTTTCCGCTCATTTCTAGTCAGGATTCTATCACATTGCATTAAATCAGGTGTCTGTTCAGACAACACCATGAGGGAATTTGCGGTTTTGCGCTCCCGCAATCGCCGGTCAATTTGAATAGCCAGTGCCATAGTATCATTCAGACCTGTGGGAATGGGAAAACCCACCATAACATTCTTAATGGCTTCAGAAAGGCCATTTCTAAAATTAGCGGCCAGTGCACACTCGTTCCAATGTGTCAGCACGGACCATTTCCGAAATTTTTGGCAATACACTTCAGCCTCGTCCTGCCCCTGAGACATAGACAGCAAGGCCTTTTCTGCCTGAATCTCAAGATTGGGTTCCTCATAAAGTAAACCGAGCGCCAGAAAAAACGCATCAAGATCAGCCAATGCCGGATCTCCTGGCGCCAGCGAAAAAGCCCAATCCTGAGGGTCGCCCCGTAAGAACGAAATAACAATTTTTACTTGCTGAGCAGAATCTCCTGATGAACAGGGTCTCAGGGACAAAAACAATTTACAATTATTCACGAAATTCCTAAACTTAAACCTGTCTCCGGAAAACAGTTCAGGAATCGGTATTTTAGGTTCTGACCTAGGATTTCTGATAACATAGTCTTGTATGCCCTGCACACGAGTAGCCAGCTGGTCCACACTTGTAATCAAGGTCTGGACATTCATGTCTGCAGCAAGCATAGCCACTCTGAGGTAAAGGGGAAGAAGAAAAAAAAAAAAAAAAAAACTCAGAATCTTCTTTCTTATAATCCCTCTTCTGCAATGCATTAAACATTTAATACTGGCCTGGCAAACTGTTATGACCCCAATGGCGAGGGTCTCAGAGGAACGTGGAAGTCTGCAGAATACAAAAATCCAGCTCATAGGGCAGTGGTAACTGGGTTGACCATATATCTACTCCTAACGCCAACACTAGAAGTAGCCGGGGATCATTCCTACGTTGATTCTAGATGACACGCGCCAGCCGGAGAATCTAGCTACCCCTAGTAGAGGAAAACAAAGACCTTTCTTGCCTCCAGAGAAGGGGACCCCAAAGCTGGATAGAAGCCCCCCACAAATAATGACGGTGAGGTAAGAGGAAATGACAAACACAGAAATGAACCAGGTTTAGCACAGAGAGGCCCGCTTACTGATAGCAGAATAAAGAAAGGTAACTTATATGGTCAACAAAAACCCTATCAGAATCCACACTGGAAATTCAAGAACCCCCGAACCGTCTAACGGTCCGGGGGGAGAACACCAGCCCCCTAGAGCTTCCAGAAAAGGTCAGGATATAGATTAGGAACAAGCTGGACAAAAATACAAAACCAAAACAAATAGCAAAAAGCAAAAGGCAGACTTAGCTGAAATAACTGGAACCAGGATCAGTAGACAAGAGCAAAGCAGACTAGCTCTGATAACTACGTTGCCAGGCATTGAACTGAAGGTCCAGGGAGCTTATATAGCAACACCCCTAACTAACGACCCAGGTGCGGATAAAAGGAATGACAGAAAAACCAGAGTCAAAAAACTAGTAACCACTAGAGGGAGCAAAAAGCAAATTCACAACAGGTGTGTGGGGAGAAACTCGGTCCACTAGAGCATCCAGCAAGCGAGGAAATCACATTTTAGCAAGCTGGACAAGAAAACATGATAAACACTGCTGATCAAAAAATGAGCAAACAAAACTTAGCTTTGTCCTGGATGGACTGGGAGCAAGGTAGTCAGAAGGAATCTGAGTAGCACAGATTACATCAACAGCCGGCAACAAGAGGAAGTAAAACAGAGCTATATAGGAACCTCCCAGAGGATAACGAACCAGCTGATAGCCAGAGACCAGCAGGATAACAAACAAAGCCACCAGGGGGAGCCCAAAGCAAAAGTCACACCATACCACCAGTGACCACAAGAGGGAGCCCGAAAACAGAGTTCACAACAGTACCCCCCCCCTTAAGGAGGGGTCACCGAACCCTCATGAAAACCCCAGGGTGATCAGGATGAGCCACATGGAAGGCACGAACCAAATCGGCCGCATGAACATCAGAGGCGACAACCCAAGAATGATCCTCCTGACCATAGCCCTTCCACTTGACCAAATACTGGAGCCTCCATCTAGAAACACGAGAATCTAAGATCTTCTCCACCACGTATTCCAATTCTCCCTCAACCAGCACCGGGGCAGGAGGCTCAACCGGAGGAACCACAGGTACCACATACCTCCGCAACAACGAGCGATGGAACACATTATGAATAGCAAATAATGCCGGGAGGTCCAGATGGAATGACACAGGGCCAAGGACTTCCAGAATCTTATAAGGACCGATAAACCGAGGCTTGAACTTAGGAGAGGAGACCTTAATAGGAACGAAGCGAGAAGACAACCACACCAAGTCCCCAACGCGAAGTCGGGGACCCACACAGCGACGGCGGTTGGCAAAGAGCTGAGCCTTTTCTTGTGACAACTTCAAATTGTCCACCACATGATTCCAAATCTGATGCAACCTATCCACCACAACATCCACTCCAGGACAGTCAGAAGGCTCCACCTGACCCGAGGAAAAACGAGGATGAAACCCCGAATTACAAAAAAAAGGAGAAACCAAAGTAGCAGAACTAGCCCGATTATTAAGGGCAAACTCGGCCAACGGTAAAAAAGTAACCCAGTTGTCCTGGTCAGCAGAAACAAAACATCTTAAATAAGTCTCCAAGGTCTGATTAGTTCGCTCGGTTTGGCCATTCGTCTGAGGATGGAAGGCCGACGAAAAAGACAATTCAATGCCCAACTTAGCACAAAAGGTCCGCCAAAATCTAGACACAAACTGGGATACTCTGTCAGAAACAATGTTCTCAGGAATCCCGTGCAAACGAACCACATTTTGAAAAAACAGTGGAACCAACTCGGAGGAGGAAGGCAACTTAGGCAAGGGCACCAAATGGACCATCTTAGAAAAACGATCACACACCACCCAGATGACAGACATTCTCTGAGAGACAGGGAGATCTGAAATAAAATCCATGGAAATGTGCGTCCAAGGCCTCTTCGGGACAGGCAAAGGTAACAGCAAACCACTGGCACGAGAACAGCAAGGCTTCGCCCGAGCACAAATTCCACAAGACTGCACAAAGGAACGCATATCCCGCGACAAGGAAGGCCACCAAAAAGACCTGGCCACCAAGTCCCTGGTACCAAATATTCCAGGATGACCCGCCAACACCGAAGAATGAACCTCGGAGATGACTATGTTGGTCCATCTATCCGGGACAAACAGTCTCTCCGGTGGACAGCGGTCAGGTCTATCCGCCTGAAACTCTTGCAGCACACGTCGCAAATCTGGGGAGATGGCAGACAAAATCACCCCTTCTCTAAGGATACCAGCCGGCTCTGAATCTCCAGGAGAGTCAGGCACAAAGCTCCTAGAAAGAGCATCAGCCTTCACATTCTTCGAACCCGGCAGGTACGAGACCATGAAATCAAAACGAGAGAAAAACAACGACCAACGATCCTGTCTGGGATTCAGCCGCTTGGCCGACTCGAGATAAATCAAATTCTTGTGGTCAGTCAAGACCACCACACGATGTTTAGCTCCCTCGAGCCAATGTCGCCACTCCTCAAATGCCCACTTCATAGCCAACAGCTCCCGATTACCGACATCATAATTCCGCTCGGCAGGCGAAAACTTTCTTGAAAAGAAAGCACATGGCTTCATCACAGAGCCATCGGGGCTTCTCTGCGACAAAACAGCCCCCGCTCCAATCTCGGAAGCATCAACCTTCACCTGGAAGGGAAGTGAGACATCTGGCTGACATAAGACCGGAGCCGAAGAAAACCGACGCTTCAGCTCCCGAAAGGCCTCCACAGCCGCAGAAGACCAATTAGTCACATCAGAACCCTTCTTGGTCAAATCCGTCAAAGGCTTAACAATGCCAGAAAAATTAGCTATGAAGCGACGGTAAAAATTAGCAAAACCCAAGAACTTCTGAAGACTCTTAACAGATGTAGGCTGCGTCCAGTCATGAATAGCCTGAACCTTGACTGGGTCCATCTCAATAGTAGAAGGAGAAAAAATGAAACCCAAAAAAGAAATCTTCTGGACTCCAAAAAGACATTTTGAGCCCTTCACAAATAAAGCATTGTCACGTAGGACCTGAAAGACCATCCTGACCTGCTTAACATGAGACTCCCAATCATCCGAAAAAAACAGAATATCATCCAGATACACAATCATAAACTTATCCAGATATTCACGGAAGATGTCATGCATAAAGGACTGAAAGACTGAAGGAGCATTAGAAAGTCCAAAAGGCATCACCAAGTACTCAAAATGGCCTTCAGGCGTATTAAATGCAGTTTTCCATTCATCACCCTGTTTTATACGCACAAGGTTATACGCACCACGAAGATCTATCTTGGTGAACCAACTAGACCCCCTAATGCGAGCAAACAAATCAGTTAACAATGGCAAAGGATACTGAAATTTGACCGTGATTTTATTCAAAAGGCGATAATCAATACAGGGTCTCAGGGAACCATCCTTTTTAGCCACAAAAAAGAATCCTGCACCAAGAGGGGATGAGGACGGGCGAATATGTCCCTTCTCCAAAGACTCCTTTATATAACTCCGCATGGCAGCATGCTCCGGCACAGATAAATTGAAAAGTCGTCCCTTAGGAAACTTACTACCAGGAATCAAATTTATAGCACAATCACAGTCCCTACGCGGAGGTAGAGAATTGAGTTTGGGCTCCTCAAATACATCCTGGTAGTCTGACAAAAACGTAGGGACTTCAGAAGGAGTGGACGAAGCAATAGACACCACAGGAGCGTCACCATGAATTCCCTGACAACCCCAACTTGACACCGACATAGCTTTCCAATCCAGGACTGGATTATGAGTCTGCAACCATGGTAGACCCAACACGACGACATCATGCAAATTATGCAGTACAAGAAAGCGAATCACCTCCTGATGAACAGGAGTCATGCACATGGTCACTTGTGTCCAGTACTGAGGTCTATTCGTAGCCAATGGTATAGAATCAATTCCCCTTAGTGGAATAGGGAATTTTAAAGGCTCCAAATCAAAACCACAGCGCCTGGCAAATGACCAATCCATCAGACTCAGGGCGGCACCTGAATCTACAAAAGCATTAACCGGGTAAGATGACAGGGAACAAATCAGGGTAACAGACAAAATGAACTTAGGCTGTAAAGTACCAATGGTGACAGATTTATCAACCTTTTTTTTGCGCTTAGAGCATGCTGAGATAACATGAGCTGAGTCACCACAGTAAAAGCACAACCCATTTTGCCGTCTATAATTTTGCCGTTCACTTCTGGTCAGAATTCTGTCACATTGCATAGATTCAGGTGTCTGTTCAGAAGACACCGCCAAATGGTGCACAGGTTTGCGCTCCCGCAAACGCCGATCAATCTGAATGGCCAGAGTCATTGACTCATTCAGACCTGCAGGCGTAGGGAACCCCACCATGACATTCTTAATGGCTTCAGAAAGACCTTCTCTGAAATTTGCAGCCAGGGCACACTCATTCCACTGAGTAAGCACTGACCATTTCCGAAATTTCTGGCAGTACACCTCTGCTTCATCTTGCCCCTGCGAGAGGGCCAATAACGTTTTTTCAGCCTGGTTCTCAAGATTAGGTTCCTCATAGAGCAATCCAAGGGCTAGAAAAAACGCATCTACACTAAGCAATGCAGGATCCCCTGGCGCCAATGCGAAGGCCCAATCTTGGGGGTCACCACGCAAAAAGGAAATGATAATCTTAACTTGCTGAACGGCATCACCAGAGGAACGAGGTTTCAAAGAAAGAAACAACTTACAATTGTTCCTAAAATTCAGGAAGCTAGATCTATCTCCAGAAAACAACTCCGGAATAGGTATTCTAGGCTCTGACATAGGACTGTGAACAACAAAATCCTGAATACTTTGAACCCTAGCAGCAAGATGATCCAGACTGGAAGCCAAGGTCTGGACATCCATGTCAGCAGCTGACCTCAGAGCCACACCAAGATTAAGAGGAGGAGAGAAGCTAGCCACAGCAGCTAGACACACGGCAACAAAAAAAAAAAAAAAATTCTCAAGGCTTCTTTTCTCCTGCTTCTGCCATGCAATTAACACTTTCTTGGGCCGGCTGTACTGTTATGATCCTTAGAGGCTGAGGATCACGAATAGACCAGCAAGTGAATAAACTAAGGACAAGCTCTAGGGAGATGGTAACTGGACTGATCGCAAATCTGAACCTATCCAAAACAACTAGAGGTAGCCGGTGAACGTGCCTAAAAAATTCCTAGACGTCTCGAGCCAGCCTGAGGAACTAGCTACCCCTAAAGAGAAAGAAAGACCTCGCTTGCCTCCAGAGAAATAATCCCCAAAGATATAGAAGCCCCCAACAAATATTAACGGTGAAGTAAGAAGAAGGCACATACGTAGGGATGAAATCAGATTCAGCAAAAGAGGCCCACTAGTACTAGAAAGCAGAAAATAGAGCAGGGGTCTATGCGATCAATAAAAAACCCTTACAAAATATCCATCCTGAGATTACAAGAACCCACGCACCAACTAATGGTGTGTGGGGAGAAACTCAGTCCACTAGAGCATCCAGCAAGCGAGGAAATCACATTTTAGCAAGCTGGACAAGAAAACATGATAAACACTGCTGATCAAAAAATGAGCAAACAAAAATTAGCTTTGTCCTGGATGGACTGGGAGCAAGGTAGTCAGAAGGAATCTGAGTAGCACTGATTACATCGACAGCCGGCAACAAGAGGAAGTAAAACAGAGCTATATAGGAACCTCCCAGAGGATAACGGACCAGCTGATAGCCAGAGACCAGCAGGATAACAAACAAAGCCACCAGGGGGAGCCCAAAGCAAAAGTCACACCATACCACCAGTGACCACAAGAGGGAGCCCGAAAACAGAGTTCACAACAATGGACGCTTACCAGCCTGAGAATACCAGACACCAGCTGTGAGCTTTAGCTTGACTGGTTGTCAGAAATGAGGGGGAACCCACACCAGTAATTTAATTATTTAAAAAACAACCTGGGGACCCCTCTATTCTTGATAAGCCTTGATAACACTGACAGCTGAGAGTTGCAGACTGCAGCTGTCAGTTTTGCCTGGCTATTTCTCAAAAATACAGGGCAACCCATGACAATTTTTGTTTAAATTACTTATTTATAGCGCAATTGATGGGTAAATTGGTTCTACTTTTCCTGGTTTCTGCCCCTACTTTTGCTGTGTTGGCAGCTTCTTTTCCCTCTTGAAGGTGCTGCCTATGTGTTTGGTTTTGCCTCCCATTTAAGTCAATGGGGTTCGGGTTTGTTCGTCGAAACATTGGGTGAACATATTCGGAGAACATCGCGACATTCGCCAATCTGAACCGAACCTTGAAAGGTTCGCTTATCTCTATAGAACAACCCTAATGGGAAACATCCCATGTACTGTATATAAGAATTTGTAAAGAATCCACGTTTTGTATTGATTGAGCTATTCTAGGAGGCCACATGGATTTATTTACAGTCCAAGACTAAGCATGTCTTAAGGGGTTAAAGATCTAACATTGGAATATTCAGAGCATTTATGGTCACCTACTGTATTCTGATGACAAACAGCATTAAAACATAAATGTTCTGTTCTTGTATCTCTGTATACAGAGAGCTCCCCCTAGTGGTGGCTGCAGACAGAATCTTATCATATATCTCTGTATACAGGGAGCTCCCCCTAGTGTTGACTGCAGACAGAATCTTATCATGTATCTCTGTATACAGGGAGCTCCCCCTAGTGGTGGCTGCAGACAGGATCTTATCATGTGTCTATGTATACAGGGAGCTCCCCCTAGTGGTGGCTGCAGACAGGATCTTATCATGTATCTCTGTATACAGGGAGCTCCCCCTAGTGGTGGCTGCAGACAGGATCTTATTATGTATCTCTGTATACAGGGAGCTCCCCCTAGTGGTGACTGCAGACAGGATATTATGTATCTCTGTATACTGAGAGCTTCCCCTAGTGGTGGCTGCAGACAAGATCTTATCATGTATCTCTGTATACATGGAGCTCCCCCTAGTGGTGGCTGCAGACAGGATCTTATCATGTATCTCTGTATACAGGGAGCTCCCCCTAGTGGTGGCTGCAGGCAAAATATTATCATTAGTGATGAGCCAGTGTACTCGTTGATCGGGTTTTCCCGAGCACGCTCGGGTGATCTCTGAGTATTTGTTAGTGTTCGGAGATTAAATTTTCATCGCCTCAGCTGAATGATTTACAGCTAATAGCCAGGCTGAGAACATGTGGGTTTTGTCTGGTTGCTAGGGAATCCTCACATGTAATCAAGCAGGTTAGTAGCCGTAAATCATTCAGCTGCGGTGATGAAAACTAAATCTGTGAACACTAACAAACCCGAGCAACGAGTATATTCACGCATCACTAATTATCATGTACTGTATCTCTGTATACGAGAAGCTCCCCCTAGTGGTGGCTGCAGACAGAATCTTATCATGTATCTCTGTATACAGGGAGCTCCCCCTAGTGGTGGCTGCAGACAGCATCTTATCATGTATCTCTGTATACAGGGAGCTCCCCCCTAGTGGTGACAGCAGACAGGATCTTATCATGTATCTCTGTATACAGGGAGCTCCCCCTAGTGGTGGCTGCAGACAGGATCTTATCATGTATCTCTGTATACAGGGAGCTCCCCCTAGTGGTGGCTGCAGACAGCATCTTATCATGTATCTCTGTATACAGGGAGCTCCCCCTAGTGGTGGCTGCAGACAGGATCTTATCATGTATCTCTATATACAGGGAGCTCCCCCTAGTGGTGGCTGCAGACAGGATCTTATCATGTATCTCTGTATACAGGGAGCTCCCCCTAGTGGTGGCTGCAGACAGGATCTTATCATGTATCTCTGTATACAGGGAGCTCCCCCTAGTGGTGGCTGCAGACAGGATCTTATAATGTATCTCTGTATACAGGGAGCTCCCCCCTAGTGGTGACAGCAGACAGGATCTTATCATGTATCTCTGTATACAGGGAGCTCCCCCTAGTGGTGGCTGCAGACAGGATCTTATCATGTATCTCTGTATACAGGGAGCTCCCCCTAGTGGTGGCTGCAGACAGGATCTTATCATGTATCTCTGTATACAGGGAGCTCCCCCTAGTGGTGACTGCAGACAGAATCTTATCATGTATCTCTGTATACAGGGAGCTCCCCCTAGTGGTGGCTGCAGACAGGATCTTATCATGTATCTCTGTATACAGGGAGCTCCCCCTAGTGGTGGCTGCAGACAGGATCTTATCATGTATCTCTGTATACAGGGAGCTCCCCCTAGTGGTGGCTGCAGACAGGATCTTATTATGTATCTCTGTATACAGGGAGCTCCCCCTAGTGGTGGCTGCAGACAGGATCTTATCATGTATCTCTGTATACAGGGAGCTCCCCCTAGTGGTGACTGCAGACAGGATATTATGTATCTCTGTATACTGAGAGCTTCCCCTAGTGGTGGCTGCAGACAAGATCTTATCATGTATCTCTGTATACAGGGAGCTCCCCCTAGTGGTGGCTGCAGACAGGATCTTAACATGTATCTCTGTATACAGGGAGCTCCCCCTAGTGGTGACTGCAGACAGGATCTTATCATGTATCTCTGTATACAGGGAGCTCCTCCTAGTGGTGGCTGCAGACAGGATCTTATCATGTATCTATGTATACAGGGAGCTCCCCCTAGTGGTGACTGCAGACAGGATATTATGTATCTCTGTATACAGGGAGCTCCGCCTAGTGGTGACTGCAGACAGGATCTTATCATGTATCTCTGTATACAGGGAGCTCCCTCTAGTGGTGGCTGCAGACAGGATCTTATCATGTATCTCTGTATACAGGGAGCTCCCCCTAGTGGTGACTGCAGACAGGATATTATGTATCTCTGTATACTGAGAGCTTCCCCTAGTGGTGGCTGCAGACAAGATCTTATCATGTATCTCTGTATACAGGGAGCTCCCCCTAGTGGTGGCTGCAGACAGGATTTTAACATGTATCTCTGTATACAGGGAGCTCCCCCTAGTGGTGACTGCAGACAGGATCTTATCATGTATCTCTGTATACAGGGAGCTCCTCCTAGTGGTGGCTGCAGACAGGATCTTATCATGTATCTCTGTATACAGGGAGCTCCCCCTAGTGGTGACTGCAGACAGGATATTATGTATCTCTGTATACAGGGAGCTCCGCCTAGTGGTGACTGCAGACAGGATCTTATCATGTATCTCTGTATACAGGGAGCTCCCTCTAGTGGTGGCTGCAGACAGGATCTTATCATGTATCTCTGTATACAGGGAGCTCCCCCTAGTGGTGACTGCAGACAGGATCTTATCATGTATCTCTGTATACAGGGAGCTCCCCCTAGTGGTGACTGCAGACAGGATATTATGTATCTCTGTATACAGGGAGCTCCCCCTAGTGGTGACTGCAGACAGGATCTTATCATGTATCTCTGTATACAGGGAGCTCCCCCTAGTGGTGGCTGCAGACAGGATCTTATCCTGTATCTCTGTATACGGGGAGCTCCCCCTAGTGGTGACTGCAGACAGGATATTATGTATCTCTGTATACAGGGAGCTCCCCCTAGTGGTGACTGCAGACAGGATCTTATCATGTATCTCTGTATACAGGGAGCTCCCCCTAGTGATGGCTGCAGACAGGATCTTATCATGTATCTCTGTATACAGGGAGCTCCCCCTAGTGGTGGCTGCAGACAGGATCTTATGATGTATCTCTGTATACAGGGAGCTCCCTCTAGTGGTGACTGCAGACAGGATCTTATCATGTATCTCTGTATACAGGGAGCTCCCCCTAGTGGTGGCTGCAGACAAAATATTATCCTGTGTATATGATTATAGGATTATGATGCTATATCTGTAACAATTTGGAAACTACATTGGTTTTGGGAAGAAATTAAAACTGACAAGTGGCTGAATAGTTATATTTCTGACCATTGATGGATTTGTGCTTTAATTTTTACTGGAGAAAGATCCAACTATCCGTGAAAGAATCATTTCACAAAACATGAACATTATGAAGCATTTGAAGTAAGATCTGGCAGTAAAATCGGCAAGACGAAGATACAAAGTCTGGAGGAGAAAGATTCCTGAATAGGATATTATGTATAATGCAGAGGCATCTAATAGTAATTCATTATCTCTGAGAAGAACTCAGAACGAGGACTCGGCAGAGATAACAAAACCAATTAAATGAGACAAAGTAACTGAGAGAAAGGTCGTGTTAGCAGCTGAGGACTAAATGTGCCACCTCATTCTTTTCAATTTTCATAATCAATACAATGTATTGCTATTTGCACTGGGAGTTAAGTTTGTGAACCCCTGGAGAATACAACATAGAGGCAAATATTTTAGTTAACAAATTTCAGAAAAGTGGAAGGATGGGAAGATTCTGAAGATATTCTCATTTTCCCATTTAACCTTCCTTCGATCAAAGTGCTAAATTCTGCAAAGACAGGGTAATGATGGGGGAAAGCAGAAGGTAGAAGTTTTCAGAGTTGTTCGTTCCTCGTGCTGCAATGTATTTGTTAGGTATATATTGATAGTCTGAGATAAGTCGGCGTCATTCCCACATCGTCCTGATCGCTATGTTTTCGCTTCTGTGAACTTATGCATGGTTTCGTCTCCAGTTCCACTCATTTTTGAAGACAAAAGCTACAACTGGTTTCACATGACTGAAAATTCAGAATAAAAAGGAACAAATAAAGCAAATATCATTGGCTGTACTTTCAAGAAACACCTGACTATTGGAAAATGTAATCTCCAGATCTCTTCATCCTTTCCAGACTGCTCTATATTATGCAGGTTGATGACTTCGCCCCCAAATTCCAGACACAGAAACCAAAGCAAAAATGCAAGCTGCTGTACTACATAACCCCACTAGGTGGAGATTTTGAGTTTTGCAGCAGAGATGAGTATCTATGACACCTTGTGATCGCTGTACATCAGCCTTGTTTCGGTTTAGCAGCTCACCATGTGGCAAGGCATGGTATTCCAAGCAGAAATTCTTAATATTTATTAGAAATTAGTAAATGCAAATTTGTGTTCAATTTTTAGCAATTCGCTATCATTAATTGCTTACATTGCTTGCCGCTATTTGACACATTGCAGAACATTGCATCAAATAGAGAAAGCTTACATGAACTCGGACATGACAGGATAGGCTTCCCAATAATGCCTTGCAGCTATTCTACCAAGAGGCATTATTATAGCCTCAATAAAAGCCGAGGCAGGAAAAGTAGCAGCCATTTTCGGGTGAATCTCGATACCGAGAGGACGTCACTGCTCACATCTCATAGTCATAGAGAAAGCCGTAAAATACTGAATAAACTGTACAGATAGTGTGTGACAGCCCAGAAGTGAGGAAGATAAGTGTGTGAGGAAAGGACACTAACACAGGATCTCATTGATCAGGAGAGAAGGAGATAGGAGACACAGATTGTCATGCATGTCCTCTTAAAATTTGGATACTTTCCGCAGAGAATCAAATTTCAGCAAAGTTGGCAAAATGGAATTTCACAAGATTCGCTTATCTTGAATCACTAAGTAGCAATATGAGACCTCATGTAATAATGTATCACGTGCCGATCCAGGATGGTGAATGACATGGACTGTGCGACGTGTGTATTACTAAGATGTTGCGTCCTTTTCTACATTGTGTATTCTGCACCTCCGGTCTGGAGCCGATGCCTGCAAGCTAAGCTGAATACAGATGTAGAACTGTGCTCCGCATGTCTCTGCTGAACCGTCCCTTTAGCCCCCGATGAAAATGTAAGAAAAGCGCATTTCAATCCATTCTAATGAATCCCACCAAAATAGAACAAATCGACTACGTTCTCACATCGGGGGAAATGTACGAGTGTTTCTTAAGACTCTATTCTACCTTTTAACTTCCCTTTTATCTTAAGATTCTGAAACCCCGAGTCACCCATTTTCGATGAAGAGTGGGACGCTGCTCCATGCTAAAGTTGTGAGAGGCGGTATTAAAAAAAAAAGAAAAACCATGGAGTGTCTCGAGGAGCCCAACGTGGAGCAAAGCTCACGGCTTACATGGGGACGGAATACAAATTGGCTTCTGCTTCTTGAAGTAAATTGTGATACATTGTGCCGTGTGTCCCGCTGGACTGTGGGCAGATGAGGGAAAGCAAAATAACAATGATTAAAGAGGCCGCGGATCAGGAAATCAATATGTAAGTATGAATGATAAATCCACATCTCTCCGCTCCTCCGACTGCAGCTCACAAAACCAAACGGCACCTTCCAGAAGTCACTGGAATTTCTGTATTTTCTCCCAATTTTTCATAATTAATAACCTAAATGTTGCCAGCCTCTATGGCAGAGGTCCCTAACCTTTCCGACCTTGAGAGACACATTCAGCTCGGAGAGAGGGTCACAAGCCACATTCAGCTCTGACAGAGGGTCACAAGCCACATTCAGCTCTGACAGAGGGTCACGAGCCACATTCAGCTCCAATAGAGGGCCAAGAGCCACATTCAGCTCCAAAAGAGGGTCACGAGCCACATTCATCGCCGAGAGAGGGTCGCAAGCCACATTCATCTCCGAGAGAGGGTCACAAGCCACATTCAGCTCCAAGAGAGGGCCAAGAGCCACATTCAGCTCCAAAAGAGGGTCACGAGCCACATTCAGCTCCAAGAGAGGGTTACAAGCCACATTCAGCTCCAAGAGAGAACCAAGAGCCACGTTCAGCTAAAGAGAGGGTCACAAGCCACATTCAGCTCTGAGAGAGGACCAAGAGCCACATTCAGCTCCGATAGAGGGTCACAAGCCACATTCAGCTCCGAGAGACGGTCACAAGCCACATTCAGCTCCGAAAGATGATCACAAGCCACATTCAGCTCTGAGAGAGGATCACAAGCCACATTCAGATCTGACAGAGGGTCACAAGACACATCCAGCTCTGAGAGAAGGTCACAGGCCACATTCAGCTCTGAGAGAGGGTCACGAGAGACATTCAGCTCTGAGAGAGGATCACGAGCCACCTTCAGCACTGAGAGAGGATCACAAGCCACATTCAGCTCTGAGAGAGGATCACAAGCCACATTCAGCTCTGAGAGAGGGTCACGAGCCACATTCAGCTCTAAGAGAGGATCACAAGCCACATTCAGATCTGACAGAGGGTCACAAGACACATCCAGCTCTGAGAGAAGGTCACAAGCCAAATTCAGCTCTGATAGAGGGTCACGGACCACATTCAGCTCCGACAGAGGGTCAGGAGCCACTTTCAGATCCGAGAGAGGGTCATAAGTGACATTCAGCTCAGAGAGAGGATCACGAGCCACATTCAGCTCTTAGAAAGGGTCACAAGCCACATTCAGCTCCAAGAGAGGGCCAAGAGCCACATTCAGCTCCGAGAGATGATCACAAGCCACATTCAGCTCTGAGAGAGGATCACAAGCCACATTCAGATCTGACAGAGGGTCACAAGACACATCCAGCTCTGAGAGAAGGTCACAAGCCACATTCAGCTCTGAGAGAGGGTCACGAGACATATTCAGCTCTGAGAGAGAATCACAAGGCACATTCATCTCTGAGAGAGGGTCTCAAGCCACATTCAGCTCTGAGAGAGGGTCATAATCCACATTCATCTCCAAGAGAGGGCCAAGAGCCACATTCAGCTCTGAGAGAGGATCACAAGCCATATTCAGCTCCGAGAGAGGGTCACAAGTCACATTCAGCTCTAAGAGAGAGCTGCGAGCCACATTCAGCTCCGAGAGAGGATTACGAGCCACATTCAGCTCCAAAAGAGGGTCACAAGCCACATTTAGCTCTGAGAGAGGGCCACAAGCCCCATTCAGCTCCAAGAGAGGGCCAAGAGCTACATCCGGCTCTGAGAGGCAGTCACAAGCCACATCCAGCTCTGGGAGAGGATCACGAGCCACATTCAGCTCTGAGAGCTCTGACAGTACAGTGAACAAAAGTGTGAAAACGCTTCTGAACTTATGAAGAAGTTTAGAACGTCATATTCTTAATGGCTGCACCAAGGGAGTCTCTCTACGAAGGTCTACACTAAACTCCCAAGTAGGAAAAAGTGTAGTAGATTATGCCATTACAGATATGAACCTGACATATATTGGCATCTTTAGAGTCACCCCACAAATGCATCTGTAGCGCCCCCACTGTCGCAGGGCCGAGGGGTACCCGGTACCGGGCCTCTGAGTCTCTGCTCTGGGATTGTCACGGTGGCTAGACCCGGTCCATGACCCTGCTGAGGGGCGTACAATGATAGGTGTGCGTGGTGGTGATGATGTTGTGGTGGTGCGGTGCAGGTTAAATAACGAGGACACAGGGTTGCAGTCTCTTTACCTCTTTACTGAAGGCTTCAGGGTCCTCAATCCGGAATACGGTTAACCGGGCTGCGCAAGCCTGGTCGGTCCGATGGCACATCCAGAGTTCCCTTTGCAGGTGGAAATCTGTGCCTACCCGCTAGCGCTTGTGTGTTGTAGTCCTTCCCTGCTGAGCACCACGGGATAGTCCTCACAACTGTTGTGTCTGTTTCTCGTGTTCCCTCACAACTCGATTCTGATGTTCTTCCACGTCCCCCAGATCTTATGGTTAGGACGCACCCGTATGACGGGGAGGCTCGGAGCTCTTCCGGGACTCTAGCGTCGCCCCACTCCTGTTGTTACCCCCCTGTGTCTTCCTGGGTCAATTGGGTGAGACAGCCCGCCTATAATTGACTGTCCTGCCGTAGGTTTGAAGTTTGGCTTGGAGCTCTATACTTCCTCGGCGTTCCGGCCACCGGTTATGCGCCTCAATAGGATGTTGCCTCGTCTTACAGCACGACTCCTACTGGTATTCTCCTTATTGCGTTGATCTCGTTTCTCACTCAGCACAATAAACCTCGCTTCTTGTCCTTTCTTGGGGTACCGCCGCTATATCGTGCAGGCGCCGTTCCCGTAACGTTCTCTCTGGTTGCTAGGCCTCTGTCAGGATCCCACCCCTGACAGGGACCCCTCCGAATCTTCCCCTACAACACCCTCTGCCACAAGGTGTTGCCTGGTTCCAACCCAGTCAGCTTTCTCATTTAACTTCCTGCCTAACCCCCAGTTTTACCAGATTGTGAGGAGTGGCCTAATAAATAGAACCCTTAGCTCCCCCTGGAGGCCAGACTGTGAAATGTATTGGTGTCTGTGATACCTGGTCAGATGAACTCCTTCAGTGCCATCAGACGTACCATAGCCCCCCTTAGTGGCGGAGCTACAGTACTGCAACGACCAGGACTCTGGGGCGCTGCACATCTGTCAAATCACATCCAACGTCTGTACATGAAATCTACAAAGAAACCATCCACACAAAAACCTCAGCCAAGCAGCCTCTTCAACCTGCCTCTGTCCTATAAATGATGCAAGACATCGGTAATATAATATAAAAAGGCTCCAAGCAGATCCAAAATACAGGAGATGCTCCACCACTTCTACAACTACAAATACAAACCTAACCCAGAAGGAGTGAACCAAGCTACAAAAGACCTCAAAAATATATTCTACTGCATGGCCAGATTTTCCGATCTTAGAAAAGTCAATGACAGGAGGAAAGAGAATGCAAAGCCATATGGAAGACCCTAAGAACAGCCTCAAATAAGAAACACAGAGACCCCAACCATCCGGGTTTGAGGGATACCTACAACACCATACAAAGGCAATACAAAACCATCCTCAGGAGGAACAAGCAGAGCTACATCTCCAGCAAACCTAACCAACTTCAAGACGCCCTCCAAGACAACTCCTTCTGGGAACCATGGAACCACAAACAGCAAGAAAACCAACATCCATATTCAAAATGGCAAACTCTGGCTCCAGTACTTCAGGGACCAATATAAAAATATCCCGAAGGAAGGACTAAGCCAAGAACAGAAAAATATAATGGAAAAACTAAAGGCAAAGGAGGAAAAAGTCAAAAATTTCCAAAACCCTCTGGATACACCAATCACATTATAGGAAGTTACAGAGACAATCTCTTCCATAACATGTAGAAAAGCCAGAGGCCTGGAAGGAATCCCACCAGAAATGCTGAAATACAGCCCACTGGAAATACAGGCCACAATGGTTATACTATTTAATATTGCTCTCAGTGCTGGCTACTTCTCTTGTACCTGGAACCAAGGCCTCATCTCACTCATTCACAAGAGTAGGGACAGGGACCACCCTGCCAACTACAGAGGCCAATGTGCCCGCAGCAACCGAGTAAAACTGTTCAACAGCATCCTGAACAAAAGGATCCTTAATTTCCTCACCGAGCATAACATCCTCAGCAAAAGCCAAGCAGGGTTCATGCCAAACCACGGCACCACCGGCCACATCTACAACATACAAAGCCTCATTCAGAGCCACATCTACAACACAAAGCAAGGGAAGAAATATGCCTGTTTTGTGACCTTTATAAAGGCCTTTGACTCAGTGTGGTACCCGGAGATATTTCTGAAACTGCTTGAGAGCGGATTAGGAGGAAAGACCTATGAGGTCATCACAAGCTCCTACACCGAGAACCACTTCAGCACTTGCGTGAAAGGTAGAATGGCTGATTTCCATCAGAGCTGCGGAGTCAGACAGGGCTGCACCTCAAGTCCAATGTTCTTCAACATCTACATCAACGAGCGGCCACCACTCTGGAATCTTCTTCCCAACTCCATGACGCCCAGATGAAATTCCTGCTGTATGCAGATGATATACTGCTGCTGTCACCAACCGATAAAGGTCTTCAAGAAAACCTGAAAATCTTGGAGAAATTCAGCTCCACGTGGGCACTGCTGATCAACCCTAAGAAAACCAACATCATGGAGGAGAAAGTAAAGATCGAACCAACACCCTTAATTTTTTCTAAACAGCTGTATTCTTACAGGAACAGACAAATACACCTACCTGGGCCTGGGAATTCACCAGTCAGGGGGCTTCATACAAGGTATAGAGACCCTGATGGACAAGGCCTGCAAAACCTTATATACCATCTGAAGGAAACTCTACCATCTGAAGCCACCAGAGTAATAAAGGAGCTCATCTTTCCAGGTATCACAGCATCACAACACACTTTACACTCCAGATCACCAGGGGGAGCTATGCTCCTATCTAGTAGGGCACTCCTCACAGAAGGGTAAAACTGGTGGGTTGGATAGGAAGTGAGAGAGAAGCAGACTGGGCTTCGCCCAGGTAACATCTAGTCAGTAAGAAGCAGACTGGGCTCGGCCCAGGCAACACCTGTCAGGCAGACAGGGGGAAAGGAGGAACATCTGAGCTGCAGACAGAGGGTCCCTGTCAGGGGTGGGATCCTGGCAGAGACCTAGCACGAGACAGAAGGACACGGAGCTGCGTCTGCCCCACGTGCGGCAGCATCCTAAGAAAGGACAAGAAGAGAATTGTGTTGTAGAGAGTGAGAAATGAAATCACAGCACAAGGAGAAAACATCGGGAGGAGTTCTGCCCTGTAAAGGCTGCCTCCTACTGAGGTGCGTAGCCGGTGGCCGGAACACCGAGGGAGTAATTGACTCTACGCATTACTTCAGAGACCGGCAGGACAGTCAATTCCAAGTTGGCTGCCCGACCTTAATACCTAAGAAGACATGGTGGCAAATTGTGGGGGTCGGGGCATCTCTAGGGTCCCTATAAACAAGCCTCAGGCCATCAGTCATACAGGTTTGTCCTATCCATACCATCTGGGGGACAGAGAGAGAAAGACATCAGAAACATCCACGAAAGTTGTGAGGACTATCCCGTGGTGCTCAGCAGGGAGGTACTACAACACACAGGCGCTAGTAGGAAGGCTACTGATTTCCACCTGGAAAAGAGAACTCTGGATTTGCCTTCAGACCGGCCGGACTCTGCCTGCCCTGTGATCGGTACTCTGGGCTGTGGATGCTGAAGTCTTCAGTAAAAGATAAAGAGACTGTAACCTTGTGTCCTCGTTATTCACTGCACCTTACGTCGTCCACCATCACCACCTACACATCTGGGAAGCCCTTGGGACATACTTCACCTGTGCCATCTAGCTGCCACTCCACCACCCCAGCGGACCCCTAGCAGCGTCGGTCACCCTGACCGAATACCACAGGTGGCGTCACGAACACTAGACAAACTTCACCTTTAATTGGACACCCCTCAAAAGGGCCACGGAAACCGGGTCAGGCCACCGTGACATCCCCCGAACCGAAGGACCCGGTACCGATTACCCCATTGCCCTTGCGTGGGGGCGCTCCAACTATCATCGCCCCAATCCTCCTCTACAGCAATGAAGTCTGGGGCCCTCACACATACCCAGACTGGTAAAGGTGGGATTCCAGACCAACATAAATATTCCACCTGAAATTCTGTAAGCCCCTTCTCCAGGTCCAGCGGAGCACCACCAACAATGCCTGTCGGGCTGAGCTGGGCAGATTCCCACTGCACCTAGCAGTCCTGAAGAGGGCGTTGTCCTTCCAGGCTCACCTACAGAGAAGCATTCCAAGTTCTCATCACCATAAGGACCTGCTACTTATAGGCTGTCCACCAGAACCAGGACACCGGAACAGCTCACCAAAACCAAACCGTACCAAAACACCAATCACAGCAGTCTAACAAAAGCCAGAATCAGAAAGATGGTAGGGGCAGGAGAGGTACATCAGTCACTGAAAATGACCATGTACCGGAGTCTACAGAGACTACAGACTGGTCCATTTCTGGAGAAACTCCCAGACCCCAGAGACTGCCAGATCCTGAGCCAGTAAAAACTCAGTGCCCTCAATCTGGCCATCGAGTCCGGGAGGCATAGACAGAAATACAAGACCAGGGAGAACAGACTGTGCCTACACTGTGACCTGGAGGATGAGACCCAGCTCCTGCTACACTGCACCAAATAGCAGTGACGGATATTTACTTCAGACTATCCAATCTCTTCCCTGATTTCAACTCCATGAAGGAGGAAGAGAAAACAGATATCCTGCTGGAGAAGAAGAAAGCGTGGTGCAGACAGCAGTGCAGTGTGTGAGCGTGGAGGAGAGAGCAGCGCAGTATATAAGTGCTGCAGAGAGAGAAGCACAGTATGTGAGTATGGGGGAGAGCAAAGAAGTATGTGAGTGCGGGGCAGAGAGCAGCGCAGTATGTGAGCATGGGGAGAGAGCAGTGCCGTATCTGAGTGCGGGAGAGAGAGCAGCGCAGTATGTGAGCATGGGGGAGAGAGCAGCACAGTATGTGAGTGTAGGGGAGAGCAGCGCAGTATGTGAGAGCGGGAGAGAGAGCAGCGCAGTATGTGAGTGCAGGGGAGAGAGCAGTGCAGTGAGCACGGGGGGGAGAGCAACACAGTATGTGAGTGCAGGGGAGAGAGCAGCGCAGTATGTGAGTGTAGGGGAGAGAGCAGCGCAGTATGTGAGAGCGGGAGAGAGAGCAGCGCAGTATGTGAGTGCAGGGGAGAGAGCAGTGCAGTAAGTTAGCACGGGGGGGAGAGCAACACAGTATGTGAGTGTGGGGGAGAGAGCAGCACAGTATGTGAGTGCAAGGGAGAAAGCAGAGCAGTATATGAGCGTAGGGGAGAGAGCAGCACAGTATGTGAGTGCTGGGGAGAGAGCAGCGCAGGATGTGAGTGTCGGGGAGAGAGCAGCGCAGTAAGTGAGTGCAGGGAAGAGAGCAGAGCAGTATGTTAGTTGTCATGGTTCCCAATGGCAAGGGAACGTCAGACAACTTAAATAACAGACTAGCTCTTGGGTGATGGAATCTCGAGCTGACCGTGAGCTAAACCTACCACACAACTAACAGTGGCCGGGTGACGTACCTACGTTTTATCCCTAGACGCCCAGCGCCAGCCGGAGAACTAACTAACCCTAATAGAGGAAAAAACAGACCTGGCTTACCTCTAGGGAAATTCCCCCAAAAAGGAGACAGAAGCCCCCCACATATATTGACGGTGAGTTCAGAGGAAAAGACACACGCAGTATGAAGGTAGGTTCAGCAAAGCGAGGTCCGCTTACTAGATAGTAAGAAGATACAATAGGGAACTTCACGGTCAGCTGAAAACCCTATTAAAATACCATCCAGAAATTACTTTAAGACTCATGTGTCAACTCATGACACCGGAGTGGTAATTTCGGCCCACAAGAGCTTCCAGCTACAGAAACATAACATAACTGTGAACTGGAACAAAAATGCAAACAAACTTAGGACTAAGAGTCCAACTTAGCTGATAGTAGTCTAGAAGCAGGAACATGCAACAGAAAGGCTCTGGTTACATTGATGGCCGGCACTAGAATAACTGAGCAGCAAGGCTAAATAGGATACTCCCACATCCTGATGGAAACAGGTGAACAGAGAAAGTGAAGCACACAAGTCCAGTACCACCAGCGACCACCGGGGGAGCCCAAAAACCAAATTCACAACAGTACCCCCCCCTCAAGGAGGGGGCACCGAACCCTCACAAGAACCACCAGGGCAATCAGGATGAGCCCTATGAAAGGCACGGACCAAATCAGAGGCATGAACATCAGAGGCTGTCACCCAAGAATTATCCTCCTGACCGTAACCCTTCCACTTGACCAGATACTGAAGTTTCCGTCTGGAAACACGGGAGTCCAAGATCTTCTCCACAACGTACTCCAATTCACCCTCAACCAACACCGGAGCGGGAGGCTCAACGGAAGGCACAACCGGTACCTCATACCTGAGCAATAATGACCGATGGAAGACATTATGGATAGAAAAAGATGCCGGGAGGTCCAATCGAAAGGACACAAGGTTAAGAATCTCCAAAATCTTATACGGGCCGATGAACCGAGGCTTAAACTTAGGAGAAGAAACCCTCATAGGGACAAAACGAGAAGACAACCACACCAAGTCCCCAACACGAAGACGAGGACCAACACGACGACGGCGGTTAGCAAAATGCCGAGTCTTCTCCTGGGACAACTCCAAATTGTCCACCACCTGTCCCCAAATCCGATGCAACCTATCCACCACAGTATCCACTCCAGGACAATCCGAAGACTCCACCTGACCAGAAGAAAAGCGAGGATGAAACCCCGAATTGCAAAAGAAAGGAGAAACCAAAGTGGCAGAACTAGCCCGATTATTGAGGGCAAACTCCGCCAACGGCAAAAAGGCAACCCAGTCATCCTGATCCGCAGACACAAAACACCTCAAATAAGTCTCCAAGGTCTGATTAGTTCGCTCAGTCTGGCCATTAGTCTGAGGATGGAACTGTTGTGAATTTGCTTTTTGCTCCCTCTAGTGGTTACTAGTTTTTTGACTCTGGTTTTTCTGTCATTCCTTTTATCCGCACCTGGGTCGTTAGTTAGGGGTGTTGCTATATAAGCTCCCTGGACCTTCAGTTCTATGCCTGGCAACGTAGTTATCAGAGCTAGTCTGCTGTGCTCTTGTCTACTGATCCTGGTTCCAGTTATATCAGCTAAGTCTGCCTTTTGCTTTTTGCTATTTGTTTTGGTTTTGTATTTTTGTCCAGCTTGTTCCAAATCTGTGTCCTGACCTTTGCTGGAAGCTCTAGGGGGCTGGTGTTCTCCCCCCGGACCGTTAGACGGTTCGGGGGTTCTTGAATTTCCAGTGTGGATTTTGATAGGGTTTTTGTTGACCATATAAGTTACCTTTCTTTATTCTGCTATCAGTAAGCGGGCCTCTCTGTGCTAAACCTGGTTCATTTCTGTGTTTGTCATTTCCTCTTACCTCACCGTTATTATTTGTGGGGGGCTTCTATCCAGCTTTGGGGTCCCCTTCTCTGGAGGCAAGAAAGGTCTTTGTTTTCCTCTACTAGGGGTAGCTAGATTCTCCGGCTGGCGCGTGTCATCTAGAATCAACGTAGGAATGATCCCCGGCTACTGCTAGTGTTGGCGTTAGGAGTAGATATATGGTCAACCCAGTTACCACTGCCCTATGAGCTGGATTTTTGTATTCTGCAGACTTCCACGTTCCTCTGAGACCCTCGCCATTGGGGTCATAACAGTTTGCCAGGCCAGTATTAAATGTTTAATGCATTGCAGAAGAGGGATTATAAGAAAGAAGATTCTGAGTTTTTTTTTTTTTTTTTTTTCTTTCTTCTTCCCCTTTACCTCAGAGTGGCTATGCTTGCTGCAGACATGAATGTCCAGACCTTGATTACAAGTGTGGACCAGCTGGCTACTCGTGTGCAGGGCATACAAGACTATGTTATCAGAAATTCTAGGTCAGAACCTAAAATACCGATTCCTGAACTGTTTTCCGGAGACAGGTTTAAGTTTAGGAATTTTGTGAATAATTGTAAATTGTTTTTGTCCCTGAGACCCTGTTCATCTGGAGACTCTGCTCAGCAAGTAAAAATAGTTATTTCGTTCTTACGGGGCGACCCTCAGGATTGGGCTTTTTCGCTGGCGCCAGGAGATCCGGCATTGGCTGATATTGATGCGTTTTTTCTGGCGCTCGGTTTACTTTATGAGGAACCCAATCTTGAGATTCAGGCAGAAAAGGCCTTGCTGGCTATGTCTCAGGGGCAGGACGAGGCTGAAGTGTATTGCCAAATATTTCGGAAATGGTCCGTGCTGACACATTGGAACGAGTGTGCACTGGCCGCTAATTTTAGAAATGGCCTATCTGAAGCCATTAAGAATGTTATGGTGGGTTTTCCCATTCCCACAGGCCTCAATGATACTATGGCACTGGCTATTCAAATTGACCGGCGGTTGCGGGAGCGCAAAACCGCAAATTCCCTCATGGTGTTGTCTGAACAGACACCTAATTCGGTGCAATGTGATAGAAAAACCGCAAATTCCCTCATGGTGTTGTCTGAACAGACACCTGATTTAATGCAATGTGATAGAATCCTGACTAGAAATGAGCGGAAAATTCATAGACGCCGGAATGGCTTGTGCTACTACTGTGGTGATTCTACACATGTTATCTCAGCATGCTCTAAACATATAGCTAAGGTTGTTAGTCCTGTCACCGTTGGTAATTTGCAACCTAAATTTATTCTGTCTGTAACTTTGATTTGCTCACTGTCGTCTTATCCTGTCATGGCGTTTGTAGATTCAGGTGCTGCCCTGAGTCTTATGGATCTGTCATTTGCTAAGCACTGTGGTTTTACTCTTGAACCATTAGAAAATCCTATTCCTCTTAGGGGTATTGATGCTACGCCATTGGCAGCAAATAAACCGCAGTATTGGACACAGGTTATCATGTGCATGACTCCTGAACACCGCGAGGTGATACGTTTCCTGGTTTTACATAAAATGCATGATTTGGTTGTTTTAGGGCTGCCATGGTTACAGACCCATAATCCAGTCCTGGACTGGAAGGCTATGTCAGTCTCAAGTTGGGGCTGTCGTGGTATTCATGGGGATTCCCTGCCTGTGTCTATTGCTTCTTCTACGCCTTCGGAAGTTCCGGAGTATTTGTCTGATTATCAGGATGTCTTCAGTGAGTCTGAGTCCAGTGCACTGCCTCCTCATAGGGACTGTGACTGTGCTATAGATTTGATCCCAGGCAGTAAATTTCCTAAGGGAAGACTGTTTAATCTGTCGGTACCTGAACATACCGCTATGCGTTCATATATCAGGGAGTCTCTGGAGAAAGGACATATTCGTCCGTCTTCTTCCCCCCTTGGTGCGGGATTCTTTTTTGTGGCAAAAAAGGACGGATCTTTGAGGCCTTGTATTGATTATCGGCTTTTAAATAAGATCACTGTCAAATTTCAGTATCCTTTACCGCTGTTGTCTGACTTGTTTGCCCGGATTAAAGGTGCCAAGTGGTTCACCAAGATAGACCTTCGTGGTGCGTACAACCTTGTGCGCATTAAGCAAGGTGATGAATGGAAAACCGCATTCAATACGCCCAAAGGTCATTTTGAGTACTTGGTGATGCCTTTTGGGCTCTCCAATGCGCCTTCAGTTTTTCAGTCCTTTATGCATGACATTTTCCGGAAGTATCTGGATAAATTTTTGATTGTTTATCTGGATGATATTTTGGTTTTTTCTGAGAATTGGGATTCGCATGTGGAGCAGGTCAGGTTGGTCTTTAAAATTTTGCGTGAAAATTCGTTATTTGTCAAGGGCTCAAAATGTCTCTTTGGTGTACAGAAGGTTCCCTTTTTGGGGTTCATTTTTTCCCCTTCTGCTGTGGAGATGGACCCAGTCAAGGTCCGAGCTATTCTTGATTGGACTCAGCCCTCGTCAGTTAAGAGTCTTCAGAAGTTCTTGGGTTTCGCTAACTTCTACCGTCGTTTTATCGCTAATTTTTCTAGCATTGTGAAACCTTTGACGGATATGACCAAGAAGGGCTCCGATGTAGCTAACTGGGCTCCTGCTGCCGTGGAGGCTTTCCAGGAGTTGAAACGCCGGTTTACTTCGGCGCCTGTTTTGTGCCAGCCCGATGTCTCACTTCCCTTTCAGGTTGAGGTGGATGCTTCAGAGATTGGAGCAGGGGCCGTTTTGTCGCAGAGAGGCCCTGGTTGCTCTGTTATGAAACCTTGTGCCTTTTTCTCTAGGAAGTTTTCGCCTGCCGAGCGAAATTATGATGTGGGCAATCGGGAGTTGTTGGCCATGAAATGGGCATTTGAGGAGTGGCGTCATTGGCTCGAGGGTGCTAAGCATCGTGTGGTGGTCTTGACTGATCACAAAAATCTGATGTATCTCGAGTCTGCTAAACGCCTTAATCCGAGACAGGCCCGCTGGTCATTGTTTTTCTCCCGCTTTGATTTTGTTGTCTCGTATTTACCAGGTTCAAAGAATGTGAAGGCCGATGCTCTTTCTAGGAGCTTTGTGCCTGATGCTCCTGAAGTCGCTGATCCTGTTGGTATTCTTAAAGATGGAGTTATCTTGTCAGCTATTTCTCCGGATCTGCGACGTGTGTTGCAGAGATTTCAGGCTGATAGGCCTGAGTCTTGTCCACCTGACAGACTGTTTGTCCCGGATAAGTGGACTAGCAGAGTCATTTCCGAGGTTCATTCCTCGGTGTTGGCAGGTCACCCGGGAATTTTTGGCACCAGAGATCTGGTGGCCAGGTCCTTTTGGTGGCCTTCCTTGTCAAGGGATGTGCGGTCATTTGTGCAGTCCTGTGGGACTTGTGCTCGAGCCAAGCCTTGCTGTTCTCGTGCCAGCGGTTTGCTCTTGCCCTTGCCTGTCCCGAAGAGACCTTGGACACATATCTCCATGGATTTCATTTCTGATCTTCCGCTATCTCAGGGCATGTCCGTTATCTGGGTGATATGTGATCGCTTCTCCAAGATGGTCCATTTGGTTCCTTTGCCTAAGCTGCCTTCCTCTTCCGATCTGGTTCCTGTGTTTTTCCAGAACGTGGTTCGTTTGCACGGCATCCCTGAGAATATTGTGTCAGACAGAGGATCCCAGTTCGTTTCCAGGTTCTGGCGATCCTTTTGTAGTAGGATGGGCATTGATTTGTCGTTTTCGTCTGCTTTCCATCCTCAGACTAATGGACAGACGGAGCGAACCAATCAGACTTTGGAGGCTTATTTGAGGTGTTTTGTCTCTGCTGATCAGGACGATTGGGTGACATTCTTGCCGTTGGCTGAGTTTGCCCTTAATAATCGGGCTAGTTCCGCCACCTTGGTTTCGCCTTTTTTCTGCAACTCTGGTTTCCATCCTCGCTTTTCTTCGGGTCATGTGGAGCCTTCTGACTGTCCTGGGGTGGATTCTGTGGTGGATAGGTTGCAGCGGATCTGGAATCATGTGGTGGACAACTTGAAGTTGTCACAGGAGAGGGCTCAGCGCTTTGCCAACCGCCGCCGCGGTGTGGGTCCCCGACTACGCGTTGGGGATTTGGTATGGCTTTCTTCCCGCTTTGTTCCTATGAAGGTCTCCTCTCCCAAATTTAAACCTCGTTTTATTGGGCCTTACAAGATATTGGAAATCCTTAATCCTGTATCTTTTCGTCTGGATCTTCCTGTGTCGTTTGCTATTCACAATGCATTTCATAGGTCCTTGTTGCGGCGGTACATTGTGCCTGTAGTTCCTTCTGCTGAGCCTCCTGCTCCGGTGTTGGTTGAGGGCGAGTTGGAGTACGTGGTGGAGAAGATCTTGGATTCTCGCCTCTCCAGGCGGAGGCTTCAGTACCTGGTCAAGTGGAAGGGCTATGGTCAGGAGGATAATTCCTGGGTGGTCGCCTCTGATGTTCATGCGGCCGATTTAGTTCGTGCCTTTCATGCCGCTCATCCTGATCGCCCTGGTGGTCGTGGTGAGGGTTCGGTGACCCCTCACTAAGGGGGGGGTACTGTTGTGAATTTGCTTTTTGCTCCCTCTAGTGGTTACTAGTTTTTTGACTCTGGTTTTCCTGTCATTCCTTTTATCCGCACCTGGGTCGTTAGTTAGGGGTGTTGCTATATAAGCTCCCTGGACCTTCAGTTCTATGCCTGGCAACGTAGTTATCAGAGCTAGTCTGCTGTGCTCTTGTCTACTGATCCTGGTTCCAGTTATATCGGCTAAGTCTGCCTTTTGCTTTTTGCTATTTGTTTTGGTTTTGTATTTTTGTCCAGCTTGTTCCAAATCTGTGTCCTGACCTTTGCTGGAAGCTCTAGGGGGCTGGTGTTCTCCCCCCGGACCGTTAGACGGTTCGGGGGTTCTTGAATTTCCAGTGTGGATTTTGATAGGGTTTTTGTTGACCATATAAGTTACCTTTCTTTATTCTGCTATCAGTAAGCGGGCCTCTCTGTGCTAAACCTGGTTCATTTCTGTGTTTGTCATTTCCTCTTACCTCACCGTTATTATTTGTGGGGGGCTTCTATCCAGCTTTGGGGTCCCCTTCTCTGGAGGCAAGAAAGGTCTTTGTTTTCCTCTACTAGGGGTAGCTAGATTCTCCGGCTGGCGCGTGTCATCTAGAATCAACGTAGGAATGATCCCCGGCTACTGCTAGTGTTGGCGTTAGGAGTAGATATATGGTCAACCCAGTTACCACTGCCCTATGAGCTGGATTTTTGTATTCTGCAGACTTCCACGTTCCTCTGAGACCCTCGCCATTGGGGTCATAACAGGAACGCAGACGAAAAAGACAAATCAATGCCCATCCTAGCACAGAACGCCCGCCAAAATCTAGACACGAACTGGGTCCCCCTGTCAGAAACGATATTCTCCGGAATACCATGCAAGCGAACCACATTTTGAAAAAACAGAGGAACCAACTCGGAAGAGGACGGCAACTTAGGCAAGGGCACCAAATGAACCATCTTTGAAAAACGGTCACACACCACCCAGATGACAGACATTTTCTGAGAAACAGGGAGATCAGAAATAAAATCCATAGAGATGTGAGTCCAAGGCCTCTTTGGAATAGGCAAAGATAACAACAATCCGCTAGCCCGAGAACAACAAGGTTTGGCCCGAGCACAAACATCACAAGACTGCACAAAAACTCGTACATCTCGAGACAGAGAAGGCCACCAGAAGGACCTAGCCACCAAATCCCTGGTACCAAAGATTCCGGGATGACCTGCCAACGCAGAAGAATGAACCTCCGAGATGACTCTACTGGTCCAATCATCAGGAACAAACAGTCTACCAGGCGGGCAACGATCAGGTCTATCCGCCTGAAACTCCTGCAAAGCCCGTCGCAGGTCTGGGGAAACAGCAGATAATATCACCCCATCCTTAAGGATACCTGTAGGTTCAGAATCACCAGGGAAATCAGGCTCAAAACTCCTAGAAAGGGCATCCGCCTTCACATTTTTAGAACCTGGTAAGTATGAGACCACAAAATTAAACCGAGAGAAAAACAACGACCAGCGCGCCTGTCTAGGATTCAGGCGCCTGGCAGACTCAAGATAAATCAAATTCTTGTGATCGGTCAATACCACCACCTGATGTCTAGCCCCCTCAAGCCAATGACGCCACTCCTCAAAAGCCCACTTCATAGCCAAAAGCTCCCGATTACCAATATCATAATTTCGCTCGGCGGGCGAAAATTTTCGAGAAAAGAACGCACAAGGTCTCATCACGGAGCAATCGGAACTTTTCTGCGACAAGACCGCCCCAGCTCCGATCTCGGAAGCATCGACCTCAACCTGAAAAGGAAGAGTAACATCAGGCTGACGCAACACAGGGGCGGAAGAAAAGCGGCGCTTAAGCTCCCGAAAGGCCTCCACAGCAGCAGGGGACCAATCAGCAACATCAGCACCCTTTTTGGTCAAATCAGTCAAAGGTTTAGCAACATCAGAAAAACCAGTTATAAATCGACGATAAAAATTAGCAAAGCCCAAAAATTTCTGAAGGCTCTTAAGCGAAGAAGGTTGCGTCCAATCACAAATAGCCCGAACCTTGACAGGATCCATCTCAATGGAAGAGGGGGAAAAAATGTACCCCAAAAAAGAAATCTTTTGAACCCCAAAAATACACTTAGAACCCTTCACACACAAGGAATTAGCCCGCAAAACCTGAAAAACCCTCCTGACCTGTTGGACATGAGAATCCCAGTCATCCGAAAAAATCAAAATATCATCCAGATACACGATCATGAATTTATCCAAATATTCCCGGAAAATGTCATGCATAAAGGACTGAAAGACTGAAGGGGCATTTGAAAGACCAAAAGGCATTACTAAATACTCAAAATGGCCCTTGGGCGTATTAAATGCGGTTTTCCACTCATCCCCCTGCTTAATTCGCGCCAAATTATACGCCCCACGGAGATCAATCTTAGAGAACCACTTAGCCCCTTTTATTCGAGCAAACAAATCAGTCAGCAGTGGCAGAGGATACTGATATCTGACTGTAATTTTATTCAAGAGTCGATAATCAATACACGGCCTCAAAGAGCCATCTTTTTTAGATACAAAGAAAAAACCGGCTCCTAAGGGAGATGAAGAAGGACGAATATGTCCCTTTTCCAGGGACTCCTTAATATATTCTCGCATAGCAGCATGTTCAGGTACAGATAGATTAAATAAACGACCCTTTGGAAATTTACTGCCCGAAATCAGATCTATGGTACAATCGCAATCTCTGTGAGGAGGTAGTGAACCAAGCTTAGGCTCCTCAAAAACATCACGATAATCAGATAAAAATTCCGGAATCTCAGAGGGAATAGATGACGAAATGGAAACCAAAGGTACCCCATGAGCCCCCTGACATCCCCAGCTTAACACAGACATAGGTTTCCAGTCAAGGACTGGGTTATGAGATTGTAACCATGGCAATCCGAGCACCAAAACATCATGTAGATTGTACAACACAAGGAAGCGAATCGTCTCCTGATGGTCAGGATTCATACGCATAGTCACTTGTGTCCAGTATTGTGGTTTATTACTAGCCAATGGTGTAGAGTCAATACCCTTCAGAGGTATAGGAACTTCCAGAGGCTCTAGATCAAACCCACAGCGCCTGGCAAAGGACCAATCCATAAGACTCAAAGCGGCGCCATAGTCGACATAGGCATCCGCGGTAATTGACGATAATGAACAAATCAAGGTCACAGACAAAATAAACTTAGACTGTAAAGTGCCAATTGAAATAGACTTATCAACCTTTTTTGTGCGTTTAGAGCATGCTGATATAACATGAGTTGAATCACCACAATAGAAGCACAACCCATTTTTTCGCCTAAAATTCTGCCGTTCGCTTCTGGACAGAATTCTATCACATTGCATATTTTCTGGAGCCTTCTCAGAAGACACCGCCAAATGGTGCACAGGTTTGCGCTCCCGCAAACGCCGATCAATCTGAATAGCCATTGTCATGGACTCATTCAGACCTGTAGGTGCAGGGAACCCCACCATAACATCTTTAATGGCATCAGAGAGACCCTCTCTGAAATTCGCCGCCAGGGCGCACTCATTCCACTGAGTAAGCACAGACCATTTACGAAATTTTTGGCAGTATATTTCAGCTTCATCTTGCCCTTGAGATAGGGCCATCAAGGTTTTTTCAGCCTGAATCTCTAAATTAGGTTCCTCATAAAGCAACCCCAAAGCCAGAAAAAATGCATCCACATTGAGCAACGCAGGATCCCCGGGTGCCAATGCAAATGCCCAGTCTTGAGGGTCACCCCGCAGCAAGGAAATTACTATCCTAACCTGCTGTGCGGGATCTCCAGCGGAGCGAGATCTCAGGGAAAGAAATAATTTACAATTATATTTGAAATTCAGGAAACGAGATCTATCCCCGGAGAAAAATTCTGGTATAGGAATTCTAGGTTCAGATATAGGAGCATGAATAACAAAATCCTGTAAATTTTGAACCTTCGTAGCAAGATTATTCAAACCTGTAGCCAAACTCTGAGGATCCATTTTAATCAAGTGAGATCAGAGCCATTCAAGGATTAGAAGGAGAGAGAGAGGCAAAGGCTGCAATTAGAGCAGAAATGCAACTGAGTCAACTATAGAGCAAGCTCAGAAGAAAAAAAAAAAAATCTGCAGACTTCTTTTTCTCTCCTTTCTTCTGCCAACGGTTTTAACCCTTGGCCGGCCATACTGTCATGGTTCCCAATGGCAAGGGAACGTCAGAGAACTTAAATAACAGACTAGCTCTTGGGTGATGGAATCTCGAGCTGACCGTGAGCTAAACCTACCACACAACTAACAGTGGCCGGGTGACGTACCTACGTTTTATCCCTAGACGCCCAGCGCCAGCCGGAGCACTAACTAACCCTAATAGAGGAAAAAACAGACCTGGCTTACCTCTAGGGAAATTCCCCCAAAAAGGAGACAGAAGCCCCCCACATATATTGACGGTGAGTTCAGAGGAAAAGACATACGCAGTATGAAGGTAGGTTCAGCAAAGCGAGGTCCGCTTACTAGATAGTAAGAAGATACAATAGGGAACTTCACGGTCAGCTGAAAACCCTATTAAAATACCATCCAGAAATTACTTTAAGACTCATGTGTCAACTCATGACACCGGAGTGGTAATTTCGGCCCACAAGAGCTTCCAGCTACAGAAACATAACATAACTGTGAACTGGAACAAAAATGCAAACAAACTTAGGACTAAGAGTCCAACTTAGCTGATAGTAGTCTAGAAGCAGGAACATGCAACAGAAAGGCTCTGGTTACATTGATGGCCGGCACTAGAATAACTGAGCAGCAAGGCTAAATAGGATACTCCCACATCCTGATGGAAACAGGTGAACAGAGAAAGTGAAGCACACAAGTCCAGTACCACCAGCGACCACCGGGGGAGCCCAAAAACCAAATTCACAACAGTTAGTGTGGGGGAGAGAGCAGCACAGTATGGGAGTGTGGGGGAGAGAGCAGCGCAGTATGTGAGTGCTGGGGAGAGAGCAGCGCAGTATGTGAGTGTTGGGGAGAGAGCAGCACAGTATGGGAGTGTGGGGGAGAGAGCAGCGCAGTATGTGAGTGTTGGGGAGAGAGCAGCACAGTATGTGAGCACGGGGGAGAGAGCAGCACAGTATGTGAGTGTTGGGGAGAGAGCAGCACAGTATGTGAGTGTTGGGGAGAGAGCAGCACAGTATGTGAGTGTTGGGGAGAGAGCAGCACAGTATGTGAGTGTTGGGGAGAGAGCAGCACAGTATGTGAGTGTTGGGGAGAGAGCAGCACAGTATGTGAGCACGGGGGAGAGAGCAGCATAGTATGTGAGTGTTGGGGAGAGAGCAGCACAGTATGTGAGTGTTGGGGAGAGAGCAGCACAGTATGTGAGTGTTGGGGAGAGAGCAGCACAGTATGTGAGTGTTGGGGAGAGAGCAGCACAGTATGTGAGCACGGGGGAGAGAGCAGCATAGTATGTGAGTGTTGGGGAGAGAGCAGCGCAGTATGTGAGTGTTGGGGAGAGAGCAGCACAGTATGTGAGTGTTGGGAAGAGAGCAGCACAGTATGTGAGTGCTGGGGAGAGAGCAGCGCAGTATGTGAGTGTTGGGGAGAGAGCAGCACAGTATGTGAGTGTTGGGGAGAGAGCAGCACAGTATGTGAGTGTTGGGGAGAGAGCAGCACAGTATGTGAGTGTTGGGGAGAGAGCAGCACAGTATGTGAGTGTTGGGGAGAGAGCAGCACAGTATGTGAGTGCTGGGGAGAGAGCAGCACAGTATGTGACGGCAGGGGAGAGAGCAGAGCAGTATATGAGCATGGAAGAGAGAGCAGCGTAGTATGTGAGAGTATTAATAATTGATCTTCTGTATGATTTATATTCCCAAACAGCTGGATGGAATTATCCATCATTATAGATATAGTTACTTGAGTAGAAGCTCAGAAACATGAGGTATTCTGCCTCCATTCATTGTTTTCTAATCTATTATCTATTTTCTATCTATCTATCTATCTATCTATCTATCTATCTATCTAATCTATCTATTATCTATTTTCTATCTATTATCTATTTTCTATCTATTATCTATATATCTATCATCTATCTATCTATCTATCTATCTAATCTATCTATCTATTATCTATTTTCTATTATCTATTTATCATCTATCTATCTATCTATTTTCTATCTATTATCTATCTATCTAATCTATCTATTTATTTTCTATCTATTATCTGTCTATCTATTATCTATCTATCTATCTATCTATCTGTCTATCTATCTATCTATAATCTGTTTGCTCTGTCCATTACATTCCCTTCATGTTACCACTGACCCAGTTCCACATCGGCGCTGGATTTCCAGTCTCTTTGAGCCTCATTTTTCTATATATAGAACTTTCCTTCATCCCTGTGTCTTTCACAATGAGGGTGATGTGAACTTGTTACCCTGGGACTTCATTGCACACCGTTTGCTGCTCGCTGGCCGCCTACCGATGGGTTATTTATCCGAGGCCACGGCAGCTGGTGTGACCCGGCTCATTGGGCCACGGACTGGACTAACTCCAAGGTTCAGCGCACTTCTCATTATATTGTTTCTCTCGTTTCTCTTGATTGTATTTTATTAACCGCGGGACATGACCGCGACTTTGTGTGTTGAGCAGAAAATCTGCATGAAAACCGGAGCTGATGATAGTATGACCAGAACCCACGGCTGCATCGTCAGATGACTGCACCGACCTTTCCGGTTATATTATGAACTCCTCACAATAGCCAAAGTTTATATCTTAAAGGGATACTGCAGCTTTACCGTGCTCTCATCAGCGATGGGACAATTAGGCTACTTTCACACTAGCGTCGGGCTCGGCCCGTCGCAGTGCGTCGGGCTGAGGTTACCGACGCTAGCGTTGTACACGCCGCACAACGGGGGCAGCGGATGCATTTTTCCAGCGCATCCGCTGCCCCATTGTGAGGTGCGGGGAGGTGGGGGCGGAGTTCCAGCCGCGCATGCGCGGTCGGAATAAGCGGACTGTCGGCGGCAAAAAACGTTACATGTAGCGTTTTTTTGTGCCGACGGTCCGCCACAACACGGCGCAACCGTCGCATGACGGTTGCGACGTGTGTCAATCCGTCGCAATACGTCGCTTAATGTTAGTCTATGGGGAAAAAACGCATCCTGCAAGCACTTTTGCAGGATGCGTTTTTTTGGCCAAACGACGCATTGCGACGGATTGCAAAAAACGCTAGTGTGAAAGTAGCCTTACCGGAAATTCATCAGTTTTACTCAAATTTGTCCGGGAATTTAGATTTTCATCTAATTTATTCAAAGTGAGTGAAATGTGCATCACTATAGTCTGAGAAGTCATAGGACGTGACACCTGTGGCGAGTAATATTTTAGAACAACCCCCAGAGCCCTTCCTCCTAACTGTTCAACCCTCCTCCTCCAAAACCAACTTCTCCACCATTACAGAAGATCGACTCTCCACTCTAATCTCATGATCACATCTCACCACCTGTGCACTTCATCCCATTCTACATGTATTTCTGCACCAAAGAGGAATGGGATGTGACCACAAAGAAGCAGAAAGGATTGCGAGAAAACACTGCAAAATACAAAGCGGCATAAAAAAACTTGAAAATCTGCAAGTAAATGTAGCAACACTTGAACCTGCTCATGCAGAGAACGAGCTCACCAAGAACTCCATGTCCATTTTCACACAATCTGAGTGTATTGCAATTTATTTTATGCAATTTTGATAAATTGTTATAAAAAAAAACACCAACAAGTAAACTCAATCATATGTATTACAACAAAAAAGTGAAAATGTATACATAAGAAACTCCAACAATGATGCTTCAATAGGATAAATTTAAAGCAGATACATTTTATTATTACAATAAATATAAAAGAAACCACAGGGGTTTATAAAAACATAAGTGAAAAACTAAGGCCACGTTCACACTCTGCGGCGTGCTCTGCGGGTTCTCCCGCAGCGGAATTGATAAATCTGCAGGGCAAAACCGCTGCGGTTATCCCTGCAGATTTATCGCGGTTTGTTCCGCGGTTTCCGCTGCGGGATTACTCCTATACTATTGATGCTGCATATGCAGCAATATGCAGCATCAATAGTAATGTTAAAAAAAATAAAAATTGGTTATACTCACCCTCCGATGTCCGGATCTCCTCGGCGCTGCACGCGGCGCTCCGGTTCCAAAGATGCTGTGCCGAGAAGGACCTTCGTGACGTCACGGTCATGTGACCGCAGCGTCATCACGGTCATGTGACCGCGACGTCACCGCAGGTCCTGTTCGCACAGTAACTCTGACCGGCCGGCCGCGTGCAGCGCTGAGAGGTGAGTATAGCATCATTTTTTATTTTTATTCTTTTTTTTACCCCAAATATGGTTCCCAGGGCCTGGAGGAGAGTCTCCTCTCCTCCACCCCGGGTACCACCCGCACATTAACCGCTTACTTCCCACAACGTGGGCACAGCCCCATGCGGGAAGTAAGCGGTTCAATGGATTCCTATGGGTGCAGAATCGCAGCGATTCTGCACAAAGAAGTGACATGCTGCGGGTTTTAAACCGCTGCGTTTCTGCGCGGTTTTTCCCGAAGCATGTGCACTGCGGTTTGCGGTTTCCATAGGGTTTACATGTAAATGGAAATGCATCAAAATCACCGTGGTTCCGCGGTAAAAACCGCAAAGTGTGAACATGGCCTAACTGGGGAGAAACACAATACAGGAAAAAGGGGTGGGTATGGCTTCAAGTGGCATAACGTATAGTATATACTGTATATAGCAAAAAAAAGGGTACAAAATGTATTGCATAAAGTGCAAGTGTACACATAAATGCTATCAAAAACTGCTCATTCCATGGTGAAAACCACCACACCATATGGTGTAAACAATGTAATAGTAAATAACTATATGCATAATAAGAGTAAGAAGATACGGTATCCAGAATACACTATGGGCAGAGCAGAAAAACTCACATAAGGTAGCATACAATAAAACAGTATATACACAGTGATAATAATTACCTAGTGAGAGCCACAAGCCAGGGACCCACCAGACCCAACGCGCGTTTCGCTGTGGAAAGCTGGACGAAGCTTAATATTACATTGTTTACACCATATGGTGTGCTGGTTTTCTCCATGGAATGAGCAGTCTTTGATATCATTTGTATGCAAGTCTATTTATGCTATATTATATATACATTTATGTGAACACTTGCCCTTTTTTGTTATATATATACTATATGTTATGCCACTTGAAGCCATACCCACCCCTTTTTCCTGTATTGTGTTTCTCCCCATTAGTTTTTCACTTATGTTTTTATATACCTCTGTGGTTTCTTCTATATTTATTGTAATAATAAAATGTATCCGTTTTCAATTTATTCTATTGAAGCGTCATTGTTGGAGTTTCTTTTTTAAATTGTTATAAAGTCACCAAGTGTTTACTGTGAACATCAAGAAAAGCAGAAACAATTGAAGAGCTGCTGGGATTAAAGTTGGCATTGCCGATCAATTAACACATGAAAAAGGGACGCAAATCGTTAGTCCTGTATTCGGAGCAGTATTCTGTTGTTCGCTTGTAAAAAACACAAAATATAAAAATGTATTATGTGCACGAACCGCTCTGGTCAGGAGAGCTGCTGGCTAGAGTTGAGCGACTTTTACTTTTTTCGGATCGAGTCGGGTTTCGCGTCGGGTCGGGTGAAATCGGCCGATTATTGCGAAAAGTCGGGGCCGACTGAAACCCGAAACCCAATGCAAGTCAATGGGGAAGCATAGTCGGCAGAGAGTGGAGGACAGGAAAACACCTACAGGGCCCATTTTAATGCCAAAAACATCAATTCTTATTACTGAAGCTTGTCAATCTTAATTAACTTTATAATAATAGTTAGGCATTGAAAACTGGGAGTCATTTGGCTAAAGTTGTGGGGGGGTAGGGCTGGCTCAAGATTGTCGTGGGCCCAGGAAATGCAGACTATGTCACGGCGGTGGAGCAGGGAGAGGTAAGTATTTCAACTTTGCAAGTGCTGTGATCCTGAGCAAGCAGGGGGGGCCCACTCGTTCGCATTGGCACTGGCACAGGGCCCCTTATAGTACGGCGGTGTGTATGACGGCGGGGGCGCCTCCCACCGGCAGCGACACTTTTGCGTACTATGAGGGGCCCTGTGCCAGTGATGTCGCCAACGAGTATGCCCCCCCACCTGATGAAGGAACCTGCACTTTCATCTGCACCTTCCTCTCTGTCCCTGTGTAAGGTGGTATAACATGCGGGAAGGGGAACCTTACTTTCAGCAGGGTCAGATTCTGGCTGTGTAGAGTGCAAGGGGAATGTAGTGGTCTGGGTCAATGTACCAGCGGACCCATCTAGCAGTGGCTGGGCAATGGGCAGGATGAGGAGAAAACAGATATAGGGCCAAATAATAAAGTAGGCTAAATGCAGTTCAAAATTGGTAACAGGACTAAACAGGCGGCATTGCTTTGTTCAGTGGAGGACAACTGTAAGGAGTGGCAGACACAGTTAGAAGGCCCAAATAATAAAGTAGGCTAAATGTCTACCAAAAAAATTGTTCATAAATAAACAGGTGGCATAGCTAGGTACAGGGGTGGGCTCCTCTGCTGAGTAGCAGACAGTGGTAGTTGGCGCAAAGTATTAACTGGTCTAAATGGAGGCCAGGGCCCCTGTATATTTTTACTATCATCTATCATTTCAACAGATTTGTATTGGCAGTGCCATTGAAGGATTTAACAGCACAGACTACACAGTGGTGGAGCAGGAAGAGGTAAGTATTGCAGGTGGTAGAGCACTGTTCGAGCTGGGGGGGAACACTCTCTCGTGGGCGGCAGTACTGGCCCAGGGCCCCTCATATTACGACGGTGTGTCTGACGTTGGTTGCGCACCACCACCATCAGAGACACTTCATTGTACTATGAGGGACCCTGTGCCAGTGCTGTCACCCAAGAGTGGGCACACCCACCTGTCCAGGCAAACGGCACTCACACGGGTGCTTGCTCCAGGTGGTGACCACGGCCCTGTGGGGGGAGTCAGCCCATTTAGGGAGGTATAAAAAAGGCCTATGGTGGACATTCAGCAGCTGCAAATGGAGGAATTGGAGCAGTCAGTAAGAGGAGGCCAAAAGCAAGACATTTTTACAGGCAAGCTACGTGTCAGCAGGGAAAGGTGGGGCCAAATAATTAGAAATCCATGATTGGTTCATTTTAATGAAGGTTAGATCATCAACATTTTGGGTAGCCAGACGAGTCCTTTTTTCGGTCAGTATTGAACCAGCAGCACTGAATACTATTTCTGATAGCACACTAGCAGCAGGGCAAGCGAGCTCCTGTAATGCATATTCTGCCAATTCAGGCCAGGTGTCTATTTTAGATGCCCAGTAATCAAGGGGAATGACCTGTGAGGGACAACTGCTCCAGCTTTAAAAGTGGTTTTCCTACTCCCAGATAAGGGAGCCTTCGAGGCCTTGTGTAGCCAGACGATGACGCTGGCTCAACACCTCCAGCCTTAGGTGCTATTGTGCTTTTGCCACTACCACCAGATGCACCACCACCACCATCAGTACCAGCTGGCAACCACCGCCCACGGCCTCTTCCACCAGACTTCCTTATTTTTTGGAAAATCTAACCAAAATAACAACCGTTATATGGTGGTGTAAAACAAGGTAGAAGGTGTATCTTAAGGTACCTTCACACGAAACGACTTTGTAACGATATCGCTAGCGATCCGTGACGTTGCAGCGTCCTCGCTAGCGATATTGTTTAGTTTGACACGCAGCAGCGATCAGGATCCTGCTGTGATGTCGCTGGTCGCTGAATAAAGTTCAGAACTTTATTTGGTCGTCCGATCGCCGTGTATCGTTGTGTTTGACAGCAAAAGCAACGATACCAGCGATATTTTACACTGGTAACCAGGGTAAACATCGGGTTACTAAGCGCAGGGCCGCGCTTAGTAACCCGATGTTTACCCTGGTTACCAGTGTAAAATGTAAAAAAAACAAACAGTACATACTTACATTCGCATCCCCCGCCGTCTGCTTCCCACACTGACTGAGCGCCGCAAAGTGAAAGCACAGCACAGCGGTGACGTCACCGCTGTGCCCTGCTACTGCCGGCGCTCAGTCAGTCAGTCATTGCAGGAAGCAGACGCTGGGGGACGCGCAGGTGAGTATGTACTGTTTGTTTTTTTTTACTTTTACGCTGGTAACCAGGGTAAACATCAGGTTACTAAGCGCGGCCCTGCGCTCAGCAACCCGATGTTTACCCTGGTTACCCGGGGACCTCGGCATCGTTGGTCGCTGGAGAGCGGTCTGTGTGACAGCTCTTCAGCGATCAAACAGCGACGCTGCAGCGATCGGCATCGTTGTCGCTATCGCTGCAGCGTCGCTTCATGTGAAGGTACCTTAAACTTGTTGAGAATTTAAATCTCCCTTTTTTTTGGGAGACTGAACCCAAACTCAGGCCCAGTGTATTACACTACACAAAGTAAGTGGCAGAACGTGGCTGGAAGATATATGAAAAAATACAAGGACTGTAGTACAATTTCAATCTCCCTACAATGATCTCAGGACAAGTATGGCAGCAACAAAAAGGACTGCTGCACACAAAAGTGTGGACAAATAAACAAGATAACTGCAGAAAGGAGCAACAGGATTTTTGCTTTTAAAAAAGCAGTTGGTTTGCACAGCAGCGGCGCAAACAGCAATGCAGCTATCAGGGAGCCTTATAAGCTACAGAGCTGATGCACAGAAATCGAGCCTCCACTGTCCCTGCAAAAAAAAGGTGGTGTTGGACAGTGGAAATCGCTACAGCACAAGCGGTTTGGGGGTTAATATACCCTGCCTAACGCTATCCCTGCTTCTGACGAAGCTGCAGCAATCTCTCCCTATGCTCAGATCAGCAGACGTAAGATGGCGGTCGGCGTGCACGCCCCTTTATAGCCCCTGTGACGCTGCAGAGAGCAAGCCAATCACTGCAATGCCCTTCTCTAAGATGGTGGGGACCGAGACCTATGTCATCACGCTGCCCACACTCTGCGTCCTCCTTCATTGGCTGAAAAATGGCGCTGAACACGTCATACAAAATGCGACTTTGGCGCGAAGATCGCCGACCGCATGGCCGATCCCACACTAGGATCGGGTCTGGTTTCGTGAAACCCGACTTTGCCGAAAGTCGGCGATTTTTGAATTTGTCCGATCCATTTCGCTCAATCCTACTGCTGGCCAGTCCGAGCATTGTCCTGGTTTCCGATCTTACCGTGGGGAAGATTTCTTTTGCAGCAGGCTGCCTCTCAGCCGGACATCGGTCTCATGTGAGACTTCCTATAACAAGGAGAAGGCAGGTGGATACATGTTCAGAGTTTCTTTTTCTTTTACTATTTGCTCATTATTTATTTATTTAAATATTGGTGAGAAGGAACCATTATAAGACTTGCCGTCCTCTTCCCATCTCAGAATCTCTCGGCCGCTTCTCATTAGCCGCTGCTCTATTCTCCGGAATGAGTCTTTAGCCGATGCTTCTGTGTGATGTGTGGTTCATTATCTGGTAGTTACTTACATTGTATCACTCATTAATGCCCATTTCACCGGACCAAAGGGAAGGAGAGGAGATTTGTTTTTCTTATGAATCTCCCAGGACAGAATATTATGGTAATGTCCTGAGCTGCCCTGTTCGGCCATTAAAGATGATGAGAGGAATAATGGTGAGAAAACTGCGGCTGTACAGCAGTGGTCAGAGACCATGGCAAACCTGGATGACAAACAATGCAAGAAAATACTGTCATACTGGATCATAATGTATGGCTGAGATATATTGTAACAAATACTGTAATACTGGACTATATCTCATCCATACATCTCATTAATACTTTTATAGATAAGATGCACTGCAAAAAATACTGAACTGGAATATAAGGATGAAATATAATGGTCTATAATGTATGGATCAGATACATTAATAGATGAGATACAATATAACAAGCACTGTAATACTAGACTGTATCTCACACACACATCTCATCAATATATGAATGGATTAGATACAATGTAACCAATACTGTAATACTAGACTGTAGAGTTTGCATATATCGAGTGCATAGCTGGCTGTGCAGCTGTACAGTTTGTGTATGTTACGTACATGTCACTGGTGTCAGAAGCTGCAGACTGTCGCACTGCCTCTTATTGCAGAAGGTCTCAGCAGTTTGCTTTGCAGACATCTTCCTGGTCCTTCTGACTCTATGACCCAGTGGCAACCTCCCCCAGCTCTAATGGACACAACTGGACCTGGGTGTTTATAACTCCCAGTTTGTTATTTCCATTTCCCTGTTGAGGCTTGGAGCTATTGCAGTCGGCTGTCTTCCTCTTTGGTGTTTGGGGGACGTCTGTGTTTATCTCTGAGTCAAAGCAAGCTAAGTGTTCCCCTTGTTTGTCTATCCCATCTGCCTTAAGTTATACTGGGGATCGACCAACTTTCACCCCGTCCTTCCTTAAACAGGGCTTACTACTAGGGTCAGGCAGGGATTAAGTATCCTGCTCGGCGACAGGTTTAGAACCTATATAGGGAAGCTTAGGGCAGACAGTATGACGTTAGATCTGCCTAGGGGTCTCCATTCCCCTCTTCCTTAGTGTTGGGCTCCCTTCCCCTTATCCCTTTATGCTGCACTTAGTCATTCCTACATCATGCATGACATTATTACCAGCTGTTCACATTAGTAAAAAGAAAAAAAACCTGACACGTGGTTTTTTTGTGTGTGTTTTTTTCAGTGTGGGTTTTTTTTCTCCTTTTCTGGGTTCAAGGACTGGCTGGCAGAGCATCTGCAGAGGTTAGCACTGGAGGTGACTACTTTCGTTCTGAGGTTCAGCAGCAACCGCAGCAGCTGCAGGCTCCTATTGTGGGGGACTCTGTGGATTGGCTGGTCCAGCTTGAACCCAAAATTGCCCTCCCAGACAGGTTTTCAGGGTTTTAGCTGCAGGGAGTGCAGAGGTAACAATCAATGAGGAGCTCAGTATTATAATCAGGCCGTGCCTTGTGGGGGCTTGGTAGTAAGAGTACAGTGGTCCACTCCTCTGGGGTCCCTACATAGACCACATACAAGTGCTGTCGTCATTCCAGGTCTCCCCATATTGCCTTTACCTGGCCTCTAATACTCTAGGATGGTTGAGTGACATCTGTGGAACGGAGACCTAGAGACGCTCTGGGAGTTTTGGTGACTTCTGTGTGATGGCGGCCTGGAGATGCTCTGAGAGTTTGGGTGACTTCTGTGGTATGAGAGCCTGGAAACGCTCTGGGAGCTTGGGTGACTTCTGTGGGACGGAGGCCTGGAGATGCTCTAGGAGTTTGGGTGACTTCTGTGGGACAGAGGCCTGGAGATGCTCTGGGAGTTTGGGTGACTTCTGTGGGATGAGAGCCTGGAGACGCTCTGGGAGTTTGGGTGACTTCTGTGGGACGGAGGTCTGGAGACACTCTGGGAGTTTGGGTGACTTCTGTGTGATGGCGGCCTGGAGACGCTCTGAGAGTTTGGGTGACTTCTGTGGGATGAGAGCCTGGAGATGCTCTGGGAGTTTGGGTGACTTCTGTGGGACAGAGGCCTTTATACGCTCTGGGAGTTTCGGTGACTTCTGTGGGACGGAGGGCTGGAGACGCTCTGGGAGTTTGGGTGACTTCTGTGGCACAGAGGCCTGGACACGATCTGGGAGTTTGGGTGACTTCTGTGTGATGGCGGCCTGGAGACGCTCTGGGAGTTTGGGTGACTTCTGTGTGATGGTGGCCTGGAGACGCTCTGAGAGTTTGGGTGACTTCTGTGGGATGAGAGCCTGGAGACGCTCTGGGAGTTTGGGTGACTTCTGTGGGACAGAGGCCTTTATATGCTCTGGGAGTTTCGGTGACTTCTGTGGGACGGAGGGCTGGAGACGCTCTGGGAGTTTGGGTGACTTCTGTGGCACAGAGGCCTGGAGACGATCTGGTAGTTTGGGTGACTTTTGTGGGACGGAGGCCTGGAGACAGTCTGGGAGTTTGGGTGACTTTTGTGGGACGGCGGCCTAGAGACACTCTGGGAGTTTGGGTGACTTCTGTGGGATGGAGGCCTGGAGACGCTCTGGGAGTTTGGGTATTTTCTGTGGGATGGAGGCCTGGAGACGATATGGGAGTTTGGGTGACTTCTGTGGGATGGAGGCCTGGAGACAATCTGGGAGTTTGGGTGACTTCTGTGGGATGGAGGTCTGGAGATGCTCTGGGAGTTTGGGTGACTTCTGTGGGACGGAGGTCTGGAGATGATCTGGGAGTTTGGGTGACTTCTGTGGGACGGAGGCCTAGAGACACTCTGGGAGTTTGGGTGACTTCTGTGGGATGGAGGTCTAGAGACACTCTGGGAGTTTGGGTGACTTCTGTGGGATGGAGGTCTGGAGATGCTCTGGGAGTTTGGGTGACTTCTGTGGGACGGAGGTCTGGAGATGATCTGGGAGTTTGGGTGACTTCTGTGGGACGGAGGCCTAGAGACACTCTGGGAGTTTGGGTGACTTCTGTGGGACAGAGGTCTGGAGACACTCTGGGAGTTTGGGTGACTTCTGTGGGACGGAGGTCTGGAGATGATCTGGGAGTTTGGGTGACTTCTGTGGGACGGAGGCCTAGAGACACTCTGGGAGTTTGGGTGACTTCTGTGGGACAGAGGTCTGGAGACACTCTGGGAGTTTGGGTGACTTCTGTGGGACGGAGGTCTGGGGATGCTCTGGGAGTTTGGGTGACTTTTGTGGGACGGAGGCCTAGAGATGCTCTGGGAGTTTGTGTCACTTCTGTGGGACGGAGGCCTGGGGATGCTCTGGGAGTTCGGGTGACTTCTGTGGGACGGAGGCCTGGAGATGCTCTGGGAGTTTGGGTCACTTCTGTGGGACGGAGGCCTGGGGATGCTCTGGGAGTTTGGGTGACTTCTTTGGGACGGAGGCCTAGAGATGCTCTGGGAGTTTGGGTGCCTTCTGTGGGACGGAGGCCTGGGGATGCTCTGGGAGTTTGGGTGACTTCTGTGGGATGGAGGTCTGGAGATGCTTTGGGAGTTTGGGTGACTTCTGTGGGACGGAGGCCTGGAGATGCTCTGGGAGTTTGGGTGACTTCTGTGGGACGGAGGCCTAGAGATGCTCTGGGAGTTTGGGTGACTTCTGTGGGACGGAGGCCTGGGGATGCTCTGGGAGTTCGGGTGACTTCTGTGGGACGGAGGCCTAGAAATGCTCTGGGAGTTTGGGTGTCTCAGTGTTTTGTGACCTCTGCTCCTCATTAGAAGAATTCAGTGAAATTTTCGTGAACCCCAGAGCAGAACATTAGAAATAATTAGCGCATCTGTCTCCTGGTGGAGAATATTTACTCTGTAGACTTCGCCGTATGTTGGGTGTTTAGAAGGATAGTGATCCGGAGCTGGCGCAGGATAAATGAGCTGCTCACGATGTGGCGACACGCTGGGACATTTTAATTAGATCGACTGTCTTCATTTTGATTATAAGGCAGTAAAAAATTATTGCATTTTGCCAGTTTTTCCTTCTTTCATCTCTCGGGCTTCGAGCTGAACTTTGCCTTGTTTATTTCACAATTTATGTCAATAGAAATAAAGCAAACAGGAATAAAGCAAATGTGACATCCGCGGGACGGGACATTCCCTGCACAGGTACAGAGAAAGCACAGCAACAGGCATCAGGAAAGCTCTGCAGGGAGCCGCTGGTTGGCTAGTGCCCACTGCTGGTCGCTGTATGTCCCTGATTCCAGCACTGTATATCTTTACTTATGCATTGTCTGGCAATAATCCATTGTTATTACATTACACTGTATAGAACTGCTAATCCAGCAGTATATGGCGTTATTACTTTATGCATTATGTGGCGCTGCTCTATTGTTATTACATTACTGTGTATAGAGCTGCAATTCCAGCACTATATGGCGGTATTAGTTTATGCATTGTGTGGCGATGCTCCATTGTTATTCCATTCCTCTATAGATGGTGCTATTATTTGGTCAGTGTATGGTGCTATTACATTACCTCTATATGGCAGTGCTTATTTATGCATTGTGAGGCGATAATCCACTGTTGTTACATTACTCTGTATACAGTTGTTATTTCAGCACTATATGGCAGTATTTATTTATGCACTGTGTGGTGATGCTCCACTGTTATTCCATTCCTCTATAGATGGTGCTATTATTCGGTGAGTGTATGGTGCTATTACATTTCCTCTGTATGGCGGTATTTATTTACACACAGTGAGACACTGATATTCTGTTAATAGATTATGTGTAGATCTGTTATTTGCCGGCTGTATGACGGTGTTCTTTCAGTATTTCATGGCGGCATTTATTGAGATATCACCTTAATTTTGTAAATAAATGGTGGTGGTATTAATGTATTGCTGTGATTCCACAATTAGGGCAAATTCTATGGGACGTGAAACGCAGACTGAACATTGACCAAAACTGCCTATGAGGCTGTCAGGTCCGGGGCAGGAGACCAGCAGCCAGTCCCTGCAGTGCGGTCCGTCCTGGGACAGGGACACATGGACTTCTGAGTTCTATCTTATTGATATTCATAGACACTACCTGCACCCATCCTGATTTCTACCTGCCCGGCGCTACAGCCCTCTATTTCCTCCTATTTCTCCCCAATAATTGGGATATCTGGTCCTTGTAATTTGAGAGATGGGAACAGTGAGTGACTGCGCCCCTGTTCTCAGAATTAGTGGGGTCTCGGTAATGATCGTGGATATGCCATTACAGTAGAAGGGGATGAACCTTATGCCATAAAAACGGATCAAAGCCTCAGATGTGGCCAAAATGTCACAACCAAAAAGTAAAAGTCCTGATCCATCTCCACTGTCAGAAGAGCCGCAGGTCTCAGAGAACGGCGGCACAAACTGATTGTTTTCAGAAACTTCAGAATTTTTAAGTCACTAAAATCGTTAAAGTAAAAATGATGCAAGTTTTATATCTCCATAACAATACTGACCTGGGGAATTTACCACATTTACCACACAATGAACTCCGAAAAAATGAAACACAAAAATAAATGGTGGAATTTTCTTTTTTTTCCATCTTTTCACCCCACTTGGGATTATTTTGCTGTTTTCCAGTACATTATACAGTAAAATTAATGGTTTTATTGCAAACTATAACATGTCCGGGAATAAAGCCATCCCTCATATGGCCATGTGAAAGGGTGGATAAAAAAGTTATTGCTTTTGAAAGAAGGGGGGAAAAAAAGACTAAGAGGAAAAATTAAAAACTGCCGGTTATTATGGGATTAATCACCGGAGAATCCCTTTATCTGTAGCAATTCCTCTGTTAGTCATTGATTTCCACAGATAATTCTGTACCCGCTCCTATAACGGCACAGACTTTGCCTAGAATTCTCCGCTGCTCAGGTGGATTCATGCCATCCGCACATTCCCACAGGTTACAATGTTTGGGCTTATAATGACATTTTAATGGGTTTTACCTCCCGGCAGAAGGTGTCGCATCCTCCGGGGGATTCATCTGATGAAGAGTTATTAGAAGTACGAGATACAATGTCATAAGGAGAATATCAGACAGCGCTCGGCCAGGGGACGGGAATGCAGGAGGTGCGACCGGCACAAAAGCCAATGCTAATACTATGGATAACGGTAATATTTATTAGTACTCACAGGCGGTTCTGGGATTTATAAATGATATATACTATGGATGCGCTGCGGAATATGTTGGCGCTATATAAATAAAATTATTATTATTATTATTATGGATGATAAATATTTAATAAAAAGTGTGATCTCTGTATAACGAAAAGTTCTGCAACTTTCTAATAACTTTGTATCAGGATTTATTAGAGATACACGAAGTTCCCAAAGTTCCATTTGTGTTCGATTCCACTTTGATTTGCATTGAATATATTTTGCCCTGATTTACCCGATTGCTGTAAATATATATTGACTTTACTCCAGAGATTGATCCAGACACTAAAGCATAAAACAAGGGAGGTGAGAGCAGGGATTAAAAGAAAATAATAAAGCATTATACTGGCCGCGACCTCCTCCGCTGTTCTGCTCCCGCAGCGCCCTCCAGGGTCCCAGCACTGAATACCAGACTTCATGCATGTACGATGCTGACTAGGATGCTCGCGCGTCATTGATGTTCATGATCTGCGTCACGCTGCGGTTTAGTCAGATATGCACGAGGTCTAGTAATCAGAGCCGAAAGACTGGAGGTAGCAAGTGGAGGACCGGACAGGGAGCGACCAGAACAGGACAGGCGAGGGCTGCAGGCAGGAATCATATATATACACAGTTAAGTCCACAAATATTTGACAGTGACCAATATTTGTGATTTCAGCTCTGCAGGCCGCTATTTTTGCAACTGAAGTGGAGACATTCAGGTTTGATTAAGGGATTGAACAAAAATCTCTTGTGAAATGTTCATCAATTTCAGTCATTTTCTTACAAGGTCTCCTCATTTCAGGAGCTCAAAAGTAATTGGACAAATGTCCATGTTTAACTCTTTGTAGAGAATTCTTTACAGCAATGAAGGCCTGAAGCCTGGAGGCTATGACCTTCACCATTGCTGGTCTCCTCTGGTGTGAGGCTTTGCAGCAATGATGGCCTGAAGTCTGAAGCTATGGATGTCACCATCACTGGTGTCCTCCAGAGTGAGGCTTTGTAGTAATAACGGCCTGAAGTCTGGAGGCCATGGACATCACCAGCCCTGGCTTCCTCTGGTATGAGACTGTAGCAATGATGGCCTGAAGTCTGGAGGCCATGGATGTCACCATCACTACTGTCCTGCGGTGTGAGGCTTTGCAGCAGTGACTGCCTGAAGTCTGGAGGCCATGGACGTCACCATCACTAGTGTCCTCCGGTGTGAGTCTGTGTAGTAATGATGGCCTGAAGTCTGGAGGCCATGGACGTCACCATCACTAGTGTCCTCCGGTGTGAGGCTGTGTAGTAATGATGGCTTAAAGTCTGGTGGTCATGGACGTCACCATCACTGGTGTCCTCCTGTGTGAGGCTCTGCCGCCTTTACTGCAGTGACTTCAGTTCTCGCTTGTTAGTGTCTCTTTCCAGCTTTATCTTCATCCTGTGACACGCGGCACGATGGGCCGAGTTCTGGTGAGGACTCGGCCATTGCAGAATATTCCACTTCTTTGCTTTCGCAGGATGTTTTGGGTCATTGATAGTGTTGAGCGATACCGTCCGATACTTGAAAGTATCGGTATCGGAAAGTATCGGCCGATACCGGCAAAGTATCAGATCCAATCCGATACCGATACCCGATACCAATACAAGTCAATGGGACTCAAGTATCGGACGGTATTCCTGATGGTTCCCAGGGTCTGAAGGAGAGGAAACTCTCCTTCAGGCCCTGGGAATCATATTAATGTGTAAAAGAAAGAATTAAAATAAAAAATATTGCTATACTCACCTCTCCGAGGGAACCGGCACCTTACCGAGGGAACCGGCAGCGTTGTTTGTTTAAAATTCACGCGTTTACTTGGTTACGTGAAGTCCCGGCTTGTGATTGGTCGCGGCGGCCATGTTGCCGGGACGCGGACCAATCACAGCAAGCCGTGACGTAATTTCAGGTCCTGCAGGATTTTAAAATTACGTCCCGGCGTTGTGATTGGTTGCGCCGCAGTCACATGGGCGACGCAACCAATCACAAGCCGTGACGTCACGGGAGGCTGGACACGCGCGTATTTTAAAATGCGCGCTTGTCCAGCCTCCCGTGACGTCCCGGCTTGTGATTGGTTGCATCGCGGTCAACCAATCACAAGCCGGGAGGCTGGACACGCGCATTTTAAAATGTGCGCGTGTCCAGCCTCCCGTGACGTCACGGCTTGTGATTGGTCGCGGCGGCCATGTTGCCGGGACGCGGACCAATCACAGCAAGCCGTGACGTAATTTCAGGTCCTGCAGGATTTTAAAATTACGTTCCGGCGTTGTGATTGGTCCGCGTCCCGGCAACATGGCCGCCGTGACCAATCACAAGCCGGGACGTCACGGGAGGCTGGACACGCGCGCATTTTAAAATGTGCGCGTGTCCAGCCTCCCGTGACGTCCCGGCTTGTGATTGGTTACGTCGCCCATGTGACCACGACGCGCCCAATCACAACGCCGGAACGTAATTTTAAAATCCTGCAAGGACCTGAAATTACGTCACGGCTTGCTGTGATTGGTCCGCGTCCCGGCAACATGGCCGCCGCGACCAATCACAAGCCGGGACTTCACGTAACCAAGTAAACGCGCGAATTTTAAACAAACAACGCTGCCGGTTCCCTCGCTGAGGTCCGGGCTGCGTCGGAGAGGTGAGTATAGCAATATTTTTTATTTTAATTCTCTCTTTTACACATTATTACATTAATGTTGTTTCGATACCCGATACCCGATATCACAAAAGTATCGGATCTCGGTATCGGAATTCCGATACAGCAAGTATCGGCCGATACCCGATACTTGCAGTATCGGAATGCTCAACACTAGTCATTGACCATCTGTCCTGTGAAGCATCGTCCAATCAACCTTGCTGCATTTGGGTGAATCTGAGCAGAAAGTCTCGCACTCTACACACCGGATTCATCTGGATGCTTCTGTCTTCAGTCACATCAATAATAACCACTAGTGACCCGATGCCATTGGATGCCATGCATGACCGCGCCATCACACTGCCACCGCCATGTGTTACACAGGATGTGCCGAGGACCAGGAGCTGCACCAGTCTTTCTTCTTCCCATCATTCTGGCATATTTTGATCTTAGTTTTGCTTTACCAGAACTGGGCGACTTCTTTAGATTTTTTTTGGTTAAGTCTAATCTGGCCCTTCTATTTTCCGGCTGATTAATCGTTTTCACCTTGTGTTGAACCCTCAGTATTAGAAACCATAGCGGGGATCATTAGTGATTGTCACCCACAATCTGCTCCCTATGTAACAGACCAATTCAGAAACGAGCTGAAAAGACTTCTTCTAGAAGATCAGACAAGATTGTCCCAGCTCAGAAGGATGATATCGGGCAGCACCTGGGGATGGGCACAGCTTGGTCTTGCTATTAACCCTATTCTTCTCTGTGGTCATGCACATGTTCAGACATTTTGGTTACATATAGACCGTGACAAGGGTCATGGAAAGTGAGAAGCTGAGATAGATTTCCCTGTTACATTGGACTTGCTCCATTGAAAACCTGAAGTTACTAAGAATTACATACATTCTATGGAGAAAAATGTTGGGACGCAAGACTTACTCGTCGAATTCCACTTTCTCAGTCACATTAATCCCAGTGTAAAACATCTGGCCCCATTGTCCCTGGTGTATAACATCCAACCTTAATGGATTGCCCCCCAGTGTATGATGGCTGACCCCCCACGGCACCATCTGCCTTTACTACCATGTGACAGAACGGCCGGTGGTGCAGAGATCACCGGTCCTGTAATAGTGGCCACTGGGGGGTTCCTTCCTCCTGGATCTTCCCCATCTCCTGTGAGTGACATTACTGAAGATGGGAATAACCCCTTAACAATGTGAAGTTTACAAAATATCTTTTCACTGTCCCAATCCTTACAAATGAATTCAACCGAAGCATTTCTTGGCCTCTCTTCATATGATGGTGCAGAGATCTCTGTTCTCAGTAATCAGGATTTCCAGAACTGATTTTCATCCATTTCTGATGTTCCCAGGACATTGTCCCAATCCACAACATGACAGCCGGTCATCACTGCGGGGACCAACTACATGCAAAATAATTCCCTCATCCACAACACAGAGAAGTCCCCAAGACCTCCATGTGTAATCGCACCTGTCCTGGTGAGGATCGGCACAATTAGAAGAAGTCTCCAGATACAGACAGGAATAACACGCAGCTGCGGTCTACAGGCACCGCTCATTACAGCAGAAACCTACGTGTGGCCCCATGATGGCCGGTCTGTGGACAGCGGCTCTATATGTGCCAGGATGACGGGAGAATAATGTATCTGTGTCAGGATGTAAGAGGGAAACTATAGTATCTAATCTGAGGGACATTAGCAGCAGTCGTGGACTAAACCTGCCATTAGTCCAGGTGTAGGAAATCCAAGGAAACTTTATTGGGGCAGATTCACTCGATTCGGTCAGAATAAAATCCGCTCATATTAAAAGTGGTCCGATAAGACGTTATGGTGAACGATCTCTCCAGTGCCCAAAATATAAGAATCAGAGGAAAGGTGAAGGAATTACAAAAAAACACACTATCTTCACCTCTTATGAGGCACTAAACCTTCATCACTAGAAAAGTCAGCATTAAATAAGTGATGGTGGTGTCCAGGACATTTATAGGTTGATGACTTATCCTTAGGAAAGGGGATCTAATTCAGCCCCTGATACCCCCTCCGATAAATTTGTAGCTGGAAGTGAACAGTGCAAAGAACCAGAATACCACAGCTCCATACACCATGTAGTGGTCATTCCCGGTACTGCAGCTTAGATCTATAATAATAATAATAATTTTCATTTATATAGCGCCAACATATTCCGCAGCGCTTTACAACTTATAGAGGGGACTTGTACAGACAATAGACATTACAGCATAACAGAAATCACAGTTTAGTTATTTGGACCAGCCATAGTGTAAGGCTCGGGTGTTCATGTAAAGCTGCATGAACCAGTTAACTGCCTAAGTATGTAGCAGTACAGACACAGAGGGCTATTAGCTGCATAAAGTGAATGAGAACACGATGCAAGGAACCTGATTATGTGTTTTGTTTTTCTATTTTTAATAGGCCACACAGGGATAGTTAGGTTAATGCATCGAGGCGGTAGGCCAGTCTGAACAAATGCATTTTTAGGGCACGCTTAAAACTGTGGGGATTGGGGATTAATCGTATTAACCTAGGTAGTGCATTCCAAAGAATCGGCGCAGCACATGTAAAGTCTTGGAGACGGGAGTGGGAGGTTCTGATTATTGAGGATGCTAACCTGAGGTCATTAGCGGAGCGGAGGGCACGGGTAGGGTGGTAGACTGAGACCAGAGAGGAGATGTAGGGTGGTGCTGAGCCATGGAGTGCTTTGTGGATGAGGGTAGTAGTTTTGTACTGGAATCTGGAGTGGATGGGTAGCCAGTGTAATGACTGGCACAAGGTAGAGGCATCGGTGTAACGGTTGGTGAGGAATATGATCCTGGCAGCAGCATTCAGGACAGATTGGAGCGGGGAGAGTTTGGTAAGAGGGAGGCCGATTAGTAGAGAGTTACAATAGTCCAGACGGGAATGAATAAGAGAAACAGTAAGAGTTTTTGCAGAGTCGAAAGTAAGAAAAGGGCGAATTCTAGAAATGTTTTTGAGGTGCAGATAAGAAGAGCGAGCCAGTGATCGGATGTGGGGGGTGAATGAAAGCTCGGAATCAAGGATGACCCCAAGGCAGCGGGCATGTTGCTTTGGAGTAATAATTGAACCGCACACGGAGATGGCAATGTCAGGCAAAGGTAGGTTAGTAGAGGGAGAGAACACGAGGAGTTCAGTTTTTGACAGGTTCAGTTTCAGATAGAGGGAGGACATGATGTTAGAGACAGCGGTAAGACAATCACTGGTGTTTTCTAAGAAGGTCGGCGTGAAAGCAGGAGAAGAGGTGTATAATTGGGTGTCGTCAGCATAGAGATGGTACTGGAACCCAAATCTACTGATTGTTTGTCCAATAGGGGCAGTATACAAAGAGAAGAGGAGGGGGCCTAGGACTGATCCTTGAGGAACCCCAACAGTAAGGGGAAGGTGAGAGGAGGAGGAACCAGCAAAACATACAGTGAAGGATCGGTCAGAGAGATAGGAGGAGAACCAGGAGAGAACGGTGTCCTTGATGCCGATGGAGCGGAGCATAGTGAGGAGGAGCTGATGATCCACAGTGTCGAATGCTGCGGAGAGATCCAAGAGAATTAGCATGGAGTAGTGACCATTAGATTTAGCTGTTAGTAGGTCATTAGAGACTTTAGTGAGGGCAGTTTCAGTAGAGTGTAAAGAGCGGAAGCCAGATTGAAGAGGGTCGAGAAGAGAGTTATCTGAGAGATAGCGGGTAAGACGGGAGTGGACCAGGCGTTCCAGGAGTTTAGAGATGAAGGGAAGATTAGAGACAGGTCTATAATTAGCGGCACAGTTTTGGTCGAGGGAGGGTTTTTTAAGTAATGGATGTATGATGGCATGCTTAAATGAGGAGGGAAAAATACCGGAAATGAGGGAAAGGTTGAATATTTTTGTTATGTGAGAGGTGACAGCCGGGGAAAGGGACTGGAGGAGATGTGACGGAATGGGGTCACTGGTGCAAGTGGTCGGGCGAGAAGATGCAAGGAGCCTGTTTACTTCTTCATCAGTAACTGGTTCAAAGTCAGAGAGTGAACTAGATGCAGTGGGGGAGGGAGGACAGTGCCTGGTATGAAGAGATTGGGAGATGATTTCCTGTCGAATGTGGTCAATTTTTTCTTTGAAGTAATTGGCCAGATTGTCAGCGCGGAGATCTGTGGTTGGGGCCTGCTCTCTTGGGTTGAGTAGGGACTGGAAAGTGTCGAAGAGACGTTTAGGGTTATTGGACAGTGAGGTGATCAGGGTGTTGAAATAGGTTTGTTTGGAGAGGTGAAGGGCAGAGTTGTATGTTTTTAGCATGAACTTATAATGGATGAAATCTTCGGGTAGATTAGATTTTCTCCACAGACGTTCGGCGCACCTGGAGCATCGCTGCAGGAAGCGTGTTTGCAGCGTGTGCCACGGTTGTCGCCGTCTGTGTTGAGTTGCTCTATGTATAGGAGGAGCAGCTTCATCCAGGGCACTTTGCAGGGTTTCATTGTAATGCTTCAGTGCAGAATCAGGACATGAGATGGAGAAGATTGGGGCCAATGAGGACTGCAAGTTCTTCATAAGTTTCTGGGTGTTAATGGCCTGTATGTTTCTATAAGTGTGGAAAGTGGAGGTGACCTGAGCGGGATGGCAGTTCTTGATAGAGAATGAAAGAAGGTTGTGGTCAGAGAGCGGGAGAGGGGTGTTTGTGAGATCATCCACTGAGCAAAGTCGGGAAAAGACCAAGTCAAGGGAGTTTCCATCTTCATGCGTTGGAGAGTTAGTATGCTGCGAGAGGCCGAAAGAGGAGGTTAGAGATAAAAGGTGAGAAGCAGACGGGGAAAGGGGAGAAGCAATGGGGATGTTGAAATCACCCATGATGAGGGTGGGGGTGTCACAGGAGAGAAAGTGTGGAAGCCAGGTGGCAAAGTGATCCAGGAACTGATGAGAGGGGCCGGGAGGACGATACACCACTGCCACTCGCATGGAGAAGGGGACGTAGAGTCTGACGGCATGGACCTCAAAGGAAGGGAAGACAAGTGAGGGTACTTGGGGGATAACTTGGAAGGTACATTTGGGTGAAAGGAGCAGACCAACGCCTCCACCTGCTCTGTTGTCTGATCTTGGGGTATGAGAAAAGTGTAGTCCACCATAGGAGAGAGCAGCAGCAGCGGTTGTGTCTGACTGCTGGATCCAGGTTTCAGTAAGAGCCAGGAGATTAAGAGAATTAGAAAGGAAGTAATCATGGGTGAAGGAGAGTTTATTACACACAGAGCGAGAATTCCAAAGAACACAATTGAAAGAGACAGAAGGCATGCATTGAATATTAATAAGGTTAGAGGGGTTTCTGGGTGTAGCAGTTGGTAGGTTTGACTGGCTATAACATGGGGGGCCGGGGTTTGGAGAGATGTCTCCAGCGACTAGGAGAAGGAGGATAGAAAGAGTGAGCAGATGGTTAAGTGATTTGTGAGAGCGTCTTTTGTGTTGGATGGTGGGACTGAATGGATCTGCGCTGTTAAGCAATGTGAACAGAGCATGAGTGCTATACATAGGACTATAATAATAATAATCTTTAATTTTATATAGCGCTAACATATTCTGCAGCACTTTACACTTTGCACACATTATCATCGCTGTCCCCGATGGGGCTCACAATCTAAATTCCCTATCAGTATGTCTTTGGAATGTGGGAGGAAACCGGAGAACCCGGAGGAAACCCACGCAAACACGGAGGGAACATACAAACTCTTTGCAGATGTTGTCCTTGCTGGGATTTGAACCCAGGACCCCAGCGCTGCAAGTGCTAACCACTGAGCCACCATGCAGCCCCTCATTCACTTCAATAGGAGCTGTGCTGCAGTACCAAGAACGGCCTCTACATGATGTATGGTGCTGTAATTATTCTGTCCCTGTACATTGTTTCATAGTTGCAGAATGAGCTGATAACTGCTGATTAGTGGTGGTGCCAGGAGTCGGCCCCCAACCAATCTGATATCGATGATCTAGTCCAAGTATAAATCATCAATATCAAAGTCCTCAACAACCCCTTTAATTCGGTTGAACTGAAACACTGCACATTATGACATACTGGACAACAAGACTTTAAGCAAGTAGGTGTAAGTCCATGGCAGAGATGTGCGGTTGGCATACTTGGCTTGCTCGGGTCATGCATTGTGGAGCCTTATAGTGGGAGCAGGGGCTTCATTCACACCAGTGCCCGGAGCCCAAGATCCATTTGGACCCTATGACAACAAAACTCCATTAACGACTTATAATGGCTGGAGCCCTGCTGGAGATTTTGCATTGGGGGCCGTAGACATGATCCCTGGTCCTATAGGCACGCAATTTCCATATTCGTTTCTTCTTTTTTTTAACCAGATTATCTCTTCCTTCTTCACCACAAAATATACAAAATTAGATAAAATCTGCCGCATCGTAACGTTTCCTACATAGAAGACACAACTAATATTCTCCAGAAAATCAATTTCTTTGCAACAATCCGAATTCCGTTCAGCTCGGCGACTACAAAGAAGCGTAAATGGAAGCTAATGACAGAAGGTATCTGCGGTGTTTGCGGCGGGGCGCGGGGCGAGCGGCCGCTCCTCCTGACAGCTCATTTCTATACATCACATTTAATTGCCGCATAGATTCTTCTCTTCTGAAGATCACGCTTGTTCAATGGATTAGACTCTCAGATGTGATGGGATATTAGGAAAAAACAGCGAAGAATCAGATCACAGCGAAGAAGAGTCATTTTAAGGTCTGACAAACTGCGCCGGGCGCCGGCTGTGGTGACGCTCTCGTCAGTTTTAATAACCCGGTCTCGGATCCTGGCTCCGTCCCCGCATTAATTGTGGATTAAACAATACATTTCTCTTTTCCCTTCCGTCATGTTACACTGGATTCTCCAATTCCGTATTTCCCGGGGTTATTAAATGTGACAATACTTTGATACATTGCATGCCGGTGGAATTATTATCATCATGGAGTAGTGATACATTGTATCAATATGGGTCGAAGAATAGCGAGAATGCCAAGTAACCACAGTGTGGATATTAACCCCCTAGGTCTGCACGGTGGATGTGTACACGACCCGCATGGTGCGTCCTCAGGAGCTGAGTTATACAATAGGGCTAAATAAATAAGGCAGCACACTGCGGCACTAAAACATGAAAATTGAACTACATTACTGCACTAGAAATATGAAAAAAATGAGAGCATTTAGCGCATAAATTGGCCAATTCATGTGTACCTGGTAGCCGCATTAAGGCATCTCTCGTATACCAGGACCTAAACATTCCTTTCCGTGCTGAGAATAAATGTCTTCATCTGAATGGGAACCTGTGAATCCTCTTCTTAGACTAAATTTCTCTCTCTCTGTGGAGGGGTAATGGTCCTGCTGCGAATAAAACACCTGTGGCTAAAAGGTGGAGTGCTCAGAAGGCTAATGAATGCAAATTTCAAAAGACTGACTGCCACATCCAAACATAGAATAAGTGTGAACAGGTGCTGAACCTAGAGTCACTAACTCGTATACAGTCAAATAAATAAGGCAGCACACTGCAGCGCTGAAACAAGCAAACATGAAAATCGAAAGTTTAGGTCCTGGTATACGAGAGATGCCTTAATGTGGCTACCAGGTACATATGAATTGGCCAATTTATGCATTAAACGCTCTCATTTTTTCATATTTCTAGTGCAGTCATGCAGTTCAATTTTCATGTTTCATGTTTGCATGTTTTGGCGCCGCAGTGTGCTGCCTTATTTATTTGACTGTATATGAGTTGGTGACTCTAGGTTCAGCACCTGTTCACACTTAGTCTATGTTTGGATGTGACAGTCAGTTTTTTTAAATCTGTATACAATAGGGCTTCCTACTCCCTTGGCTACTTTTCTGCAGCCAAACCATCATGAGGTGTCAATGTAGCCAAGAATGTCACCATGTATGCCATATTACTACTCCTATAAATACTCTGCAATAGTAACATTTTGTTTACTAATAAATATAAACAAAAATTTTTCAATACTTATAACAAATATATAAAAAGCAACAACTATAAAATTGTACCCCCCCCCCCCCCACGGCACCCCTTTTCCTATAATGTCAGCAGTGAAATCTAATAAAAATATAATATTGATCATATTCGGTATTAACATGTGCATTATTGTATGCACTAATAAAATATAGAAATATTCATCCCTTATAGTAAATGCTGGAAAAAAAAAAAAAGAAAGAAAAATGGCAGAATTGCTGTTTGTGGGGGTTTTTTTTTACACATCAGCACCCAAATCACAGGTGAAAAGAGAGTATAAAGCCGTGTATACTCCCAGAATGGTGGCAACAAAAATGACAGCTCACTTACAAGTAAAGACAAAAAACAAGTCGTCACATAACAAAATCAGAAAAAAGCAAAAAAAAAAGTTATGGCTCTCAGAATATGGTCACTGAAGGCAATTTTTATTTATTTATGAGAAAATGTTATTAGTAAATCAGGTGGTTTTTGTGTTGAATGTTTTCTTTCTTTATAATGTAATGGTTTGGGTTTTCCAGTAGAATCTTACGATTTTCGCGTTCGCCGCTGGAGGTTTTGTTAAACTGTAACTTTTTTTTTTAACAAATGAAATCGTCCAATAACCCAAGTCTGTAGGTGTAAGGGCTCGTTCACACTGGCGTATAACACGGCCGAGAGCTGTGACCAGTGTTACACCACGGGGCAGCTCAGATCTGTGATATTGAAGCAGCTTCTTCATCAGGACACAGCAGATTGTGGATCTTCTGATGAAGTTGGTTCGAAACGTATTGAGAATAAACTGCCCGGAGTGATCCTTCACTACGACCTCCGTATTTTTTTAATTTAGCAAAGCAGCGCGTCTTACTACTCCTATCCTCCACCAATATACTGCAGTGTGAGCAAGCCCTAAAGCTCAGACATAGGGGTGTGGACAAATGGGCCTTAAAAGACCTTGGGAGATGATGTCATTGAGGCACGCCGTGCCATTTATAACACCCAACGTGGAGCACAGCAAAGAGCAGCGGCCATAGGGGAAGGAGAAGGAGCCCTGCCAAGAAAAGTGAGTATGTGCACAGGTCACTATGAAGTACGTGCGACAAGGTAAGCTGTGGCATCACCTATTGAGAATAGTGTATAGAGTGTTACCAGCTGTATAAAGAGGTGTTTCCCAGGGCTGGGTCAAGGGTTAGACAGTGTAAGCCCCCCCTAAGGTGCTACGTCTTGCGTTCCCAAGGGGGCCACACTTTGAAACAAAAAAAATGTAGAATTGTTGTAATTATTATATTACTTGGCCATAAAATGAGGGGCTGTGCATGGGGGGAGGTAAAAAATTGGGAGCTGTGCAAGGGGGCATAAAATGAGGGGCTGTGCAGGGGGGAGATGAGGGGCTGTGCAGGGGAAAATAAAATGAGGGACAGTGCGGGAGGGAATATGAAATGGGGGTGGAGCTGTGCTTAGGGGCCATGAAAGAAGGGGCTGGGTGGAGGGACAGCAAAGTATGTGAGGGTCTGTGGAGGACATTATACTGGGGGCTGTGGTGACCATACTGGATAGGGGGCTGTGGTGTATGTCATACTGTTTAGGGTGCTTTTTCTAAGCTATTGTACTGTATGGGGTGCTGTGGGGGCGATCATAGTATATGGGGAGCTGTTTTGGACACCATACTATATATGGGGGGCTGTGGTGGTGGTCATACTGTATATTGAGGGGTTGATGAACATATAATAACGTGTGGGCAGCTGTGGTGAGCATCACACTGTACGCAGACAGTGTGAGGAGTGGTTACAGTTTGAAGGGGGCAGCGTGGTGGGCAAGTGTGAAAAGGGGGCACAGAATGCATACGGCGAGTGGCAGCATGAAATGGAGGCACAATATGGAGAGGGGTTAGCATGTTGGAGGACAGCGCGGACATATGGAATATGTAATGGAAAATTAGAGCGAGGACAGTGTGGCGGTTATAGCTGATAATGGTAGACAGTATGGAGGCCGTATACCATAGGAGGCTTGTTTAGGGTCATAATGTCATAATAAGGACAGATATTTTTATGCAGAGGGCGTTTCAATAACACTTATCTTTAAGGGCACTGTGTCAGGATGTGCTCCAAAATCCTGGAGAAGAGGGAGGTCTGCAGAGATGAGACGCAGATGTGAAAAGTCATCATGGCATCTTGACAAGATAGAGATGAAAAGAAAGAGACGACTCTAGAGATTATGTAATCTATAAGGTGCCTGGGTATAAATGTTTATGTGAGATACTGTCTAATTCTCATCAGTGCTGTGGTTCCTGTATGGTCTGCAGTCTACTGATGGCTGTTAATAAAAACTCCCAGTACCTCCCTACCTCTGTTAAGGACATACTGGAAGTTGTAGGGTTGTAAGTTCATGTGATACAGTTGTTTATGGGACTGACTTGACATTATAATGGATCATTGTACTAAGGTTTTTGTATTCATATTCTTTTGGTTCTGGTCATGCATTCATGTACTCATGGTGGTTCTGGTGATGTATCATGCACTGATGGTGGGTCTGTTGATGTATCCATGTAGTGATGGTGGTCCTAGTGCTCCATTCATGTACTAATTGTGATTCTGGTGACGTATTCATGTCCTGATGGTGGTGTCACGACTATTGTCGGGCTCCTACCCTGTCCCTAACGCAAAGGGGCACCCTAGCTCGCCTTATTTCCTGGGTTACTTCTGAAGGTGAAGAAGTCGGAGCAATGTACCTTACTTTATCTCCTGTATCCACCCTCAGTCTGTACCCTTCCCCCAACAGGGACGAAGGGAGCAGCCATGCACCGCAGTACACCAACCAGACCAACAAGGCAACACAAACAGAGGCAACTGAAAATACCAGGCACACAAATATTCACTCACATATAACAGAGGAATGCACCAGGGAGTGGAGGATGGGGAAAAACCAAAGTAGGAGAAGGAAAAGGGAATATCAAACTTACAAACCCAAGCAAGAGTCACTGATAAACCCACCATACGCTTTCTCACATAACCGCTAACTCCTATTCTCCCAGCCATGCAGCATAAACTAGCTCTGACGATGTGTGCCAGTCAGGACCCACATTACATAGGGGATAGGAGAGGCTAACAGTGTACAGCTGAGAGCCCAGTCTCCCAGAGCTCTCAACATGGCTGATTAACCCCTATACTGCCAAAAGAAATTTACACCATTTAAACAGAAGGTGAAGTGCTTCTTTTCAGTGCTGGAGTATTAGCCATCAGGTGCTGCAGTCTTCTGCTCCTCTCCGTCGTGGTAACCCCATGACAGGTGGTTTTAGTGATGCATTCATGTACTAACGGTGGTTCTGGTGATGAATATATGACCAGAATCATAATCACTACAAAAATACAGCACCAGATCAACCATCACTACATGAATACGTCACGAGAGCCGGAATCAGTACATGAACACATCACCAGAACCACCATCAGTTTTGCAAAAGCTGTATTTGTCACATGGCATTCACATATGTCCCTTTATCTGTGATGGAAGTCTGTTTATTTTCCATTAGTGTATCTGCCAAATGCTGGACACTAGTGATGCGCGAGTATACTCGTTGCTCGGGTGACCTTCAAGTATTTATGACTGCTCACAGATTTCGTTTTCATCGCAGCAGCTGAATGATTTACAGCTACTAGCCAGCCTGAGTACATGTAGGGGTTGCCTGGTTGCTAGGTAATCCCCACATGTAATCAAGCTGGCTAGTAGCTGTAAATCATTCAGCTGCCGTGATGAAAACTAAATCTCCGAGCAGTCATACATACTCGGAGACCACCCGAGCAACGAGTACACTCGCTCATCACTACCTGTTACCTTAGTCTCTGGCCCATTCCTTTGCTTGGGGTGGGGGCTTCATCTGCATAGAGTACCAAAATACCTTGTCCTGGCCCTGGTGTTACCTATCATTATAATCCTGACTCTGATGATAAGGAGCCTGGCGAAAACTCTTCTTGAAAGAACAGGAAGTTAGAGTCTAAAAAAAAACCAATATGAAAATTGCAACATTACTCATTTTTCTTTTAATACTATTATAATATGTAAAAAATGCTGGCTTTTTTTTAAAATCCATGTAAAACAAAAATTTGATTTAAACAATAATTCATTTTCTGTTGGTAGCGTCACTTTAAATAGTCAAAGAAAAAAAACTCCTGCTCCATTCTGACCGGGGACTTTCACATTTACTGTCAAAATCACGTAAGAATGTAACCCTTTGGTTTCTTTCAGTCGCAGGAATATTCGTGCCCTAATAGAAAGTCATTCTTCACAAGGATGTGAACTGGTCCAGTCAGTGACCCCACAGAGCAGCATTGATGAATGGAGGTCACCATTAAGGGTCCCCCCGCCTAAGGACGCAGCTCGATGGCTGTAAGTGAGCGCGCTCTGACATTTTGAGTCAGTTATTAACAATCTTCAATCACTAGAAGCTGCTGCTCCTTACGGTAATAATAATGACACCGTCCTAGTCCGTAGGTTTATGATTATTCACCAGAAATGCCCTGTCCCCCGCTGCTGTCAATTTATCTATAGAACAGCGATTTCTTAAAGGTCACCCATTAAGAATGATGAACTATCGGTTACAGCGAATGCTATCTCCTCAATGGAACTCCTCACAGAAGATGCAAGAATCAGAAAAATATGAAGCATCCAGAGTCCAGACAGGAAATTGTATCAGCAAATCATGTACTATAAATGTAGCAACCTCAGATAGCGGCATCCATGTATCTATCCAATATCTATCACTACTATACAGCAATGGCCGAAAGTGTCACCACCCTTCAAATTGTTCCAGAAAATGAAGTATTTCTCCCTGAAAATTATTGCAATTACACACATTTTGTTATAAACATGTTTACTTACTTTGTGTGTATGGAAACAATACAGGAAAAACAGAGGAAAAAAGGGAACTGGACACAACCCCCCCCCCCCCCCCCCAAATGGCTGAACAAAATTGATGGCACCCTCAACTTAATATTTAATATCTCTTCACGAGTGTTCAATGGGATTTAGATCCAGAACTTTCCAGCGCTTTGTTTCCATCCAATTCTAGACAATTCTTTAAGTATGTTTGGGGTGATTGTCCTGCTGGAAAACTGATGACCTAAGATGCAAACCCAGCTTTCTGACTCTTGGCACCACATTGCCACCCAAAGTCCTTCGGTAAGCCACAGATTTCATGATGCTATTTAAACAGTCAAGGCACCCAGTGCCAGAGACAGCAAAACAACCTCAAAACATCTTTGAACCTCCACCATGTTTGACTGTAGGTACTGTGTTCTTTTCTTTGTAGGCCTCATTCCGTTTTCAGTAAACAGTAGAATGTTGTGCTTTACCAAAAAGCTCTATCTAGGTCTCATCCATCCACAAGATGCTTTATCAGAACGGTTTTGGCTTACTCACATACATTTCAGCAAACTTCAGTCTTGCGCTGTTATACAGTATCTCTGTGTCAGCAGTGGGGTCCTCCTGGACCTCCTGCTATAGCGTTTCACTTCATTCACATGTGGATGGATTGTTTGCGCTGACACTGATGCATCCTGAGCCTGCAGGATAGCTTGAATTTCTTTGGACCTTGATTAGGGTTGCTTATTCACCATCCGGACTATCGTGCGTTGCGATCTTTTATCAATTTCTCTCTGCTGTCTATGTCCAGGGAGATTAGCTACAGTGCCAGGTGTTGTAAACTTCTTGATTATGTTGAACACCATGGAAAAAGGAACATCAAGATCTCTGGAGATGGACTTGCAACCTGGAGATTGATGTTTTTCAACAATTTTAGTTCTCAAGTCCTCAGACAGTTCTCTGCTCCACTTTCTGCTCTCCATGCTTATTGTGGCACACGCAGACACACAATGCAAAGATTGAGTTAACTTCTCCCCTTTTTATCTGTTTTAAGGTCTGATTTTCATATTGCCCACACCTGTTACTTGCCACAGGTGAGTTTGAATGAACATCACATGCTTGAAATAAAGTTGTTTGCCCACAATTTTGGAAAGAGGCCAACAATTTTGTCTGGCCAATTTTGGGAGATTTGTGTGAAATGATGTCCAGTTTTCTTTATTTCTCTGTTTTTTTTGTTGTTCCAATACACACAAAGGAAATAAACATGTGTATAACAAAATGTGTAATTGCAATAATTTGCTGGAAGAAGTACTTCATTTTCTGGAACAATTTCAAGGGTGCCAACACAAGAATTTAACCCCAGGTAAGACTAATTTTTCATCAGGTTTCCAGCAGACAATGAGCTGTTACTTAACAATGTAAACACCTTCCCATTACATGATGTCAGCAATGGCACCACATGGAAGAGAAATGTCACATGGCCCGAGAAAGAATACAAGAAGGCTACAAGAAGATTGGCAAAGCTTTACTTATCAGTCAGATACTGGAGCAAAAGTGATGCAAAATATAACAAAGATGAAACTGCAAACATTTTCATAAAGACGTCCAAGCCAACCATGGAAGTCAACACCTAAACAGGAGCGTCTTCTGATCAGAAGGGGGAAGAAACTCCACATGTATCTTCTTTACAGTTATCTAAAGAAGTAGAAAGCCGAAACCGGGGTGACAAAATCAGGCATACACTTCAAAGGGACGGCAGCATGGGGGTCATCCACGATGGAAGCTGCTCACAATGTGCCCGGGCCCAGGCTGAGAAATATGGCGACTCGGACTCTACTCTGGAGTGATGAGACCAAACTAAATGTTTTTAGAACTGATTGTTGAAGGAATCACAAAGGTGAGCAGTACAAATAAAAATGCCTGGTGCCCACAGTGACAACTGGTCGTGGCCGTGTCCTTTTGTGGGAGACATGAGCTGCTGGTCTCTGTGGCTACATGTCATTGATGGACAGATGCAGTGTTCTATAGTGACAGAGAAGATGCCACCATCACTCTGGGCTCTCTGTACATGTGCACTTTTCCAACACGACAATTATCCAAAATACACAGTGGCCAAGTGTCTCCTGATCTGACAACCGGACACATATGGGGAGATCTGATTAGACAAGTTGTCGTCACCCTCCATCCGACATCCAGACTCTAGAGCTCATTCTGAAGTATGAAGAAATATTGATGTTGTAATGTCGACAACTTGTTCATTCCAGACCTAGAAGACTGTGTGTCATCTGTACAAATCATGGAGGTCACACACACAATACTAGATGTAGGAGTCTTTGATGTGGGGTGTACTCATTTTTACATCATTTAATCTTGGTACAAGGGAAGATTTTGTAATGAGCATTTTATTAATTAACCTAACTGTCATGTTATGGGTTAAAAATGTTCTAAGAATCTCAGTGTTAACATTTTTGAAATAATTCTTGCATTCAGTGAGATATTGACGACAATGTTACTTTTCAAAGGGGGTGTACTCATTTATGCTGAACACACACACACACATCTACTATATAATTGTCTAAGGGTCACTTCAGTCTATCCTTCTGTCTTTCTGTCTGTCACGGATATTCATTGGTCACGGCCTTTGTCTGTCAAGGAATCCAAGTCGCTGATTGGTCATGGCAAAATGCCCACGACCATTGCCATGACTAGGGTTGAGTGAAACGGGTCGTTCATTTTCAAAAGTCGCCGACTTTTGGCTAAGTCGGCGTCTCATGAAACCCGATCCGACCCCTGTGCTTGTCGGCCATGCGGTACGCGACTTTCGCGCCAAAGTCGCGTTTCAATGACGCGAAAAGCGCCATTTCTCAGCCAATGAAGGTGAACGCAGAGTGTGGGCAGCGTGATGACATAGGTCCTGGTCCCCACCATCTTAGAGAAGGGCATTGCAGTGATTGGCTTGCTGTCTGCGGCATCACAGGGGCTATAAAGGGGCGTTACGCCGACCGCCATCTCACTGCTGCTGATCTGAGCTTAGGGAGAGGTTGCTGCCGCTTCGTCAGAAGCAGGGAGAGCGTTAGGCAGGGTCCACTAACCACCAAACCGCTTGTGCTGCAGCGATTTGCACTGTCCAACACCACCTTCGGTGTGCAGGGACACTGGAAGCTACATTTTTTTTTTTTCTCTCAGCGCTGTAGCTCATTGGGCTGCCCTAGAAGGCTCCGTGATAGCTGTATTGCTGTGTGTACGCCACTGTGCAAACCAACTGCTTTTTTCAAAGCACATATCCTCTTGTTCCTTCCTTTCTGCACAGCTATCTTTTTTATTTGTCCACACTTTTTATTTAATTTGTGCATCAGTCCACTCCTATTGCTGCCTGCCATACCTGGCTTACATTACTGCAGGGAGATAGTAATTGTAGGACAGTCCCTGTTTTTTTTTTTTTTTGTGGGAGATTAACATTTGCATTTCTGCTACAGTGCCATCCGTGTGTGTGCCATCTCTCACTCAGTGGGCCATAGAAAGCCTATTTATTTTTTTGCTTGATTTGGGTTCTAAAATCTACCTGAAAAAAAAAACACTACATCCATCAGTCGGAGATTAATATTGTCCTCAGGGCTTGTGTGCCACTCCTGATCCTGACTCCTGTGCACGCCATCTCTCACTCAGTGGGCCATAGAAAGCCTATTTATTTTTTTGCTTGATTTGGGTTCTAAAATCTACCTGAAAAAAAAACACTACATCCATCAGTGGGAGATTAATACTGTCCTCAGGGCTTGTGTGCCACTCCTGATCCTGACTCCTGTGAGCGCCATCTCTCACTCAGTGGGCCATAGAAAGCCTATTTATTTTTTTGCTTGATTTGGGTTCTAAAATCTACCAGAAAAAAAAAACACTACATCCATCAGTGGGAGATTAATACTGTCCTCAGGGCTTGTGTGCCACTCCTGATCCTGACTCCTGTGCGCGCCATCTCTCACTCAGTGGGCCATAGAAAGCCTATTTATTTTTTTGCTTGATTTGGGTTCTAAAATCTACCTGAAAAAAAAACACTACATCCATCAGTGGGAGATTAATGCTGTCCTCAGGGCTTGTGTGCCACTCCTGATCCTGACTCCTGTGAGCGCCATCTCTCACTCAGTGGGCCATAGAAAGCCTATTTATTTTTTTGCTTGATTTGGGTTCTAAAATCTAACTGAAAAAAAAAACACTACATCCATTTGTGGGAGATTAATACTGTCCTCAGGTCTTGTGTGCCACTCCTGATCCTGACTCCTGTGAGCGCCATCTCTCACTCAGTGGGCCATAGAAAGCCTATTAATTTTTTTGCTTGATTTGGGTTCTAAAATCTACCTGAAAAAAAAACACTACATCCATCAGTGGGAGATTAATATTGTCCTCAGGGCTTGTGTGCCACTCCTGATCCTGACTCCTGTGAGCGCCATCTCTCACTCTGTGGGCCATAGAAAGCCTATTTATTTTTTTGCTTGATTTGGGTTCTAAAATCTACCTGAAAAAAAAAACACTACATCCATCAGTGGGAGATTAATGCTGTCCTCAGGGCTTGTGTGCCACTCCTGATCCTGACTCCTGTGCGCGCCATCTCTCACTCAGTGGGCCATAGAAAGCCTATTTATTTTTTTGCTTGATTTGGGTTCTAAAATCTACCTGAAAAAAAAAAACACTACATCCATCAGTGGGAGATTAATACTGTCCTCAGGGCTTGTGTGCCACTCCTTATCCTGACTCCTGTGTGTGCCATCTCTCACTCAGTGGGCACTGGGCCATAGAAAGCTTTTTTTTTTATTATTATTATTTGGTTTCTAAATTGTCCCTGAAAAAAACAATTTATCTTATTTGGTTTCTAAAGTCTCCCTGAGGAAAAAAAAAAAAAAAAATAGGTGGGAGATTAATATTGACATTTGTGCTTGAGTGACAGTCCTGCGTGTGTGGCATCTCTGTGATTTTGTGCCACAGAAAACAGAGTGTGTAACATTGTGCCTGATTTTCCTTGTGGTTTCACCAACCTGTTAAGGGATATTGAAATCATACTGAAGTTATAGCTTACCGTGTAAGTTGTTTGACAGCAACAAATAAAGTTACTTTGGTTAAGTTTTTAAAACAATGAGGAAGTCTGGTGCAAGAGGTCGTGGCCGTGGGCGTTCATTGTCAGCTGGTAATGATGGTAGTGGTAGTGGAGCATCAGGTGGTCGTGGGGATAAAAATATTCCACCTAAGTCTGGAGCTGTGGAGCCAGTTTCGTCGTCAGGCTACACAAGGCCTCGAACGCTCTCTTTTCTGGGAGTAGGAAAACCGCTTTTAAAGGCGGAGCAGCAACAGCAAGTTTTGGCTTACATTGCAGACTCAGCCTCTAGCTCTTTTGCCTCCTCTTCTGAAACTGGTAAATGTAAAAGCAGCGCGTCGCTTGTGGATGTCCACGGTCAGGGACAAGTCGCTTCCTTGTCCTCTTCAGCAAAAACTACAACAAGAGAGAAGGATGCAGCAGGCGACACAACGGGTTACTCCATGGAGCTCTTTACACATACCGTCCCTGGCTTACAAAGTGAAACACTTAACAGGCCATGCCCATTACAAGTTGATTCTGACATGGAGTGCACTGATGCACAGCCACAGCCAGAGTACTATGCTGCTCCTTTGACTCAGACCACCACATTGCCCTCTCAGGGTACTGATCCACAATCAGACCCTGATGAGACTATACAAAAACACAATCCAATAGTGGACTCACCACCTCAAAAACTGATAATAACTAACAACCACCATACTAATAATAGGTGAAAAAGAGGCATAGGCAATTTATAAAATCAAATATACTTTATTAACAACTGATAAAAACACAAGACAAGGATCTACATACAAAACTGATTAACACGCGGGGCAAGATAAAGTAGCAATATATTTCTGAGTGATATACGCCGTGAAAAGAACGCACCAGCTATATCCAAAAAAGTGCTTCGTGCAGTTCAAGATGAATTATCCTCTATATTTAATCAGCCGATTAGAAAAAAATAATATTAGCACAGTTCATAATATATTGCACGCAAGCGTTTCTCTAAGCTGCTCATAAGCAGTATAACAGAGCTAAGAAAGCATTAACTATCCCAAACAGTACATCACACTAAACAAAGTGTCTGGTGCATAAAGGATGAAGTGTTATAGCATAACTCTACCTATAATAGAAAAATAAAGTGCCTAGTGCAATTCAAATAATTTGTCATATTATATTTAATCAGCCGATTAGAAAAAAATTTTTTGCACAGTTCTTGTTATAATGCATACAAGCGTTTCTCTGAACTGCTCATCAGCAGCATACCCAGGCTAAAAAAAGGTGTCCAGTGCATCTAAGTACATGTCATATCATATCATTATTACTAATGGCAGCGTTAACAGTCTCAAGCAACACCTTATACTACAAAGTGTCCAGTGCATTTAAGGTAAAGTGCTGTAGCATAACTCTACCTACAATAGCAAAACGCAAACATTGCTGGTCACTTAAACTTATCTGGCATATCACTTACATGTATATATTTTCCGACCTGCGTGCTCCTCAGTAACCCCGACAGCGCCGTTTCGCCTCTGTGGCTTCCTCAAAATAGGGGCATGTGTGTACGCTATAAAGGACAATGCCTTTATACCCCTGCCCACAGGTGAATCTGATGTCGGCGTGCCCGGCGTATAATTGCGCATGCGCCGATGACGGACTTCCCTTAGGTAAATGGTGACCTCCTATCCTCCGCGCCTGGAACGCAAAGCGTGACACGCTCTGCGTCGCCTAATTTGAGCGGAGGAGGAGAGCACAGGGTCGTCCCCAAATACGTCTGCGTCGGCCGGGCAGCGAGATCATTAAGGCAATGGGCATTAATAATACATAATCCATAAATAAATAGATCCCTAGCGTAAAAATAGACAAGTGAACACATAATGTGTGTATGAAGACAATACAATTGTTATGTGCATACAAACGAATGAATAATACACCATATACATGATCTCATCCTATTCAAACCACAACAATCTTATCCATGTACCATAAGATTGAATACACAAAAAGGTAACTAGTGCAAAATAATTTATAAAGTGATGTCGTGCCTCTAATATCATGATGAAAACCTATTACCCCATAACATCAAGTGTCATTAATTAAAATACAACATAATTAAATATATCAATGAATTAATATCATGAATCAACTCACTACAGTGATAATGTGGCTAAGAATAAATATACATCAGAATAACACACCCAATAACACACAATCCCAACCAATGTATAATACATGAAATTAAAACCTTAAATTAATGACACACACAATGCCTGATAAAATTGTCTTCTTTTGCAGACGGAGATGCTGATTCAGGGAAGAATTGCTTTCAATTAATCTTCACATTATTATTAAAATTTACAGAAGTTTCTTTTATCTCTAAACAGATCTTCCCACCGATATACATCCTCCTAAAGCTAGGAATAGAATAAATATATTAATTAAAAACCTTGATCACAAAAAACATTAATTAAAACAACATACACACCCATACATTAAAAACAGGAAAACATAGGGGAAAGAAAAAAATTTTTTTATACATGAAAATTTACCTATAGTATACTCAAGATCTCTCTTTACAGAAATGCGTTGAACCCCAAACTCTCATTCAGGCCATTCGGGGCCATGGTGCCTAGTAGATAAATCCACCTACTTTCCTTTTGAGCTAAGACTCTTCCGAGATTGCCTCCCCTGGGACCGAGACAAACTTGATCAATAGCCTGAATCTCCAGCCCTGTCGGATCACTATTGTGATATAATCTAAAGTGCTTTGGCAGCGTTTTCAGGGAATTAATGTCCTCAATTGTTACTGACTTCTCAATGTCTCTTATATGCTCTCTAGTTCTTATTCTTAATTCACGTGTAGTCAGCCCTATATAAATTTTTTTACAGGGACAGCGTGCGTGATATATCACGCCCCTTGATGTACACGTGAGAGACTTCCAAATTTTGAACACTTTGGATCCATTAAAGTTCTCAAAGCTGGTGCTTTTGACATGGTTAATACAAGCCTTACATGAGGTACATGGAAAGAAACCATTTACTTCCCTCCTCATACTCAAACCTGTTGGACCTGCATAATGACTATGTACTAACATGTCATTAAGATTTCTTGAACGTTTTGGTGTCATTAATGGATGATTTGACAGCACCTTTTTCAATATGGGGTCTGACTGTAGTACTCCCCAATATTTGTTCAAAATAGTGACCAACTCCGGCCATTGCTTATTGTATTCCGTGATGAATCTCACCTGATTAGCTGCCTCTGCTGTATTTTTCCTCCCTTGATGATGATATAACAAGTCTTCTCTGGTACATTTTGACGCCTTTTTAAAACCTCTTTTTATTTGCCTGTTGCTATATCCTCGGTCTTGCAGTCTGCGTGTAAGGTCTTCCGCTTGTTCAAGAAAGGCTTCTTCAGTTGTGCAAATCCTTTTTATCCTCATAAATTGTCCAGTGGGGATCCCATTCAAAGTGGACCTGTGATGAGCAGAGGATGCAGATAATAGCGTATTCGTGGCTGTTGGTTTCCTGAAGACATTTGTAATTATTTTACCATTGGGGAGTGCTTCTATACTCAGGTCTAAAAATTCTACTTTCCTCCCAAAATTATATGTCAATCTTATGTTTTTGCTATTACTATTTAATAATGCCATCAATCTACGCAAATTTTCTATGGAATCTTCCCAGATGAAAATAACGTCATCAATAAAACGACTCCATCCCTGAATGGTTTCACTACCTGGGATACCCTCACTCTGAAATATCTCTCGCTCCCAGAAACCCATAAATAAATTTGCATATGCGGGGGCACATTTGGCCCCCATTGCTGTGCCCTGTACTTGCACAAAAATGTCCCCATTAAAAATGAACACATTATGTTCCAATGCAAATTTTAATAATGTCAATAGCAGCTCAATCAGTGGTGGATCCAAATTACTCTCATACAAATAATGCGCAACGGCATTTAGGCCATCTTCATGCCTAATCGACGAGTATAACGCCTCTACGTCGGCTGTAACTAGAAGCGCTCCCTCCTCCAACTGTAAAGAATCCAGTCTCTGCAACATCATTGAAGTATCTTTAATGTAAGAGGGCAATGCAATAACCAGAGGCTGTAAATAATAGTCAATAACCGCACAGATAGTTTCACATAGTCCCCCTATCCCTGACACTATCGGTCTTCCGGGCGGGTCTAGCTGATCTTTATGCAATTTTGGTAAAATGTAGAAAGTAGCCAACTTAGGCTGCAATTTGCTAACCACTTCCACAAACTTTTTCGGGATGATCCCATCCTCATATGCCGTCTCTAGGATGCTAACAAGCTCTTGTTGGAATTGCGTCAAAGGATTAAAACACAATTTCTTATAGCATCCTTTTTTCTGGAGAATCTTATTAGCTTGTTTTTCATATAAAGCCTTTGGCCATACTATGACATTTCCCCCTTTATCTGCCTTTTTTATAACTATATCGTCCATGGACTGTAATTCCTTAAGTGCTCTTTCATCTAATACATTCATATTAGAGACCCAATTAGGGACAAGTGGCAGGTTTTCAACTTCATCTACCACTAACCTTGTGAAAATTTCCACCGCTGAGCAAGTGCTCAGACTTGGGAAAGTTTTCGATTTACCCATAAGGTGAAAAGGGAACTTACCCTCATCATCCAATTCATTTTCCTTTAATAATTCCTCCAAGTTTTTCAGGGCCTCCAATTCAGAATCACTGAAATCCGCATTCCCCACATCACTTTTATAATGTAATCTCTGGAGTAAGACCTTACGTGCAAACAAATGTACATCCTTGACTACTTGAAATTTGTCTAGGCGGGAGGAAGGAGAGAATGTTAAACCTTTCTCTAATAGTTTCAATTGAGAATCACTTAAAACATGGTTAGATAAATTAATTACCTTAGATTTATCATTCTGCCTTCTATTCACCTTCCTATTGCTGAAAAAATCGGGATATTTTCTACCCTCACGATTTTCCCGTACGCCAGTCCTTGTACGCATGTGGTATTCATTAGAACTCTCTGCTTCACTACATGAAGTGCTACTTTCAGTGAGCGAGGCCTGATCCCTCCCAGAGTCCATAAATTTAGCTCCATCCATTCTAGATTTCTTTTTAGGAAGCTGCCATTTAAAAATCTTTTCCGTTTCAAAGTCTGCTGTATCTCTTGCAAATTTCTTTACTTTAAGCGCACTAATTTCATTTTCCCATTTATCCATATCTTTCTCAATATTCTTAATGAAGTTCTCCATTTTATCCGCTGGCAGTTGTTTCTTAATATTTGTATGCAGTTCCTCAATATCAGCATCCAAATTGGTTATACTCATAGTATTCTTATCTATTATGATTTTGATAAATTCTAGGGAGCAAGTAATTGCCGCTTTACACCATCTTCGTATTAATTCCGGATCTTCCAACTCAAAAGAAGGGTATACCTGAACCCTAAGGCCCCTAGGAACAATATTTTGTACTAAATAGTTTTCTAACGTGGCCTTATTCCACCATAGTTTAGTTTTACGATGCAACGCATTTCTGTACTGCACAGAGAGATCTCTATTTTCCACCATAAAATCCTGTGACACAGATGTAGCTCCTTGCTTGAAAAGATCTGTAGCCTTGGACCGCCAGGTGGTCTCCCTAGCTCTCAGGTCCATCACAATACTTGTGGATAATCTGTTAGAAAACAGAGCAAACGTTTTATACAAAAACACAATCCAATAGTGGACTCACCACCTCAAAAACTGATAATAACTAACAACCACCATACTAATAATAGGTGAAAAAGAGGCATAGGCAATTTATAAAATCAAATATACTTTATTAACAACTGATAAAAACACAAGACAAGGATCTACATACAAAACTGATTAACACGCGGGGCAAGATAAAGTAGCAATATATTTCTGAGTGATATACGCCGTGAAAAGAACGCACCAGCTATATCCAAAAAAGTGCTTCGTGCAGTTCAAGATGAATTATCCTCTATATTTAATCAGCCGATTAGAAAAAAATAATATTAGCACAGTTCATAATATATTGCACGCAAGCGTTTCTCTAAGCTGCTCATAAGCAGTATAACAGAGCTAAGAAAGCATTAACTATCCCAAACAGTACATCACACTAAACAAAGTGTCTGGTGCATAAAGGATGAAGTGTTATAGCATAACTCTACCTATAATAGAAAAATAAAGTGCCTAGTGCAATTCAAATAATTTGTCATATTATATTTAATCAGCCGATTAGAAAAAAATTTTTTGCACAGTTCTTGTTATAATGCATACAAGCGTTTCTCTGAACTGCTCATCAGCAGCATACCCAGGCTAAAAAAAGGTGTCCAGTGCATCTAAGTACATGTCATATCATATCATTATTACTAATGGCAGCGTTAACAGTCTCAAGCAACACCTTATACTACAAAGTGTCCAGTGCATTTAAGGTAAAGTGCTGTAGCATAACTCTACCTACAATAGCAAAACGCAAACATTGCTGGTCACTTAAACTTATCTGGCATATCACTTACATGTATATATTTTCCGACCTGCGTGCTCCTCAGTAACCCCGACAGCGCCGTTTCGCCTCTGTGGCTTCCTCAAAATAGGGGCATGTGTGTACGCTATAAAGGACAATGCCTTTATACCCCTGCCCACAGGTGAATCTGATGTCGGCGTGCCCGGCGTATAATTGCGCATGCGCCGATGACGGACTTCCCTTAGGTAAATGGTGACCTCCTATCCTCCGCGCCTGGAACGCAAAGCGTGACACGCTCTGCGTCGCCTAATTTGAGCGGAGGAGGAGAGCACAGGGTCGTCCCCAAATACGTCTGCGTCGGCCGGGCAGCGAGATCATTAAGGCAATGGGCATTAATAATACATAATCCATAAATAAATAGATCCCTAGCGTAAAAATAGACAAGTGAACACATAATGTGTGTATGAAGACAATACAATTGTTATGTGCATACAAACGAATGAATAATACACCATATACATGATCTCATCCTATTCAAACCACAACAATCTTATCCATGTACCATAAGATTGAATACACAAAAAGGTAACTAGTGCAAAATAATTTATAAAGTGATGTCGTGCCTCTAATATCATGATGAAAACCTATTACCCCATAACATCAAGTGTCATTAATTAAAATACAACATAATTAAATATATCAATGAATTAATATCATGAATCAACTCACTACAGTGATAATGTGGCTAAGAATAAATATACATCAGAATAACACACCCAATAACACACAATCCCAACCAATGTATAATACATGAAATTAAAACCTTAAATTAATGACACACACAATGCCTGATAAAATTGTCTTCTTTTGCAGACGGAGATGCTGATTCAGGGAAGAATTGCTTTCAATTAATCTTCACATTATTATTAAAATTTACAGAAGTTTCTTTTATCTCTAAACAGATCTTCCCACCGATATACATCCTCCTAAAGCTAGGAATAGAATAAATATATTAATTAAAAACCTTGATCACAAAAAACATTAATTAAAACAACATACACACCCATACATTAAAAACAGGAAAACATAGGGGAAAGAAAAAAATTTTTTTATACATGAAAATTTACCTATAGTATACTCAAGATCTCTCTTTACAGAAATGCGTTGAACCCCAAACTCTCATTCAGGCCATTCGGGGCCATGGTGCCTAGTAGATAAATCCACCTACTTTCCTTTTGAGCTAAGACTCTTCCGAGATTGCCTCCCCTGGGACCGAGACAAACTTGATCAATAGCCTGAATCTCCAGCCCTGTCGGATCACTATTGTGATATAATCTAAAGTGCTTTGGCAGCGTTTTCAGGGAATTAATGTCCTCAATTGTTACTGACTTCTCAATGTCTCTTATATGCTCTCTAGTTCTTATTCTTAATTCACGTGTAGTCAGCCCTATATAAATTTTTTTACAGGGACAGCGTGCGTGATATATCACGCCCCTTGATGTACACGTGAGAGACTTCCAAATTTTGAACACTTTGGATCCATTAAAGTTCTCAAAGCTGGTGCTTTTGACATGGTTAATACAAGCCTTACATGAGGTACATGGAAAGAAACCATTTACTTCCCTCCTCATACTCAAACCTGTTGGACCTGCATAATGACTATGTACTAACATGTCATTAAGATTTCTTGAACGTTTTGGTGTCATTAATGGATGATTTGACAGCACCTTTTTCAATATGGGGTCTGACTGTAGTACTCCCCAATATTTGTTCAAAATAGTGACCAACTCCGGCCATTGCTTATTGTATTCCGTGATGAATCTCACCTGATTAGCTGCCTCTGCTGTATTTTTCCTCCCTTGATGATGATATAACAAGTCTTCTCTGGTACATTTTGACGCCTTTTTAAAACCTCTTTTTATTTGCCTGTTGCTATATCCTCGGTCTTGCAGTCTGCGTGTAAGGTCTTCCGCTTGTTCAAGAAAGGCTTCTTCAGTTGTGCAAATCCTTTTTATCCTCATAAATTGTCCAGTGGGGATCCCATTCAAAGTGGACCTGTGATGAGCAGAGGATGCAGATAATAGCGTATTCGTGGCTGTTGGTTTCCTGAAGACATTTGTAATTATTTTACCATTGGGGAGTGCTTCTATACTCAGGTCTAAAAATTCTACTTTCCTCCCAAAATTATATGTCAATCTTATGTTTTTGCTATTACTATTTAATAATGCCATCAATCTACGCAAATTTTCTATGGAATCTTCCCAGATGAAAATAACGTCATCAATAAAACGACTCCATCCCTGAATGGTTTCACTACCTGGGATACCCTCACTCTGAAATATCTCTCGCTCCCAGAAACCCATAAATAAATTTGCATATGCGGGGGCACATTTGGCCCCCATTGCTGTGCCCTGTACTTGCACAAAAATGTCCCCATTAAAAATGAACACATTATGTTCCAATGCAAATTTTAATAATGTCAATAGCAGCTCAATCAGTGGTGGATCCAAATTACTCTCATACAAATAATGCGCAACGGCATTTAGGCCATCTTCATGCCTAATCGACGAGTATAACGCCTCTACGTCGGCTGTAACTAGAAGCGCTCCCTCCTCCAACTGTAAAGAATCCAGTCTCTGCAACATCATTGAAGTATCTTTAATGTAAGAGGGCAATGCAATAACCAGAGGCTGTAAATAATAGTCAATAACCGCACAGATAGTTTCACATAGTCCCCCTATCCCTGACACTATCGGTCTTCCGGGCGGGTCTAGCTGATCTTTATGCAATTTTGGTAAAATGTAGAAAGTAGCCAACTTAGGCTGCAATTTGCTAACCACTTCCACAAACTTTTTCGGGATGATCCCATCCTCATATGCCGTCTCTAGGATGCTAACAAGCTCTTGTTGGAATTGCGTCAAAGGATTAAAACACAATTTCTTATAGCATCCTTTTTTCTGGAGAATCTTATTAGCTTGTTTTTCATATAAAGCCTTTGGCCATACTATGACATTTCCCCCTTTATCTGCCTTTTTTATAACTATATCGTCCATGGACTGTAATTCCTTAAGTGCTCTTTCATCTAATACATTCATATTAGAGACCCAATTAGGGACAAGTGGCAGGTTTTCAACTTCATCTACCACTAACCTTGTGAAAATTTCCACCGCTGAGCAAGTGCTCAGACTTGGGAAAGTTTTCGATTTACCCATAAGGTGAAAAGGGAACTTACCCTCATCATCCAATTCATTTTCCTTTAATAATTCCTCCAAGTTTTTCAGGGCCTCCAATTCAGAATCACTGAAATCCGCATTCCCCACATCACTTTTATAATGTAATCTCTGGAGTAAGACCTTACGTGCAAACAAATGTACATCCTTGACTACTTGAAATTTGTCTAGGCGGGAGGAAGGAGAGAATGTTAAACCTTTCTCTAATAGTTTCAATTGAGAATCACTTAAAACATGGTTAGATAAATTAATTACCTTAGATTTATCATTCTGCCTTCTATTCACCTTCCTATTGCTGAAAAAATCGGGATATTTTCTACCCTCACGATTTTCCCGTACGCCAGTCCTTGTACGCATGTGGTATTCATTAGAACTCTCTGCTTCACTACATGAAGTGCTACTTTCAGTGAGCGAGGCCTGATCCCTCCCAGAGTCCATAAATTTAGCTCCATCCATTCTAGATTTCTTTTTAGGAAGCTGCCATTTAAAAATCTTTTCCGTTTCAAAGTCTGCTGTATCTCTTGCAAATTTCTTTACTTTAAGCGCACTAATTTCATTTTCCCATTTATCCATATCTTTCTCAATATTCTTAATGAAGTTCTCCATTTTATCCGCTGGCAGTTGTTTCTTAATATTTGTATGCAGTTCCTCAATATCAGCATCCAAATTGGTTATACTCATAGTATTCTTATCTATTATGATTTTGATAAATTCTAGGGAGCAAGTAATTGCCGCTTTACACCATCTTCGTATTAATTCCGGATCTTCCAACTCAAAAGAAGGGTATACCTGAACCCTAAGGCCCCTAGGAACAATATTTTGTACTAAATAGTTTTCTAACGTGGCCTTATTCCACCATAGTTTAGTTTTACGATGCAACGCATTTCTGTACTGCACAGAGAGATCTCTATTTTCCACCATAAAATCCTGTGACACAGATGTAGCTCCTTGCTTGAAAAGATCTGTAGCCTTGGACCGCCAGGTGGTCTCCCTAGCTCTCAGGTCCATCACAATACTTGTGGATAATCTGTTAGAAAACAGAGCAAACGTTTTATACAAAAACACAATCCAATAGTGGACTCACCACCTCAAAAACTGATAATAACTAACAACCACCATACTAATAATAGGTGAAAAAGAGGCATAGGCAATTTATAAAATCAAATATACTTTATTAACAACTGATAAAAACACAAGACAAGGATCTACATACAAAACTGATTAACACGCGGGGCAAGATAAAGTAGCAATATATTTCTGAGTGATATACGCCGTGAAAAGAACGCACCAGCTATATCCAAAAAAGTGCTTCGTGCAGTTCAAGATGAATTATCCTCTATATTTAATCAGCCGATTAGAAAAAAATAATATTAGCACAGTTCATAATATATTGCACGCAAGCGTTTCTCTAAGCTGCTCATAAGCAGTATAACAGAGCTAAGAAAGCATTAACTATCCCAAACAGTACATCACACTAAACAAAGTGTCTGGTGCATAAAGGATGAAGTGTTATAGCATAACTCTACCTATAATAGAAAAATAAAGTGCCTAGTGCAATTCAAATAATTTGTCATATTATATTTAATCAGCCGATTAGAAAAAAATTTTTTGCACAGTTCTTGTTATAATGCATACAAGCGTTTCTCTGAACTGCTCATCAGCAGCATACCCAGGCTAAAAAAAGGTGTCCAGTGCATCTAAGTACATGTCATATCATATCATTATTACTAATGGCAGCGTTAACAGTCTCAAGCAACACCTTATACTACAAAGTGTCCAGTGCATTTAAGGTAAAGTGCTGTAGCATAACTCTACCTACAATAGCAAAACGCAAACATTGCTGGTCACTTAAACTTATCTGGCATATCACTTACATGTATATATTTTCCGACCTGCGTGCTCCTCAGTAACCCCGACAGCGCCGTTTCGCCTCTGTGGCTTCCTCAAAATAGGGGCATGTGTGTACGCTATAAAGGACAATGCCTTTATACCCCTGCCCACAGGTGAATCTGATGTCGGCGTGCCCGGCGTATAATTGCGCATGCGCCGATGACGGACTTCCCTTAGGTAAATGGTGACCTCCTATCCTCCGCGCCTGGAACGCAAAGCGTGACACGCTCTGCGTCGCCTAATTTGAGCGGAGGAGGAGAGCACAGGGTCGTCCCCAAATACGTCTGCGTCGGCCGGGCAGCGAGATCATTAAGGCAATGGGCATTAATAATACATAATCCATAAATAAATAGATCCCTAGCGTAAAAATAGACAAGTGAACACATAATGTGTGTATGAAGACAATACAATTGTTATGTGCATACAAACGAATGAATAATACACCATATACATGATCTCATCCTATTTACAGCCTCTGGTTATTGCATTGCCCTCTTACATTAAAGATACTTCAATGATGTTGCAGAGACTGGATTCTTTACAGTTGGAGGAGGGAGCGCTTCTAGTTACAGCCGACGTAGAGGCGTTATACTCGTCGATTAGGCATGAAGATGGCCTAAATGCCGTTGCGCATTATTTGTATGAGAGTAATTTGGATCCACCACTGATTGAGCTGCTATTGACATTATTAAAATTTGCATTGGAACATAATGTGTTCATTTTTAATGGGGACATTTTTGTGCAAGTACAGGGCACAGCAATGGGGGCCAAATGTGCCCCCGCATATGCAAATTTATTTATGGGTTTCTGGGAGCGAGAGATATTTCAGAGTGAGGGTATCCCAGGTAGTGAAACCATTCAGGGATGGAGTCGTTTTATTGATGACGTTATTTTCATCTGGGAAGATTCCATAGAAAATTTGCGTAGATTGATGGCATTATTAAATAGTAATAGCAAAAACATAAGATTGACATATAATTTTGGGAGGAAAGTAGAATTTTTAGACCTGAGTATAGAAGCACTCCCCAATGGTAAAATAATTACAAATGTCTTCAGGAAACCAACAGCCACGAATACGCTATTATCTGCATCCTCTGCTCATCACAGGTCCACTTTGAATGGGATCCCCACTGGACAATTTATGAGGATAAAAAGGATTTGCACAACTGAAGAAGCCTTTCTTGAACAAGCGGAAGACCTTACACGCAGACTGCAAGACCGAGGATATAGCAACAGGCAAATAAAAAGAGGTTTTAAAAAGGCGTCAAAATGTACCAGAGAAGACTTGTTATATCATCATCAAGGGAGGAAAAATACAGCAGAGGCAGCTAATCAGGTGAGATTCATCACGGAATACAATAAGCAATGGCCGGAGTTGGTCACTATTTTGAACAAATATTGGGGAGTACTACAGTCAGACCCCATATTGAAAAAGGTGCTGTCAAATCATCCATTAATGACACCAAAACGTTCAAGAAATCTTAATGACATGTTAGTACATAGTCATTATGCAGGTCCAACAGGTTTGAGTATGAGGAGGGAAGTAAATGGTTTCTTTCCATGTACCTCATGTAAGGCTTGTATTAACCATGTCAAAAGCACCAGCTTTGAGAACTTTAATGGATCCAAAGTGTTCAAAATTTGGAAGTCTCTCACGTGTACATCAAGGGGCGTGATATATCACGCACGCTGTCCCTGTAAAAAAATTTATATAGGGCTGACTACACGTGAATTAAGAATAAGAACTAGAGAGCATATAAGAGACATTGAGAAGTCAGTAACAATTGAGGACATTAATTCCCTGAAAACGCTGCCAAAGCACTTTAGATTATATCACAATAGTGATCCGACAGGGCTGGAGATTCAGGCTATTGATCAAGTTTGTCTCGGTCCCAGGGGAGGCAATCTCGGAAGAGTCTTAGCTCAAAAGGAAAGTAGGTGGATTTATCTACTAGGCACCATGGCCCCGAATGGCCTGAATGAGAGTTTGGGGTTCAACGCATTTCTGTAAAGAGAGATCTTGAGTATACTATAGGTAAATTTTCATGTATAAAAAAATTTTTTTCTTTCCCCTATGTTTTCCTGTTTTTAATGTATGGGTGTGTATGTTGTTTTAATTAATGTTTTTTGTGATCAAGGTTTTTAATTAATATATTTATTCTATTCCTAGCTTTAGGAGGATGTATATCGGTGGGAAGATCTGTTTAGAGATAAAAGAAACTTCTGTAAATTTTAATAATAATGTGAAGATTAATTGAAAGCAATTCTTCCCTGAATCAGCATCTCCGTCTGCAAAAGAAGACAATTTTATCAGGCATTGTGTGTGTCATTAATTTAAGGTTTTAATTTCATGTATTATACATTGGTTGGGATTGTGTGTTATTGGGTGTGTTATTCTGATGTATATTTATTCTTAGCCACATTATCACTGTAGTGAGTTGATTCATGATATTAATTCATTGATATATTTAATTATGTTGTATTTTAATTAATGACACTTGATGTTATGGGGTAATAGGTTTTCATCATGATATTAGAGGCACGACATCACTTTATAAATTATTTTGCACTAGTTACCTTTTTGTGTATTCAATCTTATGGTACATGGATAAGATTGTTGTGGTTTGAATAGGATGAGATCATGTATATGGTGTATTATTCATTCGTTTGTATGCACATAACAATTGTATTGTCTTCATACACACATTATGTGTTCACTTGTCTATTTTTACGCTAGGGATCTATTTATTTATGGATTATGTATTATTAATGCCCATTGCCTTAATGATCTCGCTGCCCGGCCGACGCAGACGTATTTGGGGACGACCCTGTGCTCTCCTCCTCCGCTCAAATTAGGCGACGCAGAGCGTGTCACGCTTTGCGTTCCAGGCGCGGAGGATAGGAGGTCACCATTTACCTAAGGGAAGTCCGTCATCGGCGCATGCGCAATTATACGCCGGGCACGCCGACATCAGATTCACCTGTGGGCAGGGGTATAAAGGCATTGTCCTTTATAGCGTACACACATGCCCCTATTTTGAGGAAGCCACAGAGGCGAAACGGCGCTGTCGGGGTTACTGAGGAGCACGCAGGTCGGAAAATATATACATGTAAGTGATATGCCAGATAAGTTTAAGTGACCAGCAATGTTTGCGTTTTGCTATTGTAGGTAGAGTTATGCTACAGCACTTTACCTTAAATGCACTGGACACTTTGTAGTATAAGGTGTTGCTTGAGACTGTTAACGCTGCCATTAGTAATAATGATATGATATGACATGTACTTAGATGCACTGGACACCTTTTTTTAGCCTGGGTATGCTGCTGATGAGCAGTTCAGAGAAACGCTTGTATGCATTATAACAAGAACTGTGCAAAAAATTTTTTTCTAATCGGCTGATTAAATATAATATGACAAATTATTTGAATTGCACTAGGCACTTTATTTTTCTATTATAGGTAGAGTTATGCTATAACACTTCATCCTTTATGCACCAGACACTTTGTTTAGTGTGATGTACTGTTTGGGATAGTTAATGCTTTCTTAGCTCTGTTATACTGCTTATGAGCAGCTTAGAGAAACGCTTGCGTGCAATATATTATGAACTGTGCTAATATTATTTTTTTCTAATCGGCTGATTAAATATAGAGGATAATTCATCTTGAACTGCACGAAGCACTTTTTTGGATATAGCTGGTGCGTTCTTTTCACGGCGTATATCACTCAGAAATATATTGCTACTTTATCTTGCCCCGCGTGTTAATCAGTTTTGTATGTAGATCCTTGTCTTGTGTTTTTATCAGTTGTTAATAAAGTATATTTGATTTTATAAATTGCCTATGCCTCTTTTTCACCTATTATTAGTATGGTGGTTGTTAGTTATTATCAGTTTTTGAGGTGGTGAGTCCACTATTGGATTGTGTTTTTGTATAAAACGTTTGCTCTGTTTTCTAACAGATTATCCACAAGTATTGTGATGGACCTGAGAGCTAGGGAGACCACCTGGCGGTCCAAGGCTACAGATCTTTTCAAGCAAGGAGCTACATCTGTGTCACAGGATTTTATGGTGGAAAATAGAGATCTCTCTGTGCAGTACAGAAATGCGTTGCATCGTAAAACTAAACTATGGTGGAATAAGGCCACGTTAGAAAACTATTTAGTACAAAATATTGTTCCTAGGGGCCTTAGGGTTCAGGTATACCCTTCTTTTGAGTTGGAAGATCCGGAATTAATACGAAGATGGTGTAAAGCGGCAATTACTTGCTCCCTAGAATTTATCAAAATCATAATAGATAAGAATACTATGAGTATAACCAATTTGGATGCTGATATTGAGGAACTGCATACAAATATTAAGAAACAACTGCCAGCGGATAAAATGGAGAACTTCATTAAGAATATTGAGAAAGATATGGATAAATGGGAAAATGAAATTAGTGCGCTTAAAGTAAAGAAATTTGCAAGAGATACAGCAGACTTTGAAACGGAAAAGATTTTTAAATGGCAGCTTCCTAAAAAGAAATCTAGAATGGATGGAGCTAAATTTATGGACTCTGGGAGGGATCAGGCCTCGCTCACTGAAAGTAGCACTTCATGTAGTGAAGCAGAGAGTTCTAATGAATACCACATGCGTACAAGGACTGGCGTACGGGAAAATCGTGAGGGTAGAAAATATCCCGATTTTTTCAGCAATAGGAAGGTGAATAGAAGGCAGAATGATAAATCTAAGGTAATTAATTTATCTAACCATGTTTTAAGTGATTCTCAATTGAAACTATTAGAGAAAGGTTTAACATTCTCTCCTTCCTCCCGCCTAGACAAATTTCAAGTAGTCAAGGATGTACATTTGTTTGCACGTAAGGTCTTACTCCAGAGATTACATTATAAAAGTGATGTGGGGAATGCGGATTTCAGTGATTCTGAATTGGAGGCCCTGAAAAACTTGGAGGAATTATTAAAGGAAAATGAATTGGATGATGAGGGTAAGTTCCCTTTTCACCTTATGGGTAAATCGAAAACTTTCCCAAGTCTGAGCACTTGCTCAGCGGTGGAAATTTTCACAAGGTTAGTGGTAGATGAAGTTGAAAACCTGCCACTTGTCCCTAATTGGGTCTCTAATATGAATGTATTAGATGAAAGAGCACTTAAGGAATTACAGTCCATGGACGATATAGTTATAAAAAAGGCAGATAAAGGGGGAAATGTCATAGTATGGCCAAAGGCTTTATATGAAAAACAAGCTAATAAGATTCTCCAGAAAAAAGGATGCTATAAGAAATTGTGTTTTAATCCTTTGACGCAATTCCAACAAGAGCTTGTTAGCATCCTAGAGACGGCATATGAGGATGGGATCATCCCGAAAAAGTTTGTGGAAGTGGTTAGCAAATTGCAGCCTAAGTTGGCTACTTTCTACATTTTACCAAAATTGCATAAAGATCAGCTAGACCCGCCCGGAAGACCGATAGTGTCAGGGATAGGGGGACTATGTGAAACTATCTGTGCGGTTATTGACTATTATTTACAGCCTCTGGTTATTGCATTGCCCTCTTACATTAAAGATACTTCAATGATGTTGCAGAGACTGGATTCTTTACAGTTGGAGGAGGGAGCGCTTCTAGTTACAGCCGACGTAGAGGCGTTATACTCGTCGATTAGGCATGAAGATGGCCTAAATGCCGTTGCGCATTATTTGTATGAGAGTAATTTGGATCCACCACTGATTGAGCTGCTATTGACATTATTAAAATTTGCATTGGAACATAATGTGTTCATTTTTAATGGGGACATTTTTGTGCAAGTACAGGGCACAGCAATGGGGGCCAAATGTGCCCCCGCATATGCAAATTTATTTATGGGTTTCTGGGAGCGAGAGATATTTCAGAGTGAGGGTATCCCAGGTAGTGAAACCATTCAGGGATGGAGTCGTTTTATTGATGACGTTATTTTCATCTGGGAAGATTCCATAGAAAATTTGCGTAGATTGATGGCATTATTAAATAGTAATAGCAAAAACATAAGATTGACATATAATTTTGGGAGGAAAGTAGAATTTTTAGACCTGAGTATAGAAGCACTCCCCAATGGTAAAATAATTACAAATGTCTTCAGGAAACCAACAGCCACGAATACGCTATTATCTGCATCCTCTGCTCATCACAGGTCCACTTTGAATGGGATCCCCACTGGACAATTTATGAGGATAAAAAGGATTTGCACAACTGAAGAAGCCTTTCTTGAACAAGCGGAAGACCTTACACGCAGACTGCAAGACCGAGGATATAGCAACAGGCAAATAAAAAGAGGTTTTAAAAAGGCGTCAAAATGTACCAGAGAAGACTTGTTATATCATCATCAAGGGAGGAAAAATACAGCAGAGGCAGCTAATCAGGTGAGATTCATCACGGAATACAATAAGCAATGGCCGGAGTTGGTCACTATTTTGAACAAATATTGGGGAGTACTACAGTCAGACCCCATATTGAAAAAGGTGCTGTCAAATCATCCATTAATGACACCAAAACGTTCAAGAAATCTTAATGACATGTTAGTACATAGTCATTATGCAGGTCCAACAGGTTTGAGTATGAGGAGGGAAGTAAATGGTTTCTTTCCATGTACCTCATGTAAGGCTTGTATTAACCATGTCAAAAGCACCAGCTTTGAGAACTTTAATGGATCCAAAGTGTTCAAAATTTGGAAGTCTCTCACGTGTACATCAAGGGGCGTGATATATCACGCACGCTGTCCCTGTAAAAAAATTTATATAGGGCTGACTACACGTGAATTAAGAATAAGAACTAGAGAGCATATAAGAGACATTGAGAAGTCAGTAACAATTGAGGACATTAATTCCCTGAAAACGCTGCCAAAGCACTTTAGATTATATCACAATAGTGATCCGACAGGGCTGGAGATTCAGGCTATTGATCAAGTTTGTCTCGGTCCCAGGGGAGGCAATCTCGGAAGAGTCTTAGCTCAAAAGGAAAGTAGGTGGATTTATCTACTAGGCACCATGGCCCCGAATGGCCTGAATGAGAGTTTGGGGTTCAACGCATTTCTGTAAAGAGAGATCTTGAGTATACTATAGGTAAATTTTCATGTATAAAAAAATTTTTTTCTTTCCCCTATGTTTTCCTGTTTTTAATGTATGGGTGTGTATGTTGTTTTAATTAATGTTTTTTGTGATCAAGGTTTTTAATTAATATATTTATTCTATTCCTAGCTTTAGGAGGATGTATATCGGTGGGAAGATCTGTTTAGAGATAAAAGAAACTTCTGTAAATTTTAATAATAATGTGAAGATTAATTGAAAGCAATTCTTCCCTGAATCAGCATCTCCGTCTGCAAAAGAAGACAATTTTATCAGGCATTGTGTGTGTCATTAATTTAAGGTTTTAATTTCATGTATTATACATTGGTTGGGATTGTGTGTTATTGGGTGTGTTATTCTGATGTATATTTATTCTTAGCCACATTATCACTGTAGTGAGTTGATTCATGATATTAATTCATTGATATATTTAATTATGTTGTATTTTAATTAATGACACTTGATGTTATGGGGTAATAGGTTTTCATCATGATATTAGAGGCACGACATCACTTTATAAATTATTTTGCACTAGTTACCTTTTTGTGTATTCAATCTTATGGTACATGGATAAGATTGTTGTGGTTTGAATAGGATGAGATCATGTATATGGTGTATTATTCATTCGTTTGTATGCACATAACAATTGTATTGTCTTCATACACACATTATGTGTTCACTTGTCTATTTTTACGCTAGGGATCTATTTATTTATGGATTATGTATTATTAATGCCCATTGCCTTAATGATCTCGCTGCCCGGCCGACGCAGACGTATTTGGGGATGACCCTGTGCTCTCCTCCTCCGCTCAAATTAGGCGACGCAGAGCGTGTCACGCTTTGCGTTCCAGGCGCGGAGGATAGGAGGTCACCATTTACCTAAGGGAAGTCCGTCATCGGCGCATGCGCAATTATACGCCGGGCACGCCGACATCAGATTCACCTGTGGGCAGGGGTATAAAGGCATTGTCCTTTATAGCGTACACACATGCCCCTATTTTGAGGAAGCCACAGAGGCGAAACGGCGCTGTCGGGGTTACTGAGGAGCACGCAGGTCGGAAAATATATACATGTAAGTGATATGCCAGATAAGTTTAAGTGACCAGCAATGTTTGCGTTTTGCTATTGTAGGTAGAGTTATGCTACAGCACTTTACCTTAAATGCACTGGACACTTTGTAGTATAAGGTGTTGCTTGAGACTGTTAACGCTGCCATTAGTAATAATGATATGATATGACATGTACTTAGATGCACTGGACACCTTTTTTTAGCCTGGGTATGCTGCTGATGAGCAGTTCAGAGAAACGCTTGTATGCATTATAACAAGAACTGTGCAAAAAATTTTTTTCTAATCGGCTGATTAAATATAATATGACAAATTATTTGAATTGCACTAGGCACTTTATTTTTCTATTATAGGTAGAGTTATGCTATAACACTTCATCCTTTATGCACCAGACACTTTGTTTAGTGTGATGTACTGTTTGGGATAGTTAATGCTTTCTTAGCTCTGTTATACTGCTTATGAGCAGCTTAGAGAAACGCTTGCGTGCAATATATTATGAACTGTGCTAATATTATTTTTTTCTAATCGGCTGATTAAATATAGAGGATAATTCATCTTGAACTGCACGAAGCACTTTTTTGGATATAGCTGGTGCGTTCTTTTCACGGCGTATATCACTCAGAAATATATTGCTACTTTATCTTGCCCCGCGTGTTAATCAGTTTTGTATGTAGATCCTTGTCTTGTGTTTTTATCAGTTGTTAATAAAGTATATTTGATTTTATAAATTGCCTATGCCTCTTTTTCACCTATTATTAGTATGGTGGTTGTTAGTTATTACCTGATGAGACTATGTTGCCCCGCCACGAACGCTATACCACCAACCGACACAGTGACACAGACGAAGTTGCACACGAGCTCGAAGAGGAGTTAATAGATGACCCAGTTATTGACCCCGATTGGCAGCCATTGGGGGAACAGGGTGCAGGCGGCAGTAGTTCAGAAGCGGAGGTGGAGGAGGGGCCGCAGCAGGCATCAACATCGCAACAGCTTCTATCTGCCGGGCCCGTATCTGGCCCAAAACGCATGTCAAAGCCAAAACCTGTTGGAGGACAGCGTGGCCATCCGGTTAAAGCTCAGTCTGCAATCCCTGAAAAGGGATCCGATGCTAGGAAGAGTGCAGTCTGGCATTTTTTTAAACAACATCCAATTGATCAGCGCAAAGTCATCTGTCAAAAATGTTCAACTAGCTTAAGCAGAGGTCAGAATCTGAAATGTCTCAATACTAGTTGCATGCATAGACACTTAACCACCATGCATTTTCAAGCCTGGACTAACTACCAAACGTCTCTTAAGGTTGTAGCACCCTCGGCCAATGAAGCTAGTCAGCAACGCAACATCCCTTCCGTCACTGTAAGGCCACCATTTTCCGCACCACCGGCAGTATCTGTGCAGGTTTCTTTGCCAGCCAAAAGCACTCAGGGTCAGGGAATCACCAGTTTTGTAGGAGGAAATATTGCATCTAGGTCACCGGCGGAAACAATAGCATCTCCAACCGTCTCGCAGTCTGCCATGTCCACCGGCACACCCGCAAGTTCCACGATCTCCATCTCTCCAGTTCAGCTCACACTACATGAGACTCTGGTTAGAAAAAGGAAGTACTTATCCTCGCATCCGCGTACACAGGGTTTTAACGCCCACATAGCTAGACTAATCTCGTTAGAGATGATGCCCTACCGGTTAGTTGAAAGCGAAGCTTTCAAAGCCCTGATGGAGTACGCTGAACCACGATATGAGCTACCCAGTCGACACTTTTTTTCCAGAAAAGCCATCCCGGCCCTGCACCAGCATGTTAAACAGCGCATCGTCCATGCACTCAGGCAATCTGTGAGTACAAAGGTGCACCTGACTACAGATGCATGGACCAGTAGGCATGGCCAGGGATGTTATGTGTCCATCACGGCACACTGGGTGAATGTGGTGGATGCAGGGTCCTCAGGGGACATCAATTTCGGGACAGTTGTGCCTAGCCCACGGTCTAGGAAACAGTTGGCTGTAGGCGTTCGCACCACCTCCTCCTCCTCCTCCTCGTCCTCCTGCAGAAGCTACAGCTCTTCCACAGACCACAGTCGGCCAACCACTCCATCGGCAGATGACACTGTTGCACACCAGTTGTCTCATTATGGGCCAGCTACTGCCAAGCGTCAGCAGGCTGTATTGGCTATGAAGTGTTTGGGCGACAACAGACACACCGCGGAAGTTCTGTCCGAGTTCTTGCAACAAGAAACGCAGTCGTGGCTGGGCACAGTAGATCTTGAGGCAGGCAAGGTAGTGAGTGATAACGGAAGGAATTTCATGGCTGCCATCTCCCTTTCCCAACTGAAACACATTCCTTGCCTGGCTCACACCTTAAACCTGGTGGTGCAGTGCTTATTGAAAACTTATCCTGGGTTCTCCGACCTGCTCCTCAAAGTGCGTGGACTTTGCTCACATATCCGATGTTCGCCTGTACACTCCAGCCGTATGCAGACCTATCAGCGGTCTTTGAACCTTCCCCAGCATCGCCTAATCATAGATGTTGCAACAAGGTGGAACTCAACACTGCACATGCTTCAGAGACTGTGCCAACAGAGGCGGGCTGTTATGTTTTTGTGGGAGGATACACATACACGGGCAGGCAGTAGGATGGCAGACATGGAGTTGTCTGGTGTGCAGTGGTCCAAGATACAAGACATGTGTCAAGTCCTTCAGTGTTTTGAGGAATGCACACGGCTGGTTAGTGCAGACAACGCCGTAATAAGCATGAGCATCCCCCTAATGCGTCTGCTGATGCAAAGTTTGACGCACATAAAGGAGCAGGCGTCTGCACCAGAGGAAGAGGAAAGCCTTGATGACAGTCAGCCATTGTCTGGTCAGGGCAGTGTACAGGACGAGGTAGCGGGCGAAGAGGAGGTGGAGGATGAGGAGGATGATGGGGATGAGTATATTTTTAATGCGGAAGCTTTCCCGGGGGCACTGGAAATTGGTTGCGTGGCAAGGCCGGGTTCTGGTTTTTTGAGGGACACAAGTGACGTAGATTTGCCTGAAACTGCCCCTCAACCAATCACAACCGGAGATTTGACAACTGGAACTTTGGCCCACATGGCGGATTATGCCTTACGTATCCTAAAAAGGGACACACGCATAACGAAAATGATGAACGATGACGATTACTGGTTGGCCTGCCTCCTTGATCCACGCTATAAAGGCAAATTGCAAAATATTATGAGACATGAGAACTTGGAACTAATATTAGCAACCAAACAATCAACTCTTGTTGACCGTTTGCTTCAGGCATTCCCAGCACACAGTGCACGTGATCGTTATCACACGAGCTCCAGGGGGCAGCAGATTAGTAGTGTTAGGGGTGCACACATCAGAAGTGGCGTTGGACAAAGGGGTTTTCTGACCAGGTTGTGGAGTGATTTTGCTATGACCGCAGACAGGACAGGTACTGCTGCATCAATTGAAAGTGACAGGAGACAACATTTGTCCAGTATGGTTACTAACTATTTTTCATCCCTTATCGATGTTCTCCCTCAACCGTCATTCCCATTTGATTACTGGGCCTCAAAATTAGACACCTGGCCAGAATTGGCAGAATATGCATTGCAGGAGCTTGCTTGCCCGGCAGCAAGTGTCCTATCAGAAAGAGTATTCAGTGCTGCAGGTTCAATATTAACCGAAAAAAGGACTCGTCTGGCTACCCAAAATGTTGACGATCTAACATTCATTAAAATTAACCACAACTGGATTTCAAAATCTTTTGCCCCACCTTGCCCGGCCGACACCTAGCTTTCCTATGAAAAGCTCTTGCCTGTGGACTACTGTGAATTACTTTTCTAATGTCTAATTTTCTGCAGCTGATTGTCCAGCATATGACATGTTTACACCTCCCTAAATGGCCAAACTCCCCACACGGGGCCGTGGTATCGCGACTTGGCGCAAGCACCCGTGAGACAGCTGTTTGCCTGAAGAGGTGGGTGTGCTCGCTTTTGGTCGACGGCATTGGTACTGGGTCCCTCATAGTACAATAAAGTGTCTCTGGCGGTGGTGGTGCGCACCCAACGTCAGACACACTGTTGTAACATGAGGGGCCCTGGGCCTGTACCGCCGGCCACAAGAGAGTTCACCCACCCCCAGGTCAAACATTGCTCTACCACTTCCACAGTTATCTCTCACACTTCCACCAATGTTTAGTCTATGCGCTGACATCCTTCCATACCTGCCACTGACAATACCATTGTGTTGACATGTATGATGGTACATAACATAGTCAGGGGCAGTGTCCTCTATTTACCACAGTAAATACTTTGCGCTAAATTAGTAGGTCTGAAACAACGCAGAGGATCCCACCCCTGAACCTAATGATTGCACCCTTTAGTGTCTTTGTTTTAATGCGAGACATTCACATTTATTTGTTGTTTTTTGACTACTAACTGGCAGACACTCATTACAATCGGCCTCCGTTGACCACACCACTGCTGCCCGTGTACCCCTGGAACCTATTTTACAGTGCCTACAGCCAGCCCATTTTATTATGTTAGGCCTTCGAAGCCTGTCTGCAGTCCTTCCTTCCACTAGGCCTCCACTGACCAGACCACTGCTGCCCGTGTACCCCTGGAACCTATTTTACAGTGCCTACAGCCAGCCCATTTTATTATGTTAGGCCTTCGAAGCCTGTCTGCGGTCCCTCCTTCCAGTAGGCCTCCACTGACCAGACCACTGCTGCCCGTGTACCCCTGGAACCAATTATAAAGTGCCTACAGCCAGCCCATTTTATTATGTTAGGCCTTCGAAGCCTGTCTGCGGTCCCTCCTTCCACTAGGCCTCCACTGACCAGACCACTGCTGCCCGTGTACCCCTGGAACCAATTATAAAGTGCCTACAGCCAGCCCATTTTATTATGTTAGGCCTTCGAAGCCTGTCTGCGGTCCCTCCTTCCACTAGGCCTCCACTGACCAGACCACTGCTGCCCGTGTACCCCTGGAACCAATTATAAAGTGCCTACAGCCAGCCCATTTTATCATGTTAGGCCTTCAAAGCCTGTCTGCGGTCCTTCCTTCCACTAGGCCTCCACTGACCAGACCACTGCTGCCCGTGTACCCCTGGAACCTATTTTACAGTGCCTACAGCCAGCCCATTTTATTATGTTAGGCCTTCGAATCCTGTCTGCGGTCCCTCCTTCCACTAGGCCTCCACTGACCAGACCACTGCTGCCCGTGTACCCCTGGAACCAATTATAAAGTGCCTACAGCCAGCCCATTTTATTATGTTAGGCCTTCGAAGCCTGTCTGCGGTCCCTCCTTCCACTAGGCCTCCACTGACCAGACCACTGCTGCCCGTGTACCCCTGGAACCAATTATAAAGTGCCTACAGCCAGCCCATTTTATTATGTTAGGCCTTCGAAGCCTGTCTGCGGTCCCTCCTTCCACTAGGCCTCCACTGACCAGACCACTGCTGCCCGTGTACCCCTGGAACCAATTATAAAGTGCCTACAGCCAGCCCATTTTATTATGTTAGGCCTTCGAAGCCTGTCTGCGGTCCCTCCTTCCACTAGGCCTCCACTGACCAGACCACTGCTGCCCGTGTACCCCTGGAACCAATTATAAAGTGCCTACAGCCAGCCCATTTTATTATGTTAGGCCTTCGAAGCCTGTCTGCGGTCCCTCCTTCCACTAGGCCTCCACTGACCAGACCACTGCTGCCCGTGTACCCCTGGAACCAATTATAAAGAGCCTACAGCCAGCCCATTTTATCATGTTAGGCCTTCAAAGCCTGTCTGTGGTCCTTCCTTCCACTAGGCCTCCACTGACCAGACCACTGCTGCCCGTGTACCCCTGGAACCTATTTTACAGTGCCTACAGCCAGCCCATTTTATTATGTTAGGCCTTCGAAGCCTGTCTGCGGTCCCTCCTTCCACTAGGCCTCCACTGACCAGACCACTGCTGCCCGTGTACCCCTGGAACCAATTATAAAGTGCCTACAGCCAGCCCATTTTATCATGTTAGGCCTTCGAAGCCTGTCTGCGGTCCTTCCTTCCAGTAGGCCTCCACTGACCAGACCACTGCTGCCCGTGTACCCCTGGAACCTATTTTAAAGTGCCTACAGCCAGCCCATTTTATTGTGTTAGGCCTCCGAAGCCTGTCTGCGGTCCCTCCTTCCACTAGGCCTCCACTGACCAGATCACTGCTGCCCGTGTACCCCTGGAACCAATTATCAAGTTTATAAGCGTGTCCCGAGGAACACTCCGGTATAAAACATCAGAAAATATAAAAATAAGTATTTTGCTTATAATAAAGAAAATACTGGAGAGATATCAAATGCATACATTTTAACATTAAAAACAAAAACACATACAACCAAAAACTGGTACAGTACCAAAATTGGCCACCAGCTACAAAAACTTTCTCCTGCAAGTAGTTAACTGAAAGGTTTTTTTCCATTGAAAACACAGATATGGCATCCACCGAGTGTTGTCCTGTCGCGTCTTCTTTATATTATTGCAAATAAGCTGCAACTGAATAAAGCTGAGCTTCAACCTTCTGGCTTTCGGCCTATAGTATCAGATATTAACCCCTTAGTGACAGAGCCAATTTGGTACTTAATGACCGAGCCAATTTTTACAATTCTGACCAGTGTCACTTTAAGAGGTTATAACTCTGGAACGCTTTATCGGATCCCACTGATTCTGAGATTGTTTTTTCGTGACATATTGTACTTCAAGTTAGTGGTAACATTTCTTCGATATTACTTGCGATTATTTATGAAAAAAATGGAAATATGGCGAAAATTTTTAAAATTTTGCAATTTTCAAACTTTGTATTTTTATGCCCTTAAATCAGAGAGATATGTCACAAAAAATAGTTAATAAATAACATTTCCCACATGTCTACTTTACATTAGCACAATTTTGGAAACAATTTTTTTTTTTTGTTAGGGAGTTATAAGGGTTAAAAGTTGACCAGCAATTTCTCATTTTTACAACACCATTTTTTTTTAGGGACCACATCTCATTTGAAGTCATTTTGAGGGGTCTATATGATAGAAAATAACCAAGTGTGACACCATTCTAAAAACTGCACCCCTCAAGCTGCTCAAAACCACATTCAAGAAGTTTATTAACCCTTTGCGTACTTCACAGGAACTGAAACAATGTGGAAGAAAAAAATGAACATTTAACTTTTTTTTGCAAAAATTTTACTTCAGAACCATTTTTTTTAATTTTCACAAGTGTAAAAACAGAAATTTAACCACAAATTTTGTTGTGCAATTTTTCCTGAGTACGCCGATACCCCATATGTGGAGGTAAACCACTGTTTGGGCGCACCGCAGAGCTTGGAAGTGAAGGAGCACCGTTTGACTGTTTCAATGCAGAATTGGCTGGAATTGAGATCAGACGCCATGTCGCGTTTCGGGAGCCCCTAATGTGCCTAAACAGTGGAAACCCCCCACAAGTGATACCATTTTGGAAACTAGACCCCTTAAGGAACTTATCTAGATGTGTGGTGAGCACTTTGAACCCCCAAGTGCTTCACAGAAGTTTATAACGTAGAGCCGTGAAAATAAAAAATCGCATTTGTTTTCACAAAAATGATGTTTTCGCCCACAAATTCTTATTTTCACAAGGGTAACAGGAGAAATTAGACCACAAAAGTTGTTGTGCAATTTCTCCTGAGTACGTCAATACCCCATATGTGGGGGTAAACCACTGTTTGGGCGCACCGCAGAGCTTGGAAGTGAAGGAGCACCGTTTGACTTTTTCAATGCAGAATTGGCTGGAATTGAGATCGGATGCCATGTCGCGTTTGGAGAGCCCCTGATGTGCCTAAACAGTGGAAACCCCCCACAAGTGATACCATTTTGGAAACTAGACCCCTTAAGGAACTTATCTAGATATTCGGTGAGCACTTTGAACCCCCAAGTGCTTCACAGAAGTTTATAACGTAAAGCCGTGAAAATAAAAAATCGCATTTTTTCTACAAAAATGATCTTTTTGCCCCCGAATTTTTATTTTCACAAGGGTAACAGGAGAAATTAGACCACAAAAGTTGTTGTGCAATTTCTCCTGAGTACGTCAATACCCCATATGTGGGGGTAAACCACTGTTTGGGCGCACCGCAGAGCTTGGAAGAGAAGGAGCGCCGTTTGACTTTTTCAATGTAGAATTGGCTGGAATTGAGATCGGACGCCATGTCACGTTTGGAGAGCCGCTGATGTGCCTAAACAGTGGAGACCCCCCACAAATGACACCATTTTGGAAACTAGACCCCTTAAGGAACTTATCTAGATGTGTGGTGAGCACTTTAAACCCCCAGGTGCTTCACAGAAGTTTATAACGTAGAGCCGTGAAAATAAAAAAATCGCATTTTTTCTACAAAAATGATCTTTTTGCCTCCAAATTTTTATTTTACCAAGGGTAACAGGAGAAAATGGACACCAGAAGTTGTTGTACAATTTGTCTTGAGTACGCTGACACCCCGTATGTGGGGGTAAACCACTGTTTGGGTGCATGGCTGAGCTCGGAAGCAAAGGAGCGCCATTTGACTTTTCAATGCAAAATTGACTGGAATTGAGATCGGACGCCATGTCGCGTTTGGAGAGCCCCTGATGTGCCTAAACAGTAGAAACCCCCCAAAAGTGACCCCATTTTGGAAACTAGACCCCCCATGGAACTTATCTAGATGTGTAGTGAGAACTTTGAATGCCCAAGTGTATCACAGAAGTTTATAATGCAGAGTCGTGAAAATAAAAAATATATTTTTTTTAACAATAAAGATTTTTTAGCCCCCAAGTTTTTATTTTCACAAGGGTAACAAGAGAAATTGGACCCCAAAAGTTGTTGTCCAATTTGTCCTGAGTATGCTGGTACCCCATATGTGGGGGTAAACCACTGCTTGGGCGCACGGCAGAGCTCGGAAGGGAAGGAGCACCATTTTGGAATGCAGACTTTGATAGAATTGTCTGCGGGCGTTATGGTGCGTTTGCAGACCCCTAATGTACCTAAACAGTCAGTAGAAACTCCCAACAAGTGACCCCATTTTGGAAAATAGACCCCCCAAAGAACTTATCTAGATATGTGGTGAGAACTTTGAATGCCCAAGTGCTTCACAGAAGTTTATAATGCATAGTAGTGAAAATAAAAAATATTTTTTTTTCCCACAAAAGATTTTTTAGCCCCCAAATTTTTATTTTCACAAGGGTAACAAGAGAAATTGGACCCCAAATGTTGTTGTCCAATTTGTCCTGAGTATGCTGGTACCCAATATGTGGGGGTAAAACACTGTTTGGGCGCACGGCAGAGCTCGGAAGAGAAGGAGTGCCATTTTGGAATTCAGACTTTGATAGAATTGTCTGTGGGTGTTATGTTGAGTTTGCAGAGCCCCTGATGTACCTAAACAGTAGAAACCCCCCACAAGTGACCCAATTTTGGAAACTAGACCCCCTAAGGAACTTATCTAGATATGTGGTGAGAACTTTGAATGCTCAAGTGCTTCACAGAAGTTTATAATGCAGAGTAGTGAAAATAAAAAATATTTTTTTTTCCCACAAAAGATTTTTTTAGCCCCCAAGTTTTTATTTTCACAAGGGTAACAGGAGAAATTGGACCCCAAAAGTTGTTGTCCAATTTATCCCGAGTACGCTGATGCCCCATATGTGGGGGTAAACCACTGTTTGGGCGCACGGCAGAGCTCAGAAGGGAGAGAGCATAGTGTTGAGCGATACCGTCCGATACTTGAAAGTATCGGTATCGGAAAGTATCGGCCGATACCGGCAAAGTATCGGATCCAATCCGATACCCGATACCAATACAAGTCAATGGGACTCAAGTATCGGACGGTATTCCTGATGGTTCCCAGGGTCTGAAGGAGAGGAAACTCTCCTTCAGGCCCTGGGAACCATATTAATGTGTAAAAGAAAGAATTAAAATAAAAAATATTGCTATACTCACCTCTCCGAGGGAACCGGCACCTTACCGAGGGAACCGGCAGCGTTCTTTGTTTAAAATTTGCGCGTTTACTTGGTTATGTGAAGTCCCGGCTTGTGATTTGTCGCGGCGGCCATGTTGCCGGGACACGGACCAATCACAGCAAGCCGTGACGTAATTTCAGGTCCTGCAGGATTTTAAAATTACGTCCCGGCGTTGTGATTGGTTGCGCCGCAGTCACATGGGCGACGCAACCAATCACAAGCCGTGACGTCACGGGAGGCTGGACACGCGCGTATTTTAAAATGCGCGCTTGTCCAGCCTCCCGTGACGTCCCGGCTTGTGATTGGTTGCATCGCGGTCAACCAATCACAAGCCGGGAGGCTGGACGCGCGCATTTTAAAATGTGCGCGTGTCCAGCCTCCCGTGATGTCACGGCTTGTGATTGGTCGCGGCGGCCATGTTGCCGGGACGCGGACCAATCACAGCAAGCCGTGACGTAATTTCAGGTCCTGCAGGATTTTAAAATTACGTTCCGGCGTTGTGATTGGTCCGCGTCCCGGCAACATGGCCGCCGTGACCAATCACAAGCCGGGACGTCACGGGAGGCTGGACACGCGCGCATTTTAAAATGTGCGCGTGTCCATCCTCCCGTGACATCCCGGCTTGTGATTGGTTACGTCGCCCATGTGACCACGACGCGCCCAATCACAACGCCGGAACGTAATTTTAAAATCCTGCAAGGACCTGAAATTACGTCACGGCTTGCTGTGATTGGTCCGCGTCCCGGCAACATGGCCGCCGCGACCAATCACAAGCCGGGACTTCACGTAACCAAGTAAACGCGCGAATTTTAAACAAACAACGCTGCCGGTTCCCTCGCTGAGGTCCGGGCTGCGTCGGAGAGGTGAGTATAGCAATATTTTTTATTTTAATTCTCTCTTTTACACATTATTACATTAATGTTGTTTCGATACCCGATACCCGATACCCGATACCACAAAAGTATCGGATCTCGGTATCGGAATTCCGATACAGCAAGTATCGGCCGATACCCGATACTTGCAGTATCGGAATGCTCAACACTAAGCACCATTTGACTTTTTTAGCGCAAAATTGGCTGTTGTGTTTGGAGACCCCCCTGATGTACCTAAACAGTGGAAACCCCCAAATTATAACTCCAACCCTAACTCCAACACACCCCTAACCCTAATCTTAACCCGATCCATAATCCTAATCACAACCCTAACGATAATCACAACCCTAACCCCAAAACAGCCCTAATCTCAACCCTAACCATAACCCTAATCAAAATCCTAAATCCAACACACCCCTAACCCTAATCCCAAACGTAACCCTAATCCCAACCCTAATCCAAACCCTAATCCCAACTCTAACCCTAACTTTAGCCCCAACCCTAACCCTAACTTTAGCCCCAACCCTAACCATAACTTTAGCCCCGTCGTCACAAAAAAGTTCAATGTAACCTTTTTTTTGTACGTCGCGTCCGCCATTTCCGCGCATGCGTGGCCGTAACTCTGCCCCCTCCTCCCCAGGACATAGACTGGGCAGCGGATGCGTTGAAAAACTGCATCCGCTGCCCACGTTGTGCACAATTTTCACAACGTGCGTCGGTACGTCGGGCCGACGCATTGCGACCGCCCCGTACCGACGCAAGTGTGATAGAAGCCTAAGGCTACTTTCACACTAGCGTCGTACTCGGCCCATCGCAGTGTGCCAGGCCGACGTACCGACGCTAGCGTTGTAAGCGCCACACAACGGGTGCAGCGGATGCTGTTTTTTCAACGCATCCGCTGCCCCATTGTGAGGGGAGGCGGGGGCGGAGTTCCGGCCGCGCATGCGCGGGCGGAAATGGTGGACACGTCGCACAAAAAAGTTACATGTAGCTTTTTTTGTGCCGAAGGTCCGCCAAAGCTAATGCAAGCCAATGGAGAAAAAACGCATCCTGCAAGCACTTTTGCAGGATGCGTTTTTTCTCCGACGCATTGCGACGGAGGCCAAAAAACGCTAGTGTGAAAGTAGCCTAACCCTAGCCCTAACCCTAACCCTAAATTTAGCCCCAACCCTAGCCCTAACCCTAACTCTAGCCCTAACCCTAACTCTAACCCTAACCCTAACTCTAACCCTAACTCTAACCCTAACTCTAACCCTAACCCTAACTCTAACCCTAACCCTAACTCTAACTCTAACTCTAACCCTAACCCTAACTCTAACTCTAACCCTAACCCTAACCCTAACTCTAACCCTAACCCTAACCCTAACTCTAACCCTAACCCTAACCCTAACCCTAACTCTAACCCTAACCCTAACCCTAACTCTAACTCTAACCCTAACCCTAACCCTAACTCTAACTCTAACCCTAACCCTAACCCTAACTCTAACCCTAACCCTAACCCTAACCCTAACTCTAACTCTAACCCTAACCCTAACTCTAACTCTAACTCTAACTCTAACCCTAACTCTAACCCTAACTCTAACCCTAACTCTAACCCTAACTCTAACCCTAACTCTAACCCTAACTCTAACCCTAACTCTAACCCTAACTCTAACCCTAACCCTAACCCTAACCCTAACTCTAACTCTAACTCTAACCCTAACTCTAACCCTAACTCTAACTCTAACTCTAACTCTAACCCTAACTCTAACTCTAACTCTAACTCTAACTCTAACTCTAACTCTAACCCTAATTTTAGCCCCAACTCGTCTTCTCCTGCCGGCCGGCAGATGGCAGCAGATGGCGGGCGCACTGCGCATGCGCCCGCCATTAGGAAAAAGCCGGCTGGCAGGAGAAGACAGAAGAGGACCCAGGGACACCGGGTGAGTATGTTAGGGTCCCCGAATCCCCCTATTTCTCTGTCCTCTGATGTGTGATCACATCAGAGGACAGAGAAATACAGATCGCTTTTTTTTTTTTTTGCGGTCGCCGGTAACCTGTTAATTACCGGCGATCGCAAAACAGGGGTCGGTGCAAACCGACCCCGATCATGTTCTTTGGGGTCTCGGCTACCCCCGGCAGCCGAGACCCCAAAGAACATCCGGGTGCCGGGCGGCGGGCGCACTGCGCGTGCGCCCGCCATTTTTTCCCGGAAAAAAGATGGCGGCGCCCATGGGGACCCACGAGGAGCACCGGGGGAGGTAGGTAAGTATCGGGGGGCTATTGGGGGCCATCGGGGACCCTATTTCTCTGTCCTCCGATGTGCGATCACATCGGAGGACAGAGAAATTAAACGGCACATTGCGTTTTTTTTTTTTTTTGTTGCGACCGCCGGTAAACGGTTAATTACCGGCGATCGCAACTCGGGGGTCGGTAAAAAACCCCCGAATCATGTTCTCTGGGGTCTCGGCTACCCTCGGCAACCGAGACCCCAGAGAAAATCCGACTCTGGGGGGCGCTATTCACTTTTTCCACAGCGCCGTTAATTAACGGCGCTGTGGTTTAAGTACCCTTAGCGGCCGCCGTTAAAAGGCGTATCGGCGGTCGTTAAGGGGTTAAACTGCATTTGGCCTTCAACTTTGGTTATGGCCTACTAACGGTGTCTGCCCCTCCCTGGTGTTGCCCTCAACTGAATAAAGCTGTGCTTCAACCTTCTGGCTTTCGGCCTATAGTATCAGATATTAAACTGCATTTGGCCTTCAACTTTGGTTACGGCCTACTAACGGTGTCTGCCCCTCCCTGGTGTTGCCCTCAACTGAATAAAGCTGTGCTTCAACCTTGTGGCTTTCGGCCTATAGTATCAGATATTAAACTGCATTTGGCCTTCAACTTTGGTTACGGCCTACTAACGGTGTCTGCCCCTCCCTGGTGTTGCCCTCAACTGAATAAAGCTGAGCTTCAACCTTCTGGCTCTCATTAAGTGTTTTTTAAAAAACAAAATGGTGGTTAGGGCCTACTAACGGTGTCTGCCCCTCCCTGGTGTTGCCCTCAACTGAATAAAGCTGAGCTTCAACCTTCTGGCTCTCATTAAGTGCTGTGTTTTTAAAAATTGGTGGTTAGGGCCTACTAACGGTGTCTGCCCCTCCCTGGTGTTGCCCTCAACTGAATACAGCTGAGCTTCAACCTTCTGGCTCTCATTAAGTGCTGTGTTTTTAAAAATTGGTGGTTAGGGCCTACTAACGGTGTCTGCCCCTCCCTGGTGTTGCCCTCAACTGAATAAAGCTGTGCTTCAACCTTCTGGCTTTCGGCCTATAGTATCAGATATTAAACTGCATTTGGCCTTCAACTTTGGTTACGGCCTACTAACGGTGTCTGCCCCTCCCTGGTGTTGCCCTCAACTGAATAAAGCTGTGCTTCAACCTTGTGGCTTTCGGCCTATAGTATCAGATATTAAACTGCATTTGGCCTTCAACTTTGGTTACGGCCTACTAACGGTGTCTGCCCCTCCCTGGTGTTGCCCTCAACTGAATAAAGCTGTGCTTCAACCTTGTGGCTTTCGGCCTATAGTATCAGATATTAAACTGCATTTGGCCTTCAACTTTGGTTACGGCCTACTAACGGTGTCTGCCCCTCCCTGGTGTTGTCCTCAACTGAATACAGCTGAGCTTCAACCTTCTGGCTCTCATTAAGTGCTGTGTTTTTAAAAATTGGTGGTTAGGGCCTACTAACGGTGTCTGCCCCTCCCTGGTGTTGCCCTCAACTGAATAAAGCTGAGCTTCAACCTTCTGGCTCTCATTAAGTGCTGTGTTTTTAAAAATTGGTGGTTAGGGCCTACTAACGGTGTCTGCCCCTCCCTGGTGTTGCCCTCAACTGAATAAAGCTGTGCTTCAACCTTGTGGCTTTCGGCCTATAGTATCAGATATTAAACTGCATTTGGCCTTCAACTTTGGTTACGGCCTACTAACGGTGTCTGCCCCTCCCTGGTGTTGTCCTCAACTGAATACAGCTGAGCTTCAACCTTCTGGCTCTCATTAAGTGTTTTTTAAAAAACAAAATGGTGGTTAGGGCTTACTAACGGTGTCTGCCCCTCCCTGGTGTTGCCCTCAACTGAATGAAGCTGAGCTTCAACCTTCTGGCTCTCATTAAGTGTTTTTTAAAAAACAAAATGGTGGTTAGGGCCTACTAACGGTGTCTGCCCCTCCCTGGTGTTGCCCTCAACTGAATAAAGCTGAGCTTCAACCTTCTGGCTCTCATTAAGTGTTTTTTAAAAAACAAAATGGTGGTTAGGGCCTACTAACGGTGTCTGCCCCTCCCTGGTGTTGCCCTCAACTGAATAAAGCTGTGCTTCAACCTTCTGGCTTTCGGCCTATAGTATCAGATATTAAACTGCATTTGGCCTTCAACTTTGGTTACGGCCTACTAACGGTGTCTGCCCCTCCCTGGTGTTGCCCTCAACTGAATAAAGCTGTGCTTCAACCTTGTGGCTTTCGGCCTATAGTATCAGATATTAAACTGCATTTGGCCTTCAACTTTGGTTACGGCCTACTAACGGTGTCTGCCCCTCCCTGGTGTTGTCCTCAACTGAATACAGCTGAGCTTCAACCTTCTGGCTCTCATTAAGTGTTTTTTAAAAAACAAAATGGTGGTTAGGGCCTACTAACGGTGTCTGCCCCTCCCTGGTGTTGCCCTCAACTGAATGAAGCTGAGCTTCAACCTTCTGGCTCTCATTAAGTGTTTTTTAAAAAACAAAATGGTGGTTAGGGCCTACTAACGGTGTCTGCCCCTCCCTGGTCTTGCCCTCAACTGAATAAAGCTGAGCTTCAACCTTCTGGCTCTCATTAAGTGCTGTGTTTTTAAAAATTGGTGGTTAGGGCCTACTAACGGTGTCTGCCCCTCCCTGGTGTTGCCCTCAACTGAATACAGCTGAGCTTCAACCTTCTTGCTCCATTGAGTGCTGTGTTTTTAAAAATTGGTGGTTAGGGCCTACTAACGGTGTCTGCCCCTGCCTGGTGTTGTCCTCCACTGAACAAAGCTGAGTTTCCACCTTCTGGCTCTTTTTTTTTTTTTTTAAATTGCTGGATGGGGCCTAATAGCTCTGTTTGCTCCTCTCTGGTGTTTGTCCTCAACTAAAAAAAGCTGAGCTTCAACCTTATGGCTTTCGGCCTATAGTATCAGATATTAAACTGCATTTGGCCTATTAGTGTGTTTGGGCCTTTAAAACAGTGTCTGCTGCTCCTGGGTTTGCTACTCCACTCAACAAAGCAATGCCGCCTGTTTAGTCCTGTTACCAATTTTGAACTGCATTTAGCCTACTTTATTCTTTGGCCCTATATCTGTTTCCTCCTCATCCTGCCCACTGTCCAGCCACTGCTACATGAGTCTGCTGGTACATTGACCTAGACCACTACATTCCCCTTGCACTCTACACAGCCAGAATCTGACCCTGCTGAAAGTCAGGTTCCCCTTCCCGCATGTTATACCACCTTACACAGGGACAAAGAGGAAGGTGCAGATGAAAGTGCAGGTTCCTTCATCAGGTGGGGGGGGCATACTCGTTGGCGACGTCACTGGCACATGGCCCCTCAGAGTACGCAAAAGTGTCGCTGCTGGTGGGAGGCGCCCCCGCCGTGCAAACACACCGCTGTACTTTGAGGGGCCCTGTGCCAGTGCCAATGCCAACGAGTGGGCCCCCCTGCTTGCTTAGGATCACAGCACTTGCAAACTTGACATACTTACCTCTCACTGCTCCACCGCCGTGACGTAGTCCATGTTTCCTGTGCCCACTAAAACCTTGAACCAGCCCTACCCCCCACAACTTTTGCCAAATCACCCCCAATTTCCAGTGCCCAACTATTATTATAAAGTTAATTTAGATTGACAAGCTTCAGAAAACAAGAATGGATGTTTTTGGCATTAAAATGGGCACTGTAGGTGTTTTCCTGGCCTCCACTCACTGCCGGCTATGCTTCCCCATTGACTTGCATTGGGTTTCGTGTTTCGGTCGATCCCCGTCTTTTAGCGATAATCGGCCGACTTCACTCGACTCGACTCTGGACTAAGTCGGGTTTCACAAAACCCGACTCGATCTTAAAAAAATGAAAGTCGCTCAACCCTAGCCATGACCAATCAGCGACGGGCACAGTCCGGTGGCAAAATGGCTGCTCTTTCCTCCCCGCAGTCAGTGCCCGCTCCATACTCCCCTCCACTCAGCCCTCACACAGGGTTAATGCCAGCGTTACCGGAGCGCGGAGTAACACACTCCGGTTACGCTGCTATTAACCCTGTGTGACCAAATTTTTACTATTGATGCTGCGTATGCAGCATCAATAGTAAAAAGATCTAATGTTACAAATAAGAATAATAAAAAAAAAAAAAGGTTATTCTCACCCTCCGACGTGGCGCGGTGTCCTCGGCAGTGCAAGCGGCAGGTTCCGGTGCCAAGGATGCTATGCGAGAAGGACCTGCCATGACGTCACGGTCATGTGACCGCGATGTCATCACAGGTCCAGCGTGCCAGCGCGAGAAGGGCCTGCCATGACATCACGGTCATGTGACCGCGACGTCATCACAGGTCCTGCGCTCACACCAACCCTGGGACCGGAAGCTGCCGCGTGCACCGTACACAGGTGTTATGACCCCAATGGCAGAGGGTCTCAGGAATAATTGCTAAGTCTGTAAACACAGAAAACCAGCTCATAGGGCAGTGGTAACTGGGCTGACCATATATCTAATCCTAGCACCACAAATACCAGCAGCCGGGGAACGTGCCTGCGTTGATTCTAGACGTCTCGCGCCAGCCGGAGAACTAACTAACCCTAGAAGGGAAAAGAAAGACCTTTCTTGCCTCCAGAGAATAGACCCCAAAAGTTGGATACAAGCCCCCAACAAATAATAACGGTGAGGTAAGAGGAAAAGACAAACATAAGAATGAGCTAGGTATTTAGCAAAGAGAGGCCCACTAGCTAATAGCAGAATATAGAAAGATAACATATGGTCAGCAAAAACCCTATCAAAAATATCCACACTGGAAATTCAAGAACCCCCGAACCGTCTAACGGCCCGGGGGGAGAACACCAGCCCCCTAGAGCTTCCAGCAAGGTCAGGAATCACATTTAGTACAAGCTGGACAAAAATGAGAGCAAGCAAATAACCCAAAAAACAAAGAAGCAGGACTTAGCTTAATTTTGCACGAACCAGGACCAGCAGATAGGAGCAAACAGAATGTGTCTGATTACAACGATGCCAGGCACTGGACTAAGGATCCAGGAGGTTTATATAGCAACACCCCTGAACTAACAACCCAGCTGGGTGCAAACTGAGGGAAGAAAATCCCAGAGTCATATCACTAGTAACCACAAGAGGGAGCCAAAAAGTCTAATTCACAACAGTACCCCCCCCTTAAGGAGGGGTCACCGAACCCTCACCAGGACCACCAGGGCGATCAGGATGAGCAGCGTGAAAGGCACGAACTAAATCGGCCGCATGCACATCAGAGGCAACCACCCAGGAATTATCCTCCTGACCATAGCCCTTCCACTTGACCAAATACTGAAGCCTCCGTCTGGAGAGACGAGAATCCAAGATCTTCTCAACCACGTACTCCAACTCGCCCTCAACCAACACCGGAGCAGGAGGCTCAGCAGAAGGAACCACAGGCACAACGTAGCGTCGCAATAAAGACCTATGGAACACGTTGTGAATGGCAAACGAAACCGGAAGATCCAAGCGAAAGGACACTGGATTAAGGATTTCCAATATCTTGTAAGGACCGATGAAGCGAGGCTTAAATTTAGGAGAGGAGACCTTCATAGGAACAAATCGAGAAGACAGCCACACCAAATCCCCAACACGAAGTCGGGGACCCACACCGCAGCGGCGGTTGGCAAAACGCTGAGCCTTCTCCTGTGACAATTTTAAGTTGTCCACCACATGATTCCAGATCTGCTGCAACCTATCCACCACAGAATCTACCCCAGGACAGTCAGAAGGCTCCACATGTCCCGAGGAAAAACGAGGCTGGAAACCAGAGTTGCAGAAAAATGGCGAAACCAAAGTAGCGGAACTAGCCCGATTATTAAGGGCAAACTCAGCCAACGGCAAGAAGGTCACCCAATCATCCTGATCTGCCGAAACAAAACACCTCAAATAAGCTTCCAGAGTCTGATTAGTTCGCTCCGTTTGTCCATTAGTCTGAGGATGAAAGGCAGACGAGAACGACAAATCAATGCCCATCCTACCACAAAAGGATCGCCAGAACCTGGAAACAAACTGGGATCCTCTGTCAGACACAATATTCTCAGGAATGCCGTGTAAACGAACCACATTCTGAAGGAACACAGGAACCAGATCGGAAGAGGAAGGCAGCTTAGGCAAAGGCACCAAATGGACCATTTTCGAGAAGCGATCACATACCACCCAGATGACAGACATACCCTGAGACACCGGGAGATCAGAAATGAAATCCATGGAAATGTGTGTCCAAGGCCTCTTCGGGACAGGCAAGGGCAAGAGCAACCCGCTGGCACGAGAACAGCCCCACAGGACTGCACAAATGACCGCACATCCCGTGACAAGGAAGGCCACCAAAAGGACCTAGCCACCAGATCTCTGGTGCCAAAAATTCCCGGATGACCTGCCAACACCGAGGAATGAACCTCGGAAATGACTCTGCTGGTCCATTTATCAGGAACAAACAGTCTGTCAGGTGGACAAGAGTCAGGTCTACCAGCCTGAAATCTCTGCAACACGCGTCGCAAATCAGGAGAAATGGCTGACAAAATAACTCCCTCTTTAAGAATACCAACAGGTTCTGTGACTCCAGGAGAGTCAGGCACAAAGGTCCTTGAAAGAGCATCAGCCTTCACATTCTTTGAACCTGGTAAATACGAGACCACAAAGTCAAAACGGGAGAAAAACAATGACCAGCGGGCCTGTCTAGGATTCAGCCGTTTAGCAGACTAGAGATACATCAAATTTTTGTGATCAGTCAAGACCACCACACGATGCTTAGCACCCTCGAGCCAATGACGCCACTCCTCAAATGCCCACTTCATGGCCAGTAACTCCCGATTGCCAACATCATAATTCCGCTCAGCAGGCGAAAACTTCCTAGAGAAGAAAGCACATGGTCTCATTACCGAGCAACCAGGGCCTCTCTGTGACAAAACGGCCCCTGCCCCAATCTCAGAAGCATCCACTTCGACCTGAAAGGGAAGTGAGACATCAGGCTGGCACAAAACAGGCGCCGAAGTAAACCGGCGCTTCAACTCTTGGAACGCCTCCACGGCTGCAGGAGCCCAGTTAGCAACATCAGAACCTTTCTTGGTCATATCCGTCAAAGGTTTAACAACGCTAGAAAAATTAGCGATAAAACGACGGTAGAAGTTAGCAAAACCCAAGAACTTCTGAAGACTCTTAACTGACGTGGGTTGAGTCCACTCATGAATAGCTCGGACCTTGACTGGGTCCATCTCCACAGCAGAAGGGGAAAAAATAAACCCCAAAAAGGGAACCTTCTGTACTCCAAAGAGACACTTTGAGCCTTTAACAAACAAAGCATTCTCACGCAAAACCTGAAACACCATCCTGACCTGCTCCACATGTGAGTCCCAATCTTCAGAGAAAACCAGAATATCATCCAGATAAACAATCATAAATTTATCCAGATACTTCCGGAAAATATCATGCATAAAGGACTGAAACACTGAGGGAGCATTAGAGAGCCCAAAAGGCATCACCAAGTACTCAAAATGACCTTCGGGCGTATTAAATGCAGTTTTCCATTCATCTCCTTGCTTAATGCGCACAAGGTTGTACGCACCAGGAAGATCTATCTTGGTGAACCACTTGGCACCTTTAATCCGGGCAAACAAGTCCGACAACAGAGGCAAAGGATACTGAAATTTAACAGTGATTTTATTCAGAAGCCGATAGTCAATACAAGGTCTCAAAGATCCGTCCTTCTTGGCCACAAAAAAGAATCCCGCACCAAGAGGGGAAGAGGAAGGACGGATATGCCCCTTCTCCAGAGAGTCCTTGATATACGAACGCATTGCGGCATGCTCAGGTACAGACAGATTAAATAATCTTCCCTTGGGAAATTTACTACCTGGAATCAAATCTATGGCGCAGTCACAGTCCCTATGAGGAAGCAGAGCACTGTATCTGGACTCGCTGAATACATCCTGATAATCAGACAAATACTCAGGAACTTCCGAAGGAGTAGAGGAAGCAATAGACACCGGCGGGGAATCAGCATGAATTCCCTGACAGCCCCAACTTGACACAGACATTGCCTTCCAATCCAAGACTGGATTGTGGGTCTGTAACCATGGCAGACCCAAAACGACCAAATCATGCATTTTATGCAGAACAAGAAAACGAATCACCTCCCGATGTTCAGGAGTCATGCACATGGTCACCTGCGTCCAAAACTGCGGTTTATTTTCCGCCAATGGCGTAGCATCAATACCTCTAAGAGGAATAGGATTTACCAACGGTTCAAGAACAAAACCACAGCGCTTGGCAAATGACAGATCCATAAGACTCAGGGCAGCACCTGAATCCACAAACGCCATAACAGGGTAAGAAGACAAAGAGCAAATCAAAGTCACAGACAAAATAAATTTAGGTTGCAAATTACCAATGGCGACAGGACTAACAACCCTTGTTAGACGTCTAGAGCATGCTGATATAACATGTGTAGAATCACCACAGTAAAAACACAACCCATTCTGACGTCTATGATTTTTCCGCTCATTTCTAGTCTGAATTCTATCACATTGCATTAAATCAGGTGTTTGTTCAGACAACACCTCCAGAGGATTAGCGGTTTTGCGCTCCCGCAAACGCCGGTCAATTTGAATAGCCAGCGCCATGGAATCATTCAGATTTGTAGGAATGGGGAAACCCACCATCACATTCTTAATGGCCTCAGAAAGGCCATTTCTGAAATTTGCGGCCAGAGCACACTCATTCCACTGAGTAAGCACGGACCATTTCCGAAATTTTTGGCAATACACTTCAGCTTCATCCTGGCCCTGAGAAATAGCCAGCAAGGCTTTTTCTGCCTGAATTTCAACATTGGGTTCCTTGTAAAGCAATCCGAGCGCTAGAAAAAACCCATCAATATTTGCCAATGCCGGATCTCCTGGCGCTAGGGAGAAAGCCCAATCCTGAGGGTCGCCCCGTAAAAAAGAAATAACAATTTTAACTTGCTGAGCTGAATCTCCAGATGAACGGGGTCTCAGAGAAAGAAACAATTTACAATTATTCATGAAATTCCTAAACCTAAATCGGTCTCCAGAAAATAATTCCGGAATAGGTATTTTAGGTTCAGACATAGGACTACTGGTAACAAAATCTTGTATGCCCTGCACACGAGCTGCCAGCTGGTTTACACTTGTAATCAAGGTCTGGACATTCATGTCTGCAGCAAGCACAAGCCACTCAAAGGTAAAGGGGAGGAAGAAAGAGAGAAAAAAAAAAAAACTCAGAATTTCCTTTCTTATTATCCCACTTCTGCAATGCATTAAACATTCAATGTTGGCCTGGCATACTGTTATGACCCCAATGGCAGAGGGTCTCAGGAATAATTGCTAAGTCTGCAAACACAGAAAACCAGCTCATAGGGCAGTGGTAACTGGGCTGACCATATATCTAATCCTAGCACCACAAATACCAGCAGCCGGGGAACGTGCCTACGTTGATTCTAGACGTCTCGCGCCAGCCGGAGAACTAACTAACCCTAGAAGGGAAAAGAAAGACCTTTCTTGCCTCCAGAGAATAGACCCCAAAAGTTGGATACAAGCCCCCAACAAATAATAACGGTGAGGTAAGAGGAAAAGACAAACATAAGAATGAGCTAGGTATTTAGCAAAGAGAGGCCCACTAGCTAATAGCAGAATATAGAAAGATAACTTATATGGTCAGCAAAAACCCTATAAAAAATATCCACACTGGAAATTCAAGAACCCCCGAACCGTCTAACGGCCCGGGGGGAGAACACCAGCCCCCTAGAGCTTCCAGCAAGGTCAGGAATCACATTTAGTACAAGCTGGACAAAAATGAGAGCAAGCAAATAACCCAAAAAACAAAGAAGCAGGACTTAGCTTAATTTTGCACGAACCAGGACCAGCAGATAGGAGCAAACAGAATGTGTCTGATTACAACGATGCCAGGCACTGGACTAAGGATCCAGGAGGTTTATATAGCAACACCCCTGAACTAACGACCCAGCTGGGTGCAAACTGAGGGAAGAAAATCCCAGAGTCATATCACTAGTAACCACAAGAGGGAGCCAAAAAGTCTAATTCACAACACACAGGTGCCAGGACTTCAACGGCACTTCGGAAGGTGAGTATATGTTTATTTTTTATTTTACGTCACTGGGCAATATACTACGTTACTGGGTAATATACTACGTGGCTGGGCAATATACTACGTGGCTGGGCAATATACTACGTGACTGGGCAATATACTACGTGGCTGGGCAATATACTACGTGACTGGGCAATATACTACGTCGCTGGGCAATATACTACGTGGCTAGGCAATATACTACGTGGCTGGGCAATATACTACGTCACTGGGCAATATACTATGTGGCTGACCAATATACTACGTGGCTTAGCAATATACTAAATGGCTGGGCAATATACTACGTGGCTTAGCAATATACTACGTGGCTGGGCAATATACTACGTGGCTTAGCAATATACTACATGGCTGGGCAATATACTACGTGGGCTGTGCAATATAATACGTGGACATGCATATTCTAGAATACCCGATGCGTTAGAATCGGGCCACCATCTAGTCTACTTTATAATTGTCTAAGGGTCACTTCCATCTTTCTGTCTATCTGTCTGTCTTTCTGTCTGTCTGTCTGTCTGTCTGTCATGGATATTCATTGGTCGCGGCCTCTGTCTGTCATGGAAATCCAAGTCGCTGATTGGTCGTGGCAAAACGGGCACGACCAATCAGCGACAGGCACAGTCCGGCAGCAAAATGGCCGCTCCTTCCTGCCCGCAGTCAGTGCCCGCTCCATAATCCCCTCCAGTCAGCGCTCACACAGGGTTAATGGCAGCGGTAACGGACCTCGTTATGCCGCGGTGTAATGCACTCCGTTACCGCTGCTATTAACCCTGTGTGACCAACTTTTTACTATAGATGCTGCCTATGCGGCATCAATAGTTCAAAGATCTAATGTTAAAAATAATTAAAAAAATAAAAAATCGTTATATACTCACTATTCATCGGCCCCCGGATCAGGAACAGGCCTTCCCCGCTCCTCGCGATGCTCCGGTGACCGCTCCATGCATTGCAGTCTCGCGAGACCGCTACGTCATCATCTCGCGAGACCACAATGCACTCTTGGGACCGGAGCGCGCGAGGAGCGTCGGTAACCGCTTCGCCTGGATTCGGGGCTAACGGAAGGTGAGTATATAACTATTTTTTATTTTAATTATTTTTTTTAACAAAGATATGATGCCCACATTGCTATATACTACGTGGGCTGTGCAATATAATACGTGGGCTGTGCAATATAATACGTGGGATGCTATATACTACGTGGGCTGTGCAATATACTACGTGGGCTGTGCAATATACTACGTGGGCTGTGCTATATACTATGTGGGCAGTGCAATATAATACGTGAGCTGCTATATACTACGTGGGCTGTGCAAAATAATACGTGGGCTGTGCAATATAATACGTGGGCTGCTATATACTACGTGGGCTGTGCAATATACTACGTGGGCTGTGCAATATACTACATGGGCTGTGCAATATACTGCGTGGGCTGTGCTATATACTACGTGGCCTGTGCAATATAATACGTGGGCTGCGCAATATAAAACGTGGGCTGTGCAATATAATACGTGGGCTGCTATATACTACGTGGGCTGTGCAATATACTACGTGGGCTGTGCAATGTAATACATGGGCTGTGCTATACACTACATGGCCTGTGTTATACACTACGTGGCCTGTGTAATACACTACGTGGCCTGTGTTATACACTACGTGGGCTGTGTTATACACTACATGGCCTGTGTTATAAACTATGTGGCCTGTGTTATACACTACGTGGGCTGTGTTATACACTACATGAGCTGTGTTGTATGCTACGTGGGCTGTTATAAACTACGTGGCTGTGTTATATGCTATGTGGGCTGTTATACACTCCATGGACTGTGTTATATACTACGTGGTTGTGCTATATACTCCGTGGGCATTCACACTGAAGGCATCAAAACTATGAATTAACACATGTGGAATTATATACTTAACAAAAAAAGTGTGAAACAACTGAAATTATGTCTTATATTCTAGGTTCTTCAAAGTAGCCACTTTTGCTTTGAAGACTGCTTTGCACACTCTTGGCATTCTCTTGATGAGCTTCAAGAGGTAGTCACCGGGAATGGTCTTCACTTCACAGGTGTGCCCTGTCAGGTTTAATAAGTGGGATTTCTTGCCTTACAAATGGGGTTGGGACCATCAGTTGTGTTGTGCAGAAGTCTGGTGAATACACAGCTGACAGTTCTACTGAACAGACTGATAGCTGCTTTTTTCTTGCCATAATACAAATTCTAAGTAAAGAAAAACGAGTGGCCATCATTACTTTAAGAAATGAAGGTCAGTCAGTCCGAAAAATTGGGAAAACTTTGAAAGTGTCCCCAAGTGCAGTGGCAAAATGTTATGACCTGGTGGTTAAGAGGCCACACTGATATGACCTGGTGGCTAAAACGCAACATGGGACGAGCTCTGGGAAGGTGGTATCTCTACTGACCGCAGTCCCTAATCCTAACAACAACACTAGTAATAGCCGTGGGATGTTCCTGACTCTCCCTAGACACCTCTTCACAGCCTAAGAACTAACTACCCTTAAAAAGGAAATAGAAAGCTATCTTGCCTCAGAGAAAACCCCAAAAGGAAAGACAGCCCCCCACAAATATTGGCTGTGAGTGAAGAGGGAAATGACGTACACAGAAATGAAATCAGGTTTCAGCAAAGGAGGCCAATACTAAACTTGATAGACAGAGAGAAAAGGATACTGTGCGGTCAGTATTAAAAACTACAAAATCCACACAGAGTTTACAAAAATGAACTCCACACCGACTCACGGTGTGGAGGGGCAAATCTGCTTTCCCAGAGCTTCCAGCTAGCCTGAATATGACATAGTGACAAGCTGGACAAAAAGAGACATATTTGCAGAGCAATAGAGTCCAAGCAAATGGACAAACAAAAACAAGCAAAAACTTATCTTTTGCTGACAAGGATAGGCCATATGAGAAATCCAAGGAGAGAACCAAATCCAACCAAGAACAATGACAGCTGGCATGAACTAAAGCCCAGAGCAGGTTTAAATAACAAACCCAGGCAAGGCGATTAGTGAAGGCAGCTGCCACAGCTACCTAAAGGAGCAGCAGTTCCACTCGAAACCACCAGAGGGAGCCCAAGGGCAGAACTCACAAAAATACCGTTAGCAACCACAGGAGGGAGCTCCAGAACGGAATTCACAACAGTACCCCCCCCCCTTGAGGAGGGGTCACCGAACCCTCACCAGAGCTCCCAGGCCGATCAGGACGAGCCAAATGGAATGCACGAACCAAATCGGCAGCATGAACATCGGAGGCAACAACCCAAGAATTATCCTCCTGGCCATAACCCTTCCACTTGACCAGATACTGAAGCTTCCGCCTCGAAAAACAAGAATCCAAAATCTTCTCCACCACATATTCCAATTTCCCCTCAACCAACACCGGAGCAGGAGGATCAACGGAGGGAACCATAGGCACCACATATCTCCGCAACAAGGATCTATAGAACACATTATGAATGGAAAAGGAAGCTGGAAGGGCCAAACGAAAAGACACCGGTATGATAATTTCAGAAATCTTATAAGGCCCAATAAAGCGAGGCTTGAACTTAGGGGAAGAAACCTTCATAGGAACATGACGAGAAGACAACCAGACCAAATCCCCAACACGAAGCCGGGGACCAACACACCGACGACGGTTAGCAAAACGTTGAGCCTTTTCCTGAGACAACGTCAAATTGTCCACCAAATGAGTCCAAATTTGCTGCAACCTGTCCACCACAGAATCCACACCAGGACAGTCAGAAGGCTCAAGCTGCCCTGAAGAAAAATGAGGATGAAAACCAAAATTACAAAAGAAAGGCGAAACCAAGGTAGCCGAACTAGCCCGATTATTAAGGGCAAACTCGGCCAACGGCAAAAAGGTCACCCAATCATCCTGATCAGCAGACACGAAGCATCTCAAATAGGTTTCCAAGGTCTGATTGGTTCGCTCCGTTTGGCCATTTGTCTGAGGATGGAATGCTGAAGAAAAAGACAAATCAATGCCCATTCTAGCACAAAAGGACCGCCAAAACCTAGAAACGAACTGGGAACCTCTGTCAGACACAATATTCTCCAGAATACCATGCAAGCGAACCACATGCTGAAAAAATAATGGAACCAAATCAGAGGAGGAAGGCAACTTAGGCAATGGTACCAAATGGACCATCTTAGAAAACCGGTCACAAACCACCCAGATGACAGACATCTTCTGAGAAACAGGAAGATCAGAAATAAAATCCATGGAAATATGCGCCCAGGGCCTCTCAGGAATAGGCAAAGGCAAAAGCAACCCACTGGCACGGGAACAGCAAGGCTTAGCCCGAGCACAGGTCCCACAGGACTGCACAAACGAACGCACATCCTGCGACAAGGAAGGCCACCAAAAGGACCTAGCCACCAAATCTCTGATACCGAAAATCCCAGGGTGACCAGCCAACACCGAACAATGAACCTCAGAAATTACCCTGCTAGTCCATCTATCAGGAACAAACAATTTCCCCACAGGACAGCAGTCAGGTTTATCAGCCTGAAACTCCTGAAGTACCCGCCGCAAATCAGGGGAGATGGCAAAAAGAATCACCCCCTCCTTGAGTATCCCAGCCGGCTCAAGAACTCCCGGAGAATCAGGCAAAAAACTCCTAGAAAGGGCATCAGCCTTCACATTCTTAGATCCCGGAATATACGAGACCACAAAATCAAAACATGAGAAAAACAGAGACCACCGAGCTTGTCTAGGATTCAACCGCTTAGCAGACTCGAGGTAAATCAGATTCTTATGATCAGTCAAGACCACCACGCGATGCTTGGCTCCCTGTTATGACCCCAATGGCGAGGGTCTCAGAGATATCAGCAAGTCTGCAAAGTACAAAAATCCAGCTCATAGGGCAGTGGTAACTGGGTTGACCATATATCTACTCCTAACGCCAACCCTAGAAGTAGCCGGGGAACATGCCTACGTTGGTCGCTAGATGTCTCGCGCCAGCCAGAGAGCTAACTACCCCTAGAAGAGGAAAACAAAGACCTCTCTTGCCTCCAGAGAAAGGACCCCAAAAGTAGGATACAAGCCCCCCACAAATAATAACGGTGAGGTAAGAGGAAATGACAAACACAGAGATGAACTAGGTTTAGCACAGAGAGGCCCACTTACTAATAGCAGAATATAGTAAGATAACTTATATGGTCAACAAAAACCCTATAAAAAATCCACGCTGGAGATTCAAGAACCCCCGAACCGTCTAACGGCCCGGGGGGAGAACACCAGCCGCCCTAGAGCTTCCAGCAAGGTCAGGATACAGATAATATACAAGCTGGACAAAAAATGCAAACAATAACGAATTGCAAAAAGCAAAAAAGCAGACTTAGCTTAATCAAGCAGGAACCAGGATCAGTAGACAAGAGCACTACAGATTAGCTCTGATATAAACGTTGCCAGGCATTGAACTGAAGGTCCAGGGAGCTTATATAGCAACACCCCTGACCTAACGACCCAGGTGAGCATAAAAGGAATGACTGACAAACCCAGAGTCAAATCACTAGTAGCCACTAGAGGGAGCCAAAAAGTAAATTCACAACAGTACCCCCCCCTTAGTGAGGGGTCACCGAACCCTCACCAAGACCACCAGGGCGATCAGGATGAGCGGCGTGAAAGGCACGAACTAAATCGGCCGCATGCACATCAGAGGCGACCACCCAGGAATTATCCTCCTGACCATAGCCCTTCCACTTGACCAGGTACTGAAGCCTCCGCCTGGAGAGACGAGAATCTAAGATCTTCTCCACCACGTACTCCAACTCGCCCTCAACCAACACCGGAGCAGGAGGCTCAGCAGAAGGAACCACAGGCACAACGTACCGCCGCAACAATGACCTATGAAATACGTTGTGAATGGCAAACGACACCGGAAGATCCAGGCGAAAGGATACAGGATTAAGGATCTCCAATATCTTGTAAGGACCAATGAATCGAGGCTTAAATTTGGGAGAGGAGACCTTCATAGGAACAAATCGAGAAGACAGCCATACCAAATCCCCAACACGAAGTCGGGGACCCACACCGCGGCGGCGGTTGGCAAAACGCTGAGCCTTCTCCTGTGACAACTTCAAGTTGTCCACCACATGATTCCAGATCCGCTGCAACCTATCCACCACAGAATCCACCCCAGGACAGTCAGAAGGCTCCACATGTCCCGAGGAAAAACGAGGGTGGAAACCAGAGTTGCAGAAAAATGGCGAAACCAAGGTGGCAGAACTAGCCCGATTATTAAGGGCAAATTCAGCCAACGGCAAGAAGGTCACCCAATCATCCTGATCAGAAGAGACAAAACACCTCAAATACGCCTCCAGAGTCTGATTAGTTCGTTCCGTTTGTCCGTTAGTCTGTGGATGAAAAGCGGACGAAAACGACAAATCTATGCCCATCCTACCACAAAAGGATCGCCAGAACCTGGAAACAAACTGGGATCCTCTGTCCGACACAATATTCTCAGGAATGCCGTGCAAACGAACCACGTTCTGGAAGAACACAGGAACCAGATCAGAAGAGGAAGGCAGTTTGGGCAAAGGAACCAGATGGACCATCTTGGAGAAACGATCACATATCACCCAGATGACAGACATGCCCTGAGACACCGGAAGATCCGAAATGAAATCCATAGAGATGTGTGTCCAAGGTCTCTTCGGGACAGGCAAGGGCAAGAGCAACCCGCTGGCACGAGAACAGCAAGGCTTAGCTCGAGCACAAGTACCACAGGACTGCACAAATGACCGCACATCTCTTGACAAGGAAGGCCACCAAAAGGACCTGGCCACCAGATCTCTGGTGCCAAAAATTCCCGGGTGCCCTGCCAACACTGAGGAATGAACCTCGGAAATGACTCTGCTGGTCCATTTAGCAGGCACAAACAATCTGTCAGGTGGACAAGAGTCAGGCCTACCAGCCTGAAATCTCTGCAACACACGTCGCAGATCTGGAGAAATAGCTGACAGGATAACTCCTTCCTTAAGAATACCCACAGGTTCAGCGACTTCAGGAGCATCAGGCACAAAGCTCCTAGACAGAGCATCGGCCTTCACATTCTTAGAACCTGGTAAATACGAAACCACAAAGTCAAAACGGGAGAAAAACAATGACCAGCGGGCCTGTCTAGGATTCAGGCGTTTAGCAGACTCGAGGTACATCAGATTTTTGTGATCAGTCAAGACCACCACACGATGCTTAGCACCCTCGAGCCAATGACGCCACTCCTCAAATGCCCACTTCATGGCCAACAACTCCCGATTGCCCACATCATAATTTCGCTCTGCCAGCGAAAACTTCCTAGAGAAAAAGGCACAAGGTCTCATAGTAGAGCAACCAGGGCCTCTCTGCGACAAAATGGCCCCTGCCCCAATCTCCGAAGCATCCACTTCAACCTGAAAGGGAAGTGAGACATCAGGCTGGCACAAAACAGGCGCTGAAGTAAACTGGCGCTTCAACTCCTGGAAAGCCTCCACGGCAGCAGGAGCCCAGTTAGCCACATCAGAGCCTTTCTTGGTCATATCCGTCAACGGTTTAACAACGCTAGAAAAATTAGCGATAAAACGACGGTAGAAGTTAGCAAAACCCAAGAACTTCTGAAGACTCTTAACTGACGAGGGTTGAGTCCAATCATGAATAGCTCGAACCTTGACTGGGTCCATCTCCACAGCAGAAGGGGAAAAAATGAACCCTAAAAAGGGAACCTTCTGTACACCAAAGAGACACTTTGAGCCTTTAACAAACAAAGAATTTTCATGCAAAATCTTGAAAACCATCCTGACCTGTTCCACATGCGAGTCCCAATCATCAGAAAAAAACAGAATATCATCCAGATAAACGATCAAAAATTTATCCAGATACTTCCGGAAAATGTCATGCATAAAGGACTGAAAAACTGAAGGTGCATTAGAGAGCCCAAATGGCATCACCAAGTACTCAAAATGACCTTCGGGCGTATTGAATGCGGTTTTCCATTCATCTCCTTGCTTAATGCGCACAAGGTTGTACGCACCACGAAGGTCTATCTTGGTGAACCACTTGGCACCTTTAATCCGGGCAAACAAGTCTGACAACAACGGCAAAGGATACTGAAATTTGACAGTGATCTTATTCAAAAGCCGATAGTCAATACAAGGCCTCAAAGATCCGTCCTTTTTAGCCACAAAAAAGAATCCCGCACCAAGAGGGGAAGAAGAAGGACGGATATGCCCCTTCTCCAGAGACTCCTTGATATATGAACGCATCGCGGTATGTTCAGGTACCGACAGATTAAACAGTCTTCCCTTAGGAAACTTACTGCCTGGAATCAAATCTATTGCACCGTCACATTCCCTATGAGGAGGCAGTGCACTGGACTTAGACTCGCTGAAGACATCCTGATAATCAGACAAATACGCCGGAACTTCCGAAGGCGTAGAAGTAGCAATAGACACGGGCAGGGAATCTCCATGAATTCCATGACAGCCCCAACTTGACACTGACATTGCCTTCCAGTCCAAGACTGGATTATGGGTCTGTAACCATGGCAGACCCAAAACAACCAAATCATGCATCTTATGCAGAACAAGAAAACGTATCACCTCCCGATGTTCGGGAGTCATGCACATGGTAACCTGTGCCCAAAACTGCGGCTTATTTTCTGCCAATGGCGTAGCGTCAATACCCCTAAGAGGGATAGGATTTTCTAATGGCTCAAGAACAAAACCGCAACGCTTGGCAAATGACAGATCCATAAGACTCAGGGCAGCACCTGAATCTACAAACGCCACGACAGGATACGATGACAGTGAGCAAATCAAAGTTACAGATAGAATGAACTTAGGTTGCAAATTACCAATGGCGACCGGACTAACAACCTTAGTAAGACGCTTAGAGCATGCTGAGATAACATGTGCAGAATCACCACAGTAGTAACACAAGCCATTCTGGCATCTATGAATTTTCCGCTCATTTCTAGTCAGGATTCTATCACATTGCATTAAATCAGGTGCCTGTTCAGATAACACCATGAGGGAATTTGCGGTTTTGCGCTCCCGCAACCTCCGGTCAATTTGAATCGCCAGGGCCATGGAATCATTCAGACCTGTGGGAATGGGAAAACCCACCATCACATTCTTAATGGCTTCAGAAAGGCCATTTCTAAAATTTGCAGCCAATGCACACTCGTTCCACTGGGTCAGCACGGACCATTTCCGAAATTTTTGGCAATACACCTCAGCCTCGTCCTGGCCCTGAGACATAGCCAGCAAGGCCTTTTCTGCCTGAATCTCAAGATTAGGTTCCTCATAAAGCAAACCGAGCGCCAGAAAAAACGCATCAATATCAGCCAATGCCGGATCTCCTGGCGCCAGCGAGAAAGCCCAATCCTGAGGGTCGCCCCGTAAAAAAGAAATAACAATTTTCACTTGCTGAGCGGAGTCTCCAGATGAACAGGGTCTCAGGGACAAAAACAATTTACAATTATTCCTGAAATTTCTAAACTTAAATCGGTCTCCGGAAAACAGTTCAGGAATCGGTATCTTAGGTTCTGACATAGGATTTCTGGTAACATAATCTTGTATGCCCTGCACACGAGCAGCAAGCTGGTCCACACTTGTAATCAAGGTCTGGACATTCATGTCTGCAGCAATCACAAGCCACTCAGAGGTAAAGGGGAAAAGAAAAAAAAAATGAGAGAGAGAAAAAAAAACTCAGAACTTTCTTTCTTATAATCCCGCTTCTGCAATGCATTTAACATTTAATACTGGCCTGGCAAACTGTTATGACCCCAATGGCGAGGGTCTCAGAGATATCAGCAAGTCTGCAAAGTACAAAAATCCAGCTCATAGGGCAGTGGTAACTGGGTTGACCATATATCTACTCCTAACGCCAACCCTAGAAGTAGCCGGGGAACATGCCTACGTTAGTCGCTAGATGTCTCGCGCCAGCCGGAGAGCTAACTACCCCTAGAAGAGGAAAACAAAGACCTCTCTTGCCTCCAGAGAAAGGACCCCAAAAGTAGGATACAAGCCCCCCACAAATAATAACGGTGAGGTAAGAGGAAATGACAAACACAGAGATGAACTAGGTTTAGCACAGAGAGGCCCACTTACTAATAGCAGAATATAGTAAGATAACTTATATGGTCAACAAAAACCCTATCAAAAATCCACGCTGGAGATTCAAGAACCCCCGAACCGTCTAACGGCCCGGGGGGAGAACACCAGCCGCCCTAGAGCTTCCAGCAAGGTCAGGATACAGATAATATACAAGCTGGACAAAAATGCAAACAATAACGAATTGCAAAAAGCAAAAAAGCAGACTTAGCTTAATCAAGCAGGAACCAGGATCAGTAGACAAGAGCACTACAGATTAGCTCTGATATAAACGTTGCCAGGCATTGAACTGAAGGTCCAGGGAGCTTATATAGCAACACCCCTGACCTAACGACCCAGGTGAGCATAAAAGGAATGACTGACAAACCCAGAGTCAAATCACTAGTAGCCACTAGAGAGAGCCAAAAAGTAAATTCACAACAGCTCCCTGTTGTGAATTGACCTTTTGGCTCCCTCTTGTGGTCACTAGTGATATGACACTTTGATATTCCTTCCCTTGCTTGGTATCCACCTGGCCTCGTTAGTCCAGGGGTGTCGCTATTTGAACTTCCTGGATTTTCAGTCTGGTGCCTGGCATCGTTGTAATCAGATCCTTCTGTTTGCTCCTATCTGCTGGTCCTGGTTCTATGCAAAATTAAGCTAAGTCCTGCTTTCTTGTTTTTGGTTATTTTCTGTGCTCTTATTTTTGTCCAGCTTGTACTAAATTTGATTCCTTATATTGCTGGAAGCTCTAGGGTGCGGATGTTCTCCCCCCGTGCCGTTAGACGGTTCGGGGGTTCTTGAATATTCCGCGTGGAGTTTTTGTGAGGGTTTTCGCTGACCATATAAGTCATCTTCCTATATTCTGCTATTAGTTAGCGGGCCTCTCTTTGCTAAAACCTAGTTCATTTCTTGCGTTTGTCTTTTTTTCTTACCTCACCGTTATTATTTGTTGGGGGCTTGTATCCAACTTTTTGGGGTATTTCCTCTGGAGGCAAGAAAGGTCTTTCTTTTCCCTGCTAGGGTTAGTTAGTTCTCCGGCTGGCGCGAGACGTCTAGAATCAACGTAGGTATGTTCCCCGGCTGCTGTTATTTGTGTGCTAGGTTCAGGTATATGGTCAGCCCAGTTACCACTGCCCTATGAGCTGGGTTTTATGTTTGCAGACTTCGCTATTGTCTCTGAGACCCCCTGCCATTGGGGTCATAACAGTATGCCAGGCCATAAGTGAATATTTAATGCATTGCAGAAGTGGGATTATAAGAAAGGAAATTCTGAGGTTTTTTTTTTTTTCTTTCTTTCCTCCCCTTTATCTCAGAGTGGCTGGAGCCTTGCTGCAGACATGAATGTCCAGACCTTGATTACTAGTGTGGATCAGCTTGCTGCTCGTGTGCAGAGTATTCAAGATTTTGTTACTAGCAGTCCAATGTCAGAACCTAAAATACCTATTCCGGAATTGTTCTCTGGAGACCGATTTAAATTTAGAAATTTCAGGAATAATTGTAAATTGTTTCTATCTCTGAGACCTCGTTCGTCTGGAGACTCAGCTCAGCAAGTAAAAATTGTTATCTCTTTCTTACGGGGCGACCCTCAGGATTGGGCCTTCTCGTTGGCGTCAGGCGATCCGGCTTTGGCAGATGTTGATGCGTTTTTTCTGGCGCTTGGGTTGCTATACGAGGAGCCCAATCTTGAAATTCAGGCAGAAAAAGCTTTGCTGGCTATCTCTCAGGGCCAGGATGAAGCTGAAGTTTATTGCCAAAAATTTCGGAAATGGTCCGTGCTTACTCAGTGGAATGAGTGTGCTCTGGCCGCAAATTTCAGAAATGGCCTTTCTGAAGCCATTAAGAATGTGATGGTGGGTTTCTCCGTTCCTACAAGTCTGAATGACTCCATGGCATTGGCTATTCAAATTGACCGGCGTTTACGGGAGCGCAAAGTCGCTAATTCCCTGGTGGTGTTGTCTGAGCAGACACCTGAGTTATTGCAATGTGATAGAGTTCAGACTAGAATTGAACGGAAAAATCATAGACGTCAGAATGGGTTGTGTTTTTACTGTGGTGATTCTACACATGTTATATCAGCATGCTCTAAACGCTTAACAAAGGTGGTTAGTCCGGTCGCCATTGGTAATTTGCAACCTAAATTTATTTTGTCTGTGACTTTAATTTGCTCATTGTCTTCCTATCCTGTTATGGCGTTTGTGGATTCAGGTGCTGCCCTGAGTCTTATGGATCTGTCGTTTGCCAAGCGCTGTGGTTTTGTTCTGGAGCCTTTGGTTAATCCTATTCCTCTGAGAGGTATTGATGCTACGCCATTGGCGGAAAAAAAGCCGCAGTTTTGGACACAGGTGACCATGTGCAGGTCTCCTGAACATCGAGAAGTGATTCGTTTTCTTGTTTTGCATAAAATGCATGATTTGGTCGTTTTGGGTCTGCCATGGTTACAGACCCATAATCCAGTTTTGGATTGGAAGGCTATGTCTGTGTCAAGTTGGGGCTGTCAGGGAATTCATGCTGATTCCCCGCCGGTGTCTATTGCTTCCTCTACTCCTTCGGAAGTTCCTCAATATTTGTCTGATTATCAGGATGTATTCAGCAAGTCCAGGTCCAGTGCTCTGCCTCCTCATAGGGACTGTGACTGCGCCATAGATTTGATTCCAGGTAGTAAGTTTCCTAAGGGAAGATTATTTAATCTGTCTGTACCTGAGCATACCGCAATGCGTTCGTATATTAAGGAGTCTCTGGAGAAGGGGCATATCCGTCCATCCTCTTCCCCTCTTGGTGCGGGATTTTTCTTTGTGGCCAAGAAGGACGGATCTTTGAGACCTTGTATAGACTATCGACTTCTGAATAAAATCACTGTTAAATTTCAGTATCCTTTGCCTCTGTTGTCAGACTTGTTTGCCCGGATTAAGGGTGCCAAGTGGTTCACCAAGATAGAGCTTCGTGGTGCGTACAACCTTGTGCGCATTAAGCAGGGAGATGAATGGAAAACTGCATTTAATACGCCCGAAGGTCATTTTGAGTACTTGGTGATGCCTTTTGGGCTCTCTAATGCTCCTTCAGTGTTTCAGTCCTTTTTTATGCATGACATCTTCCGGAAGTATCTGGATAAATTTATGATTGTTTATCTGGATGATATTCTGGTTTTTTCTGATGATTGGGACTCCCATGTAAGGCAGGTCAGGATGGTATTTCAGGTTTTGCGTGAGAATGCTTTGTTTATTAAGGGCTCAAAGTGTCTCTTTGGTGTGCAGAAGGTTCCCTTTTTGGGTTTTATCTTCTCCACTTCTGCTGTGGAGATGGACCCAGTCAAGGTCCGAGCTATTCATGATTGGACTCAGCCCACGTCGGTTAAGAGTCTTCAGAAGTTCTTGGGTTTTGCTAACTTCTACCGTCGTTTTATCGCTAATTTTTCTAGCGTTGTTAAACCTTTGACGGATATGACCAAGAAAGGTTCTGATGTTGCTAACTGGGCTCCTGCAGCCGTGGAGGCATTTCAGGAGCTGAAGTGCCGGTTTACTTCGGCGCCTGTTTTGTGTCAGCCTGATGTCTCACTTCCCTTTCAGGTTGAAGTGGATGCTTCTGAGATCGGTGCAGGGGCCGTTTTGTCGCAGAGAAGCCCTGGTTGCTCAGTAATGAGACCATGTGCTTTTTTTTCTAGGAAATTTTCGCCTGCTGAGCGGAATTATGATGTTGGCAATCGGGAGTTGTTGGCCATGAAGTGGGCATTTGAGGAGTGGCGTCATTGGCTCGAGGGTGCTAAGCATCGTGTGGTGGTTTTGACTGATCACAAAAATCTGATGTATCTCGAGTCTGCTAAACGCCTGAATCCTAGACAGGCCCGTTGGTCATTATTTTTCTCCCGTTTTGACTTCGTGGTCTCGTACCTGCCTGGTTCAAAGAATGTTAAGGCTGATGCTCTTTCTAGGAGCTTTGTGCCTGACTCTCCTGGAGCCTCAGAGCCAGTTGGTATTCTTAAAGAGGGAGTAATCTTGTCGGCCATTTCTCCAGATTTGCGACGTGTGTTGCAGAGATTTCAGGCTGATAGACCTGACTCTTGTCCACCTGACAGACTGTTTGTTCCTGATAAATGGACCAGTAGAGTCATTTCCGAGGTTCACTCCTCGGTGTTGTCAGGGCATCCAGGTATTTTTGGCACCAGAGATTTGGTGGCTAGGTCCTTTTGGTGGCCTTCCTTGTCACGGGATGTGCGGTCATTTGTGCAGTCCTGTGGGACTTGTGCTCGGGCTAAGCCTTGCTGTTCTCGTGCCAGCGGGTTGCTTTTGCCCTTGCCTGTCCCGAAGAGGCCTTGGACACACATTTCCATGGATTTCATTTCGGATCTTCCAGTGTCTCGGGGCATGTCTGTCATCTGGGTGGTATGTGATCGCTTTTCCAAGATGGTCCATTTGGTGCCCTTGCCTAAGCTGCCTTCCTCTTCTGATCTGGTTCCGTTATTCTTTCAGAATGTGGTTCGTTTGCACGGCATTCCTGAGAATATCGTGTCTGACAGAGGATCCCAGTTTGTTTCCAGGTTCTGGCGATCCTTTTGTGCTAGGATGGGCATTGATTTGTCGTTTTCATCTGCCTTTCATCCTCAGACTAATGGCCAAACTGAGCGAACAAATCAGACTCTAGAGGCTTATTTGAGATGTTTTGTTTCTGCAGATCAGGATGATTGGGTGACCTTCTTGCCGTTGGCTGAGTTTGCCCTTAATAATCGGGCTAGTTCCGCTACCTTGGTTTCGCCATTTTTCTGCAACTCTGGTTTCCATCCTCGTTTTTCCTCGGGACATGTGGAGCCGTCTGACTGTCCTGGGGTGGATTCTGTGGTGGATAGGTTGCAGCGGATTTGGGATCATGTGGTGGACAACTTGAAGTTGTCACAGGAGAAGGCTCAGCGTTTTGCCAACCGCCGCCGCGGTGTGGGTCCCCGACTTCGCGTTGGGGATTTGGTGTGGCTGTCTTCTCGCTTTGTTCCTATGAAGGTCTCCTCTCCTAAATTTAAGCCTCGCTTCATTGGTCCTTATAAGATTTTGGAAATTCTTAATCCAGTGTCCTTTCGCTTGGAACTTCCTGTGTCGTTTGCCATTCACAACGTGTTCCATAGGTCCTTGTTGCGGCGGTACATTGTGCCTGTGGTTCCTTCTGTTGAGCCTCCTGCTCCGGTGTTGGTCGGGGGCGAGTTGGAGTACGTGGTGGAAAAGATCTTGGATTCTCATCTCTCCAGGCGGAGGCTTCAGTATCTGGTCAAGTGGAAGGGCTATGGTCAGGAGGATAATTCCTGGGTGGTCGCCTCTGATGTGCATGCGGCCGATTTGGTTTGTGCCTTTCACGCTGCTCATCCTGATCGCCCTGGTGGTCCTGGTGAGGGTTCGGTGACCCCTCCTTAAGGGGGGGGTACTGTTGTGAATTGACCTTTTGGCTCCCTCTTGTGGTCACTAGTGATATGACACTTTGATATTCCTTCCCTTGCTTGGTATCCACCTGGCCTCGTTAGTCCAGGGGTGTCGCTATTTGAACTTCCTGGATTTTCATTCTGGTGCCTGGCATCGTTGTAATCAGATCCTTCTGTTTGCTCCTATCTGCTGGTCCTGGTTCTATGCAAAATTAAGCTAAGTCCTGCTTTCTTGTTTTTGGTTATTTTCTGTGCTCTTATTTTTGTCCAGCTTGTACTAAATTTGATTCCTTACATTGCTGGAAGCTCTAGGGTGCGGATGTTCTCCCCCCGTGCCGTTAGACGGTTCAGGGGTTCTTGAATATTCCGCGTGGAGTTTTTGTGAGGGTTTTCGCTGACCATATAAGTCATCTTCCTATATTCTGCTATTAGTTAGCGGGCCTCTCTTTGCTAAAACCTAGTTCATTTCTTGCGTTTGTCTTTTCTTCTTACCTCACCGTTATTATTTGTTGGGGGTTGTATCCAACTTTTTGGGGTATTTCCTCTGGAGGCAAGAAAGGTCTTTCTTTTCCCTGCTAGGGTTAGTTAGTTCTCCGGCTGGCGCGAGACGTCTAGAATCAACGTAGGTACGTTCCCCGGCTGCTGTTATTTGTGTGCTAGGTTCAGCTATATGGTCAGCCCAGTTACCACTGCCCTATGAGCTGGGTTTTATGTTTGCAGACTTCGCTATTGTCTCTGAGACCCCCTGCCATTGGGGTCATAACAGCTCCCTCAAGCCAATGTCACCACTCCTCAAATACCCACTTCATAGCCAACAACTCCCGATTGCCGACATCATAATTATGCTCAGCAGATGAAATCTTTCTGGAGAAGAAAGCACATGGTTTCATCAACGAGCCATCAGAATTTCTCTGAGACAAAACGGCCCCTGCCCCAATCTCAGAAGCATCAACCTCAACCTGAAAAGGGAGAGAAACATCTGGCTGACGCAATACAGGGGCAGAAGTAAAACAACGTTTAAGCTCCTGAAAGGCCTCAACAGCCGCAGAGGACCAATTCATCACATCAGCGCCTTTCCTCGTCAAATCGGTCAGAGGCTTCACCACACTAGAAAAATTAGCAATAAAGCGGCGATAAAAATTTGCAAAGCCCAAAAATTTCTGAAGGCTCTTTACAGATGTAGGTTGAGTCCAATCATGAATGGCCTGGACTTTAACAGGGTCCATTTCAATAGCCGAGGGAGAAAAAATGAAACCCAAAAAAGAAACCTTCTGAACTTCAAAGAGGCACTTAGACCCCTTCACAAACAACGCATAAGCACGAAGGACCTGAAATACCATCCTAACCTGCTTCACATGAGACTCCCAATCATCGGAGAAAACCAAAATATCATCCAAATATACAATCATGAATTTATCAAGATAATTCAGGAAGATATCATGCATAAAGGACTGAAATACTGATGGAGCATTAGAGAGCCCGAATGGCATCACAAGGTACTCAAAATGGCCTTCGGGCGTATTAAATGCTGTTTTCAATTCATCACCTTGTTTAATACGCATGAAATTATACGCCCCTCGAAGGTCGATTTTAGTAAACCAACTGGCACCCTTAATCCGAGCAAACAAATCAGAAAGCAAAGGTAAAGGGTACTGGAATTTGACAGTGATCTTATTGAGAAGGCGATAATCTATACAGGGTCTCAAGGAGCCATCCTTCTTGGCAACAAAAAAAAATCCCGCTCCCAACGGTGATGAAGACGGGCGAATATGCCCCTTCTCCAAGGACTCCTTTACATAACTCCGCATAGCGGCATGCTCTGGCACAGACAGATTGAAAAGTCGGCCCTTAGGGAACTTACAGCCAGGAATCAAATTAATGGCACAATCGCAGTCCCTATGAGGAGGCAGGGAACTGGACTTGGGCTCATCAAATATATCCTGGAAATCCGACAAAAACTCAGGAAGTTCAGAAGAAGGGAACGAGGAAATGGACATCAAAGGAACATCACTATGTACCCCCTGACAACCCCAACCAGTCACAGACATAGATGTCCAATCCAGCACTGGATTATGTACCTGTAACCATGGAAAACCCAGTACAACAACATCATGCAAATTATGCAACACCAAAAAGCGAATATTTTCCTGATGTGCTGGAGCCATGTACATGGTTAACTGTGTCCAGTACTGAGGTTTATTCTTGGCCAATGGCGTAGCATCAATCCCTCTTAGGGGAATAGGACTCCGCAAAGGCTCCAAGGAAAAACCACAGCGCTTGGCAAATTCTAAGTCCATTAAGTTGAGGGCAGCACCAGAATCCACAAATGCCATAACAGAAAAGGACGACAATGAGCAAATCAGGGTAACAGACAAGAGAAATTTAGGCTGCACAGTACTAATGGTAACAGACCTAGGGACCCTCTTAGTACGCTTAGGGCATTCAGAAATAGCATGAGCAGAATCACCACAGTAAAAGCACAGCCCATTCTGACGTCTGAATTCCTGCCGTTCTGCTCTATTCAAAATCCTATCACATTGCATAGGCTCAGGACTCTGCTCAGAGGACACTGCCATATGGTGCACCACCTTGCGCTCGCGCAAGCGCCGATCAATCTGAATGGCCAAAGACATTGACTCATTCAGACCAGCAGGCGTAGGAAACCCCACCATAACATCTTTAAGGGCTTCAGAAAGACCCTTTCTGAAAATCGCTGCCAGGGCATACTCATTCCATTTTGTGAGCACAGACCACTTTCTAAATTTCTGGCAGTATACTTCTGCTGCTTCCTGACCCTGACACAGAGCCAGTAAAGTTTTTTCTGCCTGATCCACAGAATTAGGTTCGTCATACAGCAATCCGAGCGCTTGAAAAAATGCATCAATATTGAGCAATGCAGGATTTCCTGGCTCAAGGGAGAATGCCCAGTCCTGCGGGTCGCCACGCAGCAAAGAAATAACAATCTTCACCTGCTGAATGGGGTCACCAGAGGAACGGGGTCTCAGAGCAAAAAACAATCTGCAATTATTTTTAAAGTTCAAAAGTTTAGATCTATCCCCAGAAAACAAATCAGGAATAGGAATTCTAGGCTCTAATACCGGAGTCTGGACAACATAATCTTGGATACTCTGTACCCTTGCAGCGAGTTGATCCACGCGCAAGGACAGACCCTGAACCTCCATATCAGCACCAAAATCCTGAACCACCCAGAGATTAAGGGGAAAAAAAAGACAAAACAAGCTACAAAGAAAAAAAAATGACTCAGAACTTTCTTTTCCCTCTTTTGAGATGCATTTAACACA